>NW_024870772.1:22962500-24422500 GCF_019054845.1 Dipodomys spectabilis | reverse complement strand
GAGATCTCTTGGTTTTCTCCAGACTCCAAGCTCAGTACTTTTTTTCTCCATTTTTTTTCAAATTGTTCTGCTTGTTTTTGAAAGTGTTCTCCATATTCCTCATTATATCATATATGGAAGAAATGTTTTCTTGATATTTTCCCACATAAGTTTTTCTGGTAAACACAGAGTAGAGGAACATCAATGGAAAAGGAAGATCCTAGGAAGAATAAGAGTGGTCAAAGGAATAAGAATTCACATCTCTCTGAGAACCAACTTTTCAGCTGATTGTTGTCTGTCCCATCTCAATTTGGGGTTTGTAGACTGTGAGCCTATGGGACAGGTCATAATGTTTCATGACTTGTGTTGAGCATAAAACACAATTCATAATGAAACAACACAATAAACTTCTGAACTATGGTCTCTAAATTTGAACTTAAAGCTTATTATCTTTTCTCTGCATTTCTTGCGTAGAATCAATCTAGATGTAAAAACTTAGCAATTTCTCTGTATAATTAAAATTTCTTCACAAACATTCTTGATACCCATTAATATTTTCTTCTATAGTTGTATCTTGATGTAGTCACATATTTTCATCTTGTTAGTCACATAATTTTCTTTCAAATATTAGGAACTTTTTGGGGGGAATTCTGGGATTTGAACTCAGGGCCTTAGTTTTGCCAGGGACTACTCTATCAATTAAGCAATGGCTTTAGCCTTTTTTGATCTGGTTATTTTTGAAATAGGTCTCACTTATTGTCTATGCCAACCTGGCTTATTATCCCCCTATTTATGATTCCTACATAGCATTGACAGGCGTGAAACACCATGTTCAATTGTTTGTTGAATTAGTGTCTTGTAAACTTTTTGACCAGCTTTATCTCTCAGTCTATTTGTTTCCTGACTAGCTAGGATTATAAGTATGACCTACCAACATCCATCAGTATTTTTTAACTTTCTATTTTCAGTCTGATTTTCATATGTTTCCTGCTAAAGTTCTTTGTCTCTAATTGTAGGTGAGCCATTCCATATAGTGGCCTTTAAGATGAAATGGCTATGTAATTGGTTAGAGATATCATAGCCACATCTATTCTTTAGCTGGAACTGCTAAAGAACAAAGAATTGACTCCATTTTCATGCTTTCTTTCCTTTGTCCTTCTGCTAATGGCAAAAATTTGTCACCAAGAAAGGAAAGATATCTGGATACTGGTGGCTTATATCTATATTCCTAGCTACCCAGGATGCTGAGATCTGAAGATCTGTTTGAAGCCAACTGGGGTAGAAAAACCCATGAGACTCTTACTTCCAATTAACCAGCAAAAAATGGAAGTGGAGATATGGTTCAAATGGTCGAGCATCAACCTTGGGCAAGAAAGCCAAGCAAGAACTTGAGGTCCTGAGTTTAAGCCCCACTGACAGTATACAAAAAGTTCTAGTTGAATGAATGAAAGAATGAATGAACAAATGAATGCAAGAAAAAAAGCAAAGAGCGAAACAGAAAATGAATATACTTGTTCTTGAGTGATATTAGCACTCTTCTCCATGCCTTTTCACTTTATTGCTAAAATGGTTGATTACAATGAACACTGAAGTATATATAGCTCAGTATTGCAGTACTTGCCTAGCATGCAGGAGGCACTGTATACAACAGAAACAACAGCAACATCTGCTTATTTAAGTTGATGCAGGATAAGTGCAAACACTGGTCTAAGTACACTCCATAGATTAACTGAGTTGATCATCTCACTAATCCTGTGATGCTGAATACAGAATCATTCTTTCTTTTCTCTTTTCTTTTCTTTTCTTTTCTTTCCTCCTCCTCCTCCTCCTCCTCCCCCTCCTCCTCCTCCTCCTCCTCCTCCACCTTCCCCCCCCCCCCTGTTGCTGCTGCTGCTGCTGCTGCTGTTGGACTTGGGCACTGTCATTGAGCTCCTTTTTTGCCCAAGGCTAGCACTCTACCACTTGAGCCACAGTACTACTTCAGGCTTTTTCTGAGTCTCACAGACTTACCTACCCAGGCTGGCTTTGAACCATTATCCTCAGATTTCAGCCTCAAGAGGATTACAGGCCTGAGTCACTGACACCCAGCCAGTCCTTAATTTACATCTAGAATAGTTAGTAATTCATACCAGGAATTACATAAAATGTTCTTTCCCATCAGCCTGTCACAGTTAGTTAGGGATAAATGTCTTGGAATTGTGCCACTTAAAAGTATTGTTTGTGGCCAGTGAACCTCAGAGGACATAGTAATGCAAAACCATGGGTCCCAGTCCATGCTCTACTCTGGAACTTAAATTTTTGGCTATGAGGACCAGGAATTTGTGTGTACAGCACCTGTGTGTTTTAAACAAGTTTTCCAAGTGGTTTTTATATTAACTGAAATTTGAACAACTTTCAGACTTTGTACTGTTCAGGGTTACTTTGCATATGATCAAATATCAGCTCAGGATTTAGAATCTGAGTTAAAAATGAAAGTAAACATAAAGTAAATTGAGATATAGTTTTAAAAATGCTTAAAAGGGAAAATACTGTGTGTAGATGGTATAGACTTAAGAAAGAATGGTAAGGCAGTTTGGCTTTATTTGGGTCAGGATACTGCTTCTCCCTAAGCCCATAACTCCTGTTGTCAATTGTCAAGAGCTAGACATTTTTTAATAGATTGATTTTTCAGAGAAACTAGTCTTTTCCCTGGAACTTTTATGGAAAGGAAGACTGGTCTGCCCCTGTACTTGGGCAGTTCAAATTTTCCTGAGTAGGAAGAAAAAATACATTCTGCATTCATTAGGGTCAGAAAATGAAGTTGTTAGACATGGGAAGGCTCACCTGCCATCCTTAACAACAGGAGCCCCTGGAATCTATGAGTTTTTGAGCAGTGCTGTTTTTAGATATTTTGCTCTAGTACTTCACTGAAATATAAACTATTAACTGCAATAAAATCTGTCAAAGATACATTGTATACACAGAAAAGAGGAAGATGCAAAGAGAAGATGAAAAAAGAAAAGTAGCAAAAGTACCAAAGAGGGCTAGAAGACATAAGGAAACTATGAGAAAAATGAAAATGGATAAACAATATACAAAATTTAGAATTTTTTCACTATTAATCCATAAATTGAAGTGCATTAATAATTAACATTTAAAAAATAAAATTTATAAGTTTTTAAATATTGAAATAGAGGAATTTACTTCTAGTATTTGCCATTCCTTCTCTCAGAAAGAAGCCAGGAAACAGTTTCATGAAATGTTTCCTTTGGCTAGATTGACAAGCTATCATATGTCATTCAAAATTAATACTGAATGTAATCAGTACTTATGCTATATTTCTAGTTATAACCCCCAAATTCAAAGTAAGTATTTAATCAAACAGAAACCATTTGATTGTATTTTCTAACAGATGGGATTCAGTTTTAAGAGTCCCATAAAGTCATAGCTTTAAAATTGGACTGAAAAATTCAAATATTTTGAATTTCACATATGTATAAAAAGTACAAGACATTTTATACATGGTTGTATTGATTAGATTACACAAAAAGTGGAATAGAATACACATCCTTAGTACCAAACATGGTGATTTATGTATTGATTACATTTTCTGGAGGAAAATTACCTATCACAGCCTTTCAAGGGCTTTGACACATTGACTTCCATTGGTTCCTTAGTTCATTCACTTGAAAGTATCTCTCAAAGTTTCCTGTGAATCATAGAGGTTCCAATGACTGTGAGAATTGGCTTCAGCATTCAAGGCACCTCGGGTATGGTGAGACGGTAAGAGCATTAGGACACACTTGTTTCTGTCTCTGAGGCTGTGTGGCATGAAAGGCAGGCTTCAGTAAGGAGAGTGAGAGGTAAGGGGTTCTGCTTAAGAGGCAGTTCCTAGGAAAGCTACATTTCTAATGGGTGTGGTAGGACTCTAGAAGCTTGATATGGAGAGTAACAAGTGTGGGCAGAGGTCTGAGGATGCAAAATTAAGGCCAGGTTCGTCGATTCTCTGGATTTGAACTTGGAGAAACCTAGTTCTTATGGAATAACAGTATTCTGGGCTGGGGGCAAAATGGTAGACTAAAAGTGTCCACCATTTTTACTGTGAGGAAGATTCTGATAACAGAACAAACTAGATTCTGAATAGAAAAAGAGAGAAAGAGAACCAGAATCCATGCAATACCACAGAGAAATACCACAGGAAAGCAGTAAGGAATTCCAAGTTTATTCCAGGCTCTCCAGAGGTGGTGTGGAAGCTGAAATTTTCATTAGAAGGTGGAACAGATGACCGTGATGACAGACTGCCCTCTCTAGCATCCACAAATCATAATCCCAGTTGAGAGGATTTTCAGACAGCACCTACTCTGAGATGGAAGACTAGCCCTGATGAAGGAAGGCATTGTTTTGCACTCTTACCTCAGACAGGGATTATAAGATACCACTTGAGAGAGTGCCTGTTGATGGAGATGGAAGTTTCTCAGGGTACCTGAGAATATGGAAAATCACAGGTCAAGGAGTCTGCACATCTCTCTATAGAATCTGAGTCTGAGTTGTCACAGGCAATGGTTGAGGCGGCAAGCACCACTGGCTCCAGCCTGTAATCCTAGCTACTCAAGAGGTAGAGATCTGGAGCATTAGTGTTCAAGGTCAGCCCTGGCAGCAAATTTGGTGAGACTCCAAAATAACTAGGATAGGAACAGGCCTGGAGGCCTGTGGTGCCACCCAAGCAAGCACAAGATCTTGAGTTCAAACCTCATTACTGCCAAAGCAACACAAAACAAAGAAGTAGAGATGAGGTAGAGTGTCCAGCAAGGTCCTGCAGAGATGTTTGAGCTCTGAGGATATACACAGGCAGCTTAGATGCCCGATGCAGTTGCTGGAGATGCCTGGAGAGGTGGGCTATGAGACTTGGGACTTTCTGCTGAGGCAAGCAGCAGAGCCCTGAGCGTGGCAGTCACTCTAGTCCTCAAAGGAAAACAGCTCAACACACCTGACAGGTTTCATTAGAGGTAGCTGGTAGAGGCTTGGGCTCTCTTAGGCATGGCCTGATGGCCTGAGGCCAGAGCAGCAATAAAATTTGGTGCCTGACACTTGCTAAACACTCTCTTTTTGTTGTGTGGGTTAGAGCCTTCCTACCCCAGTCCATGCCTCTTGAACTCCACACAGGCACATGATTGGTAGTTAGGTAAGTGAATAGATATATAGATAGACAGATGAGAACAATAGAAAAATCTTACTTTGGATGTTATGTCTTTGTTTCTGCTTAGATTTGGTGGTTTTAATTTTTCATTTAGAGTTTTTTTTTTGTATGTCTAATATAGATAATTTTTCTCTTCCACCTATTTAGTTTTTTTTTTTCCTTCCCAGTACTGAGGCTTTACTTAGGGAGGTCTTGCTTGGCTTGGCTTTTTTGCTTGACACTCTAGAACTTGAGCCATATCTCCACTTTGGGCTTTTTGCTGGTTATTTGGAGGTAAAAGTCTGGTATATTTGTCTCTCCATGCTGGCTCTCAAGTGTAAATTTTAGAACTCAACTTCCTGAGTAGCTAGGATTATAGGTGAGATCACTAGTGCCCCCTCCATTTACTTTTTAATTGGGCTCCCTTCCTTTTCTGTATAGTGATTGTATCGGAGCCACATACCTTTCAGTATGCAATCTTTTTTTTTTTTTGGGTCAGGTCGTGGGGCCTGAACTCTGGGCCTGAGCGCTGTCCCTCAGCTCTTCAGCTCAAGGCTAGCACTCTACCACTTGAGCCACAGCACCACTTCTGGCTTTTTTCATTTTGCTTTATGTGATGCTGAGGAATCAAACCCAGGGCCTCAGGCATGCAAGGCAAGCGCTCTACCACTGAGCCATCTTCCCAGCCCCTCAGTATGCAATCTTAAATCATATTTTCTTCCCTTTCCTATAGTCCTTCATTTAAACTTTCCTTCTACCTACAACTAAAAATGCTTTCTTTTTCATATTTTGTTCTTTCTCTGTTTCCTCATCCCTAATCTTTATTACCTATACTTATTACCTACCTGGTAACTAGATTGCCTGAACATCTTTTTTTATTGTTATTTTGGTGTGTGTGTGTGTGTGTGTGTGTGTGTGTGTGTGTGTGTGTGTGTGTGTGTGTGTGTGTGTGTGTGTGTGTGCGCTTATCTGTCCAGTTTTGTTCATTTCTCCTTCCTCCTTAAACCCAATGTTAACCAAACCTTTTCTACTTCATTCTACATTCTCATTCCCCTCTTCTGTTAAACTCAGCTGACACCCTTTTTTTCCTATGTAACACTTTGTGTTATTCAATAGTATTATCCCCCCATCTCCTTCCCACTGCCACTCTGGTTAACTAAGGTCTTTTCAGATCATAAAGATAAATCTTTTCTTCTGTATTCATCTGAAGATACAGAAACAGTAACTGGTCTTCTTCATTAGAGATTGCTGCAAACATAAGGTGGTCATTTAACAACTTCAGTAGCTTTTGTAGTCAAGGTTTCTCATCCAGAGTGGAGAAGTCTACACATAGTGTCTTGAGCATTGAAATTGATTATTTGACTACTAGATCACACTCCTTCAATCTAGTAACATGAAAATACATTACTATCCAGACATTACCCAGTCTTAAGTACTCTCTGAAAAACCATCTAAAAAGCAAGAGATTGAAACATCTACTTAAACACTAGGCCCTAGGTGCATAAATCCAAGCAAAAAGTCACAAATTTCATGTATAATCAAGGCATCAGTCTCCCTAAAAAGCCAACAACTCCACAATATAGGATATATGATAGTGAAGAAGAAGAAAGTTCAGTGAGTCAAACATCAAATGACATGAATGATTAATAAAATTAATGACAAGAAATATAGCAGCTGAATGAATTTAAAAAGCATACAAAAAACTCACTGAGCTGAAAGAATTTAAACAATTGGATAAAATAAAAAAAGACTGCAGGATATGAAAGAGGAATATAATGACAATAAAATAAGTAAGGTATTACTGAAGGCAAAGCAGAGAAATTAAAGATATTGGAAAACACTAAAAAATTTAAAATGGGATTTGCAAGTTTCTTGGGATACGGTGAATTATGAAGATAGAAGGAAAAGAGAGAATCTGAAGGCTTTTATTCAGTAGAATAAAAGCAGAACTTGAAAGAGTAGGTCATCTTGGAAGAGGAGGCTTACCCAACAAAGCAAAATCAGAGAAATACCCCTAGACATTTCAGTTAAGACACTGAATATACAGAATCAAGAAATACTATTGAAATGTGCAAAGAAGAAGCCACAGGTCACATGCAATGGCGAGCCCATTAAATTAACAGCAAATTCCTCCACACAAACTCTTACATGGAAAGATAAAATCTAAACTCTGAAGGATGATAATTTTCAACCTAGATTGATATGCCCATCATAATCATTGAGGGACAACCAAAGCATAGTATGATAGATGGAACTTTGGAGAACTATTTGTGATGGTGATTTTTCTTTCCAGTTTATTGCTGACATTACTAGAAGAATGATGATACCTTCAGGTATCTGTGATCTGGTGGTGGAAGAGCTCAGGAAGCAGGCCTCTACCCAATATGCCCTGGGGAGCTTGCAGGGACCACCAGGGCCAAGGCATCTACTCTAGAGACTCCCAAGTTAGCAGCATCAGTTTTGCATTGGTTCCTTCTGTACTAGCTTTTATTTTATTTTATTTATTTATTTAGTCGGTTGTGGGGCTTAAACTCTGGGCCTGAGCGCTATTCCTCAGCTCTTCAGCTCAAGGCTAGCACTTTACCACTTGAGCTACAGCACCGCTTCTGGTTTTCTGAGTGGTTTATTGGAGATGAGAGTCTCAAGGACTTTCCTGCTCTGGCTGGCTTTGAACCGCAATCCTCAGATCTCAGCCTCCTGAGTAGCTAGGATTACAGGCGTGAGCTACCGGCACCCGACTTGTTTTTATGTTTATAGATATTTTATGTCTTTCTCCAGAGGCTTCTCTAAACAATAGCCCTACAAATTCTGGATGTGCCTACCACTTTCATTCTCTTTTCTCCTGGCCCAAGAGCGTCAGTAAATTGTTACACTTGATCTTATTTTCTCATTTCTGAGGTGCCCTTCAAATCAGTCTAACCTTGGTTCCACCCATTCACACAGCTGGTCTCACTCAGATTAATTACCTCATTCAGATGACTACATGCAATGGAAACCAATTCTCAGACTGCCTTTCCTAGTGGGACCTGTGTTTGTGGCCTTGGTACTCACTCCCATTGGTTTGCTTCTATTCCTCTGGGCTCACCTAGGCCAATTTAGCTCATCCTCTATGAACAAGGTAGGACCAGCTCCCTTCAGTTCTGGAATCTCGGGAGAGTATCCCAGAATCTGATGCATGTCCTTTCAGAATTGCTGTTTTTATGACTCCTTTAAGGACTTTGCTTTTTATTTGCTAGGGAAGTATTTTTATACTAAAATTGAAAACACTACTAGTCAGATCTCTTTCCTGAAAATGTCTACAGTTTCTTGTAAATGTGAACAGTCACCCTAGGTTTGACAGATCCTGTTTCTTTAAACTTAAAACCTTGTCAAACTAATGTTTTCATAAAAGTATTGGCTTTCTCTAAAGTCATCATTACAGCTATTACAGTTGAATTAGCTGATTTTTCAAGTGCTAGGAAAAGGACAAGAATAGCATTCTGTACACTGGAGAAAGATGAGCCGGAAGAATGTGGCATGAGCATGCAGAGTGCCTGTATGCAAGCAGGCATACTAGGAAGTGGTCACTTGGGACACATGTATATTTACAGGAGCTGAGAGGAAGATGAAAAGGGCCTGGAAGACAGAAGATATGTTTGTTGTATTCTGTGAAGAGGCTGGCATTTCTGAAGGGATGCTGAAGCCTTTGATTCATAAAGCAGGAAGGACAGTGAGTTACTACAGTGGAAAGGTCAGTGTGTTATTCTATGGGGCATTGCAAGGATACTTGCTGGATGAGGATACTGAGCAAGCAGTGGGAGCCTTTGGTTTACCATCTATGTGCCGTAGGAGAAGGGAAAAAATGAGGGAAGTTGCTGAAGTAATCTTGGCTTAGTTTTCTCTTGATGAGTAAGCTAGAAAGTCAACAGGCTAGTTTATATTCCCACCAACAGTATATTAAGGTTCCCTTTTGGCTGCATTCTTGCCAGCATCTGATATCATTTGTTTTCTTGATAATGGTGACTCTAACCAGGGTGAGATGGAATCTCAATATTGTTTTGATTTGCATGTTTTATGGCCAGGGATGTTAAGCATTTCTTTGTGTGTTTAATGGCCATTTTTACTTTTTCTGAGGAGCTTCTCTTTAGTTCACTACCCCACTTTAACAAAACTGAATTGTTAGTATTTTGAGAATTTAACTTTTTAAGTTTTCTGTATATTCTGTATGATAGGCACTGTCTGATATGTAGTTGGTAAAAATCTCATTCTGTATGTTGTCCCCTCTGCGGGGTGGCTATGTTCTTTGTCATTCACAAACTTTTTAGTTTGATGCAGTCCATTTATCAAGTCTTTCTTAATTTACTGTGCTTCTGGATCTTTCTCGGGAAGTTTTTACCTGTGCCCAGGACCCCTAATCTTTCTTCCTCTCCATCCTATAAATCAGGCCCAAAAAGAGAGTGTATGCGTGTTTTCCCTTACATGTGGAAGGTAGATTTAGCTTATGAACTCATAAGTAAATACGTTGGAAGAATGCAAGTATAAACAAACATATTCACTGAAATATAGTAGTTTAAAGGGAGAACTCAAATAGTGTAATTTCTTAGAAAGGCAAATTCAAAGTCCAGCAAAATAAAACACCAAGAGGAGATACTTGAAAGGGGTGGGAGCAAGGAGAAAAGGGTAGAATAAAGAGGGGGGAGAATACAGTCAAGAATCCAATGTATATCTTACAAAATTAAGAAGATTGAGGGTAGGGGTGTGTAGGGAAGGGGTGTTTGAGAATGAAGAGTGACATTCAGAAACGGCTTTTTAAAATAGCAACTCCTTTGTACAACATGCTTACAGATAATTTTTTAAAAAGTCAAGAGACAGAGAAGAGCTTTGGGTTTCTAAATTGTCTATGCTGAGTTGGGCAGGGAAGGAGTGTAGAAGAGCAGAAAGTAGGTATTTTCAGCCCAACTAGCAGAGGGATAGGGGTGAGGAGAGTAAAAGGCTCCAAGACAAGGAGCAGGTATGGGCAGTGTGTGGACCGTGTAGTGCGTGCCTTCTCAGTGTCCTGTTGTGACCCAAGGTCACATATGCAGAGTATAAGAGCTGTCCTCACTGGTGATCTGAGAAGCTGTTAGGTCCTTTGAATATTGGTCTTGTTGAGGCAGGCAAACTGTTTGCAAGCTGGACACCGGTGGCTCCCACCAGTAATCCTCGCTACTCAGGAGGCTGAGATCTGAAAATTGTGGTTCAAAGCCAACCCAGGCAGGAAAGTCGGTGAGACTTATCTCCAATAAACTACCAGAAAACCAGAAGTGGCGCTGTGGCTCAAGTGGTAGAGAGCTCGCCTTGAGCTGAAGACCTCTGGGACAGTGCCCAGGCCCAGAGTTAGAGCCCCATTACTGACCAAAAACAAAACAAAACAAAACAAAATCCCCCCAAAACAGGTCTTTAAGGTTTACTTGAATAGATGAAAAGTTTTGAAGTAAAATCAGATTATAGATGTTGATATTCTTGTTTTGTTATCTATTTTGTTAAATATTTCAAGATTTTCTTTTGTCTGTGAAGACAATGAGGATTGAAGTTTTAAGGAAAGTCTCTTTATACCTTTTTTTTCATTTGCTTCTTTTTGAGATAGTTGAGCCCATCGTGGGCTAGGACTCATGATTCTCTTGGGTATTGGGATTACAGACATGTAGCATCATGCCTAGCCTTCCTTACTTTTTAATAGAAAAAAAGTTGGCCATGTTTTCTTTTTTTAATATAATTTTTTTATTGTAACGATACTGTATAGAGTGGTTACAGTTACATGAGTAAGTTAATGACCACATTTTCTATCAAGCATTGTTACCGCTTCCTTTGTTTTTCCCCTATCATCCCTTCCCTCCCCACCTACCCAACTCTTCCCTTCCCCACAGAAGTTGTAAAGTTTGTTTTCAACATAGTGTTTTGTACATCTCATTGTTAGAATGGGTCAACAAGTATCCTTGTTTAGCATCGTCTTATATGGTCATATGTACATAGCTTTTGACCTTTTCTGCTTGTCTGGTAAGATTATCCAAGACATACAGTAGTTATTGCAAATAAGGAAAACCATAAGACCTATATTTTGGGGGAGTCTGACTTTCCTCACTTAATATAATGTTTTCCAAGTCTTTGCATTTCCTGATAAATGGGCCAATGTCATTCTTTCTCATGGAGGAATAAATATATGTAATATATATATATATATATATATATATATCACATTTTCATGATCCATTCATCTACTGAGGGATATCTGGGTTGGTTCCATATCTTCGCTATGGTGAATAATGCTGCGATAAACACAGATGTGCTGGTAGCTTTAGAATGACCTTGTTTGTGATTGTTTGGGTAAATGCTCAAAAGTGGGATTGATGAGTCATAGGGGAGCTTTATGTGGAGTCTTTTGAGGAACCTCCATACTGCTTTCCAAAGTGATTGAACAAGTTTACACTCCCACCAACAATGCAGTAGAGTTCTCTTTTGGCCACGTCCCCTTCGGCATCTGTTGATATTAGATTTCTTGATGATAGCCATTCTAACTGGGGTGAGGTGGAATTTCAGTGTTGTTTTGATTTGCACTTTTTATGGCTACAGAAGTTCAACATTTCTTCATGTGTTTATTGGCCATTCTTATTTCCTCTTTAGAGAAGACTCTCTTTAAGTCTTTAGCCCTCTTATTAATCAGGAGGTTGTTTCTTTGAGGATTTGTTGTTGGAGGATTTAATTTTTGAGTTCCAGGTATATTTTAGATATGAGGCCCATATTCATTGTATGGCTTGTGAAAATCTCTCAATCTGTGGGCTTTCTATTGATCTTGCTAGCTATGTCCTTTGCCATGCAGAAGATCTGCAGTTTCATGCAATCCAATTTGTCCAACCTTTCTTTGGATTTGTTGTTTTTCTGGGTCTTTATTAAGGAAATTTTGGCCTTTGCCAAGGAGCCCTAGAGTTTCTCCTATTCCTTCCTGTAATGTTTTCAGAATGTCTGCTTTTACTTTGAAGTCTTTGATCCATTTGGAGTTGATTCTGGTGCAGGGTGATAAATACGGATCTAGCTTTAGTTTTCTACAGGTGTTTAACCAATTTTGCTGGCATGATTTACTGAAGAGGCTGTCTTTCTTACATTATATTTGTTAGCTCCCTTATTGAAGATTAGGTGGCTGTACGTCTGTGGGTTCAGTTCTGGATCTTCAGTTCTATTCCATTGGTCCTCAAGTCTGTTTTTGTGCCAGTATCAAGCTGTTTTGACTACTGTGGCTTTGTAGTAGAGTTTGAAGTTTGGTATAGATATTCCTCCAACACTGTTCTTTCTGCTAAGAATTGTTTTTGTATTTGGAGGTCTTTTATTGTTCCCATATGAATTTTTGGATTGCTTCTTCTATTTCATTGGAGAATGAGGTTGGGATTTTGATAGGGATCTCATTGATAGCCTTTGGCAGTGTTGCCATTTTCACAATGTGAATCCTCCCAATCCAGGAGCATGGGAAGTTTTTTCTGCTTTCTAAGTTCTGCTTTAATTTCCTTTTTCAGGTTTTTAAAGTTTTCATCATAGAAGTCTTTCAGTTCTTCAGTTAACTCCTAGGTATTTTATTTTTTGTGGGGCTATTGCAAAAGGAGTTGCTTTCCTGATTTGAGCCAGGCTCTTCTGCTTATAGTCATACAGAAAAGCCATTGCTTTTTGAGGGTTAATTTTATACCTTGCTACTTTGCCAAAGTTTCGGATCAGCTCGAGTAACTTGGGAATGGAGTCCATGGGGTGCTTTAAATACAAGATCATGTCATCTGCAAAGAGGGAGAATTTTACTTCATCTTTCCCTATTTGGATCCCCTTTATGTTTGCATCTTGTCTTATTTCTCTAGCTAGGCATTCTAATACTAAATTGAAGAAAAATGGAGAGAGTGGACATCCTTGCCTCATTCCCGAGTTTAAAGGAAATGGCTTTAGCTTTTCGTCATTATGTATAATGCTGGCTGTAGGTTTGTCTTACACAGCCTTTATTATATTGAGGAAAGTTCCATGGATTTCTACTTTTTCCAGAGCTTTCATCATAAAGTGCTGTTGGATCTTGTCAAATGCTTTTTCTGCATCTATTGAGATAATTGTGTGGTTTTTATCCTTGCTCTTGTTGATGTGATGAATTTATATTAATTGAATTGTGTATATTGAACCAGCTTTGCATCCCTGAATTGAATCCTGTTTGATTTTAGTGTATGATTTTTTTATGAGTTGTTGAAGTCGATTGGCCAAAATTTTGTTGAGAAGTTTTGCATCGATGTTCACCGAAGAAATGGTTGATAGTTTTCTTGCTTTGATGAGTTCTTGCCTGGTTTTGGGATGAGGATTATGATGGCTTCATACAGTTTGGTAGTGAACTTTCACTTTCAATTTCATTGAAAAGTTGGAGGAGTATTGGTATGAGTTCTGCTTTGAAGGCCTTGTAGAATTTTGCTGTAAATCCATCCAGTCCTGGACTTTTCTTAGATGGGAAGTCTCTTATTGCTTGCCGTTTCTATTTTGATGCTTGATATAGGTCTGTTAAGTTGGTTTGAATTATCTTGGTTTAGTTTGGGCATGTCAATATTTGCTAGCAATTCTTCCATTTCTTCCAGATTCTCAAACTTATTAGCATAAAAGTTTGAGAAGTATTCTCTTATAATGTTCTGACTTTTGGTTGTTTCTGTGGTGATGTTACCATTCTAATCTCTGAGTTTGTTTATTTGGTGGTGTTCTCTTCTTTTTCTGCTAAGATTTGGAAAAAGTCTGTCAATTTTGTTAGTTTTTTTGAAGAACCAACTCTTCGTTTTGTTGATTCTTTTTATTTTTTTTTGGACTCTAATTCATTTAATTCTGCTTTAATTTTAATTTTTTCAGTCTGTTGGATTGGGATTTAGCTTGTTGCTCTTTTTTAAGGAGGTTCAGGTACCTCGTTAAATTGTTGGTTTTAGATCTCTCCAATTTGTTGATGTAGGAGCTCAGAGCTACAAACTTGCCTCTGAGTACTGCCTTTGTTGTGTCACAGAGGAGCTGGTAATTTGTGTGTTTATTTTGTTGAATATCATGAACATTTGAATTTCCTTTCTAATCTCTTGCATGACCCACTGGTGGTTCAACAGTGTGTTGTTCAGCCTCCATGTGTTACAAGATTGTCTTTGGTGGTTTTTGGTGTTGTATTCTAATTTTATTCCCTTGTGGTCTGAGAGAATGCAGGGCATAATTTCAGTGTTTCTGAATTTGGAAAATGTGTTTTGTGACCTAAAATGTGGTCTGTTTTGGAGAATGTCCCATGTGCTGCTGAGAAGAACGTGTATTCTGATGCTGCTGGGTGAAATATTCTGTAAATGTCTGTTCAGTCTAATTTGTCTATGCAGTTGTTTAGATCCAAGTTTTCTCTGTGAAGTTTTTGCCGAGTTGATCTATCCAGAGGGGATAGTGGTGTGTTAGAGTCCCCAACAATTAATGTCTTTGGATCTATGTGAGATTTGAGGGAAAGTAGTATTTCTTGGATAAATTTGGGAGCTCCATTATTTGTTGAGTAGCTACTTAGAATTGTAATATCCTCCTGAAAGAGAGATCCCTTAATTAGTATGTAATGACCTTTTAACTCTTCTTGCTAATTTTAATTTGAAGTCTATTTTATCTGATATTAGGAATGCAACTCCCACCTGTTTATGGGGGCCATTTGCTTGGTAGATTTTATTCCAGTCTTTCATTTTCAGAATTTTTTTTTTTTTGTGGGAAAGGTGTGTCTTTTGAAGGCAGCAGATAGAAGGATCTTGCTTTTTGATCCAACTAGACAATCTATGTCGCTTAATTGGAGAGTTAAGTCCATTAATATTGAGAGTTAGGACTGAGAGGTGTTTGGTATTTCCTGTCATGTTATCCACCTTCTTGGGGACTGTGCCAACTGGGTTCTTACTTTGCTTTTTGGGATTCTCTGGGGGCTGTTTCTGGGCCTTTATCATGCTCTTTTTGGTTTTCTTTTTTTTTCGTCGGTCGTGGGGCTTGAACTCTGGGCCTGGGCGCTGTCCCTCAGCTCTTCAGCTCAAGGCGAGCGCTCTACCACTTGAGCTACAGCGCCACTTCCGGTTTTCTGGTGGTTTATTGGAGATAGGAGTCTCACGGTCTCTCCTGCCCGGGCTGGCTTTGAACTGCGATCCTCAGATCTCAGCCTCCTGAGTAGCTAGGATTACAGGCGTGAGCCACCAGCGCCCGGCTCTTGTTGGTTTTCTATGGACATCTTTCTATAGGACATCTTTAAGTATCTTTTGTAGGGGTGGTTAGGTGGAGATATATTATTTCAATTTTTCTTTGCTGTGGAAGTGTTTTATTTGTCCTTCTGTTATGAATGAGAGTTTATCTGGGTAAAGTGTTCTTGGTTGATAGCTTTTGTTTTTAGGGCATGACATACATCATTCGTGGCTCTTCTTGTTTTAATTGTCTGGTGAGAAATCTGAAGTTATTATGATTGGTTTCCCTTTGTAGGTGATTGATCTTTTCTCCTTGACAGCTTTAAGGATCCTTTCTTTGGTCTGAACTGATCCTGTGTGGATTACAATGTGATATTGGGATGTCCTCTTCTGGTCTGATCTATTTGGGGTTCTAAAGGCTTCTTGTATTTGAATAGACATATCTTTTTGCATGTTTGGGAAGTTCTCTGCTATGATCCTGTTACATTAATTTCCTAGACTTTGAACTTCTGTATCTAGATTCTCCTCTACACCCATTATCCTTAGATTAGGCCATCTGATGGTGTCTTCTAGCTGTTGAGTAGATCTGTCATATTTCTTGGATTTGTCTTGAATAGTTTTCTGTTCTTTGTCTATAGTATCTGGGCTGTCTTCAATCCCAGAGATTCAATCTTCTGTATGACCTATTGTCAGGACTTTCTACTTTGTTTTGTTTTGTTTTTTCTTTTTCTTCTAATTGGTCAGATTTGATGACTTCAAATTCTTTGTGGAGCTTTGTTTTAGATCCTGTATGGCCTTTCTTTATTTTGTTTTCAGTGTTCATTCTCAAATTCCTTAGTTGATTGGTTATGGTTTCATTGGACTCCCTTTCCTTCTATTGGGCTTCATTCAGCATTCCTTTTGTGGCCTTCTGGATTGCTCCAGCTGTCTGTTCATGGATTCCATGAATGCTTCAATCTTTGTGTATTGTCATTCTGCTCATGCAGTTCCTCTATTAATCTTAGATTAGCCTCCTCATGCTCACAATATTCCTGTATTAATCTTTGGTTATATTCATCACGCTCATGATATTCCTGTATTTTGGTTTGCCTCATCATGCTCACAAGATTCCTGTATTAATCTTTTGTTAGCCTCATCATACTTGTGATATTCCTGTTTTAATCTTTAGTTAGCCTCATCAAGCTCATGCATTTCCCTATCACACAGTGACACCTTTGCAGGCTTTCAAACTTTTCATTCAGCATGTTTAACAGTATTGTTTGTAGAGCATTTTGGGAACTCTATTCTGAGTTATTCATTGACTGCTCTGTTGCCTGATTCTCATGAGTGGGAATTGAAATACCTGGACTTGCCATTTTTCTTGTGTTTCTGCTTGTTCTGCCCATTTTAATATGATAGCCAAACCAATTCTGAACTAGAACACTAAGGCAGGCATTAACCAGAGCCCTGTAGTTGCACATCTTGTTTGATCCAGACAAAATGGGTACAGATACAATCTAGTTCAATAGATACAATCTAGTTCAACAACAGCTAGGGATCAATGTGCTAAGAAAAATCAAGTAAGGGGTCAGCAGACTAGAAATTACTAGGTTTAGGGAGAATTGTCAGGAGAAAATAAGATTGGAGGAATGCATGGAGGCAAGTGAGAAGAAGTAGAGATATCAGGAAAGGAGAAGAGAGATAAAGAGAAAGGAAGGATAAAAAATAAAAAATTTAAAATGAAACACTTAAAATTATGTAAGTATAAAGAAGTAATTCTAAGAGTGCTAGCCTTGAGCTGAAGAGCTGAGGAACAGTGCCCAGGCCCAGAGTTCAGGCCCCACGACCGGACCTACCCCCCCAAAAAAGAAAGAAGTAATTCTACAGCTAATGGAGTGTAGGCTGGGAGTTTGTGAATTGAGTAGTCAATATCAGAATTAAGTATGTACACAATGAAAGATAAAGTCTAATAATCAAAGACATATATATCTGGGTATGAACAGAACAGCAATTAAGTAATGCAAAAATAAAAATAAAAACCTAGAAGGATCAAAAAGGAAAAGAGTATAAAGAGAATATTAAAAGAAAAAAAGCAAAAAAGAAACAACAATAACAACAAAGTAAAACCAAAACAAAAAGAAACCTAAAATAAAAATGAGAAAAATAGACAAAAGTTTAAAAAAGTTAGGTAGAAAAAGCTCTTTGATGAAAAAAAAGGTTTTTTTGGGGGGGAGGGGGCAGGGACCGTTCTTGAGTCCCCCCGTGTCTGGAGGCAGTCTCTTGGTGGTGGAGTCTCTGGTTTGCTTGTGGTGTTTGCTTGTCCTGTGGCTTAGTTTCTTAAATCATAATGTTTGAGCAGGAAGCTCTGCCTCACCCCCCGAGTTTATGTCCCTCCTCCCAGGCTAGTTCAGTGGGAGGGCGATCTACTTTGAGTGACACAAAAGAGCAGTGTGGCTGTTTCCTCTAGCTTGGAGTTGCTGTGAGGGGTGCTAGTTTGTAAATTGCGCTGTGGCCTGTCAGTGATCAGATGCTTTACCCTGATGGTCTAGCTCCTGAGATACTCAATCAGCCCAACCTGGAGCCAATCTCAGGATTTATATGTATCAAGTTTCTAATTGCTCAAGGGGCTGTAGTTTGCTTCCTGTGCACAGCTGGGTAGGGTAGTTTCTGGCTCTGTTTACCCACTAAGGAGAATCTGCCCTGTCCACGAGGAGCTGCCTCTCATTGGGAGGGGCAACGCTTCTCAGGAGTGGAGCTAAGGCCTGCCACAGGTCAAATAGTGCTAACTGTTCTGGTCAGGTCCATGACAGTATCAAAGATGGAGTTTTTCTCCTGCGGTGGGGGAGAGGCTACCTTCCCATTGCTGCTCGGTGAGAATGAGTTAGGATGTCTTGAGGTACTCACACCTCTTCCTTGGTTTCCAGGTCGTCCACTTCCACAGTCTGCGACTGTCTGGGGTTGACCGAATAAAGATTTCCGCTCCTTGTTGGTTCTTGCTGGCTATGAGTACAAGCCACTCTGGTGCCTTTGTCCTGGGCTCTCAGTGTTGAATATGGTGGCCAGTGGCAGCAGCCACCTCCACTGCTGCAGTCCCAAACCGTGGTTGCTTAAATCTGTGTCCTTAACTAAGCTGCCTGAGTTTTTCCTGAGAGACTCTTATCTCCATCCAATTAACTAGTAAAACAAAAAAAACCCAAAAAACAAAAAAAAGCCCCAAAGAAAAACAAACTAGAAAGTGGAAGTGTGGTTCAAATGGTTAGAATTCCAGTCTTGAGTAAAAATGCCAAGCTAGCAACAGAAGGCTCTGAGTTCAAGCTCTAGTACTAGAACAACAAAAGACATTGTTGAGTTGCTTGTGTGAGCAGTGATACACTGGGCTTTTGAATGAAAATGCCCTTTAAATAGTCTATGAGTCAGGGAAGGTGATGTTTTCCTCCCAATAGGATTCAAGTGTTGATGAATTTGTGCTCAGAGTTACATAAGAATGTCAATTTTAAATTCAGCCTTTGGTGTATTCAGTGTTGAAGGAATGTCATTACTCTTCTAAATTTGTCTTCTTATTGGTCTAGCGCATCAAGTCTGGCAGAGATGGCAGTGGGGGCTCCCGAAGCAAATGGGAGGGGAGCGCTGGCAATGGTAAGTATTTACTTTGCTGGGAGGCTGGGTTTGACAGATTCCAGTATATGGGATTCTGGAAACATTCTTCAAAATCACCCCAAAGTATCCTTTATATGTTTGTATTGTTTATCTGTTTGTTCTGCACACGGTGCAGTTTCACTCATTCTAGTTTGGTAAGCGAGTACTGTGATATGAATGTTTGTAAGTGTTACCATATTTCAGTTCTTCAACATACCTGTTATCACCTACTAATTGATTCATTGAGTTCATGCTGGATAGTTCATCATAGATGGGCATACAAATGAGTTTTACTGTGTTTGCTTGTCTCATAGAGCACTGAGAGATCCAGATATTTTGTCTGGTGTTCCAGAACCAGTACAACTATTTAGAATCTGTGTTGATCATGACAGCACCTGTCTTTCTGGGATCCAGCCTTGTAAATGGTATATACTATAAGTGATTCTAAAGTTCTTGGCAAGTCTAAAATTCCTTGAGTTTAACTCTTTGAAGCATCATTTCTTAGGAAGTTTTCTTAAGCTTTCCATTCCTTTCTCCCATGAAGGAAGTATAAGTGAATATTAATAGAACTTTAGTGGAATAGAAAAAATGTTAAATTGGGATCTATAAATAGGTATAATCTCTCTTAGCCACACTTAGTTCTGACCTGCACTTAGACCTGGCCCCAGGTAACTGCAGCTGAGGTCTGTTACAGCTGTTCTCATCCAGGAATGCAACAGAAAAATGTAATTCTTACTTTGGTTCTTCTTTCATTGGTCCTTAGCATATCTTGGATATATGCTCTATGCCATACACCACACAGAGTCAAGGAAATTGAATTGGAAAGATAGACACATAGGTGAATGCTACTGCCAGTGCTGCCTGGCACATGTTTGACTTTCCCAAGGAGAGAAAGATTTCTTCTTGAAATAGCTCAGCTTTGCCAGCTATGTCTATGCAGTGATAAGCATCAGTGGCACCTAGTTTTAGTCATTCTAGCTTGTCCACCTGAACCTCACACTCCTGACCTATTTACCCTTAGGCCACAAAAACCATAACTCAGAGCTTGAGCAATTGGTAGAAGCAGCATTGAGTGCAAGTCCCAGGAGCACTCTAGATAGTCTGCCACACTCTCCCTTCCCATAGCCCTCAGCTATCTCCTTACCTCCTCCCCTGCCCAGTTCCTGCTTAATGATACGTTTGACCATTGGGGATTTATCAGGCTGCGGTTTGGGTCTGAGAGTTCTGGCCTATCAGTTCTTTATAAACCAGGGAATATATAGGTCCTCTATCCCTTAACCAAAATCTCGGACTGGAAAGATTATAGAAACCAGAACTTTTGCAAGAGTAGAAAAAATAGTATAGTAAATTAGCTTTATGTCCAATAATATCCATACCTAGCACTTCATAGTCAAACCCAGAATTTCTTACTAATTCAGTATCAGTTATAAGTATCAATACTAGGAGAATGAAGACTATAAATAGCTTCAAATAAAGTTTTATGTTCAAGTGAAACAGAGCTTTCAGACCCCATGGTAAGGGTACAGGACTATCAGGTTAGGTCTGGCCATTCACCTCCATACGCCAAATGAAGAGACATGGTAAAGAGTAGAGAAAGTAGTTCTTACATGGCAACCATGGGAAGACAGCACTTCCATACGTCTTCATAAGTCTTTCATGATAAGATGTTGGCTTTGGGTTAAATAGGGAAAATTGAGGGCAGGGCACAAGAAAGGTATACATAGTTAAAACAGTCCCAAGTCAAAGGTATTGTAATGGTTGATCATTAGTTCAGTCTTTGTCTCTGGGGGTGTGGAGACATTATCACTTTATTACTGGAATAGATCAAGAACAAGGTGGTCTCCTTAAGTTTTGTCTGTTTGCTTTAAGGTAATGTTAAAATAAAATTGTTTGAGGAGCAGTTTGCCTTCCATGCAAGGTACTTATCTGAATCTCTCCTTTTCTCCTGCAAAAAAGGGACTGAAGTAGAGAATAGCTCGGATCAAAGGGCATAGATATGAACTTGGGGGATTTTTAGTTATTTTATAGGACTCAGGAAAACTATCTTTTAATTTGCCTCACTTGAAAACCTTTCTTCTATGGCTCTTAAGAATTTGGAATTGCAGGGCTGGGAAGGTGGCTTAGTGGTAGAGCGCTTGCCTTGCATGCCTGAGGCCCTGGGTTCAATTCCTCAGCACCACATAAACAAAAAGAAAAAAGCCGGAAGTGGCACTGTGGCTCAAGTGGTAGAGCGCTAGCCTAGAGCTGAGGGACAGCGCCCAGACCCAGAGTTCAGGCCCCACGACCGGACCCAAATAAAAAAAAGAATTTGGAATTGCATTAGTGACTGTGGATCTCTACTCAAAGAAAAATGATTAAAATCAAGAAGTCAGGAGATGGGAAGAAAGTTAATTAAAAGAAATTCTAGAAGCTTCCCCAGACCAACTTGGTGGATCGTGCTGTGGGCATTAGAAATATTCTATATGAGCTACCTTGAAATTGACTGTCCAATTAGAGTAAGTGAGCAACCTTTAGGGAAGTGGTATTAAAATTTTAGGACCAGCCTCACCTTCCAACTCTCTGAGCCAGTGAACACCCTGGAACCCTCCCTAAACTAATGATCAACCATTACAATACCTTTGACTTGGGACTGTTTTAACTATGTATACCTTTCTTGTGCCCTGCCCTCAATTTTCCTTATTTAACCCAAAGCCAACATCTTACCATGAAAGACTTATGAAGATGTATGGAAGTGCTGTCTTCCCATGGTTGCCATGTAAGAACTACTTTCTCTACTCTTTACCATGTCTCTTCATTTGGCGTATGGAAGTGAATGGCCTCCCAGTTTCTTCCCTCTGCCAACATGCCTTAGAACCTCAGGGCCTATGAAGGGCATGCTTCAACCCTAAGAACTGCTGGCAGAGGATGGTGATTCTCAGAGCCCATAGGAGGGAGAGCAGGCCTAGGGTCCCTCTGTGATCCAAGGGGAGCTAAATAAGAGACTAGCAGGAAGAACAGTAAGGCTGTTGCACCGTGAGGGAGAGGCATTTCCTGGCTCACCCTCCTCAGTGCTACTCCATCAGGTTAAGCAGTAGTTCTTTGCTTTCTTCAGTCCATCTCAGTCCAACATGAAAAGTCCTAGAGTACAAGTGAGCTCTGTTCTCACATAAAGGGCTATTCAGGTAGAGGGAGAAAGAAGACATTTTTCCAAGCAGGATTTCATGTTGCTTGGTTGGCTTGGCACAGTGTAAAGTACCAAACAGGCCTTTCCTGATGTGCTTGCTTATTGGGTTTATTTTCTTTTTTCCTCTTCCCATTTACCTTTTTGAGCCTTATTTTCTGACACCTCAAGCATATGTTACTCCTAACTTCTTTGCTTTTCCTGTAGCCAGATTTTATTGCCTCTGCTAACAACCAGGCAAGTGTTAGACTTTCTTCAGTTCAAGGAACAGGCCACTAGAGGGCCGGCCCTGGCTTTGAAGCCTGAAATAAAGCAAGCATGCTTTCTCCCTTTTCTTTCTCTAGCCCTCATCTGCAACACCTAACTCCACAGTGCCCTCCTCCTGCACCATGTAAGCAGTGGCCCCTCATCCTTTCCATTCCCCACTTAGAAGTTCTCAGTACCAACCTGCAGAGAAAGAGCCAGATCAACACCCTCCATCCTAAGGGTAAAACTGTGACTTGCGTCTTCTTATGTCTACATGGACATGTGTGCTCTGGGCTAGAGCCAACAAAGTGGAAGAGAGTTACAAGGTAACTCTGCATGTTACCTTTCACCAGCTTAAGTATAAAATGTTAAATGCAGTGCCTCCAACTCAATTTTCAAAGGCTTGCCTAAGAGAGAGGAGCAGTAATATATTATTGATTTTATAGTTTAGCTGTTTCTGAAGTGCTGGAGCAGCCTTGAAAAGCATGGGGATTTTGTTGTTTAGGTGTATGAGTGGACTAGGTCACTAGGGCCTCGTGCTGTGTATTGATATTTTTAGTGACTTTCAGCTCCTGTCCCCTCAGTGATTCTCAGACTCTGGATCACCTGGAAGCTTATAACCGAGTGCTGAGTTGCAGAATCAGTCATCTTGGGCTGTGGCCAAGGAAAGCCAGGTCTCAAAATCTCTCAGTGGAACTATGTCCTTAGCCCCTGGGCTCCACTATGAGTGAGAAAATGCTGAGATTCAATGTAGTACAATGCAGTGCACACAAAAAGGCCTCTGCTGCTAATGCTACCTTAGCCAGGTTCCAGCGTACCAGTCTGGACATCCATCCTGTGGCATCTCACCCTGGACAGGCCTCATCCAGTGATGGACACGTGACACACACCACCCATGGGCCCCACTCTGCCTGTCATGTCCTGGAGGCAGGGAGCTGATAGTAGCTGTTGTTGAAATTGGATTTTTAGACCCCAGGAGTCCCAAGTCAAGTCTGGCCAGTAACTCCCATAGGCCAAATAAAGACACATGATAAAGGGCAGAGAAAGGAAAGTTATTTCACAGCCACCATGGAAAGACAGTACTTCAGTACATCTTCAGCCGTCTTTCAAAGTACAAGCTAAGTAGGGAGAATTAGGGGTCAGAAAGGTCTGATCTGGTAGACCATTAGCTCAGTCTTTGTCTCTGGAGGAGTTCTGGAGGAGTTACCACTTTATTACTGGAACAGAACAGGAACAAGTTAGTCTCTGAGTTTTCTATCCTGAGCTGTTTTCCTCAAGATGATAGGAAGGCATTTCTTGTTTGAGGAACAGTTTGCCTTCCAGCTGTTGCTTATCTGAATCATTCCTCCTGCAAAGGGACTGCAGTAAAGAATAGCTCAGATCAAAGCACCATAGGTACAAAGTTGGGGGACCTGTAGTTAATTCACAGGACTCAGTAAAAGCATTTCAAAAATTTGGTTTTTGTATTGTGGTTAAGAAAAGCACTTGGTTTAGAATTTTTATGAGCCGTTCCAGGAGTTTCACTATTTTATTTTTACAGAATTAATTTAAAATAAAGGAGTTTATTTTAATCACTTGATATAAAAATGCATTGCTCACTTACAAGCAGAACTTGGGGGTCAGGTTAATTAAATCAGACCACACTGAAAGTTAGCATCCATATCAGGGCCATTTTCTATTATTTTAAAGTCTTGAGATTCAACAGTATTTATATACTTCATGGATAAACCAAGGGGGCGGGGAGGGGACAGCCCTGGTCCTGCCTGAGCACATCCGTGTCTCCTGTGTCCTCTGATGCATGAGTGTCTCCTGAACAGCAGTTTCTGTTTTGACATGAGAGTATCATTTTGTGACTAATTATGACTATTGTGTTATTAAGGTTTTGTTATATTGCCTTTTGTTTCCATTTGCTGTATGTTTGAATATGATTTTTTATGATATCTTGAATGTGAACTTGTCCTATGAAAACATATCATTTTTATCCTGAAAATGAAATTGTCATGAAAATCAAGATACTCTGACTCAGTGAACAGAAATTCACTTTCCAGTCAATTTTTTGAGGAAAATGGCATTCATAATGTCCATCATAACCGGGTTTTTTTTTAGACTGTAAGTCTAAAGGTGGGCATGTTCTTTATCTAGAACTCCTTTCCATGATTTCATTGGGCCTTAATGGCATCACATTCAGGGTGTGAAGAAGTCATGTGTGTGCCCACTAAGAACAGGCCTGGAGATTACTGTCAAGGAGTAGGCATTCCAAGGAGATGCCACTTGAATACAGAGTTGGCCTTGGAGGGGATGGATGCAAGTGGAGACTGGAGAAACAAGCCTTAGGGGCCAAGGCTGATGTCATTTCTCCTTGCAGCATATGTGGACCAGAGAGGCATTGTTCTGTGGTCATTCCTCATTCAGTAATGAGTATTAGAAGAGAGTCCACCACACTGTGAAGCATCAAAGTATTTCAATGTTGGACTCCAGAAGAAATTTACACATGCTAGTAGACCTGGGTGGTCAGTGATATGCCAAGATGGGCAAGAGTAGATTTTTTTTTTTTCACAGAGGGCTGGAGAGCAGACAGTTTCGGCTTGGGGACCACATCTCTGTAAAGATATTCTGTTCTGCCATTGCACTATGAAAGCAGCTCCATTTTCAACTTTTTGGTGGTTAATTGGAGATAAGTGTCTCTTAGATTTTTCTGCCTGCGTTAGGTTTGAACATCGATCCTCAGATGTCAGCCTCTTTAGTAGCTAGGATAACTGGCTGAAGCAACAGATAATTTTGCTTCTTTTTCCCTTTAGATGTGTTTTATTTCTTTTTATTGCCTTATTGCTTTAGCTAAGACTTGAGTACTCAGAGTAAAAATCTATTTTCTCTGTAATAAATCTAAAACTCCATTTGTGTGTGTGTGTGTGTGTGTGTGTATGTGTGTGTGTGTGTGTGTTGGTTCTGGAGCTACAAATCAGAGCTTGGGCACCATCTGTGAGCTTTGTTACTCAAAACTAGTACTATACCACTTGAGCCATAGCTCTACTTCCGGCTTTTTGGTAGTTGATTAGACGTATATGTCTCACAGACTATTGCTTGAGTTTGATTTGAACCATAGTCCTCAGACCTCAGCCTTCTGAGTAGCTGAGATTACAGGATCCTACTAACTGGGATTACCACCAGCTCCCAGCAGTACTCCACTTTTGATTATCATATGTGCAATATCTTTTTAATCTGTTGGGTTTTTTTTTTTTTTTTTTTGAGATAGGGTTTCACTGTGTTGTACTGGTTGGCCTTGAAATCACAATCCTCTTGGTCTTTGCCTTCCAAGGGCTGGGATCGTAGGAATGTACCACCACACCTGGATCAGTGTCCTTTCACTTTGAATCTACATATGCCTTTATGTCTGAAGTTATTTTATAGACAGCATGTAATTATATCTTGTTTGTTGTTGTTTTATCAGTTTACCCATTTTATTTTTAGATTGGGGGGCTGAATCCCCTTATACCTAAAGCAGTTATATAGAAGGAGACTTTCCATTGTTTTCTGTGTGCCTTGCAGCTACTTTGTTCTCTTTTTTCCTTCTTCCATGTTCACTGAATCTTTCTGGTGGTATGCTTTGACTCTTCTGTTTTCTTTGTTTCCATCTTCTATAGTTTTGTTTTCTGTAGATAGAGATTACATAAATTATAACAGTATATTTTACCCAATAGTAATTTAATTTCAGTCACATATGAAATGTTTTCTTTACATCCTCATTTTGTTACTGCTGCAATAATTTTTTCTTTTGAAGTTTTTTTATATGTATAACATTGTTTTGTAGTTATAATCATTTTAATTTTCCTCTCTAGTGTTTAGGATCAAATACAGGTCCCTAAAGCATTCCAGGCAAGCACAGTGTCCTTGAGCTATATCTCTAACCTTTATCTTTAAAATTCTGCCCATGAGTTACAATTATTTATGCATCACATGACAGTATTACGGGGTCTTTCTTTGTCTCTGTGTCTACCTTACTCTAGACCTGCATGTTTTCAGTTTTCACTGTCATCGCTAGCATTATTTTATTTCAACTTGGAAGATTCCCTTGGTAGTTTTTGATAGGAGGAGCTAGTGAGGATAAACTGCCTCAGCCTCTGTTCATCCACATATCCTAAAGTCATCTTCATTGTCTGAGGGAATGGTAGCTCATGAATAAGAGAAATGTAATGTCACTGGGGACTTTCAATGTCAAGTCCATTGACCCAACACAGGGCATTTATGTAGCATGGCAGGGCTCTGGCTTGTCACTAGCTCAGAAAGAAATGTGGGGATTCTAAAGACCATCTTGTTTTGATTTATTCCCAGAAACATTATTTATGAGTTAAAATATAAAGTACACTTAGAAATGGTGAGTATGAGCCAGGGACTGGTGGCTCACGCCTATAATCCTAGCTACTCAGGAGGCTGAGATCTGAGGATTGCAGTTCAAAGCCAGCCTGGGCAGGAGAGCCTGTGAGACTCTAATCTTCAATAAACCACCAGAAAACCAGAAGTGCTCAAGTGGTAGAGCACTCACCTTAAGCTGAATTGCTGAGGGACAGCTCCCAGACCCAGAGTTCAAGCCCCATGACTGACCCAAAAAAAAAAAAAAAAAAGCTAAGGGACAGCAACCAGGTCCTGAGTAAAGCCCTAGTACTAATGTGCAGGCGCGCACACACACACACACACACACACACACACACACACACACACACAAATTAAGGCTTATAAAATAGGAAAAAGATGCTGTTATTGGAATGAGGGTATAGCTTAGCACTAGAGTGTGTGCTTTGTATGCCTGGATTTGATTCTCAGCACTGCAGAACAAATGAAAAATTGTAGGGATTCTGAAGGGAAGAAATAAAAAATGGACCTAACGAAATAGTTCTTTTAGAAAATATAATAACATAAAATGAATGTTAGAAGCTACTAATATCAGCCTGTCTGAAAATCTCGAGTAATGTGTATTGCTTTCTTCTCCCAAGACAGTCATTATTTGGGCAGCTGTAAGTTTTTTGCATTTTTAAAATAGTAAGCCCATATCTGTCTGATCGCACAGGGGAAATCTAATGGTCTTCTAAAGGAACATTCTACACATATTTGGAGAGTGTGATTGTGTGATCTAGGTTATCTGCCACCTTGGGCAAGTTTACCCAGCTACTTTTCACATGTGCACTTATAGGGCATCTCACTAGCGTTATACTTATACCAGGCAGACCTAATGCCTTCTGTTTCTCCTTTCTTCAGAAGCTGGTTCTTCTTTATTAAGTTCTACTAATTATGGTAATCTCTCAGCTTCTCACAAGTTCTGTGAAACAGAAACCTGTATTACATGAAAAAATAGCACAGATAAAGACTACTCTTAAATGGTGTTTCATTTCATACATTGCCTACAAGAAATTGTGTGTGTGTGTGTGTGTGTGTGTGTGTGTGTGTGTGTGTGTGTACTGGGGCTTGAACTCAGGGCCTGGGGCACTGTCCCTTAGCTCTTTTTGCTCAAGGCTGGCATTCTACCATTGAAGTCACTGCTCTACCTCTTTTTTTTTTAGGGGTTAATTGGCAATAAGAATCTCGTGGACTTCACTGCTTGGCCTGGCTTCGAACTCTGATTCTCAGATTTCAGTCTCCTGAGTAGCTAGGATTACCACTATTCAGGAGTAGGCATTGCTTCTATTGGGATAGGGGGTGTGTCATTTTTAAGGAACAAAGCTTGAGCTTTATCTTTACCTATTGATCTAGTGATAACAAACCCAAGATAGAGCATCCTAGGTTTTAGTAAGAATTGTAGCACTCAGATGAGAGGACATAACTGGAGAAACTGTGTCAGTAACTGAGTTAGCTACACTAAATAACAGTAGAGGAACTGTGCTGGGTGTTGGTGGTTCACAGGTGTAACCCTAGCTGCTCAGGAGGCCAAGATCTAAGAATCAATTCAAAGCTAGATTGAGGTGGAGGGAAGTCTGTGGGACACTTATCTCTAATTAACCAGCAAAAAGGCCAGAAGTAGAGGTGTAGTTCAAGTGGTAGAGCACTAGCCTTGAATGAAAAAGCTAATTGAGAGCATGACACCCTGACTTTTAACCCTCATTATCAGCACAAAAGTCAACAAACAAGAAATACGTTCCTAAGAAGGTGGCTTCCAGATGGAACAATCTGCCTATATCTGGCAAATAAGTGTAATTTAAAATGTGTGATGGAGTGTTATATTTTCTTAGCATATTAAACAAATGCATTTTTTTATTTTTGTGTTTTCAGATAGTGGCCAGAACAGTAGTGCCAATAGTAAAGGTGAACGACTAAGTGCCAAACTCAGAACTTTACCCGGGACAAATGAACCTTATGAAAGTAGCAGTAACAAAGAAATAGGCAAGTGTTGGTCTTCCCCACCCAGTTCCCACAGGGATAGCAGGTCTGAAGAAGATTGGGGAGATGGTCCCCATGTCACTGGGTGTCACTGAGAACTTGATATGTGCAGACAAACCCACAGTACCTTGACTGCATTTCTCTTCACTCTGAGTCATTGTGTTTTGGTTCTGAGAGTAATCATCTCCACATTTCTGTTTTCTTTCTACATAACTCTAATGGAATCATCTGTTTTGAAACCTAGATGCTTCCTATGTGGATCCACTTGGCCCACAGATAGAAAGACCAAAAACTGCTGCCAAGAAAAGAGGCGATGAGGATGATTTTGCTGATGAAGAGCTAGGAGATGATTTGCTTCCAGAATAAGAAATATCAATATTGCCTTGTGGGTTAATACTCATATTAAATTTTGGATATGTAATCCAATTTTGTACACTGTTAAAACTTTTAAGTGTATCCATGAGTATGGATTTATGTTGTCCTTGTTTTTATGGAAAAAATATATGGAATAAAAATATATGAAACTAATGTGACAATGTGGACATGCACGTGGATTTTGAAACTTGTGTCAATTCTCTGTCAATTTTGACATGTCTGTCGATTATGACAGGTAGGACAATTGTGGCATGAGTATTGATTATTTTTTGTCAGTCATAGGGCTTGATTTGGTCCTGGGTGCTGTTCCTGAGCTCTTCAGCTCAAGTCTAGTGCTCTACCATGTAAGCCACTGCCCCTTTTCCAGTTTTCTGGTGGTCAATTGGAGATGAGTCGCATGGACTTTCCTGCCTGGCTTGGCTTCGAACCAATGTCCTAACATCTCAGCCTCATGAGCAACTGGGATTACAGATGTGAGCTGCTGGTGCCCAGCTAACAGGTGTCAATTTAGATGTGTGTCTATTTTGACATGTGTCTCAAGTTGAAGATGCATGTGGATTTTGACACATTTGTTAATTGTGTCAATTTCGACATTTGTTCAGGTTTCAAGCTTAGCGCGCCCTCTTATGGTGAATGGGATGACTCACCATCAGTAGCTCTCATGGCAGCCTGGACTTAGGGGCCCTCTTGCGGTAAAAGTAAAGAATCACCATCATTCATTAGCTCTCACTGAACCTTGGGTTTAGGGCGCACATTCATGGTGCAATAGTGAAGCTGCACCATCAGTTGCTTTAAAGGAAGCCTGGGCATAGTGTGCCCTCCTGTGGTGAAGTAGTAAAGAATAAGCATCATTAGCTTTCGTGGAAGCCTGGCTTAACAAGCCCCCTTCCCCCTTCCCCCACTTTTTAAAAAAAGATTGTTTTATGATAAAGATGCTGTGCAGAGAGGTTACAGTTATATGCGTAAGGTAATAAGTACATTTCTGGTCAAGCATTGTTACTTCCCTCCTTTGTTTTTCTCTTACTATCCCTTCTTTCTCCCACATCCCCCAGTCCTCCCCCCCACCCGAAGGTATAAAGTTCATTTCCAAGATAGTGCCTTGTGAATATCATTGCTGCAGTGGGTCATCGTTTGACCTGTTTCAGCATTTCGTTATTCCCCTCCCCTCCTCAAATTAGATAAATATATAAGCAAGATGCAGTGGCAACAGGGGATATACCATAGCGGGAAGAACATGTAGAACAAACAAAAAAAGTCACATTAAAAACATTAAAGACGGGGGCTGGGAAGGTGGCTCAGTGGTAGAGTGCTTGCCTTGTATGCATGAGGCCCTGGGTTCGATTCCTCAGCACCACATAAGCAAAAAGAAAAAAGCCAGAAGTGGCACTGTGGCTCAAGTGGTAGAGGGCTAGCCTTGAGCTGAAGGGCTGAGGGGCAGTGCCCAGGCGCAGAGTTCAGGCCCCACGACCAGACCCCAAAAACAAAACAAAACAAATACTAAAGACATTAAAAACAACAAAAACCTCGTGTCCATATCTTGGAGTTCATTTTGCTTAGTATCATTTTATATGTTCATATGTACATACTTTTTAGCCTTTTCTGCTTATCTGATAAGATTATCTAGATGTATACTAATTATAGCAAATAAGGGAAACCATGGGACCTATATGTCTTTGGGTCTGGCTTTCTTCACTTAATATGATTTTTTTCCCAAGTCTTTCCATTTCCTGACAAATGGGACAGTGTCATTCTGATGGAAGCATACAATTCATTATATATATATATATATATATATATATATATATATCTCCATATTTACATACATATATATCACATTTTTGTGGTTTATCAGAATAAGAGTCAGGATTGGTTTTCAACTGTGATTCTCATATCTCAGTCCTCTGCGTAGCTAGTGTTATAGTCATGAGCCTCCTTGATCTCAGTACTTGAGGCCATTGAATAAATTACTAGTGTTGCCTTTTTACCTAACAAGGAACCTGTACAAAATTCAATTTGTTATATACCTTAGTCCATGGCAGCATGGTTATTAATAAAAGTATGTTCTTTCATTTAAATATTTAAGTCCTTACCAGCAGAAGACAAATTTAACACCCCCCTCAGCCCCCCCCCCCACACACACACATTAGATTTCTTATGATACCTAGCAGATCTGGAGGAAGACAGTCCTAATGGAGACTTCTTTGAACTGCTCAATAGCATCATTTCTGATTTGGCTTTTGTGATAACTCAAAGCAGATCATCCTCCCACTGAACTAGCCTGAAAGGAGGGTCATAAAGTCCCTGGAAAGGCAGAGTTGTTCTGCCTGCTCGAATGAACTGATTTAAGAAACCAATCAAGCCTGAGGCAAACCAAACACCACAAACAAGCCAGAAACTCCACCAAGGGACTGGTTATGGACAAAAGATTTCCCCCACCCCCCCCCAAAAAAATCGAAGATCTCTTTTATCTACCTAGTTAATTTTTTTTTAATTGTTTTCTATTTTTATCATCATTTTTATTTTAGGTGTTTGTTTTTTTTTTTTTAATTCTCTTTTCTTTTCCCTTTTGGTCTTTTTGTTTTTTCACTTTACTTAATTGCTGTCCTGGTCATCCCTAGACATATACCCATCATCAATTATTAGACCTTAGACTTCATTGTGTTCATACTTTATTCAGATATTGATTACTTAATTCACAAACTCTCAGCCTTAACTCCTTTAATTGTATTATTTCTTGATACTTATATAATTTTGTGTTTCATTTAAAAATTTTTCTTTTTTCCTTTTTATCTCTCTTCTCCTTTCCTTCTATCTTTCCCTCTCTCTGAATTTAAATCTTGGTTATATTCCCTCTCTCCTTTTCCCTCCCCACCTTCTAATCTTATTTTCTCCTCATAATTCTCCCTAAGCCTATTAATTTCTGGTCTGCTGACTCCTTTGATTATTTTAGTCCATTGATCCCTACTTGTTTGTTGTTGAACTAGATTGTATAGGTTGAACTATATTGTACATGTACTCATTTTGATTGTGTAAAACAATCTGTGCAACTACAGAGTCTGGTTGATGCTTGCCTTAAAATAGTGTTCTACAGTGGAATTGGTTTTGCTTTCAGACCTAAATGAGCAGAACAAGCTGTAGAAACACAAGAAAAATGGTAAGTCCAGGTATCTCAACTCCCACTCATGATAATCAGGCAAAGGAGCAGTTAATGAATAATCCAGAGGAGAGTTCCCCAAATGCTCTACAAACACTACTAAAAACATGCTGAATGAAAAGATTGAAAGCCTGCAAAGTACTGTGTGAGCGTGATAGGGAAGTGAGTGAGCGTGATGAGGCTAACCAAAAATTAATATGGGAATTTCATGAGCATGAGGAGGCTAACCAAAGATTAATAGAGGAATTGTGTGAGCAGGATGAGAATAAACAATGATTAATAGAGGCATTCATGGAATCTACAAACAAATCTGGAGGAATCCATGGAGGCCACAAAGGGAATGCTGAATGAAGCCCAACAGAAGGAAAAGGAGTCCAAGAAAACTATAATGAGAATGAACACTGAAAACCAAATTAAGGAGGTAAAGAAGTCCATACAGGACCTAAAACAAAGTTCCAACAAAGAATTTGAGGCCATAAAATCTGACCAATTAGAAGGAAAGGAAATAAAAAGCAAAGTAGAAAGCCTTGACAGTAGGTTAAAACATGCAGAAGATTGAATCTCTGGGATTGAAGACAGCCTAGACATTATAGAGAAAGAACAGATAAGTGTTCAAGACAAATCCAAGAAATAGGATAGAGGTATTCAACATTTAGAAGACACTATAAGAAGGCCTAATTATAAGCTAATGAGTGTAGAGGGGGCCTAAAGACAGAAGTGAAAGGTCTAGGAAATTTATTTAACAGGATCCTAGCAGAGAACTTCTCAAAAAATGTAAAAAGATAAGTCCATTCAGATACAAGAAGCTTTTAGAACCCCAAATAGACAAGACCAGAATAGGACTTCCCACCATCACATTGTAATCCGCACAGGATCAATTGAGACCAAGGGAAAGTTCCTTAAAGCTGTCAAGGAGAAAAGATCAATCACCTAAGGGAAACCATTCAAAATAACTTCAGATTTCTCTGAAGAGACAATGAAAGCAAGAAGAGGTGGAATGATGTATGTCATGCCCTAAAGGCAAACAACTATCAACAAAAAATACTTTACCCAGCTAAACTCTCATTCATAACAGAAGGACAAATAGAAACCTTCCACAGCAAAGAAAAATTGAAACAATATATCTCCACCTAACCACAATTACAAAAGATACTTAAAGATGTCCTACACATAGAAAACCAACAAGAGCACAATAAAGGCCAAGAAACAGCCTCCAAACAGAGAAACCAAGAAGCATAGGAAGAACCCAGTTGGTACAACCCACAAGAAAGTAGATAACATGGCAGGAAATACCAAAAACCTCTCAGTCCTAACTCTCAATGGTAATGGGCTTAACTCTCCAATTAAGTGACATAGATTGTCTATTTGGATCAAAAAGCAAGATCCTTCTATCTGCTGCCTTCATCTTGCCACATCTTGCCCACAAAAACAAACATTCTAAAAGTGAAAGACTAAAATAAAAGCTACCAAGCAAACAGCCCTCATAAACAGATGGGAGTAGCAATCCTAAAATCAGATAAAATAGACTTCAAATTAAAATTAGAGATAAAGAAAGTCATTATATACTAATTAAGGGATCTTTCATTCAGGAGGATATTATAATTCTAAATATTCACCAAATAAAACGGAGCACCCAAATTTATCTAAGAAACACCACTTTCCCTCAAATCTCACATAAATCCAAAGACATTAATTCTTGGGGACTGTAACATTCATTTCAGGGATGCAAGGATGTCCACTCTCTCCATTTTTCTTCAATTTAGTATTAGAATGCCGAGCTAGAGAAATAAGACAAGATGCAAACGTAAAGGGGATCCAAATAGGGAAAGATGAAGTAAAACTCTCCCTCTTTGCAGATGACATGATCTAGTATTTAAAGCACCCATGAACTCCATTCCCAAGTTACTCAAGCTGATCGAAACTTTGGCAAAGTAGCAGGGTATAAAATTAACCCTCAAAAATCAATGGCTTTTCTGTATGCCAATAAGCAGAAGAGCCTGGCTCAAATCAGGAGAGCAACTCCTTTTGTAATATCTCCACAAAAAAACAAAATACCAAGGAGTTAACTAAAAAAGTGAAGGACTCTATGATGAAAACTTTAAAAACCTGAAAAAGGAAATTAAAGCAGAACTAAGGAAACGGAAAAAACTTCCCATGCTCCTGGATTGGGAGGATTAACATCGTGAAAATAGCAATACTGCCAAATTCAATGTTATACCTATCAATATCCCAACCTTGTTCTCCAATGAGGTAGAGGAAGCGATCCAATAAACAACCCGAATAGCAAAAACAATTCTTAGCAGGAAGAACAGTGCTGGATGGAGAAATATCAATACCAAATTTCAAACTCTACTACAAAGCCATAGTAATCAAAATAGCTTGGTACTGGCACAAGTATAGACCTGAGGACCCATAACTTAACCGACAGACCTATAGCCACCTAATCTTCGATAAGGGAGCTAAGAATATAGAATGCAAGAAAGACAGCCTTTTCAGAAAATGATGCTGGCAAAATTGGCTAAACACCTGCAGAAAACTAAAGCTAGATCCTTATATATCACCCTGCACCAGAATCAACTCGAAATGGATCAAAGACTTCAAAATAAAAGCAGACACCCTGAAAACATTACAGGAAGGACTAGGAGAAACTCCAGGGCTCCTTGGCACAGGCCAAAGTTTTCTTAATAAAGACCCAGAAACACAATAAATCAAAGAAAGGTTGGAAAAATGGGATGGCATGAAATTGCAGAGCTTCTGCATAGTAAAGGACATAGATAGCAAGATCAATAGAAAGCCCATGGATTGGGAGAAGATCAATGGACAAGGGTCTCATATCTAAAATATACTTAGAACTCAAAAAATTAAATCCCCTAACAACAAATCCTCAAAGAAACGACCACTTGATTAATAAGTGAGCTAAAGACTTAAAGAGAGACTTCTCTGAAGAGGAAATAAGAATGGCCAATAAACACATGAAAAAATACTCAACTTCTGTAGACATAAAAGAAATGCAAATCAAAACAACCTTGAGATTCTACCTCACCCCAGTTAGAATGGCTATAATCAAGAAATCTAATAACAATAGATGCTGGCGGGGATGTGGCAAAAAGAGAACCCTACTGCATTGTTGGTGGGAGTGTAAACTTGTTCAACCACTTTGGAAAGCAGAATGGCGGTTCCTCAGAAGACTCCACATAGAGCTCCCCTATGACCCAGCAATCCCACTTTTGGGAATTTACCCAAACAATCAAAAACAAGGCTATACTAAAGCTACCAGCACATCTTTATTACAGCATTAATACTGTATACATATATATAAATATATATGTATATATATATACATATATATATGTATATATATATACATATATATATTTATATATATACATATATATATGTGTATATATATGAGTATATATATATATATATATATATATATATATATATATATATATATATATATATCCCCTCCATCAGAAAGAATGACATTGCCCCATTTGTTAGGAAATGGAAAGACTTGGAAAAATTGTATTAAGTGATGTAAACCAGGCCCAAAGAAACATAGGTCTCATGGTTTTCCTTACTTGCAATAACTAGTATATGTCTAGGACAAGCAGAAAAGGTCAAAAGCTATGTACACATGACTATATAAGATGATGCTAAGTGAAATGAACCCCAAGATAGGGATACAAGAGGTTTTATTTTTGTTGCTGTTGTTTTTAATTTACTTATAATGTACGGTGTGGGTTTTTTTTTTGTTTCTTTTGTATGTTCTGCCCCCATGGCATAACCCTTATTTTCACTGTATTTGATTCTGGTGCCCTGCATCTTGTACATATACTTCTCTAATTTGGGAGGGGAAGGGAAAAAACAAAATGCTTAAATAAGGATACAGGTTGACCCATTGTAACAATGAGATGCACAAAGACACTATATTGAAAAACAAACTTTACAATTTAGGAGGGGGTGGGGTAGTGTAGTTGCAGAGGTGGGAGGGAAAGGATGGTAGGGGAAAAAACAAAGGAGGAGGTAACAATGCTTGATAGGAAATGTTCTCATTACCTTACTCATGTAACTGTAATCCCTCTGTACAGTACTTTTACAGTAAAAAATTATTAAAAAAAAAAAAAAGAAAATGAACTTTACAGCTGAGGGAGGTTGGGAGAAGTTGGAGAGATAGGGAGGGAAGGGATAGTAATGGTAAAACAAAGGAGGGGGTAACAATACTCAATAGGAAGTGTACTCATTACCTTACTCATGTAACTGTAACAATTGTAACCCCTTTGCACAGTATATTTACAATAAAATATATATAAAAAAAACTTTCCTGGTAGTCTGATTTATGTGAACAAGTAGTGTGTGAATCATGTAATTAATTTCATGATAAATCAGACGTGGCCAATGTAAACCAGAGCAAAGAAAATTAGGTATGTAAAACAGAGGAGTACACAAGCATTGGTAGGATCACATTTCAGATAGCAATAAGCTATTTCAAAGTTCTTCCAGTTGTTCCCCAGTATTCTAATGTATGCTATGTTCCCAAATGATCTCAAATACAAGATAGGGACAGTGTGAAGCACATGACTTCAAGAAAGATTATCAAGGAAGCTGGGTTTTGCTGACTCGCACATGTAATCTGAACTACTCAGGAGACTGAGGTCTGGAGGATAGTGGTTCAATGCCAAGCAGGAAAGAAAAATACTCTAGACTCTCCTTTTTAAGGAACTAGCAAAATGCTGGATATAGAAGCATGGTTCAGGTGGTAGAGCATCAGCTGAAATTAAGGCTCAGAGTTCAAGCTATAGTGCTACCATCCATGCACACACACACACACACGTGCACACAAACACATCTAAGGGAAATTACTGTTAACAATATATAATTTATTTATTAATTATACACAAAACATAAACTAGTAGAGGCATGAATATAGGGTGTCTCTCATGAAAATACTTCTTCAAAGATCAATTCAACAGCAAAATCAGGATGATATACATTCCAGTTGTTTTTTAATGTGGATTATTCAATTCATTCCTTGTTAAAGAAATTCTAAGGATAGGAAGAAAGATCATTACCTTTTAGTTTAGGGCTTATAGAAAAGTCATTCAATAGAGCACTCTTGTTTAGAAAGAGACTTGCTGGCTGCAACCAGGATCTAAGCCCCCTTGTTTTCATTAGTTGGCCCATTCTATCTCTTTGGTATGACCTACAATACCTTAATCTTCAGGAACGAACATATCAGTCACAACATGCCTCTTAAGGAATTTGTGACACCAGTCTGAGTAAACTAAGTGTTTAGAATTGAAAAAGTTACCATGAAATTCATTGGGTGTATAATGATATCCAGTAATTAAATACTGTTTTGTTTCTTTCTTTTGTGTGGGTAGTGGGGGTAGGGGTTAGTGGGCCTTGTGGTCTCACTTTGCTTTTTCTGCTCAAGCTGGCCCTCTATCACTTGAGCCCAGTTCCATTTCTGGCCTTTCTACCACCATGACCCCATTATAGATTATAAGAACCTTTGGTCCTCCTTTTTGTAGACATTTCTGGAAAAACTGGTATCATTTCATACCTTGCTTTTGTAAAGCTGTTTTACAATGATGAGGTTGTTGTTTAGACAAAAATAGCAACTTCATGACATAAAGGAGATATAGCCAGACACCACTGGCTCAATGGCCAGTTATTTAGCTATACAGGAGGCTGAGATCTGAGGATCATAGTTTGAAGCTAGCCTGGGCAGAGTCTGTGAGATTCATCTCCCATAAGTCCATGAAAAAGTCATTTACATAATTGTTTGGTTATGTTTACATATTTTATTAGCATGTATGAATATTACCATGGGGTTTTATTATGAGAATCCTATACATGTGTACATTGAACTCTGATTTTCTCCTGTTAGATTCCTTCAACTATTTTTTTCAAACAGCGTTTAATGGGTTTGATCACATTATCTCTGTGTGTGGGTATATAAAAAATACTCAATCCTCCTCACACTTTCTCTTTTCCATCTCCCTTTCCCACTGATCCCCTCCAGAAGTTCCCTACTATATTCAGGTCTCATTTGTATTATTATTTATCAGCAGATAATTTCTCATCCAGATACCATAAGCTGCTGGATATGCATGTGTTTTATTTCATATTGATTAGACACCTTCAGCTATATGTCCATGAGTAGTACAACAAAATAGTAAAGTATATCTATTTTTAGGTATTTTAGAAACTCCACACCTCACCAGAGTATTTCACACTTGCACATAGTCCTTAGATCAGATTAACCTGCCCTTGCTCACTCTTCCTCTACCTGGTATTATTCAACAGCTTTTTCAAAAAGTGGGCTTCATGATACCATATTCATTAACAGATACAATGTATTGCAGTAATTTTCAACATCTAACATTCTATTTTCCTCACCTCCTCTTAATCCCCTCAAACAGTCTCACAAAAACAATGTATGATACTGTGTATCCATTTCCATAGGTGTTTTCCCACATAAGAGAACAAATACATGACTTGGTCTTCCTGAACATGGCCTGAAGATGATGTAACTTCATTTATCTTTATGGATGAATAATACTCTTATTGTGGATATACAACACATGTCTCAAACCATTTAACCATTTTAAGACGTTTCCATAGCTTAGCTATTGTGAATAGTGCTACAAAGAATGTGGATTTTCAGGTGCCTCGATGACATCTGGCCTTACATTCCTTCAGATATATGCACAAGTGTTACCTCCTGGTTGTGTGGTAGACCTATATTCAGTTATTTGAGGAAACACCGTACCATCTGCCAGCTGAGCTTTGTACACTCCTACTTATGCTTCATCACATCGCTGGGTATAAATAGATGTGCACCATTGCCCCAGCCATTGTGGTGCTCTTTGAGCTAAAATAACAGGTGTGTACTACTTTACTCAGCAATTCATTGAGATGGACTTTCATGAACTTGTATTCCTGAGCTGACTTGGGGCCACAGTCTCTAATCTCTGTTTTTCTTCAGCTTCCACACCCAGACCTATTTCCTCCCAAGTCTCTGAAATGATAGTTTGAGTGATTTAACAATTTACCCCAATCCTCTCTATCACTCTTGCCTATGGAGCCAAATTTATTTATTTATTTATTTATTTTTGCTCGTTTCTTTTTTTATTTTTAAGTCATCTTTGCGTAGTTGTACAAAGAAGTTCTCATTCTACAAAACAATCTATGAATACAAAGTGTCTGACAACATTGTCACCCATCTCTCTTAACCCATCACTTCTCTCACTTCTTTTTTCTTTAATTGAGATTAGGTGATTACATAAATTTCACATATTTCACAGTATTGTGGAATAGTGATACTTAGAGTCACACATTTTAACCTTCACAAGGCAAATGCTCATTACCATGGTCTATACAGCTTGTGAATTCTATGAGCTTTGACAATACAAGTTATTTTTCCACATCAGGTGATGTTTACATTTCTTTCCTTTTGCTTAGTGTAGGCTGTTCCCACTTATTCTGTTCCTCCTCCTGGCTTCCCTCTGTTGCATGCATATATCTACCATATATATGGTTCATAACATGGAGTCATTTATCAATGATGACAAAATGGGTGGCTGTCCTTTGTTTCTCGAGTCCTGTTTGCCTTATCTTTTTGTATTTTGGCTTTAGCATCCACATATCAGGAAGACCATGCGCCATTTGTTTCTTTGTTTTTGGCTTTCTTCGCTCAAAATAATCTACTCTAGTTCCATCCATTTCCCTGCAAATGCCATTATTCTGTCCTTTCTAATGGCTGTATAATATTCCATTTTATATAGGTACCACAATTTTTTGATCCACTGATCAGTAGTGGGACATCTGGGTTGTTTCCAAATCTTGGATACTGTGAACAGTATCCAAGTGCTGCAATAAACATGGAGGTGCATGTGCCTTTGTATACTGGTTCCTATTGCTGAGGGTAGACACCTAGGAGTAGTATGGCTGGGTCATAGTGGAGGTCTATATTTAGCTTTCTGAGGTACCTCCAGACTGTTTTCCAAAGTGGTTGTATTAGTGTACATTCCCACCAGCAATGCAGTAGGGTTCCTCTTTCTCCGCATCCCCTCCAGCATTTGTTGTTGGCTGATTTTAGAATGTGGGACATTCTGACTGGGGTAAGGTGGTATCTCAGGGTTGTTTTTATTTGCATTTCCTTTACAACCAGGTATGATGAGCATTTCCTCATGTGTTTCTTTGCCATTTTTATCTCTTCTGAGAAGTCTCTCTTCAGTTCCCTTGCCCATTTCATGATTGTTTGTTAGATTTCTGAGGGATTAGTTTCTTGAGTTCCCTGTATATAATGGATATTAGACCCTTGTCTGATATTTTGCTGGTAAATATTTTTTCCCAATTAGTTGGCTGTCCTTCTAGTTTGGTTTCTATTTCTTTGTCTATGCAGAAACTTTTTATTTTAAGGTAGTCCCATTTATTGAATCTCTCTCCAATTTGTTGTGACCCTGGGACTCTGTTCAGAAAGTTCTGGCTGTGCTATAAGTTCATGTCTCTCCTACTCTGTTCTGCAGTAGTTTTATTAGGTTTGATATTAAGGTCTTTAATCCATTTTGAGTTGATGTTAGTGCATGGTGGTAGGCTAGAGTCCACTTTCATTTTTCTGCATGTGGCCACCCAGTTTTCCCAGCACTAATAGTTGAAGAAGTTATGATTCTTCCACTGTATGTTTTTGGCTCCTTTGTCAAATACCAACTGATTGTACATATGTGGCTTTATTTCTGGGTCCTCTAGTCCAATCCATTGGTCTTTGAGGAGCCAAACTTATTATGTCAGAAAACATTCAGCTCCCTGCTTATTCTGTCCAGCCTACAGAGCAAGGTAACAGATCAATGTCATTCCATTCATTAGAATCCATAATATGAGTATTCTGAGATGTCATATTGTAAGGTTATTTGCCTTAGGATGGATTAGGGGAGATAGAAGCAGCGGTTAGATAAATTAGGAAAGAAAAAAATGCTCCAATTGATTTCCTGTATCCTGAAGACTAGTCACCTAGAAGTTTGGGTTCCTCTGTTAGAACCAATCAAGTAGTAGCCAGTTTATGTGTGGACCATCATCCTCTTCAGAACTTTACCCCTTTGGCTTGTTATGTCCCAATTAATTGTAGCTAATGTAGATTCAATGTAAGTTTTATTATTTTCAGGCTCGCCAAAAGGAATCCACTACACCATTTATGCAGAAAAGAGTCTATTGGAATGCTAGTATGCACTCTAGGACAGGAAGCAGCAGCTTCAAGTAATGGCAGAGAGATTATGTAGGGAAGGGTGAAAAAACGTATGAGTGCAGTGGATAAGGAAGTGACCTCAGAGCCTGGGGGACCTCCTAATGACTTGTTGGTGTGTAGTAACCAGTTACCTGGCACTTACAGGTGCTGGATGGGGACTTCTAGGAAGGGTTGGCTACGTGCAGTTTTGCTGGGAGAGGAAAAAAGGGGAATGGTTGTAGGTGTGGCTTCTCTTGGAGAGAAAACAAAAGGCAGGGACCATTTTCCTGGGCTTACCTAATATTCCAGCCTTTTGATCATTATAAAGGGGCAACGACTCTGGCTATTTCCTGGTGACAAGAGATGTTGACCTCAGGGATAGAAGGCAGTAAGGTTACCTGGTCCAGGAGAAGGCAGTAGTAACAGTTCCTCTGTGGTGAATGTATGGCTGTGTTTTTGGATGACATTTGAAAGACTTATGAGGAAGGAGCAGAATAATAAAAAAAAGAAAAAGAATCATTAGAGGTCCCGTAAATGCAGAAGGAAGGGCAGCCATCGTTCAAGGTAAAAAAGAAAGAATTGGATGACTTGGCTACTTCCACTCTACTGTGTTCCAAGCAGTCCTGGAGTTGGTAGATCATATTCCTGACTACTCCTGACTGATTAACATAGGTGACTGGCATGGCAGACTTGTTAAGAATAAAATCAGAACCTGGGGCTGGATGAGAGTGGTTAAGGGCATGGTAGGAGACCTTGATTATTTCCTGGACTACAGATGTCTAGACTATAGAGTATGGATGGAAGATGTACTACAAATAGAAATAGCAGGTAATAGAAATGAGGTCTAGCCAGTTACTATATAAAAAGGTATGGGCATTAGATACATATGCTTATGATTTTTTTTTGACCTCCTGGCTCTAATTTTGAGAGCAAGCAGAAAGTGACTCATGTAGTATCTGACATTATCCTCTTTTATCTGAGCAGTTCTTCCCAACTTCCTCTGAATGGACCCCCATCACCAAGATTAGATATGTCCAGGTGTATCTGGGAGGTCTTTTTTTCTTGTTGGGATGATGTCCTATTTGGTACTTTTGTTCCTTGCTAAGATGGTGTGTCCCAGTTGGCTGAAGCCCACATTGGAGGGGGATGTGACTGACAGATAATGTGAAAATTCTGCCAAGAGACCCTTTTTATGTTTCCCATTGAAGCAACAAGGAGACCAATAGTGTTATAAGGTAAATTATCAGAGAATACAGAGAAGCCACATTTTGAAGAATTGAATCTTGGAGTCTTTTTATTACATAGCAAGTAGCCCATTGCAACAAAGGCTTGAAGCTCACAAATACACTGAACACAACTAGGAAACAGGCCAGAGATGAAACAAAGAACAATACCAACAAACCAATTCAGCTCCAATGGAGGGCTAAATTGGGATGCCATCACTGAAGACAAGCCAGGAGACAAGAGGCAGGACACAAACATGGAGACATGTGGCATGGTGCAATGATGGCTATGCTTCTCCGGTCAGGGCAGGGTCACAGGACACTCCCAATCCCAAGCACTGGACTGACAGGTTAAGTAACCTATCAGCCAAGTGCCAGCCCTTGTCTCCAGGGATCTGGGCATGTCTATCATTTGGGAGATGGGAGTGTCACCTTTCCCCAGTATGAAGACAAGATACCAGACCCTATCATTCACCATGTGGCCAATATGGCACCAGCCAGACCTGACTTCCCTAGATTATTCCCCTCTTTTCTTATGAACATAAAATAAAATCATTGATTTCTCTCTAACAGAGCTGAATTTTTGCCTGGGCTGTCCCTGCTGTAATTCAAGGAGTCTCCAGCCTTAAGGTTGGCTCCATACTGTTGGTACCCATATAGTCAGGGGACTTTGAACTTTTTTTCCCCACATGTCAGGCAGGGTAAGGTTTAAAAATCTATGTACTACAGAAAGGATGTCCCACAATCAAAGTCTTAGGTTTGTCAGATCCAAAGAGGCCTTCCACGAGGAATCAGCTGCATGTGATGGAGACAGGCAAGAGTTCTGCCCATTTTGACCATGGTGGAGGTAGTCTCCATGACCTTGTAACTTTCCCTCTAGTGGAAGCCAGGCTGTCTTTGAATTTTACCCAAAGGGAATCTCCACGTTGGAAGAAATGGCCTGGACAGCAGCAGAAGTATCTCCCAGCAGCTTCAGTGGAATGTCACACCTCCTTCTGGGTTGCCTGCAAATCCCTACATAGGCTGGTTAAAGAAGCTTTACCTAAGGCTTGACGTTAGTGAATCTCCCAATATTTTCCTGGTTGTACACAGGCTTTTGCAGGCTGACACTCTACTGTTATTTAAGACAACCTTTTAGACAGTGGCCCCAAGGTAATTTATCACAGTGACAAGTTTTGGTAATTAGATATTTTAAATAATGCTAAGTAGACACAGAAGGCTTGGACTGTAACTAACTTTTACAAGTGAAGTCTCCACACGTACATACTTGTTACCACTGTTTTCCATGCCTCTTTTTTCTTTAAATTTATCATGCCTCATTTTTCCAAAATGACTCTGGTCCCTTGATCTTAAGGGAAGCTGATGGTCAAAGATCCATCTTCTGTAACTTCTTTAGGCTAACTCACTCAGGGGCTTAGACCCTACAAGACAGGGGTCTAATCAGATGTCATCAAAAGTATTATTTCACTGCAAACTGCAAATTATATGTAACATTAATTTTTCAGTAACCACACAGGCCTTTTCTTGGTGACAGCAGCCTAATCTGTTTAGCACTCTGTTTAGCAAAAGCATTTTTCTGGCTGGATGAGGAACCTGATCTCTAGTGACCCTAAAAATGCCTAAGTTACCTGAGTAGGCATTTAGGCAGATCTCAACAGGGATACAATCTCAGGTCCACAAACTTCCTTTCCTGATCTTTGTGGCTGGTGTCAGCCCAAAATTCATTGCCAGTTAGGGCTTTGAACAGATGCAGGTGGGATTTTAAACCCCACCCCCACTAGACAACCTTAGCTTTTTACTACCTACTACTACAGATGACAGGCAAGTTCCTGCCCAGATATGAAGTAGGCAGACATGGGCAATAAAAAGACATAATTACAAACTATTCCTCCATGACCTCTAGGCTCTGATTTTTTTTTTTTTTTTGCCAGTCTTGGGGCTTGAACTCAGAGGTTGGGCACTGTCCCTGAGCTTCTTTTGCTCAAGGCTAGCACTCTACCATTTGAGCCACAGCACCACTTTGGGCTTTTTTTGTTTATGTGGTGCTGAGGAATCGAACCCAGGGCCTCATGCATGTGAGGCAAGCACTCTACCACGGAGCCACCTTCCTAGCCCTCTGATCAATTTTTGAAGGGCCAAACACAAGTGATTACAGGATCTGACACCATCTTTGCCATCCAAACAGTAGCTTATAATTGCTTCTGGTTATTCCACCATTGCCAGAGTCCCAGGAGTGTCTTTCTCCATGCACTTTTGGCATTTTTCTTGGTCAACTGCCAAACGTGAACCCAGGGCCTGAGCATTGTCCCTCAGCAATACAGCTCAAGGCTAGCACTCTGCCACTTTGAGTCCCAAAGCAACTCTGCTTCCCAGTACTCTGCTGGCTGATTGGAGATGACAGTCTCATGGGGACCTTTCTCTGCTGGGGCTGTCTTTGAACCGCAGTTTTCAGATTGATGAGTCTTTTACATAAGGACATTTTACTCCAATTAAAAGCAACAAAGATGGTCATTGGAAGTAGTAAGTTAAGCATGGTCTTACTTGGAACTCTCAAGGGCCAAAGTTACATTTGAAAATCTTATAAGAATCCTCTGTCCTTCTCTGTGGGCCTGCTGGAAAATATTACAAAAAAATCTTTAAGGGCAAACTGAAATTGGAATTAAACAATCATTTTGGTAGTCCTAATTTTTCCTTTTTGCAATTTTGAAACAATTTTGAAAAAAACATTTAGGATACTTTTACTCTTTCAATTCCCTTTGTCTAGGAAGCCAGACACTCCCCACTACTTACCCAAATTTTTACAAAGATGACACCATTTTAAAGCCCTTTTCCCAAAGCTATTTCCGTTTGCATTTAAATGACCCTTTGAAATACTGAATAACACACTCATTACCTTTTCCCTGCCAGTTTAAAGGAGCCACTTTTTTTTTTTCCGGTCTGTTAACCTTTTGAACATCTTTGGAATCAAACAACAGTTTTCCTTAATGTAAGAATTACAAGCACCAGCACTGTACCAAGAATCCAGGCTTAGCATCTTTGCCTTTTTACAAATATATCCAATTGCAAAATAGCATAGAAACCAGTTCACATCATATGGATAAAATTTCTTTACCCTCCTTTAACACGGTTCCAATTATTAATACATCTCAAGGGCAGTTTTGCAATATTCAATCATATCACACATTTTTACCATCAGGTGTCCAGTGTCCATCTTCAAGGAAAAGAGACAGGATGAAGAGAAGCCAGGTGGAATGGGAATCTGACTCCTTAGGGTTAGATGAACTGCCTTTGTGCTAGCTTACCCTGGATTCCCATTCCTGGACTCCCCCGAGGGCCTGTCCCACCACTCCTAGAGCCTCTGCCACTATGTGTGGTCCAGCTGAGCTGCACCTTTTTCCAGATCATGCCTCACCCTGAAGATAGGCACACAGGCCCATCCTAAGTTTTTTCCTGTCCTTTTTGATCTCTGACTGAGATACCAAGCAGTTTAGACAGCCAGAATGGGTAATGTCTTTGGCAGTATTATACAAACCTTCACATTTAAATTTCTGACACTTGTCCTCAAATTTTAGCAGTGGTGAGGAATTAACCCCAAGCTTCCAATGTCTTTTGCTAAGCCAGGTAACTTGATTACAGTGTAAACAGCCATATGCATTAAAATACCAGATTTTTTAAAATCTGAAAATTAAAGAATTCTTACAAAACCTTTTAAACTAAGGTTCCTTTTTAAAACAATGCAACAATCCATTGAGACATTTGATAATGTCCAAACATGTTGACTTCCCTTGGAGCTTAAATTTAAACTCATATTTTTACATCATGCTGACAGTTTTTCTCTTGAACATGTTTACATATACATACATACATTCTTGTGCACAAAGATCTTAAAGTGTGCAAAATGAATTCCAGCCATACAAATTCCTGAATTTTTAGTGGCAAGAGAAATTTTTGCCAATCTTAATCTTGCAGATGACCAAGATTTAAGACAAAAACTTTTTCTTTTTTTTTTTTTTTCAGTTTTCAACAACTTCCTCAACCTTTTAATATTTCATCCTGAAACCAGGAAAAGTAAACATAGTTCTTTACACTTATTTTACAGAATCAGGTACAGTCTTACAGGTATAAAGCTGAAAAATGCAAAGTGGGTGTTCAGCATAAATACAACGCAGAGAAATAAGGGTCAGATTTACACGGGCATTTGGATCATGGTGACTCATACATAGGAAAATGTACATTCCAGAATTTAGCTAAATTGGTCTGCTTCCACAGAGAGGATATAGTTTTGCCGTGTGTCATTTGACTGGCCTGTGGTGGCCACTCCCTGCGTAGGAGAACATGCCACCTGCCGTAGACAAGCTGCCCCTGAAGTGGAAGCCTCCTTTAACCTGAACAAAACTCAGCCAGAGTGGGGTGGGTACAAGCAAGACATAGAAATTGTAACTAGTAAACACAACATTACATCGTTAGAAAATCCAAAACATTTTCTTCATATTCTGAAAGGCTAAATTAAACCACCCAAGTAAAACAAATAATTCACATCCTTACTAAGTTTGATGTTAGTAAGCTTTAAAATTTTACATATTTCCTGCTCAGAATCAGCAGAATAAAAACTTTATTTAAATCACACTGAGGTGAAAACAAAAAGCTGTTAAGTCCGAAAATGACAGTGAAATACTCCCACATCAGACATGATTGCATTCCAAAACCGTACACAGAAGCTCATTCAATTTAAATAGAAAAAAAATACTTATAAGTAGAGGCATAAGTTTTTCCTCTAATATATTTGCAACCAGTTTCATATACAATTTTATTTATATATTACAGCTCTGCCTTTTTTCCTAAAATTGAAAAACTGTCACGTTTTCCATATATAAAATAGCACTTAATTATTTAAAAATCCATACAAATGGTATTTGTTATTTCTTGTTTAAGACCTCCACAGTGGATTTTTCTCTACTGTACTTTCCCATTTTCCAGCCTCAGTACTCCAGGGCTTCCTTGATGGCAGGCGTATTAGCATAGCAAATACTTTCCGGCTGAAGAGTCCTGGGTGGGCTTCCCCTAGGACTTGACTGTAGTCTTACACCCAATTTTACATATCAATTGACCTTTTGAATACCTTCAGTAGAAGAAGAGAGGTTTCCTGAAGCTAATCTCTTAACCCACCAGGTGGCCTGACTGCCTTTTGCGAATTATAGCCAGGAACACCTTACAATTTTTAATCTGCTAAAATTAGCTAGCAGTTTGAACCAAGCCCTCAGCTGCCTGCACACTCCCAAATGACTCCTTGAAGAAGGGGACACAGCACATAAAAGGCCCTGATTTCCCCCATAGACACAAGATCAAACACAACAAGAGACACAAGCCCAAACACAACAAGAGACTCAAAAATAAGACAGAAAAAAGCCAGCTGAGGTGGGGCCTCTCCCACTATGACTGGGACCCCAACATAACCATATCCAGAACTCTCCCCTGCATAGAGAGCATTCTTGGGTGGACCTTGATCCACAGCTTTCCACTCCAAAGTATCAGAGTTGGCTGAGTGAGCCACTCCCACTCAGTGCCACCAGAACTTTCTTACCCTGTCAGTGTGGAAGGAAGGAAGGTGGGTTCTCAAGCATGTTTGCTCCCCTTTCCTCTTCAATTTCCAGATGGACTGGGCCCCAGGTTTCAGAAAGACATATAAATATCAAACAAGACAGAAAAACAGAGACTTACTACTGAAAGATTTGAGTGACTCAAAAAAGATCTTTTAGATGACAAGTCTGGCATCAATGAGCTGGCTGTCAGAGTGGCAGAAAGACCACAGGGCCCTGGACCCCAGTAGGAGTCTCCATTCCTTGGCAGCTGGCCCATTGAGGCCATCCACCAGAGGCTTCAAGGAGACTAGATACCCTCCTTGGCACTGGAGACTCTGTAGAATCTCCATATGTTGTAAGGTAAATTATCAGAGAAGCCACATTTTGAAGGAGCATATCTTGGGTCTTTATTACATAGTTTGCAGTCTACAAGCCCATTGTAACAAAAGCCTGTAGGCTATAAGTACACTTAACACAGCTAGGAAACACGCCAGAAAGGAAAGAAAACAATACCAACTGAAGTAGGCCCTGAGAGGAGACTTGGGCTGGTACAGCTTCTTTTCAGGCTTTGCCTTTGTTTTAGAGATTTTAGAAAAAAAAACCTTTAAATAAGGTTAACTAGATCTTTGCTCCAACCAGCCCAGTTCCTGGAATGGAAAGAATGCCTCTAGGTCCCCCTCCCCTTAACAACCTAACCCACCTTGATTGTTCAGTCAAGGACTGACCCATAACACAGATAGGTTGTAATCTGGCTGAAACTGGCGACACCACATGCTTACAGTAAACTCTGCCTTTTGCACATGCTTATGGCATACTCCACCTATTGGCCACCTGTGTATGGTCTGGTATGACCCCATTGGTCACTTGCGTGTGACCAGGCTCGACCTCATGGATTTTGCCTTTAAAAACCAAAGAATGGGGGCTGTTTGGGGTCGCAGTATCAGCTCCCGAGCCTGTGCTGCAGCCCTTGCTGGTCAGTGTAGGAACCTTCTCAATAAAGTTGCTTCTTTATTAACAACTTTGTTGTGGTGGGCTCTGTCACTCCAGACGACTAGGTGGGCTTGCCTGCCTGAGTAGGGGTCTTCCTACTACACCAGCATACCAATTCAGCTCTGATGGAGGGCTGAATTGGGATGCCATGTTGAGCCAGGAGACAGGAGTCAGGACAGGAACACAGATACATAAGGTATGGTGCAATGGTGCCTATGCTACTCAGAGCTTAAATAGGGTCATGGCAGGGGGCAGGATCACAGAAAATTCCTAGTCTAAGGCAATGGACTGACAAGTCCTGCAAAGTGCCTGCCCCTGTTTCCAGGGATCCAGGTATACTTACCACCTGAGGAGAGTGGGGTGGGGCATCACCTTCCCCCAGCATGAAGATTGTTGTAGTGAAAGATTAAAAATTAGAATTACATTTTACAATTGCTAATTGCTGATTTTGCTTTTGTAAACTTGCTCGAGCTAGCACTAACCCCCCCCCCCCCCTTTCTGGTGGTCTGTGGTCATAAAGAACAAACAGGTATATGTTTTCTAGTTCCTGTTTGAAAATTCCCTAAGTGGCTAAATGGGACCCAAGATAGGGACCCAGGATAAGGACCCAAGATAAGGACTACTTGGCAAGTCCAGCAAACTAGGCCAAATGTTAATCAATCACAAGCCTGTAACTATGTAAACTCCCCTCCAGGGTGACCGCTCCCCCTAGACTTGCCCCGACCCAACTGTTTTACGAAGTGTAGTAAAAATGATTGCTGGAGTGTATAGTGACTTTTTTTTTTTTTGGTTGTGGGGCTTGAACTCTGGGCCTGAGCGCTGTCCCTCAGCTCTTCAGCTCAAGGCGAGCGCCCTACCACTTGAGCTACAGCGCCACTTCTGGTTTTCTAGTGGTTTATTGGAGATAAGAGTTTCACGGACTTTCCTGCCCAGGCTGGCTTTGAACCGCGATCCTCAGATCTCAGCCTCCTGAGTAGCTAGGATTACAAGCGTGAGCCACCGGCGCCCGGCTTATAGTGACTTTTAAATGGGCCAATCCAGGGACACCTGGTGTTATATGCTAATCTTGTGGTTTTTGCCTTTAAGAATGCCTGTCACTGCTGCTCCGGGCTCTCTCCCTTGCCGAGGCAGAGAGACCGTTTGCGCAAACGCTGAATAAACTCCTCTTGCTTGTTGCATCTACTGGTTTGGAGTCTTGGTTTCTGGGGTGCCCTCCCGTAGACAAAAGTATCCCAGGAGTCTGGGGTCTTTCAGTAGGAAGACCTTTCAGTAGGAAGACCCCTACTCAGACAGGCAAGCCCACCTAGTCGTCCGGAGTGACAGAGCCCACCGCAACAAAGTTGTTATTAAAGAAGCAACTTTATTGAGAAGGTTCCTACACTGACCGGCCAGGGCCGCAGTACAGGCTCGGGAGCTGATACTGCGACCCCGAGCGGCGCACGTGCTTAGGTTTTTAAAGGCAAAATTCACAAGGTGAAGCCTGGTCACGTAGGCGCCCAATGAGGTTTTCACACACCCAAAAGATTGCACAGTCATACCAGACCACACGCAGGTGGCCAGTGAGGTTACACTTTGTCACATAATGGCTGTTTAAACCAGCCTATCACTTTTGGTTTAAATGACTATTGAATTCAATGGTAAAGCGGAGCTTAAGGTAAACATACACAAAGGAGTTTAGTGGAGTTTAACCTAAGCATGCGAAAAAGGTGGAGTTTATAGTAAACTAGGGATGTTGCCAGCATGCCAGCCAGCATGCCAGCATGAGCCGGATCACTGGCTACCTGTTTAATCGGTCAGTCTTTAACAAAACAATGAAGGTGGGTTAAGTTAAGGGGAGGGGGACCTAGAGGCATTCTTTTCATTCCAAGAACTGGGCTGGTTGGAGCCAAGGTTTTTGTTTTTTTTCTAAAATCCCTAAAACAAAAACAAAACCTGTAAAGAAGCTGTCCCAGCTCGAGTCTCCTCTCAGGGCCTAGTTCAAAGATGAGATGCCAGACCCTACCATTCACCATGTGGCCAATATGGAGCCCGCCAGACCTGACCTCTCTGCTTCAATAGAATTTTTTTTTTTTTTTTGGCGGTCTTAGGGCTTGAACTCTGGGTCTGGGCACTGTCCTTCAGCTCATCAGCTCAAGGTGAGTGCTCTACCACTTGAGCCACAGCACCACCTGGAATTTATCAAGAATAAAATTTCAGTTTGACTAATAAATACTTGCAAGAATTGTTTACCCCTCTGTAGGTCTGATTCTAAATGCTGCAGAGAATCAAATCTTTCATAACAAAACTCAATAGTGGTCATGATGAGAGTTTTGAAACGGTAACTGATTACACAATCTAGTTAATTTTTAACTAAATGTAACACTTTAGGATACTAATTAAGATGGAAAACATTGTCATCTCTCTATCCATGCTGGCTTAGTCAGAGAAAAATTGCATTTGAGTTAAAAAGTGTTCATTTCAAGGACCTGGATATAAACACTTAAGTGATCTTTGGTTTAGTTACTACTTGGTTTTATGGCATTAAAAACTTGACAAACAATAATGCACAATTACTTTCATAGGTGGACATAAAAATGAGATGCTAGTTTTACATCAGTGTATTAATCTTGATCTTCTTTAAATCATAGCCAACTTAATTACATGCCAACTTCACTAACTTTACTAGTAAGCTCTACCTTCTAATTTCAAGACATATTCACACCATCTGCTACTTACTCAGAACTTTAGTAGTCTTAATTACTTCCTTTCTCTACTTTGAGACAACTGTTTAAGATAATTTTTACTTCCCAAATCCTTTCTTCCTCAACTCCTTACCCTAGGCTTTCTTTACTAACATCCCTCACTTTCTTTATGTTTCCTAATCTCTTTACTCTTGTTTTTTTACAATGACCTTTGAACACCTTCATGGGTGCAGGTGGAGAAAGATTGTTGGAAGAATAGGCTTCACAAGAAAACCCACCACCTGGCCTTTCTCTCTTCCTAGGTGGGAGATGTGGCTCAAGTGGCAGAACATACCTAACATGCTCAAGGCATGGTTACAATACCGTGGACAATACACTATGGACGAGAAGTATGATTTCTTCCATAGTGTCCAGATTGATTTTCTGTGTATGTGTTTATATGTTAACAATGGTTACAGCCATTGTCATTTCCTCAACCCAATATGAACAACTGTTGAGTTGATTTATTTATTAATGTGTGTTCCATCATTTTAGAATATGAGAATACACAGGATACATAATAGCCCATCAAATTCTGTATGTAATGATTTTCAGATGTGAAAATGAAATAAGGAGACTTGGTTTATGTAATACCACCTTGTTCTTACAGCCATCCTGGCACCCAGCTTGATGATGGGGGCTTTTCACCCAGCTTCAAAAGCCTAGAGGTGAGACAAGCCATTCCTAGAATTGCAGATGCTGTGCTCCAGGAAAGCTCTGCTTTAGAGAATATGCAGATGTCATGCTGTTTGGCCTTAGGGAAGTTTTGCTCCAGAGAATGACTGTTCCCCACCCCAAACATGTGGGTTTTGTCTTTAAAACTGTGTGTAAGCTCTGTATTGGGCTGTGGGTCTTTGAGACAGGTGTCTACCTTCACTGGCTCTCCCATTAAAGAGTCCCAATTCTACCTCAAAAAAAAAAAAAAAAAAAGTAACTTCTTTGTTTCTCGTTGAGTTCCCATACAACAAAAATAAATGGAAAAAAACAGAAGAGGTCAAAAGATAATTGCTTGTGGACTGTTGTGAAATCAACTACTAGCAAACACAATGCTTAGTAAGATTAACACAATGGATATATGGAAGTCACAGCCATGGAAGTGAGAAGGCTTTGAGAAGCAAAGGAGCAACTGACCCAGGATCAACACTTCAAACCCCAGAATTCTGCTACCCTGAAAGGCCCATTGGATGAGAGTGCTGCTTCTAGCCTGTTCTTCCTTTTCCTTACCAGAGAGGCAGGTCAGAGGACAGGATTAGTGCAAGCAAGGACTGAAGATAAGGGACATGGAAGCAGAATTTTAGATGCTGTGGAAGGCATAAGTTCCTATTGTTAGTATTATGTTCACCTTTGATCCTCAGCTCCACCCAGACCTGAGCCCCTCCCATCCCTGGAGTTCCCATCATATAGCTGGCCTTTCCCTCTCTCTGCCCAGACCCACTGAGCTCTCTTTCTACCCTCAGACTCCTCCTGCTACCTGGATGGTGCTGATGCCATGTGCTCCCTCTTGGGGGAAATATGGCTCCTCTACTAAATCTTATAAGAATCTTTCTCCTGTGCTTGCCTGCCTCTGCATGGTCCCCTAGGATGGATGTATGTGTCTCTTCACTTATAAAGTAAGTTAAATTTCAAATTATTTAAATAGTAAGAGGCCATTAAACATACGTTAGGTTAACTAGGAAGGAAATATCCATCAATTTTGCATAAAACTTTGCTTATGGAGAGCTTCGTTTCTCCATAAGAGAAACCCTTTTTCGTATAAACTATGTAAAATTATGCTTAGCTGAACTGAAGTTAATTTGAATAACAAAAGCAAGTCTATGAGTTCACATGGTACTTGACTGTAATTTCATACTTTTGCATGGATACTAAAGGCAATCCAACAGTTATATCAAAAGAAGTCACTGATAAGAGGTCATTGACTGGGTTTTTCTCAAAGCAATTACATTGTGTGTGTGTTTATGTGTGTGTGTGTGTGTGTTTGTGTGTGTGTGTGTGTGTGTGTGCTGGTATTATGGCAATGTGACCCTTCTGCTCTTATGCTCCTGGCTGATGCTTTAACTCTTTTTTTTTTTAAATTGTGAAAATACTGTACAGAGGGGTTACAGTTACATGGGCAAGATAATGAGTACATTTCTAATCAAGCATTGAATGCTTTAACTCTTGACCTGTACATTTCCAGTCCAGCTTTTTGCTGGTGAATTGGAAATGGCCTTTCAAAGACATTACTACTCTGAGTGCCTTCCAATTGCTATCATCTGGCCTTAGCCCTCCCTGTAAATATCATCATGGAGGTGGCTCACCAATGGCTCACCAATCTCTTTCTGGCCATCCTTGGAGCACAATGGATTCACAGAATGAGGCAGCGTAGTCAAAAGCACGACTCTTTCTTGAGCACCTTCATCTTGTCTTCTGAAGTCAAACCTCATAGCTGTAGAGAGGCATGGCAGGGATAGAAGAGGTAGAGATGTAGCTCAACTAGAAGATCATGTGCCTAGCATGCAGAAGGCCATGGTTTCAATGCCCAACACTGTAGATATCAAGTTTGGTTTTTTCTACACTGTGCAGACTAAATTTTGGTGTATGTATTTGATTTCTTCAAAGTGCTATGATGTAGTAAGTCCAAGTACTTGTCATCTGAGTGATAAACAATTTAGAGTTGTGAGTATATATGACAGGCTATTGGTATCAGGATGGCCTTGTTTTCAGAAATGAAACTAAATAGGCAACAATAGAACAGGTCAAAAGATAATAGCTCCTGTTCTCTTTTGAAGTCAAGTAGTAGGACCTACAAGGCTAAAAGAAGATGGTCACACTGTGTGTATGCAACTCACACTTCTTGGAGGGAGTTGAAACAGATTTCACATGCAAAGTAGGTAATGGAGCCTGAATCAGTTCTTTGTTCTCAAAACTCTGGCACCTTGAAAGGCCTACCAGCACACTGGATGGGAGTCTTCCTTGCCACCAGGAGAACCTTTTAGCAATCAGAGAGGCAGGACAGAGAGCCAACAGGAGTGCTAGCAAGGAGTGAACAAGGGGACATGGAAGCAGGAATTAAGATGGTATATCAGCTTGAGTTCCTACAGAGCACGTGAAATGGAAAATAAAGAAAGCAACAAAACCACAGTAAACATTGGTGTAGCTTCAAAGCTTTGTTTTGCAGAGACAACCATTAATTTGTGCAAGAAGTCTCATTTCTAGGAAAATGCAGGAAATACTTGCATATACAGTAGTTAAGGTTGGTTGTCGGTGAGTTATAACTAATTTGGATGAAAAAGTAAGTTTATGAATTCACAGGGTATTTGACTGTGTATCATTGAATACTTCAGTGTTGATAATAAAGACCATAGTGAAGTCACCACAAGTTGATGACAAAAGGTCAGATGCCTGAATATAGTATATATAGGCATGTATATAAAGATATACAGAGCCTAAGCACCAAGTTTGTGGGAACTATTTCGAATGTCACTGCAGTGAAGCTTTATTTGTGCTATTCCTCCCTTTTCCAAGTTGAGTGAATGAAAGAGAAATCAATGAGGAGAAAGAATTGTTGTTATTTTAGTGAGCAATGAGGACAATTCTTAGAAAACTCTGATTACAACACCTGCGTATTTTATATGAGAACGAATTTGCACTTTTTTTTTTTTGTCAGTCATGGGACTTGAACTCTGGGCTTGGGTGCTGTCCCTGTGCTCTTCAGCTCAAGGAGAGAGCTCTACTACTTGAGCCACAGCACCATTTCTGGTTTTCTGGTGGTTTATTGGAGATAAGAGTCTCACAGAGTTTCTTGCCCGGGCTAGCCTTGAGCCTCGATCCTCTGATCTCAGTCTCCTGAGTAGTTAGGATTATAGGCCTGAGCCACTGGTGCCTGGCTTGCACTAATTTTTAAGCTGTATCATAATACTAACCAGAATGTAAGGTCTAGGAAGTCATGTAACGTTACAGTTTTCAATTACATACCATTTTTACATATTAATTTTTATTGGTTCATGCTTAGATTGCCTGTGAAAGATTGGATACTAATATTCACATAAGATATGTGGGAAATGATGATGGACAGATAGAAATCCATGTTACTTATAAAGAAGCTTATGTGTGTATATATATGCAGACATATGTATAAATATATGAATATTATCTATATGTAGTAATTTATGCATGTGGCCAATTGAATGCATACAAAGAAAGGTAGAAGTTGTGATTTAGGAAGATCATAACGAGGAGTAATCCTATGCAGAATGTCATTGTCAGTTTTTCTGCACAGTCATATTGTAGTGTATGCTAGCACCGTTATGCCTTTTGGATTTCTTGAAAGAAAGAGTAAGATGTTATAAGTGAAAGCTTTACTTTCACCAGTGTAATGAAAAGTAAAAGATAAATGAGCCCATAATATTCATGGATACAAGTGGATAAAGAGTAATTTATACTAATAACATACATGAAATATGTATGTGCATTCATACATCTGTGCTTCTCTGTGTACATATATCTACATATTCATGCATGAGCATCCATATATGTATATAGAGTACATATTATACTCATAATATATATTTTAATATTACATAACAATATATAATATGTAGCATCTAATATATATCAGATATAATATAAACATATATAATATATATTCATACACACAGAATACACAGAGTATAGAGATTTGGATTTGGGAAGTTCATGTACACATACTGCAGTACAGATTTCATTATCAGTGTGTCTATATACTCATTGTCACATAGGGGTGTACCTGTTTGATCATGTGGATATAAGTATAACATGTTAAAAGAGAACATTTTCTTTTTCTGGGTTTTATCTTTTTTTGTTTGTTTGTTTGTTTTTGTCAGTCATGGGGCTTCAACTCTGGGCCTGGGTACTGTCCCTGAGCTCTTCAGCTCAAGGTGAGCACTCTACCACTTGAGCCACAGGACTATTTCCAGTTTTCTTTCCTCAGGAAAGTCTGAGGAGGCTGAGATCTGAGGATCATAACGAGGAGATCTGAGGATTGCAGTTCAAAGCCTCTTGAATAGCTAGGATTACAGTCATGAGCCATGGGAGCCCTGTCTAGTTTTATGAGCTGTATTATGATTGTTTGACAGGTCCAAATTAAGTGTAGTGCATAATTGTGTAATTGGCATTTCTATGACCTTAGTCATATGTCACTGATTTCTGCTAAAAACATTCCAAATTGTCTGCAGTTTGTTTTAAAATTGTCTCATTAGTTCAAGTAAGTTGCCTTACTTATACATATTTCGTGTAAGCTGCTTTAAAACATTGAGGGCTATTCCTTCTGGCCACCCACATCTCTTTATCATTAACTAATCCCCACTCCATTCCCCTCTCTTAGGCACACTCCTCACACTCTGATCTCCTGTACTTTTTAGAAAACAACTTGTAACTTATACAATGAGTATGTCGCTCAATATTTTGCTCTTCTTTTACTTGAAGAAAGTTCAAATTTTCCCTTTTGATTTCCAAAAAAAATATTACTTAGCTAGAATCTCATGAATTCTATATTAAAACAGGCATCATTGAGTTTTCTTCTATAAGCCTGTTTGGACAGGAGCTAAGTAGGAGGACATGGCTGAATCTCATTTTTAACACAGTGACTTCTCTGTGTATCCAAACATCAAGAGAACCCCATCAGAGCGCTAAGCCAAGGCACACTGATTGAAATGGCTATTTTAACAGCAGTGACATGTAATGTATTTTTCTATTGTGTTCCAAAAAATATTTTGGTTCTGTACCTTTTAATCTTGATCTAGAAATATTCACACACCAGATACGTGCCAAAACCATCATAAATATACTCTCACACACTCTGCAGTGACTAGAATGTGTCATGGTTGGAATACTTTCAGGTCTGAAGACATGGTACTTACTGGGACTATATCACAGGGTGGGGTGGAATGATTGTATGACATCTGTAGATGAGAGGAGGCCAGTAAATGCAGAATCTGAATAGAAATAACAAATTGGTATCTTACACTCATTGTCCTCCAAGGTAGAAATTCCTACTGTTCACTTAACCACCAATCACTCAAGTGGTGGCAAGACAGTGAGAATTTAAAGACAAAAGAACAGAGAGTGTTCCACAATGCGCCACAAGAATTTTGACATAGAGTATATTAAAATTCAATTATTTGCTTAAAATTTAATTGAAATCTATCAGCACCCCCAGAGACTTACAGCAATAAATGTTATTTAGAAAAACTAAGATAAAAGTATTGTCAAGAACGTCACAATTAAGAAAATTTGTGGCCAGGCACCAGTGGCTCACACCTGTAATCCTAGCTACTCAGGAGGCTGAGATCTGAGGATCATGGTTCAGAACCAGCCTGGGCAAGAAAATGTGTGAGTCTCTTATCTCCAATAAGCCACTAGAAAACCAAGCACTGTGGCTCAAGTGGAAGAGTGATAGCTAGCCTTGAGCTGAAGAGCTGAGAGACAGCGCCCAGGCCCAGAGTTCAAGCCCCACAGCCAGAGGGGAAAGAAAGAAAGAAAGAAAGAAAGAAAGAAGGAAAGAAAGAAAGAAAGAAAGAAAGAAAGAAAGAAAGAAAGAAAGAAAGAAAGAAAGAAAGAAAGAAAGAAAGAAAAGAAAGAAAGAAAGTTTGTGTTTGAACAAATGATACAATTTTATTCATCAGCTGATGTTCATTTTTAAGTTTTTAGGTCTTTAAAATCTCTGATTACATTAAGTTGTAAACAGATGAGGTCAAGAGTGGAGGGCAAGCTTGAGATGATGCAGGAACTATCAAGTCATGAGTTAAAATCATGCTGGTGGTCAGCATGCCAAGTGACTTGTCAGACTGTTCATTTCCAAATCAACATAGATGCAGCTTTCACAGAAAGTTACAATATGCCAATTTCTTTACACTAAAGGAAGCGTTATCTTTTTCTCACTGTATCTTTGTGCTTATATTAGCACCATTCCAAACAATTGAAATGTGGAATTAAAACAAGTGCCTATTCATCAATGAACATATACAAAAATGCCATATGTAGACAAAATCAGGAAGAGTCAGCTGTAAAGAATGAAATGATGGGCTGGGAAGGTGGCTCAGTGGTAGAGTACTTGCCTTGCAGGCCTGAGGCCTTGGGTTTGATTCCTCAGCACCACATAAGCAAAAAGAAAAAAGCCGGAAGTGGCACTGTGGCTCAAGTGGTAGAGCGCTAGCCTTGAGCTGAAGAGCTGAGGGACAGCGCCCAGGCCCAGAGTTCAGGCCCCACGACTGCTCCCCCCCCCCCCAAAAAAAGAGAATGAAATGATATCATTTGCAGGAAAATAGAAGGAAAGCCTACCATGGCATGCCAAATATATCACATTTTCTCTCTGTTTTGTAAATCTTTAAAATAACTTTAAAAATGAACAATAGGAATGTACAAGAGGTCCTTTTCTGGGAAGGATAACAGTGGAAAATGAGGAAATGACAGGAGAAGGTATGGGAGATGTATGAAGATGGTCTTAGTATTTGATAAACATGAAGCCAGAACAGCTGTTGAAATCATTCCAAGAGTGGAGAACAGAGGTATGGAGACTAGAATGAATGCATACATGGAAGCATCATGGTGTAAGCCTGTGAGCAACAAATACATACCAATAAAAAATAAAAGGATATTGCTTCAAAATGAGAGCACGATGTTATTTTTTTAAATGGCATGATCTCCAATTCCATTATGAACACTGATTTATAACAATCTTAAGTGGACAAATATAAGGCAGTCAAACAAGTCAGGATTTCAAAAAAATGAAAACAATCATTCAAAAGCTGTAACCTAGTGGAAAACATTGAAATGCAACTGGCCCTGCTCAGGTACTGGTTCAGGTACTGGTTCTCAACTGACATGTTTGCGTTTGAGGAAGAAGTCACATCCTTTACTCTAGGAGAGAAACTTCCTTTCAACTCCACATACATGGAAAGTTTTCCATAGAAGAGCCCTTGCTCTTGACAAGAGTATGGGCAAGAGACTGAGTAGGTGCAATCACCAAGGAAATTCCCTCAATGGCCTCCTTCATGCTGTCCACGGTCCTGTGAAGTTTGTCAGTGACAAATACCCAGCATTTCACTAGTCAACAAAGAACTCCTACATAACTTGCATTTCTGAGAAATATGACAGAAGAGTAAATAAAAATTCCTTTGTATCCATTTATTATTATTAATGTAGGCAATGTGTCATAACATGGCTGAGGGCTGCCTGCAACTATACTTTTAAGGTTGTTCTAGTATTCAAATATATAGTGTATATAAAATATGTGTATGCACATACAGATATGACACTAAACAATTCAAATGGAGAAGGACAAAGATGTGCTAGTTGTTTGATGATACATGTTTCTTAATTCAAAATCAAACTGAAAACTAAGGAATATATGTTTCCATTTTTTGTCTTTTGGTGGTAATATACTTTTAAATCTGTATTTTAAAAAATTCTCCCAGTGTAGTATTCAAAAGGATTTCAGTTCACCATGGCACTCTAATAGTACACTGTATCTTGATTAACCTTCTAAAGGCACCTCCAACTAGGTAGAACTTTACAGATTACAGAAATCCTGAATTAAATAAACACGAAATCCATAACTAAGAAGTATTTGTTTAGTGCTCTACTCTGAAGTAAGTGTTTCTTTTTATGGGTAGATAATCAAATGCACCAAGAATTTCCCATCGATACATCGCTTTTACCATAGATATGTTCCTTTGGCCCTGAGGAATTCAGGTAATGAGTGAGGAGGCAAGCTGAGTTAGTGACCAGCAATTACACCAATGTCTTTGGAGGCAATTTTCTCCTTCTATCCTGTCCAAAGGAGAGGCGGGGCCTGTCCTTTCTATTTTGCACACACCCCTCACATTGATCAAGGACGACTGAGCCACCTGGTGAAGGAAACCTAACTTCAGCCCCAGTGCAAGCTGCCTCTTTGTGAGCATGTCTTCATGCGCAGGAGAGAATCGAGGGGCTCCATGCTTCCCCTAGTGGTCACAACAAAGTCCACAGTTACAGAAAGTGTCACAGACCAGAGGACTAGGATTGGTAGTATTTGACTTGAGGATTTTACGTAATCCTTAAGAACAATAACACTTCATTATTTCTATTCATGGACAATTTTATAAAAGTGTAGCTGTATTGTTGATATTCAAAACACTTAGCAGAAAAATCTTAGAGATTGGGTTGAGTAGGAGAGTATGAAGTAAAAAAAGCAGAAAAGGTGAAGTTATAGAAACTATTCTGAACTAACCTCTTAATATTAAATTCATTTAATCAATCAAGGTGCAGTTTACTTCTAAAATAATATGTGAAATGTTACTGATTGTACTTGAACATATTAAAAACAGAGTAAGACCATGGAACTGGTGGCTCCCATATATAATCCTAGCTGCTCATGAGGCTGAAATCTGAGGATCACAGTTTGAAGCCAGCCCAGGCATCAATGTCTGTGAGAAAAGTATCCAATTTGCCACCAGAAGGCTGTAGTGGAACTGTGGATCAAGTAATAGAGTGCTAGCCTTATGCACAAAAGCACAAGAACAGTGCGTAGGCTCAGGACCTTCCCTAGCCACACCCCCTAAAGTAATGTTAAAGACATGGATGTTCTGTTATTAGTTGTCAGAGAAATTTGTTGTGTCCCCCTCTAGCATACATTTAGTTCTGTGAAGATTGCAAAAAGCAGTTTCATTTTTCATTAAAGGATTCCCAAATATATTGGATTAAAAAAAATCTCATGAAGTAGAATTGGAATTTTCTAGTCAACACTGCAATAACACTAAACATGTGTCAGAACGTACCAGTTTTGACCATTAGAGAAGGAAATTTATCTAAAAAAGTACATATAAAGCTGGGCACAGTGGCTCATGCCTGTAATCCTAGCTACTCAGGAGGCTGAGATCTGAGGATCCCTGTTCAAAGCCCGTCTGGGCAGAAAAGTCCTTGAGACTCTTACCTCCAATCAACCATCAGAAAACCAGAAGTGGTGCTGTGGCTCAAAGTGGTAAAGCCCTAGCCTTGAGCCAAAGAGCTCAGGGATGGCCCCACGCCCTTTGTTCAAGCCATATGACAGACAGAAAAAATTACATATTTCTGTATGCTTCCAAACTAAGGTATAATTGAAAATGGGGAAGTGGTCTTTAATAGCTGGTATTTGATATGTTCCCATTTCTTTTTTTTTTTTTTTGTCGGTCGTGGGGCTTGAACTCTGGGCCTGGGCACTGTCCCTCAGCTCTTCAGCTCAAGGCGAGCTCTCTACCACTTGAGCTACAGCGCCACTTCCGGTTTTCTGGTGGTTTATTGGAGATAGGAGTCTCACGGTCTCTCCTGCCCGGGCTGACTTTGAACTGCGATCCTCAGATCTCAGCCTCCTGAGTAGCTAGGATTACAGGCGTGAGCCACCAGCGCCCGGCTTATGTTCCCATTTCTTAAAACACCATGTTTACTTCTTGAAATGTATAAGGTTAGCAAGATTAAACTAGAACAGTGCCCAAAATACCTGCTTTTAGTAAACTGGCTTAAATATTTCTAGATAATATTCCCAAGGACAGGAAAACACTCAGTCTCACCATATATCCATTCCGTGGGTGAAAGCAAGCATTTGTCAGTGAGTTGTAATTCACGGCAATAACCTCTGGGAAGAACAAGAGCTGGATGTGGGATCAGAAATCATTTTCAAAGCTCTTGACCAGTTTCTTCCTTTTCTCTTCTCCAAGGTCTCAGTCACAGGACTTGCTCTTCCTGTCTTCCACACACATTGACACCAAGCAAGGAAATACTTTAACTCCTTTCTGAACTATTCTTCCCTTGATCCACACATGAATCTGTGGAGTGGAAAAACACTAAAGGCAAGTTTTCTCCAGCCTTCCTCTAAGTGGCCACACCAAAGAATGCAGCCATAGAAAGTAACCAATTCGTCTTTAGAAGACTAAGCTTAGTTTCTGACCCCTTGGAGTTAATAGTGTTTTTCTGCTGCATTCCCGTGAAAAATAGTTGGAGTACAATTTTGCAAAAATAGTCACACCCAACATTTCAATTTCTATCAAAGCTGACAAAGAATTTTACAACACCATATCTTTCTTAATTACTCAGAGTGAAAACATTTAGCAGATAATTTGAGAGAAATTCATTACATAAGACAGTTAAATGGAAAAATTCCATATAAAGAAAAATGTGGGGAAGCAATAGTAACCCTTTTGGGATTACATTTTACAAGTTAGGTAACATACTAACATATTCCAAAGTCATATTACTTATGTTTCATATCCCTCTAATCTCATAAACTGTTTCTGTGTTATGCATTACAGACAAAGCCACTGACGTTGGATTATCTTCTATCATTCTCATTTTATTACTTACTTGCTGACTTCATATTGTTGAGTGTCCCTATGGATTATTCTCTCCACATAGTGCTCCGTGGGTTTGAATTTCTAGTTTCCTTGTTAAGTTGAAAAACTTGAGACTTTAACCTTTTAATCACATATTGCATCTGGTTTTCTATTGAATTTTCTGAACTCTTTGAACATGTTCTTGGCTCCAAATCAAATTAAAATACATATATAGGAGTTATCATACTGGCTGGGCATGACTCAAGCATTTCAGGACTGGCCATGTAAGAACAAAGCCCAGACTTCATGAAAACAGCTCCTGTAAGAATGCTTCCAATGGCTCACCTCTGTAATCCTAGCTAACCAGGAGGTTGAGATCTGAAGAACATGACGGGAAGCCATGCCAAACAGAAAAGTATGTGAGACAGTTACCTCCTAAACACTACAAATAAAATACCTGCTTTTAGTAAACCGCTTATTTAGTAAACTGCTTTTAGTAAACTGCTTTTAGAAGTGGAGCTGTGGCTCAAGGGGCAGAGCTCTAATCTTGAGCAAAAGCTCAAAGACAGTGTTGACTGCCTGAATTCAAGCCCCAGCCCAAGTTTTTAAAAAGTAGAAATAAACTATGATCATACCTGTTGAGCATGACTGAAGTATGAAAGCACTAGCCATGCAAGAGAAAAAAAGCACAGAATCTCCTAAATAAATTGCTACAGTAGTCCAAAGAACTGGTATCTATTTTTTTTGTATGTTTTTTTTTTTTTTTTTGGGTTCAGTCGTGGGGCCTGAACTCTGGGCCTGGGCACTGTCCCTCAGCTCTTCAGCTCAAGGCTAGCGCTCTACCACTTGAGCCACAGCACCACTTCCGGCTTTTTTCTTTTTGCTTATGTGGTGCTGAGGAATCGAACCCAGGGCCTCATGCATGCAAGGCAAGCGCTCTACCACTGAGCCACATTCCCAGCCCTCTATTTTTTTTTTTATCTCAATACTGGTCAGCCCTGAAAGCAATTTTAAGGATCTGAAAAAGATTCCTCAGTTTAAAATAGTCATTAGCATCACCTGTGCTCCATCTGAATTACCAAAGCATTTTGACAACAGAGGAATGCGGGGACTGAAACCAAGCACTGTCACCTGTCAGGGAAGCATCCACCACACAGCTTCTCTGCAGCGCCAAATTCTTTTTATTTCAGCACGTGAGGAGTGGACCTTTTCACACCCTTGTCTAGCTTTGCTCATCAGTCCCAGCTACTAACAGTGGCCACACCTTTCCCTTGCACTTCCACAACCCCTTCATTAGAAGTGCAGCAGCTTCTGATGTTTGGTCCCGCCCCCTCTGGTTTCCATGGAACATTTCTCTCAGAGGCCTTCATTTCAAAGCTAAACTCATATTTTCTTCATGCACATTTCAGCCCTGACCTATTTAAGGAGACCATTTATACTTATGCAGTATTTCTTCCTGCCATTTTACTTGTAGACAAATCTACAAAATAGTTTCTATGCAGAGGTCTCTTCTGTAGACAAGGGTTCTAACTCTTGTTGCTGTGAGCAATGATTTTCTGTTCCTATGGGTAGGAGGGCAAACTTTCTGAAGATACTGAGCATCATTATTTGTCTTGCTTTCTCCCACAATCCTTGACTTTTCCATAGGAATGGCACCCATTCTTCTTGGTGAGTAATTTCTATAGAGACCTATTCTTGCCATGGTCTTGTCCTAAAGCTTCTTTCAGACATATATTCAACTGTATTATTTGGAGGGTTGGGTATTTGGAGCCACTTCTTGATCCATTTTCCATGTGAAAATAGTGCCTGTGAAATGACTTCATCTGGCACCCCTGCTAATGGACCCTGACATGAGCACCTCGGGAGGAGTAAGTGGTACATCTGAATATGTTCGTAATCTGTCTGATATTGTACTTTTGAATCTTAGAGAAGAGTTCAAAGTATCTAATAAACCTAGGTTACAAGTCTACTTCACTTCTTTGATGCCTTAATACAATTTCTCTATGATTCTGATGGAGAGGGTAACTGGCAATCTCTTTCATGGAGGATTCTTAATCACTGTATTTTCCTGCCCTGTGTATGAAAAGTGTGCTAGCTAAATAGTACTTTCATACTTTTCAGTGTTTCTTCAGTCTTGAGAGAAGTAGGTCAACATAAATGTCTATTTCCACTGAGAAGTACATGTGTATAATGGAACTGCATGCAAACAGCTACTGTAAAACCAGAGAAACAATTCCCAGAAAAAACTACCTCAGTGCTCACATGGAGTCCTCATGAAACCATCTTGTGTTCTTGATCATTACAAGGGAAAGCATGGGTGACAGGAGACATTTTCTCCTGCTCAGTTCCCTCAAAAAATTGGCATCTTCGTAGCCTTCTTTTCTTAAGGTTGACCTAATAACAAGGGAAAATTTATACTACCAATATTTCACACAATGGGATGGGATCAGAAGGGTACTGAATTCTTTTTTTCTTCCTTTATATCCTGTTATCTTCCATCTTTCCCAAGAACTTCCTCTTACCCCAAAAAGTCATCAGGAAAATAATTTCCATTCATGCTCTGATACCATGGATTCTAAGTAAAGGAATGTCTTACTTTGATTCTGTTGTTTGAGATCTGTCGAATCTAGTGATTTTCTGACCTAGTAATTTAATTAATCAATTAATCTAGTGATTAACTTACCTAGCAGGTCCATACTCTAATATCTCACCTTGTGATTTGTGTAACTACTTTATAAATTGTATGCCTTTTCTTTCATCTTCTATTATAGTCAAACAAACTTTTGAAACAGAAAAAAAATTGGCATCTTCAAGTATTCAAAATTTCTACTGAGATGAGCTGTTTAAGAAAGACCTTAAAAGACTGATGAACAGAGTGGAATAGTTTATTTTTATTTTTAATATTGAATTTTTATTGTTTTTCATAGTTTTTTCCAGAGCTGAGGACTGAATCCAGGGCCTAGCGCTCTCTAGGCAGGCGCTCTTCCACTCAGCTAAACCCCCAGCCTCAACTTTTATTGTTATTACTCTGTTATTATGTAATAACAGAGTTATTACATAAGTCAGGTAATGAGTACATTTCTTCTTGGACAATGTCACTCCTTCCCTTGCTCTCTCCCACCCACAAGTTGTAGAGTTCATTTTCAACATAGAGTCTACTGAGTACCACTGCTGCATTTGTTCACCCTTCCTACTCCAATATCTATGCTCCCCCTTACCCTCCCAAAGACAGAAAATCAACAGTCAAGAAAAAAAGAAATGAAAACAAAAACAACAACAAAGACAAAACCTTGGAATACTTTCTTAACCAACAATGGCAGGAGCATTAGGCAACTCTACACTTTCCTATTGGAATGTGTGCGCTTCTCTATATTCCTATTTTTGCATGCAGTAGCTGGTCTCTCCTTTGCCCCTCTCTTTAGCATTACTAGTATATGTATCCAATACATTTTTCAGTATTTTACCACTGCAGTCAAGTCATCATCTACTTGTACTTCAGCTAATTTTTCAGGCAAGTATTACATTATTCGTTAGGGCTGATCTTAACAGATGATCTGTTTGACTCTGCCTCCTAAGTAGCTGAGGTTATGGCCATGAATTATGCACATGAGATATGGACATGCTCAATTTGTTTTCTGAGATAGGGAAGTGGTAATTCCTTTCCCACACAGTCATCTACACGGGCTCTCCTCACTTTGGCTCCCATGGGCTGAGATCATATAGGTGTGACACTAGCGCTGTATTCAGCTGTGTTTTTCTTTTCAGATGCCAGAGACAAAAACATTTTCTAGAGGGAAAAGTGCTCCCTAGGGACATATCATCCATTCTCTGTCCATTCTTTTTTTTTTTTGGCCTGTCTTCGGGCTTGAACTCAGGGCCTGGGCACTGTCCCTGAGCTGCTTTTGCTCAAGGCTAGCACTCTATCACCTGAGTCAAAGAACAACTTTGGGCTTTTTCTGTTTATGTGGTACTGAGGAATTGAACTCAGGGCTTCATTCATGCGTGCTAGGTAAGCACTCTACCACTAAGTCACATTCCCAACCATATCATCAATTCTTGGTGGGGAATATGGATTACAAGTAATTCTTTCTCATAACATCCCTGAAATACTAGATTATAAAGACAAACTCAGGATTCTAGTGCAAGTTTTTACTTAAATTTCTTGAAACATCAAAAACTACGTCGGGAATATACTATACAATTTTGGGGGCCAGGTTATCAGGAGGGGAATAAAAATTGTGAGAAAATAAGACAGGGGTGACACTGTTCAAAAAGAAAGAACTCACTACTTGACTTATGTGGTTGTAACCTATTTGTAAATCACATTTACAACAAGTTATTTTAAAAGCCAGTTAAAAATACTTGCAGATACTTATACTATACCGGTTTCTAGATGACAATGTTTGACCATTGATCAATACATAACAAAATAAAGTAGGTATAAAAATTTCCTTTACAATGAGCCACATAGTTTCCTTGGCATCTTATTACAAAATTCAGCTCTTTTGAATGAAGTTGCCATCAAGTCAACAGGACAGCTGGAAAGAGGAAGAAGCACTACTGTGAATGCAAAAAATATTGGCATCAATAACCTGTGTCAAACTGACTTCAGTATCTATATTCTGACACTGGAAGAAGAAGTCTTCCTCTTTGGTGTGGTAGATTGTGAGAAGACTGACTCACTAAAGTTGAGCTGGCCTGTTTTGCCCTTTGTCTCCAGCTTTTGGTGAAGTTGTTCAATTTTCTTTGTTTGATTTTCTATGGTAGTTTTCAACAGGAAACCTGAAGTACAAGCCTACAAGGCAAATTTGGAAATAATGATTCCCCCATATCCAATTTTAAATTTTTCATATAATTTTGAAAATGTTCTAAGTAAATGATTATAGGATTTCTGAAATATCTCAAAGGACTTGAGAACTATAATTTTGTTATGCAATGTGGGAAATTAGGATTCACTTGAAATATTATGCACATATAATGTGCATATAAACCAATTAAAAATTCCTTTCTAATAGGCTTTTTCTTCATTGCTGTTGAGTGAGAATGACTGCCCCTCTCAGGCTCAGAGGCACGGAAGAATCTACCATTTGTTAAGCACTGGATTTGATCCCCAGAGACAACCATAAAAATAAATATGTAAAATTTTTAAACATTTTACTTGGTAGAAATGACCATTCTATACTGTGAGGAATTATGAATGAACAGAAACTTGCTAGGAGTACTTTTTAAATATTGATTAAAAACTTCATTAAGTACTCATGCTTTAATCTTTACTTTCCTATAAATAGAAAATTTACTGAAAGTAAACAATTAGGAAAAAAAAACAATTAGGAACTTAGAAAAATATTTATATGTAGAATATTCTTTCTGGCCACATCATTTTTTTGGGGGGGGGGTCCAGTCATAGGGCCTGAACTCTGGGCCTGGGCACTGTCCCTCAGCTCTTCAACTCAAGGCCAGCACTCTACCACTTGAGCCACAGTGCCACTTCCGGCTTTTTTCTTTTTGCTTATGTGGTGCTGAGGAATGGAACCCAGGGCCTCATGCATCCAAGGCAAGCGCTGTACCACTGAGCCACCTTCCCAGCCCCACCACATCATTTTTAATACCAAATTTAAGGTTCAAAAATGTTGTTCTATCCTGAGATAATTAAAATTGTGATATAAGAAATATGCCTTAAGCAAGGTGCTGGTGGCTCATGCCTGTAATCCTAGCTACTCAGAAGGCTGAGATCTGAGGATCATGGTTCAAAGCCAGCCTGGGCAGGAAAGCACATGAGACTCTTATCGCCAATAAACCACTCAGAAAACCGGAAGCAGCACTGTGTCTCAAATGGTAGAGCATTTGCCTTGAGCTGAAGAGCTGAAGGATAGTGCTCAGGCCCAGAGTTCAAGCCCAACCACTGACAAAAAAAAAAAAAAGAAAGAAAAAAAAAGAAATATACCTTTAATTATGACATGTATCAATTGTCAAAAAATGTCAAGAACCACAAAAACAAACCCTGAAGAAACTGAGAGGTAAGTTGGAAATGGCAAAAGTTCTCCTATATATGTATTTAAATGGAGTCCAAATATTTCCATATAACTAGGCATATACTTCAAATGACAAAATTCTCCTTCCTGCTCTTCTTCACACTGTTAACTGTGATAACACTTCTTTGCTTTGCTTGCTCCTCTTGGAATCCCAATTTGTTTTCCAAACATATTCTTATATGTATTTTATGCTGTATTCTTTAAGTTGTGAAGATCTTTATATGAATGAAGTGCATCCTGGGATTGAAATAACCAACCTGAGAGAAAGCAAAAAAAAGCTAGTTGAGTTCTTTTGTGCATAAAGGACCACGTGTATTCACATTCTCTCATTCACATTCTGAACAAGAACATACAAAGTTTCTACCCTATTCACCACTGCAGAAAGCTCAGCAGGTAAACAAGTTACATCCCTCTTCTTGGTTAGCCTAGAGACTAGTGCAATGAAAAATAAAAAAAATGACCAGTGTCAATTCAGTATATGATGGAATAAAATGCACTTTCTCCTTGTACTAGGATTGACCTTCATTAGGTACGAGAGTACTTTCCAGAAGAAAATGGCTACTGAACAATAAAAAGGAAGCAGGAAGAGAGACTGTGAACAAAATCGATCCAGTCTACAATATTTCTTGATGCTTCATTGCAATCTGCTTTTACCTAAGGTGGAATAACCAGTACTGAGTTATGTTTCTAACTGAAGCCAATTAAAAAAAAAATCAAGCAAAATACATTAAAGCATTTTCAAGACAATAGATTTTAGAGAATGATGTCAGTGAAAGTACTGCTAAAAAATTACAGACCGGTATCCTTGATAGACAGTGAAGAAAGTGTTCCAAGTGTCCAGCCCCCTGCTGTGAGAGGGGTGCAGGCCAAGGCACAAGGAAAAGGGAGCTAGAAGTTCCCAAGATTCAATGATGAAGAAAACAGGCTGAGGAAATCAAGGAAGATGAATCTCACTTGACAGAGCCCTGGAGAGTACTGAGAGTACAGGGGAAATCCAGAGGATTTACACAGGATTCCCTTGCATATTTAACAGAGCAGTGGACTCACAGTGTTCAGAAAAGGGCCTGGCATTGAGGTATAAAACACATGAAGAGATGACAGGAAACTACCTGTTGTTCATACACTGCAGGCAAGTGATGACCTTACAAAACAGAGGACATCAGAAATGTCCTGCTTCAGCAGTGCAGAATTAACCCTCAATAAACTCTGGCCTGAAATGTCTAACAATTTATACAATCAAGACAGAAAGAATCAACTTGATTATAAGTGACTTGTTTCCAAAAATAGGGCTCAAAAAATCAAAATGCACACTAGAAATATGACAGAAATCATACAGAAGTTAATGAGCATAACTAAAGTTAACCCATGTGTTAACTACCCATGTTTTACCTGAGTAGTCCTACTTATAAGTGATATGTTTTCCTTTGATATTTGGGATAAGTTAATAAAAGAAATCATATGCTGATGGATCTGGATGCCAGTACCTCATCCCTATAATCCTGGATACTCAGGGAGGCTCAGAGGATCTGGGTTTGTAGCTAGCTGAGGCAGGTAAATACAAGAGGCCCTTATCTTCAATGAACCAGCAAAAAGGCAGAAAGTACAGGCTAGACACAAGTGGTTCAGAATCAAATATAAGCAAGAAGCCAAGCAAGTGTCTGAGGCTTAGATTTCAAGCCTTAGTACACACACACACACACACACACACACACACACACACACACACACACACACACACACACAGTGATCATATTGAGGTTAAAAAGTAAAGCCAAAAAATTATCCTCTCTAAAAAGAAAGCTGTAAGAGTAATGGTGATCTGAAGTCTTCTACATGAACTGTGGAAAGGCAGTTCACCAAAGAAGATATACAAACACAAACTGCCCCTGACAGAATGGCAAACAGCAGCAGTCATCTGTGATGCAGTCAAAGGACACTGATATGCAGGGCATGAAGCAGTTAGAATCTAAAACTCTCACACACAAAAAATCACACACTACAGTGTGCTTGTGAGAACAGAGAGAAAAGGAAGTTTCAGTAATGTTATTGGTAATGGCTAATGGCAATGAGAATAGACAGAACTTTTGGAAGTTTTCTAACTCTTATTTTTACATTTTCCCATTCCTCCCCACCCCCACTTGCTTTTGACGCAAATTCTCACTATGTAGTCCCAGTTGGTCTGGAACTTTAATCTTTAGCCATAGATATATTGGGATTACAAATATGTGTTGCCATGCCTGGCTTCTGGAAAAGTTCACATAAACAAAATAAAGGAGCACGAAGAGACGTTTGAGAGTGATGTCTATTCACTTCTTTAGTGGCCATGATTAAACATGGCCATGATTAATACATAGGTGAAAACATTAAATTGTACATGTCATATTATGTGTAGTTCATCATGCATCAATAACAGCTCAAAAATTAAAAGAAAACTAAAAGCTCTACTGCAAGAACCCCTCTCTAAGGTTACAAGAAGATACATGAGAAATCTAGAGAAGTGAGGTCTTTAACAATGTAGCAATGACAAATGGTAGCTGGATTTTTAACCAGTGCTTGAAGAGATCTGGTGTGCCCTAAATATGTGATTAGCATTTGCAGAGCTGACCATGCTCTCAAGATTTGAGGTGAATGTGAAAGGCATCTAAGGTGCCTGCACTACTGTACAGGTCAATGCAGTGTGACCCTCTGTGATAATTGGAGAGCACAGAAAAGAAGCGGTCAGTAAAAAGACACAGGAAGGATTCCCACTATGAATGAATGCAATGGGGGAAGCATCTCTTTATGGCAGAATCTAAAGCTCTCATTCTACTTTAACCTAACCCATATTTGTGACATAACGCAATTATAACACATTGCTATTCCATGACACAGTTGTAAGGGGTGGTCATGTAAGTAATCTAAAAGACCTTAGAAGCCAGGTGCTGCTCACTCACAATTGTAATCCTACTACTCAGTATTTGGAGACCTGAGGATCGCAGTTCAAAGACAGCCAAGGCAGGAAGAGCCTTAAGATTCTCATCCCCTATAAACTACTCAGAACAAAACAGTAATGGGGTTGTGGCAAAAGAAGCTCAGGGACAATGTTCAAGCCCTGAGTTCAAGCCCCAGGACTGGAAAAGAACTTAGAGGGATTCAGTGGCCCTACCTTCACTCTCTAGTCGATGTTTACTTTGCATGAAAATTGCTCATAATTATGCAATTCAAACTCTTCTGAGACTGATTCAGACAACTGAAATAAAAGATTAGAGTCATCTGTTTCATGTATTTGGTGTGTGATCTATCAAATAAATAACAGTATTTCAAAATGTATATGTATTTCTGAAAATACATCCAATACCATATGTAAAATATACAAATGGATAATTATTTATCTTTTTGGTTAAGCTAATCTTTAATAATGTGCAATTTTTATTTTTTTTAGTAGTTGTACAAAGAAGTTACAATTCCATGAGTCAAGGCATGAATATAATGCTTCTTGATCAATGTCATTTCTTCCATAGTTCTCCCCCACATCCTCCTCCCATCCTTTCTCTCAGGTTGGGTTAAAATGCATAATTTTTAAGAATTGGAATATTACTTATTTCATTCCTCTAGTTCTATGAAACAGGGCCAGAAATATCTACATCCATGGAAACCTATTCATGGAACTCACATAATGATTGTTCAAATTAAGTATAATAGTTGGATATTTTATTCCTTTTAAAATTGAGATATCATTTCATATTCTATGCAGGTTTTATATTCTATACAAGTCTTAGATATCCTATTCACACATTTCTATAGTTTTGAGATAGCTAAATTAGTGTAACCAGTAAAAGACATGAGGGTCTTGCACCTGTGGCTGGTGCCTCTATTTTCTACTCAGGAGGCTAAGATTGAGTACAGTCGTCCCTCACTGTATTGTGATTCACTTTTTTCGGCTTCACTGTACCTAGGATTAAAAAAAAAAACAACTAAATAAAACATAGTGATCCCTCACCTATCGTGAGAGTTATGTTCCAGATACCCCCACAATAGGTGAGGGACCACTTGTATTGAGGTTTGAAGCTAGCTCTGGGAGTAAAGTTAGTGAGAAAAGTCTTACCTATAATTAACCAGCATAATGCTGGAAGTGAAGCTGTGACTCATGTGGTAGGATGCTAGCCTTGAAAAACAAAGCTTAGAGACATCAGCCAGGTCCTGAGTTTAAGCCACCAAAGGAAAAAAGAGAATAACAAACTCTATAACAAGCTGTATATTTGGGTTATTAACTACAAAGGATAGGTAAGGGAGAGAGGCTCCTTGCCAATGATGGATTCCAATGATGATTTTTTTGTTAACCAAAGCCTTGAAATTAATAGGGTCTACAGTAAAATTACATAAAAATGTTCAATGTAATATGAAATGCTTGAGGATGTACTTATACAATTGTTAGACTCTTACATTCTGAATTTACTGGAGTATACAAACAAAACCTTGTGAGATTTTATTCATGATTTCTATATATGTATATATATATGGATATGTATAGCATCTATATATGTATATGTGTATATGTATACACATATAGATATGTATATATACATATATATACACACATATAATTACATATGGAAAAATATAATTATACATAAGTATTTTTTGTGCTGGTCTTAGGGCTTGACTTTAGGACCTGGGCACTACCTCTGATCTCCTTTCAAGCTCAAGTAAAGCACTCTACCACTTTCAGCCATAGATCCACCTCCAGCGTTTTTCGTCGTTATTGGAGATCAAATGTCACAGACTTTCCTGCTCAGGCTGGCTTTTAGCTGGGATCCTCAGATTTCAGCCCTTTGGGTAGCTGGAATTGCAGGTGTGAGCCACTTGTGCCTGGCTTTCCCCTCATAGATTACATGAAATTTATGTAATCACTTAATCTCAATAAAACTCATTTAAAAAAAAAAAGTCAACATGTCAAGGGCAGGAGGCAAGGGCTTTTGGATGATGAATATTTGCTTCATGGTCTCAGATGGCACATGTGAAGTGCTCAGCATCGGCAGTGGTGTGGATGTGGCCCTCACCGATCGGACGCTTGATGGCTTGCTGGAGATTCTCATCGGTCAGGCTGGGAAGCTCTCTCTGAAGATCGCTGAAACTCTTGCCCTCCATGAGAGTGCACCTGTGAATCAAATGTAGCACCTCCTCCACGTGGGTGGACTCGCGAGGAGACTTTAGAATGCCACTGTTCTCATGGCTGCTTCCCTCCTGGCTGCTCTCATTGCTGCTGCACTCCTGGTCGCTGCTCTGGCTGCCGCTGCTGTCCTCATCGCTCTCGCGGCCGCTGGCCTCATTCCGGACACCGGTGGCGCTCGCCATGGCTGGCTCCGTCTCGGACGCAATCCTCTGCCCAATATAGACTGGGTAGGATTTTCCCAGAATCATATGTGCATTCACCGTCTCCACAATATGGATGGTGAGCTCATTCATGTTTTTCAGCGGGTGGATGCACGCGATCTTTAGAATATTGGCTCCACCCGAACACTGGAGGACACCGAACGCCTTCACGTAGGCCCCGACCGTCACCAACTGCGTACCGTTCTCCTCATCAACATCCTCAAGGGCACCAATCGGCTGCGAGGTCATATCGTCAATCTGATAGCAAATGAATTTTGAAGTGACCTCAATCTTCTTGACAACTCCAGTCACCGAGACGCGGCCAACTTCGTGCCCGTTAAGGGTGAACACATTGTTCACCATCATGGAGGACAGAAGCTGGTTCACGCTACAAGGTAGGATGTCGGGGACACACTGCCGGACGGCCTTCCGCATGCGGTGGACTCGGCCTCCCGCCCGGGGCTGTGTGTGCCCTTCGCTAGCCCCAACGGCACCGGACGTGCTGGCAGCGCTGCCATACCTACTCGTTTCCATCTTGAGAACAGCTTCAGCAGCCGGGGGGCCCAAGACCTACGGGGCTCAGGCGGCCTCTCCGCACACAGCTTCCACACGCAGCAGCAGCAGCCGCTATGGCGCTCCGTCTCACGCTCTGAGCTCAGCCGCTTCTGGTTTCAAGCTTATCTCGCGATACTTGGAGAACCAATCACCAGAGTTCAGAAGCCTCAAGCGAATCCGGGCTTGACACCACAACTCACCAGGACACCATACTTGGGGTGACACTTGTTGCTAGGCAGACTTCTTAAAGTGACACACATGATTTCAGGCATTTCTCGTGATCTTTATAAGACTCGTTAGTACTACTAAAAAAATGTGTCCAAATGATTTCTGGTTCTGTTTTTGTTTTTAATGTATCTTCCTATATATAGCACAAATTGCTTTCAGATTTGCCCAGTGGCTCAAGTTGGTCTAGAAATCATCATCTTGCTACCTTGTCTCCCTATTGGTGTGATTATACACTCCACCACAGCCAGTTGATAGCTGCTGCTGCTGCTGCTGCTTTTCTTTTCTTTCTTTCTTTCTTTTTTTTTTTTTTCTGGCCTTAAGGCTTGCACTCAGGTACTAGGACAGTGCCCAATACCTGAGGGCCCCCGTGAGCCACAGCTCCACTTCCAGCTTTTTCTGTGTTTACTTGGAGAAAAGAATCATGTGGATGTTTCTGCCCAGACTGGCTTTGAACTGTGATCCTCAGATTTCAACCCCCTGAGTAGTTAGGATTAAGAGCGTGACCCACCAGTGCACGGCTGATTGTTCCATCTTTAACCATTCATTTAATAACTACTTCCGTTGATTGACAGAAATTTTTGGCCAAAGTGTTCATCAGTACTTTACAGTTCTATTGGTTATGGTGTAGCAGGGTTAGGACTACACTCTCAAAGCACTAACATGGCAAATAATACTCCCAAAGAATTCACATCACTTGCTCAAAATATTAACTTTGGAGGCATTCTGGTAGAAATGGCAGGATTGTTACTTTTATTTATTTATTTTTGTACGTTTATTGTAAAAATGTTGTACAGAGGAGTTACAGTTACATGAGTAACGTAATGAGTACATTTCCTATTGAGCATTGTTGCCTCCTCCTTTGTTTTCCCCCTACCATCCCTTCTCTACCACCTCCACAACTACCCCCCCCCCCCCAGTTGTAAGGTTCATTTTCAACATAGTGTTTTGAACTTCTAATTGTCACAATGGGTTAACCTGTATCCTTATTTAAGCATTTTGTTTTTTCCCTTCCCCTCCCCAAATTAGAGAAATGTATATACAAGATACAGGGCACCGACATCAAATACAGTAAAAACAGGGGTTATACCACGGGGGAGGAACATACAAAAATAACTTGATACATTATAAATGCCTTAGAAACAATAGCAAGAAAGAAAAACGATATTTGTGTCCCTATCTTGGGGTTCATTTAACTTAACATCATCTTATATGGTCATATGTACATAGCTTTTGACATTTTCTGCTTGTTCTACACATGTACTAGTTATTGCAAATAGGAGAAACTATGGGACCTATGCTTCTTTCGGCCTGGCTTACTTCACTTAATATAATTTTTTCCAAGTCTTTCCATTTCCTAACAAATGGGATGATGTCATTTTTTTCTAACGGAGGCATAGAATTCCACTATATATATCACATTTTCTTGATCCATTTATCTACTGAGGGACATCAGGGTTCCATATCTTAGCTATGGTAAATAATGCTTCAATAAACAGTTGTGCTGGTAGCCTTAGTACGGCCTTGTTTGTGATCATTTCAGTAAATGCCCAAAAGTGAGATTGCTGGGTCATAGGGGAGTTCTAGGTGAAGTCTTTTGAGGAATCTCAATACTGCTTTCCAAAGTGGTTGAACAAGTTTACACTCCCCCAACAATGCAGTAAGGTTCCCTTCTGTCCACATCCCCTCCAGCGTCTATTGTTCTTAGAGTTCTTGATTATAGCCATTCTAACTGGGGTGAGGTGGAATCTCAATGTTGTTTTGATTTGCATTTCTTTTATGGCTAGAGAGGTTGAGCCTTACTTCATGTGTTTATTGGCCATTCTTATTTCCTCTTCAGAGAAGTTTCTCTGTAAGTCAGCCCACTTATGGATTGGGCACCTGTTTCTTTGAGGATTTGTTGTTGGGGGATTTAATTTTTTGAGTTCCAGGTATATTTTAGATATGAGACCCTTGTCTGTTTGTATGGCTAGTGAAGATCTTCTCACAACCTTTGGGCTATTTATCTTTCTAGCTATGTACTTTGCCATGCAGAAGCTCTGCAACTTCATGCAGTCCCATTTGCCCAACCTTTCTTTGATTTGTTGGGTTTCTGGGTCTCGATAAAGAAAATTTCGGCCAGTGCCAGGGGAGAACTAGGGTTTCTTCTATTCCTTCCTGTAATGTTTTCAGAGTGTCTTCTTTGACCTCAGTCTTTGATCCATTTGGAGTTGATTCTGGTGCAGGGTGATATATAAGGATCTAGCTTTAGTTTTCTACAGGTGATTAACCAATTTTGCCAGCACCATTTACTGAAGAGGCTATCTTTCTTCCATTCTATTTTATTAGCTCCCTTATCAAAGATTAGGTGGCTATAGGTCTGTGGGTTCATTACTGGGTCTTCAGTCCTATTCCATTGGTCCTGAGGTCTGTTCTTGTGCCAGTACCAAGCTGTTCTGATTACTATGGCTTTGTAGTAGAGTTTGAAAGTTGGTATTGATGTTCCTCCATCCAGCACTGTTCTTTCTGCTAAGGATCATTTTTGCTATTTGGGGTCTTTTATTGTTCCATATGAATTTTTGGATTGCCTCTTTTATTTCCTTGATGAATGAGGTTGGAATATTGATAGGTATCACACTGAATTTGTAGATAGTCTTGGGAAGTATTGCCGTTTTCACGATGTTGATCCTTCCAATCCAGGAGCATGGGAGTTTCTAAGTTCTGTTTTGATTTCCTTTTTCAGGTTTTTAAAGTTTTCATCATAGAGGTCCTTGACTTCTTTGGTTAAGTTAATGCCTAGGTATTTTATTTTTTGTGGGGCTATTATGAATGGAGTTGTTTTCCTGATTTCAGCCATGCTTTTCTTGTTGTTGGCATACAGAAAAGCCATTGATTTTTGAGGCTTAATTTTATACTCTGCTACTTTGCCCAAGTTTTGAATCAGCTTGAGTAATTTGAGAGTGGAGTCCATGGGATTCTTTATTTTTATTTTTTACTTTCAAGTACATGTAGCTTTAATAAAGATTTTTTTATAGCCTCTACTTGGAATGACTACAAAGGAATCTAGCATCACATAGTTCAAACTCAGAAGAAAAGAGTTAATTATCTAAAAAGCAAGCAAAAACAAAAAGGGGTAGGTAAGTTTTGAACCAAAGGAATTTTATTTATTTATTTTTTTGTCGGTTGTGGGGTTTGAACTCTGGGCCTGGGCACTGCCCCTGAGCTCTTCAGCTCAAGGCTAGTGCTCTACCACTTGAGCCACAGCACCACTTCCGGTTCGAGTGGTTTATTGGAAATAAGAGTTTCATGGACTTTCCTGCCTGGGCTGGCTTTGAACTTCGATCCTCAGATCTCAGCCTCCTGAGTAGCTAGGATTACAGGTGTGAGCCACCGGCGCCCGGCCAAAGGAAATTATTTTAAGAACTAATGTATTTTTCTTTTAATTTCTCCTTGTTGTAAGATTATCCATGTTTGAGACTAAAAATTGAAGCGATGCTAATTTGATTCTACTCTCTAAAAGTAAAAATTGAAAAATAAAAAATACAGTGCTGCCAGAAGAAGAAAATGATCTTTAGGTTTTAGAACCCTGGGATACCACTTGATATATCTAAATGTGGTTTTAGACTGTAATCCTGACTAAAAACATCAGCATGCTAGGACCTATGATCCATCAGAAACAAGGACTTTGTGCTCAACTTATGCTAGCCACTTTGGAGAGTTCCAGACCAGCCTGGACACACACACACACACACACACACACACACACACGAAAAAGATAAAAAAGAAAGAAAGAAAGAAACAAACAAACAAAAGAAAGAAAAAAAGAAAGGAAAAGAAAAAGAAATTTATACAAGATCATGTCATCCTCAAAGAGGGAGAATTTTACTTCATCTTTCCCTATTCAGATCCCTTTTATGTTTGCATCATGTCTTACTGCTGTAGCTAAACATTCTAATACTAAATTGAAGAGAAGTGGAGAGAGTGGACATCCTTGTCTCGATCCTGAGTTTAGAAGAAATGGCTTTAGTTTTTCACCATTATGTATAATGCTGGCTGTAGGTTTGTCTTACACAGTCTTTATTGTATGGAGGAATGTTCCATGGATTCCTAGTTTTTCCAGGGCCTTGATAAAGGGGTGTTGGATCTTTTCAAATGCTTTTTCTGCATCTATTGAGATAATCATTTGGTTCTTATCCTTGCTCTTGTGGATGTGATGAATTATATTAATTGATTTGTGTATATTGAACCAGCTTTGCATCCCTGAAATGAATACTGTTGGATCATGGCTTATGTTTTTTTTTTTTTTTTGAGGAGTTGTTGAAGTTGATTGGCCAAAATTTTGTTGAGAAGTTTTGCATCAGTGTTCATCAAAGAAATGGGTCTATAGTTCTCTTTCTTTGATGAGTCCTTGCCTGATTTGGGGATGAGGCTTACAATGGCTCATAGAAAGAGTTCGGTAGTGAACTTTCTCTTTCAGTTTCATTGAAGAGTTGGAGGAGTATTGGTGTGAGTTCTGCTTTGAATGCCTTGTAGAATTCTGCTGTAAATCTATCTGGTCCTGTACTTTTCTTAGATGGGAGGTCTCTTATTGCTGTTTCTATTTCGATGCTTGATATAGGTCTGTTAAGTTGGTTTAAATTATCTTGGTTTAGTTTTGGCATATCAATACTTGCTAGCGAATAGTCCATTGCTTCCAGATTCTGAAACTCATTAGCATAAAGGTTTGAGAAGTATTCCCTTACAATGTTCTGAATCTTGGTTGCTTCTGTGGTGATGTTTCCATTCTCATCTCTGAGTTTGTTTACTTGGGTGTGTTCTCTTATTTTTTTGATAAGATTTGCTAAAGGTCTGTCAATTTTGTTAAGTTTTTCGAAGAAGCAAATCTTTGTTGATTTTTTTTTTTTTTTGGTCAGTTGTGGGGCCTGAACTCTGGGCCTGGGCACTGCCCCTGAGCTCTTCAGCTCAAGGCTTGCACTCTACCACTTGAGCCACAGCGCCACTTCTGGCTTTTTCTGCTTATGTGATGCTGAGGAATTGAACCCCAGGCCTCTTGCATGCAAGGCAAGCACTCTACCACCTTCCCAGCTCCCTTTGTTGATTCTTTTAAAATTCTAATTCTTTCAATTCTGATTTAATTTTAATTATTTGTTTCTGTCTATTCAATTGGGGTCTAGCTTGCTGCTCTTTTTCAAGGAGCTTCAGGTATCTCATTAAATTGTTGGTTTCAGATCATTCCAATTTGTTGATATAGGAACTCAGAGCTATAAACTGTGTACTACCTTTCCTGTGTCCCAGAGGAGCTGGTAATCTGTGTGTTCATTTATGTTGAATATCATAAACATTTGAATTTCCTTTCTAATCTCCTCCATGACCCACTGGTGGATCAACAGTGTGTTGTTCAGCTTCCTTGTGTTACAGGACTTTCTTTGGTGGCTTTTGGTGATGAATTCTACTTCTACTCCCTTGTAGTCTGAAACAATGCAGGACATAATTTCAATGTCTTTGAGAGTGGCATACATAATTCCAGGGTCTTCTTTCTTTGTCTCTGCTGAGAAATCTGAGGTTATTCTAATTGCTTTCCCTTTATAGGTGATCTTTTCTCCTTGACAGCTTTAAGGATCCTTTTCTTGGTCTGAATTGATCCTGTGTGGATGTTCTGTTCTGGTCTGATCTATTTGGGGTTCTAAAAGCTTCTTGTAGCTGAATAGGCCCATCTTTTTGCATGTTTGGGAAGTTCTCTGCTAGGATCCTGTTACATAAATTTCCTAGACCATTATCTTCTGTCTCTATGTGATCCTCTACCCTCATTATCATCAGATTAAGCCTTCTGATAGTGTCTTCTATCATATTTCTTTGATTTGTTTTGGATATATGTCTGTTCTTTCTCTATAATATCTAGGCTGTCTTCAGTCCCAGAGATTCGATCTTGTGCATTGTCTAACCTACTGTCAAGACTTTCTACTTCGTTTTTTTATTTCCTTTCCTTCTAATTGGTGGTCTTTGATGGCTTCAAATTCTTTGTTGGAGCTTTGTTTTAGATCTTGTATGGACTTCTTTACTTCCTTAATTTGATTTTCATGTTCATTCTCAAATCCCTTGGTTAGGTATGGTTTCATTGGACTCCCTTTCCTTTTGACAGGCTCCATTCAGCATTCCCTTTGTGGCCTCCCTGGATTCCTTCAGCTGTCTGTTTATGGAGTCTATGAAAGCCTCCATTGATCTTTTTCTATTCTCATCCTGCTCTTGCAATTCCTGTATTACCCTTTGATTAGCTTCCTCACACTCACAGAATTCCTGTATTATTCTTTGACTATTCTCAACCTGCTCATGCAATTCCTGTATTAATCTTTGATTAGCTTCTTCATGCTCATGAGATACCTGTATTCATTTTTGATTAGCCCCATTGTGTTCACGAAGTTCCTGTATTAATCTTTGGTTAGCCTCATGTCACTCCCTATCACACACTAGGTCCTTTGCAGGCTTTCAATCTTTTCATTCACTATGTTTACCAGTAGTGTTTGTAGAACTTTTTGGGAGCTCTCCTCTGGATTATTCATTAACTGTTTTGTTACATGATTATCATGAGTGGGAGTTGAAATACCTGGACTTGCCATTTTTCTTGTGTTTCTCCAGCTTGTTCTGCCCAGTGGGTATTAAAGTAACAACAATTTCATGCTAGAACACTATTTTAAGGCGACCATCAACCAGAGTCTTGTAGTTGTTCAGATTGATTGATGCAGTCAAAATGGCTGCAGATACAATCTAATTCACTATCAAACAACTATGGATTAATGGACTAAGAATGTCAAAAAGGGATTCAACAGACCAGAAATTAATAGGTTTAGGGAGAATTGTAGGGAAAAATAGGATTACAGGAATGTGGAAAGGAAAAAGGAAAGAGTGAATTTAACCAAGCCCTAATTTCAGAGAAGAAATGGATATAGCAGAATGAAATGAGGCGAGAGATAAAGAAACAAGAAAAAATGAACAACAAAACAAAAAATTAAATTTAAAAATGAAACACTTAAAAATTATGTCAGTATAAAGAAATAATACTGAGGGCTGGGAAGGTGGCTCAGTGGTAGAGCGCTTGCCTTCCATGCTTGAGGCCCTGGGTTCGATTCCTCAGCACCACATAAGCAAAAAGAAAAAAGCTGGAAGTGGCGCTGTGGCTCAAGTGGTAGAGCACTAGTCTTGAGCTGAAGAGCTGAGGGACAGCGCCCAGACCCAGAGTTCAGGCCCCACGGCTGGACCCAAAAAAAAAAAAAAAAAAAAAAAAGAAATAATACTGATAGAAGAAAATGATAGAATAAGAGAAGAGGTAAAAAGGAAAAATGAAAAAATAAAGAATAAAAATTTTAAAAAATGGAATACTTAAAAATTATATAAATATAAAGAAATAATACTACTATTAAAGGAGTTAAGCCTAAGAGGTTCAATTTTTGAATTAAAGCCCAAGAGGTTCAATTTTTGAATTAAGTATGCACACAATGAAGGATAAGGTCTAATAATCGATGACAGGTATATATCTGGAGATGAGCAGAACAGGAATTAAGTCACACACAAAAAAGGACCAAAAGATTAAAAGAGATTTTAAAACACACACACGCACACACACACACACACACACACACACACACACACACACACACACACCTAAAGTAAAAATTGTGAAAGAAAAAAATAGAAAACAGTTTTTTAAAAAATTTTAAAAAATTAAGTAGAAAAAGTTATTTGACTTTTTTTTCGGGGGGTAGGGGAGGATCTTGTATCTCCTCTGTGTCCATAACCAGTATCTTGGTGGAGTGTCTAGTTTGCTTGTGGTGTTTGATTTACCTTTGGCTTGATTGGTTTCTTAAGTCAGTTTGTTTGAGCAAGCAGAAAACTCTGCCTTACCCAGAACTTTGTGATCTTCCTCCTAGGCTAGTTCAGTGGGAGGGAGATCTGCTTTGAGTATCACAAAAGAGGGAGATGGCTGTTTCCTCTAGCTTGTAGTTGCTGTGATGAGACTTGGTTGTGGGGAGGGTTGAAGCCTATCAGCAATCAGTAGCTTTTCCCTGAGGGGCTAGCTCCTGAGACACTGAGCCCAGCCTAGAGCCATTCTCGGGATTTATATTTACTGAATTTCAATTGTTGTTGTTTTTTAACTCCTCCTGCTGCTTACTCTGTGGCATAGGCTGCAGTGGGGAGGGGCAGCCTCTGGCTCTGTTTACCCAGTGAAGCAAGTCACTCCTCTGGGGGAGGAGCTTCCTCTCCCTGGGAAGGGCAACTTTCCCCTGGGTGTAAGTGATCAGGGCAGGTCAGGTTCCTGTGACCTGTTGAATAGCTCTTATATTTTTGCCCAAGGCCTGAGTTGGAGCTAGCTGCTCCAGCCAGGCCAATGTCAGTACCAAAGATGGAGTTCTTCTCCAGTGGTGGGGGAGGAGCTACCTTCCCACCATTGTTCTGTGAGGAGTGAGGATGTCTTGGTGTTACTCATGCCAGTCTCTTGGTTTCCCGGCCATTCCTGGTCTTCAATCAGCAGGATGAAAATTTCTGCTCCTTGTCAGTTTTCGCTGGCGGTGAGTAGGGCAGCTTGCACACTGCATCTGGTGCCTTTGTCCCAGGCTCTTTCTGTTGATATGGAGGCCGCAGCAGTTGCTGACACCACTGCTGTGGCAGTGGACACCGGCAAGTGCTCAGATCTGTCTCCTTAACCAAGCTGCCTGAATTTTCCCTCTGGGCAAACTCTCTGTACTGTGATGGCACACTTGGTGTGATTCTCTAGCCTAGGACTGTTAACTAGAACACTAAAATTGCTTTCTATGTGAGAGCTTGCTTAGCCTCCAGCTTCTCCTCCTCCATCTTCCTCTGGACTAGGATTATTACTTTTAAACATTATAACATCTGAAAATAAATCTCAGGTTATTTCTGTGCTTATAATGTTCTCATAAACCTACAACTTCAAATAATTCTGCTAAGTGAATTATGATTGTAAATATTTATATTTGAAATGTTATATAAACCAAAACCAATTAACAATTAAATTATTTCAAAGGTTCTTTGTAGAGATTAAAAACTGCACAGGAGTTGGGTGTAATTATTCATCTTTTTATATTACCAGAACTAAAGATACTTCTGAAATGAACTCATTTCATTAAAGGCTAGAGAAAAAAATTGAGAAGGCAATATGTAAGATCAATATATAAAAATACTACTTTAGTTATAAATAATGGCTACTATTTCTTAATTACTTTGTCAAAATTAACAATGATACTGTATATTAAAAAGGGCTTTGTTTTTTTGCATTGGCTTTACCATTTGAGCTATTTTTTTCTGATTAGTGTTTAAAACTGTTGTTATGCTATGGTTGTTGTTCCCATCCTTGATCGTGTCATTCAAACATGTCAGTATGTAAAAAATCTTTCTGATGCACAGAACTACGGCTGATGGGAATATTTCCACAAGCAATTAACTCAAGAACACAAAACACAACTTTGCACATCCTATGAACTTTGTATGATATTGTATCAAATGCATACTATTATTGTTATTATTATTATTATTATTATTGTCAGTTGTGGGGCTTGAAATCTAGGCCTGGGCGCTGTCCCTCAGCTCTTCAGCTCAAGGGTAGCCCTCTACCACTTAAGCCACAGCACCACTTCCAGTTTTTATGATTATTTATTGGAGAGTAGAGTCTCACAGGCTTTCTTGCCAGGCTGGCTTTGAACTACAATCCTCAGATTTCAGCCTCCTGAGTAGCTAGGATTACAGGCATGAGCCAGTGGCACCCGGCAAATACATATTAAAGTACTAATATTTTCACTGGGATAGAATTAAAATACAAAAACACCTTCCAGGAGAATAATTGCTTATGTATCAAAGATGACCTTTGTATGATAAGAGAGATCCTAATAGTGAATTATGCAAGAGGAAAGGAACTGTCAGCTGGGCTCTAGTGGCTCACAACTATAATCCTACCTACTCAGGAGGCTGAGGTCTGAGAAGCCTTGTTTGAAATCAGCTTAGGCAGCAAAGTCTGTTTATCTCCAATTATCTCCAAAAATCCAGAAGTGGAGCTGTGGATCCAGTGGGAGAGTGCTAGCCTGTAGCAAAAACACCTCAATACCCAGGCCCTGAGTCCAAGCCCCAGGATCAACACTAATATACACACATATATATTTTAAAAGAAGAGTATTGTCCTAGATACACAAGGACACAAGAGCATATTAACCTATGTATTAAGGAAAAACTTTCAGTGACAAGAAAGCAATAAATCATATCAGAGAGCTCAATGGAAATTTTGTTCTTTACATTAACTTTAAATACTGCAAGTTTTACTGCAATATACAACTTTCCTCTATGAAGAAGAAAATTATAAGCTTTATCAAAGGAAGCAGGACAGTTTTTCTCCTTCCTTTCCTTCCTTTCTTCCTTTCCTTTCCCTTCTTTTCCCTTCCTCCCTCCCTCCCTCCCTTCCTCCCTCCCTTCCTTCCTTCCTTCCTGCCTTCCTTCCTTCCTTCCTTCCTGCCTTCCTTCCTTCCTGCCTTCCTTCCTTCTTTCCTTCCTTCCTCTATTCCTTCCTTCCTTCCTCTATTCCTTCCTTCCTTCCTTCATTCCGTCCTACCTTCTTCCTTTCTTTTTTTTAAATTAAATTTTTTTTTTTTGTGAACATACTGTACAGAGGGGTTACAATTACATGGGCAGGATAATGCGTAATGAACCCTTAGATATGTATTTTAATGCTTTTTTATTTCATGCATTTGTTTCTAATGCATTTATAAGATTATGTCTTTGTTGCTTTGTATGTCCCTCCCCCACAGTATAATCCCTGCTTTCACTATATTTGATGTCAGTATAACTTGTGGAGGAGATGGGAAAAAACAAGTCGTTTAAGGATACAGGTGGACCTGTTGCAACAATGAGAAGTACAAGGTCATGTCGAAAACGAGCCTTCTTCCTTTCTTTTGGTTTTTAGATTCAGCTGGTTCCAAGGTTTAAACTTAGGGCCTCTCTTACTCTTGTTCAGCTTTCTAGACCACACCTGGCCTCTACTACATGAGGTACACTGCCTGCCTCCATTTTTGCTACTTATTGTGAACAGGGACTCACCCAGATTATTGTGGGGGGTTGGTTTTGACCTTGGACCTTCCACTCCCCAGCCCCTTGATTAATGAAAGTATAAGCTGTATCTGATAAGAAGAGTTATTTCTTAAATGTGAGAAATGTGTCCTGTCTGTCTCCCATCATTCCTTTCCAAGCATTATAACAACATAGATGCCAAGGTAATGGGTATCTTTTTAGCTGCCTCCTGCTTATCCCCTGACTGTAAGGTTAAAATGATGAACCTAGGCATTCTCTGCTCCTTCTCTCTGGACAATGTATCCTCCAAGATATTCATTTTTTCCCCACCAGCATTCTTTCCATGGATACCATACTTAGGGAACCCATTGTTGGAATATGTACTTTTCCTCCTACTGGCTTCCAATCAGGAACAAAGATAGTTTAAATAATTCTCAACCCCTTCATTGTCAGGGGTTCTAGAGACAATTCTCGGCTGACAGATACCTTCTCCGGCATGCCACTATAATGTAAATAGGCACTATGTTTGTTCACTGATTGTCTCGCCAAGAGCAGATATTCAGAAAGGGAAATTTGTTCAGTTTTGAATACAAAACACAATTTTAATGTGTCATGAACTACCAATTCTTAAGTTCCTATTGGATATGTGAGTAAATGGGTTTCTTCAACTTGGTTATCTATACAAGGTCATTCATCTGTGTATACTCACAGCAGAATGCCCAATGTGAATCGATGCTAAGCTATATTTAAACTAGTCTATAAATATTTGGTTTTATCTTCTGATCCCATTCATTAAAATAAAAGATTGCGTTGTAATGTTTTTGTTTTGTTTTTTTGTTTGTTTTTTTTGGGTCCAGTCGTGGGGCCTGAACTCTGGGCCTGGGTACTGTCCCTCAGCTCTTCAGCTCAAGGCTAGTGCTCTACCACTTGAGCCACAGCGCCACTTCTGGCTTTTTTCTTTTTGCTTATGTGGTGCTGAGGAATTGAACCCAAGGCCTCATGCATGCAAGGCAAGCGCTCAACCACTGAGCCACCTTCCCAGCCCCTGTGTTGTAATGTGAAACATCTTTCTCAACCATCTCCTTCAGACACAAAAAGTTATATGGTGTCAGACACTTCTCTCCCTCGAGCCATACACTGAAGGTACCAGTGCACCACATTATATATTCCCACCCCATCTCTGGCATTCATAATTTTAATATGATATTATGTAGTTGGAGCCTTTCAGAACTACTTCCCTTGACAAGCAGCTAAGGGTTAATAACAAAATAGGATTCTTAATTCTGACTGCTTAGTCTTTGCTTTTGTTTTGAACTTTTATCACGTGAGGCTTATTTATTATCAGAAGCACAAACAATAATCACACATTTTGAGCATAAATCTAAAGATCATATTAAATATATACTGACATCTCTAAAGAGTGATCCAATATTCATACTTAGTAAAGTAATTATAGAGCAGTTGCTATTTTGACTTATTGATTGTTTAGGGTAGTCTGGGAGATAAATTCCTTTGGCTATATTATTATCATTGTTGTTGTTGTTGTTATTATTACTATACCTTCTTGTTGCATCTTTATTTTACTAAAGCAGAAAGAACTTTCTTCCCTTAAATGAGTTAACAGTCCTTTAAAATCAAATTTACAAACCACCTGTCCCCACCAATCTTGTGAAAACAGTCATTTGAATTCATTTACATACACATTGCTATTATAAGTATCTGTATAACAAGCCCACATTTTAGAACAGAGCACTTATAAGCCAGCTTCTAAATAGTCTGCCATCAATTTAAATGCTATCCCTACATATTATTCTTTATCAATCCTCTTCACACCAGCAGATTTTACTGATCAGATTTTTCTTGTTATGATGTTTCACTTTAGAAAACTAAAACCTTCATTTTACAATGGCACCCACTTCTATGTTAAACCTAACAAAATCTGCAGAAGGCAGACAGATAAAACTTGACCTATTATTTCATGGCAAGGTTTCCATGGCAATTCATCTTTCCTAGCAGAGAGGAGAAGCCATACATAGTTCTTTTCCAGAGGTCTTTGACTCTACTGTCAGTAATACCCTGATATATCTACCAGTCATATGTTTCTGTTCATGAAAGGTGGAGACCATTTTAGGAAGACTATGTCAATGCTTAGATGATTTTTTTCATGATATTAATGAAATTTATAACAAAAACCATATAAAAGATATTTAGTCATTTTACTTCTGGGCATTTTTCTTAATGTTTAACAAACATTTCTATTTAACCTTTTTTGACATGCTTCTTCCCAGTGGGATTTTGATTATGCTCAACTTTTCAAAACCTGGAGGATAAGTCCTTAAACGCAGACAATTTAGAGCTCTTAGTCAAGGTTGGAGATTGTTTTTCTATGCAGACAATATAAAATGTTTGCATCAGATCAAATGCACTAGTTTAAAAAAGTTTTCCAGTGGGATTTGTACTGTGGCTATATTATTGAAGATATGAAACTCCCATAGAGGAGATGATAAAATTTAAATAATGAACATACAAAAGGCTGTTTATATTCCCTGCCTTCACAACTTGCTTGCTCTTCTGCTTCAATAGACTGAAAATCATGTCCTCTTGAGAAAATCTATCTTCCATCAGTCACTTACTAACATCACAGAAATCATAGTATTTACATAAAAAAACACTGATCCTTAAATAAGAAATAATAAAAGTACGTTTCCTCAAGTATTCTAAATAACCCTTAGCAGAGTATTTAAATTCTTTCTTCAGGAATTACTTGAATATATACTGAATATTATCCAAGATGAAGACACAGAAACATTTCAGTGATTAATTTATTTGACCCAAGTAAACCAACAGGCTAAAAATAAACACTAAAAATATCAAAATGAGCACATTTAAAGTGCATGTTCTTATCTACCTCATATGAGTAACCTATAAACAACTCATTTCAACTTCTTTCACCTCAACAATAGGTGCTTTCACAAAATATTTCTTCTATTATTTTCACGAGTCTTTTCCTCTTCAAGACTGAGACTACTATTTGAAACCTTCATTAAGGAAATCCTTTTACCCTACATGCCCAAATCTGACATTCTTTTGGATTTAGCTTACTTCTTTATCAAATTTGCCCTGTGTGTCTCAGAATGGACAATATTTCTTGAGATGGCTTTCCCTTTCCTACTGCCTCCCTTTCCCTGCCAAGATCAGAGAGGAATGGCCATTTGAGCATGTAGCATTAGGGTTGCATTTTGGATTAAATTTGACTTTGAATGATTAGATTCTCTCCAAATAGCCTTCTCAACATTAAGCATGACACTTGTGGGAACAATTTATTATACTACTAGAAAAAAATGTTCTTCATCTGCCCATAGCCACTTCTATACACATGCCTCCCTTTCCTGGATCTAGTTAGTACCTTGTCTTTCTAAGTCATTATCATTTTATTATCACTTCCTCTCCCCTGTAAGTCCTCTTATGGCATTCCTATTCTATCACAACACATTAAATTGAAACTCATTATGCAACCCCATTCGGTGGCATACTCTATTGAGCCTATTCATAGAACTTGATGATAAAAAAAATGATAAATTTACAAGGTGACTTTTGACCTATAAAGAAAAGGTAAATGCAGTATGCTATTGTAATTGTTCCTTGGATCTCTCTTCTAAACTTATCTTTATTAGCGATTATTTTGTTTATCATTCAACATAACAGCTGACCTGTTACAAAGAAAATCTCTGTCAAGTGACTTTTTAGAAATAAATTGGACCGAGGCTGGGAAGGTGGCTCAGTGGTAGAGCGCTTGCCTTGCATGCATGAGGCCCTGAGTTCGATTCCCCAGCACCACATAAGTAAAAAGAAAAAAAGCCAAAAGTGGCGCTGTAGCTCAAGTGGTAGAGCGCTAGCCTTGAGCTGAAGAGCTGAGGGACAGTGCCCAGGCCCAGAGTTCAGGCCCCACGACTGGACCCATAAAGAAAAAAAAAAAAAGAAAGAAATTGGACCTTTCACTTTGCACCTGTGCTTCTACTGGAGTTTGTATTCTTAGATCTTCACCCTCAGAGGACTGAGCAGCATCCGTTGTTGTTTTTTGTTTTTGTTTTTGTTTTTTTTTAAAGAACAATGGAAGGAGTCTGCAGAATAATTGGATGAGCAATGAGCTGTGGGGAGATTCGGGGTTCGCATTCTGACAAGATGTCTGAAGTTCCACTTTTAGAAGCAGGTCGGTAAAAGGTGAGAAGCATGTATGTGAAACAAAAGCACATGAATACAGGGAGGCTCATATGACAAGTGTGTCTTTTTAGGATGCAGAGGCCACTGACCAGTAATCCAAACACGTATGTCCAGACACAACTTCCTGATACACAGAATCATAACTAGTATGCATATTTCACCCTGTAATTCGTTGAGAAAAAAGCATAGCAGGAGGGCAAGCCCTTGAATTCAAGCCCCAATACCAGTACCAGGAGTAGATAGATAGATAGATCCACAGATAGAGTTTATAATCATATCTGCACATATGTACTTGTATTCAGGAAGGAATCACCCAAACATATTAACATTCAAAAGTATCAGCAATCCGAGGACTATGAGTTAGTGGTTCCTTTTTTGGAAGGTGACAGTTTCTATGACTTTAGTTTTTCTTTTTAAAAAATATTCATCTTTTCTAAAATTTTCTATGAAATGCTTGTGTAACAACTAAAAGAAAAAATAATTACTTGTCTTTCCTAACCCAGAGTCTACAAAACTAGCCTCGGGTATCTTCAGCTAATCTCCCTCTTTAAACTTAAGACATTAAAATATCTATTGCTGAGAAAACAAAGCACATAATTCTTCATTTACATACATATTTTTTCTCATGATCTTTCTGATGCAATTAATATTATTGCTGGGAATTAGTCTCTTCACTAATAGCACATTTCTAGGTGTTTATTCAGGTTGACTTAATTAAATCAAGGCCAAAAAAGCAGGTAACATTGAAATGCAAAGTTTCCCCTCCCCCCCCCGCCCCTTTTTAACACAGTACTGGAGCTTGAACATCAGACCTATATGTTATTCCTTCCCATTTTCCACTCAAAGCTAACACTTTCTGACCTTTTGCTGCTTAATTGAATGTAAGAGTCTTACAGAATTGGCTGCCAATAGTGGCTTCAAACTGTGATCCTCAGATCTCAGCCTCCTGACTAGCTAGGATTACAGGCATGAGTGCCTGGTGCCTGGCTCAAAGAAAATCTTTATGCATGCTTTGCCACTGAGCAAAAGATCAACATGAAAAAACAACTGCACTGAACTTTTTACCTCAGTATCCTGGTTCGGGTCACCATCATTATCAGAATAGAGATGGTCATCATCAGTGTCTGGTGCCAAGGGTATATTTGCATCATCTATACCTGTGAAAAATGGCAAAGTAAACATGTTATTGGCATAAAATGCTATTTTCTCTTTCACTTTTTATCTTTTATTTGATATGGGGAATTGAAGCCAAGGGCTTCACACATACTACGTATTCCATTAAGCTACATTTTCTTCTCAGAGAGGAATCCTTAATTCAAATAACATATAATTTTGAATCTTTTGGACAGACTATTTTCCTATTCCCAGCCAAGCTCTTATCTACTCTGGACTCTAGATTTACCACATCTGAACACTTCATATTTTTTAGCTTCATACTTTATCAGAGTCCCCAAACGCCTAACCCATTAGCTCCATGTCATATTCATACTGTATATCCTACAGGGCTTCATTTGATTACCTTGGCTTTTTATGAAGCTCAGTATTAAGTGTAGAATAAATGTATGCCATCATTAATTAAAATGCAAAACAAAAACCACTACACTTCTAGCATAAGAGGTAAAGTTTAAAAAGCCAACAACACATGGGATCAACCAGGATAGAGAGCAATTGGAACACTCATACTTATTTTGGGAAGTGTCAAATGATATCATTTTGGGGGGAAAATCTGACAGTTTCAAAAAGTTAACATGAGACAGCAGTTCCATTCCAGAGTATTTCCCTAAGAAAAATGAAAAAACATATCTAAAAAGAAAAGATTTATATAGAATGTGTAACCCAACCCAAGTGGCTTACATTTATAATTCTAACTACTCAGGAAGCTGAGATTGAGACTATATTGTCCAGTGCCAGACCAAGCAAAATATCCACAAACCCTCATTTTAATAATAAAAAGCTGGACATGATGATTCATGCTTTTTATCTCAGTTCTGTGAGAAGGATAAACAGGGGCATCATGGTTCAAGTTAGCCTGGAATAAAGGAAGGCCCTATTTAAACAATAACGAAAGCTAAACTGGCTATGAGTTCAATGGCTATGGTTCAATGGGTTAAAAAAAAAATTCCCGGGCTGGGACGGTGGCTCAGTGGTAGAGCGCTTGTCTTGCATGCATGAGGCCCTGGGTTCAATTCCTCAGCACCACATAAGAAAAAAGAAAAAAGCCGGAAGTGGCATTGTGGCTCAAGTGGTAGAGCGCTAGCCTTGAGCTGAAGAGTTGAGGGACAGCGCCCAGGCCGAGTTCAGACCCCCCAAAAATCCCCAGTCTTTGCCTACCAAACACAAGCCTCTGAGTTCAAACCTCCCTAAGCATAACAAGCACAAAACCAAACAAAAAATAGAAAAAGAAGAGAATGTCCATAAAAGCTGCATTCATTACTGCCAAAGATCCCAAACAGACCCGGTCTCCATGAATAGAGTGGATAAATAAAATGCAATGAAATATGATTCCAAAATATAAAAAGAGTGCAGAGGGTTTATGTGATAATTTAAAAGTTTTTCAGAATGAAAGAAGTTTTATATGAAACAGTATGTTATGCACTGTTACATTTGTAGAAAGTCCTAAAAAAGGCAAAATCTAAATTATGGTAGGCTTAATAAGAACAGGTCAGGTACAGTGAAACCTCTCTGTACTAGCAGCTCCCAGGAGGCTGACACAGAAGGATCTGGAACTCAAGGCCAGCTAGGCTAAATTAGGCAAAATTATTTATTAAGAATATTTTATGCCAGTTGTTAGTGGTTCACTCCTGTAACCCTATCTACTCAGCAGGCTGAGATGTAAGGATCACGGTTTGAAGCCAACCGGCTCAGCAAAGTCCATGAGACTCTTATCTCCAATTAACATCAAAAAGCCAGAAGTGGCTTTTGTGGCTCAAGTGATATGGTACTAGCCATGAGCATAAAAACCCAGAGACACTGATCCAACGCTGAGACCCTGAGTTCATACACCAGCAAAAAAACAAAAACAAAAACAAAAAACATACATACATATATATCTACATATATATGTATACACACACACACACACACATAAATTTTTGGTGAAGTTCCGCCTAATTAATTTACAACCAAATCTAAATGCTCTTTTAATAGTTCTACTGAGTGTATCCGACCGTGGCCTCCCACAGCCGTTTCCACAGGAGAGTCCAAGGAAGCAGCTCCCATAGTCCTGTGGGCAGGTGGGCGTGCCTGGAAGCACAGGTGGGTGGGGCCACGGAGGGAGGGGATGGGGAAAGGACTGCAGGCCCTGTGCAGGGACCTAGCTCCAGGCTCAATCAGGGCTAAGGATAGGTGGGTTAAGCAGGGTCCTGCCTATCTCTGGTAGGGCATCTGGAAGAAGATGGGTGAAGATGAGCCAGTTGCCACGAAATAGCTCTTGGAACTGCAGCACTAATCTCTAAATTTACAAGTCTCCAGTTGGCCCATAATCCCATTTCTGTTTTTTTTTTCTTATTAATTGAAGATTAGCGTTTCATAGACTTTCCAGACCAAGCTCACTTTGAACTGTGATCCTCAGATTCTCAGCCTGCGAGGCAGCTAGAATTACAGGTGTGAGCTACCAGTGCCCTGCCAAACTGCTCCTCTTTAGTGCGGAGACTTGAACTCAGGGCCTCGGCATTGTCCATAAGTGTTTTGCACAAGACTAGTGCTTGATCACTTTAGCCACTGTTCCACTTCCATAGTCTCACAGACTTTCCTGCCCTGGTCTCTTTGAACTATGATGCTCAGACCTCAGTCTCCTGAGTAGTAACTGTAATTATAGGGCTGAGGTGTCAGCGTTCAGCTAGTAGACTTTAATCTAAAGTTAAAAGAAAATTATCCTGAAAATGCAGAATGTAATTTTATTTTTCTGTTTCAAACAAATGGGATCAGTCCCATTCTTGGTGCTAATGATGACTAGTAAAACTTACAATCTTTTTGTACAAGCTAGGAGCCTAATTAACTCTCAGTGTAAAACACAATCACTTGCTGAGTTCTAGTGGCTCACAATTGTATTCCTAGGTATTCTGGAGGCTGAGATCTGAGGATAGTGGTTCAAAGTCAACCTCAGCAGAAAAGTCCATGAGACTCTCATCTCCAATTAACCAGAAAAAAAGGCCAGAAATGATAGTGTTGCTCAAGAGGTAGACAACCAATGTTGAGTGAAAAAGCCCAAACAAGAGCCTGAACTCACAGTAAATAAAGTGTAAGAGGAGGAGAGCAAGAAGCAGGAGGAGGGATAGGAATAGGGGCAGAGAGAGAAAGAGGGGAGAGAGAGAGGAGGGAGAGAGAAGAACTGCAATCACTGAAATCCTAAATTCTTCTTTTCAATTTCTGTTAGTCTGATGTCAACTTATCTACCTGGCTGCTTTACCAGAGTCTTCCTTCATGATGAACTATGTGAGAAAGAGAGCAAGCGGCCTGTGGGGTGGCTGAGTCATGTCCAGAGAAACAATCCTGATCATCCTCATGGGCTTTGCATACGATCTTTAGATTCTAAATAGACATACTCATACTTCTTTATTGCCAGTTCTGGAGCTTGAACTTAGGGCCTGAGTTCTGTCCCTGAACCTTGTTACGTTCAAGGCTAGTGCTCCACCACTGAAGCTACAGCACCACTTCTTACTATTTTGAGTGGTTTATTGGAGATCAGAGTCTCACGGGGACTTTTCTGCTCAGGCTAACTTCGAATCCTGATCCCCAGATCTCAGCTTCCTGAGTAGCTAGGATTATAGGCATGAGCCACCAGTGCCTGGTGCCATACTCATATTTTAACTCAAAGTATCATACTATCTGCTCATATGTGTAAAGTTTCTCACTTGCAGTTTACAACTTAACTTGAGCTTATGAGTAAATTATCTAAAAAATAAAAAGACAGTACTGTAAGTTGTCCAAGTATAAAAGTCTTCCATCTACTTAATCCATTAAAGTACAGCCTCTAAGGAGATTTAATTAACATTGAAATACAAAGAGCCCTGAGGTGTTACAAGTTGTACCCATACTATTACACACTCTAAAGGCATCATATGAAGGCAAAGACAGTTTTATCTAAAGAATTCCTCTATTAAGGGAATAATTCACTGAAATCCAGACATTAAATTTTAGAGCATATCATTAACCAAAGATAAATTAGTGGTAGCTAAGAACCATTCATGATGCATGTGCACGGGTGTGTGTCTGTCTGTCTGTCTGTCTATCTGTCTGTGTGTCTGTGTGTCTGTGTGTCTGTCTGTCTGTCTGTCTGTCTGTATGTTTCAGTCTGGGAATCAAAGCCAAGGCCTTGTACTTGCTTACTACTGGGCTGCCCCCGTATTTCTATTCATGACTATTTTGGGGATGGCAGTGCTGGCATTTGAAATCAGTGCTTTTCCCACTTGCTTGGCTGTTTTGCTGAAGGCTGGCATTCTTTAACTTCAGCCATATCTCCATTTCCAGCAGTTTTCTAATTAAGAGAATCATAGACATTTCTGCCGGGGCTGGCTTTGATGCATAATGCTCAGAACTCAGCCTCCTTAGTAGCTAGGATTACAAGCACAAGCCACCAGCACCTTACTACTTAATGCATTTCTTGAAGTAAATAAAAAATATTATATGAAGCAGAAAAGACATAAAAAGCAGGAGGGAGGGATCCAAGTTCCTAGCAGAAAGGAAGTAAGAAGTAAAAGGGAAGAAAATGTGACCTGGTGTGCCTACCACATAATGCAGTACTTACTGTAAGAGACATGAATGGAAGCTTCTTTTATATCTGAGACACAGTTTTGTCTTTGTATCATGTCACTGAACTATAAACATTTGTAACTATTAGCTTCATCACTGCAGTTATGAATGAACTAGATATCAGAAGTTCATTTCTGACTTTTATGAAGTATAAAAGAAAAATTAAAGTTTAGCACAGTAGCTCATGCCTGCCATCTCTGCGATCTCATCTGAGATCGAAAGGATGATGGTTGTAGACCATAGGCAATAAAGGTTAATGAGACTCCAGCTTAACAGAGAAAGCCAGGCATTGTGCCGTGCTTCTATCATTTCATCTATGGCAGAAGTGTATAATAGGAGACTCACTGTCCAGGCACACCCTAGGCAAATATCCAAACCCTGTCTTAAAATAACTGGTACAAGCAAGTACATGTAGCAATAGAAAACACAAGTATGAAAAAAAAAAAAAGAAAACACAAGTATGGAATACAATTGAACTTTCATTGAATAACAGAACAAGATATACAATATATTACAATATATACAATATATGTTAATATAACATGCTCCCTGAAAAAAATCTAGAAATTCAAAAGTATTAGAAAACTTCCTTAAAGTTCAGGATCATCTTTTGTGAATGCTCTTGGCCAATTTCATTTGGCTTCCTACTCTTCAAAGAAAAGAAAATAAAGATAACTTTGGCATCAGATATGCATTTGTTAATTCCATTTCTGCTCTCCTACAAACTGTTGAGTTCTATTTAATCTTAAAAAGCATTTATTTTTATTAATGAAGGTTGAATACTTTCTATATGCTACTTTTATTCTTTTTAAATTCCTCAATGTGGTAAAAGTTAGCATCTTTTTCATAATATGGCTTTATAGGTAGCCAAATCCAACTCCTCAGAGCCACATTTCTTCTATAAAATGTGTTCATGTCCTGGTTTTTCTTTTTCACACATAGTTATAGTGAATTAGATACCAGACAATCTGTAAACCTTTTATTTAAAGAACTTAATAACATTTTGATAGTATGTTTATTCCTATTTGAATGTGAATATCAAAATAATGAGTATACATATAAAAATTTGAAAACAGGGGCTGGGACGGTGGCTCAGTGGTAGAGTGCTTGCCTTGCATGCATGAGGCCCTGGGTTTGATTCCTCAGCACCACATAAGCAAAAAAAAAAAAAAAAAGCCGGAAGTGGCGCTGTGGCTCAAGTGGTAGAGCACTAGCCTTGAGCTGAAGAGTTGAGGGACAGCATCCAGGCCCAGAGTTCAGGCCCCATGACCGGACCCCCCCAAAAATTGAAAACAATGTAAGTTTCTTAGTTTTGCTGTTTCATATAAATTGGATTATCATTTTTAGAGTTCTTTTCAAAGACAATCTGCTCAGCATAAATTAATATTGATCTTATTACATTTCAAAGGATATAACCAGTACAGAAAAAACACTTGAAGTGTGGCTCAACAGCAGAATGCCTGCTAATCAAACTTGAGGCCCTGAGTTCAAACTCCATTGTTCTTCCCCCTCAAAAAAAAAAAAGAAGGAAATTGTCTGTGTTTCAATGAAGAGTTGTTGAAAGATCTATCTATCCATCTATCCATCTTTGTACCTACCTACAACAAACCTGTACTTGGTGTGAATATATTTGGGACTAGATTAATAATATTAGCTGTCTGCTAGTGGTTCACACATATAAATCTAATACTTAGGAGGCTAGTCTATGAAAATCCTGGGTTAAAGCCAGCCCAGCCAGTAAACTCAATAATAATCTTATTATTAACAAAAAAAATGTCAGAAGTGGAGGTATGGCTCTTAAAAGGATATTTCTGATACTAACATGGGAAATGGAGAAAAAAGAGGAGAAAAATACTAAATTGTCAAGCCATTACTGGATAAAAAATAGCAAATGGTAGCCTCTAGTATAATTCTCTCTGTGCACTTGAAAGAAACGGAAGTCCTGAAAAATGATTGCAATGGAAGGGAAGCCTCACACTGTCCCTTCGTGGCCCATACACTGTGCAGTTGTTGCAGTCAGGGGCTCATGCTGCCTGGAGCATTGCTAAGAAAACAATCTATGCAGGATATGTACTATATAAAATTCCACCCCTTTGCCTCTCCCATTTTTTGCTTTCAGAAGAGCCTGCTTATAACAATTCCTATTTCTTCACATAACATGTCTATTTTTACATGATTGCTTACATCAAGAATTAAATCAGTTTTAGAATGTCAGATGTGAATTTCACTTCTCAACTTGAAAGAGAACCAGTGAAGACTATGGGGTTTGGAAAGAAATGGATAGTTCCCAACCCAATGTAGGTGCTGTTGTTCAGCACCCAAAATCACTAAGAAGCAAGAACATTCAAATTGCTCAAATGCAAAGAGGTATTGTACAGAAATATTTGATGACAATAAGCTGTGCTTTGGGCTAGGGCACCACTGTGTGGTAAAGATCGGCCAGCGGGCACAGGCCCTGGTTACATCCCCAACACTGCCAAAACATTGACTCAAAAAACCAAACAAAAAAAAGAAATGCCCTATGAAATTAAATGCATACTAATTTCAGCACTAGTAATCGTGTGTATATTTGAGGCCAAATGTAACATGTTCATTCTCTCATTCATTTATTCATCCATTCATCCCACATAACTCTCCATCCATCCAGCCAGCCATTCATACATCCCACCCAGCCAACCATTCCTCATCCATTTCTCCATCTATCATCACCTTTCTATGCGTTCATTTCTTGAAGAAATTTCACAAATACATACGAAGGCATGAAAGCTACCCTGGCAGATGGGGAAAGTAGGTATAATCTGTATTACTTAACATCAGCCATCAGCTACAAACAGTTCTTTCAAAATACATTTCAATTAGTTCAAATGAAATCCTATTAAAATTTGAGTTGCACAGTCACATGAGCCACATTCCTAGAGCCCACAGGCTACACAAGGCTGCTGGAGTGCAAATTATGGAAACTTTTGGCACTCACAGAAAGTTGCTACAGAAATGGACAACATATGATGTAATTCAATTGTACCATTGTAAAAAATTATGAAAATACTGTCTGTCTTGGTAATGATTGGCTAAAAAAACCATTTATGAACTCATTGTATTTTTAAATGATATGTAAGGCAGTTTCTTCTAGGTATCTATCAGATTGTCATATTGCAGATTGTCATACACACAATGCTGAAAAATGAATGCTATATTTGCATGTATTTTTCTAACTTCTCTTGGAAAGCTGAAGCCTTGTTAGTTTCTCCACTTGTTCTAAAGACTTGAGTTTAATCAGAGCTAGGAAAAAGTGGGAGTACCAGGAGAATTGGTAGATGTCTTCATTTTGTGTTGCTACCATGGAACACTTGAACCTGGACAATTTACTTGAACATGGACAATTTACTTGGAAAGTAGAACTTGAAGAAGGGTGCTGATAGGCCAGGCCTGTACTTGTAGCTACTCAAGAGGCTAGGATTTGAGGATCACTGTTTGAAGCCACCTTGGGCAGGAATGTGAAATTCTCACCTGCAGTTAACCAAATCAGTCTGTCCCTTAAAGAATGAGCAAAGACCAACACGACAGCTGAAGTGCCTTAAGAATGAGTTCCTCCTAAAAATAGAAGTTGGGTTCTTTCCCTTCCTCTCACTGTCTGAAGCTGCCACCGCCCACATGGGCTATGCATCCAGCCCTCATTGGATGCAGCCCTTTCCGCCCGGATTCCCTAGCCTCCAAAACCATAAAGCAAAATGCACTTTTACTTTTCAAATAAAAATTTCAGTTTCAGGTCTTCTGCTATACACCACAAGATGAAGACATCCACCACTTTCCCTAACACTCCACTTTTTCCTAGATCACAGTCAATTCACCTCATGAACAAGTGCAGAGAATAATTTTGAACATCATATGCAAGTATAGCATTCATTTGTTTTTCAACATTGTCTGACAATATGGAATATGACAATCTGATAGATACAAGAAATGACCTCAAACATCGGTTAAAATACAATGAGTTAAAAATGCAATGAATGATTCTTCACTCCATCTGGGGCTTACCAACGAAGAGTTTTTTTTCTAAATTATTTACAGTAGTCCACTTGAATTATTTCATATTTTGTGCATTTCTGTAGCAACCTTCTGTGATGGCAGAAATGGTCTACACTGTACACTCTCACAGCCTCATGTGGCCATTGGGCTCTGGGAATGTGGCTAGCATGACTGTGAAAGTGAAATTTTCATTTGAATGTACTTTGACACGGCTATCTGTGGCTGGTGCTATCATGTTAATGAATACAGATTGTACCCACTTTCCCCATCTGTCAGGATAGCCTTCATTCTCTCTTACGTATTTGTGAAATTTCTTCAAGAAATGAATACAGAGAAAGATGGATAATAGAAGGAGAAATGGATGATGAATAATTGACTGCGTGGGATGGATGGACAGCTGAATGATGTATGGTTATGTGGGATGAATAATTGAATGAATGAATATGTTACATTTGGCCTCAAATATACTTACCAATATTGCTAGTGATGAACTTAGTGTGAGATTTCTTTCCTTTTATCTGTTTGTTTGTTGTTGTTCAACTTTTGGCAGTGCTGTGGATATAACAAGGGCTTGTGCATGCTAGGTAGTCTTTACCACACAGCTGTGCCCTCAACCCTTGTCATCAAATACCTTTGTATAATATATTGTTGCATTGAGCGATTTGAATATTCTTGCTTCTTGGTGATTTGGGGTTCTGATCACTAGTGGTTACTCTGGGTTTGGAAAGACCTATCAGTTTCTTTCCAAACCACATGTCAGCCCTTACTAATCCTACTTTCAAGTGGAAAAACAAAATTCACATCTGTGAATCCTAAAACCAATGGATTTCTGGGCTTAAGTGAGCAGGGAAAAATGGACATATCACATGAAGGAATATGACTTTTTTATAAGCAAGCTCTTTTGAAAACAGAGAAAGGGGGGTGGGGTGGAAGAGTGGAATTTAGCATAGTCCACAGATTGCAGGTTGTTCTTTTAGAAAGGCATTCAGGTCATATAAGAGCCTCTCCTGCAACTACTGCACTGTGAATGGCCATGAAAGCAATAGTATGTGACCTCCTTTCAGAGGAATCCCTTTTCCGGGCCTCGATTCCTTTCAAGTGGGTGGACCTCAATTAGAGAATCACAGGCCATCAGTTACTATATTATATCCAGAAACTTGGTCTAACCCAAGTGCTAAAAGTGTTACATATTTGATCAGAATGAGTTTGAAATGTGCATATTCTGCTTGTTCTAATTTTAGCAAGTGTTTTTATCTGCAATTTTTTCCACAATTAATCATCAGAAGACAATGCAATTTGTATTTTGAAGTTGTATGGTAAAAATTACTTTATCATTTGCCTCTGTTATTTTAAATCATTTTTAGTGACTATAACCACGGTGGCAGTGAGATTCCCATGTCAGCCAGTGTATATTTTTTTCTAGCATTTTTGTTTTATTTATTTATGAATAAATTTATTTACTTATTCACTTATTTTTATGCCAGTCCTGGGCCTTAACTTCAGGACACTGTCCCTGTTTTTTTTTTTTTTTTTTTTTTTTTTTATTGTAAAGCTACTATACAGAGGGTTACAGTTACATGAGTGAGGTTATGAGTACACTTCCTCTTGAACATTGTTACCCCCTCCATTGTTTTCCCCATACCATCCCTTCCCTCCCTCCCTTCCCCGAGGTTCTTTTTTTTTTTTTTTTTTTTTGATTGTGATTAAATGATTACATAATTTCAAAATCACAAGTTCATTCTAACTTCCCTGGAGCAAATTGTCTACCACAGTCTGTAATATATAACAGTGTTCACATGTTATATACCATATTTGTGATCAGCAGCATGGGGATATTTAGTAGTGGTTCAACCAGATGAGCGGAAGTTCTTTGTTTCTTAAGTCCTGTTAGTTTTGTCATTTCACCTAACCTTTTGGATTTAGCATCCACTTATCAGGGAGACCATGTACCGTTTCTCTCTTCGTTCTTGGCTTACCTCGCTCAACATGATTCCTTCTAGCTCCATCCATTTCCCTGCAAATGCCATTATTTTGTCATTTCTAATGGCTGCATAATATTCCATTGTGTATAGATACCACAATTTTTGGATCCATTCATCTGTGGTGGGGCACCTAGGTTGTTTCCATATCCTAGCTATTGTGAACAGTGCTGCAATAAACATGGAGGTGCACGTGTCCTTGTATATTGGTTCCTGTTGTTCAGGGTAGATGCCTAGAAGTGGTATGACTGGGTCGTAAGGGAGGTCAATCTTTAGCTTTCTAAGGACCCTCCAGACTGCTTTCCAAAGTGGTTGTATAAGTGTACATTCCCACCAGCAGTGTAATAGGGTTCCTCTTTCTCCACATCCCCTCCAGCATTTGTCGTTGGCTGATTTGTGGATGTGGGACATTCTGACTGGGGTAAGGTGGTATCTCAGGGTTGTCTTTATTTGCATTTCCTTCACCACCAGGGATGATGAACATTTCCTCATGTGTTTCTTTGCCATTTTTATTTCTTCATTTGAGAAGTCCCTCTTTAGTTCCCTTGCCCATTTAGTAATTGGTTTGTTAGGTTTGGGAGGGATTAGTTTCTTGAGTTCCCTGTATATACAGGATGTTAACCCCTTGTCTGATATATTGCTGGTAAATATTTTTTCCCAATTAGTTGGTTGTCTTTCTAGCTTAGTTGCGATAGATTTAGCTGTGCAGAAGCTTTTTATTTTAAGGTAGTCCCATTTGTCGAGTCTCTCTCCAACTTGTTGTGACCCTGGGACTCTGTTCAGGAAGTTCCTTCCTGTGCCTATTAGTTCAAGTGTCTCTCCTACTCTGTCCTGCAGTAGTTTCAGAGATTCAGGTTTAATGTTAAGGTCTTTAATCCATTTTGAGTTGATGTTGGTGCATGGTGATAGGCTGGGGTCCACTTTTAGTTTTCTGCATGTGGCTGCCCAGTTTTCCTAGCACCAGCGGTTGAAGAGGCTGTGTTTCTTCCATTGTATGTCTTTGGCTCCTTTGTCGAATATCAGCTGGCTGTAGGCCTGTGGATTTATATCTGGATCTTCTATTCTGTTTCATTGGTCTTCGGGTCTGTTTTTGTGCCAGTACCATGCTGTCTTTGTGATTATAGCTCTGTAGTAGAGTTTGAAGTTCGGCATGGATAGCCCTCCCATATTGTCTTTATCCCCTAGAATTGTTTTGGCTATTCTAGGTCTTTTGTTGTTCCATATAAATTTTTGGACTGTTTTCTGTATTTCAGTGATGTACATCATTGGGATTTTAATAGGAATTGCATTGAATTTGTATATTAGTTTTGGAAGTATCACCATCTTTACTATATTAAGTCGGCCTATCCAGGAGCATGGGAGGTCTTTCCATTTCCTAGTGTCTTCTGCAATTTCTTTCTTTAACTTTTTATAGTTCTCATTAAATAGTTCTTTTACATCTTTGGTTAGGTTAATTCCTAAATATTTTCTTTTTTTGGAGGTTATTGTGAATGGGGTTGCTCCCTTTATTTCCCTCTCTTCCTGTGCGTTATCAGTGTATAGGAAGGCAACTGATTTTTGTGGGTTTATTTTGTATCCTGCTATTTTGCCGAAGTGACTTATGATTTCTAAAAGTTTGGGGATGGAGTTTTTGGGATCGTGGAGGTATAGTATCATGTCGTCTGCAAAAAGGGATAGTTTAACTTCTTCTTTCCCTATGCGGATCCCTTTAATGTCTTTTTCTTGCCTTATTGCCCTGGCTAAGGGTTCTAGGACTATGTTGAAGAGGAGTGGAGACAGTGGACATCCTTGCCTTGTTCCTGTTTTTAGGAGGATTGGTTGTAGCTTTTCCCCATTAAGTATAATATTGGCTATTGGTCTGTCATAAATGGCTTTTATTGTTTTTAGAAATGTTCCTTCTATTCCTATTTTCTCCAGAGCTTTTAGCATGAATGAATGTTGAATTTTATCAAAGGCCTTTTCTGCATCTGTGGCGATAATCATGTGATTCTTGACCTTGGCTCTGTTGATATGCTGGATTACATTTATTGACTTACGTATGTTAAACCATCCCTGTGTCTCTGGGATGAAGCCTACCTGATCATAGTGTATTATTTTTTTAATGTGTTTCTGGATTCTGTTAGTTAGAATCTTGTTAAGGATCTTTGCATCTGTGTTCATCAAGGAGATTGGCCTGTAATTTTCCTTTTTGGTTGGGTCTTTGCCTGGTTTGGGGATGAGTGTGATATTGGCTTCGTAGAATGAGTTTGGGATAGCTCCCTCCTTCTCTGTTTCTCTGAAGAGCTTGAGGAGTATGGGTATTAGTTCTTCTTTAAAGGTCTTATAGAATTCTGCTGTGAATCCATCTGGTCCTGGGCTTTTTTTTGTTGGAAGACTTTTGATAGCTTCCTGTATCTCATTATAGGATATTGGCTTATTTAATTGGTTAACTTCTTCTTTGCTCAGTTTGGGTAACTTGTATTTCTCTAAAAATGCATCCATTTCCACCAGATTTTCTTCCTTTAGAGAGTATAGCTTTTGAAAGTAGTCTGTTAGAATTGTTTGGATATCTTGGGTACGTGTTGTGATGTTTCCCGTGGCATCCCTAATCCTATTAATATGGGTTTCCTCTCTTCTTTTTTTAATTAATCTTGCCAACGGGCCATCAATTTTGTTTATTTTTTCAAAGAACCAGCTTTTTGTTTGGTTTATTTTGGTTATGGTTTTCTGATTTTCTAATTGGTTAATCTCTGCTCTCAATTTGGTTATCTGGCTTCGTCTAGTAGCTTTAGGTCCCATTTTTTCTTGTTTTTCTAGCTGTTTTAGTTGCAACATGAGATTATTTACTTGGTCTGTCTCCATTCTCTTGATGTGGTCACTGAGGGCAATAAATTTGCCCCTCAGGACTGCTTTTGCTGTGTCCCACAAGTTTCTTTGTGAGGTGTTTTCATTTTCATTGAGTTGTAGGAAATGCTTTATTTCTTCTCTGATCTCTTCTGTTACCCAGGCCTTGTTAAGGAGTGTGCTGTTCAATTTCCATGTATTAGAGAAATTTCTGCGGTATGCTTTGTTATTGAGAGCTAGCTTGATTCCACTGTGGTCAGATAGGATACAGGGGATTATGTCGATCCCTTTGTATTTGCTTAAGTTCCTTGCATGAACTATGATATGGTCTATTTTGGAGAAAGTTCCATGAGCTGCTGAGAAGAATGTGTACTGTGTTGTTTTAGGGTGAAATACTCGGTAGATGTCAGTTAATTCCGCTTGAAGTATGGCCTCACTTAATTCGGTAGCTTCTTTGCCAATCCTCTGGTTGGTAGACCTGTCCTTTGCTGAGAGTGGCGTGTTAAAGTCTCCTAGTATTATCGTATTGGGCTCTATTTTATTCTGTAAGTTTGAGAGTATTTGTTTAACATATCTGGGTGCACCGATATTTGGGGCATATAAGTTGATGATGGTTATATCCTCCTCTTGGATTGTTCCCTTTATTAATATGTAGTGTCCGTCCTTGTCTTTCTGTACTGATTTTAATGAAAAGTTTATTTTGTCAGATATCAGGATAGCTACACCTGCTTTCTTACTGGGGGCATTTGATTGGTCGATCCTTTTCCACCCCTTCACTCTGAGTTTGTTTGTATGTTTGGCTGAGAGGTGGGTCTCCTGAAGGCAACAGATGGATGGGTCTTGTTTTCTGATCCAGTCCTCAGTTCGTTTTCTTTTAATTGGCGAATTCAGCCCATTTATATTAAGAGAAAGTATAGAGAGATGCATTGTTGTCCCTGCCATTCCGTTTTCCTAAGTTTTTCTTCTTTCCTTTCCTCCTGTGCTTGCTCAGTTAGACTTTGAGTAATGCCTGTTTGGGGCAGGTCCCAGTTCCTGGTTGCTTTCTTCAGGTTGTGTCCCCCCTCTTAGAATTCTTTGTAATGCTGGCTTAATGTTTATGTATTCATTTAGTTTTTCTTTGCTATTAAAAGTTTTCAGTTCTCCATCGAATGTGAATGCTAGCTTTGCCGGGTATATCAGTCTGGGTTGGCAGTTATTGGCTCTCAGGGCTCGTATGGTGCTTTCCCAGGCTTTTCTTGCATTCATTGTTTGTGTGGAGAGATCTGCAGTGATTCTAATTTTTTTCCCGTTGTAGTATAGCTCCTTCTTCATTTTTGCTGCATGCAGGATTGTTTCCTTATTATTCAGATCCATCATTTTTACTATAATGTGCCTAGGAGTGTTTCTCCTGGGATCTTGCTTGTTGGGTGTTCGATATGCTTTTGTGATGTAGTTAAGATGGTCATTTTTGAGGTGGGGAAAATTTTCATTGACTATCTTGTTAAATAGGTGTTGCATTCCTTTGCTCTGGAATTCCTCACCTTCGTCCACTCCGATTATGCGAAGGTTAAATTTTTTAGCATTATCTGCTTGCTCGTTAAATTTTTTAGCATTATCTGCTTGCTCTTGAATTTCCCTTTGGTTTAATTTGAGTGATTTTTCCATATCTGTCACTTTTTGGTCCAGTTGGTGTATTCTGTCTTCTGTATCTGACACTCTACCTTCCATTTCATTCACTCTGTTGACCGTGGCTTCTATTGTGGTTTGCATGGTGGAAATGGATCCCTTTATGGATTCAATGTTGGTTCTCAGAGTACTGATCTCACCTCTCAATGAGGTGAGATCAGTATGCATTACCTCTAATTTGGCGTTTATCTCACTTCTTACTGAGGTTTGTGCCGCTTCTATTTTTGCATCCAACTTTTGTTTGATGTCCTGTATATCTTTTGATAGTTCATCCTTGTGCTCTTTCAATTTCTGATCCATTTCTCGCTTTATTTCTTGAGTCATTGCCTCCAGCAACCCTTGGATGTAGTTTTTGTCTTCCATTCCTGCTTTGCTCCCACTGGGGCTCTCCCCTGCCTGGCTGCTGGCTTTTGAGGTGAGCTTGCTGTCCTGGGTAGTGGTAAACCTTGTGATTTTTCTCTGTGATTTTCGCATGGGGGTTCAGGAGATTGCTCTTCAATCTTGTTTTGGTGTGTCTGTCTTTGCTTGGTTGCTGATTCTGTATTGGTAGAGAGAGTCTGTGCCTGATCTGGATTCTGTTGGGAGCCTATTTCCAGCTGCTATTCTGACTTACTTAGGATTCTCAGCTCTCTGCTGTAGCAATTCCCGCCTTTGGAAGGGTTGAGCAGCCTAGACTGCTTGTGTTTGCTCCTGCGGGTGCTCTTGGGAAGATCAGATGCTCTGGATGCACTCTCCCAAATACTGGAGTCTGCTATGGGCTCCTGATGTGTTTTTGTTTGTTTGTTTTGGGCTGGTTGTGGGCTTGAACTCTAGGTTTGGGTGCTGTCCCTCAGCTCTTCAGCTCAAGGCTGGCACCCTACCATTTGAGCCACAGCCCCACTTCTGACCCTTTTTGCTTTGTTCAGGCGCCGGTCCCCAGGCCTGGTTCCGGCCCCAGCCTGGAGCGCGCTCGTTAGGCCTGTGCTAATGTGTATACCACCTAGGTTATGCAGCCTGGAGGACACAGTTCAAATTTCTTCTACTGTTGGTAGTCTTGACCCAGGGGCGCTGTTCCTGGCTTGGGCATTTAAGCTCCCTTCCAGGGGCGCTCTTGCTCTGGCCTGGCCAGCAGAGTGTGCTCCACGGGCTGGTGGAGCTCTCAAACAGTTCCCAGTTTTAGTGGGTCCTGTGGTCCGGAGTCTAGGTCAGGGTCTGGGGATTCCCTCCATCTCTGGTCTCCCTTGAGGGATTCACTGTCCCCTGTTGGGTACTCACCCTGTAGGTCGTCAGTTGTTGTTGCAATCTGAGTTCAGTTGGGGTGGTTGCGGGCTGGGTTGGGCGGCCTCCCGCCGGGTAGTTGCGATCGCGATTGGGCAGGTGGTCTGCGGACAGGTCCCTTTGTTGCGCTGCTGGTGCCGGGCGGCTTTGGCGGGATGGAGCCTCTCCGCTCCAGTGGAGAGTGAGGGGTGGGGGTGGGATCCTGGTGGAGACTCCCGGCTGGTAGGTTTCTCTGTTCCTGGCGATCCGCTGTTCTGCAATCCGGTACCTGGTGATCTGCAAGCAGCCCCCTGTGTCTCTGTGGCTCCGGCAGCCCCCGCCGGGCCGGCTGGCCGGCGGCTTGGCGCACTGCCGCGCGGCCAGTAAAGGTTGGGGGAGGGGTCTTCGCTCTTCTCTGTTCTGAAATTCTTCTTTTCCTCTCTTTCTTTTTTTGTTATTTTCCACCTCTGGTTTTTCTCTGAGTGTTCGTCTTTTTGTTGTTGTCGGTCTCTTGGGGAGACTAAACGTTGGAACTCGAACTCTCTTTTTGGTTGGAGAGAGCTGTGGCGTTTCCCTACTGCCCCGTCGCCATCTTGGTCCCCCCTCCCAGTGTATTTTTTAAAGTGAAATGTGTCCAGTATTATCTGAAAGTCATTAAGTATAGATAGTTTTACTAATAACATGTTTATACTTTGCAGATTTTTTTTGTCTGATCATGAAACATGGGTGCAATGTTCTTGAACTATAAAGGCTCCAATATTTTCTTTGGTAAACATGACATACTATAAATTTGATCGTAAGGTTGGAAAAAAATGTTGTCTGAACATTCAGTAGAATTTTCCGCTTTCCCTCTGCCTTTCCCCTGTTTCTGTTTTAATCAGTAATGTGCTTTGATTTATTTTTTTATTTTTAATTTTTTTTGGGGGGGTCCGGTCGTGGTATTGTGCTTTTATGAACCACAGCGCCACCTCTGAAATTTTGCTCCTTAATTAGGGCTAAGAGTATCACAGAGTTTTCTGCCTGGGATGGCTTCAAAACAGGATTCCCAGATCCCAGCTTCCTGAATACTAGGTTTACAGGTGTGAGCCACAGGCACCTAGCAATTGTTGTTAATCGAATCTGAAATATATTCACATCAAAGACCGGTAGATTGATCAATAGGTAGATAGATAGATAGATAGACTGGCAGACAGACATACAGACAGACAGGAAGGCAGGCAGGCAGACAGATGCTCAGACATGGATAGACAGATAGGTAGATAGATTCTCCAACAACTTTTCATTGTCACAGACACGTTCTCTTTTATGGGGTGAGGAGAACGAGCAATAGAGTTTGAACTAAGGGCCTGAAGTGTGCTTTTATGTGTTCTGGTAAGGCTTACAGGAAACCGTTTTTCTGCACTGCTTATTTTGAGGTAGGGTTTTGAATTTTGCCTCTAGTGTAGCTGGACAGTGATCTATCTGCCTTAGCAGAGATGATAGGACCCTGCCATCATGCCCAGTGTTTTCTTGGCATGATGAAATTTCATGAACTTTTTTTGCCTGTGCTGACTGGGAACTACAATACTCTCAATCTCAGCTTCCCACATAGATTCTAGAAGTGGGAGGAATTAAATGGCTGTTGTTGCAGACCTCCCTGTGGTAGTGTTTAATGGCAGATGTGGAAAACTAATATAGCAGGGGTGAGAATGGTTCATATGGAGAAAGGCTAGGCCAGGGTAAGAAGAGTAGAGGCCATGTGAGGGGGAAAGGGTAACTTTGTGTGAGGCCAGAAGGGCAAAGACATCACGCATGGAAGGTCAGAGAGTCAGCAACAAAGAAGTGCCATGCCCCTGTGTCCCTCTGAGATGCCTAGCATCTGATTACCTTTCCATCTCAGGAAAATCCCAAGATAAGTGAGAGTAAGATTGAGAGGAGCCGATGCCCCCTCTTCTTTGATTATTTCTCAGTAGTTGTACAAAAAGGTTTCAATTCAATCAATAAGTACAACACATCTTGATGAATTTTGTCTCTTCTTTTCTTCTTCCCCATCTCACTCAACCCTACTTACGTCTCCTCAGTTTAATAGGTTCCATTTTCATACAGGTCCATTGAATAGTATGATGGTATTAATCAAATGCTTATGAATTTTATTTACTCATTAAATACGTGAGTTTAATTCACTCAGAATAGACATGAATTTAATTCACTCATTTCATTCTGTCCCCTTTCTAGATGCTTTGGATACAATGTTTCTGTCATTGTTCATGAAAGCACTCACTGACAGAGAAGCAGACATTAAATTATAACAAAGGTGTACACAGGGTCCTGTGGGAACGAAATGCAAATGAGGTGGTGGATCACCACTGCCTAGATAATGATCAATAAAATGGTCAATAAAATTATTTTCAGTGATTACACGTACGCACACACCACAAAACAGACTTCTCAGATGGGTGCCAGTGGCTCAGGCTTATAATCCTAGGTAATCAACGTGTTGAGATATAAGGACTGTGACTATCTCCATTCCCCAAATATAGTAGCCACCATGGATACAAAACTGGTAAAACACCAAGCAAGCCTGCATCCCTGTGTTCCTTATGCTATCCAAAAGACCTAGTAACATCTACAAACCTGTCGATCTTGTTTACTGTGCAATGGAAATAACTAAATTGTTTAATCAGTTTTTCTTTCAAATTCCCAACATAAACATTCTTACACCTTTTGTCACTGCAACTTAATCTTCTGCAGCATTCAAGTCAGACCCACAGAGAAGTTCCTGAGCAATTCTGTAACATCTAGCTCTTAAGCAGCAAGTCAGGAACATGTCTAAAACATCTTTTTCCCTCAAAATGTTAAGTTCTGACTCTGAGAACATAAGACCCTTTCTCTCCTAGTCACCCCACATCAGCAGGAAGCAGCCACATAGGACAACAGTGTTCCCTTGCCTTAGTTTCTTATGCTTTTCCAGAGTTTGGAATGGTAGAGAGGGACTTCACCTAAAGCACTCACTTTCTCTAAGACAGTCATCTTAGAACTATACTGGTTGCAGTCGCCACTGAACCATGTTCCCTCCCTTACCCCTTAACAAATGTACCAACAATCCTGAAAGAGAGCCCGAGACAAATACCCCATCTAAGGCTGATTCCCTTGATGAACACAGAGGATGTTTACTGATTTATGAACTGCTAATCTATCACGCTGAATGTCACTTTTATATTAATCATTTAACAAACTGAAAAGAAAATGGACATCTGGCATGGTGCTGGGGGTTCAGGTGGCCTGTAACCCTTGCTACCCAGGTGGATGAGATTTGAAGATCCCAGTTCCAAGCCAGACCAGTCAGGAAAGTCAGTGAGACTCCTATTTGCAATGAACCACCAAAAAAGTGGACATGGTAGTATGGCACAAGAATGTCAGCAGCCTGGAGCGAAAAAGTGCAGGGACACATCCCAGGCCCCATATTTATCTAACATGTGGCACATGGTCCCTCATTAGGCCCCTCCCTGCCCCAAGAAGTACCATCAAGAAACAGTCTGAGCTCAGAAACATGTCAGAGAGGACAGCAGGTCTCCTCTCCAATACCAATCACATGTGCATATGGATCCCTATTTCCAATGTGTTTGACAATATGGGAGTAAGTGGAAATTCAGGTATTTATCTCAGAAGCACTCAGAATGGGACAGGATGTGGGATTTAAATCCTACTTCCCTTGAACCTGGATGTCTCATAGGAGGACAGGGGACACCATACTATCACAGCTCCTTCTCCCCACAAACCTCCATCCATCAGTCAGGATGGATCTGTCACTGGCACATGGCCTGGACTGAATTCACTTATCCTGAAGCAGACAGAATGGATGGGACATGAGCAGGTCTCCTAAGACCCACTAATAAAGAGGAAGAGCAGCTGTGGCGCAAGTGGGAGAGCAGCAGCCTTGATTGAACATGCTCAGGACAATATCCAGGCCCTGAATTTAGTGCACAGAACTGCTCGTGTGCTGGCACACACAAATGACCATAGAGAAACATGACTGAGGATAGTAACACATCAAAGAGGACCACAGGTATCATTTCTAACGCCAATCACATGTGCATATGGATCCCCATTTCTGATGCTTTTGGCAATGTGGAAGACAGGTGGAAATTCACATATGTATCTTGGCAGCACTCAGAATGGGACTGGAGGTGAGATTTAAATCCCGCTTCCCTTAGCATGAAAGCCTCATAGAAGAGACAGAATACTGGGGACACTACACCCTTATTGCTCATTCTACCCACAAATAAATCATAAATAAATAAATTCTCTTCATCAAAAACTTGGGAGTTTTTCCCAGGATGGATCCACCATTGGCTCACAGCCTGGGATGAATTCACCCCTCCTGGATCACACAGGATGGATACGGTAGGGTGGGCAGGACTCCTAAGACTGCCACTGAAGTGGACCCTGAGATGGGGTCCAAGCTGGTATGATTCCATTTTAAGCTTTGCCTTTGTTTTGGGGATTTTAGACTTGATGGGCCTAGTTCCCAGAATGAAAAAAATGCATCTGATCCCCCTCCCCTTAACAACCTAACTGACCCTTGATTGTTCAGGTAAAGACTGACCTGATTGTTCAGTTAAAGACTGACCTATAAAACAGGTTGTAATCTAGCTCAAACTGGCCACATCACTTGCTTACCCACCTTTTGCATGTGCGTAAGGTAAACTCCGCCTTTTGCCTACCAAAAGGTAAACCCCACCTTACCCACTAAATTTGCATGCCATTTTAAACCAAGGTGATAGGCTAGTTTAAACAGCCATTACTGACAAACTGTAACCTCATTGGCCATCTGCATGTGATCTGGTATGACTGTACAATCCTTTGTGTGTGTCATGATCCCATTGGTCACCTGCGCGTGACCAGACTCGACCTTGTGAATTTTGCCTTTAAAAACCAAAGTATGTGGGTCTGGGAAGTGGCTCAGTGGTAGAGCGCTTGCCTTGCATGCATGAGGCCCTGGGTTCGATTCCTCAGCACCACATAAGCAGAAAGAAAGAAGCCAGAAGTGGTGCTGTGGCTCAAGTGGTAGAGTGCTAGCCTTGAGCTGAAGAGCTGAGGGACGGCGCCCAGGCCCAGAGTTCAGGTCCCACGACCGGACCAAAAAATAAATAAATAAATAAATACCAAAGTATGTGGGCCTCTCAGGGTCGCAGTATCAGCTCCTGAGCCTGTGCTGCAGCCCTGACCAGCCAGTGTAGGAACTCTCTCAATAAAGTTGCTTCTTTGTTAACAATTTTGTTGTGGTGGGCTCTGTCACTCTGGACGAGTAGGTGGGCTTGCCTGCCTGAGTAGGGGTCTTCCTACTATACTTACAAATTTATGAACAGTTGTTCAATGTAAATTGTAATTAAAAGAACTATCTCAGAACCCCTATGAGGCATGGCTCTTGTTTAATTCCAGCATTTGGTGAATACTGTAGAATCAGATCATAAGCAGCAGCTCTGGCAAGGCAGTTATGAACCAACTAGTAAGTATTGACCTTTGTGCCTGTTTTGTAATTTGTACAATAGAAGACTTGCATCATAATGTTGATATGAGGGAAGTTTTTTTTTCAATTAAGTACTTTATGAAAGTACTCACACATTACAAATGTTGGACATATTTCTTCTCAGTAGTAAAGGTGAGGTGGTAAGGAATGTTTCTACCCCAGGAATTGTGTTTTCCAAATGTAATAGATCCTTTTTAACCAGTGTCTGCCTGCTTAAATTTAATGTGATCATTTTTAGAATGGAAGAAATATAGTTTATTAAATGTGATTTGATGCTATAAACATAAATAAATAAAAAATTTCCCCCTGCCCCCAATAGATAACACAGGTTGGATTCCTAGCCTTCAACCCATGAGCCTTTGAGGAATGCAGAAGATCCAAACTGTGAATGGGTAGATTCCAGAAGGGCATCAGTAAAGGATGAGGAGGAAGCTCTCTGAGGAGGCCCATTAACAACCTCATGAAAGGGTGGTGCTTGCACTGCAACTGGCCCTTTGTTGAGAGGATGAACATTGGCACATCACTTAGGCAGCTGATTATAACTGATTAAGGGACTTAATGATTTTTGAAGGTGAGCTGGGGCCCTGCGAACAGCTTCCTCAGACAAGGCTCCTGAGCCCCTGACAGAACGTGCTGGTCCAACGCTGGACACTTTCCTCACCATGACAAACCATTCCCACTGCCTCGTGTTGCTCATTTGTAAATGACACCTCAGGGAGACACAGCTGGAAGAAGTCTATTCCCTACTGTGTGGAGAAGGCTAGCAAGGTGGGAAATGTCTCAGGTAGGCAGGGCCTCTTCTATGTTGGGAAATTTCCTGCAAAACAGCCAGAAAAATAGGCAAACTCTAGATTGGTGGACCTATCAGGTGAAGCCTAGGGCTCAGGCAAAGGCAGGGAGGCATGAAGCCACAGTGTCCCCAGGGACCATAGCAGCATGCGTACACTGCAGCGAACCTGGGAGTCTGGGCTACAACAGCAGCACGAGCCACTTGCTCAATGTCACTTCCTTGTGGCTGGAAAAGCCAGTACTTAAACTTAAGTCCCATTCCATTTTCCTTCACGAGGCTCCAGAGATGTAACTTCCTCCTTGCTAGGTCCAGGCCCTGTTCTAGTTTCTTTGAGTCACAATCTGTCTCCATAAAACATTGCCATAAATCTGTCAGATTGCATCATTGAAGAGAACCAAGGACTGGTGGCTCATCCCTGTAATCCTCGCTATTCAGGGGGCTGAGCTCTGAGAACTGCAGTTCAAAGCCAGTCTGGGCAGGAAAAGTCCATGAAACACTGGAAATCTGGAAATGAGCTGTAGCTCAAAGTGGTAGAGCACTAGCAGCTTTGCTCAGGGACAGAGCCCAGGCCATGAGTTCAAGCCTCCAAACCAATAATAATAATAATAATAATAAGATTTTGTTTCCCAGGGTGAAAAAAGGCATTGTATCTCTTTTTTGTTCTCCCTCTTCCCTTCTCTCACCTCCCTTTCTCCCTTCTTCTCTATTTCTATGTCTCTCTGTCTTCCGTTTCTGTGTGTGTCTCTCTCTCTCACACACACTCATACACACTCATAAACACATATGTTCATTGGATAATCTTCTAAAGTTTCCTTTACTTTAAATGAAAGAAGCATTCAATTACTGGGTCAAATTCTTTCCCTCCTTCCCTCTCTCCTTTCCCTCCTTCCCTCCCAACTTCAGTCTGTCCCTTCCTCCCTCCCTTCCTCCCTTCCTCCCTCCCTCTATTCCTTCCCTCCATTCCTTCCTCCCTCCCTCCCTCCTTCCTTCCTTCCTTCCTTCCTTCCTTCCTTCCTTCCTTCCTTCCTTTTCTTTTTTGTGTATATGTGCCAGTCCTGGGGCTTCAACTGACCTGGGCTATGTCCCTGAACTTTCCTCACTTGAAGCTAGTACTCTACCACTTGAGCCACAGCTCCATTTCCAGCTTTCTTTCTTTGGTGGTTTGTTGTTGTTGTTGTTGGAGATAAGAGTCTCACCGACTTTACTTTAAACCATCATCCTCAGATCTCAGCCTCCTGAGTAGCTAAGATTACAGGTGTGAGCTACTGGCTCTTGGCACATGCACATCCTTTGGCAATATTTTCACTTCAATGTAAAATCAAAACTATTTTCAAAATGATAATGCTATTTGAGAAATAGAATAAACAGTCACTTGACTCATAATAAAATGCATGAAAAGCATTTCTAAACTTGCAAATATTTTGTACTTAATCACTGAAAATAAGCATTACATGAGCACACAGATATACAATATATACTTATCATATATATGATATATGCCATATTTTATTATATAGTATATATACTATGTATAATATGCTATATATAGATCATATAGAATATATTATATAGCATAGTGCATACTATTAATATAACACATTTATTTGGTATTATTGATAACAGTATACATCATATATCATATATAGCATGTTTGACATATAATATATAGTATATATCATAGATCATACAAGATATATAATGCTATGTATAATAGATGTTATATGATTTATGTGTGCATGCAATATATTCTGTGATGTATTATGCAATACATTACATGATATATCTTGCATATTATACACATTTAATATTATACAAGTTATATGTTATATACTGTGTATTATATGTGACAAAATATGTTAAATGTATTTCTCTCTCTCTCTCTCTCTCCCTCTCTCCTCCCCTATTTTTCTACAACTAAGTTAAAGAATGCCAAAGGTTATGTCTAAGTTTAATTTCAATTTTTTAAATCTGTTTTAATTATTATTATAAAGGTAATATACAGATATAAAGTTCTATTTTAAATTTTAATATTCCTCAAGGACTAAAAATAAAGGGCTTTGTCTTTCAAATTTATAAAAATGCATACCAGCTGTGTCAGATCCACAAATTCTTGCTGTGTACTTTCATACATATGACACAACAGTTCTACACTGTTATTCCTTACAGAAGTGTTATATATTGCTAGTTATTATTATCTTCATAATTTTTTTTTGCCAGTCCTGGGGCTTGAACTCAGGGCTTGGGCACTGCCCCTGAGCTTCTTTTGCTCAAGTTTAGCACTCTACCACTTGAGCTACAATACCACTTCTGGCTTTTTCTGCTTATGTGGTACTGAGGAATAGAACCCAGGGCTTCATCCATGCTAGGCCAGCGCTCTACCACTAAGCCACATTCCCAGCCTTCTATAATTTTTATTAGCATATATTAGTTGTGCAAAGGAGCTTTGTGATATTTCCATACAAGCATACGTTGTATCTGGATCAAACTCATCTTCTCTCTCTCTCCCTTCCTTACCTTCTCTTCTCTTCTTAAAACAGTTGCAATGGTTTTTATTGTTTTATTCTCTTACCGGCAAATATAGTATTTTGTTTTAACCCTCATTCACCCTGTCAGTCCTCCCCACTTCCAATGGTACATACTAACCCTCCCCAAACCTAATAGATCTAATACATTGATGTTTAGAAGCCACCATGTAATGGGGAAGGTGTAAAACCAGACCCCGCCTAGGTCACTGCTTATTGGCTACGTGGGCAACGGTACCGAGCACCTATTGGTCAATCTCACAGTCGAGGCGGCAGGCCCGCTTGTCGCTCCAGGGGAAGGGTAGCGAGTGGGTGCAGCCGAACCTACCAGTCCCGCGGCCTAGTGGTTGCTGCCACCTCCGCCGACCCCTCCCCTTACATTCAACAGGCAGCTGCGCTACGTTCTCACCCGCTGAACCCCCAAATGGCGGGCGCTAACGGTCCGTTCGTCCTTCCACCCGCAGGTTGCTGTCAATAGGGACGCCTCCTCTGTGCTGCCCGGCTCCGCGGCTCCTGCCTGCGGTGCAGTCGATGCAGCCAAGTGGTACTTAGTAAGTTCTACCATGTGTCTGAATGTGCACGTGAACCTCTTCTCATCAGTGTACCTCTTGTGGGGACTGAGCTTGGCATGCAGGCATGCAAGATGGGGAACATAAATCTGTTCCTCTGAGTGGTGGGCCTGTAGAATTCACATCAAGGCCGACAGAAGGAGTTTTGTTGCCATGTGAACTACACTATACATGTAGCTTATTGCTATCGATGAACATTGTATAATGTTGCTATAGACCTTTTTTTTTGGTCGGTCGTGGGGCTTGAACTCTGGGCCTGGGCGCTGTCCCTCAGCTCTTCAGCTCAAGGTGAGCGCTCTACCACTTGAGCCACAGCGCCACTTCTGGTTTTCTGGTGGTTTGTTGGAGATAGGAGTCTCAGGGTCTCTCCTGCCCCGGCTGGCTTTGAACCGCGATTCTCAGATCTCAGCCTCCTGAGTAGCTAGGATTACAGGCGTGAGCCACCAGCGCCCGGCTAGACCAAATTTTTCTATCCGATTATATCTTTGCTTTTAGAATACGAGAAATGGTTGAAATTGGGTTGCAATTTCAGTTTTTCAAATTAAACTCTATTCCTTTGATTTGTGACTCTGGGGACCAAATCCAGAACTAAGCAAGTAACTCCACTATTGAGCTACATCTTTGGCCCTAAACCTAACTGCATAAGATTTATGGTCCTGTGTAAATACAGAGATCCATGGAATGGACTTCAGTGTAAGTTAGTATGCTTTATTTGATTTTTGTTTTGTGCCAGTACTGGGGCTTTTGTACTCAAGGCTAAGGCTCACCCACCTGAGCCACAGCTCCATGAATGGCTTTTTTGGTGCTTAATTGGAGATAAGAGTCTCATAAACTTGCCTGCCCAGGCTGGCTTGGAGCCTTGATAATCCTCAGATTTTAGCCTTCTGAGTAGCTAGGATTATAGGTGTGAGCCTCTGTGCCTAGCTGATTGTATGTGTGTGTTGGGGGTGGGGGTGGGGGCTAATATGTGGACTTGAATTCTGGGCTTAGGTGCTGTCCTTTATCTTTTTCCACTCAAAGGCTGGTGCTCTAACACTTGAGCCACAGATCCAACTTCCAGCTTTTTGGTGATTAATTGGAGGTATGAGTCTTATGGCCTTTCCTATGGGGATTGGCTTGGTACCCTGATCCTCAAATCTCGTTCAGCCTCCTGAATAGCTAGGATTCCAGATGTAAACACTTGCACCTAACAGTGCATTTGATTTTTTAAAAAGTGACATGCAGAAGTTGGTAATGCATGGAGTGAGTCTGTGATTGATAATATGAATAATTGGCCCTTGGAAAAAATACTTAGCTTTTTGCTTGATTAATTCTTTGAAACACACTTTCCTACCAGAAGGCCTGATAGCAGAGTGAGTCAAAGAAAGCAAGCAATCTGAATTGATCAAGTAATTACTTAAGTTAGTTAGGGGGAAGATATGTTGGATTAAAAAGATGTTTCAAGTTTTAAATATTCAGTTCTAACACTGCATTGACTAAATGGTATGCATCTTTGATGGTTTTCTGATTATCTGTATCTTTTCCCACCAACCCATTCAAGTTCAGTAATGAAGATTACAATGTGATGTTTCAGTGGTTCCAGAGGCTATTAAATTTAGTTAGGACAAATCATAAATTGATACTTGCAAGCCAGACTGTGTATTTGGAATGCCTAGTTAGTTTGACTAGCTTGTGATAAACCAAAGGATTTGTGCAGTAGGAACTTTTTTTATGGCATAGCAAAAGGCACAAATATAGGGATTTATTAAAATTTACCAGCTTGGCTAGCCATGGTAGCACAGGCTGTAATCCTAGCTACGAGAAAGGCTGAGATCTGGAGGATTATGTTTGAGGCCAGTCTGGGCAAAACATTAATAGCAAGACCCCTGTCTTAACTGTAGAGCACAAAGAGGCAGCCCATGGACAGGGGTGACAGGGCCCGGGACTGTCGCCCCGAGAGCTCATGTCTCTGGCTTCCAACACTTAACCATCAGGCTGGCTGTGGTGGTGTGCTCTGTAAAATTTTAATTCTAGATGATAATTATTTTTTGATTCAGATAGAGTCAATAAGTTGTGGATAATTAGAATAAGCTACTGAGAGACCACAAGTGGAAGGATTGTAGTACCAGGTTGGTCCTTGGCAAAAGTGCAAGACCCTATCTGAAAAATAAAGCATAAGAGGTCTGGGAGTGTGGCTCAATTGGGAAGACCACGGAATCCAGTGGAAGACTGCCACTAGTCCTGTCAGAAAGAAAGATGTTCAGCTCTAGTGAAAACGAGTGCTAAAAGCTATTTTACTAGCATAACTATACCTGTAGTAGCAAATATTATTTGATTTGAAAAATGCCCTGCTGGGGAGTGGGAGACTTACTAGACTGAAATGCCCAACTACTGTGAGGTTTTATTAGATGTGTGTGCTACCCTTCACATGAAGAAAATAACTTTCAGAACACCCCAGACATCATAAAAGCTTAAGTGTTAATGATGCCAGGCTAATAAATCAGCTAAGAAACAATAGGTTATTATTAGCCAATCTAATTTTTTAATGATACTAGTATTACTAGATCTGGTAAAATTCAAACTTATGTCCCATCTGTTTTGTTTTTGTTTTTTCCATTCTGCAAATGGAGAGATACGATATAATACATCATCTTTTACCTTGTGTTTCATCTTGGTTCTGATTGAGAGGGAAAAGTATCGGATCGTATTTCCTCAGGGAGGAGAGATGGAAGTGAATTTGCAGCTCTTTGGGGATTCAAAGATCCCTGTCACTTCTGACTTTGTCAGGTAAGTTCTTCCCTGGGTTCAGAGGAGAGTGCTACCTCTGGTGTTGGGTCTCATGACCTCCTTGCAGACCCCTTCATTTGTAAACTGCTATTGTCTCCAGCAGTCTAGATTGTATAGATTTTTTTTTGCCAGTCCTGGGACTTGAACTCAGGGCCTGGGCACTGTCCCTGAGCTTCTCTTTTGTTCAAGGCTAGCGCTCTACCATTTGAGCCACAGTGCCACTTCTGGCCTTTTCTGTGTATGTGGTTCTGAGAGATAGAATCCGGGGCTTCATGCATGGGAGGCAAGCACTGTACCACTAAGTCACATTCGCAGCCCATGTATAGATCTTTGCGATCTAAAAAGATCTCAGCCCAGTGCTGGTGGCTTTTACCTGTAATCCTAGCTACTCAGGAAGGTGAGATCTCGAGGATTGTGGTTCAGAGCTAACCTGGGAAGGAAAGTCTGTGAGAATCTTACTAATTAACCACCAGAAAAGCCAGAAGTAGTACTGTGGCTGAAAGTGGTAGAGTCCTATCCTTGAGTGGAAAAGCTCTCAGGATAGTATCCAGGCCCTGAGTTTAAGCCCCTTGACTGACCCAAAAAGAAAATCTCCTCTTCTGCCTTGATGTTTTTTTTTGTTTGTTTGTTTTTGGGGGTCCGGTCATGGGGCCTGAACTCTGGGCTGGGCGCTGTCCCTCAGCTCTTCAGCTCAAGGCTAGTGCTCTACCACTTGAGCCACAGCGCCACTTCCTGCTTTTTTCTTTTTGCTTATGTGGTACTGAGGAATCGAACCCAGGGCCTCAGGCATGCAAGGCAAGCGCTCTACCACTGAGCCACCTTCCCAGCCCTGCCTTGATGTTTTAATTACAGTGTCATTCTTGGTGTGATTTAACTTACAGTTCCTGTTATTAGGGTGACACACCCTGTCACCTTCACTTGGCTGGAGACATTGCCCAGCTGCTATGTGATCACAGTGAAGCTGAGCGGAGGGTAGGAGGAGAGGGGTAGGTAGTGCATTTCTCCTTGTGTTCTTTTTTCTTTGATTAAAGACATAAGAGCTCAGGAGGATTTTCTCAGTTACTGTTCCTCACCAATCTGGAAAATAGGTCATGGTTTTGTGAATCTCTGCTTTTATTATACCAGAAATTTGATAAGTATCTTTTTTTTTTTTTGGTCAGTTATGAGGCTTGAACTCAGGGCCTCAGCACTCTTCTCTGAGTGTTTTTGTGCTCAAGGCCAGTACTTTGCCACTTGAGCCACAGCACCACTTCTTGTTTTTGAGTAGTTAATTGGAGATAAGAGTCTCATGGACACAAACAAGACCATACTAAAGCTACCAGCACAACTATGGTTATTGCAGCATTATTTACCATAGCTGAGATATGGAACCAACCCAGATGCCTCTCAGTAGATGAATGGATCAAGGAATTATGTTATATTTACACAATGGAATTCTATGCCTCTATCAGAAAGAATGACATTGCCCCATTTGTTAGGAAATAGACAGACTCTGAAATTATATTGAGTGAAGTAAGCCAGGTGCAAAGAACGATAGGTCCCATGGTTTCCCTTATTTGCAATATCTAGTATATGTCTGAGACAAGCAGAAAAGGTCAGATAAGTTGATGTTAGGCAAAATGACTCAAATGGTTTTTCTTTCTTGCTATTGTTTCTAACACATTTATAAGATTATTTCTTTGTTGCTTTGTATGTCCCTCCCCCACGTTATAACCCCTGTTTTCATTGTATTTTATGTTGGTATAATTTGTGGAGGGGAAGGGAAAAAAACAAATCGTTTAAATAGGGATACAGGTGGACTCATTGAGATGTACAAGACATTACATAGATAAAGGAACTTTACAACTTTGGCATGGGGGGAGGGAGGAGGATTGGGAAGGGATGGGAAGGGGAAACAAAGGAGGAGGCAACAATGCTTGTAACCCCTCTGTATGGTATTTTCACAATAAAAAAAGATATTGGGGGAAAAAAAGAGTCTCATGGGGACTTTTCTGTCTGGGCTGGTTTTCTTTTTGTTGTTGTTGTTTTGTTTTGTCAGACATGGGGCTTGAACTCTGGACTTGGGCACTGTCCTCAGCCCTTTAGGTCAAGGCTTACGGTCTACCACTTGACCCACAGTGCCACTTCCAGCTTTTTCTGATTATGTGGTGCTAAGGAATCCAAACTCAGGGCCTCAAGCATTCATGACAAGCACTCTACCACTGAGCCACCGTTCCAGCCCTGCCAGGGCTGGTTTTGAAACACCATTCTCAGATCTCAGCCTCCTCAGTAACTAGGATTACAGGTGGGAGCCACTGGTGCCTGGATATGCATCCTATTTGAGGAGGAAAAAAACCTCCAAGTTTTTCTGTTTACAACTATGGTTCCCCCATCTTGAAGTTGTTACAGAACTCTCTTGGCTCTGCTTGTGAGGAATTTCCTTGCTGGTTTGCTCAGTTACAGTTTTGAAAGCAGCAAAATGAACCTGGCTTTACTGGCAAAGGGAAGAAACTTCAGTGATTATATTTTGTAACTGTGGCGGGGGCGGGGGGGGGGGGAACCTTTAATTAACCCTGTAAGTCCTATTTGGTTTAGTAGAGAGGAGCAAAAGGACAGACAGAAGAGGGAACCTGGTTTGAACTTTGTGGGAAGATAAAAAAGATCTCTTCAGGGGTCTGTTCTTCTGAAGAGTTAGCCCAGGCCTGGAGGCCCTGAGCTTTGCCTCCTCAATACTTTCTTTTTGCTCTTCTCTTCTCTCTTCTCCTCTTCTTCCCTCCTGTTCTCTTCTCTCTTCTCCTCTCCCTCCCTCTTTCCCTCCTTCCCTCCTTCCCTCCCTCCCTCCCTCCCTCCCTCCCTTCCTTCCTTCCTTCCTTCCTTCTGCTTTCACTCATTGGCTGGTGCTCCACCTCAGCTCTTCCTTTAACTCCAAGGGTAGTTTTTTTCTTTTTCTTTTTCTCTTCCCTTCCCTTCTCCTTTTCCTTTTTGATTATAGGAAAATTTTGTTTCTTTCCCCTGGAAGTACCAGAAGCCTGCCATGCAAGTGACCAAGGCAAGATCTGTGTAAATGAGAAATCCTCTCACACAGAGGGTCTTTTGTCTTTGCTTGAGTGGTAAGGGTGAGTAAGAGTGAAAAGACACTGTATTCTGTATCTGATAAGAAATGCATTTAGACTTCAATTCTAATTTGGAGAGAGAAATGATAATTGAATTACTTAATTCCCAGGCTTGTAAATATTGTGTGTCCTTCAAGCCTGAAAACAAAACCACATAAATATTTGGGAATGGGCTGTACAAGTAAGTGTCAAATACTTAAGACCTTCTGGTTGCTTCCAGGCAAGGTCAAGGGAAAATAGTTTGCATATGGTATTGAGATCTTATTTTAGCAGATTCCTGAGATAGGAATGGTCAAAATGTATCTTTCATTGTTGTGTTTTTTATTTTAAATTAAAAGAAATTTAAGTTAATCTCTTGTGACCTGAAGTGTAAGATTGCATAAACAGCATTAAGATACATATGTTGTTGCCATAATTCTGCGTCAGAGATGGTGTGGATTCATGACTTGCTGTGGGGCAGTGTGCAGGATCATCAGTTTATACAGTGGTGGGGGTTTTAGTGTCAGCTTCAGTTGGCCCTGGTGAGGCAGCAGGAGGGGGAAGAGAAGGGAAGAGGGTGAGGGGAGGATCTGGTAGAATTAGTAGATTACTAAAATGATGCATCTCTAAACCTAAGGGAAAGTGTTCTCTTAGGGTGGGTGGCTATGCAGGCTATCATTAGATTTACATACAGTCAGTGGGGAAGCTTCCTGAGGACTATTTTGCTGGGCGGTGTTTCTGTAATCTGTGTGTCTGAATTGTTTGCTCTTTAACCTTTTAGAATTTTATTTTCTATTTAGTGGCCATTATGCTGTTGTTGTTGTTATATGTACTTATTATTTTGTAACCGTTTCTGGGGCTTGAACTCTAGGGCTGGGTGCTGTCCTTGAGCTTTTGTTTTTGTTCAAGGTGTTTTACTAGGTGAGCCACAGCACCACCTTTTTTTTTTTAGTAGCTTATTGGAGAGAAGAGTCTCAGAGTTTCCTGGCTTCAAACTGTGATCCTCAGATCTTAGCTTCCTGAGTAGCTAGGATTACAGGTATGAGCTACCAGCTCCCGCCTGTTATTAATATTAGTTTTATATGTAGTTGTACACAGGGGTTACAATTTCGTTATGAGTACAGTACTGCTTGGTCACTGTCACCTCATCCTTTGTTTCCCCCATCATTAAGCTGTTTTGTACACATTGGATTTAGATATTCTGGTCTGTGACCTGTGTTTTTGTGCATTTCCTTGAATTTATGAGGTTACTGATATGGAATGAATTGTAGAGGTTTTACATTGATATTTATTTTATGCAGTTGTATTGCCATGAAGACTTTGAGTATACCCTAACTTTTAGCACTTCTTTGATATATTGGATGTTAATAAAATGGTTTATTGCTTTTTTTTTTCCTTCCTCTCTCTCCTCCTCTGCTGAAGTAATTGGTAGAGTTGAAATTCCTGTGAGTAGGCATGTTTTGCTGTGATTGGCATTTTTGGTTTTCTTTGTAATTGATACAGTCCAGCTGTGGCTACACTGTTCTGTCTGTCACAAGTCCTCCTGTATAGAACTAGATTCCTGTGTCTGCTCTTGAGTGTTGAGAGGATGAATGGACCTTGTTTCTCCCGGTGGGGTGTAGTTTCTGTTGACTGTAGTCCCTGACTAGAGGCAGCCCACCAGCATCTCTTTAGCTGACTCAGAATTAAATATTCTATATAAGGTGATTTGTCCAGCTTAGTTGAGTTTAGTAAGATGTTTTAAAATGTGAAAGTTTATTCTTCCTAGAGAGGTTGTTGTGTTTTGAGTTAAAAGTAGTAGATTTAAAAGACACAAAATAAAATGGAGAGAATATTGATAATAGATGTAGCCTATGTTTTTGCTTAAGTTTTTTTTTCTCCACAGACTGTTTGAAGTTTGTTTTCAATTCATTACTATTTGATTGTATGCTTCTTTTCTTTGTTTGCTTTCTTTCTTCCTTCCTTCTTTTCTTTCTCTCTTTCTTTCTTTCTTTCCTTTTTTTTTTTTTTGCCCCTGAATTTCTTTTGCTCAAGGCTAGCTACAGCGCCCCTTCTGTTTATGTGGTAGTGAGGAATAGAACCAAGGGGGTCATGCACACTGGGCAAGCACTCTACCACTAAGCCACATTCCCAGCCCTTAAATGACATTTTCTCTTTCTTTCTTTCTTTCTTTCTTTCTTTCTTTCTTTCTTTCTTTCTTTCTTTCTTTCTTTCTTTCTTTCTTTCTTTCTTTCTTTCTTTCTTTCTTTCTTTCTTTCTTTCTTTCTTGTTGTGGGGCTTGGGCTCTGGCCCTGGGCGCTGTCCTTGAGATTTTCAGTTCAAGGCTTGTGCTCCACCACTTGAGCCACAGCACCACTTTTCTGGTTTTCTGGTGGTTAATTGGAGATAAAAGTCTCATAGACTTTACTGTCTGGGCTGCCTTTGAACCATTATGCTCAGATCTCAGCCTCCTGAGTAGCTAGGAATACAGGTGTGAGCCACTGGCGTAAATTACATTTTCTAAGAAGAACAAACAATCAAAATGAATGGTTATTAGGCTTTGTGATCTCATTAAAGAACGAAGAAGATTGATGTCATGTTGTAGTGGTCTGCAAAAAGCTAGCAGCCACCTGCCCGTCAGCAGACGGGTGCAGGGCTCATCAAGGCCCATTGCATCCAAGTAAAATGATGTGTTCCGTCATGTTTGTGATGCAGATGAACCTATGTATCCTGAGGACTGCTTAGTCTCAGTAGACCTAGAAAACTTGATTTGTACTCAGTTTTCTCCAAGTTAAAGCTTTTGGAATTACAGCTGCTCCTCCTGGCTATAAACATGTTAGTAGTGTTTTGGTTTGGACAGAAGTCATGGGGTATAACTTTTGACATCATGCTTGGCTGTTCCTGGGAATTTGATATCCTCCAATTTAGATGGAATTCCCTTGTTTTGTTTCCTGTGATAGTGAGGTGAAATACACATTTTGGCTCTTTCAGCCAGAGGTGGAGCAAGACAGGAAGAAGTAAAATTGGAATGCATAAAGAAGGTATTAATGACTTTTATTTATGCTGGGTGTGGTTCAGTTGCATAACAAAAATGAACTTTACAACTTTGGTGTGTGTGGGGGAGGGGGGAGATGGGAAGGGATAGGAAGGGGAAACAAAGGAGGAGGCAACAATGCTTGATAAGAAATGAACTCATTACCTTGCCCATGTAATTATAACCCCTCTGTATGATTTTTTCACAATAAAAAAAGAAATCTGAGACAAAATATTTCATTAGTGCAAAATACTAAGAAAATGCTGTAATCCTATTTCATTTGTATTACTTTTGATTTGGATTAATTTTTTTTCTTGACAAGTTAAGGCGTTTTGGGGTCATGGAACTGCTCTGCATTTAGGTGCACATGGAGGTAAGAAACTGAACTGTCTTTGTTACTTTTGCTAGTCTCACATAACAGACAGCTGAAAAGAAGGAAGTTGTACTGTTACTAAAAGCTCATGTCTGAGATACTGTTAGCTAAATGCAATCATAACCATATTCAATCATTTCTCCTTTTGAATTGTAGGATTCAGATATCTAAAAGTTTTCCAATATTTTTTCCTGTCCCCCCCCCACTTAAAAAAAATTTTTTTTCCACCTCATTAAGGAAGTTTGAACTCAGGGCCTCATTGTCACTCATCTTGCTTGCTAGACTGGTAATTTGAGCCATACTTCCACCCAAAGTCTAGCTTATTATTTTGGAGACCAAGCCTCACCACTTAGACTGGCTCCAAACCCTGATTCTGCAGATCTCAGCTTCCTGACTAGCAAGAATTATAGGTGTAGGCTACCAGTGCTATTTTTTGTTGTTGTTGTTGGTTGTGGGGCTTGAACTCTGGGCCTGGGCACTATCCCTGGGCTCCTTTTGCTCAAGGCTAGCACTTTACCACTTGAGCCACAGCGCCACTTCTGGCTTTTTCTGTCATTAATTGGAGATGAGAGTCAGACTTTACTGCCCAGTCTGGCTTTGAACCATGATCTTCAGATTACAGCCTTCTGAGTAGCTAGGATTACAGGTATGAGCCATTGGAGTACGGATTTAATATTACTTTTATTCTTTTCTCACCTAAAGCTGATATCCAGGGTAAAGAAGTTGAAAATGTAGGTCATAGGAAGCATCTCTTTTATTTGCAATTTGGAAGGTACAAAACTAAAAGGTTTATATTAAAAGAGTAGCTCTCCCTTTTTTTCCATTAGACATTTTATCTCCTCTTATTCTTTTCCAGTATTTAATTGAGTACTTTTCTCTTACAGATTAATGTAAATAAGGCAAAAGTTTCTTTCAGGGTCATTGTTGGTTGCTGTGTGCATTTGCTGTTTGCAATATCCCATTGGATTTGCTGCTGCCTTTGTGGCAATGGTTATTAAAGTCATTAATAGAATTGATCCCCTTCAGAGAGATTTATTTGCAGGTAGGAAATTTAATGTTTGACAAGTGATCTCAGAAGTTCTTTCAAAGTGTTGGCATTGCTATTGTCCTGTTTCTTGGGTTTGGGCCCAAGGCCTTTCAGGTTTATTGAACTGTAAAATAACAGATATAAAATTTAAACAAGTTTTTAAAACTTCACCCGATGTTGAAGCTCTTTTTGGCTGGTCATTTGGCAACTGTTGAGACTCAACTACTTCCATTCACATAGTTAAAAAGTTTATTACTACACTGAGACTGGGATTTCTCCTTAAATGCCCCTTCTCGTACCATGTCTCTTTTTCTGGACTAGGGATCTGTATTGAATTAGCTACTTTATTTCCCCTTTACATACATGAGGCCAGTCTCCTAAGTTTTCTCAGCTGAAGGACTTTGATTTTTAAGGACTCCTCTTTGCTTCTCTTCTCTTCACGTTACTTCTTTTTTGTGCCATCCTCAGCTTGAACTCATGGCATGGGAGCCATCTCTGAGCCCTCCCACCCTTCATGCCCACCTCTCACCCCTCCCCACCCAAAAGCTAGTTCTTCCATGTGAACCACAGCTCTCTACTTTCAGTTTTCTGGTGGTTAATTGGAGATAAGAGTCTCTCAGACTTTCCTGCCAGTGCCGGCTTCAAACTATAATCCTCAGATTTTAGACTCCTGAATAGCTAGGATTACAGGCATGAAATGGCATTCAATGGGACCTTGGTTTCTATACTTGTCATTGTCAAAATGTAGGGCCCCCAAGCTAAGACTTCCCTTAGCAGAGTGACTTACAAAGAAGGTAATGGGGTTGCTAGTTCCTTGTCCAGCGATACCAGGCTTTTGGTAAGGTGGCTTGTGAGAGCCTGTACCAGCTTTTGGTTTCTGTATGACACCTTAGTGTTACACAGAAAGGTAAAAGAATATTGGACTTTAATTTTATTCTGACAGTGTTTAGAGGATGATAGCATCACTGGACATGAAAAACTCAGAACCACCATAAGAAAGTCCTATAAAGAGAATAAATAGCTTAGGAAAGTGAGCTACACTGAAGCAAATCTGTGTAAATAAGGCCTTTTAAGATAATTGCTGGGGCTGGGAATGTGGCTTAGTGGTAGAGTGCTTGCCTAGCATGCATGGACCCCTGGGTTCGATTCCTTAGTACACATAAACAGAAAAAGCTGGGAATGGTGATATGGCTGAAGTGGTGGAGTGCTAGCCTTAAGCAAACGCTCAGGGACAGTACCCAGGCCTCAAGTTCAAGCCCCAGAACCAACAATAAAGCAAAGCAAAACAAAAACTGCCGTTTGCATCTGGTAATCAAGGTGTACAGATGTAAATTTCTACCAAATCTGCACCTACTCAACCCATCTTGTCCATGACATAAAACTTGGCTTTTGGAAGGAGGGAATCACAAATTTTCTTAGATAGTCAGAAGGTACAAGGTAAATGATCACAGCCATTTCAGTATTTTTGTGGGCGTGTGTGGTCACCATCTGTTCCCGTTGGGCTAAGAGGTTTGGCTTTTTCGGGGACAAATCTTGTACTCTCTCTGCCAGTAGCTGTATAAGTGCTAAGTGTTTCTGCCTTCATATTCTGAAATTATTTTGATTTCTGGCCCAGAGAATAGGAGACCTTAGCTCAGAGATGTCTTTTATGTTAATTAAAAGCAGTAAAAATTCTCAAGGTGGTTTAATTTTTGTGCTTGAATGAGAATGGGACAATGCTGCCTCTGTGTTTGGGGTGAATAATTCCATAGACATTTTTATTTATTGTTTATTTGTTTATTTGTTTGTGAAAGACCCTAGCCCCCCAGATACTTTCGTCAACGGGAGGGCGCCCCAGAAAACTCAGACTCCAGGCCGGGAGATGCAATAAGCAAGAGGAGTTTATTTGACGTTTGTGCAAACGGACTCTCTGTCCCGAGCAGACAGAGAGCCCCGAGCAGCGGTTACAAGCCTTTTTAAAGGCAAAAACCACAAGATTAACGCATAACACAAAGCATCCCATGATTGGTCCATTTAAAGGTCATCATATACACCAACAATCACTTTGCCACGCGGGAAATTTTGTAACACTCTTTGTAAAATGATTGGCGCGGGGGACTCAAGGGGGGTGGTTACTTTGGACAATAAGGGTTAGGGGAGTTCACATAGTTACAGACTTGTGATTGGTTGACATTTGGCCCAGTTTGTGGTCTGGCCAGGTGGTCATTGTCAAGGTTTGTCCCAGGGATGGCTTAATTAATCTGGAACTGAAGAACATGTACTATCTATAACTGCTGTCCTTGTCCTGGGTGGGCTGATATCCGGACATCTGGGCCGGCCAATACTTGAGTTACTGCCAATTTTATCTCCCAGGCCATATTTACAGAAGCAAAGTCAGCAGTTAGCAAGTTAGTAATGGTAATGGTGAAGTGAGGTTCCTAATTTTTAACCCTTCAGTTTGTTTATTTATATTTATATTTTGTCGGTCATGGGGCTTGAACTCTGGGCCTGGGCACTGTCCCTCAGCTCTTTAGCTCAAGGCTAGCACTCTACCACTTGAGCCACAGCGCCACTTCCAGTTTTCTGATTGGAAGGGCTGGGAAGGTGGCTCAGTGGTAGAGTGCTTGTCTTGCATGCATAAGGCCCTGGGTTCGATTCCTCACCACCTCATAAGCCGAAAAAGCCAGAAGTGGTGCTATGGCTCAAGTGGTAGAGTGCTAGCCTTGAGCTGAAGAGCTGAGGGACAGCACCCAGGCCCTGAATTCAGGTCACACGACCAGCAAAAAAAAAAAAAAATCTCATGGACTTTCCTGCCTGGGCTGGCTTTGAGCCGTGATCCTCAGATCTCAGCCTCCTGAATGGCTAGGATTACAGGTGTGAGCCACCGGTGCCCGGCTTCCACGTGAGTTTTAAAAGAGCTCACAATCTGCTTTCCTTCTCAGGCTGCTTTTCCATGTTGAGCTTAGGTTAGTCTGAGCTGCTGGCCTGGGTGGAGTCTGGAGGCCCTACAATGGCTTCCTCTCCTCTCCTGCCTATACTTACCCACCTAGCTCTTAGATTTACTCTCAGGACCTTATACTGCTTATTTCCATAGCTATATTTACTTTCAAGTATCTTACGGTTTTTGTGTCCCTAGCCTGCCACAAGTTTAGTTTGTTTTACTTCTCAGCCCTGTCCTAAGAGAGGCTGTGTCTCCTAGTAACCCTGTTGCTGCCTCCTGGAAAGCAGAGGTCTTTTGTTGCAGGATGGCCAAGTCCTCACCTAGGCTCACTTTGCTCCTGCCCTTCTTGAGGACTTCCTTCTTCCTCCCGAAGCACCGAGTCTAGTTCTAGCCCTAACAGGCACGAAGCAGACACTGAAAATATAAGAAGCAGTAAATTTTAGGGGTGGGGAAGTAACAATAATGTATTATTTTGTATTAGTCTTTCTTACCTCACTTTACATTAATATTCTTCTCAAAGTTATCTCATGATCATGATGATACTAGAGGTTCTTGTCTAGTTTGACATGTTTTTCTAGTGCAGCCTTTCAGACTGCCAGGTCCATAAATTCTCGGGTTCACTGCTGTCACTGTACTAAACTAACCCTAAGCATCCTAACTTCCTGTGAGTTTGTTCTCCGGTTTCTAATCTTTACTGAACTCTGCTGGCAGAACAATTTCAAGATCTTGTTTGAGGACTCTTGAGATAGGATCTCACTTTGTAGCCCTAGCTAACCTTGAACTCCTAAAGACTCCTGCCTTCTCTTCCCCAGTGCTGGGATTGCAGGTATGTACCACGATATCTGGCTTTCAAGAATTCTTTTGAAATGCTGTTAAGTATTAAAGTGGGCAGACAAAATTATTAACTATATAGTGGAGTACTTGTTGTAAAAAAATGTGTTCTGCGACTTGTATATAAATGATCCTAAGGATTCCAAAATTTTAGTCCCTTCTGCAATGTCTTACAGATGAATGCATGTTTTCTTTCTTTCTTTTTGTCTGGGATTCTGTCGTTGGTCGTGTGGACCATTTTGGCAGTTTTTCCCATGAAACTAGTAGTTGTTGAGGAAGTCTGTATACTAGCCTGGTCCCCAGACTTGGCTGTGTGAGTCATATCATCCTGGCTACAGTCTGCCTTTAGTAGATATTTCTCAGGGAATTGACCTCACTAAATCACATTTTTCTCTCCTGAAAAATGTAAATAACTCATAGGCTGCAAGAACTGAGTAAAATGTAATGTGTTCTAGAGCAGCTTTCAGCACATAAGAAGTGTTTTATAAATAGTAGCTATTATTATCATTAACTTAGCATAGAACAGAGTATAGTATAGAGTATATAGCAGGCAGAAAATAGACTGGATGCTTTGAGTTGGTTAAGATTTCAGGGGAAGGCTAAGGTGCACAGTTACACTCCAGTGGGGACTTGCAGTCTTTTCACTAGGATCAGTAATAGTTGCTGTTTACTACCAACTGCACAGAGCTGGTGACTATTTTGGTCTGATTTTGAATTTATACATCCTGTACTTACGTTTCTGACCTTTTTTGTTCTTTCCTCCAGTACTAGTGCTTGACCTCAGAGTCTGGTGCTCTTGCTTAGGCTGGTGCTCTATGGCTTGAGCCACAGTTCCCCTTCTGGCTTCTTGCCTGTAATGGAAGATAGTCTGAGGATTTTTCTGCCCAGACTGGCTTTGAACCTCAATCCTCAGATCTCAGCCTCCTGAGTAGCTAGAATTACAAATGTGAGCCACCAACACCTGGCTTAAGTTCTCACTTTTTTTTTTTTTTTTGCCAGACCTGAGGCTTGAACTCAGGGCCTGGGCACTGTCCCTGAGTTTCTTTTGCTCAGAGTTAGCACTGTGCTACTTGAGCTTTTGCCCCGCTTCTGGCCTTTTCTGTTTATGTGGTACTGAGGAATCGAACCTAGGGCTTCATGCATGCTAGGCAAGCACTCTACCACTATGCTACATTCCCAGCTCAAGCTCTCACGTTGTATGCAGCAGTGTCATTATTCTTATGCAGCAGTGTCTTATGCAGCAGTGTCATGGGCTGATGGTGGAGGGTTGCTATAAGAAGTGTATGGATACACATAAGGCACCTCAGGAACAGTGTCTGGCACTTAGTGTTCAGGCAGTGTCCTTGCTTATAACAAAGTGTCCTTTATATAGTGCACCATGCAGCATGTACAATGGGGCTCTGCAATGCACTAGATTTTTTAGATGTCTCATTCTTTATTTAAAACATGTGTGTGCACGCATGTGCACACATGTGTGTGTGTGTGTGTGTGTGTGTGTATTTTGTCTTTTATTTTTTTGGTACTGGGGAACCCAGGATGTTGCACTAGGTAAGTGCTTTGCCACTGAGCCACACCCAGCCCAGATGCCCAGATGTTTCATTCTTGAAGCAACCTAACAGCAAGGAGGTGTTACCATCCTCATTTCACATGGCTGGAAAAGGGAGCCCCAGTGTGGCTGAGGTTGCGTTGCCATTTATGTCAGAGGTTAGCTGACCTCACTACTGTTTCTGTGGACATATGCTACTGTGGTCTGTGTGGTGCATGCATGAGTGTTGGGTAGGGAACAGTAATGACAGTGTAGCTCATTCTGATGGGGACGGTGGAGAGTATGGTCTGCTCTCTGAGAGTGAGCAGGATGGAGAGCCAAAGATTGGGTGCCATCCTGAGAAGGCATGTCTTCTGGAACACAGCCAGCCCAGGGGAACAGGCTACCGGAGAGGGGGGAGAAATTTAGTTTAAGAGATTTCTCAGACAGGACATCTTCTAAACTTTTGTTAAAATGGCTCTGACAAAGCGTTGGTGAAAATTTTGATTATTGCCTTAGAGTAATGAAAGATTATAAATTGGAAAATTTTCAGTAGTGTTTGAGAAGATTATGAAGTTGAGTATTTTGCTCAAGGATAGCCCTCTACCACTTGAGCCACAGCTCCACTTCTGGCCTTTTGGGTTTTATTGGAGATAAGAGTCTCATGGACTTTTCTTGCCCAGAAATGGCTTCAGACAATGATCCTCAAATGTCTGCCTCCTGAGTAGGTAGGATTATAGGCATGATCTACTGGTGCCTGGCTATATATTCTGAATGAACATTTCATGCTGAGGCTTTCTTGTACTTTTGCATCAAAGGGCTCTTTAAAGCCTTTTCATTTTGCAATCATTTAAAAAGATATGTTTAAATAACAATGATTATAGTAATTATATTAATAATAAATAGTAAAGTAAAAACAAGTTTAAAGACTTGTAAAATAGTAATAATAATATCCCTTTCACCTTTCACCAATTTTTAACTTTTTGCCCCATTTGCTTGCATTTTTATGAAGCATATACCCACATTTGTGTGTTTTTGTGTGTGTGTATGGATATGTACATACTTACATTTTCTCCAACCTGTTCAAGAGTAGGTTACATAATAAGCAGGTGCTCTTGCATTCCTGAGATGCATATTTCCAAAGAACAGGAGCAGGACCCAGAGAATTGCTGTCATGTTCAAGAAATTGATTGTGAATACAGGATTGTTATGCATGTTTCAACTTCATTGGCTTCTCAGTAATGTTCTTAATTAAAAGCAGCTTTGTTCTCCTGGCACCGAATCCAGCTGAGGATCACACAGTACATTTAAGCATTACCTTTCTTGAATTGCCTTTGATTTGAACCAGTTGTTAGCTTTCCTATCATTTCTTCATGCCAAAGACAACTTGGAAGAATTCAGGTGGGCTCTCTTGTCAACATGACCCACCTAGATTTGGGGAGGAACTGGTTTGAATGAAATAGATCTGAGCAGTGGGGAGGAGAATCTTTGGAGTGGCCTTGTGCTTTGATCCTGAGAGGCCCAGGCCCTAGGTCGGTGGAAGCTGTATGGGAGGAGGCATTGGCTGAAATAGCTTGGCTGTGGCTGAGTTGCAGAAGCCATAGTGATTGCAGGGCTCTGGTGATCATGATCTAGGGAATGAAGGAAGAAAGGGGCAGGATATATAGAGAAAAGCGAGAAAGCCCTTTCATGTCTAGGAATATTATGTATGGCAGCTCTGGTGCTATGTTTAGATAAGAAGAGGGAATTTCTGTTGTGGATCTTGTGGCCAGGTTGAAATTTCTCACATGGAAGGCAGGTGCCTGTGGAGTCGCCCTGCATCACATTTTACTAGCCTTAAATGAAGGAAAGTTTTTGCCTGTTGTTTGGAAAAGTTGAAGATAGTATCCTAGGGTAGAGTCTGATGGATGAAGTTTAGGAAAGTTCCTGGGTAGGTGCAACCTTCACTGGAGAACAAGCTCTGAAGAGAGGTATTGGAGGAGTTTTTCATCTTTGTTTTGTAGTCTAGACGTTTCTGTGTATTTAATAGTTCACTAACTGCAAAGGGTTACTTCTGAATACTTTCACACAGGATTGTAGGAGCAAGAAAATGTAGGGATTTCCATTGGCATAGAATTCTGTTCTGCAGTGTCTTTACACTTTCTTTTGCTAAGAATGAACAGAGAACATTTACATGTCAAGGTGTGGGACACAAGCTCTTTCATAGATAGAATGGAGTTAGGTGGTATTAAGTTTTCAGTTTTGTAAACTGTTCATTAGTAATTGTTGTCTTGTGCTTGAGACCAGTACTCTTATTTGGTTTCTTTGTCAGGAGATTTGGGACTATCACATTCTTCAAAGACTTTTTTTTGCTGTGTTTTGAGAAATGGGATTAGTCAGAAATATAGTTCATTTCCTAAAATGTCAGTTGGCTAAGATTTGTTCTCATCTTACTCTGTCTTAATAGAATGTGCCACATAGCAGGCATTTTTCTTACAGAAATTTTTTCTTTAAAAAAACATTTTTAAGGTAACAAAAGTTTAAAAAGGCTTTCTTCCATGGTCCTTGGACACATATTTCGTGTAAAGTTCCCTATGTCATTTTTAACATCTGCAAAATAGGGACTAGCACATATTCTTGCTTTTGACAATGTATGTATGTAAGGTATGTACCTAAGGTCTACAAATGGTAATGGGAAAGCTGGTAACTAAATTAAATCACAGCTACTTTTTCCTTTAATTAAAAAAAATTTTAAACATATTTCTTTAATTATTTCCTTGATATGTTTTAGTATTATTAGACTACATACATAGTATTAGAGGGTTTCAATCTGATAATTGCATAGGTATGTACTGGGTACTTGGACAAATTTATCCTCTCTACTGTCCTCCTTCTCTCTAGGTTTAAAGTGTGTTCACTTGTTCACTGGGTTTCATTGTATTATGTACTGTGATTCTCTTTATCTCTAAATACTTTTTATCTTCTTACCCCCTCCTGCTGACCCCTTCCCAGACAAATACCCCTTTTATACTGATGTGGTAATCATCAGCATTATCATCATCATCATTATTTTAGGTCTAGATTCTACATATGAATGAACACATGCTATATGTAGCTTTAAAATGTTTTATTTAAAAAATTTTGCTATTATTAAGTAGTTGTATAAAGAGGTTACAGTTCCATAAGTCAGGTTATGAATACAAAGCTTCTTGACCATGTTACCCCTTCCAATGTTATCCCTCCCCTATTTCCAGACCCATCCATAGTTACATAGTTTATGTTTTACATAGTTATATTTAGCTGAGTTTGGTTTATTTGAACATGGTCTACAGTTCCACCCATTTTTCTGCAAATGACATAATTTTATTCTTTGTGGCTGAATAATACTACATGGTCTATATTTACCACAGTTTCTTTTTTTTTGAGGGGTGGGGGTCCGGTCATGGGCCTGAACTCTGGGCCTGGGCGCTGTCCCTCAGCTCTTCAGCTCAAGGCTAGCGCTCTACCACTTGAGCCACAGCGCCACTTCCGGCTTTTTTTTTTCCTGCTTATATGTTGCTAAGGAATCAAACCCAGGGCCTCATGCATGCAAGGCAAGCACTCTACCACTGAGCCACCTTCCCAGCCCAATATTTACCACAGTTTCTTCATGCATTCATTGATTTTTGGATCACCTAGGCTGATTGTATAGCTCAGCTATTATTGTGAACAGTGGCACAATGTACTTGGGTGTGCAGATATCTCTCCTGTGTGTTGATTTACAATATTTTGGATTGCCCAAGTACAGCAAGGTCAAAATTTCGGTCTAATTTTTAGTATTTAAAAAAATTTACTTTATTGTTATTATAGAGGTGATGTACAGAGGGATTACAATTACATGAGTCAGGTAATGACTACATTTCCTTTTGTACAGTGTCTTCTGTTAGTATTTTGAGGAGCCTCCATACTGATTTCTATAGTTGTTACACTAGTTTACATTCCTATCAACAGCGCTCTGTACTTCCTACCTCCCTTGTCATCACCAACATTGATTGTTTCCTTGATGATTGCCCTTATGACTGGAGTGAGATGGAATCTCAGTATAGTTTTCGTATTATTTTATAGCTAAGGATGTCAAGCATCCCTTCATGTATTTATTTATTGGCTGCTTGTGTTTCTTCCTTTGAGAATTGTTCCTTCAATTCATTTGTCCATTTATTAATTGGATTGCTTGTTTAGTGTTTACTTTTTATTTCTTTCTCTTAAAAGTATTTATCTAATTTGACAAATATAATCTGTATGTATTTATCAAGTACAACATGATGTTTTGAAATATGTGTACATGTGTATATATACAAGGGCTAGATTGAACTAGTGAATATATATATCACCCCCTATACTAATAGTTTTGTGGTGAAAACATATTAAGATTCTCCTATCTTAGTAATTTTCAAATGTCTACTACAAGTGTTTACTTTTTAGCTCTTTGTATATTTTGGATATTAATCTTTCATGTGTTGAATATATTCAGTAGAGAGCATCTGCTAAAGATGTTCTCTGCTAAATATCTGCTAAAGATATTTGTTGAAAAGTATCTGTAAAGACCTCTCGCATTCCAAGGGTTGTTGTCTCTTGGTTCTGGTAAATGTTTCCTTTGTTATGAAAAAAATTTTAATTGGAGTCAGGCCCATAGTTTTTGCTTTTAGGTTCTTGGGCATTGGAGTCCTGCTCAGAAAATAGTTCCCTAGACCTATATCTTCCAGGTTTTTCCCTGTGTTTTCTTGTAATAGTTTTCTGACACTATATGTTTAAAGGTTGTATGTTCCTGAAGTACTTTTTCCCCCTCATTTGCCCAAAAATTACAAGGCAGTAGGTGTGGGCATTTATTTCTGTCTTTGATTTGTTCATTGGTCTTTGAGTACCATGCTGTTTTTGATACTTATGGCTCCTGTAATATAATTTGAAGTTCAGTACTGTGATTCCTCCAGCATTGCTCTTTCTGCTCAGGATTACTTTGTTATTTGGGATCTTTGATGTTTCCATATGAACCTTAGGACTTCTTTTTGTTTCTTCAAGGGATTTTTATTTCTACATTAAGATTTTGGTGGGATTTACATTGAATTTGTATATTGCTTTTGGTAGTTTAGGTATTTTTACGATAATCTTCCAGTCTGGGATGTATTTTTCATCTTCTGATGCTTTCTTTAATTCCTTCAACCTTTTAATTTTCATTATAGAGGTCTTTAACTTTCTTACATTAAAATATGTTGAAGTGACTGTTGCTTTATGTAAAATTTCCATACAATCATATAGCCACTTCCCTTTATATAAGTTAGACTCTTTAATTGCATTTACTCTGGTTAAGACTTGAAACTTACAAAAAGCAGTTTTGTACCTGTTTATCCCCTACCAAGCTACATATACATGTCTTTTGCTCTTGCTATCTTCAGTGTCAATGGCAAAAAAATTGGGATAATTACTAAAGTATTTAGAATTTGCTAGGAAAGCACTCTGTTGGCATTGGAAACTGCATGCATGCAGTATAAGTTGTGGATACTATATTAAAGAAGAGAAAGAGATTCCTTGAATTATTTTTTAGGGGGTGATACAACAATATACTAATGGTTATTGTATTAAAATGTAAGAGAGAATATTAGTTCTAGTTTGTAATAAATATCAATATCCCAAATTCATGATACTACACACTGAAATGGGCCAGTCAAAACTCTGTACTTGAATGGGTAGATACCTTCATTACATTCAATGATACATTCATGAAAATAATGGAACCATACAACTTGAAGATATGAGTGGGGTTATGAAAGATGAAGAACAATGGAAGAGGTGACATTGATCAGGATGAATTGTATTTATAAACAGATTTGTTGAATTGAAACCCCTTTGTACGACTACTTAAAGATAATTAAGTATTCCTTTCCTTGTTAATGACAAAACAAAACAAGTACTAAACTGTATGTACACACCTCCTCTCACTGTCTTTTTTGTTGTTTTTTGGGCGGTTGTGTGCTTGAATTCAAGGCGTGAGCATTGTCCCTGAGCATCTTTGTGCTCAAGGCTAGCTCTCTACCACTTGAGGCACAGCATCAACTCCAGTTTTTGAGTAATTTATTGGGGATAAGAATCTCACGGGGACTTGTCGAGCTGGTCTGGCTTTGCACCATGCTCTATGGATCTCAGCTTTCTGGGTAGCTAGAATTGCAGGTGGGAATCACCACCGCAGGCCCTATCTGTCCTGTTTTTTGAAATAGTCTTATATGTGCTCAGGCTAGCCTGGAAGCCAGTGATAGGCCTCCTGGGATTATGGGCATGTACCCCATGTCGCTCTTCACCTGGACTTTATTTTCAGGCAGTATTTGAAACTTTTGTAATTGATTGGACAAGAGCTGTAAAGTATAAATCTTTCCTGTTCAACCAGGAAAGAGTTATGCGTGGGGGTGGGGGCCTGGAGCCGCGCCCCAGAAGCTGAGCGCGCGCCTGCACGCACGCGTACCTGCGTAAGTGCGCATGCGCACGGGAAGGTCGGGACATGGGACTGGTCGGCTCGGGGCTGGTCAGGCGGAGCGGTGAGGGCAAGATGGAGGTTCCGGCGTTTTCCTGGCTTGTCTCAGCCGTGCGCTGAGCACCGATAAGGAGGAGGTGGTGGGCCTGTGTTTTGGGGTGTCGGAGGAGGAGGAGGGGAGTAACTCCAGTGTTGCAAGTACTGGAGAGGAGATGGGCGCAGTGGCTGTGAAGGCCCAGTCGGCCGAGCCGTCTGCACTCTCCCCATCGTCATCTTGTGGGGTGGGATGGGAGGAAGGCCCGGGTGGAGACCTCCCCGAACCGCTGTCCGCGGCCTTGGCGGTGCTCTGCGGTGCCCCACGCGAGTGGTGGGCTGGTGCCCTCCCACCCTCCCCTTGCCGTCCCGCCGTCCCACCTTCCCACCGTCCCACGTGGACGTGCGCGCCCAGGCCGCCCACCAGGTGCCGGCTCCAGGCTTCGTTGGGATTATTGTCTCCTGTTTCGTGGAGGATAAACACACGACTACTGGCCATAGCTTACACCTGCTTCCAATCCGCCCGCGCCCCGAGGAGCGCAGAGTATGAGAGAGTCCATGTTCTGACTCATATGGAACCTCGTGCCTCGAATCGCTGGTGGAGCTGCCCAGGATCCTGCGGGAGGAAGAACCGGCCTCGTCTAGGAGGAAGTGCCGTCGTCCCGATCAGGTCTCAGTAACCCGCATCTGCAATCTCTGTCTATGTGGATCATGTGTGCGGTCAGGTGTCGGTTGTCAGCGATCAGAGTGGAGCAAAACCAAGAGTTTTTGCAGGAGTTGACCCAAGAGAAGAAAGAGCTTATGGAAAAACTTTCTTCTCTAAAATAAAAAAGTTGGTACCCAGTATGCAATTACTTAAAACATTTGGAGGATGCATTTTCAAAGACTTCCTACAAAAGCCAGAAGTCATGGGAATTGTATTGTATTAGCAGTAACGTGGAACTGGAAGGAGAAAGATGCACCCAAGGAGGCTGAAGCAATTGGTATCCACAGGTCAAACAAAAACAAGAGCCCCAAATCTTCAACCTAAATTTTACATCTCTACAAAATTTCTCCGAATTTATCATGGATTTAAATGCAAGATGTAAAACTGTAATAAAAAAAATTAGAAAAAAGTCATGGGGAAATCATTTTCAATGTTTTTTGGATTTCAAAAGCACAGTGTATAAGAAGAAAAACTTGGTATTTGACTTCAATTTTAAAGACAAGCTACATATTTAGAAATTAGTTGCAAACTGTAGTGTCTTCATCAGCGTGGAAAACAGCATACTGAAAACTTTCTGATTACATTTTAATTAGAAAATGTGCAAGAATTTAATAGACGTGTCACTGAAAAGAAAATACGAATAGCAAGTGAGGACTGAAAAGATGCTGCACTTTGTAAGTGATAGGGAATTCAAATTAAAACCACAAGGAAATATGACTTCACACATTTATCAGAATGGCTAATGGGAAAATAATGAACATATAGAATGTTGAGGATTCAAAATGGTTTCTCATCGATTGATGATAGGAATGTAAAATAGTATATCTACACTGGAGAAGAGTTTGGAAATTTCTCTATGAAGTTAATTTACTCTGCAACCCAACACTTGCACTTCTAGACATTATACCAGACAAATGAAAACCTGTTTTGGCACTAAAACCTGTACAGCTTCATTGCATCTTTATTTGTAAAAGTCCTAAACTGGAAACAAACCAGATGTCTTGTAATGGGTAAATGGCTAAACAAATCAGCATTCTCATGGATGACTCCTCTGTGTCAAAAAGGAACAGACTCAATAAATACAGCTTAGAGGAACCTTGGGGGGTATTTTGGTGCGTTTAATAAAAGTCTCAAAAGGTTACATACTGTGTGATCACATTTGTATAACTAAAATGTCAAAGTTAAATGAATAAAATTAGTGGTTGCTGGGGACAGTGACTGGGTAGAGTGCAGCATTTGTAAGAAGGTGAGTTGACCCAAGGAGTTCATTTGTGCAGATGGGATTGTCTGGTATATTGATTATAGTGCTATGACTGTATAGGTCTTTATAAGTCTGTAATCTACTTAGTACTATATTGTTACTATTTTGGTTAAGGGTATATAAAGTTCTGTAATGTTTTTGGAACTTCCTATAGGTTTATATTGAAAAAAGTTTTTAAGTTTTAAAAAAACAGCAAAACTCCTGTGTATTAATTCCATTACAGAGTTGCTAATTATCATTTAATTTATGATAAGATGGGTACCTGGGCTGTAGGATTTTCTCTTGTCCCCATTAGTCCCATTCTCATAGTATGATATGAATCAGAACTATTACAAGTGATAGACTTGAAATACCTAGCAATTGATATTTGGTGTTTTGTGTTGTTTTGTTTTGTTTGGTGGGTGGTGGAGCTTGAACTCAGGACCTGCACACTGGTTCATGAGCTTTTTCACTCAAAGCTGGCTCTCTACCATTTTGCACCACAACTCTAGTTCTGGTTTTCTGGTGGTTAATTGGAGATGAGTTTCATGGTGACTTTTCTGCCTGGGTCTGGCTTGGAACTGTGATCCTCAGCTCTCAGTGTCCTGAGTAGCTAGGATTACAGGCGTGAGCCACTGAAAACCCGACAGGTGTTGTTCTTTGGCACAATTTTGAGATGTCGTAAATCATTTTGGGGTGTTGTAGTAATGTTTATTAAAAATGAAGTTCCTGTAGCACAGTATCTCTGTATGTTCCCAGGAATGAATGGTATATAATAGCCAGCAACCATAATAGCTAATATCCCACATGGCCCCCTTGATCACATTTGAGCAAATTATTTTTTGTTTATAGAATAGCCTACCAATGAATAAATATATAAACTGTTACGTCTGTGTCATTGTTTACTCCTGCCCCTTTGAGTTTTTGAGAGAGGGTCTCATTATGTAGCCTCAGGCTGGCCTCAAACTTGAGTTCCTGCTGTCACTGACTCATACTAGTGATTATACATGTGCATCACAATGCCTGCCTATTTTTATGGAAGAAATGCATCTCAATCTAATGGCTAATATTTTTCAGGAAAAAAAGGATTTACTTCCATTTTTCCTCTTTCCTTTTATAGCTTACTTGTTTTTGGAGGGAGGCACACTGGGGATGAATTCAAGGCCTTATATTTGTTATGTAGGAGCTCTACCACCTGAGCCATGCCCTTGTAGTTTTTGCCAGTTGTAGGGCTTGAACTCTGGGCCCTGGGTCTACCACTTGACACACAGTGCCACATCTGGCTTTTCTGTTTATGTGGTGCTGAGGAATCCAATGCAGTTCTTCATGCATGTGAGGCAAGCACTCTACCACTGAGCCACCTTCCCAGTCCCTGTAGTTTCTTTTTTAAGAATTTAATTTTTATTGTTTGGTGTCATTCTGGTGCCTGAACTCTGTGCCTGGGCCTTGTCCTTGGATGTCTTTAAGCATCAGCCTTAAGCCAAAAAGGGAAGAGACAGTGTCCAGGCCCTGAGTTCAGGCCACAGTAATAGCACAAAAAAAACCCAACAACACCCAAACAAACCAAAAGAAATAAAACTATTAACTATAAGAAGACTTATTAGAGAAAAGGTGAATAAATGCCAGTAGGGGTTTGTTCTTTGTTCTTGAAGCTGGGGACCAAATACCACTTAATACACTTAAATCCCACTTAATACAACATGAAACATAGTCTTTGGCATCTGGAAAGAAGTATGTGAGTGGATATTTATTCTGAATTGGTATTCTATATATACAGTCAGTGCTTATAAATCTTGAACTGATGTGGAAGGGATATCTAGGACAGCAGATTTGTCATTTTGGCAGGCATGTTGCATGTGGATTTCTGTTTTACTGGTGAAGGAGGGAGGCTACCCAGAAGAGTATATGAGAGCTAGGCTACTCCATATCTCAGATTTACAGTTGCTTGTCATGCCCTCACATCCTACCTTCTCTGTTATTCTTTTCTGTAAGTTCGCTGGTAGACATCTTATTCTTCCCAATGTGTGTTTTGCCAATGGCTTCACCTCTTCATGTGAAGTCCTTTTCCACCCTTCTAGTAGATTCATGATCTCATCTTTAACACTCATATTCCTCTACAGAATTTCTAGAGGTACCTGGTTCTTTACTTTTTATTTCCTTTTGTTGCTTGCATGCTAGGCAAGTACTTGTACTCTACTACTGAGCTATACTCCTAGCTCTATTTTTCTATTGTTTTTTCTTTCTCTTTTAGACTTCTTTTAGCTCTCCTGCAGGCTGCTTTTATTTTATTTTTTTGTTGTACGAGCTTGTACAGTATTCTTGTCTCATCTTAAGAAATTTGCTTGTCAGTAATATTTTGTCAGTATTCCAAATTACTAGAAATATTTCTCATTATTTCGTTTTTCTTTCTCTTTCCCACATCTGATTGATCAACAAACTCTTAGTCATCTTACATTTTCAATACAGCAATAAGTGGTGTTCTGCAATATGGTATCTTTAGACAGTTTCATAATTGTGGGAACATCAGAATGTACTTAACATAAGCTAATACTACAGTGATGTCACTGGGTCATATAACCTTAGAGGAGACCACCCTTGTGTCATTCACCCACGCAGTATTATGTGGCACAGACTGTATGTCCAGATTCCATGTCTTATCTTTTCTCTAGCTGCCCTTGCTCCATGCCTCTGTAATTGCTAACTTGGTGATTGGTGCATCTCTTGATAGGCTTTCCTACAGGCTTTCTTCAGTAGGGCCAGAGAGATTCCCTGCTTTAGACCTGTTCCTGGTACCTGGATTACAAACATAACTAAGAGCCCTTCTATTGGCCTACAGGTGTCTTTCCTGTCACATTCATCTCCTTTCAGGTCAAGCATCTTCCTGCCTCAGGATTTGACAACATCCTTTACTTCCGTTTGGAACATGGCTTGCCTGACTTCCTTTACCTCGCCTCCCTTACTCAGATGTCACCTTCAGTACCGTCTTCCCTGGTCACTGTTGGTTATACACTGTACTGCCTCCTCTTCAGTGTATGCCTGTACTATCTTCTTCTCTGCTTCATTTTTTTTTGTTTTGTTGATTGCCATTTGTCTTCACAAAGACAAACATCTTCTGTTCATTTAGTTAACTCAGGGCAGAATAGGACCTCAGGAATTGTAGTTCCCTGAATGTACTTTACCTGCACCTGTGTTCACTGTGAGTCTCTTGGTCTGACTGGGGTGATGGAGGATGGAGGAAGGTCACTAAAACATCAGCTTTTTTTTTTAACTTTCCAGCTACACATGTCTCTGGAGTATAGGAGACACCTTCACACTGGGAGTGCTCATGGATTTCAAGGCAGGAGAGGCCAAGCATCCCAGGAAAAGTATGTTAAATAACTGGCCTTATTTCACATATAGTTCAAACTTAACAAGGAGTTGAGAGGGGGCCTGTGCTCTCTGGTGCTGCTTTCCTTGCTCCCAGTCTTGACTTTGGTTTCTTTAATGGAAGAGGTGGTTGAAGGTTGCTCACCAGCTAGGACAGGTATTGCTGAGCTGTGCTTCTCTGTGAGGCACAGAGCCTGGCTCTGACTGTGCAGCACTAAGAAACTTTTGGTATTTTCTGAAAACAAAACCTACATGAAGACAGGTGCTCGGCTCTTCACTGTTTCTAAGAGACAACAACACTGAGTTAGGCGCTGATTACATTTTCTTGCCAGTTATAATTCCAGGGACCTTGTTGTGTACTACTCTCTGGATAGTATTTTCAAGTGATTAAATTTGGGGTTATGATGTTGTGGGATTTTGCTTTGAAATGAGGCGTAAGTGGGCATCCCAATCCCTGCCTTCCCATCAAACCATATCCTGGTGATTATCTAACTTCAAAATTCCAGGCACTGGATGGAGTTGGGGATAGTAGACTAAGCACACAGTGAAGAATTTGGCTTTTCAAGTAAAATGTGGACTTGCACAGAGCCAGTAGTACCATTTTAGTTCCTTGGGACTTTTGGGATAGTTGTCCACATATTGAACTCTGTTTTTATTTCTTCAGAAAGGCCACTGAAAGCAGAAATGAGGACTGACGGGAAATACCTTTGGAAACTTACTATGTAGAGAAAAGGTAACTGCCAAAATGCTAGATTAGATGCTAGTTGTTGTGTTTTGTCTTTAAACTCCTTTTTTTTTTTTTTTGCTCTTTGAAGAGGGATTTACTTTTTCTTCTGCCTGTTAAAGCTCTTCATGGGTTTTTAAGAAAAAGGAGCTATTTAAATCTAATGAGAATTATCTTTTAGTCCTATGGATGACTATATAATGGAAAAGCTGGGGTTAGCATGTAGATGAGGTGCTCCACTGTGGTTGTTCAGGTGACCTGAATGTGCTCCCCTCTTTGGGGACCAGCTTTAAACACAGCAGATGCCAGCACCAAGCTTAACCAAGTAAGAGTCAGGAAATTCAAACTCTTAGCACCTGTGACTAGTCCACGCTGTTCACGCACATATCAAGTTCTGCTCACACTGAAGCTGCATATGGGGGCCTAGTCACTGGTGCTGTAAGAACTGCAACTGTGAAGTTCCAGACTTTGATGTGATTAAAGTCTCAGTCTTAAAATCCCTCCGTGTATCATAACATTTTTTGTTTGTTTTGTTCATTTTGTTTCTGCTATTTCTATTTGCAATGAAACACTAAGCAAATGGTGCTTCTGTCAGTATATAACCATACAAACTGCATGTGTATAATATGTAGCTTTATGCAGAAATCACGCCCTGGCAGAAGTATATTTGACCTTTCAAATTAAGTGCATAAAGCTACCAGCCAGATGTTTATTTCATCAAGGACAACAAAAGCAGCAAGTTTTCTCTTGTAGTACAATCATGGGCACAAGTTATATTATGTAAAATAGAGGCTCTGCCATAAAGTTTTAGGATGTAGGGTACAAGAAGGGAGGTGATGAGCAAAATCTTCCATAAATGAAAGTAATTCCACATTGCTACCATACTCCATGAAACCCTGAGATGAACAGTAGTTCTTAAATGCCTGTGCTTGGATCCAGATCCACTAGGACACTTCAGTATGTTTCCAGCTGGCTCATCATCAACTTCCTGCTGTATCCATAGGCCAAAAATAGTGAGTCATTGACAGGGAATGCTCAAATCATAGTAGGTTTCAATCCAGAATATAAAACTGTTATTCCTAGGAGACAAAATGGTGATGAAAGACTGTGAGAATCCCCTTAGGGATAGTCATGTGCTATAAAACCCATCAAGTGAAGAAAGAATTTATTTCCAGGTATCCCTAAGGAAAATAGTCAAAACAAGACAAGGATCAGGCCTTCTCACAAAGGTGATTCATGGTAGGGGCAGAACAGTTCATTTCCATGCCTGGCTAACTCCTGGAAATGGATGGCGCAGCACCAAGGTCTACCGTGGCCAGAAAGAGGTAACTGGAGCCATAGGTGAAGGCAAGAGCACCAACAGTGAAGGCTTTGAGGATGAATTCGATAAGGGAAGCATGTGTACTTTGTAAAACTATAGTGTCGTGCAAACTTAAGGAAGTTGGAGGTTACTAGTATTAAATAGAGTTTGTGTGCTATTGGGCCATGAATTAAACAATTCATGTGTGTGTGTGTGTGTGTGTGTGTGTGTGTGTGTGTGTGTGTGTGCTAATACTAAGTCTTGAACCCAGGATCTCGTTGCTATTCCTGAACTTTTGTGCTCAAAGTTGGCATTCTACCAATTGAGCTACAGTTCCACTTTCAGCCCTTTGCTGGTTAATTGGAAATAAAAAGTCTCTTGAGCTTTCCTGCCCAGGCTGGCTTTGAATTATACTCCTCAGATGTCAGCCTCTCAAGTAGTAAGGATTACAGTTGTGAGCCACCAGTGCCCAGCCTAACCAAAGTTTTAAAATATATAATGGTTGCTAGAACAGGTTTTCACAGATTCCATGGAGTTGGTTACTATACAAGTTAACACTTAAAGTCATTATTCTCCTGCCTAACTCTAAAAGTTGCCCAAAAGCACTTCAGAAGCTGCTTGCTTATTTCTGACTTCAGAAATGTCATCACTAAGGATGTTGTACTTTCTGTAAACCCTTATTGGTCCTCTTACACATTATGTTTGCATAGATCTGTACTTTCTAAGAACAAGTGATGTTAACTTCAAACCATAGGAAGTCCACATCTTCGACAATCCATTTAGGCTATTTAGAACAAAAAATGCCAAACCCCTGCCCAGGTATTAGGGGGTAGTTGATAGGACCAACAACAAAAGAACCAATTGTTTGGGTGCACCTAATCTGTTTCTGTACTCAACACACTCACCTTCAGTTTTCAAAACACTAAGAAAGATTTCAACAAACCCTACCTGCTTTCCAGACATGGAAAGGACTTGAATTCTATATTTGATACAATCTACTGGGTAGACAGCAAGCCATAAGCAAATTCCACCAATTCTGACACTTAGCATCAAAGGCACAGGGCCTAGAGGAGAAAAATGGGTGTGGGGAGGTCTTTTGAGGAACCTCCATACTGCTTTCCAAAGTGGATGAACAAGTTCACATTCCCACCAACTATGCAGTAGGGTTCCCTTCTGTCCACATCCCCTCCAGCATCTGTTGTTACTAGATTTGATTCTAGCCATTCTAACTGGGGTGATGTGGTATCTCAATGTTGTTTTGATTTGCATTTCTTTTATGATTAGAGAGATTGAGCATTTCTTCATGTGTCTATTGGCCCTCCTTCTTTCCTCTTCAGAGAAGTTTCTTTGTAAGTCTTTCGCCCACTTATTTATTGGGCAGTTGTTTCTTTGAGGATTTGTTGTTGGGAGATTTAATTTTTTGAGTTCCAGGTATATTTTAGATATGAGACCCTTGTCTATTGTATAGTTAGTGAAGACCTTCTCCCAACCCGTAGACCTGCTGTTTTGTCCCTGTGTTGCAGCAGTAAAGGGGTGGGGCATGGAAGGTTGCATGATTTACATGGTTCCCTTCAAGCCTCAGGCTGCATCTCCCTGCAGAGGCAGCCAGAGGTGAGGGCATAGACAGCTGTGAGCATTGCTTGGACATTTGGCTGGTCTGAACAGTATAAATAAATAAATAGTAAAGTGTTCTTGTATACAAAATTGAATGAAAGACAGTTCAGTTTCAGGTGATCCCCACCCAGCCTTCCTCCAACTGAAGGTATTCACAGGCAAATTGGTCAAATGCCTTACTAACCAGGCAAGCCCTGGGAAAATGAACCTCAACAAAGATACTTTGTTTAAAAGAAATCTTGTCTTAAATCTTTGTTACCTAAAAATTATGGAAAATGTAAGACTGATTTTCATTTTTGTGCACTTTAAGATTTATGTGATTGAATGTGTGTGTGTGAACGTGTTGAAGATGAAAATCGTCAGCATGTTGTAAAAAAAAATGAGTGAGTTCAGGTTTGGATGTCAAATGGGTTAAAGGATTATTTTATCGTTTAAAGAGGAACTTTAGTTAAAAGACTTTCTAAGAAGTCTTTAATTTGAAAATTAAAAAATCTGTATTTTAAAATTTGGTATTTTTAAAATGAAAAAGCTGTTTACACTGTAATCAAGTTATCTGACTTAACAAAAAGATATTGGCTTTTGGGGATTTAGTTCCCTCTACTAAAATTTGGGGATAAATATTATAAATTTAAATGAAAAAGTTTGTTTAACACTGTCAAAGGCTTCACCTGTTCTGTCTGTCTAAAACTGTGTGTTTCTTTCATGAACCAAGAGAAAAGAAAAGGGAAAATCTTAGAAGCCAACAGAAGACCTATCTTTAGAGGTGAGGGGTGAGCTGCATTACTCAGTACCACGTATACAGAAAAGGCCAGAAGCGGTGCTAGAGCTCAAGAGAGTGCTAGCCTTGAGCAAAAGAAGCTCAAGGACAATGCCTCTGCCCTGAGTTCAAGCCCCAGGACTGGAAAAATACATAGGAATGGATTCCTGGATATAAAGTTTGGAAGTAAAATTGTTCTTAACATTTGTCTCAAAGTGCAAAAAGGAAAAATTAGAATTACCAAAATGATTGTTTTATTGCTATTTCAATTTGCTTTTAGGTTTTATGTAACAGTGCCCAGCAGGCCCACAAAAAGGAGTGAGGATTTTTAAAAATTTGTTAGCTATAACTTTCAGCCCCTAATCAATTCCAGGTAAGACCATGCTTAAAAAAACTATTTCTAATGACCATCTTTATTTCTTTTAATTGGAGTAAAGTGGCCTTTTATAAGACTCATTGATCTGGAAATTATGGTCCGAAGCCTGCCCGGGCAGAGAAAGGTCCCTATGAGACTGTCACTTGTAATCAGTCAGCAGAGTTGAGGCTCAAAGTGTTAGAGTGCTAGCCTTGAGCCAGAGAGCTGAGGGACAGCATTCAGGCCCAGAGTTCAAGTCCAGTGACCAACCAAGGAAAATGCCAATGAGGCATTTATCCCAGCATGGAGAAGACACTCCTGGAACTAAAGCAGTGAGGGAGAGGCAGTAAGCCACTGCTTGGATGCCAGAAATAATGTCAGATCCTAGAGTTTGTGCTTGGTCCTTCAAAAATTTATCAGAGCCAGGAGATCATAGGAAAATAGTTTGTAAGCATATCCATGTCTGTCTACTTCACAACTGCATAAGAACTTAGCAGTCATCTGTGATAGTGGGTAATAAAAGAAGAGATAATTTAAAATTCCAACCCTCTGTATGTGCCAAAAGCCCTAAGTGACAGTAACTTTTGAGCTGACACCAGCTACATAAAATTCATCTGTTCAGGAAAGAAAGTTTGTAAACCTGAGAATGTGTCCCTATTGATATCTGTCTGAAGGCCTGCATAGATTAGTTTCTTCAGCCAGCCAGAAAAATGCTTTTGCAAACCAAGTGCTAAGCAAGTTACACTGTTATAGCACCCCAAAAGGTCTGTGCAGTTGTGAAAAGTTAAAATATTGTTCTTAATGCATCTAACCCTGGTAACCACCCTGGTAAAATAGGCTAAGGTTATAGGTTCCTGGCTATGTAGGATCAACACCCCTGAGTCAGCTTGAAGTTACAGAAGATGGACCTTCACCCATCAACCCCCTTTTAAGATCAAGGGTCCAGAGTCAGTTTTGGAAAAAACTGATAGATAAAAGAAAGAGGCATGGGCTGGGAAGGTGGCTCAGTGGTAGAACGCTTGTCTTGCATGCATGAGGCCCTGGGTTCGATTCCTTAGCATCACATAAGCAAAAAGAAAAAAGCCAGAAGTGGCGCTATGGCTCAAGTGGTAGAGTGCTAGCCTTGAGCTGAAGAGCTGAGGGATAGCGCCCAGGCCCAGAGTTCAAGCCCCATGACTGGACCCAAAAAAAAGAAAAAGAGGCATGAGAAATAGTGATAACAAGTGTGCAGTGTGGAAACTGCACCTGTTGGAGATGCTTACAAGACTAAGCCTATGTCTTTACAAAAATATCTGGATAGTATAGAGTTGTCATCTTGGTAAATTGGCCTGGCTATTATCTAAACTGTCTTAAAAACCAGTGGGGCCACAGCCTGCCAAGCCTATTAATGTATCCTTAACCAGTATGTTTGTCGAAATTTGCAGCCTAGCAAAAGGTGTGACAGTCTTGTGGGGCCACTGACTCTGCTGCTGCTGCTACTGCACACCCTAATGGCTAAAGTTCAACAACAGTCTGACAGTCACCTGGAGGGAAATCTACATTGTCATCCTGACCACCTTCAGGATGGTAAAAGTGGACTGGACTCCTGCCTAACTCCATCACCCATGACTGCGTCTCAGGGGAAGACTGCTTCAGATCTGCCAAAAGTAAGATTTTGTGGTACATTCTTTCCATGATATCCAGCAATCCTCTCTACTCCCACAGTGGATACTGAGGGCAAGGACAACATCACTGGCCAGCCTTAGGTAGTCATGTTATGGTTGGCTCTGGTATTACAGTCATCTGTTTCCTTCTGTGTGTGAGTAGGAGCAGCAATCCCACTAGACTGGCCATTCTCATCATTAGCCTGTGGGCGAACCTGGTTCCACGAGCCAAAGAAAAAAGTGGAAACTCAAGCTGCAAAGAAGCTCAAGAAAATGTATAAAGGGGGGCTGTGGGGAGCGGTGGGGAAACCAAGTTGTTAATGAGATAGGGAAGCAGGGAGTAAAAGGGGTGGATGTGCTGCATTTTATAAGACAGAGCTTATAAGACAGTATAAAGGAAGACTTTGGAAAGAGAACTGAGGAAACATAAAAATGGTCTCCGTTAGATTAGAAAGGATTTGGAAAGTAAGTGGTGTCTTAAATGTTTACTAAAGAAAGAAAATTAAGACAAACCCAGAATGTTCAAGTAAGTTGCATATGGTGAGTATAAGTACAAGTTGGTGTGCGTGTGGGTTGAGTTTTAAAATAGAGCTTATCTTTGTAAAAGACCTAGTGAGAGACCGAGGAGACCAAGGCCACATCTGATGCCCATGTCTCTGACTAATGCCCAGGCGGATGAGACCTCAAACATTGCTCATCTACCCGTTTAACTATCACTCTTTTGCCTGATCTCACCAATCCTTGCCTGAGGTTTCTAAATTCATAGTGCTACATACTCAGGCTTGTCATACACCCCTGGCCAGAGAAAAAGATGAATTATTTCAAAGGTTTGAAATGTACATAACAGAAGGGAGAGTGTAATATCTGAGTTGCTGTTCATGGCAGAAAGTTCCTTCTGTTATCTGGCTTCAGTCCCTCCTGCTGTTGGAAATTTACTCTCTTCCTTCAACCCCCTTTTCCCTGGGAAAAGAACATCCATGGGAACAAAAATGTGAAATCAGAAATCAGAACAAAATTATTGACAAAGGGAAAAATCTCTTGGTATAGACAAACCCCAGCAAAGGCTGACAGCCTTTGTCCCTTCTCCATCCTTGCTAAAAAAGCAAAAGAACATCTCTCCCTCAGTCAAGTTTACCAAGCTGGCAGCTTTGCAGAAGGCTACTGACAACCTTGAGGCTCATCACCAGCTGCAGTGAGTTACTGTATTAGTCAGGAGCTTATAATATTGACACTGTAACAGTGTCAATAGCATTGATAGTATTAGTCATGCTGACCAAGTCAAGATTATGTTTTGCCTATGCTCCTGTGACTCAAGACTATGTTTTTGCAATGTTTTGCTTCTGTAACCTTGCTTGCTTGCTTGCCTTAGTAGCAGGGCCTTAAGCCCACCAATTGAAGAGCACCACCGAGTGGTCCCACTATGAGTGGCCTATTGCAAATTACTACGTATGATATTTACCATAAAGAACAAATGAATTTAAAGGTCATCTAACTATAACCAATGAAAAATATGCCAAGTCTGTCTTGCATGGCTCGTCTAGGTAACTCTATGTAATGTACCCCTAACAAAATGCATCCTACCCTGAGCTCAAGGCCATTCTCCTATACTCCCGGTGGTAGGAAGCAGTCCCTGTGCATGCTAGTAATCAAATTCCTAGCTCCTTTAACTGGGTGTCTTGTAGTCTCTTTGGATCTGGGATATATAATGTTTCATGTTTTCTCCTCAAATCCACTTGGCCCAGGAAACTTCTTCTAACACTCTGAATTTTAATGGTGCATGGGAGCCTAAAATGTTCTACAATTTTAGTGCAGCACTTATGTGCCTATGAAGAGCATCCTTACCAGTACCTGACCTACTTTTTTATTAATGTAATAAACCTAGTCATACCACTCAATATGTTTGCTTTTCAAAACAAGTAATGCCATTTAAGTTGTTTTAGTCCCAGGCCTCAGGAAATCTGGCTTGTCAGGTGTCAGTGGCTCATTCCTGTAATCCTTTCAGGAGGCTGAGCTATGCTGGTTCTAAGATAGTTCAGGTAGGAGCTGTCTTAGAATTAACCAGCACAAAGCCAGAAGTGGAGTTGTGGCTCAGGTGGTAGAGTGTCATCCTTGAGTAAGAACAAATATAGCCTTTACATTCAGTTGTCTCTTAGCTTGACTCTGCACCCTGTGCTCTTTTAATAAAAGCTGTATGAATGTGAAAGAATTCTCAAATGTAGTCCCAGATCTCATTTTGACTGCAATAACCATTTAGACAATGTAATTTCACAAGAAACACTATATAAAATAGCAACATAATTTAAGTGGAATTATAAAGAGGTCAATTAGTCTTCTGGGATATCTCCCAAAATTAATTCATGAACTCAACACATTGCCAATAAGAATTTCAAGATTTTTTCCTTTCACTTTCTTATTCTTTCTCCCTCCCTCCTTCCCTTCCTTCTTTTTCTTTCAACCTTCCTTCCTTCCTTCCTTCCTTCTTTCCTTCCTTCCTTCCTTCCTTCCTTCCTTCCTTCCTTCCTTCCTTCCTTCCTTCCTTCCTTCCCTCCCTCCCTCCCTTTCTCCCCCCCCCCCCCTTATAGCAACAGACAAGGTTGCTGAAAACTCTGGAGAAGTATAATAAATGGAACACAAGAGACTCCTTTTTGTATCTGTGTTGTCCCTGGGGCTTCAACTCAGTGTTTCACACTCTCGCTTGGCTTTTCCACTCACATATGGTGCTCTACCACATGAGCCACACTACCAGTCTGGCATTCTACTTATTAGTTGGAGATACTGTCTCTTGACCTTTTCTATCTGGCTTTGAACTGTAATCTCAGCCTCCTGAGTAGCTAGATTACAAGTGTGAGTCACCAGTGCCCAGCTGACTCTTTCCTTCTTATCATGTATACATAATATGCTAAAAAGGGAAAGAAATTCTCCAGTAACTCCTGATACAGGCTGTCTTCCCACTCTCACCAACAGAGGCACAGAGAGAATTCTAATTTAGAAACACTGATGTGATATTTCCTGTACTCCAGTCTTATGAGAGAAAAAACCCACAATTAAAATGTATTGCTATTTAGTCTTACACCTCTATGCGTTGTTCTTTCCCTATGACAGTTAGAGAAGCTAAGATACAGGGAAATTAACTGATTTTTGGTGGGCTAGCTCAAACCAGGAACCAGAAATAGGGAGCTCTTGGTATTGTAAGGAAAGATCTCCACGTGAGCAATATAAAGTACAATCCAACTAAACACAAAAGGCTACTGAAGACTCGTGTCACTGAGAAGTTGAGATGTGATCTGGCTTTGGAAAATGGCATTCTTCTAGGGCTCCATGCCAGACAACATGTGGTATCTTCCTGTTTCCTGTCAGTTTTATCTCCTGTGCCAGCTTCATTCTGAAGCTTCATATGATGGCTACTGGCAACGTCAGTATATTATCTTCTCAGCTTGAAATGCATCTGAAAATATGGAGCTTCATGTACCAGAGTTCATGCAAAAGTTTCATAGAGTCTGGCTAGCTCCAGTTTAATCACATGAGTCCATCTGTTCATGGGTCACTGAGGCTGGAGGAATAGAAGTCTCCTTTTCCCAGCTTTGAAACACAGGCCTGTGTCTGGCGTGTAGTAGAGTGAGAAAGACTATATAATATTTATACATTAACTGAGAGTGAAGAATGGGAGTTATTCTCAGTATCCTTATTCTTTTCTTTTTTTAGTCATGAGCCTGAACTCTGGGCCTGGGCGCTGTCCCTCAGCCCTTCAGCTCAAGGCTAGCGCTCTACCACTTGAGCCACAGCGCCACTTCCAGCTTTTCCTGCTTATGTGGTGCTGAGGAATTGAACCCAGGGCCTCATGTAGGCAAGGCAAGCACTCTACCACTGAGCCACCTTCCCAGCCCTCAGTGTCCTTATTCTCAGAGGACATTAGAGATACTGTTTTCAAAATGGAAAATGAATGCTGGGTGTCAAAATAAAAGCCAAGCCTAGATCACTGCATCCTTTCTTTACTGCTTGTCTTCTGAGTGCAGAGCCATTCCATGGCTCTCTCAGGCTTTTAAGCCCATATTTAAGTGCGAAATGCACATTCTGTGGAGATCTTGGGAAAGAGGGAGGGGGAGGGATGAGTACCAGTGTAAAGATCTTGAAGAGAAATAAAATTTCTCAGAAATCCCAATACCTATGACATTGTTTGGTTCAATAAGGTTGAATCTCAATTAGTAGACCTTTTAAGCTTAGATCTTTAGCTATACTTGAACTCAACTATAGCTACTTCTAGATCTTATAATCTAGAAGAGCTCTGTCTTCTAAAATGAAAAAGAAAAGGTCTAGAGCCTGGTGTGGGTGGCTCATGACTGTCATACTTGCTACTTATGTGGCTGAGATCTGAGGATCATGGTTCAAAGCCAGCCCAGACAGGAAAGTCCATAAGACTCTTATATCTCCAAGTAGCCACCCAAATAAAAAGGCTGTAAGGGAACAGGAAGTAGAGGACTAGCCTTCAGCAAAATAGCTCAAGGATAGCACCCAGATCTGATTTCATGCACCAGCACAGGCGCACCCACGCACACACACAGAATCTAATATCTCACAGTAATATTCCATCCCTTTGATCTTTGTCTCATCTTTCCAGCCTATGTCTTCAGGATATCAATTCTTCAACATTTTTCAGGATCTTCAACCTGTTGATATCCCTACTAACTCCTACCCATTGGCCATCTCTTCTACATTTTCTTTCTGCCTGTGGACGATTTAATGACCTGTCACTGAACTGACTTGTAAAAGTATTTATTTAGTTATTATTAAGTAGTTGTACAAAGGGGTTTCAACTCTAAAAGTCAGGTTATGAGTGCAATTCATCTTGATGAATGTCACCCCTTCTTTTCCAGTAAGACTCTTACTTCCAATTAAGTGCAAAGAGCTAGTGGTACTAGTAGTAGAACACCATTGATTGCAAGAGCAAGAGGCCCAGTTCCAGCAAAAGACACACACACACACACACACACACACACACACACACAGAGATATACACATTCATTCTCCACAAAAATATTAATAATTTAAATATATTCACCCTATTCTTTTCATCATCCCTTCCACACAATACAAACTCTGCCTCCTTCCAGACTTATCTTTTAGGACATGTTAAAATGATGGGTAGTAATAAAAATCATACAAGTGAAAACACCAGTGCTACTAGCTCCATGGCCATATGGAAATCATTTATTCAGCCACTTCATTCATTCCATATGCAATAAGTACCCAATTGCCATCTACTAGATATATAATTTGTACAAAACCACAGCAAGTTTTGTGGCTGTGTAGCTTACATCATGTTCTATGTAAACTACCCAGTGTCTCATACTACATAGGACTAATTGTGATCCCCTAGCCAAAGAGTGGAGGCCCACTTGAGAGAAGACCCAAAGCCATCAGATGAGAGCTTTCCATCAGCAGGCCTTCCCTGAGACTTGTACTAAAGTTTATTTTTCCTTTCTTTTATTTTGAAGAGATGATCTCTCTGGAGATTGACGGTCTTTTTCTTCATCCCAACAGTTTCACACTGGTACCCTTGGTCTTTGTGGTCTTCCAGATCTGGTGTGCCCCCTGCTTTGCCTGGGATTTGTGTGAATGAATTCTGGGAGGAATTCTGGGAGCTCACTCTGGGGCAGGGCCAGTATCATGGGTGGAACTAAGGCAAGGGTGAATGTATATATCAATGCCTATGTTGAGGGTGGGCTGAGGGTGGACTCTATGCTGAGGGCAGCACATATGCTGGGCCTGTCCCAATGCTGGGCTTGGGGCAACATTGAGGGTGGGCCTACCTGCGAGCAAGCTGGGGAAGGCCTTATACTGGGAGTAGGCCTATGCTGGGGGCAGGCCTATGCTGGGGGCAGGCCTATGCTGAGGGTGGTAAGGGGGCGGGCCCTATGCCACAACCAACCTATACTCAAGGCAGGCTTGTGCTGGGGGCAGGACCAATGCCAGGATTGGCCCAAGAAAGGGGCAGGTGCTATGCCGGGGCGGAGCTTATGCTGGTGAGTGGCCTGAAGGACAGACCTTTAAACAAAATTTTTTTTTTATTGTAAAGATACTGTACAGAGAGGTTACAGTTACATGAGCAAGGTAATGAGTCCATTTCATATAGAGCATTGTTACCCCTCCTCTGCTTTCCTCCTGCCATCCCTTCCCTCTCCACCTCCCCAACTCCTCCCTCCTCCCCCCACAAAGTTATAAAGTCCTTTTCTACAGTCTTTTTTTAAATATATATTTTTATTATTATATTTAAGTAGTTGTACAAAGAAGTTCCCATTCAGTCTATGAATACAAGGTGTCTGACAACATTGTCACCCATATCTCCTAACCCATCCCTTCTCTCACTTTTTTTTAATTGAGATTAGGTGATTACATAAATTTCACATATTTCACAGTATTGTGGAATAGTGATACTTAGTTAAGGCACAGACACATTTTAAACTTCACAAGGCACATTGTCATTATCATGGTCTATACAGTTTGTGAATTTTATGAGTTTTGACAATACAAATTATTTCTTGGACATCAGGTGATGTTTACATTTCTTTCCTTTTGCTTAGTGTAGGCTGTTCCCTCTTTCCCTCTCATTCCTCCCTTCCCATAAGTGCCTTGGGGTTGCTTCTGTCCAGTGCAGCTGATGGGCTCCTTTGTTGTATGTTGTTCATTTTCCCCCTTATGCTGTGTCCTACTCATGGCTTCCCTCCATCGTGTGCATGCATCTCCCTCCCCTCCTCCCCCCACAAAGTTTTGAAGTTTGTTTTCCTCAGTGTCTTGTACATCTTGTTACAATGGGTCATCTTGTATTCGGACAGAGCTTTGATAGCCATTACCTCCAACTTCCCTCGAGGAAACTCAGTTCTGTCTTCAGCGCTTTCCTGGGACAAGATGTGGGGTCCCTTGCAAAGAGCTTCCCAAAAGCCTGGGAGACCTCCTGGCCTGCCGGGTTGCTCTGCAGCTCTGCTCATCTGTGGAGCCCACTGGCCTCCACAGATGAGCCTGGGAAGCCTCAGGACCAGAGGCCGCTGCCTGGGAATCTCAGCTGCCAGGCCCAGATCACTCTCCATTGGAGCTTGGTGGAGCACTACACCTTGGGTCATCTCTACTGCTGTTTATCTACCCCTTGAGTCCTGTGATCTGTGGGGCTTGGCCGAGTGGTGGAGCTGAGGGTCCCAACTTGCTGCATGAAGGTGCCCACCTCACCCAGCTGTACAAACCATGCAGTGAAAAAAAAGGCATTTTAGGTGCTAGTGCCAGAGGGAGGATTTTCCTGGTCACCCTGCTGAAGTTTTTCCATAGCTTTGGTGCACAGCCTTATCCAGCCCCAAGAGCCGCAGTGTTCTAGAAACATCGGGCCTGGTCAAGTGATTCCAGGTGTGCCAGCTCTTTTGCTGTTGAAGAGCAAGAAACCAACCAAGTTCTCTCACTGCAGGACCTGTATCCAGAATGTGGAGATGACCCACATTTCTGCCAGGACTGGCTTCCATAAGATTTGGGCTTGACCATGAAGTTCCTAATGTCCTCAATGAAGCAAGCAGGAAAGGTGTGTAGAACGCAGGTGAAAGGACAAGCCAACTCAGGAGGCCGGGGCCAGGATCACCTTCCACAGACTTCAGGACCTCATTTCCGGAGCCATCGTGACAACTCCAGCTGTAGGCTGGCTGTGTTCCAGCACAGAGTATCTGAGGCCAGTGTCTTCAAAGCCTCAGGAATTGAACAATTCTGCATTCGTGGAGGGCCTATCATGCATCCCATGCACCTTCAGATGGCAATGTAGTTTATATTTGCCTCTCCTAGAGGTAGAGGGACATCTGGGGTTTTCAACCTATGTATTGAGATCCTACAATTCACTCTTTTTGAGGTATACAATTCAATACACTTTATTTGCATTTACAGGGTTGGGAAGCTATCACTTAATATTACCATTCTATAATTTTAGATATCTTTCTTCACTCCAGAAAGAAACTCTGTACTCAAGACTAGTCACTGTCTTATTCTCTTACTGACTTCCCACCAGAATCTTAGGACAAACACTGAAGTATTTTTTTCTGCCCTGTGTTTTTATTCAAGACATTTCATGTAGCTATGGCATGGCTTGTTTATGTAGCATATTTTCAGAGTTCACCCACCTTAAAGTACATATCTATCTATCTATACTTCATTGCTTTTCATTGTCAAATAATATTCTGTTGTATAGGTATCCCCTTAGTATCAATGACTAATTAATATTAGTATGAACTCTTCTAAACTACCTTTCCATCTTCTAATGCCTTAATCCATGTTTCTTTTGAGATGTTGTAGTTGTAAGGGAGACTATTTAGTCCTTATTTAGGGTTATGCTAGGTAATTTTTATTTGAGGCTATTGTGAATTGCAGTTCCTATTTAAACTTGGTATTGCCTAGTAACTACAACAAGTGGTATAGCCATATTTCTCATGCACATGCTTTCCATTTTAATAAGAATCCCCTCTTCTGCCTCTTTCCCATCTCCCACCCCTCTATTGTTAGCAGCCTTTAGTGAGATTTCCACCTCATACATAGCTTCACTGTAATTTGATGTCATTTACCTTCCATTCTCCTCTCCTTTTTACTTCCCCAGACTGTCCCATAAGTTCTATGTGTGTATATACATATGTATATATGTATATATATACATATATATATATATGCCTTTAAAGTCTCAATTCTACAAGTGAGAGAAAACATGATATTTGTCTTTTTAAGCTTGGCTTGTCTCACTCAAAATGATGCTCTCCAGTCCCCTCATAATTAACATGAGTTAAGTATTTCTTTATGACTTGAGTAATATTACATGATATATATGCACATATATATGTATATATATGTGTATATATATATATGTGTGTATATATATATATATATATATATATATATATATATATATATATATATATGCACTGTAATTACCTATCAGGTGTCAGGCACCTAAGCTGATTCTGCCATTTGTCTATTACAAACAAACCTGCAATAAACATGGGTGTGTGGGTGTCTTCCTTGTATATTGATTAGACTCCTTCAGATATATATGCCCAAGGGCAGTATGGCAGGGTTCTGATGTATACTATTTTTAGTTTTTTAGAGGCTTCAGGGTATTTCACACATGCACATGGTGTCCTTTAATCAGATTGACTACCTTTGCTTACTCCCCCCTTCCCCATTCTCTCTACCCCTTATTATTCAACAGCTTTTATCTTTTATAATGAGCTTCATTATGCCATTTTCAGTCACAGATGCACTGTTTTCCAATAATTTTCAACATTATTTTCCTTTCTTCTTCCTCTTAACGTACAACAGCCCCGCAATGACAAAATGTTGTATGCTTGGGTGTATGATCTCCTGTATCTGTTTACATATGTGTTTTTCCACACATGAGAGAAAACATATGACTTGCTTTTCTGAAGCTGGACTGAAAACAATATAACTTTACTCATCTTTATGGCTGAATGTTATTCTATTGTGCATCTTATATTTCTCATTGTGCATATCACATTTTTCAATCCACTTGACAGTTTCTAAGGCATCTGTTTCCATAGCTTGGCTATTGTAAATAATGCTACAAAGAAAATATATTTATAGGTGCCTCTCTTATATTCTGATTTACCTTCCTTCAGATACATGCTGAAGAGTATTTTCACTGGATTGTGTGGTAGACCTGTTTGTTTTTTGAGGGATCTCCATACTGATTTCCTTAGAGCTTATACTGATTTATATTCCCATCAACAGTGCATTCTTTCTAGTATTTGCTGCTGTTTGTGTTCTTGGTGATGGCCATTTTGACTGAAGACAGGAAAACTCTTCCGTGTTTTTATTTGTATTTCCTTAATGGCAAGGGATTTGAGGATCTCTTCACGTTTGTACTTCTTTCAAAATACATTTGTCTTTCTGGTTTATTTGCCCATTCATTGTGTTGCTGATTTTTTATGGTAAGTTGTATATGAAAATCACCACAGAGTTATTCCTACTGCATCTAAAAAGTTTTATTTGTCTGGCATTTATTTTCCTCTTTCAGGCTCATTCAATCATAAATAAGGGGTACAATGTTAATTTACAATTTGTATTTATTTCTCAATTCTTTATGTGTATGGGAGCAGGACTTGCTTTTAATCTGGCCCAACATTGCTTTGTGTACTCCTTCTACTTCTACTTTCTTACATTGCTGGGTATGATAGATGTGCACTACTCATTCCAACAGGCTTCCCTTGACGCTAGGATAACAAGTGTGTAACATTTTACTCAGTGATTGGTTGAGATGTAGTTTCATGAGCTTTTTATTCCTGGGATGACCTTGATTCACAGTCTCCCCTCTCTGCATCCCAAGTAGATAGGATTGGAAGCTTCAGGCACCACTCAGCCCTGTTTCCTCCCAATTCTGTGAAATGATAGCTTGAGTAATTAAAACATTTCCCACAGGAAGTGGAGCCATGGCTCATGTGGTAGAGCTCAGGGATGGCACTCAGGCCCTGAGTTCAAGCCCAGCACCAACAGAATAGTCATTAAAAAATTCCCAAGTCCTCTCTGTCCCTTTTGCCTATTTGAACCAAATTAGGTACTGTTCAGAAAATATCCAGGCCCTTGCTCATTCTGTCTAACCTATAGGGAAAGGCAAAAGATAATCAGAATACATAATACATGATAATTCTGATACCCTAACCTGTTACTGGGCATAGGATGAAAAATGGAGAGGAGATCCCCATCCAGGACTTCTCCACTTTGCATTGTCCTTCCCTTTTATTTGTAGCTAATGTAGGCTTTGTGTTATCATTCTTCCTGAATTTTCTCTTTTAAATACCCTGGTTCTGTTGATCTGGTGACAATTTTCCTGTTACTTGTCATGTTCCCTCTGGGAGTTTGTTCCAGTACCAACTCTTTATTTTTAGCTAACATATGTCTCAGCTTAGTAAAGCCTTTTGTTTCAGAGATCTCTTAGTTTCATCAGTTTGGGTTAACAGAAGAATTCCCTCCATTAGATACAGGAGAAAAAAATGGGCAAGATAGTTGATGTTCTGAAATTATTATCCTAGGCTCTTTGGCCTTGGTACATGCTCCCCTCCTTGGGCCCCCAGTCTTTAAGGTGCCTGTGTCTTTAATTTTCTGTAGTTAGGAATGAACTACATTCTGTTCCTCCTTCAGTGACAGCAAGCTGACCAGAGTCTTCTGTTTGGGGTTACCATGGGAACAAAATTCTTATTCTCATATTTGTTGTTGAATGCCCAACAGGTAAAGACCATGGGGTGAGGGTCTGAGCAAGGGTAGCCTTACTGACTTCCCAATATGTCAGTTGGGCATGACTTCTCATCTTTACCAAAAGAATAAAAATAAAATGAATGAGTTTTTTGAGGGAGGGCTTGTGGGATGGTATGTGGAGGACAGAGGGCTGGTGGGAGGGGATGTGGGAGAGAGAAGGCTGGCTGGGGTTTTTGGGGGTCAGCTGAGTGAAGTGTTTGTGTGTATGTGTTTGCTAGTACTGGGGTTTGGACTCAGCACCTGGGCACTCTCCCTTAGCTATTTTTGCTCGAGGATAGTGCTCTTCCACTTGAGCCACAACTTCACTTTTGGCTTTTTGATGCCCTACCATAGGAGATTAGAATCCTAATGGACTCTAAGTCCTAGTAGATTTGCCTGCCTGGCCTAGCTTTGAACTTCACTCTTCAGATATGAGCTCCTGAGTTGTTGGGATTTCTGCTGAAGTTGAGTGGAAGATTTACCTGGGACCTCCCAGGGCCCACTTACCCTGAGCGTGAAATCTAGTTGTGATACTGTGTTGCTGGCCAGGAAATGGGTGATTTGTCTTAACAAGCAAGCTTGAATAGGGGGAATTAGGAATTAAAAATACTGAAAACAAAACAAAAATCCAGCAAAGTTCTTACCCTGAAAGGTAGCGGGAGAATCAACTGCCATCTAGATCTGGAATAGGGTTAGATCCTCCTTTATGTCCAGTTGTATATAAATTGAAAGATGTGAGATGGTCTGAGTCCAATCATTTTGTCCAATCATTTCCTGCTGCCCCTCACCCTCTTTTGAACCACATCAACCACAGCAGAAGCTGGGCTGGCTACAGGTCTTCTGCTTTGCCTTGCCTCTTCTGGTTCACATCGGTGGGGCACCAGATGCTAGACTTAGAGCTTTGAGCATTCTACCTTTGTGTATGACCTGTATGGCTGAATGGGATGGAATTTACAAGTGTCTGCTCTAGGTTCAAAAGTCAGAATCAGTATTTTAGCCTGAAACCATTTATATTTTACAAAGAATATTTTCCTGTTTGTTTCTATTTTTCTCTTTCTTGTCAAGGGTTTACAAAGTTACAGCACATTTCTGGTAGCCTCAGTGTAGACACCATATTATTACTATATTAACTTGGCCATTTATTTGGCAATTTTTTGTTTAGGGGGGAGTAATACTAGGGCTTTCTCTGAGGTCCTCAAACTCTTGTAAAACTTTTCCACTCAAGGCTGATGCTTTACCTTTTGAGCCACATCTCCACTTTCAGCTTTTTTTCCTGGTTAATTGGAGTCTCATGGATTTGTCCTATCTTGGCTTGCTTTGAACCAAGATCCTCAGAATGCCTAAGTAGCTAGGTTTAATTTCCTGTTGACTTCGAATTTTCTTGTATAACATATATCCACTCTATGAAATATTGAGGAGCATATCACTTTCTCTCTAATGCTTTTGAGTTATACTGTACAATGTCTCTAGATAGAAAATTATAAGTTATCATGATGTAGTGAAACTGGTTTTATTTAACTTTCTAAGTCCTCCTATGTAGCAATTGGATTAATCTGTAAAGTATCTTGTACTTTAGCTAAACTTAATATATTTTGAAGATTCAAAAAGTTTTTCTATATCTGGAACTAAAATATGAAAGGCAATTGCAGAATGTATGTCTCACGGAATTGATAAAATCTACAGAATTATAGATCTGATAACTTTGTGGGCCAAAAATTTGGAGATGCTGAACACTACCTAAAAGCCTGGTATGTGTGGCTTTCACCTTATTTTTAGTGATACTATAAGTCTGTTTTAGAAACAATGAATATAAAATTCTTATCTGCTTTCCTTTTCTTAGGATTATTTGAATTTGAGAGATTTGTATGTTCAGGTCCATTTGCAGATCCGTGTACCACTGGTTGGTACGCATCAGACGTAACAAGTAAGTCATAGCATTCAAATGTGCTAAATTTTGAGCAAAAATCCTAGGCTTGTTTAGTGAAATCAGGAACACAGCTATACCTTTTTTCTTAATAATGTAAAGTATATGGAAAATGTTATTTAACATGTTCACAGATTAAATGCTATTTAACATGTTCTATGCCTTTACTGTTGGTTAAAATACTGAAGTTTAGGCACTGTGATAACTTAAAGGGACTGGTCCCTTTAAGTTTCACTCTGGGGGTGGCTGGTTGTTCTAATAATAGTGGATAGTGTGTTAGGGATGGGAAACTGGTATTCAGCCTAGCTGTGTTCCACAAGGATGGCCACAAGGGCTTCAGGTATTTAATTAACACTAGAAACATACTTCATTACCATGGTGAAGATAAAATTAGTTTTTATTAGTGATATTAGTGCCTTACAATTCAGCATTATGTATGACAGACTCTGAAAACATATTTGGGCATGGATGGCTGCAATCCTAACTACTCAGGAGGCTGAGATCTCAGGATTGTGGTTCTAAGCCAGTCCATGTAGGTAAGTCCATCAGATTTTTGTCTCCAATTAACCACCAAAAACCTAGATGTTATGCATATACCAAGTGATGGAGTGCTGGCCTTGAGTGCCCAAACATTGAATTGAAGCCCCAGTAACTGGCACCAGAAAAAATCCAAAGGGAAGAAAGATGTGACTCAGGCAAAAAATTTTAAAGATAGCTCACATTGTATAAATAGGATGTAACAGTCTGAATAAGGCCTGTGGTGTATACCATTGGAAGAAGGTTGATTCCTATCAGATCCTGTCTTCAGCTGCTGGTTTATTCATGTCCCATGGAGAAGACAGTATCTGTGCAAGCAGCTTACTAAGGTAGTTTTTCAGGCTTCATAAAGTTCAGTTTTCCTCACTATATTACAGTTCCCTTTTTGCAGCTTCACTGTATCACGGGTTAAAAAATAAATCCAGGGGGCTGGGAATGTGGCTCAGTGGTAGAGCGCTTGCCTTGCATGCATGAGTCCCTGGGTTCAATTCCTCAGCACCACATAAGCAGAAAAAAGCCAGAAGTGGTGCTGTGGTAGAGAGCTAGCCTTAAGCTGAAGAGCTCTGGGATAGTGCCCAGGCCCAGAGTTCAGGCCCCACTACAGACCTCCCCACCCCCAGCAAAAAAAATTCAAATCTGTATTGCAGAGTTTTTGCTATATCATGGGATTTTGCTGATAAAATTATGTAGGTTTAAGAATATAGAAAGTGGGGCTGGGCATGTGGCTTAGTGGTAGAGCGCTTGTCTAGCACACATGAAGCTCTGGGTTTGAATCCTCAGGACAGAAAAAGCCAAAAGGGGCACTGTGGCTTAAGTGGCAGAGTGCTAGCCTTGAGCAAAAGAAGCCCAGTAACAATACCCATCCCCTGAGTTCAAGCCCAGGACTGGCTAAATAAATAAATAAATAGTGTAGAAAGTGTTTAAGAGCATGGGAGGTGTTTATAAGTATAGAGTGTGGTAAAGATTAATAAGAGAGTGGGAAAAGTTTACAAAGCCTTAAACTATAAGCATATATCTACACACACACACACACACACACACACACACACACACACACACATAATAATAATAATATATAATGCTGCTACTTCACTGCTACTTTCATCTATCGTAGGGGTTGATCATTGTATACTCAGTTAAAGGAGTTCTTATAGCATTCATAAATGTCTGATGCTTTGGAGCCCCAAATAGTTCACTAAGTAGTCTATATATAAGGGGTTTGTTCAGTATCTTCCAGTTTTCTTCCTTGACAGAAACCAACTGAAGTGTACATTCTTACCTTTCCATACCTTTGCATACTTTTTGGTGTTATAGTTCTGTGTTGGACTCCTGGTGGAAAGCAGTAGCTATGTAGAGATGACTGTTTTGGTTAAATTCAGTCTTTTCTGTTACTACTACCACTACTACTATGACGACTAGTACCATTATTATTATTATTATTATTTTGTATGTGTATGTGTATCTGTCTTTTTCGCTTTTTACTTTTTTCTTTTTCCCAGTGCTGAGGATCAAACTCGGGGCCCTTCTCATGTTTTTCCACTGAGCTAAATCTTAATTGTTTATAGTCTAACAAAATATCCTTTAAAAATGAATTCATAGGAAAGAAAAAATCATTCTAATAAACTAATTTTTGAGGGCTTGAGCCCAGGAGATTACTTCATAAGTACTTCATAAAATGCTGTATAATTGAGCTCTATACCATACTGTACCATAATTTAGACCACTCTTGACCTGTTTACTGTCTCTTTCTTACAGAAGACTCAATAGCAATTAGTCCATGGTATTAGAATATTTGTTCTAGTGTTTTTACTTCTGTTTTTCTTCATAAACTATTACCTGAAACCATCCTTTAATATCTGACTTACCCAGTGTTTCATTTACCAATGGATTCCAGGCTAGCCTGAATGGTACACAAAATAGGGAAGAAGAGGAGGAAACTCATGAATTCTAAACTTACCTTCTTTCCTTCTTTCTCTTTCCTTCACACACACACACACACACACACCTGATATGTGCACCTATCAGCTTATTTCAGGTCTCAGTTCTGTGCTCTGAAGTTGTTTCTTTAGCTCTGTCAAAATTTCTTGTTTGTATTTGTTTTGGTTTTTTTTTTCTTTTGCTTTTTTACTTTTCTATCCTGAAATCCTAAAGTACCAAGAGTCTCATTGCCTTCCAAAATGCCTGACTGCTTTTTTTGTGTTTTCTACTTTGTAGCAGAGTTATACATGTTACAACAGATACTAGAATAAACTATCCAGAGAATGAACAAACGTAAGTTGACTTTACTAATATGAGTTGTAAAAGGCATTGGGACTTGATGACAGATTTCCTTAAAAACCACTGGTTTCTGTGGGTAAGTGGTAGAGCATTAGCCTCCAGCAAAAAAGCTCAAGAACAGCCCCCGGACCCAGAGTTCAAGCCTGGACCATTAACAAAAACAAATAAAGTAGCATACAACCTATTTCACAGCTCTAGAGGATCAAAGTGTCAGGTCAAAGAGCCTGCAGGGTTGGCTCTTTATCAGGTCTTTAAAGAATTTTCTCGACCCTTTCCCCCTATTTTGCAGTTTGTCCACAATTCTATGATGTGTATATTCATCCTATAAGTCTGCCTTATTTTGTAGAAGACATTTTTTCCTAGACCTAGAAAGATAATTTCTCATAAATCTGATTCCAAGGTTTCCAGTCAACAAGAACAATGTAAAGACATAACTTACCTTGGATAAAGGGCTTAATCCCTTGCTCTGTGACAAGATTGTATCTGCTTGAATCTGTGGTAACTGGATTTCCTAGTAAAATCTTGTTGCAGATTAGGGTGCCTGTGTGTTTTTGTTGTTATGGCTAAAATTCAGAGCCTTGTACCTATTCTGCTTTTTTATTAATGGATGATGTGTTAATTCTTTAACCCTTTTTCAATCCACCATTTTGCTAGTTAGTTGCAGATGAACTCTCTAAGATATCCCAATTTGGGTAGCTTCAAATTGTTATCCTTTGTTCTCAGCCTCTGAGTAGGTAGGCTTATAGATGTGAGACAGAGACATGCCCAGCCATCCCAGATTATGTTGAAAGCACAAAAAGGGAGATCACTGAATAAGCTAGCAGAGAAAAAGTGTGACTCGAAATTGAGCACCTAGCTAGCAAGCACAGGGCTCTGAGTTCAGACTAAGTACTTGAGAGAAGTGGTTTAGGAATAGAAGAGCTGGAGGTTTGGCTCAAGAGACTGAGCCTGCTGCCTAAAACTGCCTAGCATGCCCAGGCCATGTTTTCAGTAGTCAGCACTGTAGAAAACAGTGTGATTTCAACTATACTGTCCAACTTAATTTCCTGTTTGTTTCTCATTTGTTCACAGCAATGACAACAATACCAATGAAGGTGTAACTTCTGGGTGAGTTGTTTTCTTTGGTGATCTGCATGGTAAACCATTTTGGAATATGATAACAATGGACAGAATACATGAAGACCTATCAAAAATGTATGAAATAGTTTTCAGTTTCTAAATTAAATAGAAAATGATAAATCAGGTCAAAAGAGACTTGGTCATGGTCTGCTGTAAATTCAAGGACTGACAGCCACAATCTTTAGAGTATCAGTGGCTGCATGCATACAGCTCATAAAGAGCCAAAGGAGGTGAAAATCCCTCTCAGAATCAAGCAGGTAGTCCCAGTTTTCTGCAGAACCCAGGAGAATGGAGCTCATCAACCCTGGACCAATGCTTCATTCTCTAGGACTCAGTAACCTTGAAGGCCCACCCCCCCCCCCCATCACATTGGATGGGTGTCCTGCTTCTAGCCTGGTGTCCCTATCTGATTCAAGGCAGCAAAGTCAGTCTCAATTCATGTAATTAAAGAGGAAATAGAGAGAACATGGGAAGCAGAATATTTTAAATTAGTCCACAATAAAAGAGAATTCAGTTTTGTTATGTGTACTCTGATAGAAATATTCATTTGGGGCTGGGAAGGTGGCTGAGTGGTAGAGTGCTTGCCTTGCTTGTCTGAGGCCCTGGGTTCGATTCCTCAGCACCACATAAGCAAAAAAAAAAAAAAAAAAAAAAAAGCCAGAAGTGGCACTGTGGCTCAAGTGGTAGAGTGCTAGCCTTGAGCTGAAGAGCTGAGGAACAGTGCCCAGGCCCAGAGTTCAGGGCCCGTGACCGGACCCCACCCTCAAAATCATCATCATCATTTGTATCTTGTCTATTTTTGTTCCCATATTTATTTAAGCTGGGTCAGGGCCTCAGCCCTGACCCTGAGCTTTATGTGCTCAAGACTACCACTTGATCCACAGGCCCAAATTCAGCTTTTTTGGTAGATAATTGGAGATAGGAGTCTCATGGACTTTTTGGTCCATAGTGGTTATAAGTGATCTTCAGAATTCTGCTGCTTGAGCAGCTAAAATTATAGCCCTGAAGCACAGGCACTTGCCTAGGACAAAATTATTTTAAAATCATGAATGCAACCTTTTTTAGCCAGGTGTACACTTGTAATTTTCCCCAGAAGCCTCATTTGTAGGGAAAGATAGAAATACTGCTTTTCATGTAACTGAATATGTAAAATTTGATATTGTACCAATTTATTCATTCTGACTTAATTGTAGTTAACTTGAATGAAAAAGTAAATTTATGAATTCACTTGGTGTTTGACTGTGTGTAACTTAACCCTTTAGCCTGGAGAAGCCTGAACCACCAGAGATAATCTTACAACATGTTAACAAAAGGTGAGATCTATATGTAACTTAAGATACAGAGATATTAAGCTAGGTATTGTGGAAACTATATGAAATGGTTGGGCATTCAAGTTATGTCTGTTACATTTCTCCCATTTCTCAGTTATTCGAAAAAATAAGAACCCAGCCAGAAGAGAATCATTGTGCTTTTTCAGTGAGCTCTGAAGAAAACCCTTACAATGCTATGTCTGTTACATTTCTCCCATTTCTCAGTTATTCGAAAAAATAAGAACCCAGCCAGAAGAGAAACATTGTGCTTTTTCAGTGAGCTCTGAAGAAAACCCTTACAATGCTAGTAGATAGTCTATATAAGGTAGTATACATTTTCTGTGACTGTAGTAATCAGTTTCTACAAACTAAATATGCCATACATTCACAATTTATCTCACAGTTCTAGGAATAGAAGTTTCATAACAGGGTATAAAAAATCTCTCTACACCCCTAAGTGCTATTTGTTGACAATTTTATGACATATATACTCATCCTCTAGGGCTCTGCCTTATTTACTTACTTGTTTGTTGTTTGTTTGTTTAGCTCAGGTCCTGTGGCTTGAATTCAGGTCTTGGGCACCGACTCGTGATTTGTTGTGCTCAAGGCCAGTATGCTACCCCTTGAGCCAGAGGTCAATTTCTGAATTTCTGAGTAGTTTGTTGGAGATCAGAATCTCAGGAACTTTCCTTCTTGGGCTGGCTTCAAACCATGCTCCTCAGATCTAATTTGCTGAGTAGGTAGGATTACATGTGTGGGTCACCAGAGCCCAGTTCTGCCTTATTTTGAATGTGAAGTTCTTTGAATTCTAATTTTATTTTTTTGGGTGGGGGGTCAGGTCGTGGGACATGAACTCTCGGCCTGGGCTCTGTCCCTCAGCTCTTCAGCTCAAGGCTAGCACTCTACCATTTGAGCCACAGCACCACTTCAGGGCTTTTTCTTTTTGCTTATGTGGTGCTGAAGAATCGTACCCAGGACCTCAGGCAGGCAAGACAAGCGCTCTGCCACTGAGCCACCTTCCCAGCCCTGAATTCTAATTTTTTAAAGTGTGAATTTAAGGTTTCTGACATTATGATATGAGTAGTGTAAGGACATGATTTACACTGGATAAAGGGTGAAATTGCTGGCACTATGACAGGTTTGTGACTACTTTAGTGTGTTATTACTTAATTCCTTATAAAATCTTGTGCCACACGACAAAGATTAGGGTGTGTGTACATGTGTGTGTGGGGTGTGTGTGTGTGTGTGTGTGTGTGTTGTTACTTATAAAGCTTAGAAAATTATACCTATTCTGCTTTCATATTCATGGCTGATTTGTTAACTTGAGTACTATACTTTCAGCTCAGCATTTTACTGGTTAATTGGAAATGTTCTACCCAAGACATTCCTAATCTTGGTGGCTTCAAATTGTTATCCTCTGGTCTCAGCCTCTTGAGTAGATAGGATTATAATTGTGGGAAAGTGGCATACCTATCCATGCCAGATTATGATGACAGAACAAACAAGAAGATAATTGAAAAAGCCAGCATAGACAAAAGTGTGACTGTAAATTGAGCACTTAAATATCAGGGACAGGGTTCTGAGTTCAAACCTCAGTATTTGAGAAAGAGGCAAAACAGCAGGCGATTTAGCTCAAGTAACTGAGCACCTGCTTAGTCTACACAGACCTTAGTTTAAAGGTCAGCACTTTGGTATATATAAAAAAAAGTATGTTTTTTTTAATTGTGAGAATTAAAATTCTTTTTTTTCTTTTTTTTATTGTGAAAATACCATACAGAGTGGTTGCAATTACATGGGCAAGGTAATGAGTATACATAGTGCAACTTAATTTTGTTTCTTTTTCTTTTTTTATTGTAAAAATACTGTATAGAGGAGTTACAATTACATGGGCAAGATAATGAGTACATATCTTATCAAGCATTGTAGCCTCCTGCGTTGTTTCCCCTTCCCATCTCTTCCCATCCTCCCCCTGCCCTCCCACCCAATCCTCCCCACCCCCCACCAAAGTTGTAAAGTACATCTCATTGTTGCAATGGGTCCACCTGCATCCCCATTTAAATGATTTGTTTTTCCTTTTCCCCTCCACAAATTATGCTGACATCAAATACAGTAAAAGCATGGGTTATACTGTGGTGGAGGGACATACAAAGCAACAAAGAAATAATCTTATAAATGTGTTAGAAACAATCTTATGAAAGAAAAATAAATCATTTGAATACGTCTCTTAGGTTTCATTTCCCTAGCATCACCTTATCTGACCTTTTCTGCTTGACTCAGACATATACTAGATATTGCAACTAAAACTTATCTCACATAGGTCAATTCAGAAATTGACCTATGGCTCAAGGGGTAGCATACTGGCCTTGAGCACAACAACTCACGAGTCGGTGCCCAAGACCTGAATTCAAGCCACAGGACCTGAGCTAAACAAACAAACAAACAAGTAAGTAAATAAAGCAGAGCCCTAGAGGATGAGTATATATGTCATAAAATTGTCAACAAATAGCATTTAGGGGCATAGAGAGATTTTTTTATACCCTGTTATGAAACTTCTATTCCTAGGACTGTGAGATAAAGCTTTAGTTCCGGCTAACCATGGGACCTATGTTTCTTTGGGCCTGGCTTACTTCACTTAATAATTTTCTGTTCATTTTTCATTTGTTCACAGTGACACAGATACCAGACTACATGTTGTCAATATTTCTAATAACAACTTGAATACTAGGTGAGTTGTTTTCTTTTATCACCCCAGGGTAAACTATTTTTGGGGGGTATGATGACAATCGACAGAATACATGATGACCTATCAAATACTCTATAATAATTTCAGTTTTGTAACTAATAGAAAATGCTAGAGCAGGTCAAAAGAGACCTGGTCATGGTCTGCTGTAAATTCAAAGACTGGCAGGCACAATCCTTAGTCAGAGTATCAACATGCATGTAGGCAACTCATAAAGAGCCCAGGGATGTAAGAATTCCTCTCAGAAACACGGAGGCAGTCCCAGTGTTCTGTAGATCTCAGTAGGTAGGAGAATCATTTACCTTAGACCAATTCTTCATTCTCCAAAACTCAATTACCCTGAAAGAACCACCATCACATTGGATGGGAGTCCTGCTTCTAGCCTGCTGTTCTTTGTTCATATCTGGCACGAAAGACTGACATGATTGCTTTATGAAGGAGGGAATAGAGAAGAAAAAGGAAGCAGAAAATTAGATTAATTGAGGGTTGAGTTATTGTGAATTAATCTGGATTTAAAATAGTTCCACAACCATAGGGCATTAATCTTTTGTTATGTTTATAAGAATAGAATTATTCTTTATTTCAATGAGCCAGTCATTGGGCTTGAGATTAGGGTCTGAGCCATGTTCCTAAGTGTGTTTTGCTCAAGTCTAGCACTCTAGTCCCCAACCCACAATTCCACTTCCAGTGTGTTTGGTAGCTAGTTAGAGAGATGAGTCTCATGGACTTTTCTGTCCTGTGTGGTTAAAAAATCATGATTCTCAGATCTCAATCTCCTGAGAGGCTAGGGTTATATCTGTGAGCACAGATACTTGTCCTAGTCAGGAAAGACAAATACTCCTTTCTTATATAACTAAATATATAAAACTTTCAAGTTCTACCAATTTATTAGTTTTAAGTAAATTGTAGCTAAGTTGGATGAAAATGTAAATGAATTTGCCTGATATTTGACTGTGTATAATTTAATCCTTTAGGTTGGAAGAGATTAAAACAGGAGATCTTGTACTCGAAGATTTCAGTGAAAGGTGAGATGCATTCCTATATGTATGTATATATGTACATAAAGATACACAGGTATTAAGCCAGAATTTTTGGGAGAGGTATCAAAAGATTGGGCATTACAGCTTTGTCTGTAATGTTGTCAGTTTTCCAAGTTAGGTGAGTGAATGAGAAACCAGTCAGAAGACAGCCTCAGTGCTATTTTAGTGAGCAGTGAGTAAAACTCCTAGCAAGCTATCAGATAACCTATATATGAGACCCTATTTGAGTGGACAGTATATATGTTTTATGACTTTACTAACTAATTATCACAAACAAAATTGCTCATGTACTTAAAAATTATTCCACAGTCCTAGGGGATAGAAGTCTTATGTTAAAGTGCCATTGGTGTTGGCTCTTTTCTGGTCTGTAAAAAATAATCTTTTCATACCCCTTTTTCCTATTTTGCTGTTTGTTCGCAATTGTATAACATGGGGACTCATCCTCTAATTCTCTGCATCATCGTCGTAATCCTCCTCCTGCTCCTCATCACTATTAGTATCAATATTAATATTATTATTGTCCTTTTGTTCCAGTCTTCGGGCTTGAACTCAGAGCCAGGGTGTAGACCTTGAACATATTTTTGTTCAAAGCTAGTGCCTACCCCTTGAGACACAAGTCTACTTCTGTTGTTCTGAGTTGTTTATAGCCGATAAAAGTTTTAGGAGCTGGCTGCTAGTGGCTCATGCCTATAATTCTAGGTACTCAGGAGGCTGAGCTCTGAGAATCATGGTTTTAAGCCAGCCCAGGCAGAAAAGTACATGAGACTCTTATTTCCAACAAACTATTCAGAAAAAGCTGGAAGTGGCTTTGTGGTTAAAGAGGTAGAGGTCTAGCCAGGAACAAAAGAAGCTCAGGGACTGCCTAGGCCCTGGGTTGTAACCTTAGAACCGCCGTGTGTGTGTGTGTGTGTGTGTGTGTGTGTGTGTGTGTGTGTGTGTGTGTGTGTGTGTCCACAGGACCACATGCACACATGCACACAGATGAGATGCATGCACACACACACACACACACACACACACACACACACACACACACATTCACGCATGCAAACACACACATCGTCTCAGGGACTTGTCTCCCTGGCTGACTTCAAACTGAGACCCTTGTTTCTCAGCTTCCTGACCAGATATGATTATTTATGTGAGCTACATGCACCTGGCCTAGGAAATAAATAGTCTTAAATCTGCCATGAAGCATTTCTTTTGCAGATGTGCACATTTACTTTGCCCTAGACACTTTGTTTCTCAAGATAACTAGAAATACCCCTTTTCTTATAACTAGGTATATAAAATTTCAAGTTCTACCAGTTTATTAATTTTAAGAGAATTGTAGCTAATGAGTGAAGAAATAAGGGTAGGAATTTATCCCATATTTGACTTTGCATAATAGAATTGTTTAATTGTTTAATGTGGATATAAATGAACCAATCGAGCTCACACTGGAAGATGTCAGCAAAAGATCAGATGCACGCATATATATAAATATATATATATATATATTTGTTTGTATACATACATACACACATACAAACATACATACATACATACATGAATACAAAGATACAGAGATATTAAGCCAGAATTTCTGGGAACTATATCAAAAAGGTGGTCGTTTATCTTATATCTGTAATATTCCTCTCCTTTCCAAGTTAGGTGAAGGAATGAGAATCCAATCAGAAGACAAACTCTTTGCTATTTTAGTGAGCTCAGAAGAAAACCCTTAGAAAGCTATCAGCCTTTATATAAGATTCTATTGGAATGAGTAGTATATGTTTTGATTGACTGTAGCAAGATTATTATGAGCAAAGTACCTTCCAAATGACAAAGAGTAATGTGTGTCTGCGTCTGTGTGTGCTTGTGTGTGTGTCTTTCTTTTATGGCTAAAACTCAGAGCCTTGTGCCTATTTTGCTTTCTTGCTTGTGGTTGATAGAACTCTTGAACTACTCTTTGAGTCCAGCATTTCCTGGTTAATTGGAGATGGAATCTCAGGTGTTTTCAAATTACTATCCTCAGTCTCAGCCTCTGAGTAGACAGGAGTATAGATGTAAGACAGTCGCATACCCATCCATCCCAGATTATGATGAAAGCACAAACAGGGAGATCATTGAATAAGCAAGTAGAGGCAAAAGTGTGAGTCTAAATTGAGTACTTAACTAGCAGGAACAAGGTTCCCAAATTATCCTGAACCCAAACAGTGAGATCATTGAGTAAGCTAGTACAGACAAAAGCATGACTCTAAATTGAGCACTTAGTGCAAGTATGGTGATCTGTGTACACACCTCAGTGTTTGAGAGATGTCATGGTATGGGCAGAAGATCTGGTGATGTAGCTCAAGTAACTGAGCACCTGCTTAATCTGCATAGACCTTGGTGTCAGTAGTCAGCACTTTGATTTAAAAAAAGTATGTTTTCTTATATATAGTGCAACTTAATTTTCTGTTTGTTTTTCATTTGTTCACAGTGACACAGATTCCATACCAGATGTTGTCATCCATTCTGGTAACAACGTAACTACTGAGTGAGTTATTTTCTTTTGTCTTCTGCATGTTAAACTATTTTTTTGGAGTATGATGACAATCGACAGAATACATCATGACCTATCAAAAAGTGTCTGTAATAATATTCAGTTTTGCAACTAAATAGAAAATGATAGAGCAGGGACTGGGAAGTTGGCTCAGTGGTAGTGCGCTTGCCTTGCATGCCTGAGGCCCTGGGTTCGATTCCTCAGCACCACATAAGCAAAAAGAAAAAACTCGGAAGTGGCACTGTGGCTCAAGTGGTAGAATGGTAGCCTTGAGCTGAAGAGCTGAGGGACAGCACTCAGGCCCAGAGTTCAGGCCCCACAACTGGACCCAAAAAAAAAAAAAGAAAAGAAAAAAAAAATGATAGAGCAGGTCAAAAGTCACTTGGTCATGGTCTGCTGTGAATTCAAAGACTGGCAGGCACAATCCTTAGAGTATCAACATGCATATATGCGACTCATAAAGAGCCCAGGGATGTAAGAATTCCTCTCAGAAACACGGAGGCAGTCCCAGTGTTCTGTAGATCTCAGTAGATAGGAGAATCATTTACCTTAGACCAATTCTTCATTCTCAAAACTCAATTACCCTGAAAGGCCCACCATCACATTGGATGGGAGATCTGCTTTTAGCCTGCTGTTCTTTGTTCCTATCTGGCAGTCATGAAAGACTGGCATGATTACTTTATTTCTTTTTTTGTCTGTTAATGATTTTTTTAATTTGAAAATACCATACAGAGGGGTTACAATTACATGGGCAAGATAATGGGTACACTTATCAAGCATTGTAGCCTCCTCCTTTGTTTCTCCTTCCTATCCTTCCCACCCTCCCCACTCCCCCTCCCCCACCCAATCCTCCCCGCCCCCAGTGACTACATTTCTTATCAAACATTGTTGCCTCCTCTTTTGTTTCCCCTTTCAATCCCTTCCCATACCCCCCCCCCACACACACATGATTATTAAGGAGGGAATAGAGAAGGCATAGGAAGCAGAATATTAGATGGAAAATTAGATTGTGAGGGTTGCGTTATTGTGAAATAAGCTGAATTTAAAATAAGTTAGCAACAATAGGACATTAAACTTTTGTTATTTTTATAAGAATAGAATTGGAAAAATCACTCAAATTAAACCAAAGGGAAATTCAAGAGCAAGCAGATAATGCTAAAAAATTTAACCTTCGCATAATCGGAGTGGACGAAGGGGAGGAATTCCAGAGCAAGGGAATGCAACACCTATTTAACAAGATAATCAATGAAAATTTTCCCCACCTCAAAAATGACCATCTTAACTACATCACAAAAGCTTATCGAACACCCAACAAGCAAGATCCCAGGAGAAACACTTCTAGACACATTATAGTAAAAATGATGGATCTGAATAATAAGGAAACAATCCTGCATGCAGCAAAAATGAAGAAGGAGCTATACTACAATGGGAAAAAAAAATTAGAATCACTGCAGATCTCTCCACACAAACAATGAATGCAAGAAAAGCCTGGGAAAGCACCATACGAGCCCTGAGAGCCAATAACTGCTAACCCAGACTGATATACCCGGCAAAGCTAGCATTCACATTCGATGGAGAACTGAAAACTTTTAATAGCAAAGAAAAACTAAATGAATACATAAACATTAAGCCAGCATTACAAAGAATTCTAAGAGGGGGGACACAACCTGAAGAAAGCAACCAGGAACTGGGACCTGCCCCAAACAGGCATTACTCAAAGTCTAACTGAGCAAGCACAGGAGGAAAGGAAAGAAGAAAAACTTAGGAAAACGGAATGGCAGGGACAACAATGCATCTCTCTATACTTTCTCTTAATATAAATGGGCTGAATTCGCCAATTAAAAGAAAACGAACTGAGGACTGGATCAGAAAACAAGACCCATCCATCTGTTGCCTTCAGGAGACCCACCTCTCAGCCAAACATACAAACAAACTCAGAGTGAAGGGGTGGAAAAGGATCTACCAATCAAATTCCCCCAATAAGAAAGCAGGTGTAGCTATCCTGATATCTGACAAAATAAACTTTTCATTAAAATCAGTACAGAAAGACAAGGACGGACACTACATATTAATAAAGGGAACAATCCAAGAGGAGGATATAACCATCATCAACTTATATGCCCCAAATATTGGTGCACCCAGATATGTCAAACAAATTCTCTCAAACTTACAGAATAAAATAGATCCCAATACGATAATCCTAGGAGACTTTAACACGCCACTCTCACCAAAGGACAGGTCTACCAACCAGAGGATTGGCAAAGAAGCTACCGAATTAAGTGAGGCCATACTTCAAGTGGAATTAACTGACATCTACCGAGTATTTCACCCTAAAACAACACAGTACACGTTCTTCTCAGCAGCTCATGGAACTTTCTCCAAAATAGACCATATCATAGTTCATGCAAGGAACTTAAGCAAATACAAAGGGATCGACATAATCCCCTGTATCCTATCTGACCACAGTGGAATCAAGCTAGCTCTCAATAACAAAGCATACCGCAGAAATTTCTCTAATACATGGAAATTGAACAGCACACTCCTTAACAAGGCCTGAGTAACAGAAGAGATCAGAGAAGAAATAAAGCATTTCCTACAACTCAATGAAAATGAAAACACCTCACAAAGAAACTTGTGGGACACAGCAAAAGCAGTCCTGAGGGGCAAATTTATTGCCCTCAGTGCCCACATCAAGAGAATGGAGACAGACCAAGTAAATAATCTCATGTTGCAACTAAAACAGCTAGAAAAACAAGAAAAAATGGGACCTAAAGCTACTAGACGAAGCCAGATAACCAAATTGAGAGCAGAGATTAACCAATTAGAAAATCAGAAAACCATAACCAAAATAAACCAAACAAAAAGCTGGTTCTTTGAAAAAATAAACAAAATTGATGGCCCGTTGGCAAGATTAATTAAAAAAAGAAGAGAGGAAACCCATATTAATAGGATTAGGGATGCCACGGGAAACATCACAACACGTACCCAAGATATCCAAACAATTCTAACAGACTACTTTCAAAAGCTATACTCTCTAAAGGAAGAAAATCTGGCAGAAATGGATGCATTTTTAGAGAAATACAAGTTACCCAAACTGAGCAAAGAAGAAGTTAACCAATTAAATAAGCCAATATCCTATAATGAGATACAGGAAGCTATCAAAAGTCTTCCAACAAAAAAAGCCTAGGACCAGATGGATTCACAGCAGAATTCTATAAGACCTTTAAACAAGAATTAATACCCATACTCCTCAAGCTCTTCAGAGAAACAGAGAAGGAGGGAGCTATCCCAAACTCATTCTACGAAGCCAATATCACACTCATCCCCAAACCAGGCAAAGACCCAACCAAAAAGGAGAATTACAGGCCAATTTCCTTGATGAACACAGATGCAAAGATCCTTAACAAGATTCTAGCTAACAGAATCCAGAAACACATAAAAAAAAAATACACTATGATCAGGTAGGCTTCATTCCAGAGACACAGGGATGGTTTAACATACCTAAGTCAATAAATGTAATCCAACATATCAACAGAGCCAAGGTCAAGAATCACATGATTATCGCCACAGATGCAGAAAAGGCCTTTGATAAAATTCAACATTCATTCATGCTAAAAGCTCTGGAGAAAATAGGAATAGAAGGAACATTTCTAAAAACAATAAAAGCCATTTATGACAGACCAATAGCCAATATTATACTTAATGGGGAAAAGCTACAACCAATCCTCCTAAAATCAGGAACAAGGCAAGTATGCCCACTGTCTCCACTCCTCTTCAACATAGTCCTAGAACCCTTAGCCAGGGCAATAAGGCAAGAAAAAGACATTAAAGGGATCCGCATAGGGAAAGAAGAAGTTAAACAATCCCTTTTTGCAGACGACATGATACTATATCTCCACGATCCCAAAAACTCCATCCCCAAACTTTTAGAAATCATAAGTCACTTCGGCAAAATAGCAGGATACAAAATAAACCCACAAAAATCAGTTGCCTTCCTATACACTGATAATGTACAGGAAGAGAGGGAAATAAAGGGAGCAACTCCATTCACAATAACCTCCCAAAAAAGAAAATATTTAGGAATTAACCTAACCAAAGGTGTAAAAGAAGTATTTAATGAGAACTATAAAAAGTTAAAGAAAGAAATTGCAGAAGACACTAGGAAATGGAAAAACCTCCCATGCTCCTGATAGGCAGACTTAATATAGTAAAGATGGTAATACTTCCAAAACTAATATACAAATTCAATGCAATTCCTATTAAAATCCCAATGACGTACATCACTGAAATACAGAAAACAGTCCAAAAATTTATATGGAACAACAAAAGACCTAGAATAGCCAAAACAATTCTAGGGGATAAAGACAATATGGGAGGGCTATCCATGCCAAACTTCAAACTCTACTACAGAGCTATAATCACAAAGACAGCATAGTACTGGCACAAAAACAGACCCGAAGACCAATGGAACAGAATAGAAGATCCAGATATAAATCCACAGGCCTACAGCCAGCTGATATTCGACAAAGGAGCCAAAGACATACAATGGAAGAAACACAGCCTCTTCAACCGCTGGTGCTGGGAAAACTGGGCAGCCACATGCAGAAAACTAAAAGTGGACCCCAGCCTATCACCATGCACCAACATCAACTCAAAATGGATTAAAGACCTTAACATTAAACCTGAATCTCTGAAACTACTGCAGGACAGAGTAGGAGAGACACTTAAAACTAATAGGCACAGGAAGGAACTTCCTGAACAGAGTCCCAGGGTCACAACAAGTTGGAGAGAGACTCGACAAATGGGACTACCTTAAAATAAAAAGCTTCTGCACAGCTAAATCTATCGCAACTAAGCTAGAAAGACAACCAACTAATTGGGAAAAAATATTTACCAGCAATATATCAGACAAGGGGTTAACATCCTGTATATACAGGGAACTCAAGAAACTAATCCCTCCCAAACCTAATAAACCAATTACTAAATGGGCAAGGGAACTAAAGAGGGACTTCTCAAATGAAGAAATAAAAATGGCAAAGAAACACATGAGGAAATGTTCATCATCCTTGGTGGTGAAGGAAATGCAAATAAAGACAACCCTGAGATACCACCTTACCCCAGTCAGAATGTCCCACATCCACAAATCAGCCAACGACAAATGCTGGAGGGGATGTGGAGAAAGAGGAACCCTATTACACTGCTGGTGGGAATGTACACTTATACAACCACTTTGGAAAGCAGTCTGGAGGGTCCTTAGAAAGCTAAAGATTGACCTCTTTTACGACCCAGTCATACCACTTCTAGGCATCTACCCTGAACAACAGGAACCAATATACAAGGACACGTGCACCTCCATGTTTATTGCAGCACTGTTCGCAATAGCTAGGATATGGAAACAACCTAGATGCCCCACCACAGATGAATGGATCCAAAAATTGTGGTATCTATACACAATGGAATATTATGCAGCCATTAGAAATGACAAAATAATGGCATTTGCAGGGAAATGGATGGAGCTAGAAGGAATCATGTTGAGCGAGGTAAGCCAAGAACGAAGAGACAAACAGTAAATGGTCTCCCTGATAAGTGGATGCTAAATTCAAAATGTTAGGTGATACGACAAAACTAACAGGACTTAAGAAACAAAGAACTCCCGCTCATCTGGTTGAACCACTACTAAATATCCCCATGCTGCTGATCACAAACATGGTATATAACATGTGAACACTGTTATATATTACAGACTGTGATAGACAATTTGCTCCAGGAAAGTTAGAATGAACTTGTGACTTTGAAATTATGTAATCACTTAATCACAATCAAAAAAAAAAAAAGAACCTCGGGGAAGGGAGGGAGGGAGGGGATGGTAGGGGGAAAACAATGGAGGGGGTAACAATGTTCAAGAGGAAGTGTACTCATAACCTCACTCATGTAACTGTAACCCTCTGTATAGTATCTTTACAATTAAAAAAAAAAAAGAATAGAATTATTTTCAGTGTGCCAGTCATTGGGCTTGAGATTAGGGTCTGAGCCGTGTTCCTGAGTGTGTTTTGCTCAAGTCTAGCACTGTAGTCCCCAATCCACAACTCCACTTCCAGTGTGTTTGAGTATCATGGACTTTTCTGTCCAGTATGGTTAAAACTATGATCCTCAGATCTCAATCTTTTGAAAGGGTAGGATTATACAAACACTTGAGCTAGTAAGGAACTATTCTCAAATCTTTCCTGAAACCTTTGTTTAGCAGGTATAAACATGTGATTTCCCCTCACACCCTCATTTTGAGGGAAAGACAAATACTTCTTTTTATATAACTAATATGTAAAACTTTCAAGTTCTACCAATTTATTAGTTTTAAGTAAATTGTAGCTAAGTTGGATGAAAATGTAAATGTATTTGCTTGATATTTGACTGTGTATAATTTAATTCTTTTAGCATGAAAATGAATAAAGTAGGAGATCTTATACTTGAAGATGTTAGTGTAAGGTGAGATGCATTCCTATATGAATATATACATGTACGTAAAGATACACAGGTATTAAGCCAGAATTTCTGGGAGATGTATCAAAAGATTGGGTATTACAGCTTTGTCTGTAATGTTCCCAGTTTTCCAAGTTAGGTGAATGAGTGAGAAGCCAGTCAGAAGACAGTCTCAGTGCTATTTTAGTGAGCAGTGAGTAAAACTCCTAGCAAGCTATCAGGTAGCCTGTGTCTGCGTCCTTATTTGAATGGACAGTACATGTGTTTTATTACTTTACTAACAAATTATTACAAACAAAATAGCTCATGCACTTTCAACTTATTCCACAGTCCTGGGGGATAGAATTCTTATGTCAAAGTGCCATTGGTGTTGGCTCTTTTCTTGCCTGTAAAAAATAATCTCTTCATACCCTTTTTTCCTATTTTTCTGTTTGTCCACAATTGTATAGCATGGGGACTCATCCTCTAATTCACTGCATCATCGTCTTCATCATCATCATCATCATTATCATCATCATCATCATCATCATCATCATCATCATCACTATTACTCTCATTATTATTGTTGTTTCTAATCTTTTGGTTGTACTCAGAGCCGGGGTACAGTCCTTAAGTTTACTGTTATTATTTTGTTCAATCTTCAGGCTTGAACTCAGAGCCAGGGTGCAGACCTTGAGCGTATTTTGCTCAAGGGGCTAGTGCCCTACCCCTTGCGACACAGGTCTACTTCTGTTGTTTTCTGAGTTGTTTATAGCAGATAAAAGTCTTAGGAGCTGGCTGCTAGTAGCTCATGCCTGTAATCCTAGCCACTCAGGAGGCTGAGCTCTGAGGATCATGGTTTTAAGCCAGCCCAGGCAGAAAAGTAAATGAGACTCTTATTTCTAATAAACTATTCAGAAAAAGCCGGAAGTGGCTTTGTGGCTCAAAAGGTAGAGGTCTAGCTAGGAGCAAAAGAAGCTCAGGGATAGTGTCCAGGCCCTGAGTTGTAACCCTAGGACCGGCATGTATATGTGCGTGTGTATGCATGTGTGTTTGCGGGATTGTTGAGACATACACACACACACACATACATGCAAACACAGAGTCTCAGGTACCTCACTGGGCTGACTTCAAGCTGAGACCCTTGTTTCTCAACCTCCTGACCAGCTATGATTATATGTGTGAGCTACATGCACTTGGCCTAGGAAAGAAATAGTCTTAAATCTGCCATGAAGCATTTCTTTTGCAGGTATGTACATTTACTTTGCCTGACACACCTTGTTTGTCAAGATAATTGGAAATACTCTTTATTACTAGGTATATAAAACTTGCAATTTCTACCAGTTTATTAACTTTAGGAGAATTGTAGCTAATGAGTGAAGAAGTAAGGGTAGGAATTTACCCCATATTTGACTTTGCATAATATAATTGTTTAATTGTTTAATGTGGATATAAAGGAACCAATAGAATTCACACTGGAAGATCAGATGCATGCATATATATATTTGTGTGTATATATACATGCATACATGCATACATACATACATACATACTTGAATACAAAGATACAGAGATATAAAGCCAAAATTATTGGGAACTATATCAAAAAGGTGGTCAGTGTATCTTATATCTGTAATATTCCTCTCCTTTCCAAGTTAGGTGAAGGAATGAGAATCCAGTCAGAAGACAAACTCCTTGCTATTTTAGTGAGCAAAGAAGAAAACCCTGACAAAGCTATCAGCCTTTGTATGAGATCCTGTTGGAATGAGTAGTATATGTATTGAAAGACTCTAGTAAGATTATCATGAGCAAAGTACTTTCCAAATGACAAAGACTAATGTGTGTCTGCATGGGTATATGTGGTTGTGTGTGTGTGTCTGTCTGTTATGGCTAAAACTCAGAGCCTTGTGCCTATTTTGCTTTCTTGCTTATGGTTGGTGGAACTCTTGAACTACTCTTTGAGTCCAGCATTTTGCTGGTTAACTGGAGATGAACACTCATAGGCATTCTCACTCTAGGTGGTTTCAAATTACTATCCTCAGAATCAGCCTCTTAGTAGATAATATTATAAATGTGAGACAGTAGCTTGCCCATTCATCCCAGATTATGATGAAAGCACAATAAGCAAGTAGAGACAAAAGGGTGAGTCTAAACTGAGCACTTAACTGGCAGGAACAGGGTTCCCAGATTATACTGAACCCAAACAGGGAGATCATTGAGTAAGCCAGTTCAGACAAAGGCATGACTCTACATTGAGCAAGTACAGTGATCTGAGTTCAAACCTCAGTATTTGAGAGATGTTGTGGTATGGGCAGAAGATCTGGTGATGTAGCTCAAGTAACTGAGCACTTGCTTAGTCTGCACAGACCTTGATGTCAATAGTCAGCACTTTGATTAACAAAAGTGCGTTTTCTTATACATAGTGCAACTTAATTTTCTGTTTGTTTTTCATTTGTTCACAGTGACACAGATTCCATACCAGATGTTGTCATCCATTCTGGTAACAACGTAACTACTGAGTGAGTTATTTTCTTTTGTCTTCTGCATGGTAAACTATTTTTTTGGAGTATGATGACAATCAACAGAATACATGATGACCTATCAAAAAGTGTCTATAATAATCTTCAGTTTTGCAACTAAATAGAAAATGCTAGAGCAGGTCAAAAGAGACTTGGTCATGGTCTGCTGTGAATTCAAAGACTGGCAGGCACAATCCTTAGTCAGAGTATCAACATGCATATATGCGACTCATAAAGAGCCCAGGGATGTAAGAATTCCTCTCAGAAACACGGAGGCAGTCCCAGTGTTCTGTAGATCTCAGTAGGTAGGAGAATCATCTACCCTAGACCAATTCTTTATTCTCTAGATCTCAATTACCCTGAAAGGCCCACCATCACATTGGATGGGAGTCCTGCTTCTAGCCTGCTGTTCTTTGTTCCTATCTGACAGGCATGAAAGACTGACATGATTGCTTTATGAAGGAGGGAATAGAGAAGACAAAGGAAGCAGAAAATTAGATGGAAAATTAGATTGAGGGTTGAGTTATTGTAAATTAAGCTGGATTTAAAATAGTTCAAAAACCATTGGACATTAAACTTTTGTTATGTTTATTAGAATAGAATTATTCTTTATTTCAATGTGCCAGTCATTGGGCTTGAGATTAGGGTCTGAGCCATGTTCCTGAGTGTGTTTTGTTCAAGTCTAGCACTCTAGTCCCTGATCCACAATTCCGTTTCCAGTGTGTTTGGTAGCTAGTTGGAGACATGAGTCTCATGGACTTTTCTGTCCAGTATGGCTACAAACCATGATCCTCACATCCAAATCTCTTGAGAGGCTAGGATTTTATCTCTGAGCACAGACACTTGGCCTAGTAAGGAACTATTCTCAAATCTTTCCTGAAACCTTTGTTTAGCAGGTCTAAACATGTGATTTCCCCTCACACCCTCATTTTGAGGGAAAGACAAATACTCCTTTTTATATAACTAAAAATATAAAACTTTCAAGTTCTACCACTTTATTAGTAAATTGTGGCTAATTTGGATGAAAATGTAAATATATTTGCCTGATATTTGACTATATATAATTTAATCCTTCAGCCTGGAGGTTAAAGCAGGAGGTGTTATATTTGAAGATAAAAGGTGAGATTCGTTCCTATATGTATATATACATAAAAATACACAGGTATTAAGCCAGAATTTCTGGGAGATGTATCAAAAGATTGGGCATTACAGCATTGTCTGTAATGTTCCCAGTTTTCCAAGTTAGGTGAACAAATGAGAAACCAGTCAGAAGACAGCCTCAGTTCTATTTTTAGTGAGCAGTGAGTAAAACTCCTAGCAAGCTATCAGATTGCCTGTGTATGAGACCCTATTTGAATGGACAGTACATGTGTTTTATGACTTTACTAACATATTATCACAAACAAAATAGCTCATGCACTTGCAACTTATTCCACAGTCCTTGGGGATTGAAGTTTTACGTCAAAGTGCCGTTGATGTTGGCTCTTTTCCTGCCCAGTAGAACTCTCATAACAGTTTCTCCTGTTTTGTGGTTGTCCACAGTTGTCTAACATGTGAACTCATCCTCTAATCCTCTGCATCATTGTCGTCATTATCATAATCAGCATCATCATTATTACTCTTATTATTATTATTAATTTGTTCCAGTCATGGGCTTGAACTCAGAGCAGAGGTGCATAACTTGAGCTTACAGTTATGATGATTATGAGGATTATTATTAGTATTTTGTTTCAGTCTTCGGATTTGAATTAAGAATCAAGGTGCAGAGCTTGAGCGTATTTTGCTCAAGGCAAGTACCTTATCCCTTGAGACACAGGTCCACTTCTGTTGTTTTCTGAGTTGTTTATAGTAGATTAAATTCTTAAGAGCTGGATGCTAGTAGCTCATGCCTGTAATCCTAGCTGCTCAGGAGGCTGAGCTCTGAGGATCATGGTTTTAAGCCAGCCCAGGCAGAAAAGTACATGAGACTCTTATTTCCAATAAACTATTCAGTAAAAGCTGGAAGTGGCTTTGTGGCTCAAGAGGTAGAGGTCTAGCCAGGAGCAAGGAGCTCAGGGACAGTGTCCAGGCCCTGGGTTGTAACCCTAGGATACAAACACACAAACCACACACCACACACACACACACACACACACACACACACACACACACACACACACACAAGAGCATCAGGGACTTTCCCCCCTGAGCTGACTTCAAACTGAGACCCTCATTTCTCAGCCTCCTGGTCAGCTATGATTATATGAGTGAGCTATGTGCACCTGGCCTAAGAAAGAAATAGTCTTAAATCTGCTGTGAAGCATTTCTTTTGCAGATGTGTACATTTACATTCCCCAAGACACTTTGTTTCTCAAGATAACTGGAAATAACCCTTTTCTTATTACTAGGTATATAAAAGTTCTACCAGTTTATTAATTTTAGGAGAATTGTAGATAACTTGAGTGAAGAAGTAAGGGTATGAATTTACCTCATATTTGACTTTGCATAATATAATTGTTTAATGTGTATATAAACAAATCAATAGAGCTCACACTGGAAGATGTCGGCAAAAGATCAGATGCATGCACTCATATATGTATGTGTGTATGTGTGTGCATGTACCTATACATACATACATGAATACAAAGATACACAGATATTAAGCCAGAATTTCGGGGCACTATATAAAAAAGGTGGGCAGTGTGTCGTATATCTGTAATATTCCTCTCTTTTCCAAGTTAGGTGAAGGAATGAGAAGCCAGTCAGAAGACAAACTCCTTGCTATTTTAGTGAGCTCATAAGAAGACCCTTAGAAAGCTATGAGCCTTTATTTGAGATCTGATAGGAATAAGTAGTATATGTTTTGATGGACTGTAATAAGATTATTATAAGCAAAGTACCTTCCAAATGACAAAGATTAATGTGTGTCTGCATGTTTGTGTGTGTTTGTGTGTGTGTGTGTGTGTGTGTGTGTCTGTCTGTCTGTTATGGCTAAAACTCAGAGCCTTGTGCCTAGTTTGCTTTTTTGCTTATGGTTGATGGAACTCTTGAACTATTCTTTGAGCCCAGCATTTTCTAGGTTAATTGGAGATAGACTCTCGTAGGCATTCCCAGACTCAGCCTCTGAGTAGATAGGTTTATAAATGTGAGACAGTCGCATGCCCATCCATCCCAGATTATGATGAAAGCACAAGCAGGGAGATCATTGAATAAGCAAGTAGAGACAAAAGTGTGAGTCTAAATTGAGCACTTAACATGCAGGAACCAGGTTCCCAGATTATACTGAACCCAAACAGGGAGATCACTGAGTAAGCCAGTACAGACAAAAGCATGACTCTAAATTGAGCACTTAGCTCAAGTATGGTGATCTGAGTTCAAACCTCAGTGTTTGGGAGAGGTCCTGGTGAGAGCAGAAGAGCTGGAGATGTAGCTCAAGTGGCTAATCACTTGCCTAGTGTGCACAACGCCATGGTTTCATTAGTCAGCACTGTATGTAGTAAAAAAAAAAAAAAAAAGTACCATTTCTTATACACAGTCCAACATAATCTTATGTTTGTTTTTCATTTGTTCACAGTGACACAGATTCCATACCAGATGTTGTCATCCATTCTGGTAACAACGTAACTACTGAGTGAGTTATTTTCTTTTGTCTTCTGCATGGTAAACTATTTTTTTGGAGTATGATGACAATCAACAGAATACATGATGACCTATCAAAAAGTGTCTATAATAATCTTCAGTTTTGCAACTAAATAGAAAATGCTAGAGCAGGTCAAAAGAGACTTGGTCATGGTCTGCTGTGAATTCAAAGACTTGAAGGCACAATCCTTAGTCAGAGTATCAACATGCATGTAGGCAACTCATAAAGAGCCCAGGGATGTAAGAATTCCTCTCAGAAACACGGAGGCAGTCCCAGTGTTCTGTAGATCTCAGTAGGTAGGAGAACCATCTACCCTAGACCAATTCTTTATTCTCTAGATCTCAATTACCCTGAAAGGCCCACCATCACATTGGATGGGAGTCCTGCTTCTAGCCTGCTGTTCTTTGTTCCTATCTGACAGGCATGAAAGACTGACATGATTGCTTTATGAAGGAGGGAATAGAGAAGACAAAGGAAGCAGAAAATTAGATGGAAAATTAGATTGAGGGTTGAGTTATTGTAAATTAAGCTGGATTTAAAATAGTTCAAAAACCATTGGACATTAAACTTTTGTTATGTTTATTAGAATAGAATTATTCTTTATTTCAATGTGCCAGTCATTGGGCTTGAGATTAGGGTCTGAGCCATGTTCCTGAGTGTGTTTTGCTCAAGTCTAGCACTCTAGTCCCTGATCCACAATTCCGTTTCCAGTGTGTTTGGTAGCTAGTTGGAGACATGAGTCTCATGGACTTTTCTGTCCAGTATGGCTACAAACCATGATCCTCACATCCAAATCTCTTGAGAGGCTAGGATTTTATCTCTGAGCACAGACACTTGGCCTAGTAAGGAACTATTCTCAAATCTTTCCTGAAACCTTTGTTTAGCAGGTCTAAACATGTGATTTCCCCTCACACCCTCATTTTGAGGGAAAGACAAATACTTCTTTTTATATAACTAAAAATATAAAACTTTCAAGTTCTACCACTTTATTAGTAAATTGTGGCTAATTTGGATGAAAATATAAATATATTTGCCTGATATTTGACTATATATAATTTAATCCTTCAGCCTGGAGGATAAAGCAGGAGGTGTTATACTTGGAGATGCCAATAAAAGGTGAGATTCGTTCCTATATGTATATACACATAAAGATACACAGGTATTAAGCCAGAATTTCTGGGAGATGTATCAAAAGATTGGGCATTACAGCTTTGTCTGTAATGTTCTCAGTTTTCCAAGTTAGGTGAGTGAATGAGAAACCAGTCAGAAGACAGTCTCAGTGCTATTTTAGTGAGCAGTGAGTAAAACTCCTAGCAAGCTATCAGATAGCCTGTGGATGAGCCCCTATTTGAACTGACAGTACATGTGTTTTATTACTTTACTAACAAATTATCACAAACAAAATTGCTCATGCGCTTACAAATTATTCCACAGTCCTTGGGGATAGAAGTCTTATGTCAAAGTAGCTTTTTCTGGCCTGTAAAAAATAATCTTTTCGAACTACTTTTTCCTATTTTGCGGTTTATCCACAATTGTATAACATGGTAACTCATTCTCTAATTCTCTACATCATTGTCGTCGACATCATCTTCATCATCATCATCATTATCACTATCATTATTATCATCATGATCATCATCATGATCATCATCATCATCATTATATATTGTTCCAGTCTTCAGGCTTGAACTCAGAGCTGGTGTACAGACCTTGAGCTTACAGTTATGATTATGATTTTTTTTCAGTCTTCAGGCATGAACTCAGAGCCAGGGCATAGACCTTGAGCATATTTTGCTCAAGTCTAGTGCCTTACCCCTTGAGACATAGGTCCAGTTCTGTTCTTTTCTGAGTTGTTTATAGCAGATAAAAGTCTTAGGAGCTGGCTGCTAGTGGCTCATGCCTGTAATCCTAGCTACTCAGAAGGCTGAGCTCTGAGGATCATGGTTTTAAGCCAGCCCAGGCAGAAAAGTACATGAGACTTTTATTTCTAATAAACTATTCAGAAAAAGCTGGAAGTGGCTTTGTGGCTCAAGAGGTAGAGGTCTAGCCAGGAGCAAAAGAAGCTCAGGGACAGTGTCCAGGCCTTGGGTTATAACCTCAGCACACATATACACACCAACAGAAACACACACACACACACACACACACACACACACACACACAGCATCAGGAACTTTCTTCCCTGGGCTCGCTTCAAACTGAGACCCTCATTTCTCAGCCTCCTGGTCAGCTATGATTATATGTGTGAGCTATGTGCACCTGGCCTAAGAAAGAAATAGTCTTAAATCTGCTGTGAAGCATTTCTTTTGCAGATGTGTACATTTACATTCCCCAAGACACTTTGTTTCTCAAGATAACTGGAAATATCCCTTTTCTTATTACTAGGTATATAAAAGTTCTACCAGTTTATTAATTTTAGGAGAATTGTAGATAACTTGAGTGAAGAAGTAAGGGTATGAATTTACCTTATATTTGACTTTGCATAATATAATTGTTTAATGTGTATATAAACAAACTAATAGAGCTCACACTGGAAGATATCAGCAAAAGATCAGATGCATGCACTCATATATGTATGTGTGTATGTGTGTGCATGTACCTATACATACATACATGAATACAAAGATACACAGATATTAAACCCGAATTTCGGGGCACTATATAAAAAAGGTGGGCAGTGTGTCGTATATCTGTAATATTCTTCTCTTTTCCAAGTTAGGTGAAGGAATGAGAAGCCAGTCAGAAGACAAACTCCTTGCTATTTTAGTGAGCTCATAAGAAAACCCTTAGAAAGCTATCGCCTTTGTATGAGATCCTATGAGAATGAGTAGTATATGTATTGATGGACTGTAATAAGATTATTATAAGCAAAGTGCCTTCCAAATGACAATGATTAACCTGTGTGTGTGTGTGTGTGTTATGGCTAAAATTCAGAGCCTTGTGCCTATTTTGCTTTCTTGCTTATGGTTAATGGAACTCTTGAAGTACTCTTCGCAAACAAAATTTTCCTGGTTAACTGGAGATGGACTCATAGGCATTCCCACTCTAGGTGGTTTCAAATTATATCCTCAGTCAAAGCCTCTGAGTAGACAGGAGTATAGGTGTGAGACAGTCGCATGCCCATCCATCCCAGATTGCGATGAAAGCACAGACAGAGAGATCATTGAATAAGCAAGTAGAGGCAAAAGTGTGAGTCTATATTGAGCAGTTAACTAGCAGGAACAAAATTCGCAGATTATCCTGAACCCAAACAGGGAGATCACTGAGTAAGCCAGTACAGACAAAAGCATGACTCTAAATTGAGCACTTAGCTCAAGTATGGTGATCTGAGTTCAAACCTCAGTGTTTGAGAGAGGTCATGGTGAGGGCAGAAGAGCTGGAGATTTAGCTCAAGTGGCTAATCACTTGCCTAGTGTGCACAACGCCATGGTTTCATTAGTCAGCACTGTATGTAGTAAAAAAAAAAAAAAAAAAAAAAGTACCATTTCTTGGGGCTGCGAAGGTGGCTCAGTGGTAGAGCGCTTGCCTTGCACGCCTGAGGCCCTGGGTTCCATTCCTCAGCACCACATAAGCAAAAAGAAAAAAGCTGGAAGTGGTGCTATAGCTCAAGTGGTAGAGCGCTAGCCTTGAGCTGAAGAGCTGAGGGACAGCGCCCAGGCCCAGAGTTCAGGCCCCAGGACCAGACCCAAAAAAAAAAAAAAAAAAAAAAAAGTACTGTTTCTTATACGCAGTCCAACATAATCTTATGTTTGTTTTTCATTTGTTCACAGTGACACAAATGCCATACCGGATGTTTTCATCGATTCTAGTAGCAATGTGACTACTGAGTGAGTTGTTTTCTTTTGTCTTCTGCATGGTAAACCATTTTGAGGGGTATGATGACAATCAACAGAACACATGATAACCTATCAAAAACTGTCTGTAATAATAGTCAGTTTTGCAACTAAATAGAAAATGCTAGAGCAGGTCAAAAGAGACTTGGTCATGGTCTGCTGTGAATTCAAAGACTGGCAGGCACAATCCTTAGTCAGAGTATCAACATGCATATATGCGACTCATAAAGAGCCCAGGGATGTAAGAATTCCTCTCAGAAACACGGAGGCAGTCCCAGTGTTCTGTAGATCTCAGTAGATAGGAGAATCATTTACCTTAGACCAATTCTTCATTCTCCAAAACTCAATTACCCTGAAAGAACCACCATCACATTGGATGGGAGTCTTGCTTCTAGCCTGCTGTTCATTGTTCCTATCTGGCACGAAAGACTGACATGATTGCTTTATGAAGGAGGGAATAGAGAAGAAAAAGGAAGCAGAAAATTAGATGGAAAATTAGATTGAGGGTTGAGTTATTGTAAATTAAGCTGGATTTAAAATTGTTTCAACAACAGTAGGACATTAAACTTTTGTTATGTTTATAAGAATAGAATTATTCTGTATTTCAATGTGCTAGTCATTGGGCTTGAGATTCGGGTCTGAGCCATGTTCCTGAGTGTGTTTTGCTCAAGTCTAGCACTCTAGTCCCTGATCCACAATTCCGTTTCCAGTGTGTTTGGTAGCTAGTTGGAGACATGAGTCTCATGGACTTTTCTGTCCAGTATGGCTACAAACCATGATCCTCACATCCAAATCTCTTTAGAGGCTAGGATTTTATCTCTGAGCACAGACACTTGGCCTAGTAAGGAACTATTCTCAAATCTTTCCTGAAACCTTTGTTTAGCAGGTCTAAACATGTGATTTCCCCTCACACCCTCATTTTGAGGGAAAGACAAATACTCCTTTTTATATAACTAAAAATGTAAAACTTTCAAGTTCTACCACTTTATTAGTAAATTGTGGCTAATTTGGATGAAAATGTAAATATATTTGCCTGATATTTGACTGTGTATAATTTAATCCTTTAGCCTGGAGGATAATAAATCAGAAGGTTTTATATTTGAAGATGCCAGTAAAAGGTGAGGTTCATTTATATGTACACACACATATATATATGCATATATATGTACCTAAAAATATACAGGTATTAAGCCAGAATTTCTGGGAGGTGTATCAAAAGATTGGGCATTACAGCTTTGTCCATAATATTCCCAGTTTTCCAAGTTAGGTGAACAAATGAGAAACCAGTCAGAAGACAGCCTCAGTGCTATTTTAGTGAGCAGTGAGTAAAACTCCTAGCAAGCTATCAGATAGCCTGTGTATGAGACCCTACTTGAATGGACAATATATATGTTTTATGACTTTACTAAATTATCACAAACAAAATAGCTTATGCACTCACAAGTCATTCCACAGTCCTAGGGGATTGAAGTCTCATGTCAAAATGCTTTTGTTATGGCTCTTTTTCTGGCCTGTAAAAAATAATCTTTTCGAACCACTTTTTCCTATTTTGCGGTTTATCCACAATTTTATAACATGGGGACTCATCCTCTAATTCTCTGCATTATTGTCGCTTTCATCATCATCATCATCATCATCATTACTATCATTATTATTGTTTTTATTAATTTGTTCCACTCTTTGTGCAGGAACTCAAAGCCGGGGTGCAGACCTGAGCTTACAGTTATGTTGATGATGATGATGATGATGATGATGATGATGATTTTGTTTCAGTCTTTGGGCTTGAACTCAGAGCCAGGGTGCAGACTTTGAGAGTATTTTGCTAAGGCTAGTGCCCTACCCCCTGAGATACAGGTCCACTTCTGTTGTTTTCTGAATACTTTATAGCAGATAAATGTCTTAGGAGCTGGCTGCTAGTAGCTTATGCCTGTAATCCTAGCTACTCAGGAGGCTGAGCTCTGAGGATCATGGTTTTCAGCCAGCCCAGTCAGAAAAGTACATGAGACTCTTATTTCCAATAAACTATTCCGAACAAGCCAGAAGTGGCTTTGTGGCTCAAGAGGTAGAGGTCTAGCCTGGAGCAAAAGAAGCTCAGGGACAATGTCCAGGTCCTTAATTCTAACTCCAGGACCAGTGTGTGTATGCATTTATGTGTGTGTGTATATGTTGGTGTATATTTTTTGTGTGCGCACACACATATATACACTAACACACAGGCATGGACACGCATATACACGTACACGCAAACAGACACACAGAGTCTCAAGGACTTTCCTCTCTGGGCTGACTGCAAACTGAGACCCTAATTTCTCAGCCACCTGACCAGCTATGATTGTATGTGTGAGCTACATGCACCTGGCCTAGAAAGGAAATAGTCTTTAATCTGCCATGAAGCATTTCTTTTACAGGTGTGTACATTTACTTTGCCCTAGACACCTTGTTTCTCAAGATAACTGGGAATACCCCTTTTCTTATTACTAGGTATATAAAACTTTCAAGTTCTACCAGTTTGTTAATTTTAGGAGAACCATAGCCAACTTGAGTGAAGAAGTAACAGTATGAATTTACCTCATATTTGATTTGCATAATGTATGTGATTAATGTGGATATAAATGAACCAATAGAATTCACACTGAATATGTCATCAAAAGATCAGATGCATGCATCCATATATATATATACATATATATGTTTTTGTGTTTATATATATATATAATACATATGTGAATACAAATATAAATATGTATTAAGCAAGAATTTCTGCGAAGTATATAAAAAATGTGGGTAGTCTATCTTATATCTGTAATATTCCTCTCTTTTTCAAGTTAGGTGAAGGAATGAGAACCCAGTCAGAAGACAAACTCCTTGCTTATTTAGTGAGCTCATAAGAAAACCCTTAGAAAGCTATCAGCCTTTGTATGAGATCCTATTGGAATGAGTAGTAGATGTTTTGATTGACTGTAGTAAGATTATTATAAGCAAAGTACCTTCCAAATGGCAATGATTAACATTTGTCTCTCTGTGTGTGTATGTCTGTGTGTGTTTGAATATTGTGTTTGTGTGTTGTTTTGGTCATGGATAAATTTGGAGACTTGTATCTATTCTGCTGTATTTTGGGGGACATTTCTATGGATGCAACTCTCTGGTCCTGGGCACTGTCCCCAAGCTTCTTTTGCTCAAGGCTAGCAGTCTACCTCTTGATCCACAGTACCAACTCCAATGTTTTCTATTTATGCGGTACTAAGCAATGTACCCAGGGATTCATGCATGCTAGGCAAGCATTCTACCAAGTCCCTCTTCTGCTTTTTTTTTCATGGTTGCTGTGTTAACTCTTTTTTCTTCTTTTTTTAATATATTTTTATTATAAAATATACTGTACAGAGGGTTTACAGTTACATGAGTAAGATGATAAGTATATTTCCTATGGAGTCTTGTTTAGCTCCTGCTTTGTTTTTTCCCTACCATCACTTTCCTGGCCACTACCCCAACTCCTCCCTCTCCCTACCCCCTCAGAAACTGTAAAGTTCATTTTCAACATAGAGTCTTGTACATCTCATTGTTTGAATGGGTCAACCTGAATCCTTATTTAAGCATTTTCTTATTTCCCTTTTCCTCTCCAAATTATAAAATTGTATATGCAAGATGTAGGGCACCAGAAAAGAATCAAATACAGTGAAAACAGGGGTTATACCTTGGGGAAAGAACATACAAAAGAAATTTAAAAATCACATAGTATATTTAAAGTACATTAAAAAATAATATCAAGAAAGAATAAAACCACTTGTATTATTATTTTGGTATTCATTTCGCTTAACATCATCTTTTTTTTTTCTTTAAATTTTATTTTATTGTGAAGATGCTGTACAGAGGGGTTACAGTTACATGAGTAAGGCAATGAGTACATTTCTTGTCCAGCATTGTTACCGCCTCCCTTGTGATTCTCCCATTATCCCTTCCCTCCTCCATCTCCCTCACTTCTCACCCCCCCACACAAGTTGTAAAGTTCATTTCCAATATAGTGTCTTGTGGTCGCTTAACATCATCTTATATGGTCATATGTACATAGCTTTTGAACTTTTGTTCTTGTCCTAAACATGTACTAGTTATTACAAATAAGGGAAATCATGGGACCTATGTATCTTTGGTCTTGACTTACTTCACTTAATATAACTTTTTGCAAGTCTTTCCATTTCCTAACAAATGGGGTGATGTCATTCTTTCTGATGGAGGCATAGAATTCAAATATATATATATATATATATTATATGTATATATGTATACATATTACATTTTCTTGATCCACTCATCTACTGAGGGGCATCTGGGTTGGTTCCATATCTTAGCTATGGTAAATAATGCTGTGATAAACATAGTTGTGCTGGTCGCCTTACTATAGCTTTGTTTGTTATTATTTGGGTAAATGCCCAAAAGTGGGATTGCTGGGTCATAGGGGAGCTCTATGTGGAGTCTTTTGAGGAACCTCTGTATGCTTTCAAAAGTGGTTGAACAAGTTTACACTCCCACCAACAATGCAGTAGGGTTCGCTTTTGACAACATCCCCTCCAGCATATGTTGTTATTGGATTTCTTTGTTATAGCCATTCTAACTTGGGTGAGATGGAATCTCAATGTTATTTTGATTTTCACTTCTTTTATGACTACAGAAGTTAAGCATTTCTTCATGTGTCTATTGGCCATTCTTTTTTCCTCTTCAGAGAAGTTTCTCTTTAAGTCTTTACCCCACTTATTTATTGGGCAGTTGTTTCTTTGAGGATTTGTTGTTGGAGGATTTAATTTTTTGGGTTCTAAGTATATTTTAGATATGAAACCCTTGTCTGTTGTATGGCTAGTGAAGATCTTCTCCCGATCCGGGATTTCTATGATTTTGCTAGATATATCCTACGCCTGCATATGTTCATTAAAGAAATGAGTCTATAGTTCTCTTTCTTTGATGAGTCTCTGCCTGGTGGGCAGAGGTTTAGAATGGCTTCATAGAAAGAGTTTGGTAGTGAACTTTCACTTTCAATTTCATTGAAGAGTTGGAGGAGTATTGGTGTGAGTTCCGTTTTGAAGGCCTTGTAGAATTCAACTGTAAATCCTGGGCTTTTCTTGGGTGGGAGGTGTCTTATTGCTGTTTCTATTTCAATGCTGGATATGGGTCTGTTAAATTTATTTAAATTATCTTGGTTTCATTTCGGCATGTTGATATTTGCTAGAAAATTATCCATTTCTTCCACAGTCTCAAACTTACTAGCATAAAGGTTTGAGAAGTATTCCCTTATAATGTTCTGAATTTTGGTTGTTTCTTTGGTGATGCTTCGATTCTCATGTCTGAGTTTGTTTATTTGGGTGTGTTCTATTCTTTTGCTGATAAGATTTGCTAAGGGTTTGTAAATTTTGTTAATGTTTTTGTTTTGTTGATTCTTTCTATGGTCATTTTGTATTCTAATTCATTTAATTCTGATTTAATTTTAATTATTTGTTTCCATCTACTAGATTATAGTTTAGCTTGCTTCTCTTTTTCAAGGAACTTCCAGTGTCTCCCTAGGGGAGATTCATATTCAATAAAGTGATAAATTCCAGAAGTCAGAAGATCCACCCAAGACACTTTTTGTTTCTTTTTGTACTTATATATTGGGGTACTGATTATTCAATCTATAGGCTTATACATACCAAGCATCTCAATGAGTCTATTACTTATTTTTGCAAACAAAGAAGCTGGACACTAGTGTCTCACACCTGTAATTTTAACTAATCAAGGGGCTGAGATCTGATGATTGTGATTGAAACACAGCCTAGAAAGGAAAGTCTATGAGATTGTTACATCTCTAGTTAGCTTCCAAAAGCCAAATGTGTTACTCAAGTGGTGGAGCATCAGTCTTGAGTGAAAAGACTGAGAGTGCCCATCATATAAACACAAAAAGAAAGAAGTGACAGAACAAAGGAAAGAAGGAAGAAAAGAAAGATCAAAGGAAGTAAATATACCTCACTAGCAATGACAAACACAGTTAAAATGGAAGAATGGAAAAGATTTTCTAAGAAATGGAAATTTAGCAAATGTAAATGTACATTTACATGATCCCAGCAACCCATGAAACTTTTTCCAAAGTAAATAATATTCTAGGGCATAAATGCAGTATTATTTTCTTTTTACTTCTTTTTGTTTCTGCTCTCTCTCTCAGTCTCTCTCTCTCCCCATTACTCTATAGTAATTATACAAATGTAGACTTAACAAATATAAGAACATATTATACTCCTGAATTTTATCATACCACCATGAAATTAAACTAGATATAGGCATCAAAATTAACTGCAGAAAATGTTGAGCTACATAGTAATAGAACAAAATGGTTTAGACTGATTTGGGGTTATTGAAGAAATAAGAGAGGAATACATATATATATATATATATTATATATATGCATATATATATATAATGGATTGACTTGAAATCAATTCAGTTATAAAATACTGTTACACATTGGAATTAGGTTCAGTAATAAAGACCAGAACTCAAGTCATTCACTTTGCTGACATGTTTGAATTTGTATTTTAAATTAAATTTTTAAAGATCAGAAGACCTCAAGGTAAGAGCAGACACCCTGAAAAAAATACAGGAAGGATTAGGAGAAACTTTAGGGGTCCTTGGTACAGGCTTATATTTTCTTAATAAAGCCCCAGAAACACAATAAATTGAAGAATGGATGGACAAATGGGATTGCATTAAACTGCAGCACTTCTGAATGTCAAATGACATAGCTAGCAAGATCAATAGAAAGCCTACAATAGATCTTCAATAGAAGATCTTCACTAGCCACACTACAGACAAGGGCCTCATATCTAATATAGTTAGAACTCAACATTTTAAATCCCCCAAGACAAATGCTCAAAGAAACAACTGCCCTATTAATAAGTGTGCTAAAGACTTAAAGAGAGGCTTCTCTGAAGAGGAAATAAGAATGACCAATAGACAACATGGAGAAATGCTTATTTCTGGCCATAAATGAAATGCAAATCAAGACAACATCGAGATTCCACCTCACCCCAGTTAGAATGGCTATAATCAAGAAATCCAATAACAACAGGTGCTGGAGGGGATGTAGCCAAAAAAAAAAAGGAATGCTACTATACTGTTGGTGGGAGTATAAACTTGTTCAGTCACTCTAAAAAGCAGTATGGAGGTTCCAGAAAAGACTAAACATAAAAAAAAGACTAAACATAGAGCTCCTCTATGACCCAGCAATCCCATTTCTGGGCATTTACCCAGATGACCACAAACAAGGCCATTCTAAAGCTACCAGCACAACTATGTTATCACAGCATTATTTGCCATAGCTAAGATTTGGAACCAACCCACATCCTCCTCAGTAGATGAAGGGATTGATTAAATGTGAGATAAATATACATATGTGTATATGTATATTTATATATGTATGTGTTTATATATAAACACACACATACATACAATGGAATTCTATGCTTCCATCAGAAAGAATGACACTGCCCCATTTGTAAGGAAGTGGAAAGTCTTGGAAAAAATCATATTAAGTAAGCCAGGTCCAAAAAAACATAGGTCTTAGGGTTTCTCTCATTTGTAATAATTAGTATATGTCTAGGATAATCCTAGCAGATAAGCAGAGTAGCTCAAAAGCTGTTTACATGTGAACATATAAGATGGTGCTAAGTGAAATAAACTCCCAAGACATGGACACAGAGGGTTTTCTTTGTTGTTGTTTTTAATCATTTCTTGTTTCTTTTGTGTTTTTTTTCCTCCCTATGGTTTATCCCTTATTTTCACATATTTGATTTTTGATACCCTGGATATTGTATATATGTTTATCTGAATTAGGTAAAGAAAGGGAACAACAAAATGGTGAGACAAAGGACAAAGGGGGAACTAATGCAGCAGCAACACTCACAAGGCAGTCTGTTGGAAGTGATCTGTACAATTGGGGGAGGGAAAGTGGGAAAAAATGAGGAAGGGTACAGCAAGTTGAACTCACAGCCTTACTTACTGTAACTCCTCTGTACATCATGTTGACAATACATTTTTTTAAAAATGTGTACAAAATTCTAAGTTAAACTACATCTAATTAGAACTAAATATCAAGTCTAGGAAATCAAGCAATGTCTGATCATATGTTTTGTTTTCTTCTTCTAGTGAAATTTTATCTGACTACACAATACAAGTTGACCAAGAAGATGTCCAAGAAAGGTGAGATCTAAATATGCAAATATTTTCACCTCTGTGTATAGATAGATAAATAGATACACACATATATATGAATGTAAACACATCTATGGAAGTGAAGTCACAGACAAGTATTTTTGTTTTAATATCCAGAGCTACCGTTCTAGCTTAGATGCCTGAAAGAAGAAATGCCATAAGACTGCTACTTATTCCTATTCTGTTGTAGTAGCCAAAAATAAGAGAGTATGATGCAACTAAAGTAGGCAAGAGAGGAGAGAATTGTGCATGACATCAGCGGGCAGGAAAAGTAGTGCCCTCAGCAGAAATAATGGGGTTAAGAGACCTGGCACCTGTCTTCAGCCTCCAGAGCTCTGCCACCATATGAGGCTGGTACCCAAAATCCAAAGCCAGTATCATGGTCCCAGTCCCAGTCTCAGTCTTCCCCTCCCTCCCCACATCCAAGGCATGGAAAAGATACCTATGAGAAGTGAAAAGTACAGGGTGGAGGAGGAACTTGTGAACGAGGAAATTAGAGAGGGAAAGGATGATGCATACCTACACACTCAAGTTGAATTTCAAAATAAATTTAATGCAAAATGTTGATGCACATATTAGCCAGTTGCAGTAATAAAATTTCAACTTCAACTTTGATTCTCGAAGCTTTTACAGTAATACTTCAGAGGAGGCTTTATATTGATTATCTGTGCACCATAGGAGATTTAATAATTATAGGTAAAATTGGTATACTACTTCGTAAATAACTACTCAATCTATTGTAAATAACCACTCAATCTCCTTAGAGAATGTAGAGTAATTGTACATGTTCTGGCCAAAAAGAAATTAAGTCTGAGAAATCATTTGTAATCTCTAAATCTTATTTTTAATCCTTCACACTGATATGAACAAAATGACCTCAGTAATCTCTGACTCGTCTAAGAGATCTTTGATGCCTTTCATCTTACAAAGATTGTATAATCAAAGACTACTGACTGACACATGTACACATGTATGTATAGCATGTAAATTGATACTTAGAACATACAAAGTTTACCTATATGTGCATAGAGAGAGAGGAAGAGACAGAGTGAGAGAGATTATCACAATTAAATCTTGGAAATAGTCATGGTAAATTAGAGTTCAATATAATGAGTCTAAAATTATTTCTTTAAAATGTTTATACTTAGCCAGGTGCTGGTGGCTCATGCTTGTAATCCTAGCTACTCAGGAGGCTGAGATCTGAGGATTGTGGTTCAAAGCCAGCCCACCAGAAAACTGCAAATGGCACTGTGGCTCAAGTGGTAGAGCCCTAGCTTTGAGCTGAAGAGCTGAGGGACAGCACCCAGGCCAAATTCAAGCCCCATGACCAACAAAAAAATGTTTATACTTTAGACTTAAAGAGTTTTATTGTTCAGATAATTTCTACATGTAACAAGTCTCTAATGATATAGTTTGACTTTTGTTGATGAATGATATATAAACCAATAGTTCAGGGTGGATGATGGTGATGAATATGTTGCTTCCAGAAAAAATATGAGTAAAACAGTCTGCTGTTGGAGAGAAGAAGCTATTGATGGATCCTGTACCCTAGGAAAAGGCATATATTACTGGGGTGGGCAGGGGGTGGGGAGAAAAACTGTAGAAAGATACTAAATGTATCGAGGTTGTTTTAATCACCCACAACTGTGTCAGTGTTGTAGAGAAGGTTTATACAATATTGGAGTATAGAAAAGGCTGTTAATTATATGTGTTGTTTTTGAATCCTGCCACTTCACTGAAAGTCTTTATCACATCTAAGAGAGTTTTCTTGGTAGAATCTTTGAGGTCTTTTAGATAACTTCTCACTATCTGCATAAGAATAATTAGATTTCTTCTTGGCATCCCTTTCATTTCTTTCTCTTCCCTTACTTCTCTGGATAAGATAAGGAACATTACAGAAAATGAGGGTGGAAATAGAGACACCTCTGCCACATTCCTGACTGTAGAGAAAATGGTTTCATTTTTTCCTATTTTATACAATGTTGGCTACAGGCTTTACACTGATAGCCTTTCTTGTGTTGAGATACATTCTTTCTATTCCTAGTTCTTTTAGGCTTCTACCATGAAGTATGATTGATTTAATTTTTTTCAAAAGTATTTTCTGAGCCAGGTGCTCTTGGCTCATGCCTATAATCCTAGCTACTCAAGAAGCCTCCATCAGAAGAAAGTCATGAGATTTTTTTTTAAGACAAAGAAATTCATTATGTCATATACTGATATAAATATCTAAGGGTTCTTTTTTTCACTTGATTAATGTGGACATTTTTTTATTGTGAAAATACCATATAGAGGGGTTGTGATTCTTATCTCCAATAAACTACTCAGAAAAAGCCCAAAGTGATGCAGTGGCTCAGTGGTAGAACACTAGCTTTAAGAGAGAGGCTAAGGAACAGAGCCCAAACCCTAAGTTCAAGACCCAGGACTGGCAAACAACCAAACAAAAAAACAACTTATTTTCTGCATCTATTGAGATGATCATGTGTTTTGTGCTTTGCTCTATTATGCCCTATATTATGTTAATTAATTTGCATAAGTTGAGCCATCTTCACATCCTTCGAACTAAACCCAATACATTATACTGCAGTGTAAGATATTTTTATGTTGTTGAATTTAGTTTCTATTATATTTAGAACATATGCGCCTACATTCATCAAGGACATTGGCTGAATTTTTTTTCTTGGTTCTTACTTGTTTTTGGTGTCTGTTGGTACTGGCTCTGTGGAATGAGTTTGGTAGCATTCCTGCCCTTTCTACTGTATGGAATTTTGAGAAACATTAAGATTAATTCTTTAATGCTAAGAAAAAATTCCACAATGAATTCATATGGTCCTGGACTGTCTTTCTTGGCAGACCTTATTACAGTTTCAATTTCATTGCTTATGATAGGTCTGTTTAACTGATTTAGGTGTTTTGGCTAATTACACCACATCTCCCCAGCTCCTGCTTTTTCTTCCTTTTATTATTGAGAGTTTTATGTTTTTTACTTTTGCTCTTGGAGTGATTTATTTGAATTTCCACCTGGTGCATTTGATGCTTCATTAAATATCCTTATGTATTTTGTAGTTTTGAATTGTTCTTATTGGACACCTTTCTTTTAAGACCCTTTCCTGATGCCTGCCACTTCATTTTGATTCCTTCCTGTTGGATTGAGTACACCTTTGGATTAATGGCTTTGAAGAGCATATGTGCATGCCTATTACAGTTTGAGTTGCTGCATGTTGGAGTAGCTATCTTTTGCTTCCAAATATAAACAGAACTTTTTCTGCATACAGGCTTATCCACTCACAGTCTTTTTCCTGTAAACACTCTGCACAGACTGGTTGTAGCTACATAGTGCACTCTTTAACAATAACTAGAAGAGAGATTGGAGGGGCCAGAGCTACCTCCAAGTCTTTCCTGTGTGCCTCCATGAACCTGTCACACATGGCTCTGTATAGTCACCCAGTTAGGCAAGTTCACATTTATTATAACACTTCTTCACTTCACAGACTCAATTGGTGTGGGAGATTAGAAGGGCCTTGTAGTGAGGGACTAGAATTCCTGGGGGAGAGAATTCACCTCTTGGGCCAGCTTGATCCCTCATGCACACCACCTAAGTATGCTAAGCCAGGATAAAGTAGTAGGCAGTAGGCAGTAGGCATAGGTGAGGAGATGAAGGGAAGATTACAATTGGGAATTTCCTGTATCTCAAGTTAACTGCAGTCATCCATGGGCAGCTTTGGCACTGCCTCTGTTCTCAGTGTCCATTTCACAGTTTTGGGCACAGGCTATGGGCCTTGTCTTGGAGTTCGTTCCACTTAGAGGGGAAGTTTGGTCCCTTCTTGTAAGCCTCAGCAGCATAAGAAATTGCTCTCCAGAGGCTGCATTATATTCAGCTGTAAGATAAAAGAAGACAATACTTTATACAGGCTCTCCTTTTGATTAATGGGAAAAGCCCAATCTTTAGGGTGTTTTTTCTTTGAAATAGGTTTTACTAAAATGCCTTACCTTACTCACTCTAAGTATGTGCTGGATGTCTGACTCAAGAGATGAGGATTAAAAGACAAGAGACCCATTTACTGCCCATGTTCATCCCTGATGACTCCCATTTCATTATTGTGGGTACAGGTCTGATCAAAGTGTAATGACTTGCCCAGGATTCTGCAATCTGTTCACGGAGGAACTGACATCAGAAAGCAGCTCCCTTCTACCATATGTACACTAGTTGATGACTTCAAGATTAATTCTACCATAGTCAGATTAGGATAGTATGCCCAAAGGAAATATTACTAATTATCCACAATTTGGTGTTTGTTTGTTCTCCACATATATTCAGGATGTGAAACTGAAAAACACATGAAAGAGAAATGTAAACATTTCAGCTATTAGTAAAAAAATATTTTGTTATAAAACCATTGAAGAATTTCCTTGTAAATTGATATTTATGCTTAAATCGATACTAATAGAGGCCTTTGCTTTTTGGTTAATCTTATAGGATGTGTTGGAGAAACAATATGTGATTGATTTGATTTTTATTCATTTTACAGCAACATGAAGAAAACTGTGACATCAATTGTGACATCTATAGCTTTTAGGTATGTGAGACTCTAGAAACAAAAGCAATGAACTATGTGTACGACAGTTAGTATCCAGATTTGTACTTGCAAAGGATCTGAAAAGGTCAAAGCAGAACAAAAATAATTTTCACTGACAAGATTTAGCAAAATACCTACTTACAATCTATCTTGGAAAATTGCCCTAAGCCAGACATTTCAAAGTTGCAAAGAAATTACATTTGTCTCAATCTACATAATGCTATACTGATTTTCTACTTATAAAAGTAAAAGTAATAAAGCCTGCATCATAAAGTTTTCTAAGTATAGGAAGTGGCTCTGTGGTTCAAAGTGGTAGAACACTAGCCTTGAGCACACAGGCTCAAGGATGGCACCCAGGCCCTTAATTCAAGCCCACAACTGACACCAAAGAAAACCTTAAAGTTTTATAAGTGTAGATTACATTTTATTAAGTACCTTAAACATGTAATTACTCAGTTCTGGAAACATGTTACTTAGGCTACATCTCTACATGAAAGAATGATTTTATACTGTGACTTGGGGTTCTGTAAAAATAATAATAATTTAATTTGAGTTGCAATTACAAAAAAAAATTCTTTGGGCTGGGAAGGTGGCTCATTGGGAGTGCTTGCCTTGTATCCATCAGGCCCTGGGTTTGATTCTTCAGCACCACATAAGCAGAAAAAGCTGGAAGTGGAGTTGTGGCTCCAATGATAGAGCACTAGCCTTGAGCTGAAGAGCTCAGAGACAGTGCCCAGACCCAAAAAAAATAAATTCTTTGCAGTCTATTTAATATATCTTCATAAACATACAAATAATACAATCAATTAATGGGGAGTATGTTTCAAATATATGAAAGAAAGTCTTAGGAGCACTTAAAGTTTAATCATATACATACTTATTCAATTGAATTCTTTGGTTTTATTTTTCTTACTATTGTTTTTAATGTACCTATAATGTACTATGTGATTGTTTGGTTTCTTTTGTATGTTCTTCCCCCATAGTATAACCTGTTTTCACCGTATTTGATTCTGTTGCCCTGCATCTTGTACATACAATTTTCTAATTTGGGGAGGTGAGGGGAAATAGCAAAATGCTGAAATAAGGATATAGGATGACTCATTGTAACAACCAGATATACAAGACAGTATGTGGAAAATGAACTTTACAACTTTCAGAGGGAGGGAGGAGTTGGGAAGGTGGGAAGGAAAGGGATGGTAGGGGGAAAAAAAAGGAAAGGATAGCAATTCTTGATAGGAAATGGACTCATTATCTTACTTATGTAACTGTAACCCCTCTGTACAGTATCTTTACAGGAAAAAATATTTAAAAAAAGAAAACAAAAAAATGAATTCTTTTTCTTGTGCCCATTGCTGTACTAAAAGTACCCAGGAATACATATGTGTGTACTTTTGAAAAACCTCATTGCTAAAAGAAAAATCATTCTGGTCCAAGTGGCACTGGAGGGTTGGGATGTAGCTCAGTGGCAAATTACTTGCCTAGCAAGTGCAACGTCCTATATACTGGGTTCGATCCCCAGTAATTGGTATTGTTCTTTGGTATTAGGGCCTCATGCTTGCTGGGCAGGCATTCTACTATCTGAACCACATTCCCAGCACTTCTTGCTTTGGGTTTTTGTTGTTTTTGTTTTTTATGTCAGTCTTGGGGCTTGAACTCTGGCCCTAGGGGCTGTCCCTCAGCTCTTCAGCTCAAGTCCAGTGCTCTACCACTTTGAGCCACAATGCCACTTCTAGTTTACAATAAAACAACATATTTTTTTAAAAAAGAAGAAAAGAGAGTTAACACAGCAAAAAGTCACAAAAAAGTCAGAAGAAAAACCATAGAAAGCTATCAGCCTTTGTATGAGATCCTGTGAGAATGAGTGGTATATGTTATGATTGACTGTAGTAAGATTAAGCAAAGTATCTTCCAAATCACAATGATTAACGTTTGTCTGTATGTGTGTGTGTGTGTGTGTGTGTGTGTGTGTGTGTGTGTGTGTGTGTGAATATTGTGTGTGTGTTGTTGTTGTTGTCATTGATAAATTTAGAGACTTGTATCTATTCTGCTGTATTTTTTGGTCACTTTTATGGATGAAACTCTCTGGTCCTGGGCACTGTCACCAAGCTTCTTTTGCTCAAGGCTAGCAGTCTACCTCTTGAGCCACAGCACCACCTCCAGCTTTTTCTATTTATGTGGTACTGAGCATTGCACCCAGCAATTCATGCATGCTAGGCAAGTACTCTACCAAGTCCCTCTTCTGCTTTTTTGTTCATGGTTGTTGTGGGATTTTGACTTTTTTCTTTGACTGGCCTGGGCTTCAGTCTTCCGAATGAGGTTTCCTGACGTAACTGGGAGAACAGGCACACCCAGCTTGTTTGGTTGAAATGGGTCTTGAGAATGTTTTGCTGGTGCTAGCCTTGGCCTGATCCTCCTAAGCCTTCCGAGTAGCTAATATTAAAGCTGTGAACCACTGCACCCAGCCAAAGTCGTCTTTCCAGGGCTTAGATCAGGAAGGACTTCACTGAGATTTGACAATTGAATTCTTAAAAATTACTAAGATTAATGACATTTACTATAAGAAACTGAGAGATGCTCCTTATGAAATTCTCAAATTTAAAGAGTTTACACAGGTATTTGTCACTTTATTTTAGTTTTGTTCTATCTGATGTATCTACATTACATCCAAGTCATTGGTTTGGTGGAAATGTTATTCACTAATGACTGCTTCTGTTGAATAAAGATGGAGTAATTGCCAGGCATGGGTGGCTCACACCTGTAATCCTAGCTACTCAGGAGGCTGAGATCTGAGGATCATGGTTCAAAGCCAGCCCGCCCAGGAAACTCCGTTAGACTCTTATCTCCAGTAAGCTACTTGGGAAACCAGAAGTGGCACTGTGGCTCAAGTGGTAGTGCACTCGCCTAGAGCTGAAGAGCTGATAGTGCCGATGACTTACAAACAAAAAAAAAAAGACAGAGCAATGTTTTTTAGATTCTAATATACTATAATTCTTCCTGCCAGTTGCCTTTTGGTTTCTGATGAATGGCTTTAGTAATTGTTAACTGTGGAGAAAAACCACATTATCTTTATTTATTTCAGATTATTTGGAATCTTGCTGCTTTTTATTGATGTGGTGCTTGTTGTGAGTGAACCTCATATTCCTATGCAACTTCAAATTTTTTCATTGGCAATTGCTATATTTTTCTTTATTAATGTGCTCCTTCAAGTTTACATAGAAGGGTAAGTTTTGTTCTTTCTTTAAGTCTAAATTGACATTGTGCAGTTTTAAGAAGAACCCTAGGCTCCTGAGCCAACCAGCTCAGGCCCACTGTTTTCCTTTAATCATGTGCATTAAGCTCCTCTTAAACTCTCTATTAAAAACTCATTGCTTTAACACTACATATAAAAGAAGCCTAAGATAATTAGCAAGTCAACCCAACTATATGTGTCCTTCTTCTACAAAATAATAATTCTTGAAGTCATGGGCCACAAATAAAGGTCAGTCCAAACCCCCGGTTTTCACTGACTGGCTTTAATTAGTTTTATATTGCACCCGACACTCCCACAATGTATTCTAGAAAGCACCATTCAAAAAAGGGCTAGGCAATTAATATGTTGACATGCATGTTAAGAAGAGGGGAATATGTATGTGATGTCTAAATATTAGTGCTTTGGTTACAACTTGAATCTCAACTAAGATTTGAAATACTAGGTACTTAGGTCATAAATAGTCATTCATGAAAGTGGTTATTTCATTCAAACAATGATGAGATGAGATCTGGAGGTGATCTGGATTAGATGAGATCTGGAGGTGATGTGAGGAATGCTTATCTCATTAGTGAAATGTGGTAGGAAGAAAGTGATAGATGTTTTTCCTTTTCGGATTGCTGGTTTTCTAAGAAGGTGGGTAAATCAGACAAGCCTTGCAGCTGGGCTGCTGTGAGAGTCAGGGACTGGGTCTCCCGGCCTCCCTTTCTCCAGAGTACTTCAGAAGGCAGTTTGTGTTCTTTCCTGATGACTTTTTATCCTCCTGCTTTTGAGCTAAGGAGAGTTCACTACCAGGTTAGTAAGAGCCTGAAAAAGGCTTCCTCAGAGGTAGAAGATGCTTTTCCTGGAGGCCTACTGCTCAGCTCTGCAGGAGCCAGTGTTGGAAAGGAGCTTGTGGTGGATAGAAGTCTGTCTTTGTCCTAGGAAGGAATCAACAGCCTGTTGGGATTCCAGCAAGACAAGATCATGAGTTCAAAATAGCACTTCCTTCCCCTCTCAAAAGCTCCTCCTGCATTCTTTCTTAGCCCATTGCTTTAAGGATGTGATGTACTGATCTTCTTGTCCAACAGAACTGTACAATCACATGTTTCTTCCCCTCATATTTGGGAGAATGCAGTGCATGCCTCTAGTTAAGTGGTTTGGTTATGTCTCTTATTTACTCAGTTTAAATTGCCATCATAGATGCAAATATATAATATAATAAGTATAAATTTACTACTTCTGAACTTTCCTTAATATTATATATCCCTTAATCTAGTCTAGACAATGCATTTTAAGTTCTCTCTTAATGTACATATTTCTAATGAAGATGAATCAAGTAACTTGTGCTGCTAAGATATTCCTATATCCTCTTGGAGAAAATAACCCTCTTTATTATCTCTTACAGGAGAAAGTATTATTTTTCTGATTTACTTAACATCTTTGATATAGTCATCATTAGCATCACGCTATGTATTAATATCACCTCCGTAGGTTTTGAATTTAATATTCTTACAAGCATTCCAAGGTATGAAACATATATGACTTACTCATTAAAGTCTTTTTAATTTGTTCTTTTACTTTTTAAAATTTCCATGCTTTAATTGTGCATATTTAAGGTTGATTTCTGTTTAGGTTCAGTACCAAATAAATTTTTAGAAAATAAAATATTTAGGAATGGGTAATAAAGGGTTGAGTAATAAAGTACCCACTTAACAAGTAATTATAGTGAACCTCTGTTACCAAAAAAGAGTAATACCAGTTGACAAAACTCAGTTCATTTGTGGGGAGAATGAAAAGTACTGATCTTAAACCAAAGTATTTGATCTACAGATTCTAATCAACTTGTTATTTCTCTACAATCTAATTTCCCAACCTTAGCATTATTGACATTTTAGATTGGATGATTATTTATTCAGGTGGATTGGATGGAAGGCAGAAACATTCTAAAATTCCCCCTAAATTTCCACTCATTGTAGGTGTCTAGCAGCATTTCTAGCCTCCATCCCTAGGTCTGTTGTAACAACTAAAAATATATACACATGCTACTGTAAATCCTCTGGGGCCAGGGGCATAGCTGACAGATAGAACAGTAGTGCAGCATGCACAAGGCACTGGGGTTGAAGAATTAGTACATGCATGCCCGGGCACACACACACACACACAGCTTAATATCCACACTGATAAACTCTTCTATTTCTGAACCAAAAAGAAATCCTTTCAAATTCATCTATAAATTTATTTAGACTGACTGTTGTATTTCGACCTATGCGGCTTATCACTCTATTGAGACTATTTCACCTGGCAAATCAAATAAGACATCTTGAACAATCAACCAGAAGGATGGTGAGTGGGCAAAACATGTTTTTTCCTACCATGAAATACTTGCAGGAGATGTAGATAACAATATAAAATTCTTTGTGATTGATTAATATTTTTCAAGCCAATGATTTTTTTAACACCCAGGTGTCTGGAAACAAGAGGAGATACATCAAGGATGGATTTGATATAGATTTGACCTATATCACAGGTTTGTGAAACTTAGCTGTTGATTTATTTATTCTAATTACAGTACTGGGTTTTGAGTTTAAGTCTTGGTTCACTTATCTTAATTTCACATTTTTCTCGTAATATTCTTTTTTGTTTCTCCAAACCAAAATATTTGTATCTAAACCATGTTGGTTTGTGCTCATTTTATTTTTATTTTGTTGCTGCTTTTGATTCTTTGTGCTACTAGGAATGAACTCAGAGCCTCATGCTTGCTAGAGAGGTGCTCTACCACTTGAGCCACAACACTAGTCTCTTTATGTATTGTTTGTTTTCAAGGTAGGGTCTTACTTTATGCCCCAGCTGTCCTGGGCTACAATTCTTCTACTTATTCTTACCCGTGTCACTGAGGATGACATAGGTATGCGACCATACCAAGCCATTAATTGAGATGAAGTCTTGCCATGATCCCCTGATATTTGCCTCCCAAGTAGCTAGGTTTCCAAGTTCCTGCTACCATGCCCAGCTTTTTTCTCCCTTTCTTTCTCCTTTCTTTCTTTTTTTGGTTTCTTTCTTCCTTTTTCTTTTTTTTCTCCTTTCCTTCCTTTTTTTTCAACCTGTCTTCCTTCCTTCCTAGCTTGCTCGCTTGCTTGTTTGCTTTCTCAGCATATTCTGGCAACGTACTCTATCTGTGATGACATGCTACTAAGTTAGGGTAACATATTGATAGGTTACCTTTGGGCACAGAAAAATCTCATGTCATTTCAAATCAAGACTTGGTGACTGGGATGGATTTTTCATTTATTTAGTTTTGGTAGATACATCAAGGATCCAAGAGAGACTTTTTCTCTTCCTAAAATCTAGAGAATAAGGTCACTACTCTGTAGGTCTCAGACTTTCTGAGCCAAGAGGGCTGGAAAGCACCAAGTACAAACTGTGCCTAAAGAATACCATGGCAGTTTAACTATTATTCTGTTGCATAGTTTAATCATCTTAGTTATCCTGGAAATGTATTACATGTTCCTCTCAATTCCTATCTTTAAAGTTCTTTTTGATTTTGAAAGAAAACGTTTTGTTATATATGTGGAATAGTTTTTCTATGTTTCCCATCTATAAAGACATTCATAATAGTGATCATTTTAACTTTCAGAGCGCATGATTGCCATGTCATTTCCTGCCTCTGGACGACTGGCATTGTATAGGAACCCGATAGAGGTAAGCATATTTATATAACCAGTGGGTATTTCTCACTATACACTGTGGACTCAGGCTTGAGATTGACCCAGGGAGGGCAGTGTTCTACAAGTTTATTCTTTCAGGTGAAAAATAGGTTAAAGCTGTGACAAAAAGGGTTTTCCAAGAGTAGTAGACAGCATTTTCCCCCCTCGTATCTTTAGTTGTACAAAGGAATTGCCATTCAACTAAGCAGCTTATGAATATATCTTCTCTTTTTTAGGAGGTCGTCCGATTCCTCGACACCAAACACTTTGGCCATTATTTCGTATACAACCTCTGTAGTATGTATATAACTTAATTTTGCTACTGTAGATAGAAAACCTATAAGAAAATGATCACTCTTTTCTGCTTCATTTAGTCGTAAATATTTAGTGTGGGGATTTACATCAGAAATCCCTACTTGGGGAAGTGGAGCTGTGGCTCAAAGTGGCAGAGCACTGGCCTTGAGCAAAAGAACTCAAGGACTGCACCCAAGCCCTGAGTTTAAGCTCCAAAATTGACAAAAAAAAAAAGAAAGAAAGAAATCCTTAGTTTGTGCTGGTCCTGTGTGGTGGGAAAAGTTAGCTTGGTAGCACAAAGTTCCCTTTGAGGGAGATAGGCCAATGAGACCAGAGAGGCAAATAGTGAGGAAGGGTTCAGGGAAGGTCTACTGGTGCTCTTAGGCTTAGAGAAGTCTCTCTGTCTTCCATGCCAGATTGTACTGAAGACAATTCAGCAGGTGTGTTCTCTGACTCCCCGGAAGCTGGTGATGATAAGAACAAGGCCCCTGATAGAAAACAACAACAAAAAGAAACCTGTAGAAAAGACTCCCATTGTGTCTGTCTTGATTTTGTTTTCTCCTGTCTACACATTAAATGACCATTTATTTCCCAGGGACTGAGCATGGTACAATGTGTGATGACAGAATGAGTAGTCTGCTAGAAGGCTAAAAGTGAAGTATATGAAACAACAGCTTGATTCTAGATTACCAGAAGTGAACAAACCAAGTATCCTTCCCTAAAATCCTTCACTCTCTCCTTTGCCTCTTAGGTCCACGGGGGGCCTGCCTGCCTCCCTCTTAGGGAATTTTGTGCTGTTGGTTTTAAGAATCGTTTTAGAGCAACAGGCGCTTGCTTCCCAGAAAACCCCTTTGGCAACAAAATAGCAATTACCAAAAGAAAATTTGAACTTTATTCCTAACTTCTGCATTATTAGCCATAAAGATGTGATGTGTATATTGTTTCTTGTAGGTGAGAAATCTTATAACCCGCTACATTTCCACGACCGAATGCATAGGATAATGATTGATGACCATAATGTTCCCAGCCTTGAGTAAGTTTTGTGCCACACAGACTGTCAGGAGAGTATGACTGTCGGGAGAGTGCTAATTTCACTAGGCTTGAATTTTGGAGCTATTTTTAATCACATACAAATCTTCTGTGTGAAATCAGGGAGATGATTCAGCTCTCCAAAGACATTGTTGGTTGGTTGGACTTGGATCCTCAAAATGTTGCTGCGCTTCACTGTAAAGGAGGCAAAGGTAAGAATGCTTTTCTTTCTGTTCCCCTTTTCTAAAGATGACTGAAAATAAATATTGAAGGGTTAGCAGAGGATTTGTACTGCTGTAAAGCAGTGTTAATATTTTTAATTTTTATTTTTTGTCAGTCGTGGGGCTTGAAGTCTGGGCCTGAACACTGTCCTTGAGCTCTTCAGCTCAAGGCTAGTGGTCTACCACTTGAGCCACAGCACCATTTCCAGTTTTCTGGTGGTTAATCAGAAATAAGAGACTCTCAGACATTCCTGCCCAGGCAAGCTTTTAACTGGGATCCTCAGATCTCAGCCTCCTGAGCAGCTAGGATTACAGGCATTAAACACAGCACCCAGCTAGTGTTATTTATTTTTTTTTTGTCAGTCCTGGGACCTAAACTCTGGGCCTGGGCGCTGTCTCTCAGCTCTTTAGCTCAAGACCAGTGTTCTACAACTTGAGCCACAGCGCCACTTCTGGCTTTTTCTGATTATGTGGTGCTAAGGAATCGAACCCAGGGCTTCAAGCATGCAAGGCAAGCACTGTATCACTGAGCCACCTTCCTAGCCCTAGTATTAATATTTTTATGTTGGTTTTTGAATATTGATTTTAAGGTTGAAGAAAAAAAGAAGGATAGAAAGGAAATAGAAAAGGGAGGGAAGAAGACAGGTAAAGTGTAATGAAGGAAAAGAACAAAAGAAAAAAGGTAAAGAAGGTATTTTTCTTTTAATTGGTGATGATTTGGGTTTCTTCATTTCTGATTCTTCAGTTTATGTGTCAAAATATAAAGGATGCTTGACTTCAGAATGTTAGAGTGGTTTTTAAAATTTTTATTTTATCAAGGTGATATACAGAAGGGTTACAGTTTAACATATAAGGTAGTGAGTACATTTCTTGTCAAATGTTACCCACACCCTCATTTTTCTCCTATTTTCCTTCCCACTCAATGTGTAACAGTATTTTTTCCTTTTTAACTGACAAAATTGTGTTTATGTGTGATGTGCCATATAAAATTTTTATATTTGTATGCATTGTGGAATGGCTAAATGAAGCTAGTTTTCTAATGTCTTGTCTTACATAGTGACATTGAACATTATTTATATCTCTTTTGGCCATTTGCATGTTTCTTTTTGAGAACTGTCTTTCCAAGTCCTTTGTCCCACCAAATCCCATTTTTATTGCGGGAGTTTGAGGTGATTTTGTTTTGTTGGCATTACTGTTGTTTGAGCCCAAAGCTCACACACCTACCCTCATCCCTTTTTGCTTTAGTTACTACTCAGAGAGAGGTTCAACACAGTTGTAGGCTGTGAGCCTCTGCTTCACATTTTTCACATATCTGACATAATGGGCACACATACCGGTGCTCAACTTTTTACTTGAGTTGAAGTCTTGCAAACCTTTTGCCTGGTCATAAACAATAATCTTCCCCATTGCCACTACCTGAATAGCTAGGATTACAGTGTGACCTACCATGTCTAGCTTTCTCTTTTGTTTTGTTTGTTTTGTTGGAGACAGGCTTTCCTTATGGAGCACAAGCTAGTGTCAAACTTGTGATCCTCTTGCCTCAGCTCCTTGAGTACTGTGATGATGGGGATAACCAACATACATATCTCTTCATCTTTTTTTGGGGGGGGGAGTTTATTTTCTTGCTGTTTTGTTGAGTTCCTTAAATCTTTTTGGATATTCCATGGGTCATGTTTTGCTCAGTTATTTTTATTGACTTTCCTGTGCATTTTGTGTTTTCTCTCATGTGTTTAATTTTTGCTTTTATTGTCTCTGCTTTTCAATTTATATCCAAAAATTATTTATCCCAGATGAGTGTTACAAAGTAATTCCCCATTATTTTCTGCTACTACTTTTGGAATTGTAGGTCTAATGTTTGTCTCTAATCATTAGGAGATGTTGTGTATTGGAGTGAGTGAGATATGGTCCAATTTCATCATTTTGCTCATGTATGTTCACTTGTTCCCATATCATGATTGTGTTCTTGGCAACTTTGTCCAAGATCAGTTGATCAGAAGTCCGTAAATCTATTTCTTGGTTCTCTATTCTGTTCCACTGGTCTAAATTCCATTTTGTTCCAGTAGAATTTAAAATGATTGTTAAACTTTGTGAGAAACTATTAAGGTTATGTAAGCCTACAAAGATAGGACTTATTAAAATTCCACTGGAATTTTTAGTGTGTGATGAAATGAAGTTGGTTTGGTAGGGAGTAAATAAAGATATTTATTATTGTTTGATTGGTAATATTTTAAATAAAGCTAATTTAAGTGTTTGTAGGTTTTCTTTCACTTATCTTTGGGTTTGAAATAATAATTTCTGCATAGTTCACAGTGTTTAACCAAAAAAGAGTTGTTTTATGGGCTATAAAGCAGCTGTTAACACAGCAAAACTGTGTTATATACTTCAATAGAGTCAAGTTATATCCCACTGGTTAACAAGGTAGAAATAGTCTGAACTTTGCAATTTACAAGCCCATGGAAAAATGAAACTATTGCCATGGCTTGGATCTTAATATCCCTAAAAGGCCCATCCATGCATTAAAAGTTGGGACCTCAGCTCATGTCACTGATGGAATCTTTGAAAGATGGAGCTTCAAAGAAGGATGCTAGGCTCTTGGAGGCATGGCTATGAAAGGGATATGGGGACCTTCCTTTGCTTCCTGGTCATCAGGAGGTGAGCAGCTCCTTCCATCATGTGTTCCCACTCTGATATCCTGTGTGCCACAGGCCCCAGAGCAACAGGCTAGCTGATCTCATCCTGCAAGCAGGCCCTGAAATCATGAGCCAAGATAAACCTTCCCTGTTTTGGATTATCTTTGGTATTTTATCTCAGTGGCAGAAAGCTGACATAACTATGGGTGTTGAGCCACAGGAAACTGCCAGATACTTTAAAATTTTTTGTTTGTCTAGGATATTTTATATGGCCCAGCCTAAAATAATATGATCCCAGAAGTTGGTTTCAGTTTCCTTGAATTAATGCTAATTCTCTTCTTGAAGCCAAACATCATTTTATCTTTATATTTTTGATCAGAAGGTATTTGCATGATCTTGTGTTTGTATATATTTCAGTGATCTGTCTTTTGGATTGTTCGTAGGATTAGTTTTTACCTTGTTTGTACCTGTTTCTTTTTTTTAGTATTCATTCATATTGATCTTGCTTTCTTCCTATGACCTGCCACCTTGATATTGCCACTCATGGCGTGATAGCCAAGGTATTTTATTATTGCTCTTATTTAAGGAATTTGAATGCTAATATTTGGTAATAGTATGGAATGCAACTATCTTTTCCCACTGTGTAGTCCTTTAAACTTGATTGGCATATTTTTTTCATAATGAGGTTATTGTGCGTTTTTCATATAGAATATTCAGGTTGTAATTTTGATTATAGTGAAATTTTTCATTCTTAGTACAAGTGTATGGGTGTGTGTGTATGTGTGTGTGTATGTGTGTGTATGCACACGTGCGTGTGGGTGTGGGTGTGCAGTGTGTGGTTCATATCTTTTATTTACTTAAGAAATTGACCATGGGTGTTGCTTGCTCAAATCTGTAATGATAGCTATTAAGAAGGCTGAGATTTCTGTGATTGATTGTCTCAATACAGTGGATTTTTATTTTCAACTTTGCAGTTAGCAACTTTACTAAGCCTACTTCATTCTAATTTATCTGTTAATTCTTTTTGGTTATGTGGTTCCTGACTATATCATGTGAAAATAATAAGTTGTGTTTTTTTTCTTTTTAGTCCTTCTTACTCCCCAACATTGGGTAGACTGTTCTGCACAGGATTGAATTAGAAATACAAATAGTTACTTTTTAAAATTTGTTTCTGATCTTAAAGGAAACGTTTTTATCATGTCACCTGCTGTTTTAGGACTGTGGGGTGATATTTTTGACTTTTAGATCTGCTTTATCAGAATAAAAAAATTCCTTTAGTGAGCTAAGGAGATATTTTTAAATCATGAATGGATATTGAATTCTATCATAAGCTTTTTCCTGAGTTTTTGAGATGGTAATAAGATTTTTCTCTTTCATCATATTAGTGTAATTAGTTGCTCTTTATATTCTGGGTGAATCTGTGTGAATTAGTATGATTCTTTTTCTAAACTAGAAGAGAGAATCACCAGTGAAGTAACTCTTAAGACCCTAAAAGAATTACAAAACCTCCATACTAATTTCCATAGTGGATGTACTACTTACTTACATCCTCACCAACAGTATATGAGGGCTCCTTCCCACCTCTCTCCTGTATCCTTTTCACTCTACTTATGATTGCTAATCTGACTTGGGTGTGATACAAACTTAGTGCCTATTTTATTTGTCTTTTCTTGATGGCTAAGGAAGTTGAATGTTTCTTCATGTATATATTCAGCCATTTGTATTTCTTCTTCTGAGAACTGTCCAAGACTGTCAACATGACAGACTTCTCACTTGACATTAAGATGGTTTGTATTTGGCTATGTGAAAGGCTCAGCCAAGCGTGGGTGGTTAATGCTTATAACTGAAGCTCCCCAGAAGGTTGAGAATTGAGGATCATGGTTCAAAGACAACCCAGGCAGAAAAATTCATGAGACTCTTGTCTCTACCCAGCAGAGACCTGGAAATGAAGGTGTGACTCAAGTGGTAGAGCATCCTGCTTGAGGAGAAGCAGCCAAGGGAGATCCTGAGTTCAAGTGTCCCAGTACCAGCACACACAGAGACACACACAGGCACACACATTCACACACAGCCCCACAGAGTCTCTTAAACTCATAGACCTCAGGTTTTTCTTCCTGATGGCAAGATATCATCCTAACAGATTTAAAGATTATGTGAGATCTGTGAGTCAGTGGATAAAGGTTAGCACGTCAAGTGTCTGCTATTTGATATTAGAATTACATCAAAAATTGAATATTATATAAATCTGAAAATATCAAACTGAACAGAATAAGTTTTAATTTCATGAAAACTAAGTTGTGTGTTTCAGGAAGATTCTATGAAGTTGAGTGATGATATCTATTATTACAGTTAAATTCAATACAAGCAAGACCACTAGTAAAATATTAGGGGAAAGCTTCTAATTAAAAAAATATCTAGAATTCCATGTCTTGATTTTTCTGACCAATTGGAAATGACAGATTGTTGATGATACGACAGCCCTGACGTTTCCGGCTGGGAGAACTCATCATCGTCTAATTTAAGAGGTTTAGTGATGAATGCTTGCCAAATGATTACACAATGATTACTGTGTGCTTCATGGTTTCCTGTTTCACCTGGCTGAGAGGAGAGGACACTTACTGATCCTGAAGCTGTACTTATTCACAGCATTGGCATGGGAAGGTGTCCCATGTTAGTGTATCTATAATTGCTAAAAGAACTTTTCACAACTTTCCTTCCAATGGGAAAATATCATACTTGCAGAAACCCAGATATGTCCTGCAGAATTGACACGTTTGCAGTCAGTGAAACTGAGAGAAGCAATAGCCAGTCGCCTCATCTAGCAGGAAGCTTGTGTTCATCAAAGCTAATGGTGCCAGTCACTTTCCTTTGTGGAAGTACTTGGTTAGAATAGCACTTTCAGACAGGAGTGGCAAAGGTCAATGAGTGATTCATTTAAAAGTTTTTAGAGGATAGATCAGAAAATGTTGTAATACTTAGGAAAATGGGTACATTTAGAATTATATAAAAGCAGCTAATCCAAAATCTACAGAGGATTGAAGAAAGGGCAATATTTTTCAAATCTAAATTTTTATGTCAGAACTAAAATATAAATTGGAATGCAATATAAGAGACTTGGAGGGTGAAGTTATTTGAAGTGAGAAGTCAACGGTGCACTTTAAAACACTATGTCAGAGACAGACAGAGATAGAATATAGGCAGGCAAGCCAAGACATAAATTAATATAGGCAGCTAATCCAAAATCTACAGAGGATTGAAGAAAGGGCAATATTTTTCAAATCTAAATTTTTATGTCAGAACTAAAATATAAATTGGAATGCAATATAAGAGACTTGGCGGGTGAAGTTATTTGAAGTGAGAAGTCAACGGTGCACTTTAAAACACTATGTCAGAGACAGACAGAGATAGAATACAGGCAGGCAAGCCAAGACATAAATTAAGCAAGCACAGAAAAAGATTCAGAATTATAGAACCTGTGGAATAGGTGCATAAATATTGATGATACTGCCGTTCTCTCTACATTCTTTATTTTTTTAAGATTTTCTAATGCAATTGCAATAACTAGTACAGTTAAGTAGAGATGATAAATCCTAATGTTTTGAGTTTCTATTTGGGTTTGAATTCAGTACCTTACAACTGCTTAGCCAGCACTCTGCCACTTAAGCAATGTGGCCTTTCTTGTTTTGCTTCAATGATTTTTTTCAGATAAGGTCTCATACTTACTTTTTCCTGTGCTGGCCTCCAACTTTAATCCTGTTCTATGTCTCCCACATAATGGCACTCATGGATATGAACCCCCATGCCTAGCTTGTTGGTTGAGAATGAGATTTTGCCAACTTGACCTGAGCTGGCCTGGAACCACACAGTTTGCCTGATCTCTGCCACCAGAGTAACTGGTGAACCACCCTGCCTAGACCTGGTTTATCTTTGTTGTGTTCATTAAAATAAGGTCTTTCTATTTCTCAATTGAAAATGTTGTCAGAGGCACATTCAAGATGAATGCACACTTTGAGTACTTCCAAGTGTATTTTTATACTGGAGCAAAGGTTTCTTGAACTAGTTTCTTTTCTAGGGCGAACGGGAACAATGATTTGTGCTTGTCTTATTGCAACTGGAATATTTCCAACTGCTAAGGTAGGAAAGATGTTACTGTTCTCTGTCTTATATTTATTGAATTTTTTGGTTCTGAAACATTCCTGGTAAAATGTTAAGTAAATTGTTAGATCATGATGCCTAAGTGAAAAACTGGATTTGTGCTGCCTTGTTTAATGTGCAATTAGTAACTGGCTTAGTGTCCTTGTTCTGAGCCAAGACTATGGTAAGAACAATCAAAGGGAATGGCAACTTCAGAATATCTAAGATATGAACAGCCTTTTTAAAGTACGTTTTTATTATCTTGAAGTAGCTGCACAAAGGAGTTTCCATTCAACCAAGCACTCTATGAAGACAGTACATCTTGATCAATGCTGACCTTTCACCAATGTTGCTCCTACATCCCTTCCCAACCCACCCATTCTCACACTTTATTTAATTTTGTAGGACATGCATTATCTCTTATGACTGTGTAATGCAATATTTTAAAAACTAGCAATCAAGGAAAAGATGGTCATTGGTGACTCACACCTGTGATCTTAGCTACTTGGGTGTTTGAGAAGAGGAGGATTGTGGTGTAAGGACAGTCTGGACAGAGTAGCTCATGAGACACCCTTCTCAAGTCACGGCTGGGTAGAGTGGTGAGCACCTGTCATCGCATGCTTTGTGAGAAGTTGAGAATGAGAGGATCACATATCCAGGACAGCCTGGGCAGAAAAGGAGGCCACAAAACTCCAGCTCCACAAAGGGAAACCTGACATGACGGTGAGGACCGGTCATCCCAGCAACGATGGAAAAACCTGCAGTGGGCAGATGATGGCTCAGGTGCATGCCTGAATGGAAAGCAAGCGCTGATCCTAACGTTAACTAGCAAAAAAAGGTTGAGAGCATTATTTAGCAGAATCATAGAAGCCTAGCAAGCATGAGACTCAAGAGTTCAAAACCCAGCACTTCCTAAATAAATGCAGTTCAAAAGTCCAATGTCAGCTTGTGTGTGTGTGTGTGTGTGTGTGTGTGTATTGTACTGGAATTTTTTTTTTTAAATTTTATTTTATTTTATTTGAGAACATACTGTACAGAGGGGTTACAATTACATGGGCAGGATAATGCATACATTTCTTACCAAGCATTGCAGCCTCCTCCTTTGTTTACCCTTCACCTCCCTTCCCAGCCTCCCCCCTCCCTCCCACCCAATCATACCCCCCCACCCCCCCCCACCGACATTGTAAAGCTGGTTTTGACATGACATTTTGTACTTCTCATTGTTGCAACAGGTCCACCTGAATCCTTAAACGACTTGTTTGTCCCCATCTCCTCCACATGTTATACTGACATCAAATATAGTGAAAGCGGGGGTTACACTGTGGGGGAAGGACATACAAAGCAACAAAGAAATAATCTTATAAATTGTACTGGAATTTTAATTCAAGACCTCATGCTCTCTCACTGCCTTATTCCTCCAGCCCTTTTCTACACTGGCTATTTTTGACATAGTCTCTCTAACCATCAGCCATGCTCTTGGCCATACTAATTTTAGGTTTTCTGTCCTAGCTGAGATGACAGGTGTGTGCCATTATGTCCTGCCTCCAGGCCTGGCTCTCTTGAGATAGGAGTATAAAAGACATTTTCCAAAGCTGGCCTCACGCCATGATCCTCCACTCTTCAATCTTCCAAGTGGCGAGGATTGTAGGTGTAGGCACTAGCATCTGTCACCATTTTAAATTAAGGATCCCATAGGGGCAAAATGAAGGTAAACTAGTAAACCAAGTTATGCAAATGCAAAATAAACTCTGGCTGGGTGTAGTGGTGCAGGCTGCATTCCAATAGTGAGGAGGCAGAGGCAGGAAAGAATCACAATTACAGTACAGTCTGATCTACACAGAACAAAACCCTCAGTAATTAGATGCTTCAGTAACCTCCCCAATAGTGTGACTTCTTTCTTTCTCAGAAAAAAAGATCAAGATTAACTACACCAGTTTTCCAAAGGACTTTGACCATCCTCTGAATTGCTAAGTTCATCAAAGTTGCCACTTTTCAACTCAGAACAAAGTCTGTCCTCTACTTTATTATCCTTGAGAGCCTATATCTCAGGGATGTATGGCCTTTGGAAATTTCTGCAGAGACACAGTGGGCTGCTACCCCCTGTAAAGTAGGGCCCAGTCCTATTCACATGGTTTTAAGGGAAATTCCCATCTGCAGGCCGTACCCCCAACAGCTCCACTGAACTCTTGGCCTACAGTCTAGAGAAGAGAAGGCTTGGCTTGAGTTTTGCACCATGTCCAACTTTGTAGTGCCACCCTTCTGTTATCCTAACTTGAGTCACACAAGTTTGTTTCCCATGGCCCCTATGGCCAACACCTTCTCTACCCTCAGGATGGACTGGTTGGGCCAATATCTAGAGCCCAAGGGCCTGGGATAAAGAGGAAAAAAGAAAATGAGTGTTCTAAGAAAGTGATTTTCAAATTATAACCAGTGAGTTATAAAAATCAACTTACTTGATTGTCACCAGCATTTTTAATGGAAAGGAAGAGAGCAGGATAGAAAATATGAAAAGTATTGGGATTCTTTAGCTTGTTTTGTGTGTGTGTTTGTGTGTGTGTGTGTATCTATGTCTGTGTGTGTCTGTGTGTCTGTGTGTCCTAGATTTAGTACTGTGGGTCATAGATCCAAAAACTGCTGCAGGCTGTGCCCCCATGCCTGCTGTACTGCAGGTCGCTTGGTTGTCTTTTGAGTTCCACCTGCTCGTTTGTAAAATGGAAGGTAGAAAGAAGAGCTGGACCGGATGATTTCTAATGTTCCAGCTCTAAATTTAGTTCCAAGTCTTTATGAGTCTTTAACTAGACAAATTCTTGACATAGGTTTGTTTTGTATTTTTTAGTAGCTCTGCGCATAACTTGCTGATAACTGTATTGTCTCCTTTTCTGCAGGAAAGTCTGAAATGGTTCGGCTGTCGCAGAACCGATTTTAGTCGAGGTCCCAAATTTCAAGGGGTAGAAACCCCCTCACAAGTAAGTTTTCTCTTTTGAAAGGGAGTTCTTTGTTTGGTTTGGTTTTTATGGAGAGTGGCTTAGTGACACCATTAATTTGGTTACATTTGAAACCCTTCTCTAACATCAGGTGGCAGCACTTTTGTGCCTTGTAACAATTGACTAATCCCTTCCAAATCCCAAAGCCATGCCTCTGGGGCTGCCTGGGTAGGCATCTCCCCAGAGAATCCAAATTTCCCCTCCCCAGAAGGAAGGTCCAATGCCTAAGGCTTTCCTGGCTTCTGAAGATTCTCTCAAATCTACAGGCATTTGATTTCTCTGGAAAGAGGGATTGATCTTTCACAAACCCCTGCTAAGACAAGGAGCAATTCAACTCTGTAGATCATCAAAAGAACTGTTTCTTTTCTTAATTTATTGAGATTACATGAATTTCACATATTTCACCGTATTGTGGATTAGTGATACTTTGTTAAAGTTACAAGCACATTTTAACCTTCATAAGGCAAATTGTCATTATCATGCTCTATAAAGTTTGTGAATTCTATGAGCTTTGACAATACAACTATTTCTTCCACATCAGGTGATATTTACATTTCTTTCCTTTTGCTTATTCTCTCTCTCCTCTGCTCATTCTCTCCCTCCCATGGCTGCTTTTGAGTTGCTTAAAGAACTGTTTCCTGAAGAATCCTCCCCACACCCCCAAATTCCCTCCCCTTGTAGAAAAGAGGAAGACAGAGAGGGGGGAGAATGGGAGGAGACAGAGGATAAGAAATAAAGGTAGAGAAAGAGAGAGAAGGAGAATATGAAAGAATAAAAGAGCCGGTTGCAAGTGGCTCAGGCTTCTAATCCAGGCTACTCAGGAGACTGAGTTCTGGGGATTGCAGTTGAAAGCCTATCTGAGCAGGAAAGTCAGTGAGACTCTTATCTCCAATAAACCACCAGAAAACCAGAAGTGCACAGTGGTTCAAGTGGTAGAGTTCTAGCCCAGAGCTGAAAAGCTGAGGGACAGTGCCCAGGCTCAGAGTTCAAGCTCCAGGACCGACAAAAAAACAAAAACAAAAACAGAATAATAGAGAATAAAAAGGGAAAATAAATATTTTAACTCCTATTACAGCCAGCACAATCATACATTTTTGTATTTCCCATTATAAATTTGTAACATTCATGTGAAGTGTATACTATGACCCCATTTTTCTTGGAAATGTTTCATTACGAAACGTAAAAATTGCAAATATATTGGATTAGACTGTTGGTCTCTGTGACAAATACCTAACAAAAGAACTTAAAGGGGAAAGAATTATTTTGGCTCACACTTGATTACATTGCTTTGGGCCTGAGGTGAGATTAAAAACTCATGTCAAGAAGGATGTAGTGGAGCAGGGCTGCTCACCTCAAGGTGGTCAGGAAGCAGGAAGTGGCAGGAACAAGATACATCCTTGCCAATGACTTCCTTTCTTTCACAAGGCCCCACCTCCTACTAATGCTATAAATTTATGAAGCTCTGAGTGGATTGCTCTATGGATGAACTCAGAAGCTTCATGAGACAATTACTTCCCAAAGCCTTGCCTTTGAACACTGGTATATTTGGGATCCAGCCTTTCCTACATGAACCTTTTAAGAGCACATTCCATATCCAAACCCAAGCACACAAAGATGGAATCATACAGTATATGAGTCTTCATCTCAACCCACAACCAATCATGCTTCATTCCTTTCCTCCCATCTCTCATCAAACACTGGATGTCCCTTCTTATTCTGTCCTAAACCAAGATTTCTTTGAAGGAAATTCCAGTCATCAGATTCTTTTATCTCACAAGTAGTTTGGGATGACACCCAACATAGGCATTCTTACCAACAAAAACAAAAACAAAATAACCCCGTACACACATACACACACAGAGAAAAACAACAGGCCCTGGTGGCTCACATCTGTAACCATAGCTTGTCAGGAGGCTGAGACCTGAGAATGGGGTTCAAAGCCAGCCAGGGCAAGAAAGTCTGTGAGACTCTTATCTCCAATTAATCACCAAAACATGCAGGATTGAAATTGTGACTCCAGTGGTAGAGCACTAGCCTTGAGCAAACTCAAAACAACTGCGGGTTGCCAGTGTCTCATACTGTCATCCTAGCTACTTAGGTGGGTGAGACCTGAGAATCACAGTTCAAAGCCCGTGACACTCATCTCCAACTAACCTTCAAAAAGCCAGACATGAAGCTGTGGATCAAGTGTTAGAGCACTTGCCTTGAGCACAAAAGCTCAGGGACAGTGCACTGGCCCAGAATTCAAGGCCCAAGACCAGCACACACACACACACCAGTGGCAATATTGATTATATCCAAACACATTATATTTTAATATCCCTAAACTACCATTTTCTAATTCATATGTAACTCTCCATAACAGCCTAAAGTCCCCTTTTAGTTTACTTCATTTCAATCAAGTACTAAACAAGACTACATTTCATTGATTAATATAACACTTCAGTTAAAGTTTATTGGTTTCTCACTTTTTTTGTATTTTTCATAACTTATTTCCTGAAGAAACCAAGGTATTTATCTCATAGATTTCACATCCCAAACTGTATTAAATTTTCTAAAGCTTTACTATTCATTATCTCAGTTAATCTTGTTAAATCAGAGTGGTCACTTTGATGTAAATTGGGAAGGTGAGTGTAGAGAAATTAATGTTTTGAAACATGCACTCAAATCCAGATGTGTGGGCATTCCAGCCCATCATTTCCCATGCTGTGTGCAGTGCCTTGTCTGTATTTCCCTTCAGGCCGTGTGGCAGCGAGTGGGGGATTCCTAGCTGTGGATGTGGCTGCGAATGCCAAGTTTTCTTTCAGAGAAGTGCTGGAGTTGAACAGCAGCTTGTACTTGTAGCAGAAGACTGTATAATTACTGGTCTCCAGTTTGGGCAACAAAATCGCAGCCTTATCTATAGATAGGTTTTCCCTTTGTCCAAATCACCCTCTCCACAAGGTACCCACAGAAGGCTGAACCTAACACATGAACTTAGCCAAGTCCATTCCTAATCATGCCATTTCCATGCTCATATTCATAAGGGCTTCCTGCTGCAACCAACTAAATGTTCTGAGCTGAACCCGAGGTCTTCTACAATGTATGTGTCCAGTCCTTTCTCTCACGCTGTGCATTTATAAATCCTGCACTCCACTGCCTTAGGAGGTTTGCTTTTTCCCAGCATGCCAACACTTCATACCCCCCAAGTCTTTGTTCACATGGGCCCTTTTTCTTTCCCTCCCTGGCCCGAAGGAATGTCCCACCATATCAGGCCTTACAGCCCTTTGAGGGTTTGATAGGAACTATGGCATTTATTCTGTGGCTATTTCAAGTGCGATGTATGTATCTCCTTAAAGGCAAGGCCATGTCCTGTCAATCTTGCCACCCTTGGCATCCCAATGTGCTTTGCCACTGGCATAGTACCTTCCTTGTTTGGATGAGTGCTAGCTGTGCATCAGTTAATTTGTAGGGAAACCCCTCCTTCTTTAAACTGCATCAGGGGAAGGAAGTGTGAGGGTGGAAGCAGCTCAAGAGCCCTTCTGCGCAGAAGTGGAGAATCTGGTGGCAGGATCCAATGGGGATGTTCCCTGTGTCTCCTGCGCAGGTCTGCAGACAGCTCTCCTTCCTACTTCTGCAGGCCTGCAGTTTCCCTGACTTCAGTCCAGACGTGGCTCACCATGGGTGATGACAGCTCCGCTGATTCCCTGGGAGAGCAAGGCAGGGGAGAGAGGCTACAGGGCCGAGTCCGCTCCGCTGGGAGGTCCTTCTTACACACTGCCACATTCTGCCCTTCCTTGTGGCCATTCCCCTTGACACCTGAGACTTAAGAACTTTCAGGCCTTTCTCACCACTGCCCTTTCCTTTTGTGCCAGTACTGGGGCTTGAACTCAATGACCTTGTGCTCAGTAGGCTTTCCCTGCTCATAACTGGCACTCTACCAGTTGAGCCACACCTCTAGCCCAATTTTTTGTTAATTAATTGGAGATGGATTCTCCCAGACTTTTCAGTCCTGAATTGCTCAGCCTCAGCCTCCTGAGTAGCTAGGATTTCAGGCATGGGCCACAGGCACCCATCACACTGCTTGTGCTAATTGGAGATGTGATCACTAATGTTATCAGCCCTTCCCACTTGGCTCAGCGCCAGAACTCTTCAGTTCCTCAAAAAGAGGTTCCAGGAAAGACCTTGTGAGCAACTTTCTGTAGAGGAGGAATGTGAGGCTTAGAGAATTCCAGGGTTTCCTTAACAAAGACAAATTTGGGAAAAGAGCAGATGAAGAAACTCTAGCTCTTAGAGTTTCTTATGTCAAAAATGACATAATTGTCTACTGCTGCTAGTAGGTCTCTTTCTGCCCTGATGAAGAACCATCCACCAAACCACAGTCCTTCCTCTAACCCATTACAGCAGCTTCTGCCATAGCAGTTTTAGCAAGCCATAGGCAAGGGCTTGCTCCTTCCATGTTCCTCCCGGCAGGTCTGAGGTCAGTGCTTTTTCCCATGGTAGATAACTAGTCATGAGGCAAATGCATAAGAATGTTAATTATGTAATGGAACATTGTTTGCTTAATTTTTTTGCTACTAATATCAAGTTTAAAAAGATTTGTATGCTGACTTTAAACTTTAGACCTACTAAAATCGAGGCTTCTGTTGCTTTCCAGAGTCGGTACGTTGAGTACTTTGAGATCGTTAAAAAAATATTTAATTGGAGTTTACCTCCTCAGAGAACAGTGAAAATTACCAAGATTATAATCTACTCAATTCATGGTAAGTGCTTTAGACTTTAGGGATGGGACCTTTGGACAAATGTTCTTTTTTTTTTTTAATTTTATTTTATTTTATTTGTGAACATACTGTACAGAGGGGTTACAATTACATGGGCAGGATAATGCGTACATTTCTTACCAAGCATTGCAGCCTCCTCCTTTGGTTTACCCTTCACATCCCTTCCCAGCCTCCCCCCTCCCCCCCAATCCCAATCCTTCTCCTTCCCCCCCCCTCCCCGCCCCCCCCCCCCTGCACCGACGTTGTAAAGCTCGTTTTGGACATGACAACTTGTACTTCTCATTGTTGCAACAGGTCCACCTGTATCCTTAAACAACTGGTTTTTCCCCATCTCCTCCACAAGTTATACTGACATCAAATATAGTGAAAGCAGGGGTTATACTGTGGGGGAGGGACATACAAAGCAACAAAGAGATAATCTTATAAATGCGTTAGAAACACATGCATGAAAGAAAAAAACATTAAAATACATATCTAAGGGTTCATTTTCCTGACATCACATTATCTGACCTTTTCCGCTTAACTCATACATATACTAGATATTGCAAATAAGGGAAACCATGGGACCTATGTTTCTTTGGGCCTGGCTTACTTCACTTAATATAATTTTTTCCAAGTTTTTCCCTTTCCTAACAAATGGGACAATGTCATTCTTTCTGATGGAGGCATAGAATTCCATTGTGTATATATACCACATTTTCTTGATCCATTCATCTACTGAGGGGCATCTGGGTTGGTTCCATATCTTAGCTATGGTAAATAATGCTGCAATAAACATTGTTGTGCTGGTAGCTTTAGTGTGGTCTTGTTTGTAAACATTTGGGTAAATGCCCAAAAGTGGGATTGCTGGGTCATAGGGGAGTTCTATGTGAAGTCTTTTGAGGAACCTCCATACTGCTTTCCAAAGTGGTTGAACAAGTTTACATTCCCACCAACAATGAAGTAAGGTTCCTTTCTGTCCACATCCCCTCCAGCATCTGTTGTTGTTAGAGTTCTTGATTTTTGCCGTTCTAAGTGGGGTGAGGTGATATCTCAATGTTGTTTTGATTTGCATTTCTTTTATGGCTAGGGATGTTGAACATTTCTTCATGTGTCTATTGGCCATCCTTCTTTCTTCTTCAGAGAAGTTTCTCTGTAAGTCTTTCGCCCACTTATTTATTGGGCAGTTGTTTCTTTGAGGATTTGTTGTTGGGGGGTTTAATTTTTTGAGTTCCAAGTATATTTTAGATATGAGACCCTTGTCCGTTGTATGGCTAGTAAAGATCTTCTCCCAATCCGTGGGCTTTCTATTGATCTTGCTAGCTCTGTCATTTGCCCTGCAGAAGCTCTGCAACTTTATGCAATCCCATTTGGACAAGTGTTCTTTGAGAGGGTTTTGCTCACAGTTATGTACATAGATGATCATAACTCCTAGCCATCTAAGTTTCCCTACACACAAACTCCGCTCTGGAGCTTTCCACTGGGCAGGCAATGCATAGCCATGTCAGCTACTCTTAGGTGTCTCTTCTTCCTTTGCCCATTTCCACTTGAGGGGAAGGCTCCATGCCCTTGCCTTCTGTTCTCATGGCTCTCTGTCTCAGCTCAGGGTAGGCCTTTCAGGGTTGGAGCTTTAGAGGTGAGGAGACCCATGAACCTTGACACTGCTTCTTTCCCAGACCCACCTTCATGGCTCCTCAGCAGCAGTGTCCCTCTATCACTTTCTGTCTAGTCCTTTTTTCTCATCCCACCAATCTTTCTTTTCCCTCTTCCCTCCTCCTCTAAGCATCACAACCCCAGCACCTGCCTGAAATACCTGATCAGCAAAGGCTTCATTTGTTGCCACACCACTGAGTCCCCTGACCAGGATAGGCCTTACGCTAGCATTCAGCATGGGTGGTCAGCAGAAAAGAGAAATCAGTGCATAGGTTTTTAAAAAGCCAACTCCAAGCTGGGTGTTGGCAAGGCTCACATCTAAAATCCTAGCTAGTCAGGAGGCTGAGCTCTGGAGAATCAGTTTGAAGCCAGCCCAGGCAGAAAAATCTGAGTCTCCGTGTGCAACATAACCAGAGACCATAGGGTTGGAGGGATGACTCAAGTGATGAGTGCCAGTGAAGCCAGCTAAGCAAGCTCAAGGCTCTGAGTTCAAACTCTGGTGCCAGGAAAGAAAAAGCTGAACACCATTTGGGAACACAGAAGTAGGAACTACAGAGAAGCTTCCTAAAGGGCAGCTTAGACCCCCATACTCCCCATATACACCTGAACCTCCATGTGGGAGAAACTGGTGTTTTATCAGATCCCTTAGCTACTACCAAGATGCTGCCTACTTCCCAAGAAATAAGACTGCCTGTGTTTGGCTTCTCATCCTTGCTGGGATGATAGGCACCCAAGACCATATCCACAGTTCTCCCTCTGGGCTAGCTCCAACTGTGATCCTCTCAATCTCAACCTCCCAACCAGCTAGTACTAGAGGCATAAGCCACCAATACCTAGCTGCTCTAGTTGTTTTTGGGATAGAGTCCCATTTTTTGCCAGTCTGGCCTAGAAAACTAGTGAGAGAGGTTATTTCTTTGGGGGCTGAGGATCTACATGGGTAGAAGGAAAAGGGTGACACAATAAATGTTCACCTCATTTTTCCTTCTTTGTAAATGATGAAATACATTTATGTGACTTAAAGTGGTTGAGATGTGAGGAAAGTCAAGGGCTTAAGCCAACATTCCTGTCATGCAAGAAGAATTTGTTTTTTCTGGGAATGAGGCTTAGTGGTAGAGTGCTTGTCTAGCATGCATGAAGTCCTACATTCCATTCCTCAGTACTACATACACAGAAAAAGGCCGAAAGTGGCTAAAGTGGTAGAGCACTAACCTTGAGCAATAACAGCTCAGGATCAGTGCTCAGGCCCTATGTTCAAGCCCCAGAAATGGAATTAAAAAGAACCCACAACACCACCAAGAAAAAGAAACAGCACATTGATTTATAGTTCTGGGCCTAACTTACTTCTAGTCTTTCTAGAAGTTCAAGAGGTTCCTAGCATATGACAAAAATAGAATTAGTAGACTTTGTAGTTTTTGTGTTAAAATCCCTAGAAAAGGTCTTCTGAAAATCTCAGCATTCTAGCCCACTGGGTAGGTGGACAAATGTCCTAGAATGCTCATATTTTGAAGACACTTTTCAGATTACAGTTAGTTACATGTGTTCAGTCAGTGAAGACTGCTATGTACATAAGGGATGAAGTGAGCCCTTACTTGAAAACATCTAGTCTCTCTAGATGTTTAGAAGTGCCCAACATATGTTCAATGTAGAGACAGTAAAATACCACCTTTAAGAGATATTTTTGCTAACATTCACATGAAACACTGTCTTTACAAAATGGAAGTGGGGAATCACCTCTGTGAGCAGAATGGCAGGTACTGCCTATACTCATTCATTGGTTTGGAGGAGAAGTGGAAGTGAGCAATTGCAAAAAGTAATGTGCTAATGTATTCATACCTGGACATCCTCAGATACCATTTTACTGTATGGTGCATCTTGTTTTGCTGTGTATATAGTGTCTATACAATAAGTCCCAACTTTTGCAACATCTAGTCTCTACATGTTAAAGAGGTTACCAGTGTATGACAAAGTAGTAAAATCAGCACATTTTGTGTGCTTTGTGTTGAAATGTCATAGGAAACTTTTTTCTATAAATGACAATTAGATATGCATTTGTTTAACTATCTGTAAGCACTACATATGCCTGTATTTGTCCCCTGGATTGAAGGCAGAAAGAAGGAATTAAGAAGGGAATGGCTCGGGGCCAAAACGGCCCTATTTAGAAGATACGTGGGGTTATAACCACTGCTGCATGTACAATTGTACTCACCAGTGCTGTGGGTACAGCAAGCAAGTTTGCATTTGAAATAGCCAGCCTTAGGTATTTGGAAGTGCTTGGTGTATTTAAAAAAGAATTAGAATACCTGTAGGAGCTTTGCAAACTTTGGGAAAAACTGTGTTCCGAACTGAAGTTTTTAAACCACCTCTGTGAACAATGTACTGTCTGTATTTGTTACTGGGTTGAGGAAAGTGGTAGAAAGGAAAAACTTTCTCAGTGTGTGTGAAAAAAATTTCAGCTCATCATCCCTTACCCTGTATGTTACATACATTTTGTTTGACTCTTGTGTTTAGCATATATTGTGTATAGACTGGACAAATGAGTCCTAATTTTATACTATCTAGTCCCTAGCTATTAAAGATGTTGCCAGTGTAGTGAGTAAACTAGCATGTGTTTTATTTATTGTGCTAAAATTAATAGAAAGGCTATCTCTGAAAAAGATGAGAAGCAAAATTGTAATATCTGTAAGTGACTTTGTACCTGTATCAAGTGTAATACTGGAGAGGAATTGGAAGAAATAAAAGGTTCTAGGTTAGAATAGAATGCTCCCACCTGGAAGACACTTTCAGATAGAACCATGGTTACATGCCTGTAGTTTATTCAATACTGCTATGTATACAATGGACAATTAAGTCCTTTTTGAGACATCTGCTCTCTCTAGGTGTTTAGAAGTACAGAAAGCATGATAAAAGTAGAGGCAGTAAATCATTTTGTAGCTATTGTTTTGCTAAAATTCATAAATGACATTTTGTCTTTTGGAAATGGAATGATGAAATGGTTTCTGAGCAGTATGCAAGGTGTGTGTTCTGGTTCAGGGAGGGAGGAAGGAAAGTGCTGAGGGCTTTCTACCCATGGGTTTATGGTGAAGCAAGATTGCTCATTGTCTCTGGTGTCTGTGCATTTTAATTTTGTTCTGCATATAGTTTTGTAAAAGACAGATGGGTCCTAATTTACAGTTTCTAGTATTACTAGATATTAAAGAGGTTACCAGTGACAAAAGTAGAATTAGTAAACTAACACATCGAGTACATTTGTGTCAAAAGTTAGATTTTAAACATTGAAGTTGAATGACTGAAAGTCCCCTTGAAATATTACATTTGTGTAAATAACCCTGACATTGGGATGCTGGAGATGGGAAGGGTTCTAGGCTAGAATTTTCAAATGAGAGCTTTTGTTAGTGTGTGTGCTTTGTGTGTCATTACTTGTATATTTGTTTGGTGGGAAACTCAAAACTATTAGCAGCATCTAGTTTTTCTCGACATCTCAACATGTTTAATCTTGTAAAAGTAGAGGGCTAGCATATTTCCCTTGAAGTATTTTCGTAGTTGAATTTGGGAGTGAATTGTAATGTCTTAGAGACTGTGCTGTTCAGTGGGTGGCAGCAGGGGTGGGGTTGGGGGAGGACATGTGCAGAGAGCAGGCTATCTTGGGCCTCTTCTGTTGGTTCAGGTTGTCTAGACTTGGCTCCACGTTTGTATTTTAGTTCATATTACTAGGTATTAAGGGTTAAGTCTTAATGCCAAAAGTAAGAAGCAGAGAATAATCCCTATATAAATGTCCTTTTGGTAGTGTTTAGGGAAAACTGTCTTCTGGGAGTGAAGTTGTGCTTATCTCAGAGTTAGTGTCTAGAGTGATGGAGAAGGAGAAAAGGAAGGTTGGGAAGGGCTCTGCTAGCATCACCACATCTAGAAGATGCACATTTTTAGTAAAGTACTGATATCATACACCAAGTTCCCTATTTCAGAACATCTAATCTTTATAGATGTCCTGAGGTGACAGTGTATGGTAAAAAGTAGAAGTAGTGAATTAGCTAACTTGTAAATATTTGTTACAATTAGCAGATCCATCTTGGATGGATTTTGCCACCTCTGGGCAATGAAGTCAGGACTTAACTTAGAGGCTGGCAGCAGAGGGTAGGAGGAAGAAGCCTGCAGGGAGAGATGTGTGCTCAGATTTATACTTTATTAGAGCTATTAATGTATATGGTTCTGGTTGTACCAGAGGGATGCATATATTTAGTAGAAACATTCTTCCTAATATTTTAATAGTATATTATAAACCTACTAATGAGCCTTGGAATTGCTTAGTATAGCTTGCTTTATGTCTCATTTTGAATTGAGCATGAAGGAAATGTAGTATTTTAATTGTAACACTGCCAATACTTCTGTCTAGATGTTGCTGTTTTTGTCTTCAGTGAAAAAAAAGCTTTTATTTTGTTGTTGTTGGCCATGGAGCTTGAAGTCTGGGCCTGTACACTATCCCTCAGTTCTTCAGCTCATGGCTAGTGCTTTACCACTTGAGACACAGCTCCACATCTGGTTTTCTTGTGGTTTATTGAAGATCAGTGTCTCACAGACTTTTCTGCCTCACTGTATTTGAACTGCGATCCTCAGATCTGAGCCTCCTGAGTTTCTAGGATTACAGTATCAGTCTCTCATGATAACTGGCAAGACATTTTGCTCTGTGCTCTAACGAATGTGTCATTTTACTTTTATTAAGGAGTCGGACAAGGAGATGGAACTGATCTAAAAATAGACATCATAATGCGTCGAGAGACCATATTTAGTAGCACACCCGAAAACTGCGTGGTAAGCAAAAGCATTTGAAGTGAGAATTCTGGTGTTTGTTTCCAGCCGGCTTGTTGTCCTCCCCAACCATCACTCACCACACAGACTCATGCTGCCCTCTGGTGGCCAGCTTGGTGCTGCTTAGTTCTGATGCAAATCAAAGCCTTGTTCCAAACAGTCCTTGCAAAACATTTCCCAAAATAGGCTACAGTTCATTGTTCCTTTGTCTTCACTTACCCACACATGCTAAGAATGTCCCCAGGAATCAATGGAGGTTTCAAATTCCCATGTCAGTATTAGCTATATTATCTTCCTTTTGGTCATTTTTTGGGGTCATTTATCGTATAGCTCTGATCCTGCAATTTAGTGTTCTTGACAATCACCCTGACACTTGTGAAGTTGGAGTCAGGAAATGTGGAATGGGTGCAGAAACTGTCCACTCCACAATGCCCTCAGTGACACTAACTCCAATGTTCTGTGGGGAAGAGTGTGTCGACTGAGGAGAAACCTCTTTACACGCAGCTGTAAGAGGAGAAGATATTGAACTGTAATGCTGAAGAAATGCTCAAGACTGTAGACCTTTTCTGGAAAAAAAAATAGGCAACTTGCCTTTGTGATCAAAAGTAAAGTTAAATTTCCTTCTCAGGTTCTTCTTAGAAGTTACACACACACACACACACACACACACACTCTTAGTTACACAAACACACACACACACTCTCTCTCTCTCTCTCTCTCTGTTTCTGTCTCTGTCTCTGTCTCTCTCTCCTACACACACACACACACACACACACACACACACACACACACACACACACACACACACACACACCTGTGTGTATGCTGGTCCTGGAGCTTGAACTCAGAGCCTCTGAACTTGAGAGTCTCTGAGCTTTTGTGCTAAGGCTCACACTCTACCACTTGAGCCACAGCTTCTTAATCAGAGAGTCTCATGGACTTTCCTGCCTGGGTTGGCTTTGAATCATGATCTTTAGATCAAAGCTTCCTGAGTAACTGGGATTACAGTCATGGGCCACTGGCTCCCAGCCCGATAAACACTTTTCAAAACGTTTATTCATTTTTGTTTGGCTTCACGTTGCTGAGAGCATTCACCCAGACCCCGTCCTTGGCTTTCTGTTCTTGTCTATGAGAAGACTCTATTTTTGGTCACGTTCACCACGGCCCTTCCATAAAGTAGCATGGGTTCTTTCAGTCACTCAACAGATATTAAGGAGCCCCTTCTGTCTACACACATTTCAGCAATCCTGATTTATCAAACAAGTTTTTCCTATGCTTCTTAAATGCAACCAGTATTCTCCAACAGAGGCTTTACAATTTGGAATTCTTTTTTTTTTTTTTTTTTTTTGCTTTAGTCTCTTAATCACATTGATCACCAGCTCCTATGGAGGATGCTTTGAAATTTCTTTCACTTTTTCATGTTCCCGCAACCTAGTCCAGGGCTTCATTTGCTCATTTCTAGATTTATACAGTAGTCCACGTTCTTTGTCTTTCTCCCTATAAAAGTTAGCATGTGGATGTGTGCAGAATGCATCCTTAAATATCGTTCTCATTGTGAGCAGAAGACACAGTGTACCATGGACAAAGACAAGCGACTGCCTTTGGCTCAAATTCTTACTATAAAACAGGCCACATCTTAAGTGTCGTAAGATTTACGTAATGCATTTGAAGTAACTTTATAAACCATAAGTTACTAAGTCAATGTTACAGGTGATAATTATCCAGCCATGTTGTTACATAGGACATGTCCCCAGCAATTCCTAACAACTTTTCACTCTTGTTTTCCTGGCTCTTAAGCTCTCAAGACACAACAGCGCTAGCAAAGCCGAGCTATTCCCATCAATAACTTGACCTATAGACTCCCAGTAAAGGAGGACGGGTCACCCCTCTGGCTCTAGAAATACAAGTCTAATACAAGTCTAATTCATGTTTCTGCAGGTAACTTGTGCCTGTACTACTCCTCATTTATCCAATGACCAACTCAAGTTTTACTTCCTTGGGGAAGTTTTCCTATTCAACCTATATACTATAAACTCCCACTCCACACACACACTATATAATTGCACACAAATTTCTTTGTGCAACTTTTCTGCATATTATTGTACTATTGTTCTTTATGTATAAAAACTACTGAAGGGTTTGAAAAAATGTGAGGGTTTTGGTTTTGGTTGGTTTGTTTTTTGTCCCACAGGGCCTATCATAGCCCCTGTATAGTATGACGGTGAATCAATGCCAAAGAAATACTTAGACTGATTTCAAAATTGCTAATTCCCAAAACATGACCTATCTTTGGTCACTCCATTCACTGGAATCTAGCATTGATCCCACTAGCAAAGTAAGGTTTTGTTTTTATTTTTTATTTTTTTATTGTGAAAATACTGTACAGAGGAGTTACAATTACATGGGCAAGATAATGAGTACATTTCTTACCAAGCATTGTAGCCTCCTCCTTTGTTTCCCCTACCCATCCCTTCCCATCCGCCCCCCCCCCCCCGCCACCCCCACCCTCCCCTCCCCACGGGGCCCTTCCCCCCCGCCCCCCACGAAAGTTGTAAAGTTCATTTTTCGACATAACAACGTGTACATCTCATTGTTGCAATGGGTCCACCTGTATCCCTATTTAAACGATTTGTTTTTCCCATTTCCCTCCACAAATTATACCTACATCAAATACAGTGAAAGCAGGAGTTATACTGTGGGGGAGGGACATACAAAGCAACAAAGCAATAATCTTATAAATGTGTTAGAAACAATCGCATGAAAGAAAAAAAATCATTTGAATACATATCTTAGGGCTCATTTCCCTAACATCACCTTATCTGACCTTTTCTGCTTGACTCAGACTATCTAGTATATGTCTGAGTCAAGAAGATTTTTTTCTATAAGAACATGATTAGGTAAGCATTGCTTTTCGAATATCAACGTGAGCTTTAAAATTAAGCTTTATAGTCCATTATTTTAAAACAATATGAAATTCAGATGATTCTCATTGAACTGTAATGTTTATTTGGTTAAATTCCAGAAACACAGGAATACATTGCTTCTCAACAGTTCCCTATTAGAACCCTCAAACATGTAGAGTTAATGTAAAGAAAAAAAGATTACTGTTAATTTCTGTATGAAATAACGAGGCTATGAAACTGAGAATATATAATGAACTTTGCATGTTTGGATTGGTGAAAATGAATACTTACAACCAACTACATTTATAGTTCCTAATTCTGTGTGTTTATTCATAGTTACAACATGATGTAGAGGCCAATAGAGCAATAATTGTTATATTAGACTGTCCGAACTTGCTTGCTGACATAAAAGTGAAGTTTTCATCACCGGTGAGTATGAAAAATCCCTGTATAACCTGGATTTGTGAATATTTTTGTTTGGGGATGTCCTTTGCTGCAGTTCTCAGCAAGAGAAAGGATAGAGAGCAATCCATGTCCAGAGAAGAGGAGAAAAGCACAATTCAAAACTATCAGGATTTTTAAAAAGATATTTAAAGTGTGTTTTTTTTTCTAAATTTTTTTTTAACCAGTTCTTGGGCTTGATCTCAGGGCCTGGAGCACTGTCCTTGAGCTGCTTTTGCTCAAGGCTAGCACTCTACCACTTGAGCCACAGCACCACTTCTGGCTTTTGCTGAGTATTGTAGTGCACATAAGAGTCTCACGGATTTTCCTACCCTGGTTGGCTGTGAACTGCAGATCCTCAGATCTCAGCCTCCTAAGTAGGATTACACGTGTGAGCCACCAGCACCCACCTACTTTTATCTAAATTCGATGCAATTTGCTATCTGTTAGTTTTCAAATAAGAAAACCAGGATGCTAAAAAGAAGGTAGTATTGACAGTTTTGTATCTTTTAAACATATTGCCATCAATGCTTTTACACTATCAATAACTGAGGGAGATTTTATCATTAACTTAGCATCATTACTATAAGAGTCATGAGTGTATAATTTCTGTTAATTAGTTGTACACTGTTATGTCTGAGTGGTTTTGTTTATAATGAATTTCAGCAGCTCAGTAGCTGTATTTTTCTGTTAAATCATCCATCTCCACTATCAACAAGGAAGTTAAATTTCATTCTCTGTGCCTTCCTTCATCACCTGCTTACTCACTGCTGAAGGTGTATCTATTAGCTATTGCGATGGTGAATGTGTGGAATCAAATGACCTGGGTAGTCATTGTATTGGAAGGTTATCCCTCAGATGATGGAACAACTCTGAATCCTTGCTCAACTAGTGGTCTATAAACAGAAATTGTGGTTTCTTCACTGGCTCAGGGAACCTTGGCAATAGAAATTTCAGTGATGATTATCAAGGGTCAAAATGTGAAGGCACATTTTAAAAAATTAGAAATTTCTTAGCTCACCAGTTTTGTGTGCGTGTATTTGTGGGCCTTTTTTTGTAGTACCAGGGTTTGAACTCAGGGCTTCATGCTTTGTTTCCTTGCTTGGCTGGATTTCTACCACCTGAGCCATGCCTCCAGTCCCGATTCTTGCTGGTCATTTTGGAAATGGAACCTGACTTTTCTAAGATCCTCTAGATCTTAGCCTCCTGAGTAGCTCTAATCATCACCAATAGGGATGTTAATCTTGAAAAGTAGCTGTTGATGGTAACAATAGATATATATTTCTTCTAGCTTGGTCTCAAGGACCATCTCTTGAGAGCAACTATAAATTCTAGCTTTGCTCTCATGGGGCTCCAGGTGAGGTGGCTGTGGATGCCGTACAGTGTGTCTTTCACAGGATGATTGTTTACCCTGGTGGGTAGCCTAATGTCTCAGTGCCACTGGTGACAGGTGTCCTTCTCAGAGGAAACCTGTTTTACTGGCAGATGCCCTGAGGCTCTGTTTTTAGTTTCTTCCTATCCAAGTAGATAGGGCAGAAAAGCCCTGAGAACAGACACAGGCTTGTGCACGCTGCTCAGATAAGGCACCAAGCAGGCAGCACAACGAACACAGAGAATAGGAGAAGCAGGTCAGCAATAGGAGAGGCAAGGGCAGCAGCAGTCTGGGTTAGTGGAAAGAGGAGAAGCTGATGCCCAACCAGTGGTAGGGAGCCACCGACACAGGGAGACCTGAGGAGCAAGTAGCCTTTGAACTGGGCCCAGAGTGTTACCTGAAGGTTTCCCATGGGGAGTTCCATTGTGGTCTCAAGAGTCATGCTGTAACCCAAGTGGTCACAGAGACATACTGTGCTGAGCAGGTGAATAGCATCATGCTTAGATCAAGAAGTTTCGCTCCATTTATTCTAACACTTCAAATACAATCCACACCAATATCTAACTCTTACACCTAATTCTACCAAGCGTGTCCCACACCCATGGGTGCTCACATGGCACACTACTTGATGTGATCCTAGGTTGAGGGGAGTCCATCGAGGTGTCCTCTGGAGTAGCGGCCGCTTTGCCAGGTGCTGCACTGGAGGGCCTGTCTGATGGGAGTCGCCTTGCTTGGAGAGGCCATCTCACGGGGTCTGCGCTGCCCTGGGTTTTTATATGTTTTAGGTGGGCTTTGTCACTTCTGCCTATGTCTGATTATTATAGCAGGCAGGGTTGCCTTGCTGACAGCTTCATTTCTGGCCACGACTGGTTATCATTGAGGGTAAGGTTGCCCTACTTCTGGCCAAGTCTGTTCCTTGTGGTGGGCTGGTTGCTTTGGTGATGTCTCTGTAGGCTCCATATGTGTGTCCTTATCTCTATCTTCCATAGTTGTATCTCATAACTTGTAATTCCTAATTTTACATCTTAATATTCCATACTATTTCACAGCACATATATACTCAATACCTTCCTATATTCAATAATACACTATGTCAGTATTTGGTAATACACTATGTCAGTATTCCAGAATATTCACTACACATACCTGCACAGGTCCCCTGGAGAATGGGTTGAGTGAAGCAAAGGGATTGTATCTTCTGTCACATAAGAGGAGGGATGCATGGGACAAATATCCAGATCAGGCCCACTGAGGAACTGGGAGGGGACAGAGACTGGAAACTGTCAAGGGTGGCTGTGCCTTGCTCCAACTTGTAGCCCAGGCTATCCTCAAACTCAAGATCCTCCTGCCTTCACCTCCCTCCCGAGGACTATTATTATACATGCCACTGTTCCTGGTGCTAGTCTTACTTTATAATAAAGCCTACTCAATAGACAGACACTCTTGAAAATGAACTATACCACTTATAGGTGCCCTTCCTTCACTGTCTCCACCTATAAGTGGTATAGTTCATTTTCAAGAGTGTCTGTCTATTGAGTAGGCTTTATTATAAAGTAAGACTAGCACCAGGAACAGTGGCATGTATAATACTAGTCCTCGGGAGGGAGGTGAAGGCAGGAGGATCTTGAGTTTGAGGATAGCCTGGGCTACAAGTTGGAGCAGGGCACAGCCACCCTTGACAGTTTCCAGTCTAATGTACACTCAAAATGGAAGCACAGGCAACAGCAATGAGTTAGAATTCACCACAGTGTGATTGGGTGCAAAAGTCATAGGTCTTTAGTTGATTATTTAGCATTATAGAAATAAGATCAAGCTGGGCCATGCCAGGAATCCTAACTATCCAGGAGGCTGATCTCTGAGGATTGCAGTTCAAAGACAGCCCAGGCAGCAAAGTCTGTGAGACACTTATCTCCAGTTAACCACCAGAAAACCAGAAATGGTGCTGTGGCTCAAGTGATAGAGCACTGGCCTTGACTTGAAGGGCTCAGGGATAGCACCCAGGTCCTGAGTTCAAGGCCCACAACTGACAAAAAAATTTTAATAGAATTAAGATTTAAAAAATCAGTATATATCTATTATGGAAAAAACTATTCCTCAAGTGGCTTTGGTAATTCTATGTTTAATTTACTGAGTAGTCACCATGTGGCTTCACCGTTTTACATTTGTGTCAGCAAAGCCTGAGGGCCTTCGATTTTTTTTTTTTTTTGGTGATCCTAGTAGTGTGGCATGTGGTCTCAGTCTTTGTGTGTGCTTGTAGGCCTTTTGGATACAGACTCTGGAGAAATGTGTGTTTAAGGCCTTGGAGTTGATCTGTTTTTATCTGCCTTTTGTCTTTGAATTGAAGAGTTCTTCTGAATACAACACCCTCATCAGACACATGATTTGTATATATGTCCCTCCATTGTGTATCTTATTTTTGTTACTCTGTTCCTAGTGACATTTTATGAAATCCTCTTTCTTCTATTTCCCTGAACTAATTTTGGCCCTTTACATTTTAATTGAAACAGTGCTCTCCTAAGCCTCTGAGTACTTTGCTATAGAAGGCTGCAACTGATGGCATACACAAAGGAATAAGGGAGGAATTTTAATCTCTTTGGAATCACTAGTTTTTGGTATCTATTTTACTATGAAAATAACCTTTAACCATATGTTTTTAGATCATACCCAACTACTATGATGACTGCGCCTTCTTCTTCTGGTTCAATACTGCTTTAATAAAGAAGAATCGGTAAGGATATAATGTAATCCAACAGAAAGAGCTTCATCTTCCATGTCTGTGTATAAACTACAGTGGGAAGTTTTTTTGCCCACTGTTTACACAAACACAAAGTGATGGAATGAGCCAAGTAAGGAAAACAAATGGGACGTAGGTTCTGGTTGCAGCTAACAAGTCTCTTTCTAAAACAAGGGTGTTGTATTGCATGACTTGTCTGTTAGCCCTAAAATTAAATATAATTTATTTTTTTCCTCCCTACCCTTAGACTGTATCTCTCACGAGACCGTTTGGATAATCCGCACAAAGAAAAGACTTGGGATATTTATCGCCCTGATTTTGGCACAGAACTGTACTTCAAAGAAGTATCTTGAGGGACATACAGTGCAGAGCACTCTGAGTGGCTAAACCCTTCATCCAGATTTATATTTAATACTTATTTTTATAAACTATATAAATATATATACATATATATATGTACTCAATTGTGACTTCTTTTGGGGGGGAATATTTTCATTATCTTTACATAATTGTACAAAGGAGTTGCCATTCACTGAAGCAATTAATATGGTGCATCCTGATCAGTGCCACCCATTTCAACATTCCTATCCACCCCTCCCAACACACTCCTCCTCTTAATTTTAGTATAGAATATGTTAGTTTTCATTTTAACCACTTTTTGAAGAGTATAGTTTGGTGGCATTAAAATTTTGTGTTTTTGTAATTGTGGTGAAAATCGAAATGGTAGTGGGAGAATCTTTTCTTCTTGTTACTCTGCCCTCTGGACATATAGGTAGAGCAGGTTTTTGAGGTAGAAGATTCTACAAAATTGCCTTCAGATTGTTTTAAATAACTGGTTCTGGTTCCGTAATCTCCATGTCCTGCAGTGGCTGCCTCCTTTACAGTTAGGGAAATGAGATATGACGTACCACCACTCTGTTCAATGCACAGGCTTGCACGGCTTACCTCTGTTCACCTCTTTATTTAGGTTTTTCTCCATTGGTTTAATGGAAATCATTCTCTAGACCTTAAAATAGAAAAATCTGCTCAATGGTAATTTGAGAGTTCCTACATTCAAGCATGTTACATAAGCTGAATCACCAGCTTCATTCCATAGAGCAAGACCAAAATATACCTGCCACCTTACAACTAAGAAATGGGAAAATGTACACTGACACAGTGAAAGTAGCAGTCAGCCAAGGCCTAGAACCTAATCTGCGTTATTCTCACAAAGTGTTGTCAGTCGTTTTGTTTTAAGAGAGAGAGCTGAAACTTTTTTCACAGACAAGTGAATGATGAATAGATTAGACAGTGAAACTCTCTCTTCTACAAATCACCAAGTCTACTTGTAAGTGTGCCTTTCACTTTGATAATATTGAAGTTGCTTGAGCATGTTCAATCAAATCTGGCAGAAATATCACAGGACACATACAATTTCTCTGCACATCATATTGCAGAAAATGTCTTCAACTGTTGCCTTTCTCTTTCCCATATGTTCTCTTATCTTTGCATCTCCAATTTCCTTTTTACATTTATTAGTTCAGAGGAAGTATTTGAGTATTTTAGTGATAACTAGAAAGTCTTAGCACACTATGGCTTCAGTGATAGTTGATAGAGAAATCGATTTATTTTTATGCCCCAACTTTGAAAAGGCAATTTCATAGGAAATTCAACTAAGTCATTTCCCCATGAAGTAGGGCCAGAAAAGTAAGAACCAATTCAGTGTCAGTGAATTAAGAATCTTGTCTTGACCTCAAAAAAAGTGTAAAATGTTGTGATTGTGAGTTATAAAGTTTATGTTCATCATCTAGGAAATGCTTATATTTCTATTGATTTATCAATAAATATGTCAATAGATTTCCTCTAGATACAGCTCCAAAGAGGACATTCCTAAAGATCCATGGTTATCACCAAAGGCAGTGTTCAAGTTGCTCTCAGATAGTACAGCCATGACTAAGGCTAAACAAACTTAGTCTAGTTTGAGCATCTGGCCATCCCTGCCCAGGGGGAGATAGCTATTTGAGATTCTTTCTCTACTTTTTATTGAGTAGACATTTTTAAGTTTCTCTAGCACTGTGTGTATCAGAGTTGGTATCTTGTGATAAATATCTTTTATTCTGCAGGATGCTACAATGAATAGTCACCTGTGAACTTCCTGGAGGAATCTTAGACAAGAGCAAGATGAACACACCTGGATAGGACTTTAAGATTATATTACTGAAGTGATTTGTTTTGTAAGTGTGGAAATAAGAGTTCACAGGAACATTGAAGTGGAAAAAGAGAGAAATGGATAACAGAAAACCCAACCATCTTGAGTCTAGCCACTGTCTGTCTTGTAGCATGTCTTTAGACTATAAAAAATAGTGTGCATTGAGCTAGAAAAAATGTTCTTAAGCTTAGTTTTCTACCGTAGCATTAGGTAACCATTGAACACCTGTGATGAGTTTAGTAGGAATAAGGAACTGATTTTTAAATTTTTATGTAATTTTATTTGATTAGTGGTTGTTTAATTGGACAACACAATTTATTTCAGTGGATTTTTTTTGGTTTAGTGGGCATGTGGTTACCTAGTAAAAGATTGCTATCTCCAGATTTACTATGGTTAGCTACAGAGGGATGAGGAAAAATATAAATTATCAGAATTCCAGATCATCTCATTTAGAACATGGTGTGTTCCTCTTCTTTCTTCTTTTCTTTATAACTGACTAGAATATAGACACCTGGCTTACCCTTCATCATATAAATTAGGATATCATTTTGAGGGATGATAGAAACACAACTTAGGCTTAGCTACGCCACTACTGCTTGAAGGTTTACATTTAGTTTTCTTACTAAGTGTAAGAAATGCTTACATTTCATTTTCTTTTTTAAAAATATTCTTCCTGTGATATTTCTTTTTTAATTTTTTGATATTTCTATATTTTCTAAATCTAAGGGTTCTCAAATTTTCTCAATCATTATTGTTTTGACTATTCAATCTTTATTTTTCCTTTTTTGAACTTTTAAATATTGAATTAAACGTGTTCAGGCTTGTATTTCCATGTATCTTAACTGACATATTTCGGTGTTTATTTGTGTGAGTGTATACTGAGTAATTTCAATTATGATTCTCCAATGTTATATTATTATTATTATTTATGCATATGTGCATCATTTGGCACTCAGATAGTAATTTCAGAGCTCATACTGAAGTCTTGTCTCCTTCATTTTCTCCTCAAGTTGTTTGATCTCTTGTTTTTATTGTATAATTATCTTTTTTCTCAGTGCTATATAATTTGATGACTCATGCTTGAGAGTGTTGGATGTCTAAATTTAATGGTAAGTTAAACAAATATTTTGCTGGTTCTAGGGATCAACCTCAAGCATTCTATTGATGAGTTAAGTCTTCAAACCTTGGGGTTTTTTTCTTTCTTTGATTTTTTTGTAACCAATTCATTTTTTGTAATTTTTTATTGTGATTGAGTGATTACATAAATTTCAAAAATTTCACAGTATTGTGGGATAGTGATACTTAGTTAAAGTCACAACCACATTCTAACTTTCATGGGGAAATTGTCTTTATCGTGCTCTATAAAGGTTATGAGTTCTATGAGCTTTGACAATACAGTCATTTCTTCCACATCGGGTGATATCTACATTTCTTTCCTTTTGCTTAGTGCCAGCTGTTCCCTCTTTCTTGCTCATTCCCTCCCTCCCATCACTGCCATTGAGTTGCTTAGTTCATTTTGATCAATGACCAGTGCAGCTGATGGTTCCCTCTGCTCTATGTTTTGTCCTGTTTCCCTCTGGTTCTGTGTCCTCCTCCTGGTTTCCCTCTGATGTGCACATATATGCTATATATGTGGTCAGGAGCATGGAGTCATTTAGTAATGATTTGACCAGATGAGTGGAGGTCCTTTGTTTCTCAAGTCTTGTTTACTTTGTCATATCACCTTACGTTTGTTATATCACCTTAACATCCACTTAGCACCTTAACATCCACTTGGTCTGACTTTACCTCACTTAACATCATATCTTCTAGTTCCATCCATTTCCCTGGGAATGCCGTTATTTTGTCCTTTCTAATGGCTGCATAATATTCCATTGTATATACATACCAGTTTTTGGATCCATTCATCTATAGAGGGGAATGCAGGTTGTTTCCATATCTTAGCTATTGTAAACAGTGCATGGAGGTGCATGTGTCCTTGTATCGTGGTTTCTGTTGTTCAGGATAGATGCCTAGGAGTGGTATGACTGGGTCATAGGGGAGATCAATATTTAGCTTTCTGAGGACCCTCCAGACTGCTTTCCAAAGTGGTTGTATAAGTGTACACTCCCACCTCTTTCTCCGCATCCCCTCCAGCATTTGTCATTGGCTGACTTTAGGATGTGGGCCGTTCTGACTGGGGTAAGGTGGTATGTCAGAGTTGTCTTTATTTGCATTTCCTTTACAACCAGGGAAAATGAACATTTCCCCATGTATTTCTTTGCCATTTTTATCTCCTCTTCTGAGAAGTCTCTCTTTAGTTCCCTTGACCATTTAGTAATTGGTTTGTTGGGTTTGGGAGGGGTTAGTTTCTTGAGTTCCCTGTATATAATGGATATTAACCCCTTGTCTGATACATTGCTGCTAAATATTTTTCCCAGTTAGTTGGCTGTCTTTCTAATTTGGTTGCTATGTCTTTAGTTGTGCAGAAACTTGTTATTTTAAGGTAGTCCCATTTGTCGAGTTTCTCTCCAATTTATTGTGACCCTGGAACGCTGTTCAGGAAGTTCTTGCGTGTGCCTATAAGTTCAAGTGTCTCTCCTACTCTGTCCTGCAGTAGTTTCAGAGTATGAGGTTTGATGTTAAGGTTTTTAATCCATTTTGAGTTGATGTTAGTGCATGGTGACAGGCTGGGGTCCACTTTTAGTTTTCTCCATGTGGCCACCCAGTTTTCCCAGCACCAGTAGTTGAAGAAGCTGTGCTTCTTCCACTGTACATCTCTGGCTCCTTTGTCAAATATCAGCTGACTGTAGGCATGTGGTTTTATTTCTGGATCTTCTATTCTAATCCATTGGTCTTTGAATCTCTTTTTGTGCCAGTACCAAGCTGTCTTTGTTATTATGGCTCTATAGTAGAGTTGGAAGTCTGGCATCGAGATCCCTCCCATGTTTCTTTTTTGCCTAGAATTGTTTTGGCTATTCTAGGTCTTTAGTTGTTCCATATGAATTTTTGAGCTGTTTTCTGTATTTCAGTAATGAACATCATTGGCATTTTTATAGGAATTGCACTGAATGTGTATATCAATTTTGGCAGTATGGCCATTTTCATTATATTAAGCCTGCCTATCCAAGAACATGGAAGGTCTTTCCATTTCCTGATATCCTCTATAATTTCTAAGTTTTTATAGTTTTCATTAAACAGTTCTTTTACGTTTTTGGTCAGGTTAATTCCTAAACATTTTATTTTGTGGGGGTTATTGTGAATGGGGTTGTTTCCTTGATTTCCCTTTCTCCTTGTACATTGTTGGTGTACAAAAAAAGCAACTGATTTTTGTGGACTGATTTTTTTGTATCCTGTTACTTTGCCATGGTTTATAAATTCTAAGAATTTGGGGGTGGAGTTTTTGGGATCATGGAGGTATGTATCATGTCATCTGCAAAAAGGGACGTTTTAACTTCTTCCTTCCCTATGCAGATCCCGTTAATGTCTTTTTCTTGCCTTATTGCTCTGGCTAAGGATTCCAGAATTATATTGAAGAGGAGTGGAGAGAGTAGGCATCCTTGCCTTGTTCCTGATTTTAGGAGAATTGGTTGTAGTTTTTCCCTACTATAATATTGGCTGTTGGTCTGTCATATAAGGCTTTTATGGTTTTAAGGAATGTTCCTTCTATTCCTATTTTCTCCAGAGATTTTAGCATGTATGAATGTTGTATCTTGTCAAAAACCATTTCTGCATCAATAGAAATAACCATGTGATTCTTGACCTTGCATCTTTTGATGTGATGGATTACATTTCTTGATTAACGTATGTTAAACCATCCCTGCATCTCTAGGATGAAGCCTACTTGGTCATAATGTATGACTTTTTGATGTGTTTCTGGATTCTGTTGGCTATAATTTTGTTAAGGATCTTTGCATCTGTGTTCATCAAGGAGATTGTTCTGTAGTTTTCTTTTTTTTTGTTGGTCTTTGCCTGATTTGGGGATGAGTATGATATTGGCATCGTAGAATGAGTTTGGGATAGCTCCCTCTGTTTCTATTTCTCGGAAGAGTCTTAGGAGTATGGGTATTAGTTCCTCTTTAAAGGTCTTATAGAATTCCGTAGTGAATCCATCTGGTCCTGAGCTTTTCCTTGTTGGAAGACTTCTGATTTTTACTTCTATCTCATTATATCTCATTGTTATTGGCTTATTTAAATGACTTATTTCTTCTTGGTTCAGTTTGGACAACTTGTATTTCTCTAAAACTTCATCCATTTTTGCTAGGTTTTCTTTCTATAGAGAGTATAGTTTCTGGAAATAGTTCTTTACAATTACTTGGATGTCTTGGGTATTTGTTGTAATTTTTCCTCTGATCTTATTTATTTGGGTTTCCTCTCTTCTTCTTCTTTTTTTTTGTGTTGGTCGTGGGGCTTGAACTCTGGCCCTGAGCGCTGTCCCTCAGCTCTTCAGCTCAAGGCTAGCGTTCTGCCACTTGAGCTACAGCGCAACTTCCCGTTTTCTGGTGGTTTATTGGAGATAAGGGTTTCACTTTCTTGCCCAGGCTGGCTTTGAACCATGATCCTCAGATCTCAGCCTCCTGAGTAGCTAGGATTACAGGTGTGAGCCACCAGCGCCCAGCTTCCTCTCTTTTTTTTTAGTTAATCCTGCCAAAGGTCCATCAATTTTATTAATTTTTTCAGAAAACCAACTTTTTGTTTTATTAATTTGATTTGTAGCTTTCTTAGTCGCTATCTCATTTATTTCAGCTCTTAATTTGGTTATCTGGCTCCATCTAGTAACTTTAGGCTCAATTTTTTCATGCTTTTCTAGCAGTTGCAATTGCAACATAAGATTATTTACTTGGTCTGTCTCTATTTTCTTGATGTGTGCACTGAGAGCAACAAATTTACCTCTCAGGACTGCTTTTGCCGTGTCCCACAGGTTTTTGTGATGTGTATTCCTTTTCATTGAATTGTAGGAACTTTTTCTTTCTTTCTTTCTCTTTCTTCCTTCCTTCCTTCCTTCCTTTCTTTCTTTTTTGGTCTGGTCATGGGGCCTGAACTCTGGGCCTGGCCGCTGTCCCTCAGCTCTTCAGCTCAAGGCTAGCGCTCTACCACTTGAGCCACAGCACCACTTCCAGCTTTTTTTTCTGCTTATGTGGTGCTGAGGAATTGAACCCAGGGCCTCATGCATGCAAGGCAAGCACTCTACCACTGAGCCACCTTCCCAGCCCTTTAATTTCTTTAATTTTTTCCATTATTCATGTGTTGCTCAGAGTGTTCAATTTCCATGTATTTGAGTAATTTCTGCAGTATGCTTTGTCATTGAGAACTAGCTTGATTCTACTGTGGTCAGATAGGATACAGGGGATTATGTCAATCCCCTTGTACTTGCTTAAATTCCCTGTATAAAGTATGATTTGGTCTATTTGGAGAAAGTTCAATGAGCTGCTGAGAACATGTACTGTGTCATTTTAGGGTGGAAAACTCAATAGATATCAATTAGTTCCATTTGAAATATGGCCTCACTTAATTCGATGACTTGTGACAATGGTGGTCTCTAGGAGCCTGGGTTCCACCTTACTGGGCCCAGAAGGCCTCCTCACCCAGCTGCCTAGGATGCATCATTGCTGGGTGGAGGTGGGCATGGCACAGCAAGGTGAGAAAAATGGCAGAGGCTTTCTCGGGCTGGAGGAGACCACAGGTGGCCTTGGAAGCTAGCCAGCATTTTAGGCCATGGAGCCTGATGATCCTGGGCCTGGCTTGACTTCCATGCCCCACAGGGGAAACCTCCTGCTGCAACAAGGACAGACCAAGGCCCTAAGGGTCCTGGAAGATGAGTGGTGCAATGGTTGGTGGCTTGGGAGGTTGGGTTGATGCCAGCAGAGAAACAGGAAGTGATGACATAGGTGCCCACTGGAAGTCCTCAAAGATTTACTGGCTGCTTGTAGGCCTGTGCATATAATATGAAGAAGCATCTGTCAGGAGAGGAACTGGACAATCCACATAAACCAAAAGCATGGACTATTTACCGCTCTGATTTTGCCATAGGATTCTACCTTGAGCAAGTATTTTGATGCAAGGCACTCTGAGACACGTGTGGCCAAACCCTTGCTGATTAATTAAATTATGTAAATATATGTGTATCTCTCTCTCTCTCTCTCTATATATATATATATATATACACTCGAAGTTATTTCTCTTGGAGGAGATATTTTCATTATGTTTATATAGTTGTATAAAGGAGTTGCCATTCACTTTAGTAATTAATATAGTGTATCCTGGTCAATGTCACCCCTTAAAGCATTCTCATCCACCCCTCCCAACCTACTCCTCTTAATCTTAGGTTATATATTGCAATTTAACAAAGCAGTTTACATGTATAATGCATCTTGATCTGTGTCACCAATATCTTTTTTTAAAACTTTATTGTAAAAATAATGTACAGAGGGGTTACAGGAGTAAGGTAATCAGTACATTTCCTTTGGAGCATTGTTACCATTACCATCCCTTCTCTTCCACCTCCCCAACCTCTCCCCCTCCCCACAGTTGTAAAGTTCATTTGAGCCAGCTCCCCATATCCCCATGCATGCCCCATGCCGTGATTTGATGGCGGTGGTGGTCTCTCACAGTCTGGGCTCCACTCTGCCAGGGCCAGCCGAAGGCCTTGCCCAGCTGCCTAGGATGCAGCATTCCTGGGTTGTGGCGGGCATGGCTCAGCAAGGCGAGAAGAATGGCTGAGGCTTTCACCGGCCGGAGAAGGAGACCACAGGCGGCCTTGGAAGCTAGCCAGCATTTTAGGCCCTGGAGCCCGCTGATCTGGGGCCGGGAGTTGTTACACCCAAGTCCCAGAGACCCTCCGAGGACTACCGGGAGACCAGGCAACCCAAACTGCAAAATGCAAGGTTTATTCAGCAAGCCAAGGCTCGGGCCTCGTCCCGTACCCCCAGACGCAGCAGAGGAAGGGAGGGGGCCCAGCAGCAGTATAGCAGGGCCTATAAAGGCAATAACCGCACAATTACAGCCATGCTGTGGTTAGGGGCAAGTTGGGTTCTGCTTGGTCAGGGACCAGGTGTCTGCTCGAGCCATCGAGGCTGACATCTCCTGTGGTCAAGCTTCTGCTGACTGGGTCTCGACACCATCCTGTTCTGGGGGGTTCTGCAATCTTCAAATAACAGTTCCCGAAAACTTTGCGCAGACATGTTATTGTTCAACTCATTTTTGCAACATTAACTCAGAGCAGGAATTAGGGACTGACACCAGTTAACCTTTAGAAGCTGTCACAAAATGGCTTCAGTTTGGTTCTTACAGCGTGAGCTGCCCGCCCCTCAGGGGGAGACCTCCCCCTGCCACGAGGAAACGGCCCTGGAAGGCCAGCGGAGCCCCGGATGATGGCGGTGCAACGGTTGGCGGCCTAAGCCGTGGGGCCGGTGCCAGCGGAGAAACGGAAGTGAGCACACAGGCGCTCACCGGAAGCCCTCGCGGGCCTGTGCACATAATATGGAGACGCTGCGCCCCACTCCCCCAGCCTTTCTGTTTGTTTTTCTCATGGGGGTGGCAGGGATTGTCCGTCAGTGCTGGCAGCGGGGTAAATGTGCGTGGACTGGAATAGAGATGTGAGGGGATGGCGTGATTCCTGGGGTGCCGGCAGGGTAAAGGTCAGGCCGGTGGCAGGAGAAGCAGGAGCCTGGGGAGGGAGGAGGGAGCCCCTCGGCGGGATTTCTGGGTCTTTCCCAGCCCAAGGCGGCATGCCGCTTTTCCTGAGTGGCACAGCTCAGAGCACTGTCGGGCCCAGATCCCACACCCGCCCTGTCCCCTGCCAGGAAGGGCGCGGGAGCCCGCGGGCGCGGCCCCAGGTCCAGGTCTCACAGCGTCTCCCGGAACATCTCCCGTTGGGGCCGGCGTGTGGGGGTCTCCTGCGGGGTCCCACAGCGGCGGGGGGGGGGGGGGGGCGCGGAGCAGGACTAGCGTCCCGGCCTCGTGATTCGCTGTCCTGCCCTGCACGGTCTCCCCCACCTCCCCCAAGTCAAGTCCACGGAACATCACGCCCATCGCCCAGTTCCTAGTGGCTCTTCCTGAAGGAAGCTGCTGTTCCAGGAGGTTCCGCCGGGCTGGGCGCTGCCCGCCCCGTGCCCCGTGCCCCCGTGCCCCGTCCCATCCGCGTGCATGAGGCCCTGGGTTCGATTCCTTGGTACCACATAAACACTAAAAAATTAAAAGAGAATGTACAGTAAGAGTAAAAGGATTTCCTGCAAGGATCGTGATAACTCATTTCGATATCATCATGCATTTCAAATTGTGACATGTTTGTCCCCTCAAACCACCAACGTTTCCTACAGTCTACTTAAGGGATTCTGGGGAAACACAGTTCTTGGACTTCGCATTTTGAGATCATTTTAGATTTTATAGAGTAATTACAAAAGTAGTTCAAAGAGCTATTTGTCTTCTATCAGCATCTCCTAAGGCTGAAAACCCACAGAACCTTAGTATCATTACCGAGAGATGTAATGCTTTAAACTAAACTGCTTTAGTTCATTGGCTTTATTAGCACTCACCAGCATTTTTTACTAATACTCTATTTCCATCACAAAAATCTAATCTAGCCTGCTTAGTTATCCAGTCTACTTACCTAATCCGCAACCATTCCTCTGGCTTTCCTTGTCTTTCATTAACTATGGCTTTGAGGCTTTCAAATATTAATTAACTATTCAAATAAAAGGCTGGAACAGTCTTCCAAGCAAATGGTCCTCCTAAACAGTCTGGAGTAGTTAATCTAGTATCAGATAAAATATATTTCAACTTACAACTAGTCAGAAAAAGCAAAGAAGGACATTTCATATTAATAAAGTGAACTCTCTATCTGATGTGGTTCCCTATTCTTGATTATGTTCTTTGGGATATATTCCCACTTTTAGTAACTGAACTGCTTGTGGCACTACTTTGCACTTTGCTCATATGTGTTTTCTGTAATGCACATGTTAAAGGTTATTTTTAAAGAAGATTTTGATTTAGTTCTACTTTTGGTTAACTGTCAGTAGGCATCAGTAGAGAGAAGCTGTGCAACTGGAATGGCAGAGGGGGCAGTGTGGCAAGAAGCCATGCTTTCTTGTCAGAATTATTCTCATAGTGGTGGATAAACAAAATTAAGAGAGATCAAAGCAAAACAGAACAAGAAGAGTGATTAAGCCTGGTTAAGTGACTTTATTTGTTTAGGGGAAATAGGCAGGGTTGAAAGGAAAAAAAGTTAATTAAGGGCTCTGAAGCCAGATCTTTGAGGCAATGCTAAGGGAAGTGGGCCATTTGAACAGAAGAAAAAGGCATATGTCACACACTGATGGCTCATGCTGAGTTACCTAGGAAGCCGAGATCTGAGGATTGTGGTCTGAAGCCAACCCAGGTAGAAAAGTCCTTGAGACTCTTTTCCACAATTAACCAGCAAACGAGAAGTAGAGGTGTGGTTCAAGTGATAAAGCAGCAGCTTTGAGCAAAAAAGCCAAGAGAAAATGTGAGGTCCTGAGATCAAGCCTCAGTTCAATGAAGTAAAGTCTAAAGAGACAAAGGGTACATGTTTTCTTTCATATATCTCATAATTTATAAATAGACAAGTACACATATGTCAAGTTGTATGCAAGTGCACACAGCCATCTTAATCTAAGCATGGTATTGTATGGTAAAATCCAAGTGAAGTAATTCCCTAAAAACCTCACAGTGCAATCAAAGGAATACCAGGAAACTGTTATTTGAAAAGCATGGGTTGGGGGAGGTCAAAGGGAGGAGGAGGGTAGATGAATGAAGAGAGGTTGGGCAAATGCAGTCATAATATTTAAGGCATATCCTATGAAATTAGGAAAATTGAGGGGAAGGTGGGTTGGGAGGGATGGGAGAGAATGATGAAAGGGGTGATATCCATGAAGATGCTTTTGTATTTACAAACTGGTTTGTTAACGGCAACCTAATTTGTGCAACTACTTAAAGATAATAAAAATATTTTTTAAAAGAGTGAGGCATAGCCGGGCACCAGTGGTTCATACCTGTAATCCTAGCTACTCAGGAGGCTGAGATCTAAGGATCGCGGTTCAAAGCCAGCCCGGACAGGAAAGTCTGTGAAACTCTTTTCTCCAATAAACCACTCGAAAACCGGAAGTGCACTGTGGCTCAAGTGGTAGAGTGTTAGCCTTGAGCTGAAGAGCGCAGGGTCAGCGCCCAAGCATAGAGTTCAAGCTCCAAGACCGACAAAAAAAAAAAAAAGAGTGAGGCATAAGACCATTTGAAACATATACAAACAGTCATGTTTGGGTCTGCTATCCTATATTTTCATAGAGATTGACTTAGAAATTGACTTAAAGTAGGGCAAGAGGAATTTAGACTGCTATCATTAAAGTCTAAAGAAAGCATGGCATTAGCAAGAAGCTTTGTTGGTCACCATCCCTAATTTTTTTTCCTGGAAAGATGAGGCTTCTTTCAGAAGCTAAATATACTATATGTAGATTTGCTCTCTTTCTCTCTGATGTTATAAACTCTGCTTTAGGAGACGGAAGCTGGCTTTCAAGGACAAAATCCATGCAAGATGAAATGGTTAAATATCACCGCATCGTTAGTTGGCACTGTTTTCTCTTTTTAATCTCTCATGATAACTGGTAAGACATTTTGCTCTGTGCTCTAACGTGTGTGTGTGTGTGTGTGTGTGTGTGTGTGTGTGTGTTTTACTTTTATTGAGGGGTTGGACAAGGAGATGAAACAGACATAAAAGTAGACATCATAATGTAGCATGAGACCGTATTTACTTGCACATCAGAGAACTGCACAGTGAGCAAAAGCATTTGAAGTGAGAATTCTGGTGTTGGTTTCAAGTTCACAGTCCAGCGGGCATATCGCCCTCCCCAAACCATCACTCACCACACAGACACATGCTACACTCTGATGGTCAGCTTGGTGCTGCTTAGATCAGATGCAAATCAAAGCTAGGTTTCATAGAGTCTTCATAAGACATTTCCCAAAATATGCTACATTCACTGTTCCTTTGTCTTCACTTGCCGTACATGCTAAGAATGTCCCCAGGAATCAATGGAAGTTTCAAATTCCCATGTCTGGTCAGTATTTGCTATATTATCTTCTTTTTGGTCATATCTATATCATTTATTATATAGTACTAGATCCTGCAGTTTAGTGTTCTTGACGATCACCATGACACTTGTGAAATAGGATTCAGGAAATGTGGAATGGGTGCAGAAACTATCTACTCCACAATGCCCTCAATGACACTAACTCCGATGTTCTGTGGGGAGAGAGCATGTGGACTGAGGAGAAACCTCTACACGCAGCACTAAAGGGGAGACAATATTGAACTGTAATGCTGAAAAAATGCTCAAGACTTTGCTGGAAAAAACAAGCAAGTTGCCTTTGTGTTCAAAAGTAAATATTTAGAATTTCTTCCCAGGTTCTTGTGCTCAAGGCTTGCACTCTACCACTTGAGCCACAGCACCACTTCCAGTTTTCTGGTGGTTTATTGGAGATAAAAGTCTCTTGGACTTTCCTGCCAGGTCTGGCTTTGAACTGTGATCCTCAGATCTCAGCCTCCTTAGTATCTAGGATTACAGGGGTGAGCTACAGTTTCTTTTGTTTTTTTTTTTGGTCCGGTCGTGGGGCCTGAACTCTGGGCCTGGGCGCTGTCCCTCAGCTCTTCAGCTCAAGGCTAGCGCTCTACCACTTGAGCCACAGCGCCACTTCCAGCTTTTTTATTTTTTGCTTATGTGGTGCTGAGGAATCGAACCCAGGGCCTCAGGCATGCAAGGCAAGCGCTCTACCACTGAGTCACCTTCCCAGCCCCAGCCACAGTTTCTTAATGGGAGAGTCTCATGGACTTTCCTGCCTAGGCTGGCTTTGAATCATGATCCTCAGATCTAAGCTTCCTGAGTAACTGGGATTACAGTGACGGGCCACTGGCTCCCAGCCTGATAGACAATTTTCAAAATGTTTGTTCATTGTGTTTTGCTTCACCTTGCTGAGAGCATTCACCCAGACCCCATCCTTGGCTTTCTGTTCTTGTCTATGGAAGACTCACTTTGGTCAGGTTCACCACGGCCCTTCCATAAAGTAGCATGGGTTCTTTCAGTCACTCAACAGATATTAAGGAGCCCCTGCTGTGTGAATGATATCAGAGCTGCCACACGGACGTTTTCCACACCCACTGTCTACACACATTTCAGCAATCCTGATTTATCAAATAAGCTTTCCTATGCTGCTTAAATGCAACCAGTGTTCTCCAACTCAAGCTTTACAATTTGGAATTGTTTTTAATTCATTCTTTATCTTAGTCCCTAAATCACATTGATCACCAGCTTCCATGGAGGATACTTTGAAATTTCTTTCACTTTTTCATGTTCCCACAACTGCTACCTAGACCAGGACCTTATTTGCTCATTTCTAGATTTATATAATAGTCTACTTCCTTTGTCTTTCTCCCTATAAAATTCAACATGTGGACTTGTGCAGAATGCATCCTGACATATCATTGTGAACAGAAGACACAGTGTGCCTTGAACAAAGCCAGTGACTGCCTTTGGATCAAATTCTTATCTATAAAATAGATCACTACTCAAGTGTTGTGAGATTTAAGTAATACGTTTGAAGTTACTCTATAAACCATAAGTTACTTAATCAGTGTTACAGGTGATAATTATCCAGCCATGTTGTTACATAGGACATGCCCCCAGCAATTCCTACCAACTTTTCACTCTTGTTTTCCTGGCTCTTAAGCTCTCAAGACACAACAGCACTAGCAAAGCCGAGCTATTCCCATCAATAACTTTACCTACAGACTCCCAATAAAGGAGGACGGGTCACCTCCCTGGCTCTAGAAATACAAGCCTAACTTCTATTGATGTTTCTGCAGGTCTCTCATGCCTGTACTACTCCATAGTTATCCACGTCCTCCAATGACCAACTCAAGTTCTACTTCCTTTGGGAAGTTTTCCTATTCAACCTCTCTACTAGAAACTCCCACTCCACAGGCACACTACATATTTGCACACTCAATCTTGTTTGTGCAGCTTGAAAATAATAGATTGTTGTACTATTGTTCTTTATGTATAAAAATTCCGGAAGGCATTGAAAAACTGTGAGGGTTTTTTTTTCTTTTTTTTCCGGTGGTGCTTATCATTGTCTCATTATAGTATGAAGGTGAATCAATACCAGAGAAATAGAATAATTTCAAAGTTGTTAATCCCTAAAACTAGAACTATTTTTGATTACTCCATTCACTGGAATAGGGCATTGATCTCACCAGCAACATAAGATGTTTTTACATAAGGATCATCAGTTATGCATTGCTTTTTGAATGCCAATGTAAGTTTTAAAATTGAGCTTCACAGTGCATTTTCAAGAGAATGAAAATCAGATGATTCACATTGAACTGTAGTTTTTATTGGTTTAAACTCCAGTAGAAAAACAAATACTTTGCTTCTCAAAAGTGCCCTATTGTGACCCTCAAATATGTAGAGTTCATGTAAAGAATAGTATTACAACTTCAGAAAAAATACTATTATATATGAAATGACTGGATGCCTAGGTGTAGGAAAATGAATACTTACCACCAATTACATTTATAGTTCCTAATCCCATGTGTTTATTCACAGTTATTACACGATCTCAAAAGGAATATGGCAATATTTCTTCTGTCAGATTGCCCAGAATTGTGTGATGATGTAAAAGTCAAGTTGTTTTCACCTGTGAGAAATTAAGAATCCTGTGTGATTGCTCTTGTCTACCCTGTATGATTGTCTTTTGACTGATTTGTGGTTGAGATTTCTTTTCCCTCCAGGGAAAGGGAGGAAAACACAAATCAAAACTATCACAAATTTTCACAAATTTTTACACATTTAAAGTGTTTTGGCTTACTTTTCCCCCTAAATTCTATGCAATTAACATCTGTTAGTTTTCAAGTAAGAAAAATAAAACAAGAATGCTAAAAAAAAAAAAGGTTTCTTTTACACTGTAGAGCAGTATTGATAATTTTGAATCCTCTAAACACATTGTCATCAATGTGTTTATACATTATCAATAACTGAGGGAGATTTTACTTTCCTCTGAGTTGATACGTGCTATAATTATCTATTAACTTAGGATCATTACTGTTATAGTCACGAGTATATGCTTTCTATTGATCAGTTGTACAATGAATTTCAATGGCTCAGTAGTTGTATTTTTCTATTAAATCATCCATCACCACTACCAACAAGGAACTTAATTTCATTCTCTGTGCCTTCCTTCACCACCTGCTTACTCACTGCTGAAGAAGTATCTATGAGCTATTGAGATGGTTAATGTTGAAGCAAATGACCTGGGCAATCGTTATATTGGAAGTTTGCCCTTGAATAATGGATCTATTCTTGAATTCTTGCTCAACAAGTTGTGTAGGCAGAAACAGTGGTTTCTGAACTGGCTCCAGGAGCTTGGTAGTAGCTAGTTTTAGTGATGATTGCCAAGGGTCGAGAGTGAAGGCATATTTTTTAAAATTCAGGAAATTCCTTGCTCACCAGTGTTTTGGGGGAAGTACTGGGGTTTGAAGTCAGGGCCTCATGCTTTGTTTGGTTTTCTTGCTTGGCTGGATCTCTACCACTTGAGCCATGCCTCCAGCCCTGATTTTTGCTGTCTTTTTAGAAATGGAATCTGACTTTTCTGCCCAAGCTGTCTTTGATCCTTCAGAGCTCAGCTTCCTGAGTAGCTCTAGTCATCACCAATATGGGTGGTTAATTATTCATAATAGACATATGTTATATTTCTTAAAGCTTGGTCTCAAGGACCATCTCTTGAGAGCAACTATAAATTCTAGCTTTGCTCTCATGGGGCTCCAGGTGAGGTGGCTGTGGATGCCATACAGTGTGTTTTTCCCAGGATGATTGTTCCTGGTGGGTAGCCTAATGTCTCAGTGCCACTGGTGACAGGTGTCCTTTTCAGAGGAAACCTGTTTTACTGGCAGATGCCCTGAGGCTCTTGTCTGACTTGTTGTTTTTAGTTTCTTCCTACCCAAGTAGATACTGCAGGAAAGCCCTGAGAACAGACACAGGCTTGTGCACGCTGCTCAGATAAGGCACCAAGCAGGCAGCACAACGAACACAGAGAATAGGAGAAGCAGGTTGTGATAGAGAGAGGCAAGGGCAGCAGCAGTCTGGGCTAGTGGAGAGAGGGGAGTTAACCAGGAGAAGCTGATGCCCAACCAGTGGTGGGGAGCCACAGACACAGGGAGACCTGAGGAGCAATTTGCCTTTGCACTGGGCCCAGAGTGTTTCCTGAGCAGATTTCTCATGGAGGGGGTTCCATTGTGGTACAGGGAATCATGCTGTAACCCAGGTAGTCACAGTGACATACCTACATAGGTCCCCTGGAGCATGGGGTGAGTGGAGTAAGGGGATGGTATCTGCTATCACGTAGGAAGAGGGATGCATAAGACAGACATCCAGACCCCCTGAGGAACTGAGAGGGACAGAGACGAAACTGTGGAGAGTGGCTGTGCCCTGCTCCTGCTATGCCAGGCTAAGTACACTCAAAATGAATGCAAGAAGCAACAGCAATGAGTAAGAACTCACCACCGTATGTTTGGGTGCAAAGAGGTTAGGTTTTTAGTTGTTTATTTAGCACTGTGCAAATAAGATCAAAAGATCAGTATCTATATTTATCATGGAAGAAACATTTTTCAAGTGGAATTGGTGTCATGGTAATTCTGTTTTGGTGGGGTTTTTTTGTTTTTTGTTTTTGTCGGTCATGTATTTGAACTCTAGGCCTAGGCGCTGTCCCTCTGCTCTTCAGCTCAAGGCTAGCACTCTACCAGTTGAGCCACAGCACCAATTCCCATTTTCTGAGCAGCTTGTTGGAGATAACAGTCTCATGGACTTTGCTGCTGGGGCTGGCTTTGAACCACAATCCTCAGATCTCAGCCTCCTGAGTAGCTAGCATTATAGGCATGAGCCACCAACTCACAGCTAATTCTATGTTTAATTTAAATTATTTGTTTAATGTAAATTGCCAAATCCTTTTCCACCATTTTACATTTGCACTGGCAAGGCCTGAGGAACTCTGGTGGTCTGTGATTTGCTGATTTTTGATGGTGATCCTAGTGGCGGTGATGTCAGGACTCAGTCTTTGTGTGTGCTTGTAGGCCTTTTGGATACATTCTCTGGAGAAATGTTTGTCTTATCTGCTTTTATCAGGCTTTTGTTCTTTGAATTGAAAGAGGTCTTCTGGATATAACACCCTCATCAGATACATGAGTTGCATATATTTTCCTTCATTCTGTGGTTTAGTTTTTCACTCAGTTACTATGCTTTTTTATTGTTGTTGTTGGTAGTCATGGGACTGGAACTCAGGGCCAGGGCCTATCCTGAGCAATTGTGATCAAGATTAAGGCTCTACCACTTTAAGCCACAGGTTTTTTGGGGTTTTTTTTGTGGTTTTGTGGTGGTTAACTGGAGATAAAAGTCTCACAGACTTTCCTGCCCGGGCTGGCTTTGAACTACAATCCTCAGATCTCAGCCTCCTGAGTAGCTAAGATTACAGGCGTGAGCCACCAGCACCTGGCTGCTAATGCCCTTTTATGAATTCCAATTTAACAGATTTTTCTATTTCACTGCACTAAGCTTGACCCTTTACATTTTAAATGAAAGTTTTCTCCTAAAGTCCCTGAGTACTTTGTATAGAAGGCTGCAACTGATAAATACATAAAGAAATAAGGGAGGAATTTTAATCTCTTTGGAATAATTTGTTCTTGATATCCATTTTATTATGAAAATAACCTTTTTCTTTAACCCTATGTTTTAAAATCTCCTGGAATACTACAAGAGCTGTGCTTTCTTTTTTCTGGTTCCACACCAGAAAAAATCGGTAAGGAGATGATATAATCCAATAGAAACAGCTTCATCTTCCATGTCTGTGTATAAACTACAGCGGCAAGTCTTTTTGCCACTGTCCTAAGTACATTTAACACAAACACAAAGAACTCCTTGAACAACCATTTCAAAGCCCCTGCCATAGGACGGTATGTAAGTTAAAATGCAGCTACTCAGATCTTAGTGACGACCAGTTCCTCCTAGGGAAGTCTACATTTGCTCAGTTCCTGGAATATGACAGGTCCTGAGGGGGTGTAGATGTACTGTGATAATGCTGAAGGAAGGTGTGATCAATCGAGGTGGCTTTAGCTGGCCTCAAGCCAACATTGGCACATTTACATCTAGGACAGAAGTGACAAGGCCTGATAAGTATTAATTCGTCTGAAAACCATTAATTTTATAGACTCCCATTGTAAAAAGTTTTTCTAAGAACTGAATTGGGAAAAAGCTTCTAAAAAGAAGTTCATTGTTCTTAAGAACCTACTACCATATCTAGAAACACATTCCTGAACCTATAAGCTCTCCACTTTTTAGGAGTATTTTTCCTGAGGTGGTGAAAACTACTTAAGACCACTCCAATCAGAGTTGAAGAGATTGTCCTTGTGGCATCTTGTGTGCATGAACTGATAGTATTTGTTACATCCAGTGTCAATCTTCTCTTCAAGTCTGAACTGGGCCTAATAATACCTAGTCTAGTAAGACAGCACCAAGAAAACACCAGTTCTACACACTTGTGATTCCCGTACAATTTGATTTTGGAAAGAGGATACTGTATTTAATGACAAAATGTTCACCAATTTTTCTACAAATTTTGATTCATGAGCAAAGTTCTCAACAAAGACAGGGCTTGGGGCGAGGGGCCTTTACACACTGCTCCCTCTCCAAGTGGTTGTTGAAAAGCACAGCTTTGTCCTTTATGTCACCAGGGCCACATGAGAGACGGTGGGGATGTTTATCCTCATTTCATAAACATTTCCAGAGGAATTGGTATTGTTTTATACCTTGCTTTTGTAAAGCTTCTTTAACAGTTTTGAGGTTGTTATTTAGACAAATTCACCAGCTTTGTCACTTAAGAGAAATATAGACAGAATTAGATCTAAAATACACTGGGATATGGTAAATTATCAGGATTCTAGATACTCACACACAATGAGACCAAAAGAAGACACTCCTAGGATAGAAGAAAGGAAATGTAATCATACCTGACTCCTGTGATGCAATCCCTCTGTACATTACCTTTATAATAACAATAAAGTAAATTAATGTAAAAACAAAAGAAATAAAAAGATACAGACAGACACTGGTGTCTCAGTGGCCTGTGATCCTACCTACATAGGAGGCTGAGATCTGGGGATCACAGTTTGAAGCTAGCCCAGGCAGAAAAGTCTATGAGACTCTTTCTTCAGTTAGCCAGTGAAATAGCCTGATGTGATAGATTCAGCTTAGCAGAAAAGGCTAACACTAAAGAAACAAAACAGTATTTTATTACTGAGTTTCATTATATACCTAATATATTTCTGGGTACTTTCTGTGAATTGTAGACAATTTCATAGTTTGTTCAAATTGGATTTTACTAATTCCCTAAGGAGCATGCTGTGACCAATGTGTTTAATTCTGAAAATTAAGGTGTCTTATGTCACCTCTAAGAGATGGAATAAACCAAGTAAGGAAAGCAAATGGAGCTTAGTTTCTGGTTGCAGCCAGCAAGTCTCTTTCTAAACCAGAGTGCTCTATTGTATGACTTTTCTGTTAGCCCTAAAATAAAAAGTAATGGTTTTTCTTCCTATCCTTAGGCTCTACCTGACACATAATGAACTGGATAATCTTCATAAGCCAAAAACATGGGATTTTTATCCCACTGATTTTGCTGTAGAGCTATACTTTGAAGAGGTAGTTTCATTAGCTATTCTATTTGGCACACTATGTCTAAATTCACGTTACTTTATATTTCTGTATATAATAAGAAACCCAGAAAATAAATTCTGTATAACAAAGTACCATTAATGATTTCTTTTTGTTGTGTTTTGGTTTGGTGTAGTGTGCCAGCACTAGGGCTTGAACTCTGCATCTTACTCCTGGCTGATGCTCTACTGGCTGATTTTTGATGTTAATTGGAAATAAGAGGCTTGAGGATTTGTCTGCCTTAGATGGCATTGAACCTCAATGATCTAGATCTTAGTCTCCTGAGTGGCTAGGATTATAGGTGTGAGTCAGCAATGCCAAGCTTCACTGATGTCTTTCTTGAAGGCATATACTTCATAGTCTCCCTCTTGTATTTAATTTGGGAACACAGCATACAGAGGAACAGTAGGGGCCATATAGAAGAATTCTGACATAGCTTAAAGCTATCTAAAAATTATAATCCTACCAATAACCATGTATTCCCACGTTTTTACACAAGTGGTTTACACTTACCATTTCTGATATCAGAAAACAGATTGCTTGATTCACAAACTATTCATACATCAGACTGGCAGGGAAGTTTTAAAGCCAAAGGGAGAGATCTTTTACACCCTTACCCCTCATCTCAATACCACACATGATACGAGACTTATATGACAAACTATCGATGATTACAGACACACAGACAAGGGAGGGCAAAAGGACTTTGAGAAGCAATTATAAATCTCACTAACTTCTGCTTTTGTATAACATCAAAATGAATTCAAAGAAATATTGAGTAATTTAGATTTCTTATTTGAAAATTCACTACCTCTGCTCATAACCAACTTCACCTAAGCCTTGGGAATACTGTGAAGGGAAAGACACCTTTCCAAACACTGGCTAACCCTGTGGAAACACAGTCATCATTACTTTCTCTTTAGTACAGATTGGTACTTTGAGTATCTTACTTACTGGCACACTATTTTAAGGCCATGATTGCCTTCAAAAAGAGTTCTATTTTGACATGACCGGAATGATGCCCTTGTTTGAATGGTTTTGCTTTTATTAGCATTGCTTCTCAGGGGCACCTTCTAAGAACCAAGTTACTAGGTGATTACATCATTGTGCAAACATCAGGATGTGTTTCCACAAATGGCCACAGCTATGGTGTCACTAGGCAATAAAATCTCACAGGACCACCATCATGCATGGCCTCTCACTGAAAGAAACATCATGCAGGCAAGGTTGACTCAATCCTCAAGCCCCTACAATGCAGAAAGCACATTCTACAAAGAATTCATGAAGATACTGGAAGTGTTTGGGACAGACCACTCCAACTTAGCAACCTTATAATCAGCACATTGACCATTTGGAGCACAATGGTCAGGGAAGTCTGCCAGTTGCCAATGTAGCCTTTTATAATGGAAATATTACAACTGAGAAAGGATGTGGATGCCAAAGTGACACAGACAGGAGCTCAGAGCCCTGTGGGATGGAAGATGGGCACCAAACAGCAGGTAGGCTACATCTCTCTTGGTCTCCCCACCACCAATATCCAAAAAAAAAAAAAAAACAGTTCCAACAGCCAGTAGAGCAACCACATAAAGGCTTTTCCTTCCCTGCCCTGAATCTGACTCCTCTAAAAGATCTCAAAGCATGCTTTCAAGATCCTTCCATAGTATTACTCCCTTTAAGTCCAGTAACAGAATTGTGCTGTGGTTCAACATTTAAAATTCGAGCAGCAGTAATCTAGTCAGGCTACATGGCAGGCTTAAGTGACCAGGTGGTAGAATAGCTGGTAGAATAGTCCTTTTCAATGCTAGTGATAGGGAAGCAATCTCTCATTTTTAAGAATCTTCTTTTAGAAATAAGGTTATAGTTGAGGTTTCTCTCCATGTCAAGACTCATCCAAATTACAAGTTGCCACATTTTTTCTGGTTTGTTCACTTAAAGAAAACTTGTACCTCCCATGTTTGTGGATTGGTAGAAAGCCATGGAAATAGCCATACCACCAACAGCACTGGGGAGGCTCAGGCTGCCAGGTCTGGTTTGGCTCTTTACGGGAGCTTCACAGAGCAATCAGAATAAGCCATGGATAATAAGGACTGTTGTTCATGGAGCCTCCACTTTACAAGGTCTGCCAGAGCTTGGTTGGATGGTTAGGCCAAAAGCCTGGACTTGGTATGTGTTCCATGGATATCTGTTGTGCTTACCCCCCCCAAGCTGTGTGAAGCATGCAATGAGTACAAAGGCTACTTTAAGTGCTAATGCCAGAGTAATTTTCCTGGTGGCCCCGCTAAAGTTATTCCATGGCCTTGGTTTATGGCCTACCCAGCCCAGAGAGCCCCAGTGTTCTAGAAACATTGGGATGGGTCAAGTAGGATTGTAAAGTGGCAATAGCATCCAATGTGGGATCGACTGAAACGTGAAACAATAAAAACATAATAGAACATGAATTAAAATCCAAGAAGATTCTAAATGTGTCTGTAAATATATCTGATATATATCATATATATGTAGCATATATAGCATATATACATTACATATCATATCATATATATCATATGATATATATATATATATCCATACATGCATATTTATAAAGGCAGAATGAAATAAATACTCCCAGCCCTGCACAAACACATATAGCAAAATGTTAAAAAGAGGTAAAGCAATGTGGCACAGGCATGAGATCCCAGCCAATAGGAGATATGGGTAGGAATATCACGGTGTGATGCCAAACCTGGTCAACACAGGAAACTCTCTACAAAATATAAGCACAAAAGGAATGAGGTTTTGCCTCAAAACTAAGAAACTTGCTAGAAGTAATCCAGCCACTGTTCAAAACCTAATACTGATACAAAAAAAAAGATAAACAAGTAGAGAGAAAGAAGAAAAAGAGATGCTGATGTGTGATCGCCCTCAGCAGTTCCTTGAGCCTTTGACATTGTTTGTGGATAACTTCCTTCCTTCCACAGAACAGAGTAAAAGAAGAACAGGTCAGGAGCAGTATGCTTTTTCTAGGCAGTATATTGGTTACTCTTCATAACAACTTCATATGGAGTCAATCAAAGAATAAAATTCTTAGCCGGGTGCTGATAGCTCACACCTGTAATCCTAGCTAATCCTAGTGATCTGAGGATCACGGTTCAAACCAGCCTGGGCAGGAAAAGCTGTGAAACTCTTATCTTCAATAAACCACCAGAAAACCAGAAGTGGCGCTGTGGCTCAAGTGGTAGAGCATTAGCCTTGAGCTTAAGAGCTGAGGGACAGTGCTCAGACCCAAAGTTCAAGCCCCATAACTGACAACAACAAAAAAAAAGTTCTTTTTGAAGCAAAGAAGTAATATATAAAGAATAGTAGAGCTCTAAACACAAAAGATCAAAGCATATGAGTTTGTTTTTTAGCCAGTACTGGGGCTTGAATTCAGGGCCTTGCCATGAGCTGCTTCTCCTCAAGGCTAGTAATCTACCACTTGGCTACAGCATCATTTCAAGCTTAACATAAACATGTATCTATATTGTCATATAGATATCCTATATCATGGATTCATGATATATGGTTTATTGAAGATAAGAGTCTCACGGACTTTACTCCAGCTAGCTTTGGACCATGATCTTCAGATCTCAGCTGTCTGAGTAGCTAGGATTACAGGTGTGAGCCACCTGCACCTGACTATGAGTTCTTTGGCCAGAGCCATGTCATCTTTTGAGGCTAGTGGCTTGTTATATGGAGCTCTGCTACCATAAGAGACTAGTTCTCAACTCAAACCCATCATTTATTGATTAGAGATCCTGAATCAGGCCTGTAGTTTCTAAACTTGTGGGATGACATGAAGACTCTAGGATGATGATCTTCAGGAGCAGTTGCTGAAAAATAGTGTAGCAAGGATTTGTACTTAAGACAATACAATTGAATTGGGGGGAAAAAACACACAAAAAGCTAGCATTGTTTTTATTTAGTTGTAAACACCTAAAAAGAAAGACTGAGTGACTAAACTTTTTCCCAGACAAAATAATCTATTACAAATCTATAAAACTGACATCTATTAAAAGCAATGCATAAACTTTCAAAATAACTGATTTACATGAGAATAAAGTTTCTACAGTTTATAAGCTGCAGAGAATAGAATACTGTATGAAGTATTTCAAGTCCTTGTGATGTCTGACCACATGCATAACCTCTATAGTGTGATTCCACGTAAATTTTTATCAGTATACAAAGACAGAGCTGATAAAAAGTAAATAAAATGATTCCATAGTATCTGATACATATATGACAATACAGATACACATTTACGTTCATAGATATTGAAGATGATGGAGAGTTGGAGGCTAGCCTGAGCTGGCCTGTGTAAAAAAAAAAAAAATATTTAGAAATTAATTAATTTGTAGCACTGAGGATGGAAATCTGTGCCTTGTGCCTCCTACACCAGTCTTCTACCACGAGCTACAAGGTATTAGCATTTTAAAAAGTATAGTCTTAAAATGGAGACTGAATCCCAAACTTTATGACTCAATCCTAAGTAGGCAAATTCTGATGACTGGAAAGAGTGGGTGGGAATATGATCTACTGACACAGATTCTTAAAAGACAACTGGATTGTTAGAGAAGCATACTGTCACTCTTGAAATTAAGATTTCTCAAAAGATGACTATTCCTGGTTGAGGGGTGACTTTCTGTGAGCGAATTCCCTTTTCAAATCAGCTGTAAAAAATCAAGATAAACAGAAATCAGTCCATGCTGGTGAACACACTGGTGTCATAAAATTGTTAAGTACATATTGCTTATATTCTGGGAATACACAAATCGAAAATACAAAAAAGAAAAGTATTCTGATTCCTACTTTTCATTGTCAAATAATAAATTAACTTCCTTAAAAAACAACAATAACAACAAAAACCCCCAACTCTGGGATTACTCATGAAATCCACCCTTCTTTTGTCAAGAGCCGTTGGAAGCTTGGTAAGTTTCCCAGGCAGTCACTGCAGAGCAGCTTGGCCTTCTGAGTGGCTTTCCAGGCATAGCTTCTTGCTGGGGTGGCACTCTTCCTTCCCAGGCCTGGGTCTCAACACACCATCTAGCATGCAAGAACAACTTCATGTCAGGAAAGGCCACGTCAGACCCAGGGGGACTCATTTCAGCCACTCAGGCTGGAATTGCAAAACAGTGCTTAAGGTAAAGAAACATGCACTTTATTTTCCTTCAAATTCTCAACCATTTCAAATAGCCCACACACAAAATTTCAACCTATATTGATTCTAAATAATTCTTAGGAGCCCAGTGTGGTAAAAAAAAAAAAAAGAAAGAAAGAAAGAAAGAAAGAAAAGTATAAGGTAACTTTGGAATACAGTATCAATAACCCTTTAAAACCTAGATTCACTCAGTGGAGTGCTGATGGCTCCTGCCTGTAATACTAGCTGAAATATGAAGACCTGGAGAGTAAATCTGAGTCCTCACTTTCTCTGCCCCACAGGTCCATCTCTCCTCTCTATGGAGGACAAATAGGGGCACTTTGTATTTTCTAGCCTAATCATAATGACTCCCCACCACAGCCCACCAAAAGTTGTACAAATTATTTACTGTATACCGTTGAATGAATGAGAGAATCCAGTTTTGTTTGTGTTTTTTTGGTGCCAGTACTGGGACTTGAACGTAAGGGCCTCGAAAGCTACATCATTGGCTTTTTCAAGATTTGTGCTCTAATACTCGAGCCACACCTCCACTTTCAGCTTTTTGCTTGTTAATTGAAAAATGTCAGATTTGTCTTCCCAGGCTGGCTTTGAACCTCAGTCCTCATATCTCAGTTTTCTGAAAGTCTGTGCAACTCATCTCTAATTAACCACCAAAAGGCTGGAGGTGGAGTTATGGGTCAAATTGTAGAGCACTAGCCTTAAGAAAAGAAAAAAAAAAAGTGACATTGCAATGAACCGACTGTCTCTTTCACAAGATGAATTTCTCAAGGGCTTATACTTAGAAGCCAAATTTCTGGGTCATGCATGAACAAGGTCATAGTCAAGTTCAGCTTTACAATGATAATCTCTAACTCAAATGTTCAGCCCCACCAGACAAATACAAAAATTCCTCAAGCTCCACATCCTTACTAGCACTTGGCACTGGCACACTTTAGTTGTGTGAAATGTGATTTTAATGTGTATTTCTCTGTTACTAGGATTATCTTTCCATGTGTCTATCAGACTCAGACATTTGTATTTCTGATGCTGTGAAATGCCAGTGACTGACTACTATTCTCCAATAACTGTTTTCCTTATCAGCCTGTAGGTCTTCTTACATGTTCAGGAGCTAAGTTGGTTCACTGCTATGTATGGAAAATCTACCCTTCCTGCAGGGTGCTGGTCTTTTCATTGGCTTTATACTTTCTCTTTTAGAAGAGAAGTCCTTAACAGGAATGTATTCTAAGTTCTTCATTTTTTTCTTTTATAGGCAGCAGAAAATTGTGTCATAAACATATTCTGTATTTTCTTTCAATACTTGAATTTTTTCTTTCTACAGTTAATTCATACAAGGCTGATTTTTTAAGTACCATGAGAGGTAAGAATTGGTTATTATCAGGCATAACCCAGTTTCCAGCACTACATATTCAATAGTCTGTCTGTTTCAGCCTCATGTGATGTGAATGACCCTCTCTAGTGGGGATACCATGTTTCCTATAACTCATGGTCTATGCCCCATATTAAAGACTGGACTAGCAACAGTGAATCCAGTGATAAACACTGGCTTTATTCATTTCATGATGTTTTCTTTTGTGTCTGAGATAGAATCTCATGATGGTGCCTAGGCTAAACTCTCAATCATCCTGTCTCTGCCTCCTTGAGTTCTGGAATTACAAGCATGAACTACCGGGCTTGGCTTCATTTTCTCAAAGGCATCTTGTCCTTAGACATTTTATACTTGACGACTCCAGAACAGGAAGTCCTGTTTGATGGTTCTCTTTATTCTTACTCAGGACTTTTGGTTTTTGTTGTTGTTGCTTTAGTGACTTTTCAATTATAAACTCAGATCTTACACTTGTGAGTCTTTTCCTTCTGATAAAATATCTTTTTACTTCTTTGAGTGGGTGTCTTCTAGCTTCCTTCAAGGACCCCAGTTTCAGTAGGAGTCTCAGGCTCAGTTTACCTATCTTTCAGCGGGCCCCACACTTAACTTTCACAGTCCCAGCTTCTATGGAATTTTATCCTCAAGCTAACTCTGGCTTAATGTTTGTGTACTGCTACTATTCTGATGCTAACAAAATGTTTCCCTCTTTTTTTTCAGAGTATGGATTTTTTATTTTCTTGAAATCCCAGTGGCTCTGAAAAGAATCTTTCCCAAGGAGAGAAGGTCTCCATCTCCTCATTTTGTTCCTGCTACCAACACTGTGAGGAAAGAGGCAGCAATTCCCTAACAAGCTGGAAAGAAAGGTATGGCCAAAAGGCTGTCCTCACTCTAGCAGTAAAGCTGGGGTTCAACCTTCATCTATTTGATTTTTCTGTCTACTTCTCAGCAGAATAAAACCACATCCTGGATGATCTGACCATGTGAAATGGTCAGATCAGACAAATCCATAGAAAACAAGATTAGAGGCTACCTGGGCTGGGGTAGATGCAATAGAGAATGGCTAAAATGGGTATGAGGTTTCTTTGTGAGGTAATGAAAACATTCTAAATTAGACTGGGGTAACGTTTTTAGAGATCTGGAGAGGCTAACAGCCAATGAATTCTGGACGATTTATGAATCTGGTTTATTTATGCTAGGTGCTGGTGCCTCATGCCTGCAATCCTAGCTGCTGGGAAGCTAAGAAATGTGGTTTGAAGCCAGCCTGGCCAGGAAAGTCTGTGAGACTCTTTATCTCCAATTAATCACAAAAAAGCCAGAAGTAGAACTGTGGCTCAAGTGGTAGAGCCCAGTACCCAGGTCTTGAGTTTAAGATTCAGGACTGGCAAACACACATACAAAAAGGTTAATTTATAATATGTGAATTATACTTCCATAAAGCTGTTTACTTGAAAAGGAGATAAGCATATTATCTGATATAAAACTCTTGTTCAAAAATGCACTAAAAACACAAACTTAGTTTAATGAACTGTCACAAAGCAAACATACACTTCACCGCCTCTAGATCAATAAATGAAACATGGCCAGCAAAGCAGCAGCTGTCCTCTGATGCCTTCCTTCCAGTCTCAGGACTTTACCCCAGGCATGGCTTCCTTTCTTTCCTTAGAGAGCTAGGAAGGATAAATGCTGGGTACATGCCCTCTGTTGACTGTTAGTGGAAAAATGTCTTCTATTCCATGGCTCTCCCAATGGTATCTTTTGATGAGCAGTTCTTAATTTTAATACAGATAAAGCAATTCATCTTTATAGGAGTAGTCTTTCTGTTGCCTTTTCTCTAACAACCGGAACATTATAATTGTTCTCCTCAAGCACTGTCACTGAATATACATCCTTTAATCAGGTCCATATGTTTTCCTTTATTTCCTGATAAATTTTTAAAAAGAAAATTCAGTGGAGACATATTTTTCCAGATTACAGATAGTAAGTCTATGATCTGAATAATAATAATTCAGAACACAAATAATCAAGACATTTACATTTTCAGAGATCTTTCTAGTTCCTGATTTTTCAGGGTAAATCATTTTTTATCACGAAAACTTTTTATCTAGAATACAGTTGTAACACAGTAACTATTTTCAAGTAATATTGTTAACCAAATACTGTTATAATTCTTATACAACATAAGTGTTCAAAACTATGTACCTACAGAAGGATAAGATCTCTCAAAGATAATACATTCAGAACAGTATGTTAACATAAATAACGTAATAAATGATTCACTTATTGTTGGTATGATGATTCTTAGTTATAGATTATTCAATAAATAGATCATTTCCATTCTCTGACCCACTTGGGAAAACATAACATTACAAAGGAACATAGATTTAGAGTTAGTCTACATAAAGATATAGAGAAGTAGAGATAAATATATATGTCTTATTATTTGGTAGTAGATCCATCCATACTAGTAAAATTATTTTCCCTTTCTTAACCCAGGAAGTTTTTGTGTTGGTAAATAAAAGAATTATTATTTATTGCTTTGTACAAACTAAATTTATAAATTCAATTTGGATATATTATTTGTATTAAAATGCAGATTCTATTGGAGTAATCACTAATTACCACTTTCCACATACCTTATATTTAATATATACACAAATGAACAAATTGAATGGCAAAAAAAAAATCCAACCTATAAAAAGAATCTCCCCACACTAATTTCCATCACCTGCTCTTTAAAATTCTCTATGTAACCTCTGTCCTCAGCAACAAAGCTACCCTTAATATAGGACTTGTAAATGCTTACTTTCTTTCTTTTCAGGCTCATTTTGTTCAAGACTATAAGCTTCAAATGGATTCATCTGCCACTGTAAAAGAATACAAATATTTTATTTTTATGCTTTAAAAGAAGTTGATAAATAGAATTTCAGTCTCCTGCTTTTAAATATCAAAACAACTTTTTAATAATTTAACAAGTATGTTCATATTACCAAGGGCCTAATAATGCTACAATGAATGACCTTGTCTAGAATCAGAGTCAAAACTCTTAGAAAGAAAGGATCTTCAAGAGCCCTTACTTTCACCTTGTACGTAAGAAAGTGGAGACTAGCAAAGGGCTGTACCTCATATTACCCAGTAACTAAAGGAAGTGATAGAATCAGAACCTCGGCTGGCCAGGCTCGGCATCACAGAATTCTTGTACATCAAATTCTTCCTGGGTGCTACTGAGTTATATAATTTCTAGAGAAAGCCTCATTGTTAAAGAACGAAACTGTAGCCAACATTACCATGACTTTTCACATAATATCATTATAGACTAATGTTTATATAACATATCATTTTATATCATAACAAGCCATATATATCTCTAGTGAACTATTCTAGCTCAACCATTCAGAAAGAAAATAGAGAAGACAACATCTAGAGAAACCTGGAGCAGCAGAACAGAAAATGGACTCTGATCAGTAGTTCACAGTATATATAGCCTTCCTTCTTTCCTTACCTGGCTAAAATCTTCATCAGAATCATTAATGGCTCAACTATAAAGGTCCTGCTAGGCTACTAGATCAACACCAAGAGAAAGAACTTACAAGAGGCCGGAAGTTACATGAGAAAAAAATTTTACAGGGACATGTTTGAAGCACATCAAACCACTAAAGCCTATTAGCTTGGACAGAGAAAATGAAAACCAGAAAAATGTGGATTTATTTAAGATTACTTATAAAAAAGGCTTTTGATAACTGTAAAACCTTAGAGACGTGTGCAAATTTTAACAACAAAGAAAATATAGCAGTGTAGTAACTGTGCTATGTATAAGTTATGGAATGACATATTTTTACAATATATGCATATATACATATATATACAAGCACATATATACATGTTACATATACACACAGTATATTTATGTTTTAGGTACCCTGGATTCAAACTGATATACGTAACAGAAATGTTAAGCAGTTCTTTCGTATGCTTTTTCTACCATTGCAAATTCTAGTATGTAAGTGTTACATTAAATGTTAGGAGTATTGGATGTCAAAATCAATACTATGTAAATCATTACTGGGACAATTAGTAGTAAGCCTTGGCTGAAATCTGTGGACTAATTGCAAAAATGTATCAGTGTTGTTGTTTTTTTTTTTTTTAATTTTGTGGCTTTACTGTAGTTATATGCTAATTCCTTATTCAAGGAAACAAAATGGTTTTGATATCCTGTTAACATCTTGTAGAAAATTTTCTTTGTAGAGGTCTTAGAACTTTTTTGTATGCTTAAGATGGCTTCTAAAGTAAACATGTTTAAGCTGGGTGCCAGTAGCTGATGCCTATAATTCTAACTATTCAGCGGCTGAGATCCGAGGATTGCAATTCAAAGCCAATTTGAGCAGGGAAGTCTATGACACTCTTATCTTTAGTTAACGACCAAAAAGTCACAAGTAGAATTGTGGCTCAAATAGTAGAATGCTAGTCTTGAGCACAAAAGCTCAGAGATAGTACCTAGATCCTGAGTTCATAACCCAGAACCAGTGCACACTCGCATGTGTGCGTGCACACACACACACACAAACACACAAAAGTAAACAAATTTTTAAAAAAATCTAAGTACTAAAGAAATATAAAGAAATAAAATTCTGAATTTTTTGTGAACTGCTCTTTTGAACTATCAAATATGAGAAAATATTTTTTCCTCATTTTTCTCCTGAGAAATGTGTGTATGGACCGACGGACATGTCTTCTGGTCTTCCATTGTTTACCTCTGTCCACTGGGTGTGAGGGAAGAGATGGGTCAGAACTTTTCTGTTACCAATGCACCAGATGGCACCAGATACCTACTGGCCTACTGGCCTACTGACCTACTGGCTCCAGATACACAAGGTCAGTGCACAACTCTACAGCAACATTAATTCATAAGGCAGAGATCCTTGGCAAACATTTATAGACAAGTGCTTTTCCATAAAAATGAACTCAATTATAATCATCTGCTGAAACTTATGTATGTACCAGTACATCAAACAACATAATAGGATTCACGCTTTGAATAAAAAGTATATCTACTTACCGTAAATTTGCTAACACCCTGCAGTTCCCCAAACTTCATATAAGAAATGTCTGCCTTCTTTTTACCAACATCTACATCCCCTGCATAGATTTGTTTTATGCCTGCACCTTTAATTAAAGGTACACATTCATCACAAGGGCACTTGGTTACAAAAATCATACTTCTTTCTTCTGGTTTTATTTCTTGACACCTATAAAAATTCACAAAACATACGTAAGTAGTTTCTGAAAGGGAAAGTTATTTTTTAGAGAAATCCTTAAAGTTGAGCTTCTTGAAAAAGATTTGTAACATTATAAACAATAATCGCCTTATTCTTAATTAGTGAATACTCAAATCATCATAAGATGATTATATTCAACAAACATTTGGGTATGACAAAATCATACCTCTGTACAAAATGGAGCAGGTAAGCCTGTAATGAGGAGGAGAAACACAAGAACAGAGGAGACTTTCGGTGAAATTTTGCCCCCTGGGATAGTGTAGGACTAAGGATTGCTTTTGTCTAAGGTTACATGGATTCCAAGTTCAAGTTCTTGAGTCTACACTGCTCTCAGCTAGCTGTCTTCAATTCTTCCATATCCACATCCATCTCTCTAGTTGAGACTCTCTGATATGGTTTGGATATGAAATGTCTGTCAAGCTCATATAGTCCCTAGCTGGTCGATCTAGTTATTAAGAGGTGACTGGATAGTAGGACTCTGACCTAACCAATTGGTTGATGCATTGATAGATTCATGTAACATGATAGCATTACTGGGAGCCGGTGGAACCTTTCAGAGGTGGGGCCTAGAAGGGGAAGTAGGTCACTGGGCTCATGTCCCACCAGGCCCTTCCTCATTTACTCACTGTTTCCTGGTAGCCCTGAAATACAGCTGTGCTTTGCTATGCCCTTCTGCCATCAAGATTCGCCTCACCACGTACAGGTCTAAAAAGTAACCAAGCCAAGTGACCATAGACTGAAACCTCTGAAACTGAGCCAGGTTGTTTTCTGAGGCATAGTATCATACAAGGAAAATACTCTCATTTCTATTCATATGAATCCTTTGCATCTAGCCTGTTCAAACAATACACCTATATTATAAATGGCCTATCTATAGTCTATTTATGGTCTATATATGGTCTACCTATATGGTCTATATAGTATGGTTCTGCCAACAGAATTCCACTTCCCCACCACCTACCAAGGAAGAGCTAACTCAAAGTCCTCTCTCATCCAGTGCCAGGCTATCCTGTGAACTGCATTTACCATGTGTCCACAGTCCAGCCTAACTAGAATATATATGCTCCTAAATACACAATGCACTTTCCAACCTTTAGACTGTGGCTGAAGTTAGAAGAATGGCTTTTCTGATAATATATAAGCTTGCAGGACATCTCAAGTAGCCTAGCAATCTTTTCAAACTCAGCTCAAAAGCCAGCTCCTTCCCTACAGCTCCTCCTCCTTTGTCCAAAGCCATCCCTCAAGGTCCACAGTGCTTGTGTTTCCTCTCTTCATTATGTGGATTTAGTTTTAGAGGCCCTGCCCTTTTAGTTCTCCCAGGACAAGAGCCATTATGTGGAGACTTACATGTTTTTTTTTTATCCCATAACACCCCCTTAGCTGTAAATGCTAAGAAACATTTGTGGAAGTGACCTAAATTAACCTTAAAAGGAAGGAATTCTAGCTGCAATCTCTAACAAAAAACTCTTTTATAATAAAGTCTGTATGTTTATAAATATAAACACATTTGCTCTAGGCTTAGGAAACAAAGGAAATACCAATAGCTAAAAATATGAGAAGCTGAACAAAACTCTAAGGATGAACTTTCAGTAGGAGAGGGAAAGAAAAAAATTAACCAGATTTGCTCAATAAATTGGAAGGCCTGGAGAATCTATGACAATGGCTTCAGATTCAGTAGCAAGACAGACTTTAATCAAACTTATGTTTCTGAAAATAATGTTTCTTATTAAAATTTCATAAGGGAAACAAATTACCATAAAAGAAGACTGTTTTCAACTAGCCTTTGTTATTTAAAAGTACACTCAAAAGTATCTCATACCTAAATGTCAAGGCATTCTGTTCCGCATGTACGATGTATCGGAATTTCCTTATCTCTCTGTCTTTCTGCTTGTCATCCATGTGTGGGAAGTCAGCATACTCAGATCCAACAGGAAAGGCGTTATAGCCACATCCTACAAAGTACATTGCGCCAGTTCCATCACAACTTTTCTGCAAAGCGAGTGGACCAACTATGGTGAGTTTCAGCATTCTGAAAAGTCACTTTGCAGTGGAACTATAAATTTGCCTTCATACTCTGTATAATGCAGATTCTTTCCATTTCTATAACATACCTATCCATCAAAAATAAAATACCAGATCCTCCAACTAATTTCAATTAGTTTTAAAGGAAGGGAATGTCAAGTTGTGGACTTGTCAAAGCTTGATTCCAAGAATCTGTCCAGTTTGTAATCTCAGAACCATCTCTGGTTTCAGCAGCAAATGAAATACAATCTTGTTTAACTCAGAAATCATTTTATACCTTCCGACATTTCCGTCCAAATAGATTTGCAATTGAGTATCCAAGCCATTTCTGTACTTTAAAAAATACTGTATTTTTTTTTACCCCCTAAAGTAACATGTTAGATGGTTATCAATAAAACAGGTACTCAATAAGTAATTGTTAATTTCTTATATTTATACTCTATGTTGTTCCAAAACAGGCCATTTCTGTTGATGCTATTGTAAACTGGGCACCAGTAGCTCACACCCGTAATCCTGAATACTCAGGAGGCTGAGATCTGAGGATTGTGTCTGAAGTCAGCCCGGTCAGGAAAACCTGTAAGACCTTTATCTCTGCTAAACTACCAAAAAGCCAGAAGGAGCTGTGGCTCAAGTTGTAGAGTACTAGCCTTAAGCAAAAAAGCTTAGGAAGAGTGTCCAGACCCTGAGTTCAAGCCACATAACCAACAACAAAATCTTTAATATCCAGTATTTACACATAATCACAGAAGTTCTTACTTCAGTGGCTGTTTCTTATTAGTTGTTTATATGAATTCTTCATATTATGATTAGAATGACATCAGTGATAAGTATTTAAAAGTATTTAAAATAGCTTGGAATATGCTATAAATCTCACTAAAATTCCAGAGTAAATATCTAAAGACTTATTTCCATACTTACAGATTTCCTTTCTGCCCAAATCACAGCTCCAACTCCTGTTTTGTGATCCTCTGAAAGACATATAAGATTTAACTAAAAAAAAAAGTTCATAAATATTTTTCAAAAAATAATAAAAAATATTATTGAAATATACTTCATACTTGACATCTTCACTAATTATAGAAAATACTTTTTAAGCATGGAGCATGGAACTGAGGTACCAAATAAGCAGAAAGGGTCACTACCATACAGTCATATATGATTAAGTGTGGAGACCTCTAAAATGGCAGTGGCCAATCAGATCGCTTCTAAAATAGAAGTGGCCAATCAGATCACTTTAAAGCTGTAACTAGGTCTGAGCACAATCTCATTGATTCTCCATTAGCAAGTCAGTTTCTAAATAACTACATTTAATAAATGATGAAGACAAATAAACTGAATAAAAATGAAGTTTCTGAGCTAGTGGATTTGGTATAATAAAACTCAAAACAACCAAATTTAATTTCTAGTATTTTCACACACTAATCATGGAAAATACATCTTATGGAAATGTTTTTATTAAGAAGGTTCAAACTTCTCATATGACAAAATTGTATGGACTTTCATATCTATCTATCACTGAAAGGTACTGAAGGAAATGGTCTTAATAGAATACAATATAGTCCTTTCCTTGCCTGTCCTAGTTTGCTTTGAGGGGAAATGATGCCAAGTTAAGGACATTAGACTCATTTCTAAATCAAGTGGTAGACGTTATGGACATGAGATTATTATTCTCCTGCAGGACAAAAATCTCTGTAATAGATAAAGCTATTAAAAATATTAACTTGAAATAGAAAATCAAAAACCAAAATAGAAATCCTGTATTTAAGGATCTCCTTTTTGGGGCTGAGGAGGTAGCTCAGCACATGAGGCCCTGGATTTGATTCCTCAGCACCACATAAGCAGAAAAAGCCAGAAGTGTCATTGTGGCTCAAGTGCTAGAGTACTAGCCTTGAGCTGAAGAGCTGAGGGACAGCACCCAGGCCCAGAGTTCAGGCCCCACAACTGACAAAAGAAAAAAAAAATCTACTTTTTCTTTTTTTTGGGGGGGGGGTCTGTTTATGGGGCCTGAACTCTGGGCCTGGGCACTGTCCCTCAGCTCTTCAGCTCAAGGCTAGCGCTCTACTACTTGAGCCACAGCGCCACTTCCGTCTTTTTTCTTTTTGTTTATGTGGTGCTGAGAAATCGAACCCAAGGCCTCATGCATGAAAGGCAAGCACTCTACCACCACCTTCCACCTTCCCAGCCCCTCTACTTTTCATTCTACATAAAAGTGAGTTTGAGATTTCTCAGGCAGATATAGACAAATTGTGAAAAACATAGTACTTATCAAAATTATAGGCACAGTTACATAGAGAAAATAAGAATAATCTATGAATTTACTCAAGCATTTTCAAACTGGTAAACCAAGTGAACTGAGGTTTCACCTTCCAAATTCCTAAACATTAATCCTTTCAATGATAATACACTTACACACTTAATTATTTTTCCAGTAAAAGTACAAAGAAAAGCTGTGCCACAACTGTACCAAAAATTAGGCTCCTCTAAATTCATTTTTTAAAGTTTTATTAATACAATAAAAATTTCTCATCTCCAAATACACTCGGGCTTTCAAAATTATACCATAAAGCATTTGTATAATTTGTTAAGAACTTTAATCAATGATCTCATTTTTACCGAAGTAAAATAAGTCCTCCCAACCCACTACTTGCCTTTCTTCCATCTCTTTTTAATATTAAGAATTCCAAAACTGGGCATAAGCTGTAATCCCAGCACTCCAGAGTAGAGACAAGAGGATCATAAGTCCCAGGCCAGGCTGGGCTACATAACAAGTTTAAGGCCACCCTGAGCTATGTAATGAGATCTTGTCTCAAAAAATCCAGGGCTTGGGGCTGGAGCTGTGGCTCAGTTGGTTGACTGCTCGTCAGTGAGTGAAAGCATCACATACCAAGCGGAGCCCCAGTCTTGGATGAAAAACAAAAACAAAAAAACCCAAGGGTTGGGGGTGTAGCTCAGTGGTAAAGCATACTTGCCTGTTATGCACAAGGCCTAGCTTTGATAATTGAATTATCATCCCTTAACAAAGATTTCCATTATTGAGTGCCTTGTGTGTGGAAAGTATTGTGAAAGGCTGACTGTGCAGTAGTGAGAGAAACATCAGCCCATCTTCATGTAACTTACAGCTGGAAGGAGCAGAGAAGGACAAGGAAACATGTGCCATGCTCTAAGGAGGGATCAGCATAACACTAAGGACACAGACTCATGACAACTGGCTTCTATAGTATGGAGATTATTTCCCCCCACCCCGGGTTGTGGGGCTTGAACTCAGGGCCTGGGCATTCTTTAATACCTTTGGGCATTGCTCAAAGGTAGTGCTCTACCACTTTGAGCAAAACTTTTGGTTTTCTGGTGGTTAATTGTAGTGTCAAGGACTTTCCTGCCAGGGCTGACTTTGAATTGGGATCCTCAGCCTCCTTAGTATTACAGGCATGAGCCACCAACACCCAGCTCGCAAAGGACATTTTGATGTTAATAAAATGTTGTTCCTTATAGTATCTTAGAGCTTTAACATGAGGGGGAAAAAATTCAGATCAGGGCTGGGAATGTGGCTTAGTGATCAGAGTGTTGCCTAGCATGCACAAAGCCCTGGGTTCAATTCCTCAATACCATATAACTAGGAAAAGCTGGTAGTGGTGCTGTGGCTCAAGTGGTAGAGTGGTAGCCCTGAGCACAGAGAGGCTCAGGGACACAGCCTAGGCCCTGAGTTCAAACCCCAGGACCAGCAAAAAAAAAAAAAAAAAGAATTAGATCAATATAGCTTTATGCTATATTGATATTATATTTCATATATACACTATATTATACATGCTATATTGATATTATATACTATATTTTAAGTCAAGTGGCAGAAATTATAACAAGATTATATTTACAATCCATGCATAATATAAATGAAAATAACTAATGGAAATTTCTCCAGAGTCCACTTTTCTGTCACTATCATTTTCCATAATGATACTTTAGTCTTGGGAGACACTTTCTTTGGCTCACTCTGGGGACAGCCTAATCTTGTCAGGAGTAGGGTAAATAGAATTTTTCCATACCTTACTGCCTAGTAAGGGTTTTAGCTACACTAAAGCGATGGTTCTTCCTGTCTTTTAAATAAAATGAAGCCAATTTCACATTAGATACCAAAGCTGATGAAAGATGAAGCAATTTCTCAAGAAAATCTTTACAAGTCTAATTTTTCTTTAATGAAGATCTCAGTAGGTAGTCCAGATTGGCCTCCAACTTGAAATTCTTCAACCTGAGCCTTGTAAGTGCTGGGATTACTGGTCTGAACATATGTTGGCTGTTTCCAACTGGTCCTGCGGTCAAATCAGTGCTTGTCCAAGTATGCTCCATGTACTATTTGCATCAAGATTGCATTAAGATTGCATCAAGATTGCATTAGGAAGGTAAACTCCTGGCTCCCCAATCTCCTGAATCAGCTCTCTGAAGGAGGGCAAGGCTTAGGAGTTTTCTCTCTCAGTGCTAACCATCAGGCATACTAACTTTGAGAACCAGATATATGATTTAAAAGTTAACATTTTTGGCTACTGCAGCCTACATTTACCACCAACACTGTGAGACAATACTGAGGAAAGTGCTAATATCTAGCTTTGGAAAACACTTCATCTAATGGGTAAATAGATACAAGAAAATCACAACTCAACACAGGCTGTATAGATTAAGATAGGATGCCCTACCTCAATCATTTCGAACTCATTTTGTTACTTTCTTAGTATCTCTAGGAATCCTAAAATATACTTTAAACTCTTTCATGCATCTTCTTTAATCATTCAAGAGATGATTAATCAGGCAGATAGATAGATAATCCTATCTAAGGAGGCTGAGATCTAAGAATCATGGTTCGAAATCAACCCAAGCAGGAAAACCTGAGACTCTTATCTCCAATTATCCACCAAAAATCCAGAAGTGGAGCTGTGGCTCAAAAGGTAGAACAGTAGGGCTAGGAAGGTGGCTCAGTGGTAGAGCACTTGCCTTGCAATGCATGAGGCCCTGGGTTCGATTCCTCAGCACCACATAAGAAAAAAGCCGGAAGTGGCGCTGTGGCTCAAGTGGTAGAGCGCTAGCCTTGAGCTGAAGAGCTGAGGGACAGTGCCCAGGCCCAGAGTTCAGGCCCCACAGTTGGACCCAAAAAAAAACAACAAAAAGTAGGACACTAGCCTTGAGCACAAAAGCTCAGTGAGAGCCTAGGCCCTGAGTTCAGGCCTGGGACTGGTATACACACGTGCACACAAGTACATCCACATACAGAAGGTTATTAAATACCTACTTTCAATTGATCTAGATCTGTTAGATTTTGCAACTTAGGATGCAAAATATGTCTGCATACATATGTATGTGTGTATATATGTATAAATATATGAGTCTATGTAGCCCAGATTGGCCTCTGATTTGTAATCCATCCACCTGAGTGCTGGTATTAAAAATATGTGACATCACTCTCAACACATACACACACATTTCAACATAATGATTTAATGAAATCTTTATCTATAAATCAGGGAAAAATAAATTTGCCAAAGCAAACTAAGTATTTGGAAATAAAAGGTTGAGCAATTGGAAGCACATTATATCATAAGGATCTTCACCTGTGTGGCTGGTCTCCAGCCACATAAATCACCTAGCTCACTGTCTGACATGTAGAGTACAGCATTCAATAAGCTGACATTAGAATTGATCATCAATGAAGAATTACAGTTCCAGAACTCTATCTGAAGCCTTTATATCAAGTTTTTCCAACAGTTTGATGTACTTATTTTATAGCTAAACTTGACCCAAGTTATTATTCATGGACTTTACTTTTTGGCATTTAAAACTTTGATAGTCTCTGTAATTATAACAGCTTGGTTTCACATAGTATAGAGCTAAATTGAAAAGACTGAAAATACAGAAATGAACCCAAGTGCAACACTAAATTTCCTACATAAAGACAATGGGTACAGCTCAGTGGTAGGGTACCCTTCTAACATGCACATGGCCATGAGTTAGATTCCAGTATTCACAAATAAATAGATAAATAAATAGTGGAGATTGTTCTTCCTCTACAAGTATTTGTTTTGCTCCATAATGTATACAACTAGCAAGTTCAGTCCTAAACTGTAGTGGGCATGCTATGTAACAATATAGCTATCATATTAACTTTTTTAAAATTTGAAAAAATTTTAATTTTTTTACCTAACTCAGTGATTTTAGATTAAGTACTGTGAACTATTTATTTTGAATGTAAAAAAGCTTCTTTTTATCCATTCAAAACATACTGTTTGGTGCTAAAGAAAAAATAAGCCATAGTCTCTTGCCTGGAAGAGTTGAGGATGTGTGGCAATTGAGTTATATCCTACTCAGGATCTGAGTTTGTGGGGGAGAGCGGGAATGAAAAAGCACCCTTGAGATGGGCACTGGTAGTACCTGTAATCCTAGCTACTCAGGAAGCTGAGATCTGAGGATCAAAGTTTGAAGCCAGCCTGGGCAGGAAAAGTTTGTGAGACTCCTCTTATCTCCAATTAACCACCAGAAAATGGGGAGTGGCACTGTGGCTCAAAGTGGTAGAGGCCTAGCCTTGAACAAAAAAGCTCAGGGAGAGCACCCAGGCCCTGAGTTCAAGCGTCATGACTGACAAAAAAAAGAAAAGAAAAAGTACCCTTGAAAAATCTTTTAATTTGCCCATCAACTATATAAACATAGTTTTATATATGAAACTCTGCATAAGGGGCTGGCAAGATGGCTTCAGTGGTAGAGTGCTTGCCTAGCATGCATGAGGCCCTGGGTTGGATTCCTCAGCACCACATAAGCAGAAAAAGCTGGAAGTAGCACTGTGGCTCAAGTGGTAGAGTGCTAGCCTTGAGCTGAAGGGCTGAGGGACAGCCCAGGTCCAGAGTTCAGGCCCCATGACTGACAAAAAGAACAAAAAAACTCTGCATAATAACAGTGGATAAATCTGTAATACTGTAACTACACAGTAGAGTATCTAATAATATATGTGCAAGTTCATCTCATACATAATATGTCTCTAAACACTGCAATCAGATGGTGGGATGAAGTTCTACCAGAAACAAGAGATCAAGTAAAGTACCAGATTTACATTCTGGAATGCAGGCAGGACTCTGCTGAATTCTAACTAGTGAAGGAGAAATAGTGAATTGTAGCTGTAACAGGGTCCATTTTTCCAGAAAGATTTTTATAAACATGATATTGGCAAAGAGATGAATAGAAAACCTAAGATATAAGATTAACTTCATTAAGTCTGACTGTTGTGTGGGGTTATATAGCATGCTTACAGAATCAAGTTCATTAATAAGAATGGAGTGATAATTGATTCTGATGAAGATCAGAGTACCCCGTAGTCCCAGGGCACACTTGGTTAGGGATGTGTTTGGATGGTGGAGTTTAACCATCAGTACTTTTTATTAAGGTTTCCATGGTGATTTTGATACCCTGTCAATTGAAATCTTCCATTCTACTGAATTCACTTTGACCTGTGATCTTTTTTTTTAAAGAATACACTATTGACAAATAGCATATTTGTGGACCTTTTCTCCCTTCTCCTTCCTTACTGGGTTAATCTGAAACTTTTTATATAAAAATCCTTCCTATAAAACTCCTTCTATAAATCCTACAATACTGCGGTCTCTGCCTGCATCTCTCTTACTTTTTTCAAAGTGACTTCTACTTATTTCAAAATGTGATAATTCTACTTTGATAAATATTACAGGCGATATGAAAATACTGTTCCATAACTAGAAATACAGATGCTATGTTTTTTGACAATAAAGAAATTCCCAAGGCATATTTTCCTTTTCTACATACAATACACAACTTAATAAAGTAAAAGAGGTGCCATTCAATTTGCTGAAGACTTATAAGCAATAGTTACTACAGGTAGTAACTAACATGCTTTTATCTTGATTCTGTTATTTATATTTTTAATTTTGTAGCTTTTGAAATGATTTTATTAAATACTGAATCCATATAAAATGTCAAAAAATGATTTTTCTTTTTGTCCCATCTTTACTGGAGGTGTCAATGAACAGTAAAGCCATAAATGCAAGAAGCAGAAAGAAGGAATTACATCATCCAGTTCTGATTTGTAACTGCAGTGTTGAATGTAGGCCACAAGGAATCCCAAAACTGCTCCACAGAGTTGTCTACATCCAGGTTTTATAGTTTCTCTACACTGAGTCAACAGCAAAACTTTCATATCTAAGAGGAAATGAACTCTACCACAGATGAGTACTTAACAAACAACCCAACCCACAGCCCCATTTATGAATTAAGCATTTAACTCACCAGTTCGATACGCCAATAACCTGGCCTGAACCATGCAGTGCCTTGCAATTTCTTGTGGCAAACTTCGATTGCGAGTTTCATTAATCTGTTCTGGATTGCTACAGTAAAATCCGAAGTGTTTAAAGTTGGGCACACTGGAAGCTACTGTGGCCAAAAGTAGGATAAGGTCTTTCATGGTTTGCCTTAGATTGCTAAAGTATGGGTTTTCACAGAGGTTCTCCAAACCTATAGTCATCAGAATTTGCTTATGCATTTCTTCACTTGAAACCAAAAATACCATTTCATATTCTTTTATTCTTTCTTGTTTACATTCAGAATAAAAGTCAATGTTAGCATCTGGCATTGTTTTTGTAATTTTTTGAATAAAGTCACATTTGTAAGAAGTCTCCTCTACAAACTGCACCATACAACACACTAAAGGTTGGAGTAAGACACACACATGGGCCCGACTGTTAGACTTCAGTCTTTCCACAGCTTTCGCATCTAATTTTGCATCTTCGGAACTAGATGCTTCGCTAAGCAAACTTATTTCTGGATCAGCAGGCCAATAAGAAATCCGGTTAACTCCAGCTGAAACACAAAAACATGAAAGGTATTACCTGACACATGCTGATAATTCTGTGTTACTGCAGTAGATCAAGAGGCCCCCATATAATAAATGTCTATGACTAAACCCCTTACCATATAAGCTGAGGAATGGCAAATAATTACCTACCCAAAGCCCATCCATTGTTAGTTTTTATAGAGCCCACAGGTTAAATACCATTTTTACATCTTTAATTAACTGACAAAAATCAAGAGTATTTCAGATAACATGAAATTATGAGAAATAAAAATTTATTGGAACACCACCCTAATTCAATTACATAGTCTTTGGCTGCCTTTGCATGGATGAGTGAATATAGCTTCACAGATACCAATATGGCCTGGAAGACATGAAATACTTTCTGGCATTTTCAAGAAAAAAATTAAGCACGCTGTTTTAAGAGAACCCAGGATGGAAGATATCTGCAAAATTGCTGACGCTGCCAAGTGTGGTACCACATTTCAGCTCTGGGACTCCATGGCACCACAGCTGCCTTTAAAAAGGCTACAATCAAGCCAGGCACTAGTGGCTCACACTTGTAATCCTAGCTACTGAGGAGGCTATAAAACAGATGATTGCAGTTCAAAGATAGCCCAGACAGAAAAGCTCAAGATACTCTATCTCCAAAATAACCAGCAAACACACACACACACACACACACACACACACACACACACGAAGAAAGAATGGCTCAAGAACACTATCTGAGCAAGCAAGTTGACCAAGTGACAGGCCCTAAGTTCAAACCTGGGTACCAGCAAAAAAAAAAAAAGGAAAAACAACAACAAAAATAAAAATCATGCTACAGCTGAAACCTGATAACATTTAGTTTTGTGTCTGAAACAAATCTAGGCATTTTTAAATGTTCATGCTTCACTGAGTAACGGTGGCTCGCTCCTATAACCACAGCCAACTAAGGAGACTATGATCTGGGATCCCAGTTCCAAGTCAGCTTAGGCAGAAAAATCCAAGAAACTCTCACCTCTAATCAGCAAAAGGCTACAAACACAGGCATAGCTCAAGTGCTGGAATACTAGCCTTGAGTGAAAACAGCTAAGTGAAAGCATGAGATCTGAGTTCAAGCCCCAGTTCCAGCACAAACTAATAAAATTAAAAAGTTTCTGTCTCTCAGAATTCTTCTGATAAGCATCCTAACAAAATATACTAAGGTGAGAAGAGAAAAAAAAATCATGTATGTATCTTTAGCATGCAGCATTCCTCAAAATATGAAAAAGACAATTTTAGATGACCAATATAGGGAAACAGTTAAATGGATTGTACTGTGCCTCATCATTACCAAAACTTCCACAAAGAATTTATAACATGGAAAAAATCTTTCAGGAGTCATGGTGAACAAAGGGAATAGTTTTTTTAAGCCCACTCCACTAAAAAACAACACATGAAAGAAAACCTTTTCCTTCCTTCCTTCCTTTTTTTTTCTTTCCTCCTTTCCGTCCCTCCCTCCCACTCTCCCTCCCTTCTTTCCTTCCTTTTGTTGTTGTTGTTGCTGTCAGTTATGAGCTGTCAGGGCCTGGGTGCTGTCCCTGAGCTCTTTTGCTCAAGGCTAGCATTCTACCACTTTAAGCACAGCACTACTTCCATTTTTCTGGTGGTTAACTGGACATAAGAGTCTCAAGGACTTTCCTGCCAGAGCTGGCTTTGAACTACAATCCTTAGATCTTAGCCTCCTAAGTAGCTAGGGTTTACAAAGCTAAGCCACTAGCACTAGGCTAAGAAAACATTTTTCAGTAAATGTGACAAAATATAAGTTAGTCATTAGTCTTTAATATATGGGTATGTGTGTGTGCATGTTGCTAAGAACGGAACCTAAAATCTCGTTGGGGAGGGTCTCTTTCACACTACCACTGAGCTATAGCCCCAACTCTTCCAGAAATGATTTTTTTTTCTGTTGGTCATGGGGCTTGAACTCAGGGCCTGGATGGTTAACTGGAGATAACAGTCTCAGGGACTTTCCTGCCCAAGCTGGCTTCAAACTTTGATCCTCAGATCTCTGCCTCTTGAATAGCTAGGATTACAGGTGTGAACCTCCTGTACCTGGCTATTAATGAAGTTTTCATATTAATAGACATTAATTTTTGTTAACAAAGTGCTTTATGGATATCTCTTTTTATGCACACAAAATATTAAAAAGATGTTCCCTTAGGGTTAGTAGTTGATTCCATCAATGTTCTTCACTGTTTTATCAACACATTCTTGTATGAAATTGGTTTCTTTCTTACTGGGAGTGCATGAGGAACACAAGGCCTGGCAGTAAGATCTGGTATCACTGCCCTGTTTCAGGCCACAGCACTGGTGGCTTCCCTCACAACTGTTTTGGGTACCACTAGTGTGCATTTAGTACTACTGTGAAAATATGATTGACCACGGTGACCATCAGGAGTCTACACTTTGAGAAGCATTTTGTTAAGTCTGTTTAATTGACTGTAAATACAGTAATTCAGCTGCAGCATAGGATCAATCATGCCCCTTGCTCAAGATAACTAAATGATATGTAAGCCTAATCTAGCACAGTAATTTTCTTTATATGCTTAGCTAATACCAAAAAGAACACATTTCCATTGTGGGCTCCTCCTGACTTTCTATACTTCCTTTTCCCTCTGGCAGTGTCTACATACAACAAGTAGCACTCAATCACCTCACTCCTCACCTTCCTAATTTTGGTCCTGAGGCAAGTTACAAACTCTGCTCTCAGCCCAGGCAGCTGTCTTTTATTCATTCTTCAGATCAGTCAATCAATTGGTTTTTCACATGCTTTCCTTCTGTATCAATGTCATTGTCTATAACCTATTTTATAGCCTGTCTAATACAACTAGTAAAACTCCTAATCTCTCATTTGTCCCTATTTGAACAATAAAATGAGTCTTCTGCAACCTGCTCAAAAATTGTCCCCTTTGTACAATAAAGACAATAAAAAATAAAGTATAAAAATGTTAATAGCCTATTCAGAAATACCTATGTTATACTGTTTGAGAGGGCTATGTCTGGAATATGAAACCTCTAGAAAGTTGGAGTTTCTTTGTGATCTGGTATTAGTCTATAATTTACTGAGGATCATTAGCTAATTAGCAGACAGAGCTGAGACCACAACCCACTCTTACAATGTGTCAAACATTCTTCAAATCATCTCTGTAGAATTTAGGCAGTTTGTTCCTGTTTGCTCTCAGATAAATCCTCTAAGTCCCAAAAAGCCTTAGCTGCACTTACCATTTACAATCATCTTCAAACAAGCAGAACATGGTTTTCTGGAAAAATAAAGATCACAGTTTTTCAGCGCTGACCCATGTTTGATAAGAGCAATTTGCCCAGCATGTAAGTCTTCACTAGAACAATGCAGACCAACAATTTTCATGTTTTTCACCACCACAAGACCAGTTTTCTTCACCTAGGTTAAAATACAAAATAACGTTATTAATTATAAAATCCCATAATTATATGTATTCATAAAATGAAAGCTGTATAAAAGTAGATTTCTCTTTGGCTCGGAAAGAAATTTCTCAAAGTTTCATGTTGACTTTAAAACAGAAATTTTCAAAACCAAAGCCCTACAAATCAATTAAGTGGATAATTATCACGGAATTAGAGAAAAATGAACCATTTTAATAAAGGGCAAGAGTCAAGCTAGTCTGAAATGGCTTTCTGAAAGATCTGCAGAGGATGAAAGGCAGAATGAAAGCAGAGATCATCTTAAATTCTAAAACTAATACATCCTACTCTGGCCTTGAACTTGCTGTGCAGTCCAGGCTGGCCCTGAACTTGCAATTTTCCTGCTTCAGCCTCTTAAGTGTTTGGGATTGTAGCTATGTACTCTGTGCTGACTTGAAAATATTTTTTTAAACTGACTACAATAAATACTACTCTCAGCATCCTTCTAAACACTGTATGTACAATTTTCAGCAATATATGGCAGTCTAGACTAATATAATTAAGTCCCCTCTACTATGAATATAAGTAAGTTTCAGAAGCAAAAAGGGAAAAAAATATCCTCAGGTATAGACAGGAGGAAAGAACTCAAGCTGGGGCAGTAAGCTCCTCTGAAATATTCCAGGAAGGACTGGTCTGCCCCAAGTTAAGCACTGCAGACTGGACACTGCCTGAGGCACTAAAGAGTGCTCCAGGATATCTTTGAGTAAAGGCTTTCTGATACTTTGAACCTAAAGTATAGTGACTTATAGAAATATTAATTTAAAAGAGCTGGTATAATGATATTAATGTTAGATGAAACAGACTAAGGTATGCCTGGGGCTAGTGGCTCATGTCTGTAGTCTTAGCCACTCAGGAGGTTGAAATCTGAAGATTATGGTTTGAAGCTATCCTATACACAGTAAAGTCCAAGAGATTCTTATCTCCAATTAATCACCAAAAAGACAGAAGTGAAGCTGAGGCTCAAGCTGTAGAGCACCAGCCTTGAGAGTAAAAGCTATGGGACAGCATCCAGGCCCTGAGTTCAAAACCCAGTACCAGTACTCCCTCCCTCCAAAAAAAAAAAGAAAGAAAGAAAATATAATTTTCATTTTGCTTTGACTAAAATATCAAGTTTGAGATCAAGTTTGGAGAAAAGACTTTTTGTCCATCCCAAACTTAAAATGAAATAAAAGACTAAGTTGCATTCTGTGTTGTTTCTTCCACTTACTGCAACTCCCAGAAGACAATCTTTTCAGTGAACCACTGCTCTGGATCTTGATTTTGCTGCACTTCACTAACATCTTGGCAAGTCGTCTATGTAATCCTAGTCACAGAGTTGTACATTAAAACATGGGCAAAAGAGGACAGTCTGTTTTGTATAAGAACTAGTATACTTACTTAAATGGTGATGCACTATTTTTTTCCTTTGTGTTTCTCACAATGAAAACATCGAAATATTCTGAGGCAAATTAGTTCCATATTCTTGCTGAACATTTTAGAGACTTACTCTTAGAACTAATAAGGAAATCTCATTGAAAAGGTACACAGGAGCATCATCAAGGTAACTCTTTTCAAAATATATTTACTTTCTATTTCACACCCAAAGAATTATAGTCTATGAAAAACTCAGAAGATAAAGGTAATAAGGAAATGTGATGCATTATCACAACAAAGTTTATCTTCTAGGTCTGACCTTTGCTTTTATCTTACTTACCAACCAATATGTTGTTAGCCTGTTACCATTTCATGGATACTAGCAGAAGACATGAAACTCCTGAGTCAGAGATGATGAACTTTCTTATGCATAGCACAGTAGTAAACACATCATGTTTGTGATAGTTTCCTGTCCTTATGTCCCATGGGAGGTAATGTAGCTGGGCTCACATGGATGACTGGACACAGAGAACGTTTTATAGCAGTATATTTATAAGCCAATCTCCCTGAGGGAGACATTACCTCACCCTCAATCTTCCAAGTTGCTTTCTACAAACAATCCTTCAGTAATGGCCCAGTTTAGGGTCTAGTAGTCTTGCCATATCTGCCAAGTTGTGTACTCATGTAACAGAACCACGCAAAGGTATTTTTCAACACACCTAATTAATATTAGGTGTCAAGAGTTGCATTAGAAAAAAAAATTTTAAGCAAGAAGTAGGAAAACATCATAGAATAATCTCATTTGTTAAAATAAGAAAACAAGAGACATACTGGCTTGTAAATGGACAAAAGACTTAAAGGAGAAGAAACTCCTTAGAAATAGGAATGAAGGACGTGAGTGTTTAAAGGTCTTTTATACTATTTCATACTATTCTTTTTGTTTTGTTATATATTATGTATGTCTTTCTTTTCATTATAAATCACCTGTTTTTTATCAGCAGATACTCTATTCACCTCTTCATTATCTCCCAAAGGTCCACGCTTTTCCTCTTCATTTTTCTAATGAAAAAATAAGAATAAAGGAAAAAATTATTAATATAATTAGTTCCACATTTCTGTACTTAAAAGCTGGCAAAAGCCGGGCACCGGTGGCTCACATGTATAATCCTAACTACTCAGGAGGCTAAAATCTGAGGATCATGGTTCAAAGCCAGCCTGGGCAGGAAAGTTTGTGAGACTTATCTCCAATTAACTACCAAAAGACTGGAAGTGGCGCTGTGGCTCAGGTGGGAGAGCACTTGCCTTAAGCTGAAGAGCTCAGGGACAGCATCCAGGCCCAGAGTTCATGCCCTATAACTGACCAAAAAAAAAAAAAAAAAAAATCTCCTAAAAATAAAAATTTAAATATCCAATTATAAAAGTATAGGTTCATCAATACAACTGACAAGACATGTATTAAATAATAGAAAAAATCCACATAATACATAGCACATGCCAGGCCCAAGAGATTTAAAATATTAGTTTACTCATTGTTTATAAAAACTTCATGAAATCATCTGGTGATATAGCTCATAAGTAGAAGGTTGCTTAATACATATGGGGCCCTGAATTTGACCCCAGAACTTGGAGGTGAAGGTGGGGAAGGAACCACATGGTATGAATTAGATAAGGAAGCTAACTTAAAAAGATCAAATGACTCACTCAAAGTTACACAACCAGTAAGAGCCAGAGCCAGGAATTGTAGCCAGGCTAAAAAATTACTTCCTATTCTTCAAACTGCTGTTCCAATATTTGTGATAAGATTCTTTTTTCTTTTCAGTCTTTTTCTTATGTTAAGTGAAAAAGGTGGAGTCCAGAATTAAGTGATGTCAATAAGGATCTCAAAATGAAAATTATGAAGATACGAAAATTAAGAACAGTGAAGTAGCCGGGCGCTGGTGGCTCACACCTGTAATCCTAGCTACTCAGGAGGCTGAGATCTGAGGATCGCAGTTCAAAGCCAGCTCAGGCAGGAGAGACCGTGAGACTCCTATCTCCAATAAACCACCAGAAAACTGGAAGTGGCGCTGTAGCTCAAGTGGTAGAGCACTCGCCTTGAGCTGAAGAGCTGAGGGACAGCGCCCAGGCCCAGAGTTCAAGCCCCACGACCGACAAAAAAAAAAAAAGAGTGAAGTAAGGAATGGGTAGGGGAGAGATAGGTGAGAATATTGAAAGGGGTGACATTGATCAAGATAAATTGTATTCATAAACTGCTTTTAGTAACTCATAAAAATACTTTTAAACAGATAAAAGGCTATTGAAAGTGTCATAAACAGTACTTCTAATACATATACCTATCAGATTCTATCTTGCATCATCTGTGACATACTTTGTTTAGCAAAAGCAGAATATTTTTTTCATCAGATCACAGGGCTCAAATTTTTAATCTCTAAAACTTTTTGTCTAAACATATACAGACAATTTTATAGATATATGTATTGATATGTAGGTATATACATAGGTCTATACAGAAATCTATGAACATTTGCACATCATTTAATTTAGACAACATTTATGATTCTATGCTAGTTCATATATGGCAAATGTCAATAATAATGTAGAAGTAGCTTTGGCAGTGGGTAATATCTAAAGGCAAATTTTTTAAGTCATTATCTGGCAGTTTAAAGTAAAAACCAGGATATCTACTTAATCAAATAAAACAGGGTCCCAGTACTAGATGACTTTATATAATAGGATGGGCAAAAGGAGATGGCCTAGAACCCAATAGAAACCACCCTTTGGCGCTCTGAACATAGCTGCCAGTTAGACTCCTGTGAAATGTTTAAGATACTTACAAGGTCTTACTACTTATGTGCCTAATATCAGTAAATTTGTCCAAAACCTTAAGTTAGATAGTATGTCTAGTTAATATCAAATGTGGCAAAAAGAGCAGACAGGGGTTACCTGGGGGAACATATGTTGCTCATCTCTTTTTTTTTTAATTTAATTTTATTGTAAACATGCTGTACAGAGGGGTTACAGCTACATGAGTAAGGTAGTGAATACATTGCTTGTCAAGCATTGTTAGCCCCTCAGTTGCTTTTCTCCTGCTAACCCTTCCTTCCCCCACCTTCCCTACTCAGTCCTTCAAGTTGTAAAGTTCATTTCCAACAGAGTGTCTTGTGAATATCATTGTTGCAATGGGTCATTCTGTGTCCTTATTTCAGCATTTTGCTATTCCTCTTCTCCAGAATAAATAATTTGTGTGAAGGGAAGTAGTTTAGTAGTAGAGCACTTGCCTAGCATGCTCAAGGCCCTGGGTTTGAGAACTAGGATCCCAAGAGAGAGAAAAAAAACAAAAAACACCTAAAAACTAAAGAATTTAAGTGAAACAATATTATTAAGGAAATTTTTTATTCTTAGTAGATCTCAACCCTATGAAGACTAAATATAATTATCAGCCAGGTGCCAGTGGCTCATGCCTATAATTCCAGTTATTCAGGAGGATGAGATCTGAGGATCACAGTTCAAAGCCAGCCTGGAGATTCTTATCTCCAACCACTAAAAAGCTGAAAATGGAGCTGTGGCTCAAATGGTAGCGTGCTAACCTCGAGCAAAACAAAACCTCAGGGATAGTGCCCAGGTCCTGATTTCAGCCCCAGGACCAGCACAAAAAGAAAAACTAATGTTTTAAGAAATGTACTTCTTTAAGTATAAACACAATTGGAAACATATACCATATATGAACTCCACATGTATTCCTATTGTTTAATTAAAAGTTATCAACATACCTACTCTGGAACAGTACAACAATGTCAAATACAAAATTACTATGATCAAGCTGGACATTGTGGTTCATACCTGTACTTCTATATACTCGAGGCTGAGATCTAAGAATTGAAGTTCAAAGCCAACTGGGACAGAAAAGTCCATGAGACTCTTATCTCCAATTAGCCACCAAAAAGCTGAAAGTGGAGCTCAAGTGGAGGAGCATTTGAGTAAAACAGCCAAGTGAAAGCTTGAGGCCCTGAATTCAAGCCCCAGCAATGCACACTTGCACATACACACATACACACAATGTGTTATGATCACAACTACCTGTAAAATTACATAAGTATATTATTTGGTATAAAAAGGAAACCATATTATGGTTTTGTATGCCTTTCCACAATATCATTGGTCTTGCTCCTTTGCAATGGTCAAGAGATCAGAACTAATGAAATTAAACTTTACTCCAAGTGATAACCTACAGATAATGATGTTCTAAGTATTTGACAAATTTGCCTTTGTGCAATTTAGAATACATTTTCTATAATAAAAGTCAGTTAAATTCTCAAACTAACATACAAAAGTCTATTTAACTCAAAAGATCACAGGCTAGAGTAATCTGGAATATGCTCTAGTCCAAGTGTAGAAATGCAAGTGTAGGTCTAGGGTTTGATGACTGTGGAGACATGGCTGTGGAACTATAGCTGGGAAAACACTAATGCAGTGACTGCATGGGAGTAAGATCAGGAAATGAGGAACAATCTTTCCTATATCCCATTAAACCTATTTCCATGTTGGCTGTCATTCCAAACCATGGACTGTGTTTTTTATGGCCTCAGTGTTTCACTAAAGCATACCACATCAAGTTTGGGAAAGAAAAGTAATAAAAGAGGTATCATTTTATCATAAGATGAGCTCCTTTGCTTACTGTTACAAGCCCTAAATGCAATCCTGATACAGGGTAAGTCTAACTCCTTTGCAAGAAATGTAATGTCTTTTAAGAAATTATTTCCATTTTTCAAAGTTATTTGTAATCTCATTCCTCCTCCCAACTTCATCCTTGGACACAGGTTTATAAACTGTTTCACCCTCTAAGCTTAGTCATGTAGCATCTCAGTGCAAATCCTACCTTCCCTGTGAATCCTCCTTTCTCCTCTCCTTTAGAGCTTGGCCTTCAACACTGTTAGCTTCTCTATTAACTTGGTTTTACCATTTATCTAAATATGAACTAATTATTTAAATACCTGCTTTTTTTCTCCCCATTAGAAAATAAGGGCCTTATCTTTATTTCTTTTTATTTCCAGTGCCAACTGCACAATCTAAACCATAGGAAAAAAAAAAGCACCCAAAACAAAAAAATAGGAGTAGGCATGAATGACAGCTTAAGAATAATGTAGGGCCTTAAGAATTTGTCTTTCTGGGGGAAAAAAAAGTGGAGAGCAAACTTTTAGTACAAAAAAAGACAATCATAATGTTATAAAAAAATTTAAAAATCTTCACTAGGGAAATTGAGGCAAGAAAGCTTCAAATTTGAGGCCTATCTGAGCTGAAAGAGACCCTGTCTCAAAAAAAAAAAGTCCTAACCCTTAAAAAAGATCATAAGAAAAGTATGAAAATGGGCAATCCTTTATCCCTCTGAAGTGTTTTCAGAATGGTATTTTCCATAGTATGACTTTGGCCCCTAATAAAACTAATTAAACTACTAATCCAAATGGTGAGAACTTGATACTCAGTCATGGAGGAAAAGAATGAGAACCAATACCATGTTGCTGGAAGGGAATAATATGTGAAATCTTCTTACAATACTATCTTTTATGATTATTCTTTAAAAAAAATTGTATTAGTCCTGGGTCTTGAACTCAGAGTCTGGGCACTCAGGGCCTGGGTGTTAGACTTGTACTCAAGACTTGGTAGAACTGTGCTACTATCTAAGCTACAGCTCCACTTCTGGCTTTATTTGGGTGGTTAAATGGAGGTAAGTCTCACTGACTTTTTCTTGCTTGGGGTGGATTCAAGCTAAGATCCTCAAAAATCAAAGTCCTGAGTAGCTGAGATGATAGGCTGAGCCATCAGTGCCCAGTGACTATTCTTACTGTACATTCCTAGATGACTTTTACATGCTAGACTATAAAGGCTAATTCTCGAATCTTAAGGCTTGCCAAGTTTGGTTTTAAGTGTAACTGCCAATTGGAGCAACAAAGCCAAATCTTAGATCGTTTCTTTTTGAAGGGTAAAACTGTCTATGAAAACAAATTATACCTGAGATTTTTCCCTTTGGCCTTCTACTCCTGGGAAGAGCTCCATCCAGAGACTTAGCAGAGTAAAAAGGTTGACTTTAGAAAGCCTTGGTGTTTGACCTACAAAAGAGAGGGCAAGCGCTTCAGAATTTCCCTGATGATGAAAAGAAAAACTAAGCTCAAAGCCACTTGCGAGCTGCAGCCATAGCAGGGGAACAGAGGGAAAATAAATTAGGGGACAAGAGAATCACAGCTTGGTTACAACCTCACTGTCAGCGACCTTCTGAGGACCTTTCCCAAACCCTTTTTCTTTAACTTCTCCCGACAGAAAATAATAATAATTAGTAATAATAATCATCGGATACACTCAGCTAGGGAAACAATCCAAAGCTGGGGGAAATGCTAGCCTGATGTGATATGTAATACGTCCCTTTTTTTTTTTTTGATGGGGGCGGGGCTGTGATGAGGAAGGAATTGTAAAGCAGTCGACCTGTAGAAAAAGGTCACGTGAGGCTGGTTTGGAATTCAAGGTGAAAGCGCGATGCGGGGGGTCAGGCTCTTTGGCTCCCCTCACCCCATCCCAGTTCTAGATTCCGCGACCTACAAGGTAGGGCGTAACCTCAAATGCTAGGGTGGGCAGCCAGGGTCGCGCCCGGAGACGTGGAGTAGCGACGCAAAGGCGAATGGGAGGAGAGGGAGACACCTGGGCCTAGAGAACGGCAGGGTGCGAAAGCAGGTCCCGGACACTCACCGGTCATGCTGCCAGTCTGGGTGCCGACTGACCGCCCGGCCCCCGCGCTCTCCAGATTTTGCATCTGCCCAGCTTCTCTCATCCCAAGCCTCGCTGCCCCTGCTGCCCAGGAAGCCTCTCCCGGTCAGTCATGATCCTGACCTAGCGGGCAATGCTCTACCCTCCGCCCGGCAGCTGACCAGCGCCAACGGGGCGCAGACAGAGGACGTCTCACGGCCGGGACAGCCGCTTCCGGACGCTTCTCGTGACGTCAGAGGCGGGCGTGGCGTCGTGGGCGTGGCCGGCGCTGGCTGCGGCTCTGGAGCGACGACTGGCGTGTTCAGTATCGATCACCGGCAGCTGGTATTAACTGGTTTCCCTCCTATGACCTTGACGGAAATAAGGTCACTTGAGAATTTCTTGGGGCAGGTCCCAGGGTGCGCAGACCGGTGAGGAGATAGATGGCTGTTGGGTTGAGAATTTTGTTCATGGAGTCCAGGATCCGTCACGGTTGAAGTTTCAAGAGAACCAGAGCCGGGCACCCGAGGCTCACGCCTATAATTCTAGCGACTCAGGAGGCCGAAACAGTGATCCTGGGTCAAAACCAGCCTGGACAGCAAACTCCGTGAGACTAGTCTCCATTTAACTACCAACAAGCTGAAGTGGAGCTGTAGCTCAAGTAGGAGAGCGCTAGCCTTGAGAGAAAACTAAAAAACAAAAAAGCTCAGGGACAACTCCCATGGCCTGAGTTCATGCCCCAAGATACACACACACACACACACACACACACACACACACCAGATTAGTCTACTAAATGGCTTTAAAATAAATAGGTCTTTATATCAAGTGGGCCTGGATGTTGGCTAGACAACCGAAATGCAGGAGCTCAGCACACAAATCACTTATCAGTGAAGTCATCTTGGTCTCAGTTGTTGTGTTCAACAAACAACCTATGAATCTCAGGGACTGCCCCACAACGGCTTATTTCTGGCTCACATTACACTCTTGCTGCTCTGTCCCTGTGGACTGTTTCTGGGATGCAGGTAAAGGAGCAGCCTCTGTCCTTCCTCCTTTTTTCCTCTCACTTCCTGTGTCTGTAAATAATCCCCTGGGCTTCCCAAGCCTTCTGCCACTGTCAGAGCTTCTGCCTAAATGGGAACCAAGGGAAGAGTGGGTGTTGAGTATCCAGAAAGTGGGGTAGGAAAAAAAGAGAAAACAGAAGGTAGGAAAGAGGGAAGAAAAGAGGAATTGGGGTGGAAGAAGAGAGAAAATGAGTGATGCTCATGACAATTATTCATGAAGACTAAATGATTCCAAGTAGTATAATTTCTGGCAAAGGATAGGTGCTCAAGATTATTCACTATTGTCCCCTTCCTTCACTCATTCATTTGCTTATTCTTTAAGGATAGTCTGACCCTGCTTCTTTTATTCTAGGTCCAGATAGGTGGGGATGTTAGTCCTAAGAGTAAGCTTGTTTGGATAGAATCCTCTTGCCATGAAACAAGCTGGTACTCTGTGTAGTTAATAGCAAAAGTGCTGGGTCTTCTTTGCTGTTAGACTGGAGGTGTCTGACAGAGGCTGCATACTTGGCTTGTATAAGAAACATGACCCACAGTCAAATTTGTTCTCACTCTGACCAATGACTGTGTCTTAGAGTAATGGAGATAGGTGGCCACGGGACTGATAGGGACTACTAATACCAGCTCATGTATAGGGACAGGAGATTAACCTGAATATTGTCATTCCAAGCAAAGAGGTGGTCCAAACATTACTCTGAATCCAGAAATTTAGATTTCCTAAACAATCTCAGAAGCAGTTCCTGGCAGTGCTTTACCCAAGAAGGGACAGAGGCTTGAAATGAAATCCAGATGCCCTGTAGGACATGATTGCTTTGAAGTGGAAGATGTTGTTGCATAAGAGAAATGTTGGTTGCTCAGGTTTGCCACATGTTGTCCCAATGTTGTCCTCAGAAAGAGCACTTGGTGCCACGGAGATTCATGTGCTGCTGAGTAAGAATGTTCAGGGAGCCCTAGGGATGCCACTGCTTAGAAGTGGGGAGGCTGGGTGAGTTCATGTCCCCCTATTTACCAAGGTTCCTGCTCCTTCCACAGGCTGCATGAAGGGATGGATGCAGATGGACCTAGGTAGCAGTCAATATACAAGCTTCAAGAGTGTGTGTCCTTCTGGACTGTCACCTGGGTTCAGTTATTTCTGAATAAATATCCCTAACAACATTCTGTAGTTAGACATATTAAAATAAATAGAAGGATGAGCCAGGCATGGGGATGAATACCTGTAATCACAGCACTGGAGAGGTTGCATCAGTAGGGCTGTGAGTTCAGTGCCAACATGGGCTACACAGTGAGACAAATATATATATATGGAGATGAAATTAACACAACACAGAGGATTAAGATAAAGGCAAGGCCAGGCACCTGTGGCACATGCCTGTAATCCTAGCTGAGGAGGCTGAGATCTGAGGATCACGGTTCAAAGCCAGCCCAGGCAGAAAAGTCCATGAGACTCTTATCTCCAATTAACCACCAGAAAACCAGAAGTGGTGCTGTGGCTCAAGCGGTAGAGCACTTGTCTTGAGCTGAAGAGTGCAGGGATAGCGCCCAAGCCCAGAGTTCATGCCCCATGACCGACCAAAAAAAAAATAAAGGCAAGGATATAATAGAAAAAATAGAGAGCTAGCAATGATAGAGTATCTATAGTGTTTCCATATACCTTATGTAACAACAATAGTAATAATGATAATACTATCTTACATTAGTAAGCATTTGTGTTCAGGTGCTGTCCTTGGGACCTTCTATAATTTCACTTACTTTCCAACAAGTATGCTGGCTATCATTATTGGTTCTACTTATAGCAATTCACTCAAGTAAGTGACTTGTTCAAACAAAGCTTGGAAGGTGTGGGTATGTTTTATATATATATATATATATATATACATATACATATATATTTATGCATATATGTATATATATATATATGGACATTGCTTCACTACAGTAGCCCTAAAACATAAAGTTTTATTATCTCTTGTTTATATGTGGAAAAAATGAGGCCCTTGGACCAGCAACATCAGCATCACTTAGGAACCTGTTAGTAAAGAAGAATCTTAGGCCCTATTCTGGACTTACTGAGCCAGGACGTACACACAATCCATTGGGCTGGACTACAGCTTCCCAGCAAGTTCTAAACCTTCCAAGCTTGGTGTGTGGCAAGTGTCTGTAATCCTAGCCCTTCAAAAGGCAGAAGTCCCAGTTTGAAGCTAGGCTGAGCAAAAAGTTCATGAGCCTCTATCTCAAAGCAAATGTAGGCACAGTGGTATACACCTGTCATCCCAGCTACATGGAAAGCCTAAGTAGGGTGATTGTGGAACCTGAGATCCTATCTGAAAAAAAATTGAGAGCCTGGCTCAAGTGGTAGGGCTCTCAAGGCCCTAAGTTCAAACCCTAGTGCCACCAAATTACAAATAAAGAAGATTCAAATGGTGAAACCTGACTCCCAGGTCTTTGGGGGGCCATTTGGTCTCTGTTGTTTTATTTTATCTTAGGGCAAAGCATCACAGACAATTGGTAAGCAAATGAGTGTGGCTGTCTTCCAGGGAAAGCTCCTCATTCAAGTCATAACTTGGCCTCCTGTGGTGGCAATGAGATTACTCCAGAGTGTATTTGGAGTCTTAAGGACTCAGAGAGGAAAGAATAGTCAACCTGCATAATTTTCCTCAGGAAAATTCAATTATAACACCTTTGGGGGTCATTTTTTTCAACATTATCTTTTAGACTTTTGGCAACTTTAGGATCTCTATAAAATTAAAAGTATAGTTCACAGATTTGCTGTAAGTCCCCTTACCCCTGGCATATGTCACCATTCTGGGGTTTGATCATTCTAATATGTTTGAAATGATATTGCATTATTGTCTGGGGTTAACTTTTCTACATCCCTAGAAAATTGTAAAGTGTTGTCATTTTCTCCAAAGTAATCTCTTATGATAGAATACTATAGATTGCTATTGCTTCTATTAAATGTGTTAATTTTTTGGGGGGGGTCCAGTCGTGGGGCCTAAACTCTGGGCCTGGGCACTGTCCCTCAGCTCTTCAGCTCAAGGCTAGTGCTCTACCACTTGAGCCACAACGCCACTTCCGGCTTTTTCCTTTTTGCTTATGTGGTGCTGAGGAATCGAACCCAGGGCCTCAGGCATGCAAGGCAAGCGCTCTACCACTGAGCCACCTTCCCAGCCCCATGTGTTAATTTTTAAACAGCTGCTGATAATGGTCTTACACAGTGAATCACCCCGACTGACTGTCCATACTCAGTTCTGCTCTAACTGACACTTTTTATCCCTATCACACAGTGGCCTGGTATTCTTTTTTTTTATTATTGTGAAAATACTGTACAGAGGGGTTACAATTACATGGGCAAGATAATGAGTACAGGCCTGGTATTCTTTAAAAGTGTTTTTTATTTTTCCCTAAGAAAGCAGTGGGTAGAGTCTGGTTCTTGCATAGAGCAAATGACAAGGCCTTCATTGGCCACCCAAGCATTATCTCAGATTTTTTTGTGCTGTCAGAAAAGGAATCAGCTGCTGCTAATTCAGGACTCTGTAATGTTTGGAGCTCAGGGCCTTTAGAAAGTAGACTCACAATGAAAAAATTGTATCATGTCTATGTTTAATTAAAGACATTCTGAATCCTCTAGACCTATGCATTAACACTTAAATACAAACAGCTCCCATCCACTGGCAAGTCTTATTATGACATTAACACAAGGGGTCAGGAGAGGGCAGATTCAAACTCTCAAACATCACCAACAAGTAGCTCATGTGCATCTTTGATAAATGGACCCAGTACCCCTTAGATTTAGAGAGGTGATAATAATAGCTCATTGAACATTACCTTTGAAAGTGACATCTTCTTACAGGAGAGAGAAGGGGTTCAACATCTGTTCTTCCTCTGATGTACATGCATTCTTAACCTGTGAGCTGAGATCATGGTCAAAGTGACACAATTACATTTTCCAAACAAAACGTGCTTTAAAAGGTTGGTTGGGGGCTGGGAAGGTGGCTCAGTGGTAGAGTGCTTATCTCACATGCATGAGGTCCTGGGTTTGATTCCTCAGCACCACATAAGCAGAAAAAGCCAGAAGTGGCACTGTGGCTAAAGTGGTAGAACACAAGCTTTGAGCTGAAGAGCTGAGTGACAGCACCCAGGCCCAGAGTTCAGGCTCCACAACTGACAAAAAAAAATTTGATTGCTTCTGATGTCATAATATAGATTAGTTTTTTTTAGTAATTTGGTTCTATACGTCTGGTACTTAGCAGCTGCTTGGTAAATAGTTGCCAAGTGAATGAATGAAATGTCCCAATACTGGCAGTTCACATAACACACTGTATTCTGGCCTTTTACTGTAAAAGTGAAAAGACTTAGAGAAAAATTGCTGGAACATCAGCATATGACTCTGTCATGGAAGAGACAGTGGCCAGGCATAGTCTCCATGACACACAGCTGAGCTGTCCTAAATGACCCATGACTAGGTCACTGGGGACTACCCAGCTCGGTTCTCAGCACAATAGGCTACTCTGCTGGACTGAACAATGTAGGACTCAGAGCAACTTTTCAAAAAATTTTGACCATGATCCATAGTAAAAAATATATAATTTCTTTTTTTTTTTTTTTTGGGTCCAGTTGTGGGGCCTGAACTCTGGGCCTGGGCACTGTCCCTCAGCTCTTCAGCTCAAGGCTGGCGCTCTACCACTTGAACCACAGCACCACTTCTGGCTTTTTTCTTTTTTTTGCTTATGTGGTGCTGAGGAATCGAACCCAGGGCCTCAGGCATGCAAGGCAAGCGCTCTACCACTGAGCCAACTTCCCAGCCCAAAAATATATAATTTCTGAACCAAGAAAAACACCAACCAATGTATACATGCTCATGTCTGTAATCCTATGTAGGAGGGTGAGCTCTGAGGATCAGGGTGCAAAGCTAACCTAAGCAGAAATGTCAGTGAGACTCTTCAGTTAACCACTAAAAAGCCAGAAGTGGAGGTGTGACTCAAGCACCGGTCTTGAGCAAAAAAGCCAAGCAAGAGCAGAAAGCATGAGACCCTGAGTTTAAGCCTCAGTATCAACACACATATACACAATTTCACAACACATTAATCACTTATACTACAAGTGATGTGTTATACACTAGTTTTTTCTTGCCCACTCTTCCTGTAAAGAAAAAGTGGCACACTATATTTCACAGTCTACCATGCAGGGAACTGCGGGAAGGATGGGTGTCAGACCCTGCCCCTTGGGGAACCTGTGGCAAAGGTAAGAGTGAGGCCTCTACTTGGGGATGTGCTTAGGTTGCAGGAAAGTATGACAAAAATACCTGTTTTCTACAATTTGAATGAGAAAGTTCAGGGAAGTCTTTGCTTTTTTTCCTGTCAATATTAAACAGTTATCTGTAAGGTTTTCTTTTCCACTGTGACTTTTCTGCCTACTCCAGAGAGGAACTCTCATGAGCAGAGTCGGCAACAGCTCATCCCAGGTCATCCTAGCTCAGTAAGCCACACAGAGAAGTGGCAGGCCAATGCTGGCCCAGCCCATAAGCATCTCTCTATGGGTGTCTCCAGAAGTGTACCTCATTCCATAGGTCTTAGTGAAGATTCTGGGGAAGGTTGCCTGGGAGTTGATTCTGGGATAAAATATATCAAAGAAATCCCCAATGATGCAATGTCTTAAAGCCTCTAATTCCTTATATTTTTTATGACAGAAAAAATATTAATTGGTGATTTCTGCTATATTTGACCACAGAGTCCTCATGTCAAAGAATCTGTAAGACCTTCAGAACCCAGTTTAGGGAATGCTTCCTCAAGAGATGGCTGTCTTCTTCCTCCTGCCCTCTTTATCCTTTGCCCATTATCCTTCTTCTTTTTGTAGTACTGGGGATTGAACTTGGGGTAAGAGATTCCTTCACTCCAGCACTCCAGCTGAGGCCAAGGCCAGTGACTTAGTATGCTTGCCTATGTTTGATTAATAAGATGAAGGAACTACAGAACTTGGTCAGCATCTTAAGATGACTCTTGATGGCTTAGTCATCATTTGCAGTTGTAAGATTCATAGAAGTTCTTAGTGGTCTGTGAAATAAAGGGATTTAGAAACTTACTGATGGTCAAACATCAAGCTGCAGCGCAGAGTCATCAAGATGGTGAGTAGCTGGAGAGAACTCTCCAGACTGCAGTCTCATTGGGACCATACTCCTGATAGAAATTGAAGGAAAATCACAAAAAAATTCTAACCCTGCCCAGGCACTGGTGGCTTAACACCTAGCTATAATCCTAGCTACTTAAGAGGCTGAGATCTGAGGATCATAGCTTGAAGTAGCCCAGGCAAGAAAGTCCCTGAGCCTTTTATCTCCAATCAAGCCTCAAAGAGCCAAAAGTGGATCAAGTGGTGGAGAGTGCCAGCCTTGAGTGAAGAAAGCTCAGACACTGACTTCAAGTACTGGAACACATTCCCTCCCTCCCGCCCCCCCCCCCCCCCAAAGTAACTGATGAAAGCATTTGATGTTTTTTCTGGTATTTGTAGATTTGAAAATTCATGACAATCCCAGAACAAATTTTTCATAAATGTACACAATCTGTTGTAATTTTCATTTGAATTCCATCAATCTGAAAACCCCAAAAGGACCCCAGGTACAACTAAGTGATTTGTGCCCTGCCCACATTCAGGGGGTGCCATACCTGTGGACAGAGGTGTGAAACTCCCTTTGCAATTGTGTGGCAGGGCAGCAGCTCTCATGCAAATGTGTTTTTGTTGTCAAATGAGGTATAAGAAAAAGCTTCAGTTTCTTTTTAAAATCTGAACATCCAACATATTCCCTTTCATGCATTGACTCCTGGTTTTTTGTTTTTGTTTTTTTGTTGTTGTTCGTTATTTGTGAGAACAGAACCTCAGTGTGGGAGTCTGTTTTAGGAAATGAAGGAAGGAAACAGGCTGGATTCCAACTTCCATAGGCAAGGACTGTTTATTGAGATATAGCAGCAAGGGGCACAGCCTTCTCATGGTCTTGGAGACTGTGAAAGGAAGTGAGACAGGAGTTGGGTTTTTATGAGGTTTGAACAAGGAGGCAGAGGTTAATAAAAAAAAAAAAAAAAGCTATTAGGTCTAGGGAGGCGAGGGGCTTTTCAGCTGGGCCCACAATGGAATTTTTACAGACTTAAGTAGATTGCCCTGCTGGTGTCAGGCAGTCTGTGCATATCTTTGGTGGTATGCCTGGCATCCGTATGCACCTGGGAAAACAGGGTGGAGGGGGTCAATCATTCATATTCCATCTTTGGATAGATAGAAAGAATGGAGCAAGATGGGGAGAGGCAAATCCTTCAGTCTGGATTTCAGATTCAGGTTCTCGGGGCTCCTGTATGGGAAATCTAAGACTCAATAGGATAGAAATGATGGATTATCATCCCACCAGGCTGAGGCCCATTATAAAACATGGAAGCGCTGTTCAACGGTTGTGTTAGAAGTCATATTAGAAGAGCAAGCTCCTGATCTCAGGCCTCAGTTGCCTGAGTTTTGGAGGGAATGAGTTTGTGACACAGATTTATTTATGTAGAGTCCTTCTTGGGGTAGGAGGAAGAATGTCATTATGCCTAATTTTGTGATTTGCTTCCAGTCTTGGGAGATAGTGGGACTGCTAGAACTTTGGACCCTACTTAAAATTCTTACTGTGTTTAAGAATTATTAACACATTTAGGCATTAAATAATTTCTTGAACCCAACCCCTCCCAGTTCCTTGTATAGGTAGGCATACTATATTTATATTTCAAAAATCCAAATAAAACCTATCTCTGATCTCAGAGATCTCTCTGCATCAATTATCTATAAAATGAGCAGCCATATTCCTAAAGTGCAAAAGACTGAATTAAGACTTAAAACCTGCTGGGTGCCAGTGGCTCCTGCTGATCTGAGGATCACATTCAAAGCCAGCCCAGGAAGAAAAGTCCTTGAGACTCTTATCTCCAATTAACCATACACACACACACACAAAGCCAGAAATGGAGATGTGGCTCAAGGGGTAGAGAGTACTAGATATGAATACAAAAATCTCAGGGGCAGTGTCTGGGCCCTGAGTTCAAGTCCTAGGACCCACAAAAAGACTTAAAATTTCCAATAGCATGTTCTGTTCTGTGATGTTGAGATTTCAAGATGATACAGGGAGCAGAGACTGATTAAAGGGAAACTAGAAAAGCTTGGTTAAAAAGGAAACATGGACATTTTCTTAACCAACCTGTGAGTTTTCAATCATACTTTCCATTCTTTTTAAGGACATCCACTCCTCCATTACCAGACTCAATTTATGTATAGACCTGTCATCTCCAAAGTCCCAGAAGTGTCTTGGCTGTACTGTTTAGGTCATCATCTTTGTGTTAGCTCTTGTCTCTGTGTAACCAGCAGTGTCCCTCCCCCCTGCATCCCTTCCAGTGTCTGGGCTTCTTCCCAAACCTCTCTACCTGGACTCTCTTGTGAGCAGAAATTTACAAACAGCTGCTCGATACTTCTTGGAAATGAGGTTGTAGAGAATTGGGTTGATGGAGGCGCTGAGATAGAAAAGTTGCAGGGCGACAATGTTGAAGTACTGAGAGAAGTACATCATCCGGGAGTCTTCTGTATTTATGTAAATGATTCTGCCAACGTGGAAAGGCAACCAGCACACTATAAATGCCAGAACCACCACCACTGCAAAACAAGACACAGGTGCCCGAATTAGCAAAACAACAACACATAAAAAATGATCACAAAAAGACCATACTAAAGCTACCAGCACAACTATGTTTACTGCAACATTATTTACTATAGCTAAGATATGGAACCAACCCAGATGCCCCTCAGTAGATGAATGGATCAAGAAAATGTGGTATATGCACACAATGGAATTCTATGCCTCCATCAGAAAGAATGACATTGCCCCATTTGTTAGGAAATGGAAAGGCTTGGAAAAAATAATATTAAGTGAAGTAAGCCAGGCCCAAAGAAAAATAGGTCCCATGGTTTCCCTCATTTGCAATAACTAATGTATGTCTGAGACAAGCAGAAAAGGTCAGATAAGATGATGTTAGGTGAAATGAACCCCAAGATAAGTATTCAAATGTTTTTTCTTTCTTGTGATTGTTTCTAACATATTTTAAAGATGATTTCTTTGTTGCTTTGTTTGTCCCTCCCCCACAGTATAACCCCTGCTGTCACTGTATTTGATGTTGGTATAATTTGTGGAGGGGAAGAGAAAAAACATCGTTTAAATAGGGATACGGGTGGACCCATTGCAACAATGAGATGTACAATTTGTTATGTCAAAAAACGAACTTTACAACTTTGGGGGGGATTGAGGGTGGGAGATGGGAAGGGATGGGAAGGGGAAACAAAGGAGGAGGCAACAATGCTTGATAAGAATGTACTCATTACCTTGACCATGTAATTGTAACCCCTCTGTACGGTATTTTCACAATAAAAAAATAAATTAAAAAAATCAAATAAGCCTCCCAAGAAACTACATGGCAAATAAATTAGAACCTTTTACTAAGCCAGATCTCCATGAAGTGGGTGAGGTTGTTCACTGCATGGATATTTGCTTCAAAACTGCCTGTCAGGCTCATGTGTTATCAAGGTTGGGCATAAACCAGAAGGGGCAAGTCCTTCTAAAAAGCTGTTTTGGCAGGCTTCCTTTCCCAAACCAGCTTCAGAGACGCATTCTTAGTTCTGACAACCTCTCCCTCTCTGTCTCTCCCTGTGTCCTGGGATTTGACCTCAGCGCCTAGGTGCTGTCTTTGAGCTTTTTTTTTTTTTCCCTCAAGGTAAAATTCTCAGGGCTGGCCTCAAAACACGATGATCCCCATCTTGGTCTCCCGAGTAGCTAGGACTAGGATTACAAGCATGATTCATCAGCGCCTGGCATCTTTGACTTTTTTTTGGGGGGGGGGTCCAGTCATGGGGTCTGAACTCTGGGCAGGGGGGCTCTTCAGCTCAAGGCTAGCGCTCTACCACTTGAGCCACAGCGCCACTTTCGGCTTTTTTCTTTTTGCTTATGTGGTGCTGAGGAATCGAACCCAGGGCCTCAGGCATGCAAGGCAAGCGCTCTACCACTGAGCCACCTTCTCAGCCCCATCTTTGACTTTTTGGTTGGGACATATTTCCCTTTAACCGCCGGTTTTGGTTTTTTTTTTTTTTTCGTTGGTTGTGGGGCTTGAACTCTGGGCTTGGGTGCTGTCCCTGCGCTCTTCAGCTCAAGGTGAGCGCTCTACCGCTTGAGCCACAGCGCCTCTTCTCGTTTTATGGTGGTTTATTGGAGATAAGAGTCTCATGGACTTTCCTGCCCGGTCTGGCTTAGAACCATGATCCTCAGATCTCAGCCTCCTGAGTAGCTAGGATTACAGGCGTGAGCCACAGGCGCCCGGCCAGTAACTTTTAACAATAATGATAATAATAATAATAAATCTTTAGCTGAATACAGTCTCCCCACGCGGTCCTCTCGGGGTACAGTGCTTAATGCACACCTGCGGCATCTCACAGGGACCGGCCGCTGGATTAAGACCCATTCTGGAGTTGTTTACTAGATCTGGAACTCCCACCCTCGGGGGCGCCCGGGGTCCGGGAGCGGGGCCCCGGGCGCCCCCGCAGACGGAAAGGGCCGGCGGGAGGCGGGCGAGCGCTCCGGTGGAGCCGGGACTTGGGGCGTCACTTACGCAGGACACGGACGGTCTGCCGGTGGCCCCGCTCCCTCCCCAAGGCGGCGGGGCCTTGCAGGGGCCCCCGGCTCTTCGACAGCTCGCGCCCGATGAGCCCATAGAGGAGACTGAGGCACAGGAAGGGCAGGAAGAAGTAGGCGGTGGTGACCCACAGCATGACGCGCAGCGCGCCCAGCTGCGCGCGGCTCGGCCGGCACTCGCGGCGGAACAGCGCGGCGGCGGCGGCCGCGGGCCCCGACGGCGAGGGCAGTGGCGGCCACCCCGACCACCCGAGAGACGGCAACGACCAGGCCGGAGTTGAAGGGTGGAAGAGAACCGTGCCATTTCCCTCCGGGATGGCGAGGACGCCCGGGTCCTGCTCGACGCCCACCAGGAAGAAGAAGGGGCCGGCGGAGAGCAACGCCACGACCCAGAGCGCGGCGATGAGCGCGCGCACGCGGCGGCGGGTGGCGAGCGCGCGTGCGCGGAGCGGGCGGCACACGGCGAGGTAGCGCTCCACGCTGAGCGCCGTCACGTGCAGCAGCGTGGCGTAGGTGCAGCCCTCGCCCAGGTAGAGCGACAGGCGGCAGAGCAGCGACCCGAACACCCAGGGCCGCGAGCGCCACAGGCGGTACAGGTCGAAGGGGAGTCCGAGCAAGATGAGCAGGTCGGACACGGCCAGGCTGCCCAGGTACAAGTTGGTGGTGGTCCTCAGGTCCCGGGAGCGCCCGATCAGCAGCACGGTCACCACGTTGCCGCTCACCCCGACGGCGAACAGGCCCAGGCAGACGGCAGTCACGGGCACCAGAGCGCCCAGGGGGAAGGCCGAGCACCGGCGCGCATCGCAGGGTGGCAGCGGGGCCCACCCCGGCTGGGGCTCCGCCGCGCCCCCGGGGCTGGCGCTGCTGTTCCACGGGCTGCCCATGGACGCGCCCCGCATCGGGGAGCCGAGGCCCGGCACGCGCGGGGCCCCCCGCTCGGCGAGTGCTGGCTGCCCGTCCCGGCCCGCGCCGCAGGTGCGAGGAGACCGCACCCCCAGGAGCCCTGGTGGAAGTGGGGACCCCGCACCACGCAGCCCCACACTGCTGGGAGGGAGGTGCAGCCCTGCGCTTCGGGGAGCTACACAGCGCCAGCCTACAGTCCCCGCCCCCGCCGCAGCCCGCCCCGCCCCGCGCCCTCTCCTACACCCTGGGCAGTCTGGGTGCTTCCTTTGCCACCAACTGGACGGTCTGGCTTGAGATCAAGCTGGGAGAAGCCGACTGGGATGCGGCTGGATGGCTGGTCTAATCCGGCCGCATTTGTCTCGGGTCAAGTCACTTCCCCAGGTTAAGGAATGCTCCCAATGACCACCAGGAAGCCACAGTCCTCGCAGAAAACCCACACCAGAAGTGAGAGCCTCTCCCAGTTGTATCTTATCCTGGACCCACTAGAGTTGCAGTGTGACCCTGGCCCAATCCTGGCCCAACTCTCCTTTTCTAAAATTTCGGTGTGGTGGTGGAGGGAGCAAGAACACATGTTCTCATCATACTGAGACTTGCATGTTTATGTGCACACTAATACTGGAAACGATTTGCCAACCTCTGAGAGATGTCAGGGAAAGGATGAACACGGGAGGAATTTCACAGTTCCTTTTAGTCTTAATAGCAACAGCTGACAGTGTACACACGGGATGCATGTAACCCTGTGCTTTCTGTTTAACCCTTCAGCTGGTGTCCCAGCTCGGCAGTCTGTCCGTCCTTCCGTGGTCCTCACCCAAGTGTTCTTACTGTTCTATTGCAAGTCCTGTATCCTTGTGCCAACGAATGCAAGTCTAGAAGGTTTCTTTCTTTCTTTTTTTTTTTTGGTGCATTACAGATGATATTTTTTCTTTTCTAAGTTGAATTAATTTTTGTAACTGTTGTAACAAGTCTATAAGTTTTGATTGTCCTGATAAAAGAGCTGTCTCTATGGCTGGAAATAAGGTAACCACATACTTAGAATCCGTGTAAATGTTAAAGCTGCTGGGGAAATGTGGTGAAGGCTAAAATTACAGCAATAATTTCCACCTGTTGCGCTGATATATCAGATGCCCTTGTAATAATAGGGGGGGTGATCTGGAATGTATACCACCGAAGTTCCATTTGAGGACCCATCAGTGAAAACTGTTAAGGCATCTTCTAAAGGTGTTGTGGTTACCACTAATGGAAAAATGATTTCTACCTCTTCCACAAATTTTAATAAAGGATGTTGAGGAACATGAAATTTTATTTGTCCTGTATAATTTAATAATGCTAATCACCAATTACCATCATTTTGTAATAATATTTCTAATTGTTGTTTATTATAAGGTATAATTATATTATGCATTTCTTTCCCAAATAACTCTCGGGACCTACTCCTTGCCTTGACAATGAGTTGACTGCACAAGTATACATAAGAAACTACCATTTTTGTTTGAGTGTGAGGCAAGTGAAGCCATTCCAGAACTCCATCTTGCCACAAACATCCAGTAGGAGTATAGGATGTCTTTAATATTATAAAATCCCAATCTTTATTATAGTCCAATTGGACCACTTTTGCTTGTTGTAACTTTTCTTCCACCAATGAAATTTTTTCTAACATTATTGGAGTCAATTGTCTCTTAGATTTAGGATTAGAATCCCCTTTTAGGGCTCCAAACAATGGCTGTAATTCTCCTGTGGTAATTTTTAAATAGGGTCTAACCCAATTTATATTTCCTAATAATTTTTGAAAATCATTTAATGTTTTTAATTTATCTAGCCTAATACTCATTTTTTGTGACATGATGTAATCATCATGTATTATTTTTCCTAAATAATTTAAAGGTTTATTATGTTGAATTTTATCTGGAGCAATAAGCAAACCAAAGTTGGTTAATTGTTCAATCATATGTTTTAAAATTTGTTCTGTTAAATGTTTACTTTCAGCAGCTATTAATATATCATCCATATAATGAATAATATAAGCATTAGAAAACTCTTCCCTAGTTTTTTATAAAGCTTTATCCACAAATTTTTGACACAATGTAGGAGAATTTTTCATGCCTTGTGGCAAGACCTTCCACTGATATCTCTGCCAGGGCCTTTTCAAATTACATGAGGGCACACTAAATGCATATTTTTGAGAATCATTAGGATCCAATTTTATTGTAAAAAAGCAATCCTACAAATCAATGACAATTATATAATGTCCTTTAGGAGCCACAGGAGATGGAAGTCCTGGCTGAAGAGCCCCCATGTCATGCATGGTGATATTAATGGTTCTGAGGTCTTGTAACAACCTCCATTTCCCAGATTTCTTTTTAATTACAAAAATTGGAGTATTCCAAGGACTCTTGGAGTCCTCTAAATGTCCTTTTTGTAATTGCTCATTTACCAATTGTTCTACAGCCTGTATCTTTTCTTGTGTTAGGGGCCACTGATCAACCCACACAGGCTGATCATTTTTCCATGATATTGCATCAGCAAACTTGTCATCAGTGGCCCCTATGAAAAATTTTGTACACTAAAAGAATCTGAAGTAACTAATTTTAATTCCACGTTTTGCATAATGTCTCTGCCCCATAATGTAAAGGGCAAAGAAGATATAAGGTTGAAAGTTTCCAAATCTATTTTCACACTCCCACTTTAAAATTTTTGAACTTTGGGCAACATTATTAGCCATACCTAATCCCATTAATATAGATTCTCTCTTCATAATTGGCCAAGATGAGGGCTAGTCTTTTCCTGCAATACATGTTCGGTCTGCCCCTGTATCCAAAAGACCTTTAATAGGTTTTCCATCTACTTTTATAGTTTTCATGGGTCGATCCTTAGAAATACATTGTACCCAGGCCACAGTTTCTGTGGAACCGAAACCTCCTGTGCCTCGATCTTGTTTTAGGATTTGTTTGGAAGATTTAAAATTAAGATTTGAGCTATTCTTTGATTTTTATGTATTTGTATATTTCCTCTTAAAGACCTTACTATTACTTTAATTTCCCCTTGATAATCTGCATCAACTACTCCTGGTAATACCTCAAAATTTTTCTTATAATTTGAGCTTCTACCAATTACTAAGCCCACAGTTCCTTTAATTAAAGGATCATGAACTTGAATGTCTATTAACTGAGTACCATCCATGATAGAGATAATGTAATCTCTTTTTGCTGCCAGATCTAACCCTGCACTTCCTGGAGTAGCTCTTGGCAAATCCCATACTGTAAAAGGAGGAGCCAAGGGATTTAATGGAACTGATCCCTTAGGGGAATTTTGTGTAACAGTAGGTGTTTCCCCTCTTTCATTTACTGGGTTGAGGGAGCGCCCCTCTTCCCGTTTTTTGTCTCCTTTTCTTCTGCTGTTAGGGGAGTTCCATCCTTATGATATTTTGATATATACTCATTTTTCCAATGATTGCCTTTCTTACATCGTGGACAAAGTCCAGGCGCTTTACCCTTCTTACTGTTACTAGGTTTACTTTGCTTTTGTTGACAATCTTTACTCATGTGTCCTGACTGGCCACATGAGAAACAGACCCCATTTCCGATCTGTGGTTGTGTCTTATGTAATTTTTGTACATAAGCACTGAATGGTTCTCCTTTCATTGCTGCAGCATATGCCATTCCTTGAATGACTGCTGGTGAGGCATCTATGCATGCTTTAGCATAATCTTTCAATGATCCCGTCTTTCTTATGGGTCTTATGAGTTCTTTACATAGTGAGTTTGCATTTTCCCATGCCAGTTGTTTGAGCAATAGCTCTATTCCTTCAGAGGGGGGAAGCATTCTCTGCAAGGCTTCTTCTAGTCTAGCCACAAATTCTTCATACGGCTCATCTAGTTTTTGCTGAATACCAGCTAAAACTGGTTTTGCCTTCAGCTGGTGGTAACCTTTTCCAGGCTGCTATTGCTAATTTTGATATTTCAATAAGCATTTCTTTAGGTATATCTGTTTGACTAGAGGGAGTATATTCACCTCTTCCCATCAACATGCCCATGGTTGGTTTAGTGCCTCCCCTTTTAACAACTGATTTTTGTACTATTTCTCTAGCTCCATCTCATAATCATTTCTCCACAAGATATATTGTCCTGGGCTGAGGACAGATTTTGTAATTTGGAACCAATCATAAGGCGTTAACCACATGCTTCCTACCGTGTCTAAAATTTGAAGAGTATAAGGAGAAGATGGTCCCATAGTTTTGACAGCTGTTTGAAGCTCCTTAGGAGTCTTTAGCGGAAGAGGCTCCCAATCAGGAGGAGCATCATCATACAAAACTACTGGAAAGCAAAAAGAGGAATCACCTTGCTGACGGGCCTCTTGTATTGCTCCCATAAATCCTGGAGCTAAAGCTCTGGGGTGAGCTCTATTTCTTACTTCCTTGTTAAGGGGAGGAGGGGCAGAAGGAGCAGAGGGAAACACCATAGGACCTCTTTTTATTTTATTTTTCCTAAAACAATCCTCTCCTTCATCATAATCAATTTGCCCTTCATATGTTTCCCAACAAGTAATGTTATTTTCATAGCAATCATCATCAGGTAAAGCTTCTAACAAATTGACACCACTTCCTACCTCATCCTTGTTTATAGTATTATAACTTTTGTCATTTTTCCCTTTACTAGATGTTAAAGGGGCAGTCTCATCATTATTTTCAGATGGAGCTTGTTCCATCCTGGTCTTATCTATAAGCATGTCTTTACCTGTAACCAGATTGAAAAAGCAGGTGGGGAGACTTCTTCAGGGCCATGTTTTTTATAGTACCTTTTTATTTCCACTCCAACTTTCTTCCAGTCTTGCAGAGACAAGCTTCCCTCCTCAGGAAACCAGGGTGAAACCCTTAAAACAAACTCATAAAACTCCACAAGAGCCTTTTTAGAAACATGATTACCCCTACTTTCCAACATATGTTTTAGCACAGAGAGAAATAATTCCTTATTTCTTGACTGGGAATGCCCCATGATATTAAATACCTGCTCGTCGTCTTATCCTGATCAGCCTTTATCAGGGAGCCTGCAGCGCTCTGATGAGCTCCTATCCTTTGCCTGAAAATAATGAGAGAAAGAGGAGAGACAGCTTACCTTCTGGAGAACTGTCTGTACAGCTTCAAGCTGCGTGTGCTTTCGAGCCCCATGTTGGGCGCCACCTGCGAGGGACCAGCTCGGCCAGAGCACTGGAACCGATGGGACAGGGATCTCAGGATAGGTGGGCAAGGAGTCGGCAAAGTGACAAACAGACACAGACTCAAAAGAGTTGCATCTGAGTGTATCTTTATTGAGGAGAATTAACATTTTTATACAGTGTGTGATTGTGACATAAATTCTTTGTTTATTTAAGCACGTAATCAATTTTTTTTAAAAAGGCAAAGCATTGATGAATTACATGAAAATTGATGACTATCCCACCAACTGTTTAAGCTAAGTGGTGCGAAACAAGTCTAGCATATTGTTTAATAGAATGCGTCATCTATTCAGCCTTTTTATGTTTAATAATTAATAAACCTAAGACAGGGCTGTACTTATATTGTACTCTTTTTATTTTTATTTTTATCCAACTATTTTCATCTTTATAAGCTCCTGTATAAGGAAGTGGTTCTTCGGTTGGTTCAGGAAATATGATGTTACTAACTTTATATTTTGTGTGAAACCACCATCTATTCCCTATAATGTAAGTTGGACTAAATCATAACTGTTGGGAGAATCTTTCTTTTTCTTTTATAATCAGAGGTCCTTTTTTTTTTTAGAACTCTCTGAACTACTGGGATAACTTTCTAACTTAGTTTAATTCATTGATTTTGTCTGTTGGACATATCTGGAAATTTTAAGTCTCTATATTTACTATGCGTGAGCTGCAAAACCGCTTGTGAAGTTGTAGGAGTTTCTGGAGGCAACGTCACATCAGATGATAGATTGATTGGGGCATTGCCCACATTTAATCTTTGGTCTTAGTCTTTATTACTTAGAGAAGTCGTTTCTATTGGACTGGAAAGATACAACATGCTCTGTTTGCGGATCAATAGAAAAATAGCCAAAACGAGAATAAAAGCAACGAATGTACAGTCAAGAAGAATATAGTAAGAATAAAGGTAGAGGCTATAAAGGTGCAGCCAAGTGTAAGGGAAGTCTTGAACCAACACCCCTTCCTGCAGGCATGCTTCTTTGAAGCTCTTTGTCTAATGTGCTCTCTCACGCAGGCTCCGCAGGTGGCATGGCAAAACAGACACTCTGGGGTAGTGGTCAGTTCTTTTGCATGCTTTATCTTCCCTAAGGTGACTGGAATCTAAAGGACCCAAGTATATGGGGAAGTAGAGTCCCAGTATGTGCTGCTAGGAGAGGGAATGCTTAACTTTGTGTTGGTTCTTGCAGTAGCACTTGCTGCTCCAGGTCCACGTCTCCTTCCTGCTAGCTGTTCTGTTAGCTTTAGAACCCAGGTCTGTGCCAGGTGAGTATGTTTCTTTTCTTTGACCCAAGGATATGGTTGGCCTTCATAGGAGGCAGATCCCCGAGTCTTTCACCTCTTCCAATCTACTCTATGGCTTGGGCAGCCCCAGCTTCTGCTGGGGCAGCTCTGAGGCAGTCTGATGGGTTTCAAGTCAGAATCCATGCCAGCTGTACATTGGCCCTCTGAATATTCTGTATTAAGCACCCTCCATTTAAACACCTGTATTTTTTCCCTCCCGGTAGCTGGTTGCCAATCAATATACTATTTACTTAGTTATTCGTCTGTTATGTCTTTCCATATCTCCAGGGCTTTAATCAATTGTGTTCATTGGCCTCATCTGAGGCCTGGATTGGTAGCTGACACAAAGCAATACTTATCACTGGTAATGAATAGGCTTCTACAGAACCAAGGTCTCTTATTCCTTCACAGTTCTCAGGGATTGAGAACAAGGCTGTGATGCCAGTAGGAGTTGAACAACAGTTTATTGATGATCTAGTGAAGACAGAGCATTGACACTAAGAGCAAGCTTTTCTGATACTTGCTACATTGAGATTTAAGTGTGATGTGGCCCCAAAGATGCACATAACCTTTATGGCATGGTAGTCCCTACTTTAGGAGGAAATGAGGCCAGGTATATGTTTTCTGAAGTTTTGTTGTCAGCCACGTACCGGGTTTTTCCTGCAGCTAATGTGATGTGAGGGAATATCCAGTGGACCAGACATTTTCCAGGTATATGTTTTCTGAAGTTTTGTTATCAGCCACATACTGGGTTTTTCCTGCAGCTCATGTGATGTGACAGAATATCCAGTGGACCAGACATTTTTCTCCTCGCCCTATCAGCACCTCTATACCTGTTATTTATATAGGGCAAAAGTGCATCTAGGTCTGTGTCCTACCTATGGCCCTCTGACACTGGAGCCAGAGCTTGGTGTCACTAACAGACTTAAGTATCAATCTGTAGCTTCCCATAGCTACATCACATCTGGGATCATCTTGCTGAAAGAGAATCTGTACATAATGGCAAAAAGCTAGGTACTTGGGTTGGAGTCCAATCTATGTAATGATCAGCATAATGTATAAAATAGTCTTATATCTAGTCTATAGTAAAAGATGTGCAGATGCTATGCTGTAAATGAGTTATGTCCTCAAGGATGAATTTTCTCTCTATGGCTTCTGTGGAGTGACAGTCCTACGCCCACATGACATCCTTTCCTCAGCCAAACATTTTTAACTTTACTGTGGTATCTGCATTGTGACAATTAGCAACCACTTGGATGAACTTTCTGATGGAAGCCAAAAAGCAATAGAGAGGTTCTGGGCCTCTAGTTAGGAAACAAGTGAGAAATGAAGAGAAGTCAGGGGTTTTCTTCCTGATGGGTAAGCCATTGGTTTTTAAAGCTTGCTTTCCACGCTGAAGTAATCCCCCAGACTCTTGAGTACCCAACACTAGACTAGTGCCTATCATCCAATGGGAAATTCACCTCAGATATTTTTTTTTTTGCTAGTATTGTCGTTTGAAATTGGCCAAGTTTGCTTGGCTTTGAACCCCAATTGTCTGAATCTCAGCCTCTTAATTAGCTAGGATTACAGGTGTGAGCCACCAGCACTGGGCTTCATCTTATTCTTTATGTAAGTCAAGCAAAATATGTAATGAATTCACAAAGTCAAGTCACTTAGATAAACCACATTTTTGGGTACTATAATTTGAATTTAGGACTAGGGATGGGGGTCTTTGTAATTTTTTTTTCCAGGGCCAGTCTCAATCCTTGATCCTTCCCATTTTCCTCCCAAGTAACTAGGATTGTATGTGTGTATACCACCAAACCAGATCTGTGTTTGTGTGTGTGATTCTTGGGCTTCAACTCAGGGCTTCATGCTTGCTTGCTTAGTTGGCCCTCCTATCACTTGAGCCATACCTTTAGCCTGTTCGTGCTGGTTATTGGAGGAATCTCATGGATTTCCTTTGTGGGCTGGCTTTGAACTATGATTCTGTCATTCCAGCCTCCTGAGTAGCTAGGGTTACAGATGCCTGGTTCCTTATTTCATTCTTGAATCTAATTATATATTGAAGATTTGAATACTATTGGGAAATTTGTTTAAAGCCTATTGGAAGAGGGGAAACACTACCTTTTCTGGAATACACAGCAAATAATGAAATGTATGTGAATACAATAAACATATCTCAAAAAAGAATGATACAACTTTTATTTTCCATGGATTTTAAAGATATTTTGCTACACAGTATATGTATTTTAATGAGATTATACTTTTCCATGTGTATGAAGTTCAACCTTATACAATTTTAAGGTGATATGTTTGGTAGTGTATCTATAATCTTTAAAAAGTTTAGAGTTTTTGGAATGTACAGTATATGAGGTAAAATCAAGAATTACATTAAAAATTGTTTTCTCTGCTGCACTGATTTTGCAGTGAGGCTCCAATGGCAAGTACACTATTAAATGACATTTACTATCAAAAATAGGAGTTCATTTGAATTACTATGAAAAACATAAGCCACTGGTAACTTGCCACAGTGGCACTTTTTTTTTAAACCATTTTAGACATTCAACTATATAGAAATCTCTGGGCTCTTACACTCAAACTCATTTGTACTGCCAAATGTGGCATTTTAAGAAGTTACTAGAAAACAATTGGAATTGCTGTTGTTTTGGGGCAAGTTATTACCCTACACATGGGAGAGATTAAATAAAATGTAAACATATAGTGTATTATAGTGACAGATCATTCTTACCACTCGGAAAGGCCAAATTTATCCACTTATTTTTTGAACGAAAGTTAATTTTTTCTACAGCACAGATCATTTGACAGAAAACATTACAATACATGCCCATTCTACCGTAAGAGAAATTCTTCAGAGATCTTCAAAGCACAAAACAATGTTCCTTTCTGACTGAAAGAAGTGCTTAGTAATCACTAAAATGCTAACCTCAGCAACTAAAAATTAGTGATTCACTATTCTAAAATTCAAATAATAAATTAAGAAAGCTAGTTACAGGTGTTTTACAGATAACAGATGTGATACAGGAATTTAAAGATAATTTCATTACAAACTGTATTATTACTGGCAGTCATTGACATCTAGGCAAGATGTACAATGTGATACTTGACAAAATTCATCTGATCATCCAATGACTCACAAATGCAAGCTCACAAAACATTAATGAATTATGCAACTGCAAAGTGCAACATTAACCACATGCAATCAACAATTTGGAACAGTATCCAAACAGACATTATACATTAAACACTAGTTTTCAAGAAAGAAAGCAGCTTTAAGTTTACTGGTGCAAATTAATTTTGTCTTCAGATCTGGTGCCCCAAACAAAAAGATTAGGTTTGATTATGAATTCTGATGGTGATGGCAGTAGTTACAGTAGAAGCAGCAAAACTTATGGGAGTTCTTCAAAATTGGCCTGTACCAGAGAGATGGAGTGACTGTATGGATTTCTATACTTGATAGTTTATATATGCCACGCAGGTACGTGTATCCTCTTATACACATAGACATAGTTCAAAAGTTCATAAAATGGACACCATATACTTTGAAACTGAGTTGGTTTTTATGATTACGTTTTAAAAAGTTACTATCTAAAAGTCCTCTGTTCTTTTCCATGTTCTCAAGACCTGAAGCGGTACTTTTTGAGTAAACATTAAAATATTTTTAGGCCAAGTAGACCGCCTGTGCCTTCTTTGACTTCTCTGTGAATTCATGTATTAAGTGTCAAGAAGAACTCCACATTTATCAAACAAGAAGCTTCTTTTTGTTACACCAATTTTTTCATCCAGTTTTTGTTTGCTAAGCCCCTCCAGTTATTCATCATAATCCCGCTTACCAAATAATTAAGACAAATGAGGAGGTAGAAATATAGCACGAGATTGCTTTCACAGCATCAGACTTTAACATTTTCAATAGCATGTTAGTGTAAATTCTAGTCATTCTGAATTTTTTACTTGGTAATAATCTTTGAAACAAAAAAGACCAGGCATCATTATTATACTCAGGGTAACTGGTTGAAATCTCAATTATAAATTGTTGCCTCTTAGGAAGTCTGTTCTACCAGAAGGCATGTCAAACAAGGAAAAAAAAGTAAAGAAAAATAAAGTAAAAAGACCTAAAAAAAAAAAAATAAAAAAAAGGACAGAAAAAAAAAACCCAAACAAAAAAAAATAAAAAAACAAACCTCCCCAAATTGGTACTTCTGTGGCTTGCATACTAATAAAGTGCCAGCCTCTACCTGATACAAGCACTGAAATGGCAAAAATGATGTGCTATAGTCTCAATGCCAGTGTTAAATGACACTGTTTTTGTAAAAGCAACAGAGAAATTTTAGTACATGACAAAATAAAAGGTAATACAGTGTTAAAAAAAGTTATCCTTTCACTTGATTACAAAGTATTGAATGATAAAGGCAATGAAGATGGAAAAGAAGGCAAACAGCACAAGGATGACAGCAGCGCACTGCTCGTCACTAAGAGTGCGTCGTGTCCGAGTGCTGTCCACAGTGTCTCTGGTGGTGCTGGCTGGCGCTTCTGTCCTCTGGGAGATGAAGAGCACTGTGGTGCTGTAGGGGCCCACAAGGTCCTGGTGCCCCACAGGGTCTTGGCACTGGCGAATGGCACACACGCGGAAGCGATATTCGCAGTTCACCTGAAGGCTGGAATACCGGAATGAAGAGTCCGGACCTTTGTAAATCTGTTTGTGAAGTATTAGAAAAGAATTGTGTGTGAAGGATGGGCACAAAATGGTAACACTGACAAATTTTGTAATTATTTTTGATGGAAAATCAGTATTGCTAATTTTGTCTTTTAAAATAAGATTTTTTAAACTGTATCCAAAAAAGGAGGGGAAGGAAAGACAAGAAACAAGTGATTATGAGTCAAAGTTCATGATAACACATATGAAAATGCTATAATGCAACCTTTTTGTACAATTACTATACCCTAATACCAAATTTAAAAAACTACCTATCCATTAAAATACCTATCTGTCTGCTGTGTAAAGGCAAGAGAAATTTGAAAAACCAGGCTATGAGATCTACTCTCAGAGCTTAGGGATGAGCAAGCGAACAAGTTCCACATTAGAACAATAGCCACATTAGTTAAGTTTATTATCAAGAGGATAAGATGAGCCAACACAAAAGCACTCAACTCAAGACCTAGCATACAGTAAATGTTTAAATAAGAAAGTGACCATTCTCATTAATAAGCCTGTCTTTTCATTCACAAATGAGAAACATGGTTAAGTCACTTCCCAGTGAGCTGGTGGGCTACAAGTCAGACCAGTCAGTTCCTAGCATTATAAATCTAAATCGTTTCATATTGGTTTGCTCCTAAAGAAGCAAAGTAAGTTCTGTTTCATTTTTGTGTCTCCAGAATCTGGAGTATAGTAGATATGTAATAAAAGGCCACTAAAATCAGTGAACAATTGGCTTTAAATTAAAATGCAGAGGCCAAGAAGGTAAAAGTAAATTAACATTATGTTCTATGAACAACAAATGAACTCTGTAAATAGAATGCCCTCAAAAGTTTAGAATATAACTTGCCAGTAAGTTTAGAATTTTACAAATACTTAAGAGATTTAGAAGACACTATGTAGGATGAAGTTCTAAGGAAACCAGCCTTTCAAAATTTGCAGTTTATAAAATAATCCAAGGGTAGATAGGGTTAATGTGGTGTTTAAGTTTTACATAGAACTGTGCATTGCTATTTTATGTAGTGATCAATTAAAAGTCATATACTACTGAAATGCAGGGTCCCTATTTCCTTTAAACATGTAATACAATCAAGTTTTTAAAATATTAATTTTGTTTCTTCCTTGAAGGAAACCTGCTTATCTGTAAATTACATTTGAAATCTAATTATCATGGTTTAATAAAGAAAAACAATCACATGGCAAATTTAATCTCTTTGGGTCTTTTATACTTTTGTAGTTTTAGTTAAGATAATTTATTTCTATGCAATTTGAAAGAAAATGCATTTATTAAAAATTCTACTTCTGTCACTAGTGCCAGTGGCTAAAGCCTATAATCCTAGTTATTCAGAAATCTGATACTTTAGAGAAATGAAGTTCAAAGCTAGCCCAGAGACCAGTCTTTGAGACTCCATCTCCATTTAACCAGCAAAATATCGGACTAGAGGCATGACTCAACCAAGCAAGCCCAGAGAGTTTGAGATTCAAGCCCTCACACCTACAAATACTATTATTAATAATTAAAACAGCAGAAAACTGTAATAAGACAAATGATTATTTTTCTGGAAAAAGGATCTAATATAAAAAAACCCAGATTGAAAGTCCTATAATATAAATTAGGTTGACAGCAAAAGAGAGAAATCAGATGAAATAGTTACAGATTTATCTAAGTGGTATATTTTTATAGCAAACACTGACCGTTATTAATACTCACACTATCAGTCTATTGTTTTCTTTTTTCTAAAATATTTTTCTTTATCCTGAAGTAGTTGTACAAAACGGATTATGTATATAGTACCTCTAGATCAATGTCACCCCCTTTCAACATTCCTACTCACCTCTCCCACCCCACCTTTCCCCTCACTTTAATTTTTAGGTTATGTATTAAATTTCTTTTTCTTTTTCTTTTCTACCAGGAAGCTGTCTTAGAAATTTCTCTACCAGGTAAGTACCACCACCTTGTCTACAGTTTATAATCATGACAACGCTCATTGTTACATTCAAGAACCCTATTATGACTGGTTATTGGTTTCTGTTCTGTCCTTGTTCATCCAGTTTTAATACTGTAATCAAAATAACTTGGTGTCTGATTATGTGACTAATGTGGTAAAACAAAAACAAAAACAAAAAACCTCCCAAATAACCCAAAATCCTTCATATTAACTTCTGATTTCACATGGAATAAAAGTTACAATTGAGCTGATAGATGTTCTATGATTTCCACATTATCCACATGTCATATTGAACTCCTTATTGATCATTTCCCAAAAGAAATGCCATTTAACTATGTCACTGGCATGCTAAGGGGGAAGCAGGAACTTTCAAGCATGACTTTTAAATAAGGCTCAAATATGAAATGGAGAAGGCTAGGTGGGTCTTTATTCTTTATCAATGGCAATGGCAAGACTACCAGGACAACCTGACTTCATCAACAACTTGCTCTTAGGATCTCTGGTTTCTTTATTGATCATCAAATTTAACAAGCATATAATTTTTTTTCCATATCATTCTCTTTGAACATACTTCCTCTCGTATAATATTCTCTAACCCTTAACCTCAGTTTTATATTTATTTGTTGCACTTATAACTGCTTGACATTCTCTCTCTCTCTCTTTTTTTTTGTCGGTCGTGGGGCTTGAACTCTGGGCCTGAGAGCTGTCTCTCAGCTCTCCAGCTCAAGGCTAGTGCTTTACCACTTGAGCTACAGCACCACTTCTGGTTTTCTGGCGGTTTATTGGAGATAAGAGTCTCATGGACTTTCCTGCCTGGGCTGGCTTTGAACTGTGATCCTCAGATCTCAGCCTCCTGAGTAGCTAGGATTACAGGTGTGAGCCACCAGCACTTGGCTATAACTGCTTGACATTTTATGCAGAAATGTATCATATGAATTTAGCATATTTTTTCGCACTAGAACAGGAACTTCATGAAGTTAAGATTTTTTTGTTCAGCACTGTATCTTGATAGCCTAAGAGAGAACTCAATTAATAGTTGGGGAATAGATAATCTGTACAAAGTGTATATGCAGAAAAGATTTTGAATCCTGACATCTTTAGTATTGAATGAGTGTCTCAGAATTAGAAAGATAGTCAAATCTTGCATTGAAAGTAAGTATGAAAAACTGATATATGTATCTACAAAATGTACCTTGGCACATACCTGTTTGAAATCTGAATCTTTTCCCACCATAACTTGAAGACTGTAAATAACTGGATCACCTTTCATTGGTGGTGAACATTCCCATGTAATTTCACAAATGTGGTCATTTACTTTCTCTATTTTGGGAGCTAGAGGGAACAAACAAATAAAATCTGCTCCATTTGGTTTTTAACTTGGCACATCACTCAGATTTTGTTTTATAATTAAAATCAATAAACCTCTAAAACCCAATTATCAGTGAATTTTTGAAGTCTTCATACAAAGGAGTTGAAATCAACAATTTTTTTAGGACTAAGAGACATGAACTAGATAAAACAGAAGAATGATTGAGTGAAATGTATTAACAGTTATTGAAAAAAATCATTGAACAGTGCCACTAACACTGGATCTGCTTAGCAAACAGTACATTCAAGTCCTCTGATCCAAGATCCTGTCCTAGAAGTTCTGGGCGTATAGTGAACTCTAGTCTTCTTTAGACAGATATACAAAAGAAAATCATTTCCAGAGTCATTGAAAATAAGAACTACTTAAAGTTAGACACATGTACAAAGAAAGGTGTATATATACATGCTTCTGTGTAAGTCTGATGGAAAAATCCAATTAAAAATTTATTTCATTTAACCGAAGACTTGGCTTCCTCTACCCCCAAATCCAAATGAATGAAATAACAATGACTTATATAAACAACAGTTTGGTTATTAGCAAATGACCCATCAGAAAAACAACTTATCTATTCAGTTTAGTATTTTTGTTAGATTATTAAAAAGATTGGTGACTTAACTCAGATACTTATCTGAATATTACTATGACAGATAAAATAAATTGATTACTAAATAATATATCTTCAGAATGTATAACTTACCTTTCAAGGCAGCTGGAACAGATTTTGGAGTAGTGAAAATATACTCTTGGGAGAGGGGACCTTCCCCAGCTTCATTACAAGCTTGAATACAGAATTTATAGGATGTTGACTCAGTAAGTCTTTGAACTTTGTATGTATGACATGGTCCTCTGTACAAGGATATAAACCTAAAATGGCAACAATTTCATTAAACTATTATAGTGTTTTTATAGAACATATTTTAAAAATTAGTTATATATGTTATTTAGGAACGATAAATTGCTTCCCAAATTTTATATTAGGAATAGTTTGTCACTCCAAACATATCTTTATACTTTTTATCAGGTAAAGAAAATCACAGATGTGCTAGATTTCCCAGTATGACTTGTATTACTGAAAGACTGATGCTGCATTTCATGCCCAACCATTATTACTGTTCCAGGTTTCTGGTATGGCTTTATTTCTGACTGTTACCTTTTAATATGTATTCATATGAAATGTTTGATAGAAGTTTAACATTACATATATTTTCCCAATTATGTTACCTATGTCCAACATGTTGACTGGCTGTTTTTAATTTTTTTTGGAAATTGGGAAGTGAATAATAAATGCTCATATTGTACTAAATATGTGAAAAATAGAAATTTAATCACCCAAAATGACATTATTTCCAAGTAGTAGTAACTGACAAAATTTGCCTTTTTAATCTCTGAAATACAAATGCACATGCACACATTTATTTATTTTATTTATTTATTTTGGTGCTGGTACTGGGACTTGAATTCAGGGTCTGGGTTTTAGGTTCAAGGTTAGCACTCTACCACTTGAGCCACAGCCTACTTCTGGCTTTTTGCTGGTTAACTTAACAATCTCAAGAACCTCAAGGATTTGTCTGCCTAGGCTGTCTTTGAACTGCATTTCTCAGATCTGAGCCTCCTGAATAGCTAGGATTATAGGTGCAAACCATTGACACTCAACTGAGACATTTTTCACATAAGGAAAAAGCCAACAAGAAACCAACAAAACAAAACCAACATAATCCATAGTGGTAAAAAATCACTGTTGAAAATGACAAAACTTGTCATCAGCTAAATTAGGACTGTGACACCCTCAGAAAATGTGAATAGTTCTCCCCAAAGGAAAGTAACCAAAGACAAAAAGTTGATTTAATTTATTAAAGTTATCTATGATCTCAAAAAGGTGATTTTTTTCATTTTCTGCAGCTATATTTATAATCTACAAAAATTCTCTAGCTGCTAAATGAATATTGAGTTTGAAGTTCTATCACAGAACATAACAGAATTTATAATAGAATCTTGATCCTGTTCTCTCTCACCAAGGCACTAATTGGAAATGTTTCCAGTAAGCTTTCTTGTACCACCCCACATGAAAATAATTTAAAGACTTAATTCACTCACTAGTAGTAAATACAGCAAAGATAAATATCTCTATGAAAGCTTGTGGGAAGGCAAGAACATCCTAGAGATAAGAACACAGTGAATACATAAACTTCTGCCAAGAACAAAGGCACAAAGATGTTCATACACATAGACTATGGGAAATAATCAATACTAGCCTATGTATGTTCCTGAGAAGTCGTGTTGTACACAAAAATATTGTTATTTTACAGCACAAGTATGTTTCATAGAGTACTTATGTACAATCATCACACATATTTCATTATTAAATACTTGGCTAGGATATAATTCTAACAAGAAAAACCCAAAGTAAACCTTGAGAAAAGCTGTTAGAAGATTAACAGCTGTAGAACATTGTGTACCATTGTTTCTATGGGTATAATGTGAATAAACAGCTCCAAATCGCTATTTAGGTAATTAATACTGTAAAAATTTTGAATAACACTAATTAAAATACATGATTTAGTGAGGAACTATATGGTATGATATGTATAATACCATGTATAACATCTATCTATCTATCTATATATATATATATAAAAGAGCAGAGATAAGACCTTGAATGACAGAATAGCCTCAAAGGCTGTAGCTTTAAATAATTAACTAATTAAGGCTCTAGCCAAGATCTGTCTATGAAGAATGTTCACTGTTCATTCAGTGTGCAGACTGGGTCATGAGTACAATAGAGAGTGACATAATTTTTGCCCTCCAAACCTTTAACAAATCACAATCACTTACTGTAAAATGACTACTAGAAACACTTGAAGAGTTATTTTGTAGCCATCATTAGTTTGCAAGAAGACAGTTAAGAATAGTCTACTTAATTTTATCATTCTACTTAAATTATAAATAGAAAATCAACATTAAGCCTTCTGATATTTGAAAAACAGTACACGTAAAAACCCACCTTCCATTCTTATCTGCCATTTGAAGGTGGTACTGAATAGAATCTGCTGACAATGTCTTTGGGTTTCCTTCTCCCCATTTCAGCTTAAGGTTCTGGTGGTTAAAGGCAACACATTCCAGACGAGGTGGATCGGGAGGAAGGGGTTTAGTTTTCAGTTTTATCATATGGCTGAAAGGACCAGCTCCAAGGCTATTCAAGGCTTGAATTCGTATTCTAAGAGCCACATTAAAAACAAACGAAAACAAAACACACATTTATCATGATTATTTCCTTTGAATTGTTTTTCTTAATTAGGCACAACTTAACAGTTTCAAGAGTTGAGTGTACCTGTATGTTGTATCTGGTTGCAAATTGTCTATAATATAGCTTGTCATCTTTCCCACTGTTAAGGGCTGCTTATCTCCAAAGTCTATGCTGTAGGCAAGGATTTCTGAGCCATGGTCACAAGGCTTTTCCCAGCTTATTGCAAGGCATGAAGAAGGTGAATAATAGGGACTTTCTATATAGTCATCACTTATCTCTTGAAGACAAGTCACGATGGCAGGAACTGATGGTGGTGTCACACAGGCTGCTACTTCACTGAAAGGGCCTGCACCCACCACACTGAGAGCCTACAAGTTAACAAAGTCTCCAAGTTAATAACAACATGACTATGGAAATGCTCATGAAACAGTAAACGTTAGACAGAGTATTGTGCCAAGGCACTGATCACCTTTACCTGGACTCTGCAATAATAGGTAGTTGCTGGTGAAAGTCCTTTTAAGTCATAACTGAGGCCAGGTCCACAGTAACATATCTGCATACTTCCTTCAACTCCTCCCCACTCCAGTCGATACTCAGTGATATCAGTTCCATTACTTGAAGGACTCTTTAAGTGAAAAAAGGATAAAAAACTGTCCTGATAGTGACCAAACAGGTTTTAGGAAAAAAGGTCTCTCCCTAAGCATATTTAAAAACTTGCTTTATTTATTAATATAATCTGAATTTCATTTTTGGCTAAAATATAACTATGTTTCAAATTAGAAATAGGAATATAACTAAGTATTTTAAGATCAATGTTCTTCAAAGTAATTTTATTAAGTTAAATAAAATTTAAAACTCCACAAGGAAATTTTCCTTGCTAAATTTCAAAGGAAACTGAAAATATAATTATCACTACTGATTATTGTTATACAAAATAAATACACTGGAGATAATAAAGATAAGAGACATTGTATTATGTCCATCTGTTTGTTCTGAACATTAAATTCACTGGTGGCTGAACTATGTAAGTACTGAGACAAAGCATTTGATGAAAATACAAAGTACAACATGTAAAAGAGCTCAATAATACTTCAAAGTGTAGCTTATGCAAATGTTTAAAAAAGAGAATTTAGCTTAGATTTATTCTATGTGTAAAAATGGAGAGAATCTTTATTCTTTTATGCAGAATGCTCCAATTGTAGGTGAGTAGAAATGACAGTACCTCCCAATTCACTTGTACACAAGTTGCAGATCTGCATGTCACCTGAGGGGGCTTGCATTGGTCTGGTGGCCCAGGGGCTGTTGTAAAATCACATTTTTCTGAAAATGGTCCAAACTACAAAAAAATAAGCATAAGCATTTTAATTTTTTTACCCTTAAGACATCTACTAACCTAGAATTCCACATTTGAAGATTCACCAGGCCAGGAGCTCATAGATCACTCTTATAACCCTAGCTATTCAAGAGGCTGAGATCTGAAGATCTTGGTTTGAAGCCAGCCCAGACAGAAAAGCCCAACATATTCCTATGTCCAATTAACCAGTCAAAAACTGGAACTGGAGACATGGCTAAAGTGATAGAACAGTAGCCATGAGTGTACCAGTAGCACATCAACAAAATGAAACTGGTAATTAAGTTAATCTTCCCTGTCCTTTAAAACTAATTTGGCCATAATTCTAAAAGCATGCACAAAAAATACAAAGATTTAATAATTTACACTTATACATTATACTTATAATCTACACTTAATTTTACTACACTTTCTTCTTCCACAAATTGGCTTTCGTAAGAAGGGCAGGGAATAGGTGGAATAAATAAATTAAGCCGAGTGAAGAAATGGGAGATGACAAACATATTTGAAAGCATGGGAGACAGTAAACACCAATGTACTTTAAAATTTGGCACTGGTTCTTTGACCTTAAAATGTAATGCAGTCTTATGAGGCTGATAAGCTGATGACTTTATATAGAAAGGATACATTTAAATAAACACTACCCACCAAGTATATGAATTTACAATAGGAAAAATTTAAAATAAGCTTGCAGATATAAATGCGAGAGACAGGATGTGAAATATAGTATAGTTCACTAAAATTTGCAATAATGTGAAGAGATATTAATTTTCTAAAATGTTAACTATAGAATAGCTTACAGAAACAAAAACATTAATCATTTGAGATTGAAAAAAAAAAAGCACAAAAAAACCAAACTCCTAGTCTGTACTTAAACTGCCTAAAGAAGAAGTGTCATAGTTCAGTGGAAAGATCCTTAGCTCTGGAGTCTGACAAAATTGGGTTTGTGGATTATACTATCATTTATTTCGTGTGATTTTTGGTAAGGCTTTTCTGAGCTCTAGTTTCTTCATGGTAATAAAATGGAGGTACCACTGGTTCTATACATTAAATGTGACTGAAGACATATGTAATATTTTTGTAACAATCCATTCAAAACCAGAAATGCTTATTGTGTCTCCCCCTCTCTGGCCCCTTAGGAAAAGAAAAAAGAATGACAACTGTTAGTAAATGCCGCATACAAATAGATTATTGGCTTATTAACATTTCCTAACTAATATTTCTCTTCTCTCCTCTCTAGGCAGTTTCTTAAGTACAAAACAGGAGTTAGATATTTTATCTTCAATTTCAAATGAGTAATGTTTTGTTTCTGTAAGCTATTCTAGTTAACTTTTAGAAAATGAAAGTGTTATCTCTTCACATTATTGCAAATTTACTCTTTAATCTTGTTGAAATTAGAAGGAAGGTTTCAAAATACTAAGGCAAAAACTCTAGTTATAGGACATACTATGTTTTTATAAGTTTATTAAAAATTGTAAACTTGAGGAGTCACCTATTAAAAGCAAAATGACCAACACATGGGCATGATAATTCGTGTTAAAATTAACCACTATGTGATTATGATTTGAGAATCCAGTAATTCACAATTCAACAGTCTTCTCACCCCCATTTTGTTAGCAGCACGCAGTCTGAAGCTGTAAGTCTTTCCAGGAAGAAGGCTGCTCACTGTACATTCCACTTCAGGACCTTGGTAAACTTCTCTGGGTTCATCTCTTTCTGTAGGAGACATTTCTACACAGTAACAAGAAATGGGCGATCCACCATCAACCAGAGGGGGTCCTAAGGGTGGAAAGATTTATGAATCTTAACAAGAAGAACATTTTCAGTTCTAACTTAGTTATAATTCATTACCAAAATAGAAATTACCCCATCGCAACTGTATTTCTTTTGCTTTGGGTCTACCCTGTAATCTGGGAGGGAGGCATGGGCCAGGAGGTACAGCCGGAGTCTGCACAAGTAAAGATTCAGAGACCTGCCAAAACAAAAGCAAAAACAAAACAAAAATGCCCCAAACCATATAATCAGATTGCTTTTGGTTTAGGAAAATAATACAAACACAAACACCAATAACTTGAAATTGTACTTAACTATGAACCAAAAAGGAAAAGTTCTGAACAGAGTCAAAACCTGATTAAATCATTAAAACACAAAGTTTTTATAGGTAAATGAAGACATGTGCTGTGTGCCTACAAAGAGAGTTACTGAAAAAAGAACCCTAACAAATATTTCATTTCCTTCCCATAATTAAAAAACAAAACAAATTGATTTAATATAACTCAATAGGCTATGTTTTTTATTCTCTCCAAATGGGTCTATGAATGTCCTCTTCTAAGAAAGAATGCTTTAACATTCTGTAAAAGTTTCCTGTCTTGTTTTCAAGAGGTCCAGACTTAAGACTCTTGGTGACTTGGTTGTACCTAAACACTAATTTATTGTTATTATTAAAACCTTTCCTTCTAAAATCACCAAAGTTTCTCTAGGTATTTGGTATTCTTTTCAGTTTTTGTCATATATTTTGAAGTCTTTCAGATTTGTTCACTCACTCACTCACACACTCAATTACTCACCCAGCTACCCATCCATTCATCTAATTGCTCATGCACTCACTCACTCATTCACTGCTGTGGATTGAACCCAGGGCTTTGGGCATGGTGAAGTAGTATTCTATTTTCTGAGCTATATTCCTAGTCTTAGTTGTATTTGAAAAGACATTCATAGACATAGACATTCATTGACATAGACAGTACCATATTCCTTATCTATGCTGTAATAAAAGCTTTATACACACCATTCTTTTAAAATAGAAAAAAAATATTTAGTCATCTCATTTTATTCAGAAAAGTATCCTGTGTATAAGAATGTTCTAATGCTGTCTAGAATAGAGTAATAGAATTTTGCATGTGTTTGCTTTTCTTAAATCCAGAGATTTTTTTTTCCATTTTCTTTATTTGAAACACTGGAATCAAATCTAAGGCCTGAGGTATGTGAGGCAAATGTTGCACCTGAGTTACACCCGTAATACCAGGAGACCTCTTCTTATTTGATGGTACTGGCATTTGAACTCAGGCTCTTATTCTTGCTAGGCAAGTACTCAACTTACTCGAACCACACCCTCACTCTTGTCATTTCAGTTATTTTCAGAGAGGGTCTTACATTTTGCCTAATCTACTCTGGTACTACAATCCTCCTAATCTCCACCTCCTAAGTAGTTGGGTGCTTTACCACTTGAGCCACATCTCTAATTCCAGATCTTGGCTGGTCAACTAGAGATAAGAGCCTCACAGACTTTCCTACAGCCTCCTGAGCAGCTATAATTACAGGCATGGACCACTGGCAGGCTCCCAGCTGAGATTTTCTTATTGAATAATTAGCAATTATATCACAAATATGTTAGGCAGGACTCACACTCAGTTTCTCAACACTCATTTTCAAAGAAAAACTTATAATTCATTTTTTAATTTTAATTAATTCATTAATTAATTTATTTTGCTGGTCATAGGGCTGGAACTCTGGGTGTGGTTGCTGCTCCTGAGCTCTTCAGGTCAGGGCTAGCACTCTACACTTGAGCAACAGTGTCACTTCACTTCTGGCTTTTTCTGTTTATGTGGTACTGAGCCATTGAACCCAGGGCTTCATGCATGCTAGACAAGCACTCTACCATTGAGCCCCATACCCAGCCCCATTTTTTAAAAAAAGAATATTTTCATTGGGTTAAATTATGTTTGAAAAAAAATTCTGACTGGGTGTTGGTGGCTTATACCTGTAATCCTAGTTCAAGATACAGGGGTTCAATGCCAGCATGGGTAGAAAGTTCACTTGCTACTTGAGATAAGGAGAATGGAGGATCCAGGCAAACCTAAGCAGAAAAGTTTGAGAGGCTCCCTCTCATTGAGAGAAGCTGGACAGAAAGTGAGACTCCTATCTTAAAAATAACCAGTATAGCTGGGTGATGATGGCAGATGCCTGTAATCCTAGCTACTTAGATGGCTCAGATACAACGGTTCAAGACCAGCTTGGGCATAAAAATTCACTAGACCCTATTTCTAAAATAATCAGGAAAAAGCAGGGTGGGAAGTATTGTTAAAAATAGTAGTGTTCCTGCCTAGGACACATCAAGGCCTTGACTTCAAACCCTAGCATTGAACAAAAAAATGAAGAAATAAAAAGTAAATTTAAAAAGTTATTTCTTTTAAAAAATATACTTCTACAGAAAATACTAGAAATGCCTTATAGATAGATAATGGGACACTTAAATCTGTTTTGATTATTTGAGCTCTACTAATAAAACAAAGGCTAGTGCTTCTGAAATAAACATGTACTTAAATAATAAACGATACTTTATGGTTTCTCTTGATACACACACACACACACACACACACTATTTATGGAGCAGTAAACTAGTGCATGATTGATTATATTTCTATCCCTGCTTGGGATGGTTATTGAACACTATTCAAAAATTAAAAAAAAACATTTTAAAACATTTCCCCAGTGTTTCTATATATTTTTTCAAAGCTAAACACCATTAGACAATACTTACTGACTTCTTACAATGAGCAAAGTGTCATATTACAATGTTCTTTTTTTTTTCTCTGCCAGTCCTGGGGCTTGAACTCAGAGCCTGGACACTGTCCCTGAGTTTCTTTTGCTCAAGGCTAGCACTCTAACACTTGAGCCACAGCGTCACTTCAGTCTTTTCTGTTTATGTGGTACTGAGGAATCAAACCCAGGACTTCATGCATGTTAGGCAAGCACTCTATCACTAAGCCACAGACCCAGCCCCTAGAATGCTCTGTTAACTATATTAGCCCCTTATATTACAGAAATTACTTTTTGACATTTGTAGACACATTTCAATATTTAAGGTAGCATCTGGTGATCCTAGCCCATTTGGCCAAGCTTAAAGAAAAGACAATATATATTAAGCATTACCGCACTCTGTCCTCCATCACTAATGCAGTAAACTCGTAAACGATAGAAACAGCCTGGATTCAGTCGATCACAAAGATGTTCCCTCGTAGCACCACTGTATATCATATCCCATTTGTTTCCTGTAAGATGAAGAATTGTGTTCAATCAGCTACTAGGTAATGTTTAACATTTTGATATCATGGACCCAGCAGGTATCCTAGCTTCACAAAGCAAGTATGTATGCAATTTGTCAGAAACAATATAAGCTTGTTTTCAGTTTCCTGGAAATTATCTAATTTTCTTTGTGAGTGCAGCTTCCTAGATAAATCTACAATGGCCTTGTTGAAGTGAAATATCTTGAACTCTGCACAGACTTTGTATAGCTTGATAATTTACTATTCATTAAGAATTTTAAATGTGTTTACTGGTCCAGTAATAACATTATAACAAACAAAAAAATAGAACCAATGTCATAGGAAGTTTAGCATTAAAGACACTATTTTTTTTTTTGCAGGAAATAGGTCATTTTACAAAAATCAAAACTGTTTTCTTTATTGAGAAATCAAAATTGTTAAGTGAGAATCAAGAATGAGGTTCATTTGTTACAAAAGTAGCTTACTAAAAGTAATATAGTCTCAGAGAACTTAAGAAACGAAATCCTCAAATTATTAAAAACTCACTGGGCGCTAGTGGCTCTGAATTCTTCCTCCCCTATGTTAAGGCTCTAAGGTACAGTAAGGAACAAAATTTTGTTAACATCAAAATCTCCTTTGCAAGCTGGACACTGGCTCACATCTGTAATCTTAGCTACTTTAGGAAGCTGAGATCTGAGGACCAAGGTTTGAGACCAGCCTGAACAGGGAAGTCTGTGAGATATCTCCACTAAAAACTACTCAGAAAAAGCTGGAAGTGGTGCTGTGGTTCAAATGGTAATGCATTTAGCCTTGAACAAAAGAAGCTCAGGAACAGAACCCAGGCCCAGAGTTCAAGCTCCAAGACTGGCAAAAAAAAAAAAAAAAAAAAATCAACAACTCAATTAAAAAATGGACAAATGGGCTAAACATAGACTTTTCAGAAGACAAAGCAAAAATGGCCAATAGACATATAAAATATTTAACATCTCTGGCCATAAAGGAAATGCAAATCAAAACAACACTGAGATTCCATCTCAACCCAATTAGAATGGCCAACATCAAGAAGACAACATTAACAGATGCTGGTGTGGATGTGGGTGAAAAGGAACCCTAGGAACACGGTGAGAATGTAAACTTGTTCAACCACTCTGGAAAGCAATGTGAAGAGTCTCCAAAAACCTAAATATAGAACAACTTTTGATCCAGAAATTCCACTCTTGGGCATTTATCACATAGATTACAAACTAGGATACAGTTAAGGCCACCTGCATAACCATATTCCCCACAGCACTATTCACCACAGCGAAGGCATGCAATTACCCAGATGCTGCTACACGGAAAAATGGATCAAGAAAATGTGGTATATACACTTGGTAGAATTTTACTGATGCATTAGAATGATATTGTATCATTTGCAAAGAAATAAAAAGACCTGGAAAAGAATCACGTTAAATGAAATGTTAGGCCCAGAGAGACAAAGACTCTATATAGGTTCCACTATGAGAGAAAACATGCTTATAAATAAATTAGTAAAAAAAACTGTATGTAAGTGTATTAACTGAAATATGGTGGATTCGGGGGGAGAACTTAAATGGTCTAATTCTTTAGAAAGGCTAACTCACAGTCGAATAAAATATACACCTGGAAATGGGTACTCAAAAGTGTGGGGGAAGGGGTGGAGACAAGGGGTAGGAAGAAAAGAAGCGGGGAGAATGCAGTCATAAAATTCAATGCATATTCTACAAACTTAAGAAAATTAAGGAAAGGGGTGAAGTTGGGAAGGGTAGGTGAGAGCGATGCACTGTATTCATAAACTGCTTTGCTGAATGGCAACTTCTTTGTATAACTTTGAAGATAAATCTAAGTAATCTAATCTTTGGAAGACCTCATAGTATATCATGATTTATCTGGATATGGTGGAATTGAGCAAAAAATTTGAAAAAGAATCAAGGATATGCACATATAATACTATATAAGTGGATAGCAGTCATATATTTGATTACACTATATTTCTGATATAATACTAGATAGGTGGATAGCAGTCATATAGTTGATTACACTATATTTCTGGAGATCAGAATTTGAAGTGGATAATAACACCATAAACACATAAACAAAATCAAGGACAGCTTGTAGTAAATATGTTAGTAGATGAAAAAAATGAGGAAATAAATGATATAAAATGTAAAGCCATGAAGAGGAGAGGTGAGAATGACTAACTGGAACAAATCTATTAAGTTATATGAATTAATAAATCTATCAAGCTATTCTTACCATTAGAACCTTCTGCCATCTCTACTACATACTTATTAATGGGTGCCCCTCCACTGTCTTTTGGTGGATCTATTCAAAGAAACAAAAGTGTTAAAAGGCAAAGTACATAAAATGTAAAAGGCAGAATAAAATACAAAAGTTCGATTATTTAAAAAGAAAAGCGAACCACTGCAGTGTTTTAATTATCTATACCTCATTTTGCTATGTTGCTATCATCTGCTTTTCAATGAATTTACCATATTTTCCCATGTTTATAAATCTTTTCTATAAGACCTTTTAATGGGTACATAATATTCCATTCACTTTAGATTCTAAAGGCGGTTTGACATTTGTGAATATTTTGTAATTATTATTGAAGTCTATATTATTCTGAATTCTTCAGGCACAGATCAATTTATATCTTTGCTTTCCCATTAAACTAGTATATAAGCAGATGCTCAATAAATATTTGCATTAAAAGAATAGCTAATTTTGCTGCTTCTGCCAATCAAGACAACCCAAATCATCTGGCTGCAAGTTTAGTAATCTTTTATTGCACAATGTTATTGCTGTTCATAAATCTTGGTGTATTCTCAGTTCCTCTGTGTCCAGTCTGAGCTGCTTTGTGAGTACAGTTTGCCATGAAAAGATCTACAAATGAATCAATCATTTTTTATTGGACTACTTTGAATTAACAAATTTATTCAAATAAATCATTTCTTTTATTAATCAAAATTTTATTATTTTTTTCCTGTTTTACACAGAACAGGAAATTATTGCTGTACACCTTACAAAGTCAAACCTAATAATGCTAACTTGGTAGATTAAAATGACTAAATTTATGAAAAGCCTTTCTATAAGAAAACACCAGCTTAGGAAATTGTGTAGATCATCAGTGTCACTTTTTTTCTAATAAACACCTTGGTTAGTCTGGCCTTTTCTCTTCTTACTTGGCACAACACTGGAATATTCTACACAAAAAAACCGCCACTATTTGAATATAGTTGAAACCCATGGTAACACTGTAGTAAACATGGACATGACACCCATAAAGTAAGAATTTGGATTTTTAACTAAATCTTTTTTTTTCTTTTTCTCTTCTAAGGACAGATGTAGCAAACCTCTAGCCCAGTGTATCTTTTCACAAGGCCAGTCTATCTACAGTAGTCTCAAATATTTATCTTAAAAATTATCTTCACATTCAAATTACTTTAATACAGAGTAATGATGTATGAATATGCATAGTATCTTACCCCAAGTTATTTTAAAACTGTGTGAATGTATCTTTCCTTTAACTGAAGGCTTTCCAGGTACTCCTGGTTTATCAGGACAGGTAGTAAACTCTACTACTTCACTTGGATTACTTTTACCTTCTGAGTTATAAGCAATAACCTGTGGTGAGAACACAAAAACTTAATGTTTGATACCCTAATGATATTATTGGCTTTATGAACAAGCAAAGAGCAAAACAAAGGTTTGATCAAATGATAAAATAAATTTCAGAATATGATGGCTTGTTTCTTTGAAAAACTGCATGACTTCACTAGGAACTGGGCACATGTAACAAATATGCAAGTGTATTTCCTTTTAGGGTTACTCCCAAGAATTCAAGCGTGAGCCTCACAGTATGATATTAGCACAACGGCCCAAATCAAACAAGCTATAATCTGATGATTTTGAAAGGCTTGCTTATTCTTAGTGCTTAAAAAAGATGTCCACAATTTTTTTAATCTCCTCTACAAAAAGTGAAGCACAGATCTCCTTCACTTGTATAGAATGTGTACTTGATTCAAACACAGAGAATGTAGCAGAAATGATAGTGTATTTAATTTCTCTCTGGAGAAGTCAGTGGGTAAAGATCTCATGGCTCCTGGTGACAACCATGAGTAAACTTGGAAGTGGATCCTCCAGGTGGCCTCCCAGGAGGCCTTCAGATGATTACAATCTAAGAGTCTAAATAAAAAACACTTCGCTAAATCTGGTCCTGAACTCCTGGATCTGCAGAAACTGAGATAAGAAATAAATGTTCATTTTTATTTTATTTTATTTTTGTCAGTCGTGGAGCTTGAGCTATAGGGCCACTTCTGTTTTTCTGGTGATTTATTGGAGATAAGAGTCTCATGGACTTTCCCCACCCAGGCTGGCTTTGAACTACGATTCTCAGAATTCTGCCTTCTGAGTAGGATTACAGGTATGAGCCACCAGCACCCAGCTTTAAATGTTCATTTTTTTTTGGGGGGGGGGTCCGGTTGTGGGGCCTGAACTCTGGGCCTGGGAGCTGTCCCTCAGCTCTTCAGCTCAAGGCTAGCACTCTACCACTTGAGCCACAGTGCCACTTCTGGCTTTTTTTTTTCTTTTTGCTTATGTGGTGCTGAGGAATCGAACCCAGGGCCTTACGTATACAAGGCAAACGCTCTACCACTGAGCCACCTTCCCAGCCCTAAATGTTCATTTTTTTAAGCTACTAAATTATGGATTAATTTGTTATTTAATACTCCACGTAGTGCAGAGTCTATTTAAACTTTAACTTTGAAACTTAAGATTTTAAGATTATATATAGACTTCAGCCCTGTCTCCTTTTACTGTAAAGCATCTTCTTTAGTTAACTATAAATGTAGTTAGAGGAATAAAGTCATAATTTTAATCCCTTTTTAATTTTACAAATAAGCAGAGTATGCGTTAAGTGTCCACCACATACAGAACACTGTTAGAAATGCTAGGTGTGATGTCCTTTGCTTCAAAGAGTTTAGAATTTTTTTTTTCCTTTATTGAGATAGTGTGTCACTATGTTGTTCAGGTTGACCTTGAACTCCTAGAATCAAGTGACTCTCCTGTTATCCTATAGTCTCTGGCTTTGCTTTTTTGGCTATTATAAATTGAGACTCTGAACATTAGTGTACATTTAAATTTTTATTTTTTACAGTATTAGGGAATAAATCCAAGGCCTCACACCACATTAGGCAAGCACTGGTCCAGCTAAGGAGTTTAGAATCTTTATGCAGAAGACAAAAATATGTATATTAAATGGATTGAGAAGATAAAGAAAGACTCTCAAGGCCTAAAATAGTTCAGGAAGTTTGGAAAGGGAAATGGAAGTGATGAGAGATGTTACTGGGCAATGCAGTGAAAGAGAAAACTTGGGTAAGAAAGAGGATGCAAAGTCCTGAACATAAGTAAAGAATTAAACAGTGAACTCTGCGAAGGCAACAGTAAGTAGTACAGCCAGTTCAAGTAAGGAATTAAAACAGTATGCTTTAAAAAATGAATGGGAATATGAAGAATTTTTGATAAAACTAAGGAAATGGTTTCTTAAATGGGAGTTGTTTTTCAGAAAGATCCATCTAGGTACAGAACAAAACTTTGAATAGATGAGGTGGGGCCAGAGAGCTTATATTTCTAAGGATTTACCTGATACTAATAGAACTGTCTGATGGTATTTTTGAGAATCATTGCTCTAGAGCTCATCATTATTTTGTTACTCAATAACAAAATACTGTGATCCAGTGATATTCAAAGAAGTGGCTTATGGATCCAACTTGGTTATTTGTGAGTAGCATTTTCTCTTACAACTTGAAGGGCTGCCAAAGTGAAATGTTTAATACTTGGTTTGCTTATAGCAGAACAGTGGAGAATTTAACACAGTGAGTGTGTGTGTGTGTGTGTGTGTGTGTGTGTGTGTGTGTGTGTGTGTGTGTTTGTGTATGTGTGGTGTCTGCCTGTGTATTCAGTGGCAGTAACATATTAGTGCTACAAGAATTTTAATAAACTTGGGGTTGGGAAGGTGGTTCAGTGGTAGAGCGCTTGCCTTGCATGCATGAGGCCCTGGGTTCGATTCCCCAGCACCACATAAGCAAAAAGAAAAAAAAAAGAATTTTAATAAACTTAACAAATTATAACTAATCCAAACATACAATCTAGTATCATAAAAAAAAAGATCTAGACAGGCAGGAGCCTATAATCACAGCTACATTGGGAGGCTGAGATCTGAACATCGAGATTCTCTTCATCTAGCTCAGGCAGACAAAGCCAAGAGGCTCCATCTCCAATTACTCAATAGAAAGTCAGAAGTGGAAGTATGGCTGGAGTGGCAGTGCCAGCTTTGAGCAAAAAAGCTAATCAGGAACATGAGAGCTTGTGTTTAAGGCTAAGTACTGACATAAAAAAACTAAAATCAAACAAAAAATCTCAACCATACTCAAAGCGCCTACTTCCTAAATATTTTACAAATCTTATAAATATGAAAACTGTATTTAGACATTAAATGATTCAGTCATCAGAAGTTTTTAGAATTAAGCTATTATGAAATAAGGCATTACAAATATAATTATGCATTATATAATCAAATTTCTTGATATTATTTTTTCCAAGGTTCTTAAGAAGTACTAAAATTAATCTTTGCTTCTAATAATAAAAACCGGTTGCAGTGTTTTCTAACATTTATATAAAATTATTTGATTAGTAAATACTGGTAGAAAAAGTTAAATGTTGAATTAATTAATAAGCATCTTATTATCCTGGGAAAGCTGCATAAACATTTAGGCTGGCTTATATTACCTGGTATATTAATTCAAGTACTGCCTGACAAGAAACATCAATACATATGCTAAAAAAAAACAAGAAACATATCCTAGAATGTTGCTGCAACAGGCAAGAGGATTTTAGAAGGCTCCATAGAGGAATCTTCAAAGCCTATCACTGATTCAAGTGAATGAGAGTGATCTGTGGAAGGAGTCGTAACTACACTCTCAGGAATATTGACTCAGGTGAAAGCCATCAATAGGCATTAAAACTAGTATGAATATGATCATGGATAAGGTATTTATATAGTACACAATCCTTACAAAATAATTACAATGAGAAAAAGAGAAGTTTAAAGTAAATAAACTTCAAAAGACTACCAGCAATGAGAAAAATTAAGGCTGTGTGCCACTTACTATGATGCATCGTTTTATGGCATTACTTTTTGTAATGAAATTTCTTTTTGTATTGAAATTTCCAAAAAGTATAATGAAGTGTTTTCTAACAACATCCATATTTTAAATAATGTGTGCACGTTATGCAAAGAGCCCCAGAAACTATTAAAATAGTTTTGAAGGTAAATAGATGAAAAGTATTAATATATAATAAAAAAGTAAACCAAGAAAGCTTACTAGAAAATGTCAAAAAATTAAGGTTTGGTCAGAAATGGCACTGTGGCTCAAGTGGTAGAGTGCTTGCCTTGAGCTGAAGAGCTCTGGGACAGTGCCCAAGCCCAGAGTTCAAGCATCACAACTGACAGAAAAAAAAAAAGTTTGGAACCAGAGGAATGAAGTATGTATTAGACTTTAAAGTAACAACAGTAACAAAGAAAGAGAAAGGAGAGAGAGTGAGAGAAGAAAGAAAGAGAACTAAAAAAAATTTTTTAAGAGCTCTCAAATCTTACCTTGAATTTATACTTTGTACTACGTCTGAGATTTTTCACTGTGTAAGCAAGATCTTCTCCATCATATTTAGGCTTAAAACCATATCCCTGTAAAGGTCAAACAAAATTAAATGTCTAATTGAACAAGTATGGGAAATAACAAATATATGAGGAAAATGCAGGTTCCTCTTTGTCTCCAACCATGTGTATGTGATAAAGACTATCCTGAGTACAATTCTCACCTTGATGCTTCTCTCTTAAGTGGGTGGTCCCGGAAATGATACATAACCTGTGTAAAATATCAGGGAACTCACTTTTAATGTAGCAGCCAAGAGAAAATCTTTGTGTTGAGGGAAGAGGTAGGCAAATGGCAACTTCACCATTAGTAAAGCTACTCCAAGAACTAAAAGGAATTTCCCAGAGATGATGTAAGAGCTAACCAGATTGTAACTGTTGAATGCATTTAATTCTCCCTCAGTGTACAATCTTTCATTTTATAAACAAAAGGTTGCCTCCTCCCTCACTTCCATCCTATCCAAATAATAACAAGCCAAGGATTAAAGGATTAAGGTGTCAATACAATATGTGATTTAGTGTCACACTCAAATGTTTTAAATACTGTATTTAAACTATATATTCATACTTACTGAAGTTTCTTCCTCCATCTCTAATATGTAAGAAATTCCTTCATCTGATGGTGTTCCTGAGGGTTTACTCCACTGTAAGGACAGCCAAGTAACTCCAGCCTTAGCTAGTACGGGACTTGCTGGCATAGACGGGGCACAGCCTGAGGTGTAATATAATACTTCTTCACTAAAGCCACTGTGGATAAGGCATGAAAAAGAATAACTTTTACAGTTGAAGAATAATTTTTAAAAATGAAGAAAATATTTTTTTCAGTGCTAGGGGATCAAATACAATGGTCTTGTTCAGGTATATATCCCCTGTAGCTCTGGAAAATGAAAAAAAAAATTAACAGTGAATTATAAACTAAGTAAGGTATCTTTTATTATTAAGTTGTACAAAGGGGTTTCAAGTCAATATGTCAACTCACGCATCTTGATCTGTCACCTTTCCATCAGTCTCTCTCCTCTAGCTATCTCAATCTTCCTAATTCCATTGAGTCAAATACACTGAGTCAAATAATGTATCCTGAATTTGATAACTGTCTTTAAGATAACCAGATACCAAAAAATAAACTAGTAGTCTTTTTTTAATGCAGTTTTGTTCAGATTTTTAAGCCTTTTTAAATATCTTAATGTATCTAGCCAGAGAATATATATACATATGTATATACACACACACACACACACACACACACACACACACAGACATTTATAGAGTAACCTCCTTCTATTGGTATAAATTTTGTATGCTTTAAAACATACTTTCATATAATGCCATTTATATGAGATAGAAAATGCAAATTCTCAGTTGTGTAATTAAACCTACTTGCCACATAAAGGTGAGCAGGAGTATCTCTAGAACAAATGTAATTTCAATATGACTCTTAAAAGGACTATTTATAATCATTATAGGTTTTTGGACATGTTAAGAGACTGGACTCAGGGCATTGTGCCTACCAGGTAGGTGCCCTATTACTTGAGCCAATATCCAGCCCAAAGCCCAGCTATTTAAACAGGCATCTTGGATGCTCCTGGATTCACCAGAATTTTAAACAAAATCATGAAAGCACAAATGCTGAGGATTAATGAAAAAAATCTTAGTCACATGTTTAGAATATATTTGTGTGCTTTGTGCTCTTGTGTGGCTTTTTCATTCATGCCAGTTGCTCTACTACGTCTGGCTTTTTGCTGGTTATTTGGAGATAAATGTCACAGATTTGTCTTCCTGATCTGGCTCCAAACTTCAGTCCTCAGAGCTCAGCCTCCTATAGGATTATAGGAGCTTTAATTTATAATTGAAATTGCTGCTTTTAATCTCTCTTGGGAGTCCTATGTAACTAAGAAATTCACTTTTAGCTTTTAGTATGTTAATAATGTAACTATAAAGCAGAATTTTTATAGTGGGTAATTTGGACTGTGAAAAACCATACATACTAAGTTGACTGGATAATCTGCAATACTTACATTATTTTGTAAAATAATCTTACCTTGAACCGTAGTCATTTTTGGCTGATAATCTAAATTTACAACCCATTGCCGGAGACAATTTAGTAATTTTAAATTGTTTCTGTGAGCCAACGTAACACTGACAAAATTCTCCATTTCCTTTTCCCTAAAATAAATGGATAATTATTATATATAATATATAGTATTATAATTAGTAATGTGTGTGTATGTCTTATCAGTACTGGGGCTTCTTATTGTTTTTTGCTCAAGGTTAGTGCTCTAACACTTGAACCACAGCTGCACTGATGGTTATTTGGAGATAGGAGTCTCACAGATTCTTCCTGCCTGGACTGGCTTCAAAACATGATCCTCATATCTCAGCTTCCTGAGTAGGATTACAGATGTGAACTATCAGTGCCTGGCCTCATGTATATTATTACAAAGATAAATTTACATCAATATTTTTCTTGATAGTGATGAGTTAGCTAGTGTACATTAATAGTCATCTGTTACATATAAATCATGAATCTCAAGGCTGATATACTGAAATTCAAGTGCAGATTTAAAAAAAATATTAAGTTGCTCTACAAATAATCCTGTACAAGTATTTTTTTTAGCCAATGCTAAATATGTGGCCATAATAAAAGAAACTCTTTTTAGCTAAGTCCCTTGCATAATCTCATTGGAGTAGTAGTGGGCACAAGATAATCTTTGATTATGGACAACTGGCAGATTTCTCTCAACCTATGAAAAACTCCATCCAAACAGTTTTTGTTTATTTACTCAATTTTCTGTCGAATCTGGGATTAGAGCTCAATCTTTGCATTTGCTAAATAAGTAGGCACTCTACTGCTGAGCCATGTTCTCCAGCACCTATGCAAACAATTTTAAGAAAATATATTTATAAAACTCCACATAGATATTACCAAGAATTCTTAAAGATTTGGAGTGGCCAGTGCTTGTATTTAACACTGAAACAATCCTAGAAGAAAGAACAGCCTAATTACAGGTAGTAAGGAGGGAGAGAGAAAAATCAGGTCAGCATAAGACTATTGGAATTATAGAAAATTTTGGTACTAAATAAAGTGGATGAAGTTCTTAAAACATATTTTTTTCTTTTTTGGGTTGGTACAGGTAAAAGATGTGACTTTCTTGAAAGAAAACATTGTATCTAGCTGTTTTACTAAACGCTCATTAGTTTTAATGATATTGAGTCTGCTGAGTGGTTTAAGAAGAAAATCCTATTATCTCTCAGTAATTTTTGATCCCTAGCCAGGACACTATGTCTGTAACCTTGTTTCAGTTTCAAGTCACATAGCATTCATTATCATTTCTGAAATAATGTTAAATAACATTAGGGATAAGTAGCAACTGTGACTTGTTTCTGCTTTGAACATTACTTTCTTGTTTAATAATGGTACAAAAATGGTCAAATAAAGAATGAGTTTTCTATTCTTAATTTGTTTTAAGTTTAAACTGGGATGTTTAGCCTGTCATCATCTATCAATATTATATTGCTTTTCTTCTACAATGTAGAGGAAAATTTGAACTTTGAATTCTCTACTTCTGGAATAAAACCTTGTTGGCCCATTCTCTTTAGCCACTCCTCTAACTTGGTGTAAAGAGCAGAACAAAATAAAAAGTTAACTGACCACAGAACAATGTACTGAGCAGCAACAATGTACTGCCAGACTGAATAATTCTTGTCAAAGATATCAAGGTCCTAATCCCTGTAGCTAAGTTAAGGATCTTGAGAAAGAAGACTAATAAGTTAATGACCTTCTAAGAGGGAGGCAAGGAGATTTGAAGACAAAAGAGGAATAAGGTGATACAACAATGGAAGCAAGGAAGAAAAGTTGATATAGCTATGAATGAAGTAATGGGCACAGCCCACTAAAGCTGGTCAAGACAAGGAAAGAGTCTCTTCCAGAGCTCCAGGAGGGAGCAGGGTCATGCTATTTTACTTTTGGCCCAGTGAAATCCACTTCAGACTTCTGAAGGCTTTTAGAACTGTACAAAAATAGATATGTTATTCAACGCCATCATGTTTATGGTAATTAGTTATACTAGCATAGGAAATGAATAACCTTGCCATTAGGGTGGTTGTAGAAAAATGCTTCACTCTTATGGAAGTAATTATACAAGTTACAGGTTTCTCCCCTACACTTTGGTGCTGGAGATTGAACCTAAAGCTTTGTGCTAATTTCTACTGCTGAACAATATTCCCAGCACTACAAGTGACAGTTTTGATAAAATGATAATGACAACAACACACTAGGAAACCTCCACAAAATAGGGAGGTTCAGTCAGTAATGTTTAGAAAACATTTTCTAAACATTAATCTAAACATTAATGTTTTCTAAACATTACTGACTGAACCTATCAGTCCTTTTTTTTTTTTTTTTTTTTGGGTCCGGTCGTGGGGCCTGAACTCTGGGCCTGGGCACTGTCCTAGAGCTCTACCACTTGAGCCACAGTGCCACTTCTGGCTTTTTTCTTTTTGCTTATGTGGTGCTGAGGAATCGAACCCAGGGCCTCACACATGCAAGGCAAGCGCTCTACCACTGAGCCATCTTCCCAGCCTCCTATCAGTCCTTTAATGTAATACATAAAATTATTATTTCTCAAAAGAAAAAATAATTACAACAAACAAAACATTATTTCTACAATTTTAGTCATTAAAGAGGATTCAATTTACTTACCTCATCCCATTCTAAGATAAAGCTTTGGATTTTAGAACCATTGTCACTAGGTGCCTGAAACATCAAACATCAAATGAAATGAATACAAATTAGTATTGCATAAAAGATACTGTGATTAGGAGCCAGGCACTGGTGGTTCATGCCTGTAGTCTTAGCTATTCAGGAGGCTGAGATCTGTGGATAACCAGTTGAAGCCAGCCCAGGCAGGAAAGTCCATAAGACTCACCAGAAACTGGAAGTGGTGATATAGCTCAAAGTGATACATTGTTTAAAGCACAAAGAAAAATAGAAAAGAGGTTACAAGCTAGTTTAGCTATATTAATACTGGGTAAATGGACAGTAAAGGAAAGGCATTGCTACAAATACTCTGGGGGGTTATATTACTGTTCTCAATAATGTGAAGGCCCTCCCTGGAAAGGCCTAACACCACAGCCTTGGACAGCAGACCTCGTCACTGATAAGTGAAAGGTAGTTATGTGTTACTCCAAGGAGATAGTTGGGTGCTGGTAGCTCACCCCTGTAATCTGAGCTACTCACAAGGCTGAGATCTGAGGATCACACCTAAAGCCAACCCAGGCAGGAAAGTCTGTGAGACCCTTTTCTTCTATAAACTACTCTGAAAAAGTCACAAGCAGTGCTGTGACTCTAGTGGTAGAGCACTAGCCTTGAGCACAAAAAAGCTCAGGGATAGCATCTAAGCCCTGAGTTCAAGCCCCAGGACTGGCAAAAAAAAGAGAGGGGGAAGAACCATTTTCTAGCCAGGTGCTGGTAGTTCACACTTGTAATCCTAGCTACTCAAGAGACTAAGCTCTGAGGACTGAAATTTGATGCCAGCCCAAGCAGACAAATCCAAGAAACTCTTATCTCCTATTAACAAGCAAAAAGCTGAAAGTAGAGGTGTGGTTTGAGTGGCAGAGCTCCAGCTTTGAGAGTAAAAGCTAAGGAAGAGCCAAAGGCTTTCAATTCAAGTCCCAGTACATGCGCGTGCACGCACGCACGCACACGCACACACACACACACACACACACACACACACACACTTTGTACAAGTATACCATGTTCTAAATGGGACTGATTATTTTTCCTGTGACAGACCTGAGATGAAGGAATGAAATAACAGAAAACAGAACGGATAATGTCACAAAGGACATGTAATACATGAGTTCACCCTGTCCTAAGCTGCTGAGGTTTTGGAGCTATGTGTGATCAGGTGACTTCCTTTGACTAGGCATTAGTATTATGAAACATGGATGACTTCGAAGAGAGTGATTTAAGAGCGTGTGTGTGATTCATGCCATCATGTTTTTGTAGCCCAATTTAGCAAAATGTGGCTAATATAAATAGGATCTTTTTTGTATGACGATTTTATTATAAATACGTTCTTTTGGAATAAACAAATGTGGCAATCAAGACTATGTGCCCAACTTGGTCTAAATTAAGTAATAAAGGAAAAATGGAACCAGGTACCATTTAGAAAGAGAAATAAATAGCAGACACCTGCCTGCCATGCTAAGTGTCTTTCTACCAAGAAGTACAGAAATTCACTGGACTATCACATTGTTTCTCACCTATTCATTTAAAATAAGCTTTGAGGTTGGTGACCCACACTGGCTCTATAAATGACTGCTCCTCTCCAGTCCTGAGAAGCATATAGGAAGACTCTCCAGATCCTAAGCATCAACAAAGGAAATTTTAATTGTCTGTATTTCTTTCTTCAGTGACCAGATGTCCCCTATTTGCTGGGGGTAACATATGAATAATCCTTCAGCCCTACTGCCAAGTGTTCATTCTAAGTCTTAAAACACTGCTTTTCCTGTGATGGAGGTTTTTTCCTTTTCTGAATTGGGCCATTTTCTTTAGTCCAGACTCCTGCATTGAAGAAATATCCTGTCACTTCAAATATTCTTCAATTTTCTCCTCCTCCATTGAGCCCACAGTGACATGCCTCCAGTTTCTGTTACAAAAACTGACAGGATAATTAATGATGAGAATCTGGTCTCCTACAGCCTTGATAGCTTTCTGGGAATTAGGCAGTCCTTCTTCTATGTCTTCTAAAAGAATTCCTCCTAACACTTGCTGGTCATGCTGATCCAAGATGAGAAGAAGAGGCTTTCTTATCTTTCAAGTTGTGCTTGGGCTTGAAGGCGTATTTCCTGTTTATTAATTGTTCGATTGTTTACTAATGCCTCAGTTATTAACCATAGTTTCTGCTTGAATCCAATGTATATATGCTGGGTTTCATCCAAAATTTCTTCTAATGTCAGAGGGTGTTGTATGTCTCGCTGATGCTGAGTTTTCATGTAATTCACAATCTTAGCAAGTAAACCAAACTTACATCTAGTGCTTTCAGTTAGAGCTTTCAAGTTAAGTGATCCATTGCTATGATCAGAACTTTGTTTTGGTCCTGATGACCTCCATGTTCTATCTTTGCTCTCTTCTTCTTTGATGATTATGAATCAGAAGGTAATGGCTGATTTTCTACCACAAAAGTAGAAAGAGCTAATTTCTTTAGCAGCTCCCATTCTCTCAGTAAACTTGGCTCAATAATGCCTAAGCCAGGAAAGCTGCAGAAGACTTGCCACGCCTGTGTCTCAGCCAGCCACTGCCTCCTGCTCCTCCTCAGTTCTCCAGGTGCCCTGGTTCATGCCAAGCACCAACCCTCCCCCCCCCCCCAGGATCTCACCATGAAAATGGTGGCAGAGAGAGAGAGCTTAGCAGAAGATGTTGTCTGGAGCAGAAGATGTTTCCACCCATATTGTGCTGGCCATTTTCTGCTGTAGCTATTAATCACTTACTCCCTGCAGCCACTGTGGTGGCTAGCACTGTCCAGAATGTATTTGCATCATGGCACACTGACATGAGATGGCCTTTTAACCTTTAACTTGGTGGCTTTACCTTAAGTACTACTTTAATGTCAGAGAACTTTATTCCAGCTCTCTTTTACATAAAGAAGCAGCATAACTAAGCAAACCCAGACGAGGAGCCCAGCTTCTAAACCCCCAACCTAGACTCTTTCTATCCGTGAACTTAAGGATTTGGGGTTCAGAAGCAATATAAAAGGGTATTTGCTGTATGTTTTTAGAGCCATTTCAAGAAAAGTTGGGAGTATGGGTGACCTATGTGCACAATTTCAGGAAGTCGCACAGTCTACATCTTCTATAGGGTTGTTGAGATATTGTACTAAATGTAAAATCTTCAAAACAACTTTAATTATCTTCAGAATGAAGTACAGTATCCTATAGAAATCCAACCTACATGAAAGTCCCTTTAATATCTGTCTATAATCATCAGAGCCTAGAGTCTAATCTATTTTATAAGATACATTTGGTGTGGTTTGGAAAGACACAGAGTTTTCTCAAAATTGAACTGCTATGTATTTTGGTAAATATTGTATTTAAATTTTGTTCAGAAATTTATCAAAACCTATACTCTATGTCAACTATGACAATGCTGTCCATGGAATCTGAATGACCAGTTCAATCTATAGTGTGTATCTATTGTTTTGAACATTCTGGTGTAGCTAGGCTCAATCATCTATACATTAGAATACATACTATTAAAAATTATTTCATTCATCATTTAAGGCATCAGATTGCTTTTTTGGGGGGGGGGGAGGGAGGCTAATCTTGGGCAACATCTCTGAGCTTTTTTGCTCAAGGCTAGTGTTTTACCAATTGAGTCACAGCTCCACTTCTAGCATTTTGGTAGTTAATTTGAACTAAGAGTTTCATAGACTTTGCTGCCTGGCCTAGCTTTGAATCATGATCCTCAGATCTCAGCCTGCTAAGTAGCTAGGTTTACAGGTGTAAGCAACCATGCCCAGTCAGATCAATATTTTAAAAAATTCAGTTTAGCTATTACAAATGTGATTCAGCATAAACATAGTGATATAAAGGCATCATTTGAAAACATAAAATAGTAGGCTGACAATATGTTATACATCTGTCATCACATATAAAATGTGACAAGGATTGGTAATTGTAAGTTAACCCCTTCTATATTTACATGTAAAAAGAAAAGCCAGTAAGAGAGTGATCTGAAAAAAAATGCCTATTTCTTATATATTAGTCAAAATGACTGACATTAGTACTATTGGGAAATAAGGGAATGCCTAGTTACAAATGCTCCTACAGAATATTCTTACCTTCCATTGCAAGGTGAGTGAGTTTTTGGTCCGATTGGCTATTCTTGGTGGATTAGGTACATCAGGCTCACAGCTCAAGGTAGTAAAGCTTTCAGCTTCTGAAGGAGTTCCCTTTATAGAATTGGACTCTGCCTGTACTCTATGAAGATAAAATAGTTTTAGCCTGAAGAATCACTGTCTTTTTAATTTCAATAGCATCAACTTTTAAGTATTTTGCAGGTTAGCAAAGTACCTTCTAAATATGCTATCAAGAATATCAATATTAGGGCTGGGAATGTGGCTTAGTGGTAGTGTGCTTGTCTAGCATGCATGAAGCCCTGGGTTCAATTCTTCAGTACTGCATAAACAGAAAAAGCCAGAAATGCACTGTGGCTCAAGTGGTAGTGTACTAGCCTTGAGCAAAAGCAGCTCAGGGACAATGCCTAGGCCCTGACTTCAAGCCCTAGGACGGCAAAAAAACAAAAGAAAAAGAAAAAAAAGAAGAGTATCAGAAGTGTGAGCCTAAAAAACAAAAAAATACAGACCAGTTGTTTTCATTTTATTTCACTACAACTCAAAGGAAGAAACATTTTGAATTGTGACCTGTCTGTACATATATGTATTTACATAAACATGCAAATTGCAGACTCCAATGTTGCTAGGGTGACAGATATGTGTCATGACACCCAGCTATGGGTTGAGGAGGGGGTCTCATAAACTTTTTAACCCAGGATAGTTGCAAACTGAAATCCTGCTGTTCTCAGCCTCCCAAGAAGCCAGATTCTAATTGTGAATCACTGACTAGGCTTATTCACTTTTTAAAAAATGCAAAATACAAACTGGGCACTGGTGGCTCCTGCCTATAATCCTAGCTAATCAGGAGGCTGAGAACCAGAGGATCAGTGTTCAAAGCCAACCTGGGCAGAAAAGTCTGCAAGATTCCATCTTTACCCAGTAAAATGCAGGGCTTATGGCATAACTCAGGTATCAACCATGAGTGAGAAACTGAGTTCAAGCCTCAGTTGTAGCACATACACAAAAGAATGCTATTTCTCCCAAAATTCAATTCATGACTCAATAATGGTTACAATCCATAGTCTTAAAAATATTATACTGAACAATATATATGTTTAACCATAGGAAATTTACTTCAAAAGTAGCTTTTTAATTATAAAAGATTTTCATTAGTATGTGTTAATTTAATGAAGGGGTTTCACTGTGGTATGTCCTTATATGCATTTTATGCATTTGGTCAAATTCCCTATTACTTTTTTCCCCTTTCTCTTTCTTTGTGTTCCATTCTTTTATTGTCAAACATGTATATAAAGAGCCTGGAAAGTGTATTTTTTATTTGGAGAGATGGGAAAAAGTTAATAAGAAGACAATTTATGTAGGGGTACAACTAGCTATCTTTATTTATTTATGTATCTTTTCCTTTCCTTTCCTTTTCTTTTTTTTCTCTTTTCTATTTTTTGGGGGCAGTACTGGGACGGAACTCAGGGCCTTAGATTTTTTTTGGTTCAAGGCTGATGCTGTACTACTTGAGACATAGCTCCACTTCTGGCTTTTTGGGTAATTAACTGGAGATAAGAGTGTCAAAGACTGTTCTGACTGGGCAGGCTTTGAACCTCAATTCTCTTATCTGATTTTCCTATATACTAGGATTATAGGCATGAGCCACCAGTGCCCAACTATTTTGTTTTCCTTAAGAGAAATTGTCACTCTTTTTTTTTTTTTGCAAAATAGTAATAAAATGTATATATATACACATAAGAAAAGCATTTGTCTTTAGTACAGATGAATTCTCAGATTCCTTTTATATATCACATTACTTTTTTTCTTCCTCCTGTATTTGAACTACTAAGAAATTTAAATTAAAAACAGACTATAAATTATATTCCTTTGAAGGATAATGTTAAACAGAGCAATTCCAAACACAAATGGCCTTTTACACAAAGTGGGTTAGTCACTAGGAAGTCTATGAAGGCCCTAGACTTAAGATCTGAGGATCAAGTCAGGAAAGTCCATGAGACTCTTATCTCCAATAAACCAACAGAAAACCTGAAGTGGTGCTGTGGCTCAAGTAGTAAAGCCATCACCTTGAGCTGAAGAGTTGAGGGATAGCGCCCAGGCCAAACCCCACAACCAAAAAACAAACAAACAAACAAAAGAAAACAAGTATTTTTTAATGACTCTGTTGTACAAAACTCTCAAAGTTGAGGTGAATTTCTAGTGCTAACTAGATATGGTAAACATATTTTATAGATCATCCCAATCCCTAGGTCTTACAAATAAGTTGATTAACCCTTCTTTTACCATACACTTTAGTTAAATGTTTTGGCTGTTTTTTGAGGAGGAGAATACTAATAATTAAGCCTATAGAAACATCAAAGAACATGTTTTTAATCCAAAATATATTTTAGATTTTTTTAAAAAAATCATTAAAAAATAACCCTATATTGCATATAAAAAGCAACATTGTATTTCCTTACTTTGCGTAGTAATCTGTGGCTGGCTTGAGATCATTTAACGTGACACTTGTTTCTTCTCCTCTGAGGAAAAAAAATAAGAAGCATTTCAGTGTCTGATAAAGCATTTCCAAAGGATGTACATTACATGTTATAGTTTATGGAATTTAATTAAATTGTACTGCTTCTTTACCAGTTGTAATCATATTCAGATTCTAGTATGTAGACTTAGTGTAACCAGAGGATGTGCCAAACTTTAACTATGTACTTGTATACTACTTTCACACAAAAAGGTGTGCTAAGCAAATCTGATGTGTAGTATAAGCTAGACTTTCTTTCTTCAGAGTTAAGATTTTCAAACTATAAGAATCATTTTCAATTATTTCAAAATCTACTCTGCACACAGAATATCCAATAAAACATGCCACTGAAAGAAAAACTCCCAAGTTTTTACAAGGAGTCTCACTATTTTGTTGTACTAGACAGTAACATGATACTTTATAAACAATATTCCAGTTATAGTTTAATGGGTAGTAAAGAAAAAAGTGAATTGTTATTTTGTATTGCTGGGGATTGAGCCCAAGACCTTGTGGTTCAATAATTTAAAAGTATTTATCCACTATTACTTTTTCTTTTGTTTCAGTGCCAGCTCTAGGTCTTGATCTCAGGGCCTGGGCACTGTCCCTGAACTTTTTGCTCAAGGCTAGTGCTCTATCACTTGACCCACAGCGCCACTTTGGGCTTTTTTGTGGTTAGTCAGTCTCACAGACCTTCGTGCACAGGTTGCCTTTGCCCCTCAATCCTCTCATCTCAGCCTCCTTAGTGCCTAGGATTACAGGTGTGAGCTGCCAGTGCCTTGTCACTATTATTGTTTTAAACACAACAGCACATATTTAAAATAATTATTTGATACAAATATTATTTAGATATCCAGCCATAAACCAGCCTTTCCCTCCTCTTTCTACTTTCCCTCTCCCCTTCTTCCTTCCCTTGCCTTCTCTTCTTCCTTCTTTTAATTTTTCATCAGTATCAAGGTTTGAACTCAGGGCCTCATCTTTGCTAGGCTGGTGCTGTATCAATTGAACCACACCTCCTAGCTGTTTTTTGCAGGCTTATTTTGGAGACAGTCTTTCAGACTTTTCTGCCTGGCTTCAGACTGAGATCTCACAGATTTCAGCCTCCTGAGTAGTGAACCATCAGCACTCAGCACTTGCTCCCTTCCCCTCTCTCTCTCTCTTCTTCTCTTCCACATGTTTATTTTGTTTCTTCCAATAATCAAGTTTTCTCCCCTCTACCTTAAGGATTTCTTTCACTTATCCATCTTTTGCCTCCAAGTTACCTTGTTTCTTAAATCAAAATAAAAATTTGACAAGAAATAATCATTACCTCATCATTGAAAGTACATGTTGATAAACTGACCTGTTGCAGTAGCATTCTGAGAGAGACTTAAAATTGTTAAGGATAAAGATTAGTAATGTCTCTTTTATGCTCCCTGGTTAGGTTGAAGTGGAAATAAATTTCTTCCTTTTAGCAAGCAATCAGATCTAACTCGAAACAGTAATTAACACCAGGAAATCTTTATGTTGTGATTAAAAAAAAAACCCTTATTGTACCAGGAGGTAGGTTTTCTTGTTTCTCTGAATAAGTCTGAATAGAATAAACACAAGCTATATCTCAACAGAGAAGGCAGGGCATTTTTATGATCTTATGTGATGACAACAGAGTCAGTAAAGGCAGTTTCATTTTCTTTTCTTCTCCTTATCAACTACTTTTTTTAAAAAAAGCTTTTATATCAACTTTATTCTCAGAGCCAACTTGTATGATTTAACAAACCCCATATTGTCAACTATTGTTGGAGTCATATTCCTTCTTACATGTAAAAAAAATCTCATACTCAACAATGAGTTCTGAGTTGCAAAAGAAGATTTACTGTTTGCACCTGTCTGTAAGGCTTTGTTACAAATTAAACAAAGACACATACACAAAAGATACCAAGAAGTTGCTGAAGTGTTCTGTGTTATGACCCTTTAAATGATAATCCTTTGCTTAATTTGCTTAAATTGTAACTAAAAATTGGATTTAATCTTAACAACAAGGGCATAAATATACCATTTAAAAACAGCAGTCATAAATGTCACAAATTCATTCACTCTAAGACTTCTGTGTATACTATCATGGTTTTTGAAATATGGTTATGAAAATACCAAAGGAAATCTGGCACTAAATTCATTTTACTGCAGGCCAAGAGCTTGACACATATAAATTAAACTCAATCCCTCAGAGGAATAAGATAAACACTTTAGAAGTCCACACTAAAAAATTCTCCATTCCTTGTTCCTGGGTTCTACTTATTACAATGTACACTACTGCATCAAGAAGATGTTAGTAGGAAATATCTATTAGAGAGTCTGTTGGCTCGGGGAAGCTGAAAGGGATGTTCTAAAAATGTAGACAAGAAATGTGTACTGGCCTGCATTTGACCTGCTTATATTGAAATCACTAATAGTGGTCAACTTATAGATCAGAAAAAAAATGAAGAAAATTAGTAATAAGCTAGTAATGATGAACCATTAATGGCCATTAATGTAAAGAAAATCCAACAAATACCTACACATAAACACTTTTGTACTTCCCATCTTTCCCAGTACTTGAGACCAGAATTTCATAACCATAGAGCTCTGGTACAGTAGTCTCATCTGTTTCACCATTAAGGAAAATGGAAGGTGCTGACCAGGTCAGTACTATTGTCCTTGCCTGGATGTCTGAAGCCTGTGAAAATATAACATTTAGAAGCAATTTGAAAGAAATGTAATTTGCACATAACGAAATACCTAGTATTGTTATATGATTAAATACCTGTGTGTATGTATGTGTATATATATGTATATATATATATATATATATATATAAATGACTAACAAATGGAAATTTGCTCATTTGCATATCACAATTTGTTGTTAAGGAGTGAAAAGGCATAACAAGTTTAAGGATCAATCTGAGATATTAAAAACTATTAGAATAGGTAAGTGTGGTGTTATACTGCCTGCAATCCCAGCACTTGGAAAGCTAAGGCAAGGGGATCATGAGTTTGAAGCTAGCCAGGGGTATATAATGAGTATGAGGACAGCCTGTAATACTCAGCAAAACCCTTTCTCAAAATGACCCACCAAAACTATTAGTATAGAAGTATAGATACCCAGATGCCCTCAGTGGATGATGCATCAAGAAAATGTGGTATATATACACAATGGAATTCTATGCCTCCATCAGAAAGAATGACATTGTCCTATTTGTAAGGAAATAGACTTGGAAAAAATTACATTAAAAATTACATTACATTAAGCAAAGTGAGCCAGACCCAAAGAAACACAGGTTGCATGGTTCCCTCATTTGTAGTAATTAGAATATGCCTATAAATCTACAAGCAAACACAGTAAGAGACAAAAAATTATACCTGGACATGATAAACAGGACTCTAAATATTCACCGGTAAGACCAAAGGAGAGCATCACAAAGGTTCAATAGCTATGTGCATATAGGCATATAAAATGATGTTTATCAAAATCAACTTTAAAACTTGGAAACAAGAGGGTTTTGTTGTTGTTGTTATTAAACCCCCCCCCTTTGTCACTGTTTTTGATTTCTGTACTTTTTATCTTTTTTTGGGGGGTCCAGTCATGGGGCCTGAACTCTGGGCCTGGGAGCTGTCCCTCAGCTCTTTAGCTCAAGACTAGCGCTCTACCACTTGAGCCACAGCGCCACTTCTGGCTTTTTTCTTTTTGTTTATGTGGTGCTGAGGAATCGAACCAGGACCTCAGGCATGCAAGGTGAGCGCTCTACCACTGAGCCACCTTCCCAGCCCTGTACTTTTTATCTTGTATGTAAGTTTATCTGTTTGGGGGAAGGTAGGGGAGCATAGAAATGGTGGGACAAAGGGTGAACTAATGCAGCAGTGATATTCAGTAGACACTATGCTGAAAATCAACTATACAACTTAGGGGAAGGGAGGTCATGAGGGGAAAAAATGGGAAAGAAGCAGGGAAGAGGTGACATTGTTCAAAAAGAAAGACTTATTACCTGACTTATTTAACTGTAACCCTTTTACAGTAAAAAAAAAAAGAAAGAAAAGAAAAGAAAAATACTGGGAGAAAAAAAGGACTTTTTATTGAAAGCATAAATTTCTTAACATAGGAAATTATTACAATAAAAAACCCACACAAAAAACATTCAACAGAAAATGAGTGAAAGATTATGAAAGACCCAAAAAAAAAAGTGGACAAAATATCAAATGACACAAAACTGCTTTCATAATTAAATATAAATGAAAAAAATACTTTTTACCTGCAAGATAGTATAAAATTAAAAAGCTAATGATATTCTGTATGTTGAAAATCTGGAGAAATGGTCACTTAAACTTTATAGTGCTTTTTAAGGCAATTCGGGAACCATTAGAAACATTTTTAGGGGGCTGGGAACGTGACTTAGTGGTATAGTGCTCGCCTATCATGCACAAAGCCCCAGGTTCAATTCCTCAGTTCCACAGGAACAGAAAAAGCCAGAAGTAGAGCTGTGGCTCAAGTGGTAGAGCAGTAGCCTTGAGCAAAAGAAGCTCAGGACAGTGCCTGGGCCCAGAGTTCAAGCCCCAGGACTGGCAAAAAGAAACAAGAAAAACGAAAGAAAAAAATCTTTAGTACATTTTATTTATTTATTTGTGTGTGTGTGTGTGTGTGTGTGTGTGTGTGTGTGTATGTGTGTGTGCATTTGTTGTCTTTTGTGACAGTGTCTTGCTATGAAGCCCATGCTGGTCTCAAACTCATGAATCTTTCTATTTACATCCTTAGAGTGACTAGGATTACAAATATGGGCCACCATGTCTGGCTATGTTTCTTTTCTTTCTTTTTTTCTTTATTTTATGGGTCATGGGTCTTGAACTCAGGGCCTGAGTGCTGTCTTTAAGCTTTTCTGCTCAAGGCTACTGCTGTACCCCCTTTGATCCATACAGCCACTTCTAGTATTCTGGTGGCTAATTGGAGATAAGAGATAAGATAAGACTTTCCTGGCCAGGCTGGTTTTGAAGGGTGATCCAAAGATCTCAGCCTGCTGAGTAGCTAGGATTACAAGCTTAAGCCACTGGCACTATGTTTATTTTCTGACTGAAAAATTCTTCTAGGATTTCTCTCCCTCAGGATAGAATCCTATAAATAAATTTGGAAAAGTACACCAATACATCCACTTAATTGTAGCTTTATTAATGGCAATCCCCTACCCCCTAAAAAACAACCTGGAAATTTAGGGCACTGATTTCCTAAATAATGGTCCCTCTTAACAATTCCAAGCCAGGTGTTAAAAAAATGAGGTAAGCCACATGAAATGACATTTCATCCATATTTTGGTGCTACAATAGTGAGAAAAAGGAAAGCTAGATATAATATGAATGTAGTTGTGTTGATTTTTTTTTTTTTTGGGGGTGGGGGGGTGGGTTTTTGAACTCAGGGCCTATGTTTTCCCTGAGGTTCTTTGTTGAAGGCTAGCACTCTACCACTTGAGCCAAAGCTCTATTTCCTGTTTGGTGGCTAAATGAAGATAAGAGCCTCATGGATTTTTCCTGCTTGGGCTAGCTTCAAACAGTGATCCTCAGATTTCAGTCTCCTGGGTAGCTAGGACTGTAGGTATGAGCTTGGCAAAAATATTTTTAAAAATACACAGAGATTCCTAAGACTATATACTAAAAATGTATTATTTAGAATCTTTGAAGGTTTTATGTATCTATCAGGAGGGAGGTAGGAAGAGTTCTTAGTAAAAGCTCAAGGTTTTAATTGTTTTACACACATTTGTTCATACTGAAAGAGTTATGAGTGTGCATTTCTTTTATAATAATAAGGGTATACAAAGAAAAAAAAAGGGTCTTGGGGCCAAATACAGTTTAAAGATTGGTGTAGGCTTTACATACATTTTTTCTTTAAAATAAATTAAACATCCTTATCATTTTTTTTTTTGTCAGTCGTGGGGCTTGAACTCTGGGCCTGGGCGCTGTCCCTCAGCTCTTCAGCTCAAGGCGAGCTCTCTACCACTTGAGCTACAGCGCCACTTCCGGTTTTCTGGTGGTTTATTGGAGATAGGAGTCTCACGGTCTCTCCTGCCCGGGCTGGCTTTGAACCGCGATCCTCAGATCTCAGCCTCCTGAGTAGCTAGGATTACAGGCGTGAGCCACCAGCGCCGGCTAACATCCTTATCATTTTTAAGTGGACTTACCTTCGCCAAAAAGGCCCTATGACCAACTTGTTCCATCACATCTTGTAGGATTTATTTTCCCCATTTATCACATTTCAGTCATAATAGTTCTTTTATTTCATCAACTTATTCCTGCTTATGCCTTTTTCTTTTTTCTTTTTGTTGGTCATGGGGTTGAACTCAAGGCCTGGGTGCTGTCCCTGAGCTTTCCTACGAAGGCTAGCACTATACTTAGTGCTTACTTTGAGCCACTTCTGTTTTTTTTTTAATGGTTAATTGGAGAGAAGAGTCTCATGGACTTTCATGTTCAAGCTGGCTTCCAACCTTGATCCTCAGGTCTCAGCTTTCTGAGTAGCTACCATTATAGGTGTGAGCCACCAGTGCTCAGCTTATTTCATTAAAAAGTTTTTCATTTATTCTTTTTATTTCATATTTTTTCATTTTCACTTACTTATTTTATTTTTATTTCATTAAGCTATTCCTTCTTACTTATTCCTGTTTTTCCTCTTTAAAGGTGGTCTTCCTGATTATTTTACATTATTTACATTATTTTACTCAAGAACTCTCATGTCATGCTATTTCTATAATAGCATTTTTACACAGGATTCTGAACCTTCTTTATACATTTAAAAATTTATTGATATATACAAAGGACTTATTTTATATATATATATATATATATATATCCATATATATAGCTCTTCAAAGAGTAACATAATGACATAAGGAAGATTGCTAGCAGATAACTGAAAAAGCTTGCCACAGAATCAGCATAATTTAACTATTTTCATAAATATTTACTGAATATATTGGAAAAATATTCTGAAAAAATATTTTAAGAAAATATGTGATACTTACCACTGGTTTAGCAATGTTGGAAAGAAGTGCTTCAAATGCTTTAGTTTCTTCATCTTTTTCTTAAGAAAAAAATTTTAAATACAAAAATTAAGCTTAAATGCAATTTTCTTTCCTCCAAATATATCTTCTGAAATTTAATTTTCTTTTCTCAGCCTGCTGCATAGCTAGAATTACAGGTGTGAAACACCAGTACCTGGTTCACAATTTTATGTTATTTTTTTGGTGCTGGTCCTGGGGCCCAGGTGCTGTCCCTTAGCTGCTTTTGATGAAGGCTATGATTTTTAGATTTCAGCTTATGAGTAGCTAGGATTTCAGGTATGAGCCACCAGCACCTAGCTGAGACTTTCTTTTCTACTTTGATCTTAATTTACACACAGTAATGTGTGCCCTATAAGTATTCACCTGTTTCAATTTCTATCTATATAGAATATAGAAACATATGTATATTTCAATTTCACTATAACACCACTTTATGTATCTATATAGTCAGTTTTTGTTACAGAAAGTTGTTTTACCAGTATATACTAGTATATACTTCTTCCTTCTGTGGAAAAGCTCTCATTTGCTGATCTCACATCTTTAGTAGGTTATCTGAACAGTTTTTCATTACATGCTGTAACTGTGGTTTCCTCAAGTAGAATTATAATTCATTTGCCCATATGTTATAGCCATCAGACATATAAGAAACTTTAGCTCAGTTAGATACCAATGGCTCATACCACTGCTTAGCTCAACTCTTCTGCAATATCAGTGTTGAAAGGGATTAGATGTTTCAAGAACTGAAAAACATTTTTGAAAATGCTGTTAATATAGAAGCCATGAAGCCATTAAAATTTGAAACAGAAAGGTAGGTAGAGTCAACATGGCTTACATTTTGATTTTTCCCTAAAGGTGAAGGCATTTTAGTTTCAAGTCATAAATTAGTTACAGTATTTAATAAAACAACATAATAAAATGCACATGTCAATTGGTAATTATTGAATTATTTGGTAGAACTGGGATTTAATTTAGGGCCTCAAACTTGCTAGGAAGACATTCTACCACTTGAGCCACACCCCCATCCTTTTTGTTTTAGTTACTTATTTTTAATAGAGTGCTATGTTTTTGCCTGGGGCTAGCCTTAGACTTAAGACTCTTCTACGTATACTTGGTTGTATAGATGTGTGATTCATTACCTGGCTTATTGGCTGAGATTTTGCTAACTTTTTTTTGGCTAAAACAAGTCTAGAATCTTATCTTCTGGCCTCCACTTCTTACTTACTTGAGTAGCTAGTAATTATAGGTGCAAACCATACCATCTGACTCAAGATTGTCAATTTAGATAAAGATGTTAAAGGACAGGATAACTGTGGTATTAGTGTTTATGAAATGGCATACTAGTATGCTTCACATGTAGTCACATTTGATGAACTATTTTGAAATCTGCCATAATCTAATTTTCAGAATTAGAAAGATAACAGAATCAGAAAAATGGGCATAAATACAAAGTAGTTCACGCCTGTAATTCTATCTACTTAGAAGGCTGATACCCAGGAAACTGAGGTTCCATATGTTAGAAATGCTTGGAGTGTCATGCAGGTATAAGGACATGAAGTCAACTTGGGCAGTAAAGTCCAAGAAACTCCATCTCCAAAATAACCTACTAAAAGCTAAGCTAGAGGCATGACTCAAGTGGTAGAGTGTCAGCTAAGCAAATAAGCCAAACAAGCAAGTGCAAGACCCTGAGTTTAAACACTGGAGCCAGCCAAGGGGGCAGGGCAGAGGGAGGGAGTAAAAAGGGGATTTTTAAAAAATAAAAAAAAACTTTCAAGAAAGGAGAAAAACACTCTAAACTATAGAGTATAAGAAAGGACTGATTAATGACATAGTTATTAACAGGAACTTAGACATAAAGAAGTTTTAAGAAATAAAATTGTGATGAAAAGATAGGATAGCCTTATTAAAGGCTCAGAAATAGAAGAAATGGAATCTGGATCAATATCTGAGTTTTCCCTTCACACAAAAATTTCTTTCAAGCAGTAAGATTTATAATACATAAAATTACTGAGACTTCCCAAATTGTCAAAAATTAACACTCTAGTAACACTGAATTTTTCTCACGTTTATAAGGTATTATATGTTACAAATATCCAGTTTATTTAGACCAGGATGAAATGACTGGTACTTTTAGTAGGTTAAATAAATGATGGAAAGTATGAATGAAAAGTTACCTTCTATTTCTGTATCAACTTGTATCCCACATTTCCCTCTCCCTGATTTGTTTCTTGCTGATCCTGTGTTTATACCACTGGCACTGTGCCCTTTTATTAGCCCATTATGTTCATTTATGGGAGAAGGACATTTTTGGGGTGATGATGGTGGACTGCTCATTTTATCTTTTTGTGTTCCTTGGCGATCTTTTAACTTTTTCTGTAAACGTTCATATGTCTTACTAGATCTTTCATCTCTAAAGTTGGACCTTCCGTGTGTAGAGTGGGTATCTAGGAAGAAATAAAACACAAATGTTAAAAACATCACTTTTACTAAACACAGAGGTCCCCTATGATCCAGTAATCCCAGTCCAGGGCATTTAATCAAATGATCACAAACAAGGCCACATTAAAGCTACCAGCACAATTATGTTCATTGCAGAATTATTTACAATAGCTAAGATATGGAACCAACCAAGATGCCCCTCAGTAAGTGGTATATACACAATGGAAATCTACGCTTCCATCAGAAAGAATAACATCACCCCATTTGTAAGTAAATGGAAAGACTTGGAAAATGTCATATTAAGTGAAGTAAGCCAGACCCAAAGAAACAAAGGCTCCATTGTTTCCCTCATTTGTAATTAGTATATGTCTAGGATAGTCCTAGCAGAGGATCACAATAGCTCAATAGCTATATAAAATGATGCTAATTGAAATGAACTCTAAGATATGGAAACAGGTTTTTGGTTTTTTTAAGTGTACTGTGTGAAGTTATTTTGCTGGTTTTGATTTTGGTGCCCTGTGTCTTGTATAGATGTTTATCTGATTTAGGGAAGGGGAGGGGAATCACAAAATGGTGAGACAAAGGACTAAAGGTGAACCAATCCAACAGAGATACTTACAAGACACTATGTTGGAAATGAACTTTATGACTTGGGGGTCAGGGGAGCCGGGGAGTAGGGAAAGTGGTAGAAAATGAGGAGGATCACTGTTCAACAAGAAATGTACTCAATATTTACTTACATAACTGTAACCCCTATGCACATCATCTTTACAATAAAATAAAATTAAAAAATATAGAAATTTCTCAACCTCAAAAAAGTTGGTGCAGGTTTGGAGTTCTGGGTATAAAGAAAACAACAACAATGAAATACTTTTTCCAAAGAACGCTATGACATGAGAAGAGAATAAGAAAATGTTTACCATGAAGTTTATAAAATATTATGAAGAATGTGTCTACTAACAGAACTAAACTTTGGGACTTGATATGAAGAATGCATTAGTTCTAATAAAAGTCATAGCAATATAATGAAGTCAATGTTCAAAAGAAAAAAATTAAAAGCTTATTTATTAACTCATTGGTCTCAAGTTTTGCTTTCTTTTAGTCAGTCATGGGACTTGAACAGAGACTGGGCACTGTCTTAGAACTCTTTTGTGCAAGGCTAGTGCTCTAACACTTTAATCCACCTCTCTATTTCCACTTTGTTAATTGGAGATAAGAATCTTACTACAGACTTTGCTAGCTTTGAATTGCAATCCTCAGATCTCAGCCTCCTCAGTAGCTAGGATTACAGGAATCTGAGCTACCAGTGCCCTGCTTGAGTTTTATTTTATGCTAAAATCTTAATAGGAAAAATAAGAGAAAAGCCAACGTTAGGTTTCAGTGAAGAAAATAATTTTAATTTACCAGTGCTGTTAGAAAACTGGCATAATATTCTTAAACTGAGTACTCAAAAGCTAAGTATAATATCATTAGAATTAAAAACAGGGACTTTGGATATCTATACATAAAAGAATGAATACAGACCCTTACATCATTCCATATATAAAAATTAGTTCAGACGAATCAAAGTCCCAAAGGTAAAGGTTAACATGATAAAACTCTTTGAAGCAAACAAAGGTATAATACTTGTGTGATCTGGACCAGGTAGTTTCTCAGGTAAAAGCACAGGTAATCAAAGAAAAAAATAAACTGGACTTCATCAAAATTAAAAACTTTTGAGCTGCGAGTATGGTTTTAGTGGTACACTGCTTGCATATCAAGTGCAGGCTCTTTATTCAAAATCTAATGACAAAATTATATTATATTATATGACACGATGAGGAAAGTGAAAAAGACAATATGGGCAAAAATACCCATAAATACATATTTGATAAGAGACTTGTTTCTACAATATAAAGAACATATAATTCAACCATAAAAATTGGTGAAGGATGTGAACAGAGTTTCTCCATAATGATATATGCTCAATATATAAGTGAAAATATGCTCAATATCACTAGTCATTAGAAAAAAATCAAACCAAAACCACAGTTGGTAAATAGAGAATAACAAGTTTTGACAAGGATGTGACACAATCAGAATCATTCTACTTGCAGATGAAACATTAAAAAGTAAAACCACTGAGGAAAAGAGGTTGACCATTCCTCAGTAAGTTAAACACAGAATTAATATATAATCCAGCAATTCTATTCTGCATCACAACTGTAAGAAGTGAAAATATCATCACAAAAATTCACATACAAATATTCAAAGCAGCATTACTGGAGACAAAGCAAAAGCAACCCAAATATCCAAAAACTAATAAATGAATAAACTAAATGTGGCGTATTGAAGTGTAATATTATTTAGCTATAAAAAGGCATAAAAATGTCACTATAGATGAACCTTAAAACTGTTACATTAACATAACCCAGACACATTTTAAGGAAAATCTTATATGCAATACATATATTGTTTACATTTAAATAAAACAGCCAGAATAGGCCCACAGAAACAAAACAGATTAAATGATGCGGTAAAAGGAAATAGAAAGAGAAAAGAGAGGGATATACTGTTGGTAGTTGTATGTGTTTTCAATATGATAACTATGTTTTGGAATTAAGTAGTGGTAGTGAATATAGTATAGGGTTGAACATTCCTAACCCAAAATAACACGTTGTTTAAAATATTACTAAAAAAATTACCTTCAGTGTATGTGTATGTGTATAAAAAGTGAATTTTATGCTTAGATTTGATTCCTACTTTCAATATATATGCACAAACTGAGACACATTTATATTCCTCTTCTGTATTTCACATAACTTTATTGAAGATTCTCTAATAATTTTTGTGTGTGTGTGTGCTGGTTATGGGGGGTTTGAACTTAGGACCTGGGTGTTATCCTAAAGTTATTTTTTTGCCCAAGACTAGCACTCTACTTAAGTCACAGCTTTACTTCTGGCTTTTTACTGGTTAACTGGAGATAAGAGTCTCATGGACTTTCCTGTCTGAGCTGGTTTTGAATGGTGATTCTCAGGTATCAGCCTCCTGAGTAGCTAGGATTATAGCCATGAGCCACCAGCAGACTGGCTTCATGTCTAGAGATGTTCAAGCTCAAAATGTTAAGAAATTGAGCTAACCTTAGAGATCAAGTTCCATTTTAGGAACCCAATCCAACTTAAAATGTACATGGAAAAAGTTAGGGAAGCAGCTACTGACTGTTCGTTAATAAGATCCAGTAGTAGATTCTTTGGCTTTTTAATACCTCTCTTACCTTCTACCATTGGATAACTGGTTTAATTTGTAGATTAATGCCTTTTACTTTCTTTGATCCATTGCAAATTATATCCATATATTCTAATGCATTTCCTATCTACACAAAAATAAATGTTTTTTTCTTTCTTTTTGGTGCCAGTACTGGGGACTGAACTCGGAGCCATTCACTCTCACTTGGCTTTTTCACTCAAGGCTGGTGTTCCATCACTTAACCTACACCTCTACTTCTGGCTTTTTGCTGGTTAATGGAGATGAGTCTCATTGACATTTCTGCCCAAGCTGGCTTTGAACTGTAAACCTCAGATCTCAGCATTGTGACAATAGGTTTTACAGTACAAAATAATAATAACTGCAATGTCTAGTCTTCTAATTTTCTCACACACTCTAGAAAACACAATTAGCAATAAAACAGAAGAATGAGACTAGTGTGTATCATAATCATTGTTATTCTAAAATGGACTTGGATCACTGCATAAACACTGCTGGGCCTTTGTTAGAAATGTGGAATCTCAAGCCCTAAGTTTGAAAAACATAGACTATATATATAAAATGTAAATAATCAATCCACTACAGGGTCTGCTGCATAGCAAATTTTTTATTTAAATTACGATGATAGAGATGCCCTGGATGCAGTATAGGAGATATCCAAATAGGCTATATCAAAAAGGTAGTAAGTAATATGGGGATACTGTTTGAGAGTGGGAGCTAGAAAGGATGGGAGAAAAGGGAGAGTGTGAAGAGGATGTGAATATGATTGAAGTACTTCACATTCAGGTATAAAATAATGAAATGATTAAAAACTGTTTACAAAGCAGGAGTAGGGGAGAGCAGGAAAAAGTAATGGAGTGAATTTGATCAAAGCACATCATATGCATGCAAATCTCATTGGCATACTAACTTAAAAAATTGAAAAGGAAATGGTTAAAGGTAAAAAGAAAACACATAATAGTTCCATGAGAGAAAGGGAAAACAAAAGAGAAATAACTGGTCTGGAATTGGTGGTACACACCTGTAAACCAAATTACTGAGGAGCTGGATGTGTAAACTGAGGAACTTGCCAGTGCAATGCCAGCCTGGGCATAGTTATTGGGACCCTTTGTCAAAAGTTCAGTTTTGAGAGATTTTGGCTGAAGATATAAATTTGAGACTGTCAGTATATGTGGTGCTTACAGCCATGGGAAAGGATAAAATTATTATTTTGTGTGCTTTGTGGCTCATTCTGATTTCATTCTATTGATCACAAAACTTAGCAACTTGGTGTAGTGGCATTTTAGATGTCAGGGTTTAACTATAGCTTAGTTATTCCTGGCTGAAAATTTCCTCAGTGCTCAACTGCAGAGCATGACCCTATTAAATACTGCTGCATGATACACATTTACTTCCTCTCTTCGATTTTCTGTTTACTTTTGACTTGATTTACCATGAGGATGAAACACAATGAATAGTGGTTAAGCAACAGAAAGTGATTGTGGTATTATTACTATGCATTGTTTCTTTTACATGACAAGCAGATAATAAGGAATGTTCAAACTCAATAAAATAGGAGCAGTTTTATATGCCTTACCTACATCTCCATATACTTGTGAAGACTGATACTGTGGCATATACTGTGTTGCTATGTCGCCAGCTCCAGTCACTGGTGAGTACATATGTCGTGGTGGAGGGGGCATCATGGTTGGAACAGGAATGAAACCAGGCAGGGGAGGATGTGGAGAGCGATGGATGACTGTGTGACCACCAGGGTGAAACTCTGGTGCCTGAGGAACTACTACTACTCTTCGAACACCATTGTCTTCAATAACCTAGAAAATGAACATCAGATTGAAAATCTCTTCTGTAGGATATACGCAATTCTTCTCAAACTTTATAGTAGAAATTATACACCATTAGCAAATTGAAAAAAATTACAAAACGAACATGGAAAGAAGTTACTAACTATATTAGGTATATATGAGTCAGTTTGAACTATTTGATATTTATAATACTGTTGTGTTTAATTTTTCAAATCCATATGTCTACTCTATAAGTTACTTCTAAGTTTTTCAAGGACTAATCAATATATTAACTAATTCAACCTCATAACAGTATTGCATGTAGGTCCTGTTATCATTTCCATGTTTTAGATTGGGAAACTGAAGCACAGAGATGCTGAATAACTTGCCCAGGATCACACAGGTATTATGCTGGAATGAGTATTTGAACTCAGCATTGTAACTCTCTTCAGACTCCACCTTGCTCTATGGGCATAGACTCCACAGGTCCTCAATTGTTTTATGTGTTTTACAACACAAATAAGATTTCATTTGGCTAAAAAAATAGCTAAAATCATTTATACAATTAGGATCCCCTTTCTGCTGAGAATAAACATTTAAAATACAAAGATAAGCTAAGGGAAAAGGAGAAAGTCACTGTTTAACAAGTTCACAGAAATTTGAAGAATTCTGTGGATGGGTAGGTATGACAGTAATATAGCATTGTGAATGTATTCAGTGCCACTGAGTTATGTTCTTAAAAATGGTTAAGACAATAAATCATTTTCTTCTATGTATATTTTATCACTTCTCTCCCCCAAACCCACAATGAATAGAGAAAAAAAAAAAAGAAAAAAAAGAGCCAGACTAAGGCTGAAAGAACACAGAACTTCACCACGCCAAGCAATGATTCAAAGCAGCAAATAACTTTAGAAGCCAGACACCTCAAAACTGTTATGTGTCAGAAGGCCTAGCTGCTAAGAAACAGCCAAACCTGTTGGGCGCCAGTGGCTCATGCCTGTCATCCTAGCTACTCAGGAGGCTGAGATCCGAGGGTCGTGGTTCAAAGCCAGCCCAGGCAAGAAAGTCAGTGAGACTCTTATCGCCAATAAACCATAAGAAAACCCGAAATGGCACAGAGTTCAAGCCCTATGACTGGCAAAAAAAAAAAGAGCCAAACATTTAAACATCTAATTTCAAATAAACAAGTGAGAAAATCCTTGATAGTAATAATAAAAATAAAATCAGGTTGAGAAAGGTGGAAAATCTATGTAGTCTATGTTAATAAAAATTGAAACACACATAATTAACTATATTCCAGAACAGTCTGATTTTCTAAACATAGGTGCCACCTAACTTCTAACTAGGTAAAGTCCTGTTTTTTTCTTTACTTTATAGAACACAGGAAAAATTCACAACTGCCAAAAAAGGAGTTGTGTTTATTATCTGATTATGTTATATTGAATATAACTCTGCCCTGCCAGACAGCATATTTCATGATTACTGTATGTTTTTGCTTACTGAGTACCTAGAATAGTACCTAGCTCATGGCAGTCATGCTAAAAAGTTTTGCTTAATGAATATGATCTGTTAATTATACTAGAATGTTGTTCTAATTCCCCTGTTAACACTACCAAACTATTATGGTTCTGTGATAACTCAATTCTTTGCTTCCTCTCCACTTTTAGCAACTTCTACCCCAACTTATTTTAGTGAATGACCTCCTTTCTTTCCAGCTCTTTAACACTTCTTCATCCAAACTGAAACTCTAACTTTTCCTTATATTCTCCCAGGATAGCAAAGACTGAGAACAGACTGGTTGTAAAATCTTTGAAAAATATACTAACCTCACTGCTGGGTGTTGACATAAGGCAAAGTGAAATAACAAGCACAGCTCAAAGAGGTAATCTGAAACTTAAGCTCAGGATGATATGGGCCTTTCTCCACATTGTGAGGTCTACAATCTCCTCACTGTTAGATGCTCTCTCATTTCCATAACAACCCACACTCCGTAACAACAACAAAGCAAAAAAGTGAAAAAAGACTTAGGAGGAGAACTTTTGTCATAGCCTTTCAGGAGTTTCAGGTAATTTCAACTTTTTGGTTTTTTTTATGTCATTAACAACATCATTAAATTACCAAGTATTAAGTTTCTTGCAATGTGGTATTTTTTTATTTTAAAATTTTTATTGTAAAGGTGACACACAGTTGCATACGTCAGGTGTTACATAGGTCATGTTGTGATATATATATATATATATATATATTTTTTTTTTTTTTTTTTTTTGCACCAGTCCTGGGGCTTGAACTCAGGGCTTGGACACTGGACACTGCCCCTGAGCTTCTTTTGCTAGCACTCTACCACTTGAGCCACAGCACCACAACCGGCTTTTCCTGCTTATGTGGTGCTTAGGAATCAAAACCAAGACTTGATGCATGTTAGGCAAGCATGCTACCACTAATCCACATTCCCAGCCCACTAGTTTGTGGTATTCTTTAGGAAGTACAAGTTAGTACTTTTGACAGTGCCCTGAATTCAAGGCCTTGCTTTCTTGATTGCTTAGTTTTCTTGTTTATTGCTGGTGTCTGAGATACATCTCCAGTCTGGTATTTTGTTGGTTAACTGGAGATAGAGTTGTTTACAGTCTTTTGGACCAAAATGGCTTCTAACCAAAACCTTCTAGATCTCAGCCTCATAAGTAGCTAGGATTACAGGTGTGAACCACCAACACCTGGATAGTTCAAATTTTATAGATTTTGTGCGTCCACACTTGCATAGCTGTCACACATTTCTGTCTCTAAGATACATGTCCATTTTTCATAATCTTCCTATTTCATTTAAATAGTAATACTAGAACTTATAATGCTTAAAATAAAAAAGGACAGCTAGGCACTAGTGGCTCAGGCCTATAACCTAGCTACTCAGGTCTGAGGACTGTGGTTTGAAGCTAGCCTGTGCAGACAAATCCTCCAGACTCTTATCTCCAAATAACAAGCAAAACTCAAAATGTAAGGCATAGCTCAAGTGGCAGTATGCCTGATGTGATTGAAAAAGCAAGTGAAGAGTATAGGCCTGAGTTCAGGTCTCAGTACTAAGAGGGTAATAAAAAGCCAAGAATGATGCCTTAAAAAATGTGAAGAAAGGGCTGGGAAGGTGGCTCAGTGGTAGAGCACTTGGCTTGCATGCATGAGGACCTGGGTTCGATTCCTTAGCACCACATAAGCAAAAAGAAAAAAGCCGGAAGTGGCGTTGTGGCTCAAGTGGTAGAGCACTAGCCTTGAGCTGAAGAGCTGAGGGACAGCACCCAGGCCCAGAGTTCAGGCCCCACGACCAGGACTCCCCCCCCCCAAAAAAAAAATGTGAAGAAATCAACATTTATATAGGACAAGACAACTACAGGCTATTTATATATCCAAAAGAGTGAAAAAAAATCAAGCAAGTACTATAAATAAGTTATTTTAGTTACTTTAGTTTAAAGATGTAAAAGTTTGACCTGGATGAATATTTGTCTAATTTATAAATATTTGTAAAGTATCTATTATATGGATAGGCACTGTATTTGTCATAAAAATATGTGAGGATAAAAAAGGAGTAGAATCCTAAATAATCTAGCAGAGTTAACTCTCTGGCGTTACGAACTACTATACTATTACTCTGTCTTGACAACTCCAATATAGTCAAGCCACATTGGCCTCCCTGCTGTTTCCAGACATGAAACATGCTCTCAATTTAGGACATTTGTGCTGGCAATTTCTATTCCCAGAATCCCTTTTACCCTAGATAAATGCATGGTTAACACTCAGCTGCTCTTTAAGACTTGGTTTAAATATCATCTTTCCAAAAAGGCTTGTTCTACCATCTTATTTTAATTCTAACCAGCTCTGCCCTGCCCCCATATTATTCGCTATCTGGTATGTTAATTATCCACTGGTTATACTTTTTGTTTGCTTGTCTTCCACAAGAACATAAATTTTAGAGGGGTTAAGTCTTTACATTTTTTTTTCACATATACATCCCAAACATTCAAGAGTGTTTGACATATATGAGCACCCAATATTTATTTGTGGAACACTGTTGACTGCTAAACATAGGAACTGTAAAAATTCATCATCTTCCTAAAAGAACTAATTAGCAAACTGTGGTAACTTGAGAGATGTTTAACTAAATTATGCTACTCGAGAGAGGTCTTCAAGTGAACAAAGTTCTGAAAAGGACAGAGAAGTAGAAAGTAACAGAGAAGTAGAAAAAATAGACATTGATATAAAGACATTAAATTAGGAAAATCAAGGACAAATCACACCAATAGTGTCTAATATTCAGAGGTCAGAAGGAATAAGGCTAGAAAAAAGGTCATCTGGTACACAGCAAGGAGCAATTTCAGTAAGGTAATATGAGCTGAATGCAGACTTTAATAAATTAAGGTATCAGTGTATTAAACAAAAGTAGAGATAGTGAGCAGAAGCTATTCTTCTGGAAAGATTACTAGGTGCTTTTAGACATGTTATCTCCTTACGTGCTATCTTCTCATCTTACAATGAGAGACCAACAGAGTCAAGAAAGTTGATTTGCACAGCAGCCAACAAAGGTTTGAAATAAAGACACTGATCCAGCTTTTCTGACTCTCAGTCTCAGCTGACTTTCATTTTCCCTACCAGAAAATTTCCTTTTCTTCTGATTCATATACTAATGCACTTCAAAGAATAAACAGAATCTACCACAATATCCCATCTCCCTGGCATAAATGGAATAAAAAAGAGATGGCCTGAAGAAACTTTGGGTGTAAATTCAGTGCCTAGGCAGACAAAGTGAGTTATTTCTCAAAAAGGATTTGAGGAGAGTGAAGACTACATACAAACTCAGTAGTAGAAGACACTGAACACCTGCAGATTTAGTTTAATTGCCTGTGTATGTAACTTAGTTATACTCCTGTGTGTGTGTGTGTGTGTGTGTGTGTGTGTGTGTGTAAGAGAGAGAGAGAGAGAGAGAGAGAGAAATGGCTCTGTGGTTTGAACTAGGGGTCTTGTGCTTTTAGTCTGTTTGTTTGCTTATAGCTGGTGCTGGTACTCTACCACTTGAACAATGTCTTCAGTCTGGCACTTTGCTAGTTAACTGAGGATGGATAGGGTCTTGAGGATTTTTCTAACTGGACTGGCAGATCAAATCACAATCCTCCTAATTTAGCCTACTGAGTAGCTAAGATTACAGGTTCTCTGCAGCTATATTATTCTATTCTTTTTATTCTACCCTCTACATTCTATTCTTTAAGTCATAGTTTGCCAACATATGAGAAAAGTAAAAGGTATAGGGTATTCAGTGATATTGATCTTCCTAGTCCTTAGGGTTGTCAGTTTAATTCCTATTACATGTATTGTGAGTTTGAGGCCAGCTTGAGGCCACAAAACAAAAACAAATTAACTTCTATTTACAACAATATGCCGTACAATTATTGTCAGTACCTGAGAGTTAACTGTATGAATAAGAATGGAAGCACTGTCCTGGCGTACTTCTAAGACAAAGGTTCAATTTTAAAAAGTTAAGTTGCACCTTGGTGACCTAAGATATTATTTACATTAGTCACCTTGGCGACCGAAGATATTATTTACATTAGTCACATATTCAGGGAAACAAAACTTTAGAATACATTTTTTTTTTGTAATTTGGTGTCAAAAGCCAAAGCCAAATGATGAGTGCTACCAATACAAATTTTCCTCCTTTTGAAATTTGCTAACATACGTATAGAAGATAGTACACTGAGTAAAGTTCAGCACTAAGGATATTTTTTTTCATCAGAATAAAAGTTAAAAAGAGCAATACTATCACTCTTTTGTGTGTGTGTGTGTGTGTGTGTGTGTGTGCCTAGTTGTTATTAAAGAAAAATAACCCAAGAAACGTACCTGTGGGGCATATCCAGGAGGCACATAAATAGGAGGCACAGAACCATTTGGGGACATCATTGGAACCTGAGCAGGACCTGAATGGGTCATAGAAATGATGTATTAATCCATGATTGTTTAGCAAGCTAAAGTTGAAAACAATTTGGTTAGTACATCCAAGACAAACACTCAGGCTTATAGTAACTAGACAGATTATAACAAGAAACTGATGACTTACTTGTTAAAAACATTTGCCCTGTAAAGTGCACTGGTAATTACACTTAGGTTTCTTACACCTGCAAGGTATTAATAGTCACCCTAGGGAACTTTCGAAAATCTTAGGCTTAAAGTTCTTATTTAGTATTCCTATAATCTGGAATCATTATCCCAAGTGACTTACAATTATGCAAGTTACAAATATTGACCCAGGAAAATCAAACTGAACTTTGCATATAAAAATCAATGGAAATGTAAAAGGCAAAAGTTTCTAAAGAGAAGGGGCAGGAGGATGAAGAACAGTTAAGATACTTGTAATGTGCTTTATTAGGACTAACAGACTCCTTAGTAGTGTCCATGGGTGCTTAGAGTGTATTTACCAAAAAAAATTGTTTCTTACACTGGAAAGTTCTAAAAAAGTAAACAGTCAACTTTTCTTATCTTATATTTCCTTTTGCTTTTATAACGTCATGCTTTGCAAATATATCTTGTTTACCTTTTCTTTTCACCTTTCTGGGAATAAAAATAAGCACTTTCAGAAGGTGTGTTTCACTCTTTCTAGGAACTAAAATCTTGTTTTATGTAACTTTTTAGAAAAGTATCTCACTTGAAATCTTTTCTTCCTGTAACTGTAGAGTGTCCAGTCCCCTCACCCACATTTTTAATCACTGAGAGAAAAGCTTTTCAAAGAAATTACTATTTCTAAGTAAATAAAGTGCCAGAGTCAGATAAAGAATGTAATGGGGAAAGGATCTCTTTTATATAGCATTTGATCAGTAAGAGACTATTACCACTTGTAACCTTATACATAATACTTCAGAAAACAGAATAAAGAGCATGGAGGATCCAGCAAAGCCAGTTTCCAGCCCTACTAGGAAAGGGGAGGAGGTTGGGATTGAGCAAGTGTAACAGGGGAGAGGAAGAGAGAAAGGAGAAGTAAGCTGGGAAGGAAAGACAATTGAAAATACAAAAAAAAAAAAAAGGGCAAGAGGGGAAATACTAAACATTGGCGGGAAAGAGGAGAGGGAGAAGGAAAAAGAGGAGAAAATAAAGGGGGAAGAAAGGCAAAAAGAGGTTAAGAGAAGAAAGGAGAAGGCTAGGGAGGAGCCAAAAGGAGAGGGAAGGAAGAGGCTAGGAGAGGAGGGCGGGACAAGTGGGGAAGGAAGTGGGAGGGAAAAGAAAAGAAAGTAAAAGAACTGGAGAAGGGAGAAAAAAGACAAGTAGTTAAGAGGAAGTAAGGAGGGAGAAGGAGAGTGAATGTAAGTCACCCTGTATAATATCTGACTATAACTTTTCAACAAATACAATTCCCATCCAAAACAATTCCATCAAATGCATACAATTATTCAGAATATTATCTTAATTGTGTAAAATTAATACTAACAGGTCTTTTATATATTTTTTCTTTTCATAATAATTTTCTCTGGTAAATATTACCATTTCCAGACATGGAAGCTGAGGCACAGAAAAGTTAAGCTTGCACTAGAGGCAGAACTATATTCCATTGCCTTTATGAGAAATTAAGGATTGCTTTTTTCTATTTCCTTGAAAAATGAGGTAATGCAAGAATAGAATTTTCCCAAGTTTAAGCATAATATTATGTATTATGTTAATAAATAACATTTGTGAACTACTCTACATCACTATGAAGAAAGGCTTCACTCAACATACCCACACCCACACACCCACACACAGTGCTGGTACTGTGGCTTAAACTCAGGGCCTTGGTTGTTTCAATCACAGCTGGCATTCTAGGCCCTCTAGCACTTGAGCTACATTTCCAGCCCAAAACATACTTTTAAACTTCTACATTCCAAGCCCAAAATAAACTATCACAGTTTTACAACTATACGACAAATAAAATAGTTCTACAAAACAGTTGTACTTCCATTAGCTAGTTTACCTAAGTGTAGTAAACTAACCTTCTAAATCCCAAGAGCTGGCTTAGGTATTATTTGTAAATTGTTAAGCTTAGTAGAGAAACGAAGTTTTGAAAATTGTTATATTAATAAAGAAAATTAACATCTGTCAATCTTTTCTCCTATGTACAAAAGGGTTGTGGGTCCCCCTCACATGCTGTCAAGTTTAATGCTGTGTCAAGTCCTAAGTGTTTTGTATTTATTTAGCTATTTGTATTTACTTAGTTATTGCTGATTACATTCATTATTATTATAAAACTATATACTGTTTGGGCTGCTCTCTTTTTACTAAACATATGACTATATACACACATCATGCAGTTACCAAATTAGACTTTTTGCTTGTTTTTTGCGACAGGTCTCTCTGTTTAGCACAGGCTGGCCTTTGATCTCTAACCTCCAGTGTTTGGATTACAGATATGCACCATCCTTGTTTATACTTTGCTCTGCTAAAATAGTTTATAATTTAGTAACACAAAATTTGACTTTAACTTGCTTTCACTTCATTCTACCCAGTAAAATTTCTAATTAAGAGGTAGAAATGATACACGAGTAGAATAACAAAATATTGGTAAGATATATTCAATATCGAACACATAAACCCTGTAATGCATAAATCAATAAATACAAGTCCTGAGGTTTAGGAATACAATGTTAATATTATTTCTGTTGCTATTTGTGTTTATATAAGCAAATATTTGATTACCTCAATTGTTCCAACAATACTTTTTAATTTAGGAAGGTTTAAAAGATTAACTACAAATTGACTTAAATTTGTATGAGTAAGGGAAATTCTGTCTCAGGGAAGAAGCTGTATCTGGTAAGTTTACCCTATTAAATGTACACCTGGCAGAAGAATAACAGCTTCATCTTAACAGCTGTGGATATACCTAAGAGCTCCTCCACAATCTATATGCTTTGAGCAAGACCTACCTCCAATCACAGGGGTATTCACTATTTTAACGGTGTTCCTATTTTAAAAACCCACAGAAAAGACAAACAATTATGTTCACCAAACAACTGGCTTAAATTTGAGACATTCCACACCCCAATTCTTAACGCCTGCCATCAGTGACTTAATACTTTAGACATTTCATCTAATTTAGGTTAAACTGTACGTGATACATTCATATTTAAGAATTTTTTAAAAAATGAAAACTACAACGTTGTCCATGTTTAAATTATAAATGCATGGGGCTTCTGACCTGCTACACGTTCTCTTTAGAAGCAAGCTTTCACAATGGCTTCCAAGTAATCTGATGCCAATTTTCAGATTTTAGTCTTTAAAAGAATACCGAATAAAGTAAAACCTCTATAACAGGATATTCGGTGGAATATAAAATCAGTCTAACTCTACATAATCTTTTTATAAGTACACAGCAACAATTTCAAACATTTTATAGTGATTATATTTGGCATCTATTAAAAACACGCGGCATGGGTTTAAATACAATGTTTTCTACGTTTTAAAACAAAAGCAAATGTTCAAAAAGAGCAAATCTTACCACTCATCTTGTTTTTACAGTAGCAGCAGCGAACAAGAAAATCCAACAAGGAAACAGCGTAGTACACGTTAACAGCTTTAATTGGAGAACAGTTTCGCTTTTGCAAAGCGGTAAGAGGAAGAGCCTTTGACCGAGTCACGTGACAGCCGCCACGTGATCCGCAGTGAGCTGGGGAGAGCCAAGCCCAAAGGCTCCTGCTAGCACCGTTCTGGACTCAGAAAACGCTCAATGATTTTTTTCTGCTGCTGCCCGAACATGACCGTCTTTCAGATTTTTTTATGAGACAAACGCTCATCAAAATATACTTTACTATATGTAGACTTGTTGTAAAAGTATCCTCTTTTGTGTTCACTGACGACATTAACAAGTGATGCACTGTATCCTAATTCATCCACACCTTCTGCTGCTAATTTTCACTTTAAACGTGTTGCATAAAGATATTAGTTTAAAAGATTTGGACTGAAATGCCCTTTCTCCGTGCTCAGTCCTTACAAATTTTCACAAAGAATTGTGTATGGGATATGACTTGACTGACATATGTTCCTCAAGGTTTTGTTTTAGGTGGGTTCTGCTGCGTGTGTGTGTGTGTGTGTGTGTGTGTGTGTGTGTGTGTGTGTGTGTGTGTGTGTGTGTGTGTGTGTGTGTGTGTGTGTTTGGTGGGTTCTGCTGCTAGTGTATGTCTATGTCACTTCCCCCACTGGAACTTGTGTGTATGACTTCCCACACTGGAATTTGTGAGTGTGTGTGTGTGTGTGTGACTTCCCACACTGGAATTTGTGAGTGTGTGTGACTTCCCACACTGGAATTTGTGAGTGTGTGTGAGTTCCCACACTGGAATTTGTGAGTGTATGTGTGAGACTTCCCACACTGGAACTTCTGTGTGTGTGTGTGTGTGTGTGTGTATGTGTGTGACTTCCCACACTGGAACTTGTAATTCTCTTGCTCAGTCTCTGAAGAGCTAATATTACAGGAGTGGATTACTGTGCTTGACTAACAATACTACTTTTATTGTTGGTGTTATATTTTTTTCTGACAAAAAAGATTTAAACTGAACATTAAGATGCTAATAGATGACATTCTCACATATCCAGGCAATGTGAAAAGATAGGATCAGATTTGTGTTTCAGTGACAGAAAGGAAAAAGACTAAACTTAGGAAGGCCATTCGTTATTTTATGGTACTGTTTAAGTGCTGAGGAAATTTATTAGCAGCTAATACAAATAATGATTGTGATTTGTAACAAGAAGCACAATCGAAGAAAAAAATATTGGTATTAAAACATTTTTAATAATTTCAATACTTATTGTAAAGGCAATTACTGTTCTCTCTAAGGTCGCAGAGTTGGTTGCTCTCGCTCGCTTCTCATTTCTTAGTCTCCTTTTATGAAAAGGTGATATCCAGTTCAAAACACTGCTGTGATGATCAAATTAGATAAATTTAAGCACAAAATACACTGACGTTTCAAAGGATGGTAATTCTTTTTTTATGCTTGGTGTATTCATGTGTGTATCTTTGAGAGGGAAGGAGAAGTAGGGTATAGAACTCAAAGGAAAAAGTGAAAACTGCAGCAGCGGAGTTCATGGGACACTGATGAAAGTGAACCATTCAACTTGTAGGTGGAGATGGAAGAGAGTGACTGGGAGAGCGTGGAGGAAAAGACAACACTGTATGAAAAGAAATGTACACATTATCTGATTCATGTAATTCTAATCCCTCTAATGGAACCTACTGGCAAATGGTAGACCCAGAATACCTAGCTATGCCTTAAAAAGTTCAATTCTTCATTTTGGCGCATGTTTGCCCACAGCTGTGTTTTCCCATTATTGCCTCTTCAACTGATGATCTTTCAATTCATCCTTCCTATTGTGTTCTCTGGGACCTTTCTCCCATTATGAATAAATACCCATGTATCCTTGACCTTTCTAGATAACACCTGTTCCTGTACTGCTTTAAATGAAACCTAACTGCCTCCAGCAGCTACTCATTTTCTCCTAAGGCAGTATTAGTAAGTCTCCAGATATGCTCAGGCTGCTTTCCATTATCACTGTTCTTGTTTCAGGCTAGTTTCTTTCCCCTTGAGATCATGATATACGTGACGCATTATCCCTTTCCTTGTTCATGGCTTTCACACTACTTACTGAGAACTTTGATAGTGAGTTTTCCCCCTTTGCTCCAGCTGTTATCCATCAATATAATAATGTCCAAAACACAGGTTTATTATTTCCTTCTCTTTCATCCTGGTTTTAGTAAGCTATGTTCAAAAAGCCATACTTAGAATTTAGCTATCTCATCCTCCACCTCTCCTTATCCCTGCTGTGGTCTTGAACTCACTGTGTAGTTCACACTGGCCTCAGACTTATGATCTTCTTGCCTCAGCCTCCCAAGTACTAAGATAAGTCATTTCTGGCTTCGATTCCTTTTGGCATAACTTCTTTCATTATTATGACCTTCCCTTTTCTCTTCATCCAATAATGTCTTCATAGCCTGTCTGATTCCCATCTTTTACTTGTCTCCCTTAAAAATCTCCAATTTTAATCAGATATTACTTTCTCTTTTCTTAGACTTGAACTATAAAAAAATCACACGATTCTCAGATTGCCAGTCGTAATGCAGCTGACAAAGTTATTTAGAAATCTATTCCTGGTCAGTGATCTATTCCTAAAATGATTACTAGAAATCCTCACCACACTTTCAAATGTCTCACCCACCTGACCTCAACCATATTTCTCAACATGAAATGGAATTCTTTTAAAGTTATTTACAAAATTTTCTTACCTCTGTATTTTTTAGAAGTATCATCTCTTTGTGAAAAAAAGAGAAATCTCTCCACTACTTAATTTGATTCTCCTCTGGGACTCTGCTTTATTAATATTAATAATTTCTATCTTGCCATGTATCCTCACCTTCTTCTCATCCTTCTGTGACCATAAACATGGTAAAGTTTCACACATAACTTATCTTCTACTCTGCCCTGTGACACCATCAGCCACTACTCTTAACTTTCTCAAAGTTAACATCTATTTTTGACTTCATGTTCACTTTTAAATTATTAGTGTTACTGTCCAATAGTGGATACATATAAAGGAAAATAATACAAGTTGTTTACATTAAAGTGATGGCTATAAACTTACTACCAAACCAAACAGACCACACCAATATTCTTACACCTAGTTACTCTCTCTCATCCAATTATTTTATTGTTATTTGTTTATTGTTATCTTTTATTTAGGCTAGGAGTATGGATTTAGTAAAAAGACATGACATTCTCTGTTTATCCCTAGCACTGAGAAAAAATTCTATAAAGAAAAAAATCATAAAAAAATTAAAAAATGCTTATTTGATTTTGAGTTTTATAGTAAAATATAAGTTCATCAGAAACCTTCTCCTTTATAATTTTTCTAAGATTTATTCATGCGGTTTCATATAGCTGTAGTTTCTTCATTTCTTTTATTCTTCATGTAAATAAATATGAATTGCTTACCACTATCTTTTGGGCTCTGCAGTTTTTTGAAAAAAATCTGCTTTAATTTAAAATTTATTTTTATTGTCTTTCAACAGTTGTACAGAGGGGTTTCAGCTCAATGTGTCCACTTATGTGTATGTACAATGTGCATCTTTTTCTTCTTTCAACCATATTCTTTATACAAATTATCTTAGTTATACAAGGAAGGTGTCATTTAACAAAGCAGTATATGAATACAATATTCATGATTTGTGTCACCTCCTTTAACAATCTCATCCCCTTTCACTTAAATCAAGAAACATGTATAGATTATCTACAATGTGCCTGATCTGTTCTGGGCACTTGGAATATATTACTAAGTGAAAACAAATAAGTATCTCTCTGCCCTCATGGAGTTAGTTTACACTGGAGGAATAGAACAATAGCATAATATATAAGTAAATAATATTCAAATAAATAATATGATTGAAGATTATATTTGAAAAATATTGAAAACATGTTTGAAAATGCTATGAAATAAGAAAAACACAGCAGGGTAAGGAGGACTGTGAAGAGGGAGAATGAAAATTGCCATTTCAAATACAGAGATTTGTTTAGATTTCACTGAGGTAACTTTTGAGCAAAGCCTAGAAAGAAAGGTAGGAAGGAATAAGTCATATGTATATAAAGGAAGCCACCAGGGCAAAGACCCTAAGGTAGGAGAACAAGTGGCATGTTCAATATAAAACAAGGACACTCATGTCACCAGAGCAGCACCAGTAAAGGGGAAAACAGGAGGGCTTTCTGATAAAGAGGGACATGAGCTAACATTTTGTTGGGCTGGTTTTATAGCTACTATAAGGACTTTGGATTTTACTTTGCATGAAATGGGGGATGGACACTGCTGGATTTTAAGATGGTACCTTAATTATATTTAAAAAGAATTCATCTGACTTGTGTATACTACTTGTGGGAATAGCAAAACTACCCACTAGTTGAACATATTAATTCTTATGATCTAGTAATTCTACTTCTAGCTATATGGGGAATGAAAATATACATATTTACCAAAGAACGGGATTTATAACATTCATAGCAATATTGCTTGTAATATCACCAAAGTGAATGAAGCAGAATTTGGGACAATCAGGTGTTACAGATTTGGATAAGCAACATTAGAAATGTCTAGTAAGCATCTACATACATAGTATTTAAACTATGAATGAGACTTGACATATCACCAAAGAAGTAAAAGCAGATTAACAGAATCTAGTGTGATAGAACACTGCTACCATGAACATATTTCTATATGTCTCTTGGCCCCCTGTTTCTTTAAAATACTCTACAAACCTAGGAAGAGAAATGTTAGGTCTTACGTTTATATGAATTTTAATTCTCATAGGACATGTAATAGTTTTTCTGAGTATGAATGTTATGAATGGGTCTTCTTGCTCCCATTCTCTAGTAATAAAAAGTAAATCTATTTCCTCTGCTTAAAAATCCATAAGCAATTCTTTACTACTAGAAGTCGTCTAAACTCCTGACCACAGCCTATTATGCTCCTTATGAACCAGACCGTGCCCCTAAATGGGTAAAATACTCCTCTCTCCCTCGTTAATACTGCATGAATCACTTTTTTCATTTGCATCAAATATTAACAAGTGAATTTTAGTTTTTTTCTGCCAATTTTATTATAACTTAAAATATTTGTCATATCTTTAACAACAGGAGCAGCATAAGGTAATGTTGGTGAGCATGGAGCTTGGAGCTAGCCCATCTAAATCTAGTGATAACTTGTAACTATGATAACTTGTAACTATTCCACTTCACAGGAATATAATGTAGACTAAAAGAGCCCATATTTGTAAAGTGATTGGCACAAAATTGAGTATATAATTTTGTCACCCAAGAAAAATTGTAGTGCTTGTCTTGACAAATGTATCTGAAAAATAGTCCAAGAAATGCTAGATAATGTCAGTTAAAGTGTTAACATGTTATGAAGAAATCTAAGCAATTGCTTGCTCTTAATTTAAGAGAACTCCTTGGAAAGTATTTGAGACAATATTATAGCAATGAAAATCAGTTATATTTTTAAGTTTTCTTTTGCCATCATAATAATTGGAAAGTGAAAAATAAGTTAATCATTGCAAACCATGCTGTAATGATCTCAATCTTCTGTTTAATACTACAGAAAATTTTTTGTGTAGGTTATTGAATGGCTTTAGTAAACATGAATGAACCTATAGATTTCTTACTATAATTGAAAGTTAGGTTAGGATTCTGTCACTAATGCTGAACATTACAACTAGTGGCAACTGTAAAAACAATAAGAGTATAGAGTTAGGTCCTATCAAAAGGGCATTAAAGACTTAAAGTCAATATAAAGTCAATATAAAAAGGGCTGGGATGTGGATCAGTGGTAGAAGTCTTAAGTGTGATCCCTAGAACTATATATACAGTAAAACAAAAAAACAAACAAAAGACCAAACAACAACAAAGAACATACAAGAAGTCTTGTATGTACCTCAAATATTTCCTAATTACATCATATAACTATACCTGGCTATGGCTCAAGTGGTAAAGCCCTAGCCTTGAGCTGAAGAGCTGAGGGACAGCTCCCAGGCCCAAAGTTAGGCCCCACGACCGGACCCAAAAAAAAAAAAAGTTAAAAAAAAAAAACAAGTTAAAATATACTCACAGCATTAAAGCAAAAAAAAAAAAAAAAAACCCACCAAACATAATAATTGATAACAAATTAAAGAAGGGAAATTAATAAAGAAAAAATTATTCTGAAGTGCTTATAATCCAAGCTATTTAGAAGGGCAGAGCCAGCCCTCACAGAAAAGTCCAAGGACTCTACTTCCAATTAATCAGCAAAAAAGCTGAACTGGATACATGGCTCCACTGGTAGAAGACCAGCCATGAGCCAAAAAGCTCTGTGAAAGCCTGAGGCCCTAAGTTCAAATCCCAGTCCCAGCATACACATAAATTTACATAAATGGGTTATTTTTATGCCATTACTAGAATTAGGCCATAAAAGCACTCTGGTTTGTAGAGTAAGGAGCTATAATTAAAACTATATAACAAAGAACACAATGTCAAACTAGTTCTGTAGATAAGTACAGCTCATACTACCACAGTATAAGACTCTACTGGTTTGTCTTGGAAAAAAAAAAAAAGCAGGAATAACCCAATATTGATTTCCACTATGTATAAAATCCAGTGAATTTACCATTTATCCAAAATGGCTGCAAATGAAGCAGCTAAGACAACTGAACCAATCAGATAGATGATTTGGAGAAAGGTACTGTCTGTGCAGAGGCAATTAAAAGCTAGAAGGGTCGACTTCTCCCCTGCCCCTAACAATAAGTAAACAAGACCAGCTATTATAAGGATGTTGATAGATTGTAATAGTATATCTGGGTCACTTGCATGTCAGAAAATTTAAGAAGCAGACTCATTCAGTTCAGTAAAAAGTTGTTTCAGATTATGAAGATATAAAAGGACAAGGGAGGGCTGGGAATGTGGCTTAATGGTATGAAGTCCTGGGTTGATGCCTCAGTACCATGTAAATAGAAAAAGCCAAATGGTGCTGTGGCTCAAGTGGTAGAGTGCTAGCCTTGAGCAAAAGCAGCTCAGGGACAGCCTAGGCCCTGAGTTCAAGCCCCAGGACTGGCAATCTATCAAGCAATAAAATAAAAATAAAAAGAGAGGGATATGAAATACACCACTCTTTCTCCTTTACAAAAAATGTACCGGATCCTTCAAAAAACTGATGCTGACCATTACCATGACCTTGATTTTTGTGGTAGTATTTAAATGTAGGTTCTGAATATATACATACCTAACACGTTAGGCTCACTCAACTTAGACAGTAACTGATGTATAGTGTCAAGGATCCAAGAAGCAGCCAATAAATGCTACTAAACTACTCCTGCATGGGAGGGAATCTATTGTTAAGGAGGAATCAACAGTTATATGTGGCTAGGTGTCAAGGGCTCATGCCTGTAATTGTAGCGATTCAGGAAGTTGAGATCTGAGAATAGCAGTCAAAGCCAGTCCAAGCAGAAAAGTCTGTGACACTCTTATCTCAAATTAAGCACCCAAAAAGCCAAAAAGCAGAGCTGTAGCTAAGGTAGTAGAGGGCTAGCCTTGAGGAAAACCAAACAAAACAAAACCAACAACTCAGGGACAATGCCCAAGCCCTGAGTTCAAGCCCAGAAATGGCATACCTCCCTACACCCACCCACCCACACACACACACACAACCAACCAACCAACCAAACAACAACAACAAAAGTTTTAACAGTTATAAGAAGAATGAAGGGTTAAAACCTATAATTTTGTTCCTGGGCTTAGATCAAACCTATTTCTTGACTTTTAAATCTTTTCATTTGCTCACCACCTATGCTTTTCCTCCTTTCCCTTCAATGGCTTGAGTCATTTTGCAGATCTGTCCATAGTTACTTACAATTTTTTCCCTTCCTCTCTTTTCCTTTCCCTCCCTCTCTCCTCCTCCCTTCCTTCCTTGGCTGGCTTTGAACCACAGTCCTCAGATCTTAGCCTCCTGAGTAGCCAGGATTACAGTCATGAGCCACTGGTCTCAGGGCTCTATTTTCTTTCTCTATAATTTTCTCCCTTACTTATGCATACTAAAGCATTAACAAATGTTGTTTTATTTTATATGTGACTACCCATAGAAAACAAATGTGAAGACCATTTAAAAGCCAAATATATTTTAGGTTAACTGGAGGGTGGAAGAGGTGGGAACAATTTAGGAGACTAGAAATATAATGGTCAATACAGGTGACGTGTTCTAAATATTATGTCTCAAGCATTTGAATTTAAGTGGTAATAAACTTTCAAAACTAATTTTGCAGCCTCATTAATAAAGTTTTTATTAGGGCAAATTAAGACATTAAAAGAAGAAGAAATTAATGACAAGCAGTAGGAAGTATATCTTATTATATCACTTTACTTCACAAGACCATAACTTTAAAACAATGGGAAGTAGTTAATGCCACAATGACAAAAAACTTTTATGTTGAATAAATTTAGCTTAATAAAAAACCACTTAATTATTTTTATCCTAATTTCTCAGATGAACAAAATTTCTCTAAATTTACAGATAAAGATTTGGGAATTAATAAATATTAGCATAAATTGTACACAAGGATTTCATTGTGATATTTGCATGTATATAATGTACTTTGATGAAATTACACTATGTATGTTATTCTTTCTTAATTATCTCCTTCTCCTTACCTTTAACAGTGTTTGTGGGTTTTACTGTGCTATTTTCATACATGTGCAAAATGTACTGCTATAATATTCCTCCTATACCCCTTCTCCTTTTCCTCCTCCTCCCACCTGCTGATTCACCCCTCAAACAGACCCCTTTTATAATCATGAATTATTTTTGTGTCTAGATTTCGCATATGAGCGAAGACCTAATATTTATCTTCTTGAGCTTGGCTCAACTTAGTTAATGATTTCTAGTTCCATCTATTTTCCTAAAAATAATGTAATTTCCTTCATTTTTATGGCTAAATATTCCATTGTTTGTATGTATGTATATATATATATATATATATATATATATACATATATATATATGTGATTATGTGTATGTGAACCGAGACTGGTTCCATATTTTATCTTGTGTGTTGATTTACATTTTTTGGACATATGCTCAAGCGTTCATAGTAGGAACATATGGTAGTTTCATTATTAGTTTCCTGAGGCACCTCCTTGCTGAGTTTCATAGTGGCCACACTAATTTACATTCTCACTAATAGTATAGAAAGTTTCCCTATCCCTCTCCCCAATCTTAATTTTTGCCAGAATTTGTTGTTTCTTTTGGAAATAATTTCTTTTTCGTGTGTGTGCATGCGCTGGTCCTGGGGTTTGAACTCAGGGGCTCAAGCACTATCCCTGAGCTTTTTTATTCCTTAAGGCTATAGTGCTCTATCACTTGAGTCACTGCTCCACTTCTGGCTTTTTGGTGTTTCATTCGAGATAAAAGTCTCACAGACTTTCCTGTCAAAGCTGGTTTCAAACATCATTCTCAGATCTCCTTAGTAGCGAGGATTACAGGTTTGAGCCAGCTGGGAATAATTTCTTAAAGGTAAAAGAGAAAAAGGTTTTTCCCAGGTTGGCTGACCTCTGGTAATGGGAAAGAGAAGAAACAGTGCATATCAATCAGGGACACATCTGAAAGTCAAAGGGGAATAAAAATCATTAAAATAATTTAATTTTAACATAATTGCATTATATAATTATGTATTTTATTAAAAGAATGAATGGATTCCCATTAAATTACTTAAAATCCTCTATTAAAACCATATACAAGTACATTAAATAACATTTAAAAGTCTATAGTATCAGAATACTAAAGAGAAATATAAACTACTATTAGTATCATATATTTTAATCAGTTTATTAGCAATGATTAGCTGAATTTCTTATCACTAATTGAAAAGTTTTTTAATGTAGTCTTTTTTAAAAATAAAAATGCTAGAAAAATTTATTAGAAAAGAAATATAATAGAGAAAGCATGCACTTGTCATGGAGAAGATGGACAATTAACCTGTCTCCATTATCTTGGCTGTTTTTCTCCTTACAGAACTTGGCTTTGGATTCAATAGTGAGAATTGGTTGGCTTTCTGATTGATAGGTCTCTTTTATGTTTCCTGTGTCTGTAATAACACCAATCATTTTTTTTCCCAAAAGCGAATTGCTTGTTGTATTTCATGATTAATAAGTTTAATACTGATAGCACTGATGGACTCTTTTCTGTAATGTTTTAAGATTATATTTAAATTGCTTGTTGTATTTCATGATTAATAAGTTTAATGCTCATAGCACTGATGGACTCTTTTCTGTAATGTTTTAAGATTATATTTAAACTAGAAACATACTGAAGTGCTGTCTGGTAAGCTTGGAGTACATTCTACTAAGTATAGGATAATTTCTTATTGAGTAAATTTTAGGTCCAAATATTTTCTTTCACAGGTACCATAATACTTTAAATATTCTTGCAAGTAAATATCACTGCATTTTCTTATAATCTTTTGAATACATCAGGCCTTATTTTTCAAAACTTATCCTTGATCTAAAGATTGATTGCAAAATAAAAAATCATTGTGAAGTACTACTTACACATTCAAATACTACAATAAACAACAAAACCATTTCAGAGAATTTTTATACAACCTAAGGCAGGAATATTTACATTTTATTGTCTGTACATATTTCATATTCATTGGATGTATATGCTTCCTACTGTTTCCTCTAATTGGTGACCTACTGACACCAAGTAACCAGATAGCAAAGGCTATCAAATACTTCCATTACTACTACCAGGTAACAAAAAAGCCTAAGTTTCTAGCCCTTTATATCTTAGTGCCGTGGTATGAATATGTGCCCCAAAACTTATGTGTTGGAATCTAAATGTCCTAATGCACAAGTTGGTGCCATTTGAGGGGGGACTTTGGGGAGTAATGAGGGTTAGATGACGTCATGAGGGTTGGATCCACATGATCAAACTAGTGGCTTTACTTTATTTTATTTAAAAAGGAAGGGCCCTGCCTGAACTGGCATATTTCTTGTCTTTTGCCACGTTATGCCCTTTTGCCATGTTATGATGTAACAAGAAAGCTATTATCCGATGTAAGCCTTCAACCTTGGACTCTTCAGACTCTAGAAATAAGAAATAAATTTCTCTTTAAATTATTTGGTGCTAAGTACTACGTTACAGCAACCCATCTAGGGCTAAGGCATTTAAGCATTTAGTTTTATCTTAATCTGCTGTCTTTGACTTAGCTTTATCACCAGGGTCAGGAAAAAAGACAGTGGTTTATTCTAGTTGTCTTTGAGCTTTAAAAGTAGGTTAAAGTGAAAACACAAAGATAGATAAATTACATACTAGAGAAAATTAAGTTAGTGGCTAGAAATGCAAAATAGTGACTGACCAAACACACTATGGCTTATCACTTTAAGTAAAACTACTAATATTATTCTGTTTAAAATATGACAAATCTGAAACAAATGTTAAACCAGTTAGATATCAAGACTGGATACCAATATGATAGGTATAAACTGGGACTGCCTAGACAAACTGGGGCAGAAGGCTACCTTCTTAAAAGGGTAGGCCTATCTGTCTGGACTGAGTTTGAACTCAAGAGACTCATACTTGTGGGTGGACAACTCTACCTGGGAGCCATACCACCTCTAGTCCCTTCTCCCTGATTTTTGCACTGGTTATCATGAAATGAGATAGGGTCTCACTTTCTTCTTGGCCCACAATTGTTATATTTTCTGTTGTGGGGGATAACAGGTACCACCATATGCTCAGCTTCTTAGCCTTTGAAATAGAGACTTGCAAACTTTTTTTTGTTTTTTTTTGCCTGGGCTGGCCTAGAACCATGAGACCTTCAATGTCAATCTCTCAGAGGAGGAGCCTTATATATTAAGGCTAAAACCTATGGTAACATTTGTTCACATGAGATTGGCAATTAGACCTGGACTCAAGTTTAGGAATTAACAAACTGGTGATTATAATTTGGGATTATATGGAAACAGGAGGTGGTAGAGGGGATAGAAATTATCAAGTTCATTATTTATGCTTATTTAGAGGATTATCTCTGGCAACTTACTATTCCTTTTAAAGCTTGAATAAAGCAGAATATATAAGTTAGTGGCCTGAGTATGAGACAGAATTATGGATAATTTCACTTATCTGTGTAAAGGCAAATGAAAATGATTATAATTAGATTTTCTATGAACTTAGCTGTGTCTGTGATAAACACATTAAGTAGAGTAAGTCTATTATTATGGCTAGAATTTACCTTTCACATTAAATTGAACTGCACATAAACAGGTAACTTGAAATAGGAAATGTGTTAAGCAAGCCTCTGTTTCTAAACAAGAAATTATTTTTAGTGGTTAGAAATCCAGAGGCTGTTATATCAATGTGCATGTGAATACTGCTATTTTTAGTACCAATCTAATATGAATGATGATGAATCACTCTTTGTTATTCCAGTAGGAAACAGAACTTGGGATTTAGTGCAGCACATTAGGTTAACTATGTCTCACTAACTGAACGCCCACACATTGACATCACAGGGCAGTGATACAGATCAATGACGCAAATACTGCCAGGAGCTAACATTAAGGCCACTGAAGTTAAACAAGCACTCAAGTGACATGGCAGTGCAGTCATCCACTATGAAGACTATATTAAATTAGTACTGCTAATGGTAAAATGGTTTGTGCTAAGCCAATCTTTAAAGATAGTTAATTACATCCCCTCCATATAACAGATTCTAATTTTAATTTTCCTCAGAGATTTTGATTTAGGGTCTGGACTTTTAAAAACACATCTTAAGGTTCTATAACCAAATGAATTATATGGAAAATGGCCTCTGTAGTAAGGCTCTTCATACAATCATGTGCAGATATTTTTTATTTAGTAAGCATTTTATATAACATGATATGCTTAACAAATAACATTAAGGTCATATTTAGAGCACTGCACCAGGACCTAATAATTAACTTCAGTGTAGATCTTATCCTCACTATTTCTTCTGTCTTATTACCTTTAATAATTTTAGTTCTACTATTATTGGACATAAAACATTTTATTATTAAAGATGGATTAGAAAAGATGGATTAGAAAAGATGGTATATTATGAGGTTTTTAAAATATCATCTCAGCAAGAGTCTTGGGGGTTAGGGGAAGAAGGGAAAGAGGGAGAAGAGTGAAAAAAGAAATGTTGAAGAGTAGAAAGATCTATTATACATTATGAGAGTTCTAAAAGCAAAGGCTAATGTGACAAATATTTGAAGTTGTATGATAGGTTCATTAATAATGTTCATTGCACTGTTGTAAATGTTAAAAATTTACACTGACAAAGGCAAAGGTGAAATAAAGCCCCATCTATTTCTGACATACACACATGCATACAAAAAAACTTCTCTCAAATTAAATGTACCCACAGAAAAATTTAAATCTCTTCTACAACAAGGAACAGAGAATAAAAGAACCTTGTGAGAGTTTACATTGTGCTATAGGTTTTGAAAAGAAACTAGTCCTGTACATTTAAATAACTATACTTCCTCAGTTTATAAAGGAACATCACTTTCCAGCAAGACTGGAAAGTCAAAGGGAAAGAGGAGCTGGAAGTGTCTCCCAACCTTTGGTTCTATCATGATTAATCTAGCAACTAAAAATTGCATCAAGAACTCTTTCTCAGGCACTTGCCTTGGTGTCACCTCTTTAACAAGTGCTGTTTCTTATGAAACAATCATTGGTCAAGAGCTTTCCTATAGCCTAAGCTTTCTTTTCTAAATAACCAATCATTTGAAAGGAATATCTGCAAAACATAAAACCTGCTGAGAACAATTGTCAGTTCTTTTTTAGAGATAATCTTTAAATTTAGATTGTTCCGTAGAAGACAGCAAAGACTACTTAGGATAATCTTTAAATTTAGATTGTTCCATAGAAGAAACCAAAGACTATTTCCCAGAAGTGTTGAAAACATTTCTATACATTTTTACACCATGATGGCTTATAATGCCTTATCTTTCTCAATTGTTTTATGTTTTCTGATAATTTGTTGTTGATCCTCTTCTACCCTACTTTTTCCAGCCTCTTCAGTTTAGTCCCTGTCAGCTAACTGTCTTAATATGGGGGAAAAATATACTAAAACTCACTAGGTCCATGGTGTGCTATTTAGACTGAGAAGAAAAAAAAAGAGAAAAATAGGAACTCTATTATATCTTTTTTATAGTCTTCAACCTTCAGGTTCTAACATTACCAGACTAAGAACCAGATCCTTATTTATGGTGAATTTTTTTGGTCTTGAACTCAGGCTTGAACTCAGGGCCTGGATACTATCCCTGAGCTGTTTTGCTCAAGGCTAGTATTCCACCATTCTGAGCCACAGCTCTAGTTCTGTTTTGTTTTGTCTTGTTTTTTTTTTTTTGTCCATCATGGGGCTTGAACTCTGGGCCTGGATGCTGTCCCTCAGCTCTTTAGCTCAAGGTTAGTGCTCAACCACTTGAACCACAGTGCCACTTCCAGTTTTCTGGTGGTTAGTTGGAGATAGGAGTCTCATGTATTTTTCTGCGTGGGCTGGCTTTGAAAGTGATCCTCAAATCTCAACCTCCTGAGTAACCAGGTTACAAGCGTGAGCCACCAGCACCAGGCTTCTACTTCTGGTTTTCTGGTGGCTAATTGGAGATAAGAGTCTCATGGGCTTTCCTGACTGGGCTAGCTTTGAACTGAGATCTTCAGATCTCAACCTCCTAATTAGTTAGAATTACAAGTCAAGTGACACGCTATGGGGACATTTCATGATGAAATTAAGTACAGAAAGATAAGGGGACAAGGTTTTCTTTGCTTGTGGCTATGAAATAGCCAATATTTTGATTGGAGGTTTGAAATCTCCCTTTTACAAATTGTTCCCTCATCCATATTGTTTCTTTCCCAAAGCAGAACATTTTTAGTTTATTTTTCTTTATTCTTATAACATTTACTTAATTTTTTATTATCTTTAAGTAGTTGTACAAAGGAGTTGCATTTGACAAAACAATTTATGAATGAAATGCATTTCTTATGAATCATTTCAGATATCCTGTAAATATGAAAGCAACTATGTGCCTATTTTTTACAAAATACAAACTCTGTTCTGTATATTTATCTTAGAGATCTTTCCTTACTGATAGTCAGAGATGTTTCAATCTCCTAATAGTTGCACAGTATTCCTCTGTAAGAATATACCATACTTATTTCTCTACCAAAATTCAAGTTGTTCAAACTTTTCCTATTTCAACAATGCTTAATGAATACCATTATACAAATATTTCATGTTGGTGTATCTATTGGTGAATTTACTAGAAATAGATGTCAAAGAGGGAAAGATCTCTAAGATCTTTAACTTACTTTAGTTTTGACATTAGCAAATCTCAGTGTTTATACTAATATGCATTTTCATCTACACTTGTAGCTACCTAACTTTTTTATAATTTTATAATTTTATAATTGTCAGTCTGGAGTTAGTTTGCATTTTTCTTGAGTAAGGTTGAAATATCCATGTTTAAATGACATTTATTTTTCCCTTTCTTGGTAAGTCTGTTCCTACCTACTGTCTATTTTTGTACTGGATTTGCAAGGCTCTATACATCTAAGAAGGTAGCTTTTTCTAATTTGCTACAGATTCTTTATTTTTCTTTACACTGGCATTTTTCTCCTCTACTCAGTCTATCTATCTTTCTATCTATCTATCTATCTATCTAGTTTTGGAATATGGTGATGAGTACCAAAACATTAGAAGCTAGAAGCTGAAATTTAAGATAAATTATTCAAAGATAGGATCTTCTGAAAATGTGTGCTATAAAATCTGGATAATATGCTTTTAGGAAAAGGCTTTCATGTCCAACAAAAGTTTAGAAGATACCAAAAATAACAACCACTTCTTGAAAATTCATAATGAAAATTAGCACATTAAAACCACTGAGAAGCCTTCAGCAAATAAATCTCTTCCCTAACATCACCTAACTTACTGTTCCTTTCTCTCTTATGATATTTAATAACATTCCATGATACTTATTGTACTCTTCGAGCCTTATCTAGACTAGATATATGACTACATATTTGGACTACTAGTGTGCTACTATTAAGAGACTGAAATATTTCTATGTATCAGTAGAAGGAGGTCTACATGTTTCCTTATATAGCATCTTATAACTCTCATAACCCTCTCATAACCCCAACTTCAATCTTCTTGTTCTATATTTTTTGTCACAGGAAGAACAGTGCTGGCTACTTCTTGAATGAAAGGACAATAGTAGAAAGAAACTAACCCCCGGTTGTAGAGCAAAAAGCCACAACAGCAGCAATAAGAAGATCTGGGAAGCTGGCCTGAGCAATCTGGAGCCCAAAGGGAAAGATACAAGACTTGAAGATGGAATTTATTGCTATTCTTATCCTGGTGGGGAGGGTCATGAGGCTAAATCCAGGAGGGTTTTGAGTTCAAGGCTTGCTTGGACTATACAGTCCAAAGCCAAAACCAAAAACCAAAAATACCTTGCCACTTTCTGAGATTGTTCATTAGTTTCTTGGCTTCCCTATGTAAAGTGATGTATAAAGAATCAACGATGATACCTCTCAACAAACTTTAATTCACTTTGACATTTTTTCTATACATAAGTCAAACCACAAAATATTAAGCAGAAATCCAGCAATTTTCATTAAATGGTCTACATATAGGTATAGCTATTTGTATACTCAAATGGATGTGTCTATAAACAATCTTAATCGGTGTTTGCAGTGAAGATTCTAAGATACTAAAATATTTCTAAGTATAAAAAGTCTATTTTTGGTATCTATTAGTTAGCAAGGCAAACAAGCATATATTTTAACAATTCATTTTAATCTATCAATAGAATGCCTGCTAAGCAAAAGAAATATTTTAGCAGACAGAATCAGAGATGAAAAGACAATTTCTATTGTTAAGGAAACAAAATGGAAGATACTTTAGTTAAATAAGATTTTATGCCAGAGAAAGACAGCATAATTGTTTCTGCTCCTATAAGATTCAGAAGTTTAGCACGTTTCTCTCCCAAGTACTGATAGTCATCAGTGATAGGTATTAGTAAATTAATTAGTTGGTATTCTCTTTATAGGTCTATTATGAGCAATAACCATTTAATTACTTTAGGAAATGTGCCTCTGCACAGTCATATTGTTAAATTTAAGTTCTCCTTCTGAACACTCATTCTCAGAACTAGCTAAAGAGATTGCTAACGTTTAATTAAGAGGTTATTCTAGAATCAAAGACTCCTTACTTAGAATGAATATTTGATTTTTTTTTTTTTTTTTTTTTTTTTTGGTCGGTTGTGGGGCCTGAACTCTGGGGCCTGGGCGCTGTCCCTCAGCTCTTCAGCGGAAGGATAGCCCTCTACCACTTGAGCCACAGCACCACTTCCAGCTTTTTTCCTTATGTGGTGCTGAGGAATCGAACCCAGGGCCTCAGGCATGCAAGGCAAGCACTCTACCACTGAGCCATCTTCCCAGCCCCATGAATATTTGATTTACCTAAACTCTTCCCATGTTTTTCTTCTTTTTATAGTATATCCTACACCATGAATGATAGAACTCTAGAATAACAAAAACAACAACTCCATTTTTACGTCTCTATAACTGCTGGACATTCTTCCTTGAGTCAGAATCTACTTTTTTATAACTCTCACTTGTCAGTCTAAATTCTGTCCTCAAGAGGTACAGAGAACAATGTCTTCCTAGTAACTCTTTTGAGGTTCAACATCCTTAATATATTTTCACAGTCTTTCATAAGAATGATTTTATGTTTCAGTGTCCTTTTGGTTACCTTACCTGGAACAATCCCAGTTTGTCAACACATCTTTTACACGTGTTAACACAATTATCATCTAACCCGCATAAAACACCATTTGTTTTGAACTATTTTTAGTCCAAGATTTCATTTGTTTTCTTTTTTTGAAATGAGTTTCAATAGATGACTCACAGTGAATTCTAATTCTGATAAAATAAGAAATTTCTATTTATAAAGTTAAGTCCTTTTCTCTTGTACTATAGTGGGCACTATCATTTGTTGTGGGTCTGAAGCTCCTCTGTTTGAGGAGTCACTCTGGCATGATATAAAGACCATTACTCCTACAGGTGCTAAAACTACTTATATATAAGCAATGGGGCACAGTTATTTGCTTGACACCTAAGAAGGCTCAGGAAATGTTAGTTTTTCTCTTCTTCATTGAATTCAAAACATCTATTGAACATAGAGAAATGTGTTTGTTTCTCTGAAAGGAACTAGGGCTATACATACTTATAAAAGTTAATTTTCAATTATTTCTGTGTATATATCAAGTGTTATGAGATGAGAAAAATCAAAGCAAGAGTTTCACAGAACAGATGATATTTAAAAGAAGATCCTAATTTATCACTCGAAGAGCCAACTCCACAATAGGGCTCTTAAGAATTTGCCACATATTCTTAATGAAAATATGCTTCTGTGACCTGCCTACTAACCCAAATTTAGAAACCATGCTGAATTTCCTATTCTGCTTACTATCCTACAAAATAAAATTTTGCACATGCTAAACTGTCTTTAGCACATGCTACAGAGATCTATTAATATGGACATACAATTACTCATTTAATAAATAATTTTCTATTTATAAGTTATTAAGGGAAAATGACTTAAATTTCAAAGTATCTCTCATCAGAGGGCAATTTGCTGACATGTCATCAAAGCACTGTGGTACAAAAACACCTAAGCAACAAGTTGTTTGGCCAAAATCTCTTAATAGTATAAAATTTGAAATTCAAGATAGTATTTCCATCTGTGCAGAAACCAATGACATGCTAGAGATGGCATAAAAGAAAAATGAGGCAGGGATTCAAATTAGACAGTATAATAAATCAAATAGTGAGCAGAAGAGCAAATTGGGAAGTAGTCCAAAGGTGACTGCACTTTTAGGTATGTAAGAGTTCAATAAGGTGAAGAATTATGGGAGGACAGACATCAGTGCTAGAGATTGAGCCCAGGGCCTTGGGCACATTGGGCAAGAGCTCTACTGCTGAGCCAAAACTCCAGCCACTGTGATGTTGAATGTGGCAGGAACTATGTCTTAGTTTTCTTTGAATTCCTAACAACTAATACAATACACTTCAGGAAATACTTAATAAATCCACAGGGGAAAAATAAGATCAGCATTTTCTCTCCAGGCTATCTATCTACTTTTCTTAAAAAAAAAAAAAAAAAAACTCTGTTCCCAAGTAGCACTAACTCATAAAAGCAAACCAAACTAACTTTCCTAACTTGGAGGCTTAGGGCCACAAGTATCTATTTTTCTTCCTAGTTTCACTGTTGTATTAATTTTCCTTCTTTGAGACTTTCTCCTTGTTATCTGTTGCTTTGCCTTTCTTGCTACTCTTTGCTATTGCTAACTACAGTAGTAGTTCAAAAAGGAATTTATCACAACAGAAACTAACAATGAATAAAAAGAGGAGATGAATTCCAGTAGTCATTAGGCTTTTCTCTTCCTGTTTTTGTCTCTTTCAGGATATATACAAGAAGTCTGAGGGCATACTGGTCTTTATAAAGATTTTAACCCCAGTTTACTACTCCTTCCATCTATATTCCATCTTGTAAATCTGGATAGACACAGAAAAGAAAAAAAGTTTCCCTTTGTCCTTTCCTGTGTTCCTAAAAATTCTGTCCAGTAATTTTAAGAGTTTTCATTATTACAATGTATTATGTACAGAATGAGCTGTCTGATTTCCAGTGAAACAGAGAAACCTGGCCCTGTAAAAAAAATATGTCTTCCAAATAATACTATGAGTACTAATTAGTACTGTTAGTACTCCAGGCACATTAGAAGTAAGATAGGCCTTTTGGTACTGAATGAAGTGGTTGCTGCACATATAAAATCAATCGATTTATGAGGAGGGGGTTACAGATTACAGTTATAAACTAAACACTGAAATTTATAATTTAAGATTTGATTATCTGACTGGGATTAGTATTTCTTGTATTTTATTTTCCAATGAATATTTTCATTTGCAAATGTACTTGAAAAGATTGATGCAATATTAATTTAAATGTTTCAAATATAAACAATGTTTATTGAACACAATTTGACAAACATACTGTTTTTAGACAAATGATAAAATACCTGCTATAATGGAGACATTCAATCAAGTACAGTCAAAAATTAAAATTATTTTCATGAAAACCTAATTGGCAAACTGAAGACAGGCAGAGTTTATTATATTGCTTATAAATCTTACAGTTTCTTTTTCTTTTTTTTGGAGGGGGGTCACTCGTGGGGCTTGAACTCTGGGCCTGGGTGCTGTTCCTCAGCTCTTCAGCTCAAGGTGAGCACTCTACCACTTGAGCCACAACACCATTTCCAGTTTTCTGAGTGGTTTATTGGAGATAAGAGTCTCATAGACTTTTCCTACCCAGGTGGGCTTTGAACCACGATCCTCAGATCTCAGCCTCCTGAGTAGCTAGGATTATAGGCATGAGCCACCAGAGCCCGACCTACAGTTTCTTTTAAGCTTATTATTATGTGAACACTCCCTATCGTGAATTATCCTAACTGTCAGTTAGAGAAATTTCAGTTAGACAAATTTCTAACTCTAACACGGCTATTCATATATTTTTAACATCATTTGTAGGTCATACAAAATCAACAATATTGGCAGCTATGGGTAGCTGAGAAGAAACATATAAGAAACATATGTGTCTATATCATCATGTACCAAATGACTTCAAGGGCCTTAAATGGCCTACAGGCCAGACATTCCCTACTGCTGTTCTAAGATATGTAAGGTTTTTCAAATGACAGGTTAATGTTGAGCTAATTTTCTGGAAAGAAGTTAAAGAGTTAAATTTATTAGAAAGCTTAAGTAAAGTGGGAAGGAAGGAAGCACCATATAATCTGGTTTACCAAGGACAGTCTTGATTTACAGCAGTCATGGGGTAATTAAGGTTTTACACTCTCAAAAGTATCTCAATTTGAATTCTTATTCATTCTGGTAAAAGAGTGGAACCATTATGGAAATCAGTATGTCAAGTCCTCAGAAAATTAAAATAGAACTTCTATATGGTCTAGCCATACCACTTTCTGGGTTCAGAACCCCAAAGAATCAGCTTACGATGAACATAATAAACTTATAGAGATAGCTGTATACTCATGTTTATTGTGGAACTATTCACAGTAACCATATGATGCATCCAGCTGAGGTGCCCAAAGATGGAGAAAGAAAATGGACAAAGAAAATGTGGCTTATTTTTTTACTTAGTCATAAGAATAATAAAATATGCTGTTAGCTGGAAAATGGATAGATCTGGAGAATAAATCATCATATTAAGTAAAATAAGCCAGATCCACAAAGACAAGTATCATATTTGCTCTCATTTATGGAAACTGGAAGAACACAACACAAAACAAAACAACTAAGGTCATGAAAATAAAAGGAGGACTACTAAGTAAGGGGAGAAGGAAAAAAGGGCAAGGGAAAGGAAGAAAGGAAAACAAGAGGGCTGGAAATGTGGCTTAGTGGTAGATGCTTGCCTGGCATGCATGAAGCCCTGGGCTCAATTTCTTAGTACCACATAAACAGAAAAGGCCAGAAGTGGCACTGTGGCTCCAGTGGTAGCCTTGAACAAAAAGAAGTTCAGGGACTGTGCCTAGGCCCTGAGTTCAAGCCCCAGGAAAAAAAAAAAGGAAAACAAGAAAGATTAATAGAAGGGTGAATATGATAAAAATATATTATATATGTAGAAATGTCATGAGGAAGTTCCTTACCATATACAATATAAAAAGCTATCCTAATTTGGGTGATAATAAAGTATATGGTCACCCTACTTACTTTAAAGTAAAAATTATTAGATACTCCATATATACTGAAAGCCAAGAATTGAAATGGATACAAAGAAATGTAATACATGTTTTCTGTTCTCATTCTTTAGAATTAGTGGGGGACACTGAATAAAAATTTTAGGTTAAATAGTAAATCTTTTAATAATTTTAAAAGTACAACTTGAAGAAATAACAAAATAACACACAATTATTTGATAAATAAGTCGTCCCATAATTGGTATTATGAGCTTTCAGAGAAGACAGGGATTACTTTCTACAAACAACAATATCACAGCATTATTACCATGTATTGAATGCTTTATAGGCTGCCACGTGTGGGTTAGAGTATATTATTTACATAAATTTTAGTTAACCCTCAAAATTATCTAATGATAATTAACCAGGATGGGATTTTTACTTATAAGAAATGCACTTACAGAAGTTAAGTAACATGTGCAAGATCATATAGGTAGAGGGCTAGGATTTAAATTCAGGTTCTCTCTCTATGTGTGTCCAAATATTACTGCTAGTGTCTCTGTCTCTATTTCTCTCTGTTCAGAACAACAGGAAATAATTGTCTCACAGTTTTGGAGAACAGAAGTATTAAATGTTTGTAAGTGTGGTTCCTTCCAATGGATATGCAGGAAAATCTATTCTTTGCCTGTCCTCTATATTTTGGTTGTCTCCTGGCAATCTTGGGAATTTCTTGTCTTAAAAATTCCAGCAAGGGCTGGGAAGGTGGCTCAGTGGTAGAGTGCTTGCTTTGCATGCTTGAGGCCCTGGGTTTGATTCCTTAGCACCACATAAGCAAAAAGAAAAAAGCCGGAAGTGGTGCTGTGGCTCAAGTGATAGAGTGCTAGCCTTGAGCTGAAATGCTGAGGGACAGCGCCCAGGCCCAGAGTTCAGGCCCCATGACCAGACCTCCCGCCCCCAAAAAAGAAAATTCCAGCAAGCTGTATATGTCTATCTTCACATGACATTCTTCCTGTGTCTATGTATCTGTCTAAAATTTCCATTCTTATAGATAGTAGTCATGTTAGATTGGGACCCATATTAGCCAGTGACTCATCTATTGGTCTCATCTTCACATATGATGATTCCCATCAACTGAGGACAATTTTTCCCTCAAAAGATTTTTGCTGATGTCTAGAGATAATTCTAGTTGGAATAAATGGGGATAAGTATAAGTGGGCAGTGAGTAGTAACTATGGCTTCTTTTAAGATATGAAATAATTCACAGGACAACCTCTTAGCGCTAAGGAAATGTTCAGTAAAGGAAGATTATGACAAATATGTTAAAGGTTAAAACTCAGCTCAATCTTAAAGTACTGGTAGCATTTGGACAGACTACAGTGGTGGTGACTAGGGTAAATTCTAGGTAGAGAAAATAGTACTGAAAAGTTCAGGAGCCAGTGAATAAGTTCACTTTAAAAAGACTCAAGGGAAGCAATGTTGGAGGGAATAGACTACAGAAATCTGGCCTGAATTCACTGAAGGTTTGAGCAGAGAAGTAACATGAACAATCAAATATAGTAACAGTAGTCAAGAAGTTAGGACAAACAGACAAGTTAGGAAATGCTACTGCAACAAATGACAGTGTTCAGTGTTTGTGCTTTTATCCACTGGTAGTGAGAAAGAAAGGAAGAAACTACAGGCATATATATACTATTATGTGTCATACTTTTTTTGCTGTTGTTACAAATGGCAATAAATTACTATTCTTACCTGTAATGCACTGAAATTGTCCATCTTCTCTTCTTATTGTAAATGCTTCCCCAGGGTTAACTTGTACCAGAATAACCTAAAATGAGGAAAAGAAGGATTAGTCAAATCAATAAAAGAGCACATTAGTATATTAAAAAACAAAATGTTTCTAGAAAGCAGATGTAAGCTATTTCACTTTATAGAACTGAGAAAAATGGAGAACACACACTAATAACGTTGGTTTATTAAAATGAGTTTTTCCTAGGTCAAATTTAGGCCAGATGTAAAGGGAATAGAAAAGGAAATAGTAGGGTTGGGGAATGGCTCAAGAGCTCAAGGCCCAGAGTTCATATCCCAGTACTTGGGGGAGGAAGAAGAAAAGAAAAAGAAACTAGTGCAAACTTTCATCAAAATGTCAATGAACTTCACTCAATAATTAAACACAGTTAATCCAGAATATTTAGATTATCTGTCAAGAGTTCATCAGTTGCCAACTATTGTTTGTCTAAAGTATAAATTGATAGGTAGGCATGAATTGATACTACTTGAATGTAGTTAAATCATTTTAAGAAATAAACTAAAATTATATCAAGAAATAAACTAAATTAATAAATATTAATAAAAGAAAATTACTAGAAACACTTAAACTCAGGGAGGACTTCGAACTTGCTAAGTAGTTGCTCTACCAGTTGAGTAACATCCTTTAGGCTTTTTTGATCGTTTTTTTTCTAAATAGGGTCTGCCTGGCTTGGATCATGGTCTTCCTATTTACAATTGCATGACAGGCATGCAACACTATGCCTAACCTTCCTTCCTTTTTTTAAAAAAATTGGTTGAGATAGAGCATCACAAACTCTTTGCCAAGGCAAAGTCCTGAAATCCTATCTTGTAAGTAGAGAGGATTGCATGTATAAGGCCTTGTATCCAACTCTGAGGATACTCTTCAAATGTAAATGGCAAAAAATTAGTGCCTGGAAAAGAGCTGTTTCTTTCAAGCATCTTATGCACCCTGTCATATCTCTCCTGTTTTCCTAATAGTTTCTGCTAACCTCACGAGTCAAATTATAAAGATCCTGGACATACTAGAAAAACAGTAGGTATAAAGACACTACAAACTTTAATGGTAAAATGCTAAAATATAATTATTCTTATACATAGTCTATATAACTGTCTTACCAATAAATGTAAACTATAGGTCTAAATAATCTCATTTATATATAAATTATATTTTTAAATTATTAGTATCTTAATAGTTTCAAATATAAGCTGTTTACAATTTTGTTTTTTTATTCTATTTGAATCATAGTATTCTCTCAAAATACAGATAAATAGAGGCTGGAGGTGTGGCTCAAGTAAAAGAGAGCTAGCCAAACAAGTAATTCCAGCAAGCATCAGACCCTGAATTCAACACCAGTACTGGAAAACATCACAACAACGTCTCTGTCCCCCCCCCCCCCAACAGAAACAAAATAACAGGTAACTAAGAGATTTGATAATTCTAGAGATTTGATTACTCTATAGTAAAACCAATCCATTCAATATACCCTTGGTATCCATGCATATATGATTCTGAGGAGACTGTTGTTGAGGAAAACACCCAAATGTTCAGAGAACATGGAGCTCAGTACACTAAAAGTTCTCACATTTACCTATACTGCATCTACATTAGGTCTTAGTATCTGTAAGTTGAAACTGCATGGAGTAGGCTACATTACTGTTACAAAAAATACAGTTGTACCTATTAACACTGCATACCAAAACTAAATCTTATTTTCTACTCTTTATCTTAAATACTGCAGATGTCTGATTCATTTTTCCCCATAACACTGCCAAACTTCTGCTAAGATATGTCACTTTCAGCAAATCTAAAAATTTCACCCTATCACTTAACACATTTCAATGCCCCTTGAGGCTTGGGAGGATGTCTGGAACTTTTACCTTGTTTCTTTTGCCTTTTGGACAATGTACTGTATTTTTAGAAAATGAAGTATAGGCAAAATACTCAGCAAATCACACAATGACTTAAAGAAATCTGATGATAATGCTGCACTCACTGAAAGCTTCTTATTAACTGAGAACATAATACTTGCATGAGAATTTTTGGTCTTACAATTTATTTTTTATTTCATGAATGAGTTAACTAACCAAATAACTAATTTACTGTTTTTCACCACAGCCAGGTGAAGGAAATCAGTGAATATAAGCTTACTGTAACTTTAAGTTTACAAACTAGTAAATTTCTAGTTTTAATTCACTGACAGAACTTATACTAAAAAAAGTCATCTCATTCCTTAATACTAATTACATAATATTTAGATTAAAATTATAAAATTAGATTGAAGTGTTAACTCATAAATACATACATTACAAAACCACTTCCAGAACTTAAGCACTTTACTTACTGTTGCTTGCATCCTTTTCAATTTTCTCATACAATTGTTTCTACCACAGCTACCAACAGCTGCTCTAAGATTCAACTGTTTCTGCTCCCAAAGTTCCAATTTGTTCCAGTTCACTAAATATGAAGGTAATTTTCACTGGCAAACTGGACTTCAAACTGTCCTTAGTCTAATATGGCAACTTTTACAAACTTCATTCTGGTAGCATCTTACATTATTTTACAATGGTCCAGTGTAAATACATGTAGAGATGGGATGTCAGAGGTACAATTGATTATTAGAATACTCATCAACAGCCACTTCCAAGCTTGCTATCAAATTAGCCAATGTGCAGTAAGCATCTATTGTGCATGAATGTATCTGGTTACCATAGTAACAAATAAACAAAGAACAGCAGTAGCATCTGATTCTGGATCATCCAATGTCAGCTAACAAATTAGATTTTAAGAGTAAACTGTTTCCAAATATATTTCATTATAAAGCTGTATATTTAGTTATATACTTTTTGCCTCTGCTCTTGGAGAATGGAAGTTTATATTTACTACATATAGATATGTATGTAGGTTATATATATATATACTACATGTAGATATCTATGTAATGAAGTAGACAGCATCATATTTAACAACAATATATCCATAGAAATGATAATCTACTGGTTTAACTGACTCCACAAATTTAAACCATTTATCAAAGACTAGTAACTGTCTTACAATAATTTATTTCTGGATCATTAGTAATCACATTTAAATTATGCAAACATATAAAAGGTAAATGCATCTAAAATAATTTTAACTGAGACAAAATCCAGACTATAAAATTTGTCCTACCGAGTACAATTTAGTAGTTCTTAGTATATGAAAAGCTGTACAACCATCAGCACAGCAAATTTTTAAAGTTTTGTTAATTCAAAAAGAATCTTTTATAAACTTTCACTACTGGTTTCTCTCATTTAGCATATTTTTCAGATTTATCCAAATTGAAGCACATATTGAAGTACTGCCTAGCAGTTTGTGGCTAATATTCTATTGCATATATATATGCAATATATGGACATTTAGAAATAATCTGTTATCTATTATGAATGCTACTGAACAATTTTTGCATGGACATATATTTTATTTCTTTTGGAAAAGGAACTTTGGCCCCTATAGTAACTGTCTGAGGAATTTACATTTTCATTCCTACTACTAGTATGCAAAGTTTCAAACTTTTCCACATCTTTTCAATAATTTATCACTTATTATGTGACTACTGAAATTACAGCCATCATAGTAAGTATGATAGAGTATATCATTGTGGTTCTGACATCATTTTCCAAATAACTGTTAAAAATCTTTTCATGTGCTTGTACACAATTGTCAAATCTCTACCTTTTACTTGGGTTGTATTTTTATCATTGAGTTATAAGAATTCTTTATATATTTGGAACACAAGCTCCTTATCAGATACTTGGCTTGTAAATATTTCCTGCAATTATTTGTCTTCTAAATTTCTTCTTTCTTATTTATTTTTGCATCATTATTCTAAGTGAAGTACTGAAGTCTCCAACTATTATTTTTTGTCTCTTTTCCTTCAAATTTTTCAATTATCACTTCAGATATGTGGAAGCTCTGTCTGCTGTTAGGCCAAATGATCTCTTTTTTCACTATAAGGCTTGTAGTAGCTTTTCATTCAGTACTTGGATTTGAACTCAGGGCTTCACACTTGCTAAGCAGGCACTTTACCATCTTACTTTTTTTTTTTTTTTTTTTTGTCTTGTTGGTCATGGGGCCTGAACTCTGGGCCTGGGCGCTGTCCCTCAGCTCTTTAGCTCAAGGCTAGCACTCTAACTTGAGCCATAGCACTACTTCTGCCTTTTTCTGCTTATGTGGTGCTGGGGAATCGAACTCAGGGCCTCATGCATGCAAGGCAAAGCACTCTTCCACTGAGCCACCTTCCCAGCCCCCATTTGACCTATTTCATTAATCCCTCTTTTTTCTTTCTTTTTGGTTGGTCATGGGGCTTGACTCAGGACCTGGTCACTGTCTCTGAGCGCTTTTGCTCAAGGCTAGCACTGTACCACTTTGAGCCACAGCTGGTTTTCTGATGGAGCTATTTTATTTCTGGTGTCAAACTATTTTATTTATTGACTAATTAGAGGTAAGTCTCACAGACTTTCCTGCCCAGGCTGGCTTTGAACCATGAGCCTCCAAAGTAGCTAGGATTATAGGTGTGAGCCATTGCGGCTGGCAATTATTAGCCTTTTTTTGCATTGGTCATTTTTGGGATGGGTCTAGTTTTATGCCCAGGCTGACCTGTACTATGATCTTCCTATTTGTGCTTCCCTTTGTAGCTGGGTTGACAGGAACATGCCATTGTGTTCTCTTGTAGCTTGAGATCACAGGCATATTCCATGATGCTGACCCTTTGGTTAAGGCGGAGTCTTACAAACTTTCATGCCTGGGCTGGCCTCAAACAGTGATTCCTCCAGTCTTTATTCCCAAATAGGATTACAGGCTTTTTAAAATTTAAATTACAGCATTTTTTATATTTAAAGTAATTTACTTGGTATTAGTTTTGCTTCATTAATACAGAAAACTTCACTTCTATTTTGGTTATAGTTTGCAGAGAACCAAAGAGCAGTTTTTTTCCTAAAAGAAATTTTTCCTAACTGGGCTGGGGGTTTAGCCCAGCAGAAGGGCGCCCGCCTGGCATGCTCAAGGCCCTTGGTTTGGTCCTCAGCCCTGGGGAAAAAAAAAGAAATTTTTCCTAACTATAGAATAGCCAGGAGTTAATTTAATAGAATATCAATGCTTTTGTTGATGAATCCTAGACTATATCAAAATCCACAGCTATTACATTTCATTGCTTTAAGGTATTTCTTTCAGAGTTTGATAACTCTCTTTCATAACAATATATCTTATTAAAGTATTATAAAATATTTAATATTTCTATTATAATTTTATAGTAGCTTGAATTATGTGAAAATATTCAGTTAAAAAAATATTCAGTTAACTGCTCAAATAAAATAGCTTACCAGTTAGGCACTTAAAATAACATGTTAAATTTTATTTTTTGGAAATATATTCTTCAATAACAAATGAATTAGATGATATTGATCCCAGTTATTCAGTAAGAATCCTAATATTGTTTTGTGCCAAATATAAAAATCAATTCTAGCTTAAATTCTTTAGACCTGTGTTTCTTAATGACATTTTAGAAAGCTTCTTCCTTTTAGAGTACTTTATAATTTATACCCAATTTGTAAGACAGATTTTATTTTGGAACAAGAATTAACAGAGAATTTTATACAGAGATAGTACTTGAACATGAACGAATTTATTTTTTTTTAGCGTTGCATAGCTGCATCTTTATCATAAAATTAAATTCTCAAAAGGCAATAATACAAGCAGATTTTCCAATGTGAATCTAGTATATAAGGCATCTTCTGTTTAAAAAAGCTTATAAATAACATCCGAGCTTGAAAAATGTATTTTCCCATGAAATGCTGTTAGAAATCGCACGGTATAACCATATAGGAGGGGAAAAAACCTCCAGCAGAAAAGAGACTAAAATAATGGTTATATTCTAACCTTTACAAAAGCTTCTAAGAAAGAGGAATTTAACAGAAACTATTTTAATTTTCAGGCAAACATAGAGATCAGTGTTTTAGATATCAAATTTATGATTGAGGGTCTGGACCACAATTTTGGGGCACAATATTTTTTTTTTTTTGGGTCCGGTCGTGGGGCCTTAACTTGGCCTGGGCGCTATCCCTCAGCTCTTCAGCTCAAGGCTAGCACTCTACCACATGAGCCGCAGCGCCACTTCCGGCTTTTTTCTTTTTGCTTATGTCGTGCTGAGGAAATGAATCCAGGGCCTCAGGCATGCAAGGCAAGCGCTCTATCACTGAGCCACCTTCCCAGCCCCTGGGGCACAATATTATTTTCACAAAGATATGGGTTATTACTGCAGTACCTTAGTCATCTCAACGCTAAAGTTTATTAAATATTTATAGCCTGGTATGCAAGTTATCAATTTTTTAAATACATGTATTCACAAATTTGTAATTTTTAAAACTTAAAAGCCTAAGTTTTTAAAGTACTTGTAGCTCAGATTTTTTTGCTTCTGATTTCTAGTTTAACTAACAGAGCTTTCATCTCCATGAGTTAGTAATAAGATAGCAATACCATTAGGTAAAAGCTAATCTTATAAATTAATCTGGTAAGGTTTTTTAAGATGGTATAAAAAGTGAAAAGTACCCTTGCTTTTCCTTGTTCTGTTTTTGTTTTCCTCTGGACATAAGGTTATAAATTGTCTAAAGAACAATTGTCAAGTAAGTGTCCAACCAAAGAGACTGCTTTTCATGAAAACTTACCAAGTTAACTACAAAAATGATGTGGGCTCCAAGGTTGGGAAATTCAGTTACCTATGATATGGTTTATTTATTCTGATGTTCTGAAGTAAAGATTTGAGTTGTAAAAAGAAGGAAAAAAAAACCCTATTTTTACAATTATCCAGCAGGCTTTGAACAATTTTATCCTATACCTAGTCATATATTTATATAAGGTGAGGATTGATTATATTGTCAATGTAGGTAAAGAATAAACATGCTTTTAAAAGTTTAGAAAATGGAAAAAAATCATATTAAATAAAGCAAGCCAGACCCAAAGAAACATAGGTCCCATGGTTTCCCTTAAGTGTAATAATTAGTATACAATTAGGATAATCTTAGCAGATTAGCAGAATAGCTCAATAGCTATGTATATATGACCATATAAGATGATACTAAGCAAAATGAACTCCAAGACATGGACACAAAAGGTTTTTCTTTGTTGTTCTCAATGTACAACGTGATTTGTTTTTTCTTTTGTGTTTTTCCCCCTATGGTTTATCCCCTATTGTTACTGTATTTGATTTTGGTACCCTGGTATTGTATATATGTTTATCTGAACTAGGGAAGGGAAGGGGAACAACAAAATGGTGAGACAAAGGACAAAAGGGGAACCTATGCAACAGCGATACTCACAAGACAATATGTTAGAAATGATCTGCACAACTTGGTGGGGAGATGGGAAGGAGGGAAAGAGGGAGAAAAATGAGGGAGGAGGTAACAAGTCAGACAAGAAATGTAATCACTATCTGACTTATGCAACTGTAACCCCTCTGTATATCACCTTGACAATAAAATTAAAATTAAAAACAAAGTTTATATAACAAAAAAAGCTAAAGTTAGACTACAAAAAATGTTTTATTTTACACAGAATAAAACACTACTTTACATTTTTGTTCTACCAAAGCCCCATTTTGGATGATCTCCCTGAAAATTACAATCGAATATGGACCTCTGAAAATCTATTTTTCCATAGTGTCAGTAACACTGGCCAAAATGGTCCAATTCAATCTTTTCAAAACTCTAGGGATTAACTAAAGACTTGAAACAACTGACTCAAGGAAGCCTAAATCCTCATATGAACAAGGAGCTTTGAACCATTTTAATTTACTCTATTCTCTTTTCCTTCTCCCCAACTTCATAGTAGCCTTGAAAATCTACAGCTTCAAAGTCACAGTAATAGTGAAAACTAGACTAATTAGCCACCAGAGAGGACAAATGAGTTTGCTGTTCCCTAAGAATTTCATCTCCAAAGAACTGTCATCATCTGATCTATCTGGCAGTTTCCTGGAAACCTCCGGTCACATGGCTTGTCTTTATTTGACCTGACTGAGAGCTCCCCTTACTGTAAACAATATATGGGAGTTGGTTAGCTTCACAGTTGCCTGTGGAAATAACAAGTGGAAAAACAAGAAGCCCACCAAAAACCCTAAAGGAAAAAGTAACTACAGAAAAGATAGCTACAGTCAGCTTTGAATAGCTCCAACATAGTCAAGACAAAGCGCAGTATAAACCAAGATTCATTTTGGTATCATAGGCATGCTTATTCAAGTGTTGTATCAACAGTTACTAATGTCCTTCCCTTCACACTGAATCAAAATTTCCTCAGTGCAAATAATACAAGGGCTTCTCACCTTCATATTCTGGAGATTAAGACCAGAATAAATGATTAGGAATCTTACAGACTTAGTTTTTGTCTTTTAGAAGATTTTTTAATAAACTTAGTAATAACACTGCTATAATTTTTAATTTTAATATTCACTTCTTAAGACTTATTAAAACTAAATGAAATAATGCATGTAAACGGCTTGACTTAATATCTGACACATATTAAGGTTCAAAGGGTGGATGCTATAAATTTTATTACCTCTACTGATACATTCCCAAATACCTTACAATCAAATAAAGTTCATACTCCCTCAAATCCCCAACGTGCTGCTGTTATTTTTATTGTAGAAAACTATGTATTTTCCTAAATATTTTGCATCTTAAAGTAAGATTAGTCCCTACAACTCAGGAAATTCCAACTTTATAACCCTAACACCTTGCTTTAATGGCTCATACACGCAGCCATTATTTCCCCTGCTCTTCATCATCTATGAGCCAGGTACAACAAACTAGAAACCATGTAATGTTCTTTCGAATTATTATGCAGTCAAGAATTCAATGGGTATCTTACAATTTAAGAAAAGTGAGGGAAGGAATAGGTAGAGGAGGGATGGGTGAGAATACTAAAAGGGGTAATATTGGTCAAGATGTAGTGTATTCTAAACTTTTTTAAGTAGAAGCACTTAAAGGAAATAAGAATAAGAATAAACCTTGGCCAATTCTAGACAATTGCTCTGCTCCTCTTTGCCTTTCTTGCAGCCTTTTCCAATAAAGGCTTTAGTCTAGGCTTTCTCCTAGCTTTTTTGTTTGTGACACAGGGTTTCACTAAGTAGTCTAGCTGGTCCAAATTCATGATTCCCCTTCCTCTGCCACCCCAGCTTAGATTATAGGCATAAGCTGCCATGCATAGTGTTTTCTGTAGCTCTTCTTCTGTTACCTAGCCACAATCTAATGTATTCCTCATACTTCCTACCTTTTTTTGAAAATGTAATAGAACCATTCAGTGGTATCTATTTATCTGTGTTCTTTCTCAGATGGTACAAATCAGAAAAATTACAAATCAGGAAAAACAGCAAAATAAAAGACTACTTAAATGGAGATTTTGATCAAGAAACTTGATAACCAGAGCAAGCATTTTTAGCTTCGATTTTTGTTTTCAGTGCAGGGGATCAGTTCTAGGACCTGGCATAAACGAATTACATTCTCTGTCATTAAGCTACACACCAGCCCAGGCTGAGTATTTTAATTAAAACGCCAAGTATGCTCTATCCCTTTGGAAGATAAATGTATAGGAATTAAAGAAAATGGTGTTAAATTAATAAACTATTGAACCACATGACAAACCAAAGTATCTGAACTTTTGATGGTGGCAAACAAATAAAGCTGGGCATTCCACTTGTGGTAAAGTTCATATTTTTTTTTTGTCACAAACACATTTTAATTTTCACAAGCAAATTGTCATTATCATGGTCTATACAGTTTATGAATTCTATGAGCTTTGACAATACAAGCTATTTTTTCCACATCAGGTGATGTTTACATTTCTTACCTTTTGCTTAATGTGGGCTGTTCCCACTTATTCTGTTCCTCCTCCTGGCTTCCCTCTGTTTCGTGCATGTATCTACCATATATACGGTCCAGAACATGGAGTCACTTAGCAATGATATGACAAAATGGGTGGCTGTCCTTTGTTTCTTGATGAAGTTCATATTTTCTAAAGCTGATCTAATCTGTAAATCTTTCAGGGCATCATAATCACTTTTATATGTTTTACTTCCTCTACCAGAAAGGAATATAAAATCAAATCAAACATATGACTGAGAATACAAAATGGTATAGCTTCTTTGGCAGATAGTTTGGTTTCTTACAAAGTTAAGTTTTACATTATGATCTAACAATCATTCTCCAAATGTGAAACTTATGTACATCTAGTAGTCCTCACTTGAGTGTTTAATGCAGGCTTTATGTATAAATGTCCCAAATTGGAAATCCTAAGGTAGTCTTTAATAGGGTGATAAGTCATAGATAATAGATTACTAGATTAATGGATTAATTAGCTAGGATATCTATACAATGGGAGTATTATTCACTAGTTTCAAAAATAAAAATCAGGTATTAATCCATTAAGAGAAACTGTCTAGACCAACTGTCCTGCTTCTAGGGAAGTAAGTTTGAAAAGGCTGTTTGAATTCAACTGACATTCTGGAAAACATAAGATTATAAGAGAAAGGATCAATGATTGTTGGAGGTTCAGGGTAAGCAAAGAAGGGATAAATTGGTTAAAAAAATGGGATTCTTAAGGTAATAAAACAATTCTGTATCATACTAGAATGGTGACATAGGACATTATACATTATCAGGCATGTCTCAACTGATAGAGCACCAGATATGAGTAGAAAAGCCAAATGAGAGTGTAAAACCCTGAGTTCAAACTCTGGTAGCATTAGCATGTGCTGACAATAGTAGTGCACAGGTGTGCACGTGCACACACAGAGGCAAAATCCAAAAAAACAAATATAACAAACCCCCAAAGAACTATAAAACACCAATGTTCGTGCATAGGATTCTATCGCCAAGTGCTAATACACTTCTAGGGGAAACTGTGGGAGAGATCATATGTAAGAACTCTGTACTGTCTGCTCAATTTTTCTTATAAGTCTTAAGCTGCTTGTAAAAATGTCCATTAATAAAAGAGTAGGGAGTGGGATTCCATAAATACCAAAAAAAGATTCAGCTGCTTGCTAGTCAAAAGGAATGAGAAATGCGTGTAATTGCTTCACTAGAAACAGTACTAGCAGTGATGTTTCAAAAGCTAAAAGACCCACCAAATGTACAATGTTATTGTAGCAAATATGTATAGTGTTTAAAAAGATAAAATATTGGTGAAGCAATACATAATTATAGCCAACCATAAGAAAACCAATTTGATCCCAGGAGATAGAAAGGAAATCATCCTATTGAGTAGAAAACTCCCAAGAAAGTGAAGAGAAGAGATAATCTGTTACTCTTAATTTTTAACATCATTCATGTATCTAGAATTGAGTTTTAGTTTGCTTTTTTACTGGAGATACTTGTGTCATTTGTCCACAGGCACACTTTAATTTGGCATACCAATGAGTTCTTAAGATAGGTTATAGATTATTGCCAATCATTAGCTAGCTTCATATTCTACCAGTTACTCATCTACTCTCTAAGATGCATCTTTATATCATTTAAAAATCTATCTTCCTAGTTTTCTAATCCACTGCTCACTATAAATAATTCCTCACTAGCATATTGTAATACCCCGATAAGCGAGAAAACCCAGCACAAAGGCACTTTATTTATTTATTTATTGTCGGTCGTGGGGCTTGAACTCTGGGCCTGGGCGCTGTCCCTCAGCTCTTCAGCTCAAGGCGAGCGCTCTACCACTTGAGCTACAGCGCCACTTCCGGGTTTCTGGTGGTTTATTGGAGATAGGAGTCTCACGGTCTCTCCTGCCCGGGCTGGCTTTGAACCGCGATCCTCAGATCTCAGCCTCCTGAGTAGCTAGGATTACAGGCGTGAGCCACCAGCGCCCGGCTCACAAAGGCACTTTAAAGGTGACAAAGGAGTTGTATTAGTTGGTCTACAACCCTGTCCTGGGTTACCTCCGAACTAAGAGTAACTGCAACCTCCAAGGGAGCAAGTTTTTGTCTTTTTCCTCCTTCCTACATGCCTCTCTGCTCTCCATGGGCGTCTTGGACTCTGTAGGCTTTTCCGACTCTGCAGCTCTCTCCGATCTCCACTGGTCTCTCTCACTCTCCGCGGGCCTCACCGGTCTCCACAGGCCTGTCCAACTCTCTGCAGGCCTCTGTGGAGGCTTCTCCACCCTCCATGGGCCTTCCAATCTCCACTGGCTTCGCTGCCTCTCCACGTCTCTGCCGGCCTCTGTTTCTCTGCTGGCCTCTCTGCTTCTCTATCGGCCCCTCTGTAGATCTCTCAGCCCCGCACAGGCCTCCTCAGGCCTCTCCAGTCTGCACAAAGGCCTATCGGCAGGCCTGCCGGCCCTGTGTGGGTGTCCCTAGGCCTATCTGCTGGTCTGGGTCTCTCTTCCTGCCTGGGTCTCCCTCAAGCCTGTGCGGGCTTCCCTGGGCCTCTCTGCAGGCCCGGGCTTTCCCTCAGGCCTGCCCAGCCTTTCCCGGGCCTCTCTTCCAACCTGGGTCTCCCCTCACGCCGGCCTGGACCTCACGGCCAGCTCTGGTCTCCCCTCAGGCGGGTGCAGCTTTCCCCAGGCCGACTCCAGGTACTGCTCCACTCCGGGAGCCTATTATCTCTGGCAGTGTCTCTCTCCCCCCTCTCCTCCCTGGGATCCCCTCCTTCCTATATCCAGTGACCTGCCCGCTAGGCCACCCTTTGATTGCCCCACGCCCCCAGCAGCCTGGAGTGCGTGGTGGTTATGTCAGCGTGGGGCCGGACTTCACGACCCCCTTTCCCACCAGGTTCTCACAGTATCTATAGTTATAAACTGTATTCAATTCAGATCTAGCAAACATTTACACAGAGCTCTATCAGGTTTATTTAGCCCTTAGAATTACAGCTACTCTAAAAAGATCTCTGTCGCTCCTTCCTTCCTTCCTTTCTTCCTTCTCCCTCCACCCCCCTCTCCCTTTCTTTTCTTTCTTTTGTGCCTGTCCCTAGGGCTTAAATTCATAAGCCTGGACACTGTCCCTGAGCATTTTTGCTCAAAGATAGTGCTCTACCATTCGACCCAACAGCTCCACTTCCAGCTTTTTGTAGGTTAATTGGAGATAAGGATGCTAAACCTTCCTATGGAGGCTGGCTTTGCATTATGATCAGATCTCTACCTACAAAGTAGCTAGAATTACAAGTTTGAGCCACTGGTGCCAAGCTTTTACTTCCTTTTTAAAAAGAAGTAAATGTACTAGATATGTAATAACTTAGGACACCTGAATCCAAGTATTTCCACCAGCTTAGGTACTTTCCATTCATCTTTAGGTCTTTCTGTGGTAGTTAGAATTCAAGGCTTCTCTCCATCTCGTGAAACTTGTGCATTTTCTTCCGCTGTTAATCCTTTTATTAGGGCTAGAACTCAGGACCTCTAGATAAGTGCTAGATTTAAGCTATGTCACTAGATTTTTTTCACTCTTTTCTCTCTTCTCCCCTTTTAAAAAATCCTACCAAAAACCCTATCCTCTGGACCTCAGGGTTCAACCTTATCTTTACATCTTATTCTAGTAGGTTTTTATTTCCAGATCCTTATTCTACATCCATCTGCATGATAGCTATGGTGTCCAGAAGAGTTCAAAAACATTTTACCAACAGAACGTTCTTTGGGGAAGAAGAAGCAAAACAAGCCTTAAGCACTGTGGTGGTGGTTCATGGTTCAGGCTGGTATTGTGTTGTCCCCTTAGCAGAATATAAAACTATAGACACTATGGCAATGTATTATATAATTAACTACTTAATATATTATTTAACTACTTAATGTATTATTTATGCAGTATTATCAACTATTTGAGACTAGTGACTGATCTGAAGCAACAAATGATAACACCATCAGTCTAAGTCTCAGAAATCACAAAAGTTAATAAATACCTGCCACATCTATGATATTTTTGTAGCATAAAAAAATCCTCACAATTAAATTTGACCATAGAAATCAAGCTAGTGAAATAAAGTTGCTGCTAAAAGATATCTGAGTACATGCTAAAGGTAAAACCAGGACATAACCCTTTTTGTGTCATAACCCTTTTTATTCAAAGCAGAAAAACCTAGAGACCAAGCCAATTACTTTTCAATAGCAAAGAATAGGTCCTTATCTACTTTTAATTATACATTAGAGATATTAAATTTGTAGAGTAACAAATAAGGTATGATTCTTTTTTGTTTTTCCAAAGAAGAGATTTGAGTAATTCTTAGGAGTAGAGCTTAGAGTGATCTTGATCAAATTATGCAGCCTACTGAAACTCATTTTGTTTCATTTGCAAATTAAGGACAGGTACACTTCTTGCATGGGATTGTTGAAAGAATTAAGTGAGATCATAAACTTCTCAGTAAAATGTCTGTAACACAAAAAGTATGAAGCTGTTCTTTTCCTCCAAATTATCATTTAGTCTTTGTTTTCTCATCCACCACATTAAAACAGCAACCATAAGATAGTTGTGAGAATTAAGACCACTGCCTACCATACTGTAGCCACTTACAAACACTCATTATTATTCCTATCCTTTCAGGATTAAGAGAAACTTAGTGAGTACACCCACAGAACTAAACTTTGAAAGCCCTGGGCTGGGAAAACAAAACCATATCAGCCTTGCAGGAATTGTGTATTTGGAGTGAGAGGCTGGTATGAGATACAGAAAAAAAGATAACATTTTATTATTTTACAATGTAGGTAGTCATTTAATTGCATAATTGTCATAATTTCATGACCCAAAGAAATAATTTATAATTATCATTAAGGCACAGGGCTAAACTTGGTTTAAAAACATTTGAGGAGCAGTACATTGTTAATTTAAAAGAAAACAAGAACAACTTTAATGGTGACAAAATACACACAAAGAAGTTGACTATGAACTAGGGAGGCACTTTAAAAACAACTTCAAAGCAGTCTCATTATTTTGTCTTAACATCAAAAATCATTCTGAACTGGAATTCAAAATGAACTGGAGTTTTTGCTGATTAGCAGGAACCCATTATTGTGAAGTTTAATTAAATGCTAAAATTTTCATTCTTATGAAAGACAGACATATGCTAGACATAGAAAATAAACATTTCAATTTCCTTACCTGTTGTGTTCCATCTGCACTTACAATAGGGGCAGACAGAAGAGAAATATCACTACTTAAAATCTGAGTTGTATCCAGTAGCGGTGGATGTTCTGCCATTATCAATAAGACATAAATACCAGATAACCCTTCAACTCTGCAAAACAAAAATATGTAGTCATTTGTGTGTGTACTTTTAAAGTATGTTAAAATACAGTATATTCAATATCTATCTCATTCTTTAACATAAAGTTTTTTAAGGTTAATTTGTATTATTATTAAAGTATTGTACAAGGGAACTACTGTTTCATAAATCAGGTGATGAGTACATTTATTTTGGGACAATGATAAAGAGACAGTCTTAACAAAAGAAAACCACAACACTTTGTGTACTACTTTTTTCATTTAAGGAAATATTTCTTAAAGATTCAAGTAATACTGATATCAGAAGCACCTACTTATATTCATATTAAATCTCTAGATATCTTTAATCACCACTATGCAATCTATACACTAAAGTAGACACTAAATACACTTATTTAAAAATTGTATCAGTAACTTTTTTCTTTGGCAGATAATTGTGAAGCCCTTGCTTCTGCATCATCTTGAAGCACTTGCCTTGAAACATTACTCAATAAGAATTATGATTTATAACTTACTTTTTAGACATCAAAATAGTAGAAAACTTGCTCAGGATTAGGATAAGAACCTACAAGTTTTAAGTTTTAAGTTCTTACATTACTGGCTCATCTGGTTTATTATAACTACAACAAACAAAATATTTTCAGTAATGATAATGCATACAGTTAGAAATCGTTAACTGTAGATGCAATTATCAGACTGCATACTATGTTACTATTAATAGGATATATTAACATTATTCTATACAATGTGAACCATAAAGAATCAGCATAATCTATACTTATCTTTCAAAGACTACTACAATTGCCAAGTACTTTAAATTTTGTCAAATGATTTCTCACTGTGAAATATACAAAGAATTTTAAGTCAGGAGTCAATGTATCATTTTCATTCTTGCATGGTACATAAGGTAATATATAAGAAGAAACAGGATGTTAATTCAGTATTAAAGAGAGACATGGTAAGCAATTTGTCTCCCTCCCTCTCTCCCTCCCTCAATATTATAGACTACTTCTGAGAAAACAACCAAATTCTAGTTTCCAGAGTGTCATATTAAACAATGTATTTTAAGATCTAAGAGAGATTAAAGACCTGAATATTAAATATAAGAATTCCTAAAAGATTAACACAGAAATACCTTTATAGCCATAAAACAGGGAAAAAAAGATTTCTCAAATAGAGTATAAAACATTTTTTAAATCAAAAAGGAAAAGAGTATATTGGACTTCCTTAAAATTAAAAGTATATGTTAGCCAGATATCATCGGCCCAAACTTGTAATCCTAGCTACTCAGAAAAATCACTTCTCAAAGCCAATTTGGGCAGAAAAGTCCAAGAGACAATATCTCTAAATAACTAGCAAAAAGCTGAATTGAAGGCAAGTGTACAACACCAGCCATGAGCAAGAAAGTCAAGTGAGAGTGAAAGACCCTGAGCTTAAGCACTCTAGTACCACACACACAAAAAAGTATACTTTAAAAATGTCTTTAGCAGGGCGCCCATAGCTCACACCTATAATCCTAGCTACACAGGAGGCTGAGATCTGAGGATCATGGTTCAAAGCCAGCCCAGGCAGGAAAGTCAGGGAGACTCTTATCTCCAATAAACTACCAGAAAACCAGCAGTGGTACTATGGCTCAAGAGGTAGAGTGCTCACCTTGAGATGAAGAGCTGAGGGACAGTGCCCAGGACCATTGTTCAAGCCCCACAGCCGACCAAAAAAAAAGGAAGTCTTAAAAAAATGTAAGCCCCTCACTAAAGATATTTGTAACAAGTAACTAACAAAGAGTATAAATTCAGAATACATATCAAGTATAAATTTACTTTTTTTAATTGTCTTTTTTTTTTGTCTTTTTTTGGGGTACTGAGAACTGAACCCAGGACATTGCACTTGCTAGGTAAATGCTCTGCCACTGAGCTACATCCCAGCCCTACAAATTGACTTTTTAAAAAACAAAAATGAGCTGGGCACCGGTGGGTGGCTCACACCTGTAATTCTAGCTACTCAGGAGGTGAGATCTGAGGATCGAGGGTTCAAAGCCAGCTCAGGCAGGAAAAGCCCATAGACTCTTATCTCCAATTTACCATTCGAAGTAGTGGTGTGGCTCAAGTGGTAGAGTGCTCACCTTGGGCTGAAGAGCTGAGGGACAGCGCCTAGGCCCAGAGTTCAAGTCCCACGACTGACAAAAAAAAAAAAATGACAAGAAACTTGAATAGTTCTTCACTAAGATAGAAATTCAAGAGGCTAATACATATATGAAAAGATTACCAAATCCACTAATTAATAGGTAAATAAAATTAAAAACCATACCTATTAGGTACCAATTAAGAGTAATAAAAATGAAAAAAGACATAATAGCAAATGGTAGTGAGCTTTAGAATTAACAAATTCATATAGAGTGGGAATGGAAACTAATAAAATGATTTTAGAAAAGTTTAATAATCTCTACCAAAGTTGAACAAAGCACACTCTACCAACTAGTTGAATTGAGATCCAGCTATGAGACTCCTAGTGTGTGTGTATGTGTGTGTATGTGTAATCTTAAAATGATTAGAAAAAAACAAGCGCAGGAACAAGTTCATAGCAGCAGAATTGCTCATAGTTCAAAAGCATATACAATCTACATACCCCTTCACAATCAACTGTTTTACTCAATGAATTAGTGGTTCTGGAATATGAATAAATCCACCAATACAATATGAGTGAAAACATACAGAAGAATACATACTGCAGAGCTTTATTTATATAAAATTCAAAAACAGATAAAACAGGACAGTGGTTGCCTTTGAGAAGGAAGAAAGAATAGGGACAGGAGGAAGGTATAAAGATTGTTTCAGGGGTGCTGGTAATGTTGTCTTGACATAGGAGACTTTTACATATATTCTTGACTGAATTACTAAATGGGCTCTGCTGAGTATGCTCTTTTCTGAATATATTATACTTCAGTAAAATAACGTTTAAAACTTAAAATGAGCACATGATCATCTCAATTGATAAAAAGTATTGGAAAATTTGACACTTTTTCATGATTAAAAAACAAACAAAACCTGAACAACATAGAATCTATCTCAGCAAGAAAGATGCTACATATGGAAAACTCCACAAGAAATACCATATGTAACTATGAAAGATTGGAAGATTTTCCCCTAAGATCAGGATAAGAGTGCTCATTTTTTGCCACCGGTATTGAATATAGCAAGGGAAGTTTCAGAGTACTGGACAAGGAAAAGAAATAAAAGTTATCTAATTGGAAGAGGTAAAATTATTTCCCTTTCGGGTATTATATGTAGAAACTTTAAGGATTCCATAGAAAGTGTTAGCATTGTTAGCATTAATTAGTAAAGTTTCAGGATACAGAGTCAACAAAGAAAAATCAGTTATGTTGCTATACACTAACAATGAGCAATCTAAAAAAGAAATAGAAAAGATTCAATTTAAAACAGCACAAGACATTGTTGAAGAAAAAAATACAAATTATGGAGAAACATTCCATGTTAATTTATTGAAATATTTCATAATTTAAAGATGTCTGTAGGCCTCAAAGTTATCTACAGGTTCAACACATCCCAATAAAAATATCAATAGCATTTTTCACAAAAGTAGAAAAATTCATCCTAAAATTTATATGATACCTCAAATAGTCCAAACCATTTTGAAAACAAAACCAGAAATTATGAACTCACATTTTCTAATTTTGAAGCATATTAAAAACCCACAGTAATTAAAACGATGTGTACTGTCATAAAGACAAAGAGACAATGGATTACAGGACTCGGAAATAAACTCTCACATATACAGTAAAATGATTTTTGACAAGAATGCCAAGATCACTCAATGGGAATAGTCTCTTCAACAGTGTACTGGATATTCACATGCAAAAGAATAAAGCTGGCCTCTTACTACTACATGTAAAAAAATCATTCAAAATGAGTTAAGATTTAAATATAAGAAAAAAGTCTATAAAACTCTTAGAAGAAAACATAGTGAAACAGCTTCATGATCCTGGCATTGGTAATGATTTGGATATGACCAAAAAGCTAGACAAATGAGATTACATCGAACTTAGAAATTCTGATACATAAGAAGACACATCATGTGAATAAAAAGGTAGGCCTTAGGATAAGATAAAACATTTGCAAACTGTCTTTTAGTTCAGGCGAGTCTAATAAACTACTACACAGTAGGTAGTAGACAGACATTAATTTCTTACAGTTCTGGAGCGATAGGTGCAAAAGCAAGACAATGGCAGATTTGTTTCTCTGTGAAGGCTCTCTTCCTGCCTTTCAGGCTGTATAAATACTATACTTTATTCTCTTCTGAGGAAGAGAGGAACCCTTGTTATCTCTTCGAAGAACATTAGTTACATCATGACCTCATTCTCTTCCCAAAGTCCTACCTCCTAATAATATGACATTGAGGAGTAGGACTCCAACAAATGAATCTAGGGAATACACATTCGATCCACAATACTCCACTGCTGCCCTACCCACCGATGTGAATGCCATTTTCACTTCAACCCAATAACCCCCTAAGTCTTAATTTGTGCTAGCATCAATTCTAAAGTACTAAATCTCATCTATATTATCATCTACATTAGATGTGGGTGAGACTGTTATGATTCATCCTGATTTATTTCCTTTCTAGCTCTGAATCTGTGAAACTAGGTTACAAAATATAATGGGACAATCCAAGGCTAAACACTCCCATTCCAAATCTATGTGAGAGGAATATATTATAGTCTCTTATTTAAATAGGATGCTTTTGGGAAAAGGCAGAGAAACGAGTTAATGTACTAAATAAACATGTATCGGGCTGGGAAGGTGGCTCAGTGGTAGAGCACTTGCCTTGCATGCCTGAGGCCCTGGGTTCGATTCCTCAGCACCACATAAGCAAAAAGAAAAAAAGCCAGAAGTGGTGCTGTGACTCAAGTGGTAGAGCACTAGCCTTGAGCTGAAGAGCGGAGGGACAGTGCTCAGGCCCAGAGTTCAGGCCCCATGACTGGACCCCCCCCCCCAAACAAAAACAAAAATAAACATGTATCAAGTATTTACCATGTACCTACTACTCTTTTTCTTTTTTGATTGCTTTGAGACAGAATCTTACTGTGTATGGGGGGGGGGAGTGGGAGAGGGAGGGCACTCAAGCTCCATATCCTCTTGCTTCAGCTTTCTGAGTACTGAGAACAGGTGCATGTGCCACTGAATTTGTGTGTTTTGTTTTGGTGCCTAGTATTCAGAACCTTGAAATCTCACTTGGCTTGTTTTGCTCAAGACTGGCATTCTATCACTTTGACCACACTTCCATTCTGGCCTTTTGTTGGCTAACTGAAGATAGGAGTCTCAGGGACTTCTCTGTGTGGGCTGGCTTGTAACAGCAACCCTCAGATCTTATAATCCTGGGTACCTAGGATTACAAGTATGAGCCACCCATGCCCAGATATGCCACTTAAAAAAAAATAGTGTAACTGACATACCTCAAATTGTGTATGCTTCAAGTGCACAATATTTTGACACACAGATACACCTGTGAAACTATTACCACAGTGTTCCCTTCACAATCTCAGCCTTTATATTTCCATGACTAACAATGGATGTGTTTTTTGGGCTTACTGGTATAGTTTCTTTTACCATATTGTTTTTTTGTTAAATAACTGTTTAGTTCTTACCCATTTTATTGCTAGGTTATTTCTTAATATTGGTTTTGATAGGTTTTTATGCCTCCTGCATACTTGGCCTTTTGCAGATAAAGGTGATTTTTTTCTACTAGTCTTGCTACTTGTTTTTTGCATTCTACTCCTGATGTCTTTTGAAGAGCAAATGCTTATAAAATTTTCTATTTATCAGTTCATTTATGCATAAGGCTTCAGGAGTTCTAAGAAATCTTGCCTCAGCTAAGGAATAAAATTTTTCCATTATGATGTCAAGGCATTTTATAGTTTGAACTTTACAGTTTATCTACCTTATTCTATTCATTAGGGGGAGGAAAAATATAGTATTAAGACCATCACTTCAAGCTGGGTGTTGGTAGCTCATGCCTGTAATCCTAGCTGCTCAGGATGCTGAGATCTGAGAATCAAGGTTCAAAGCCAGCTGGGTCAGGAAAGGTTGACAGACTCTTACTTCCAGTTAAGTACCAAAAAAGCTGTAAATAGAACTTGTCTCAAATGGTAGATTGTTAGTCCTCAGCCAAAAAAAAAAAAAAAAAGCTCAGGGACAGGCTCTAGGCTCTGAGTTCAAGCCCCAGGTTCAGCATGCACACACACACACACACACACACACACATACAAAATCTGCCAGTGCAGTGGCATACCTATTATTTCTCTTTACTTGTATCATGCATTTTGAAGATCTTTTCTTAAATGCATAAAAATTTAGGATTATGTTCACTTAATGAATTAACTCATTATTAAGTAGCCCTTTATTCCTAATGTTCTTTGATCTGTAATCTAAGTTCTGATCTAATAATACAGTGATTCCAAGCTGTTTCAGATTGTATAACCATTCCATCTTCCTGTTCTTAACTTACATGTATCTTTATACTTAAACTGGATTTCTTATAGATGAGACTTGGATCCTAGTGTTTAAAAATCTAGTCTAATAATCTCTGCCTTTTAATTGTAGTGTTTAAACCATTTATAATTAATGTGACTAGTAATGCTGTGCCTAGAGTTGTGTCTACTAGTTTGATATCTGCTCTATGTATTCTTCATCCCTTTCCCTTTATTTGCTTTGTTTGGAATTATTATACCATCTTATATAATTCTGTGTTGTGACACGAGTGGGCCCTTTAGTGTTTATATCTTTTAGTTATTAGTCTTCTTTCCAAGTTGGGTTATACAATTTCAGGTGTAAGTACTAGAACCTCACAATAAAAACCTGCAACTTCTACCATTGGACTTTTTTCATAGTTATAAATTTTACTTTTACATGTTATGAACCCCACAATTATTGTGATTTTTATGTTAAACCATCAATTGTCTTTAAAACATCTAAAAGAGAATATCTATTTACCCATGTAGTTACCATACCTAGTACTTTTATTTATGTAAGGTACAGGTTTAATATCTTTTTTTGTTGTTGGTTATGGGGCCTGAACTCTGGGCCTGGGCTCTGTTCCTTAGCTCTTCAGCTCAAAGCTAGCACTCTACCACTTGAGCCACAGCACCACTTCCAGCTTTTTTTTTTCTGCTTATGCAGTGCTGAGGAATCAAAACCAGGGCCTCGTGCATTCAAGACAAGCACTCTTATCATTGAGCCACCTTCCCAGCCCCTAATGTCTTTTTAAAAGAGAAATGAAGATGACAAATCCTTTCAGCTTTTGTATGTCTCAAGTCTTCATTTTGCCTTTGTTTTTAAAAGATAGTTTCACTGAGTATTAGGATGTCAGGTTTTTTTCTTAATATTTTAAAATACTGCTCCACTATCTTGAAATTACATTGTTTCTGATGAGAAATCTGATTGCCATTCTTACCTTGGTTGTTTTGATTTGGTTGCTTTTAAATCTTACTTTCTCTTTTTGTTACTTCAAGGGACTTAATTATGATGTTCTTCATGAAGTTTTACTCATCTTTCTTGTGTTTTTTGAATAATAGTTTTTATCTTATTTGAAAAAATTTGTGTCGTCATTTTCATGAGAACTTTTTCAGTTCATCTTTTTGCTTTTTATCTTCTTTCCTTTTGGTTGGCTTCTTTTCTCTGGCAATGTCTAAACATAACATTAATTTTATCCAGTATATACTGTCTCTGACACTGTAATTCTAATCTAGAAGACATCTTTATCATGTTCAATCATTCTCTTAGACTAAAAGTCATAACTGTTTCATCATCTTTGTTATCTTTGACCAGCTTCAAGTGATTGATTTTTCTAACTCTGGTTTGTATTTTCCTGCTTTCTTTGAAGACTTAGTAGCTATGACTAAATGCTAGATATCGTGAACTGTACCTTGTTGGCTGAGGGTACTTTTGTATTTCCATCAGTATTGAGCTTTGTTCTGAGATGTAGTTACATGATTAGTTTGATCCCTTGGGGCTCTTGCTTAGGCAGGTTCAGAGATTTCTCACCAAGCCCAAAGTAGGTCCTCCAAAGTCAACCAAATGCCTGGTAGATGATGAGGCTTTCTACTCTCTCTGGCCCTGCATGAGATTGGCTAACTATTCTGCCCCTGAGCATTTGTGATTAAGTGCTCTAACACTTGAGCCACAGCTCCACTTCTGGCTTTTTTTGGAAGTTAATAGAGAAAAGAGTCACATGGACTTTTCTTGCCCAAGCTAGCTTTGAGCCAAGATCTTCAGATCTCTGTCTCTTGAGTAGCTAGAATTACAAGTGTAAGCCACCAGTGGCTGGTGGGAATTTGTTATTTCTAAAAGCACCTTAAGTCATCATTTGGAAGCAAGGGGAAAGAGGTGCTACTAAAAATTACACAAGAAAAGTAGACACATACCAAAGCTGACTAGCTATTATTTATGATCCTAACAAGTAATGATTATAATTGTTAAACTAAACTCTCATGTTTTGTTACCATATTTGTTACATCACAAACATTATTTTTGGGGCTGGGAAGGTGGCTCAGTAGTAGAGCGCTTGCCTTGCATGCATGAGGCCCTGGGTTCAATTCCTCAGCACCATTTAAGCAAAAAGAAAAAAGCCGGAAGTGGCGCTGCGGCTCAAGTGGTAGAGCGCTAGCCTTGAGCTGAAGAGCTGAGGGACAGCGCCCAGGCCCAGAGTTCAGGCCCCACGACCGGACCCAAAAACAAAACAACAACAACAAAAACCCCAAAGATTGCTATTGCTTATATTAGAAAGTACCTACCTTTAATTTTTTTTTTTTTTGGCCTCACATCTAAGCTGCATTTCTACAGCTAACAACTGTGCTGTGTATCCTTTCTAATTTTTCTCTGCACTTACCTGTTATGAAGTTTTCAGGGAGTAGTTGTAACATAATGAAAAAAAAATCACATAAATTGTTCACTGTTTTTTCATGTGAAATATATGAAGATTTTCCTAAAAAGTGTATCTAAATTTCAGTTTATGATGGGATTTTATGTTCTGCTGTTAAGGACATACTATAATTTATTCTAATGATGAATACTGATTAATTCTATTTTTGCTTCATACATTTCTTCCTCTCCAGGACATATCATGTATTATTAACATTTTCAATAACCTTCAGAAATGTGCACATTTAAAATTGCCAAGTATTGCCAAACTTTCAGCTAAAAAGATGAAGCTACTTATATTCGGTTTACTATTAAGTGTCTACTTTCCAGTTTGAAATTATTATTAAAGTTTCCAAAATTTCTCAGTTCTACTGATATTTTAAAGACATATTTCATTGATGTTTTTATTTAAACTTCTCAGATTATTGGTGTGGATGAATTTTTCTTCAGGATGTTACAGGATATCTACATCTTTACTTTTTTAATTTACTGCCTATGTTCTTTCCCATTTTGCACTAAGGTGTATTTTTAAAATTGTGATTGGAAGGCAAATCTTGTATAGTTTAAATATTAATTTATTTGCTCTCTTTAAATAGCTCCTAAATTAATATATCACTTGCAAAGGCCTTTACCTCAAAATTATCTTAACTAACTTTAAAAATTGTAATTTACACACACTTACACACACACATTTAGTTAATCTGGAATTCAGATTTGAAAGTGGCACAATGTGAGTATCTATTAGTTTTACCTCAAATAATTGGCCAATTTCTATACTATATAAAAACTAGTTATTCCCTTACTCAATAATTTATAATTATCCATGAATCCTCTCCTGATTTTATTTCTTTGATCTACATACTTATCCCTACATCAAAATACTATTACTTTCATAACTGAAACTTTATAATGTTTGGTTTTTGATAGGTTAGTTCCTCTTCATTATATTTCTTTTGAAATATGTTGGCTGTTCTTGCATTTCCCATTTCAACACATAAACCCTCAGTTTGGCAAATTCCAATCTTAAAACTTTATTGAACTTCTGATTACAGTTACATTGACTTTACAATGAACACTAATTTGGTAGAAAATTGACAACTTAGATTAAGTTGTCACATTCAGAAAGACAATGTTCATCAAGCCATCCAGACCTGTAGTTTTCTTCACGTAGCTATTGCACATTTCACAATTCTTAAAGTATCTTATAACTTACATTGCTTTTCTTTTTCCTTTTTTTCTTTTCTTTGGGGGTCTGGTCGTGGGGCCTGAACTCTGGGCCTGGGAGCTGTCCCTCAGCTCTTCAGCTCAAGGTTAGCACTCTACCACTTGAGCCACAGGGCCACTTCCAGCTTTTTTCTTTTTGCTTATGTGGTGCTGCGGAATCGAACCCAGGGCCTCATGCATGCAAGGCAAGCGCTCTACCACTGAGCCACCTTCCCAGCCCCAATCGCTCTTCTTTTCTGAAACAGTGTCTCACTGTATAGACCAGTCTGGACTGAAACTTACTATGTAGCCAGGTTGGTGCCAACCTCATGATCCTCCTGCCTATGTATCCTGAGTGCTAGGATTACAGGATTGCACCACTACACATAGTTTGTACTACTTTTTCTCAATGTATTTCACAGTTGGTTACTTCTGGCAAATAAGAAAGCTAGTAAGTTTATTTTATAGGTTGCCATTTACTGAACCTTTCATGCAGTTTTTTAAGTTTACCAATGAGAAATTTCTAAGAAACCAGATGCTTTCCCACTATGATTAGGAATAAGGCAAGGATGCTTATTCTTATAATTATTTTTCTCTGTCCTCCATTCTTTTGTATGTGTGCTACTGGAGATGAACTCAGAGTCTCAGGCATGCTAGGCAAATGCTCTACTACTGAACTATAACTCCACCCTTTATCTTGTAATTTGTAGGTAAGCAATCATATAAACTATAAATAATAAGGGCAATTTACTCCTCCATTATGTAGAGGGTATTCTTCTTTGTTTCTTGATGTATTCACTAAGACTTCTGGACCAATATTATGTTAGTATCTTTTTGTGTGTCTTTTGCTCAATGCTAGCACTCTATCACTTGAGCCACAGTGCTACTTATAGCTCTTTCTGAGCAGTTTATTGGAGATAAGAGTTTCATAGACTTTTCTGTGGGGACTGGCTTCAATCCACAATCCTCCTATCTTAACCTCTTGAGTAGCTAGGAATACAGGTGTGAACTACAAGCGCTTAGCCTATGTTAGTATCTTTTAACTGAAGTGTTTAAAATTGAAGTGTTTATATTTGATACATGTTTCTGGTAGAAAATCTTTATGAGGTTGTTCCTTGTTAAATATAACTTATGGGGAATGAGAATTAAATTTTAGAAAATGATTACTTAACATAAAAGAGATAGTTTCCCTACAAATTATGAATACAGTAAATAGCATTAATGTGTTTCTGATGACTGAATCATACTCCTGGGATTCAAGGTATTACAAATAGTATGAAAATTAGAAGCCTAGACTCTAGAACTAGAATGCTTGTCTTCAAATCCCAGGTATTTCATTAACTATTTGTAGGATCTTAGGTATATTATTCAATTAATCTGTACTTCAGTTTTCTCATTTTAAAATTCACAGTATTACTATATATCTTAGTTATTAAAAATAACTAATATACACAGATTTATGTAAAACAGTTTAAAACAATACCAGAATATAAAAAATCATATTCATCATAAACACTGCTGTTGCCAAGGCTACAAGTATGTAGCCTTGCAAGGATCAGCAAACTTGGACTAAGGCATCGAAATTTAGTCTGCTACTTAGTAAGGAAAGTTTAATTAGAACACGATCACACATGGTTTGTGTTCCTATAGCTGAGCTTAAGGAGGTGTGACAGAGGCCCTATGATCCAGAGTGCCTGAAATATTTACTATCTGCTCCTTTGTTTACAAACTACCAATTACAATAGTACTGTTCAAACTCAAAGAGTTCAGAGTCCAAAAGTCAAGACAAACACATTTATCCCATCTCTTTCTATATATGTTACCATATGACATGCACAAAGGCATTCTACAGGTATTATGGAAACATACAGCAATTCAGTATTAAAAGACAGGAAGGAGTCACACAAGTTAAAAGAGAGAAGCATTTTATTTACTTTTAATTACTGTATGTGTTTATTTATATGAATTCATCTCTCATCCTAGTCTGTAAATTCATAAAGAAGTTATGACATTTGTTTTTATGACATTCATGTTCATAGAATCTAGGACATGTTAAGTTTTCAATAAATGACAAATGAATAATGAAAATAATAATGAAAATAGCTGGATAATAATTAGACATGTCTGAGTTCTAGATATAGACATACTATGGCAAGCATTTTATATGTCATATAAAATGTGCTCTATCTTTTAATCTTTGTAATAGGCCTATTCTAAGAGATAGGTACAAGCATAACTCTACTGTAAAATGAGAAATCCAAGGCTCACTGAAGCTGAGTGACACGTTTATTAACAGCCAACAACAAAAAAAGTCAACAAATAAATCTATGTCTCTGTCTAACAGAAAATACATGCGCTTACCATACTGGCCAAAGTTCTGAAGTGTGGGAAATGATACAGTAACAGGATGGCAGTAGAGTGTGGAGACTCAAAGACAGAAGAGAATGCGATCAATACAACAGATTTTAACTTCTAAAACTGAGAAATGATTTGAATAAATTCAAGTTTTTGAAGTAATGTGCAAAAGCTGGGCGCTGGTGGCTTACACCTGTAATGCAGCTACTCTGGAAGCTGAAATATGAGGATCACAGTTCAAAGCCAGCTCATTCAGGGAAAGTCCATGAGACTTTTATTTGCAACTAACCACCAGAAAGCCAGAAGTGGTATTGTGTCTCAAAGTGGTAGACTGCTAGCCTTGAGCAAAACAGGTCAGGAACAGTGCCTAGCTCCATAACTGACTAAAACATTCTTTTAAATGGTCAGCATATGATGGTATTTAAGTAACACTGATCTGACCTAACAGAAACAGTTCATCCTAACAATTTCTAAACAATTTTTTTTAATCTAGAAAATTTAAACATAATGAAATTACAAACTAAAAAAGCCAGAAGTGCTTCTATTTCAGATTTTGGAATATATGCAGGTAGTAATATGATTAGTTATTTTGGAAATGGACCCAAGTCTAAACATGAAATTCAGGAAGTGGAAGTATGGCTTAAGAGGTAGAGCACCAGTTGTGACCAAGTGAGTGTTCAAGGCCATGAGTTCAAGCTGAAGTACCAGCACACACAAAAATGTAAACAGGAAATTCATTTATGTTTCAAAAACATCTTATATGTCTGGCTTGAAGGTAATTTACACTATAATTTTAGTGCACCTACATTCTGACTGCAACCCATCACATGATATCGACTGTGGAATTTTCCACTTATGGTGTCATAATGGCACTTAGAAAGTTTCAGATTTTAGAGTATTTTGTATTTTTGGATTAGGTATGCTCAACCTATAATTACTTTTTAAAGAAAAGCTTTAAGTGCATTAAAATGTGCTTATAAAACATCTGTTGAGAAGCTCCAGGGAAATGGAAGATTTTTTTCCCCGTTCCAAGTTATGTGGTTACAAGTTTATTGAAGAAGATATATACATAAATCAATTAAAGTAATCCCTCACTGGGAAGTGGAAGATGAAGAAATCATTTAACTTTTAAAAGCACTTTGTTCAAATATATTTTTACATGGATTTTAACATTCAGTAAAACAAAATAGTTTTTTTTTTTCTTCAAAATTCCTTTCTTTCGAAGGCAGAGTGGTATTGGGCTTTTGTTTTTTTATCATGAAGCTTGAACTCTGGGCCTGGGTGCTATCCTTCAGCTCTTTTGCTAGTACTCTATCACTTGAACCACAGCGCCAATTCTGGTTTTCAGGTGTTTATTGGAGATAAGGGTCTTACTTACTGACTTTTCCTGCCCAGGCTGGCTTTGAACTGTGATCCACAGATCTCAGCCTCCTAAGTAGCTAGAACTATAGGCATAAGCCATCCATGCCCAGACTGGGCCTTTTTTTTTTTTTGTCGGTCATGGGGCCTGAACTCTGGGCCTGGGCACTGTCTCTCAGCATTTCAGCTCGAGGCTAGCGCCCTACCATTTGAGCCACAGTGCTACTTCTGGCTTTTTTTCTGCTTATGTGGTGCTGAGGAATCGAACTCGGAACTTCATGCATGTGAGGCAAACACTCTACCACTGAGCCACCTTCCTAGCCTGGCCTGGGCCTTTTTTAAGAGAGGAAGCAGCCTGAGCTATTATCTAACTATAAACTCCTATGTAACTGTGATGACAGGTCTGTGCCACCACACCTATTTTATGTGTCACACGTACATAACTTTCATATCAAAGCTTATTATAAAGTATATATTTCTAGCAGCTTGCACAAAAGAGACCTCAACAAGTGAGGAAGTAAGTCAATAACAAGTAAAGACTACCATCATATATGTGACAGGTTTATGTAAAGTTTTTTAAAATAATCAAGTATAGACTCTAAAATCCAATGATATCTCAACAAATGGGGCCTAATTACTACAGATACAGAAAAACTTTCACCTGAAAGAAGTTCACTTTTTTGAACATTTTTTAGTCCAATTTGGAAAAATAACTGAAGTACAGAATAGTCTAAAACCTCTTTGCATAAAAGAGAGGCAAACTGGATATGGACTGGATTAAAAGATGATTTAGAATGGAAGAAAGATTTATTTGCAATTTCTTTGCCAAATAAGGCAGTTAAAACTTTTGAGTAGGAGCTAGGAAGGTGGCTCAGTGATAGACTGCTTGCCTTGCATGCATGAGGCCCTAGGTTTGATCCTTAGCACCACATAAGCAGAAAAAGCTGGAAGTGGCGCTATGGCTCAAGTAGTAGAGTGCTAGCCTTGAGCTGAAGAGCTGAGGGACAGCGCCCAGGCCCAGAGTTCAGGCCCCATGACTGACCAAAAACAACAACAACAACAAAACCTTTTGAATAAACTAAATGTTTACAGGAGACATACTATGTCTACATTATTCTGGAGGATAAAATTTAAACTCAATATTTCAGTCTTTTTAAAAAAATCTTTACTGTGACCAATACATAGTTTTAACTAATGTAAGCACTTATATAGTACTTTAATGTTTTCCTGATTTCCAACATCTCTTTGTGTTCTCACAATATTTGTAAGGAAAACAGGACAGATTTTTCTATTTTAAGGATCAGAAAACCAAGGCTGAAGGGAGAAGAAAAATTAAGAGCTGAGTCACCATCCAAGGCTTTATCTCTTACCTGGGAGAGGAAAAACAGCTGGAATGGTAACACTCTTTCCAGCTTCAATAGAAATTTAGAAAGAGTGGGGCAGGGAAAGTAGTGAATAAATTCTTAAAGTATAAATTTAAAATAAAAAATTGTATTAGGCAGCAATTTATGAATGGCTAAAACTTAGTGAAAAGGTTTGTTGTATCTTACAACTTCAGACAGTAGATACACACCCAAAAGATGGCAAATGGTGGCAATTAAAGTATAAAAATCAGCTTATATTTAGTTTTGTCTGTTTGGTTTCAATGTTTTTAACAGGAAAGACCACTTGTTCTAGCCAGGTAGCACCACCTTACACACCTTTACTTTCTCCAACACTTAATACCAACCCTACTAATGCTGCTGAATCAAACAAGGCTCTGATACCACAAAGAGTAATCTTAGTCAACTGACTCACTCAACTATAACCCCAGGCACCACTGCTCACCAGAGGTAATGCTGCAAGACACACAGTAGGCTGAGAGAAATAGCATTGTCTTAGGAATATGTATCTGTAAACTCAGAAACTTCAAAGAGATATTTCAAAATTACCAGGATTTATCCTTTAAATCACCACAACTTATCTTAAAATAATTTTAATGGAAATGCTTTAAAAGGGATTTCAAGTCTTTCTTCCTTGCCTTGATCTCCACAGTATAACCCTTTCTTGGTGGTACTATATCGTAAATATTAATTAATAGATTGTCTCACAACACAGTGGTTCTTCATGAAGTTACTGCAGAAATTCTGTAGGCTCTTTGACTAATTCATCAAACATTACTTTTAAACATTAGGTTCCTGCTCCCCTGCTGTCACTCACAGGCCAACAGCATGAATCCTAAGCCTGGTTTCTAAAATGTCAGCTGTCATTTTTTTTTTTTTTTAAAGCCAGAGCATCCAGTTGATATACTTAACCTTATACAAATTCCAGCCAGTGTAACCATTTCCACCGTTGTAAGGCTAGGTCCAGCCTTTTCTTCTTTCACTTCCTAGTTCAAGCTGGTACTTGAAGTTTGGCTATGAAATAACAAGTAGTCCTTATTTTAACGTATTTCCTTTACTTTCACAAATCGTAAGGGAAAATCCATAAATGACAGTCATAAAACATATCAAACAACCATTCAGACAAAATGATAGAAGATATTTGCAGTATATGGCACACAGACAATCAACTAGCCAATTATTAGTCCAGCAAACTTGGCTGGATGGTCAAATTGAGCATAAAGACAGCTTGGTTTTGTTTGGTCCTTGAGCTAAGAATGTTTTGCACATTAAAATTTTTTTTTCTTTTATACAAACTAAGATTGTTTATTGCCAGCGAGGGGAACAGGCCTTCCCATGGGTTTGGAGGTTGTGCAAATTTTATTTAAAAAAAAAAAACAACAAGAAAACAAACAAGGATATCTAACAGATTATAGAGTATGTATTATCTAGCACTCTACAGAAAGTCTGCTGACCCTTGATCTAAATTATAAAAACAAACACATGCAAACTATTCATTATACATAAAGCTTAAGCTATTAATATATCAAAGGAAATACATATTTTTTTCAGTGATGAGTTCCTAATGATAGAGCCAAACTGTTCGGTTCTTCTCTAATCTTCCCTTCTGTTCTTTTTCCCCCATATCCTAGGACTTAGGTTTATCTCGTGACCTTTCTTCCTTCTAAATCTTTGTCCTCTGATGCTCTCAAGCTGATCTCCTTGCTATTGCTTCCAATTCTGCTTCTCAAGCTATTTTGGAATGAGTTTCCCTTTGATACATAAATCCTCCCTTAATTTCAAGTTTGACTTACTACAAGTAATGCCAAAGCTGTTAAGAGCTGTCACTGTGTCACACACTTTAATTATACTATTTTATATATTTTGTTAGTGATCTCCCATGTAGGTTAGTAACCTCAACTAATGTGTAAAATACTTGAAAGAATACAGTACATTTTGTACCACCACTTTGAAAATATCTCATCATCCTCTGAGAAAACGCCATCTTCCAATCACATTCATCTATTTGAAAGGACAGAGTAATTGATACTTGATTGAAAACATCAAAAGAGGAAGCCCATAAAGGGGCTTGATGGAAAACCACAGGCAACACTGTAAACTTAGAAGTATATTTTAAAGACACCACCACAATAGAAGGAGGAAAGGTTAAAAATCAAGAAGTAAAAACAGACCACTGAATAATACTTTGAAATAAAGGTGTTAAGAGAATGATAACAGCTTACAATACATGAAAACAAAAGTTTCTTTTCAACATTATTGGCTATTAATTTCCTTTTAACCAGAGGCTCTAGACATTGATAAACACAAAGGCCACATTTCTTGTTCTAATGTGATAAATTATAGTACAAAAGGCTCCATGGAATAGATTATATATATAGTACTCTAAATCTTTGAGTTTACAATACCGTGAACTTACAGGAAGAGTACTTATTTTAGAGAATGCTAAACAACCACAACAAAAAAAAACAGTAATCACTTATATTTTAATTAACTGGCTAATAATTTAGAAATCAGGAGCACATCCTTATATCAACCTCAAAAAATACAATCTAGACTCATTTTTCATGGAAAACATGTATAAAGAATTTTTTTTTAAAGCCTGCCTTGGCTACAACATCAAATTGTATTTAAAAAACTATAGGAAGAAAAGGTGCAACAAGACTTGAATTTATGAACATCAAAAAAATACAACCATTATTTCAAAAGCATAAACATTTCTCAAGCATGTTTTAAAATGTATTTATAGAATGCTTTTCATCTACAAAACCACATGAGAATATTAATTATGCATTCCTCTCTACCTTGGTCTTATAGAATCTCTCAGCCCTTAACTATACCTGGCTGGTCAGGGAAGAGGGAGACATTTTAAGTAGTAATAAAATATTCCTAAAATTACATTGTAGAATTTGACAGGCAAAAAGGAAACATTAAGTGAGTGATAAGACAAATCAGCCCTCAATTACTCACAAGAAGATAGGAAGTGATGACACAGATGATACCAAAGAATATTTTCTCCAAAGCCTATCACTAATTTGAGAGAAGTAAATTACAAGTATGTTTCACCAAGGTGTGTTAGTCAGGAGTTTCTTTTTCCTGAATAGTCAATGCTTTGGAGGATTCTGATATAATGGAAAAAGAGGGAGTTAATCTAAAAGCATACAGGTGGTGAAAGGTAGCTGGCCTGAGATAAAAATTTTCCATATAATCTACACAGTGAAAATGAGAGATATTCTGTGAAAGGAAAGTAGAAAATACTGTAAATTTTTATGTGATGGTGCTAGTAATTTTTAATATAAAATTTAATATAAAAATCTTTAGTTTTTTTTTGTTCCTATCAAGTCATCCTCACTTATTACCACAAATGGTTGTTACTACTGGTGGCAAGAATTACAAAACTAAAATGCTAAAAAAAAAATCGTGTTATATTTCACTTTAAAAAAAAGGTTAAAAAATTTCTTTTTCTCTGCTTTCCTGTTAGGCTCACCGTCTGTCAATGATACTTTATCTCACTACTTGAGGAAAATTAATTCGAACAAAAAATATTAAGAAGGCAGAGGGACTGACTTCTCTTGAATATTTTTGGATGATTGAAACAAAACTTACAAGATGGCAAGAATGACCGATTTAGCAAAATACACAAAAACTAAATATTTATCCAGACACAAGATCAGAGCCACAAAATTCAATTTGTTTCTGCCTAACATATGGCTCCAACTCTTGAGTGGCATATGTTTGGTGCAAGTGCTGGGAGGCGCGGAGGAAAGAAATAGTATAGAAAGAGTTCAAATCTTATTTCTTTCTCGTAATTCGGGGAAACACACAAACTTGGGTTTTGAGAACTAAAGGACACCGACCCGGGTAAGAAGCCAAACAATTTATGTGGCTCACCGAGTGGACGCAGGATGATCACACACTGTTTAATGGAAAAACGGAGATCGTGCCATTCTTAGCAGATAGGTGGTCGGACACAACGGTGTCCATGGGGCCTTGCATCAAAACCTGATCAAAAGCCAATCTCTAAATTCACGGTCCCTACTACCCCCAGGCCAGAATTACAGACGCCTCCCCGCGACACACACACACACACACACACACACACGCACACACGCACGCACACCCGCAAGGCTTCCATTAAACACGATTCCAGCGGTCACCGTGCTTGCAATCTGACGTCGATTTTTTTTTTCTTTCCTCTCTCATTTTCTTTTTTACCTCACGCAGGACACCCTTCCAAAGCCGGGCCAAAAGTTGAAACGTCCGGGTTGTTAAACCGGGCAGGGAAGGCAGCCTCCGGAGTCCGTTCCACCTCCCGACCCCAACAGGTGGTTCACTCACCTGGGGCGGCGGCGAACCCGCCAGGCGAGCAGGCGAGCAGCCACGGGCGGAAGGAAGACTTACCGCCCCCCCCCTCACCTCCGCCACCCACAACGGGGAAGCGGGAAAACTCTGACTCCGAACAGGCCAGGCTGGGAGCCGAGTCCGGCGGACAGGCGGCCACAGGCGACGGCGCCCGGCGATCGTGGGCCCCGCGGGCAGCGCGCCGCCCCCAGCCCTCCCGAGCCGCGCGCGGAGCTCCGGGCCGCCGCCGCCGCCGCCGCCGCCGAGGGGGCGGGGAACGGGGGCCCAGGGGGAGGGCTGGAGGGGAGAGAGGCGGAGGGAGGGAGGGAGGGCAAGGGCCGCCGCGCTCCCGCGTCGCCGTCGCCGCAGCCGCAGCGGGCAGGATGGCGCCCCCGTCCGCGCCTCTCCCCCGAGCCCCCAGCAGGTGCCCGGCCAGTGGCGGCTACCGTCCCGACCCGCTCGACCTTTTCTCTCCCGTCCCCCACCCCCCGCACCCCGACTTCGGGACGTGACGACGGCCGAGGACCCCCCCCCCCCCGAGTTCGACGGGGCTGAGCCCGGCCGGCGGCGTCCCCGGCCCTCAGCCTGTGCCTCAAACCTAACGGTTTCCGCAGCGGGCCGGGGCCGCGACGGGTCGGCGTCCCCCGCCTCACCCGGCCCGGGCGGAGGGAGCGCCCCGGCTCTCACCTCCGACTCACGCCGCTCCGGGAGGGGTGGGGGACGGAGGCCGGCGGCTCCCCGGAGGCGCCGCTCCCTCGGGTTCCGGATGGCTTCTACCTCCAGCTGCCGAGAGCCAGCTCTGGGGGCGGGGCCGCCGCGGCCGCCTAGCCCGGCGGGACGGGGGTGTCGGGTTTTTTCTCTCCCCGGGTAGTGACGGCGCCGCCTCAGCCCCGCTCTTCGCTCCCTCTCCGCGCAGCTCCCGCTTTCTCTTTCACCCGAGGGACCACGAACACCGCCGCCGCCATGCTTACTACGGAGCCGGGAGGAGGAGCCCCGGAGTCGGCGCGCCCAATGCGGCTGCGCGAGCCCCGCCGACGGCGCCCCCGGCCGGTCAGTCGGGAACCCGGGTCCCTCGTCTCCTCTGCGCCCTCCTCCTTCCCCCCTCCCCCGCCCATCCCTCCTTAAACTACCCCACAACCCTGCGCCCCCACTGCACGCTAATGCTCGGCCCCCGGGGCCCTAGCCTACCCCTCCCGCCCCCCCCCCCAGGGGCCTGGAGTGGGGCGTCGCACCACCGGCCTACCCGGCTCCCAGCTCTCCGGAGCGGCCCAGCGGGGTTCGGGAGTTCATGGACGTTGCTTCGGGCTCAGTTCTCGCTCAGTTCTCAAGCTAGCGCCCCTCCCCTCCCGGGATGCACCGTGTGGACCCCTGCCCGCAAGCACCCGAACTTAGCGTTGGCAGATGCTTGGTAGAGACACTTCACCAAGGCTAGGAGTAAGGTGGGCTGTCCCCTTCTGTAGCTGCAAGAAACAGGAGACTGACTTCCATGGAAAACGCACCATTTAGGGTTGTTTTTTTTTTTTTCCTTTTAGCCATTGCATTATTGTAGTTCCTTATTATTATTGTTATTATTATTATTATTATTCAACAGCACAAAGACTAGTGTGATCACAGCAGCGAATTCCTTAAACGTAAAGCAATGGGGGGGGGGGGGTGCGGGGCGCTGCAATAACGCAAGAGGGGTAGCAGGGGCTTCCGAAGCCGTGGGGAGTGGAGTAAAAGACCCCGAATCCCACCCCAAGAACTGTCCTTTCACAAAGTGGTGACAGATGTAACCAAACTCCGCACCTGGCTTGATTTCAGCATATTAGTTGTATTATCTCTAAGGCAGTATTTCTTAACACTTTTGTCAGAAATCACTTTCAAATGCTTGAAAGTGTTCTCTATGATTGATTGATCAGTGCCATCTCTAGGGCTTGAACTCAGGTCTGGCACTTGTCCCTGAGCCTTTTTTTTTTTTCTCCAGCCCCAATCGCTTTACCACTTGAGCGGCACCTCTAATTCCGGCTTTTTTGATGGCTAATTGGAGATAAGAGACTCCTGGACTGTCCTGTTCAAGCTGGTTTCAAACCATGATCCTCAGATCTTGGCCTCCTGAGTAGTTAGAAGACCCGGTTTTCTATTCTTTTAAAGAATATAATGGTTAATGAAATCCATTTGGAATCATCCAGTGTGATAACTTGACCATAAAGTCCCATAGGATTGCTTGGTTATGTACAAAATCCCTACTTCGGGGGAGCTTTGTCTTTGGAATGTTCTCATCACCTTTCCTAATACCCATCACTTCTTATCGCTTTGTCTGCCTTAATGCACTTTGATCCTTCCTTTCTCATTCTACTTTACTTTTTTTACCCTTTTTTTCCCTTCTTTCTATGGTTCCAAGTGCTGACAATCAGCTAATGAGAGGTTCCTTTTCATTCCGTCAGTAAGCAGAACCATGACTCCATAGCAAAGGTATCTTGAAATGTTTCCATTGCTCTTCCTTCCAAAAATTCTTTCCCTGTGAAAAATTTTTTTTCTCTCTTTCTTTTTCTCTTTCTTGCCTGCCTGCTTTTCTTTTCTTTTCCTTCCTCCTCCCTCTCTCCCTCCTCTCTCTCTCTCTCTCTCTCTCTCTCTCTCTTTCTTTCTCTCTCTCTCTCTCTCTCTCTTTTCCATATTTTGGTCTTCTTCCAGACAAAATGGCTGGAAAGCTGGTATTGGAATAATGGAAATATAATTGTATATTGTTTTAAAATGAGAATTTATCAGACTCTGGGTTGAATGTCTTCTCCATCATATGCCCTGCTCTGTTTAGTCTGAGGCTAACCTAGTGGTTTCCAAACTTAACTCTAAGCTAGTAATTTCCCAAGTTTCCTATTGAGGAAGAATCCTACAATCCACACCTCAAAATTCTGATTTCTTGGTTTAGTGGGAAGGCCAAGCACATCGTTAAAAATAACCAACATTTTTTTTAAAGTATGGTTGGGGCATACCTACATGAATAGGCAGAGCAAGAAAGAAGAACTATTTTGAAGCAGACTAAAACATAGCATATAATTCAGTAATGTTATTGAAGTAGACCTACACATTGTGCTATGCTATACAATGCTGTAAAGTGGAGTCAACTGAAGACTGGGGAATTTATATCCTGGGGAAAGAATGAAATGCACACATAAATGACCCCAGTATAAATTCTTTGGGAATAGAGAGGGACAAGAATTTTTGGTGACTTTGAACAAGTCACTTCTCTTATGATGCACTGATTTCCTTATTGATAAGGGACATTTTCAATTCTCATTTTTCTTGAGTTCTCAACAGTACTCAGCCCTTTGACTATTGTTCTTTGTTTTATTGCTGTTGTTTTGGGCAGAACTGGGTCTTGAACTCAGAGCCTTTTGCAACTCTCAACAACTGGAACTATTCCCCCAGTCCTTTGGGCTTTAATTGTTTATCTCAAGATAGAGTCTTCAGTTTTTGTTGGTGTCTGGCCTTAGATATAATCTTCCTCTCACATAGCTGGGATTTCAGGAAGGCTCTGTCATACCCAGCCTTGATCTCTGTTCTTCTTTGAACATTTCTTCTTCTTCGTTTGACACTGCATTTTCTTAGTTTTTCTCTTCCATTTCTGAGCACTGTTTCTTTAATCACTGTGCAGATTCCAGCTCCTGTCCTAACCAGTTTGATGTAAGAGAATCTCAAAATTCAGTTGTATATTCTTTCCTGTGCTAATTATAATATTTTTGCCAATGTAATATCTTCTAATTCATGGCTTTAATTCTAATTCATCTATATGCCACATTATCTGTATGATCTCTACATATGTGCTTCTAGATCAGATTGTTCTCCTAAATTCCAAATGTGATACCAACTGCTTCACTGATATGTCTTATATTGCAAAGTTTAGGCCAACTGAGTTAATGAACTTTCTTGTTTTCCGTTTTCCTCATTTTTTTAGCTGTTCAAATTAAACATCTAAGGTGTCCCTTACCTTCATTTTCTGTATTTGTTGCAGCACCAACCCCTAGAAATTGTATGTCCAAATATCTGTAAAAAGTCTGTTTTTTCAGTTACTATCAATCTAATTTGGTCTAACTGCATATAATTTGATCATTTCTATCAATTTCTTTACTTGTCAGTCAAAATGTCCTTTCAAAATGCACATGAGACTGTCACTTCTTACATAAATTCTCAAGTATCTTCTCATTATTCTATAATAGAGTTGAGTTTTTAAAGTGGTCTGTGAGACCATGTAGGCTGTGGCCTTTCCTGTCTTTCCAGTCTCCTATACCATTCTCTCCCCCTGCTTCCTAGGAAGAAGACTTTCTGGCCTTCTTTTAGTCGTTCAAGTGTGATTTAATCCCTACATCAGAAGGGTGTATGAGTATGAGCTAGAAGACAATGTACACAAAACTTTCATATTTCTTTTGCTTGTGAGCAAAATCACAGCTTTTGTAAAAGAGTATCTTTTCAAGAATCTTTGCTTCACAAAATAGATGTGATATCCCCTGCCAGAAAAGGAGCATTTGTTTACCCTCTAATGTAACAAATAAAATACTTTCTCTAGAGTCAAGACTGAGCAAGTTTTCTTGCAGCCCATTATAAAGATTGGGTGTTTCCTAAGCTTAGGGTTCCTTAGCTGTGACATAAATTCCATGTTTTCTTGAATTAGAACTACGAGGCAAGGGAACAGGCAAAAACATGACACTGGGTGCTTTCTGCTAGGGTTTTGAGCAGGAAATAGTGAAAGTACTTTGATCCTAAAGACCCATATTTTCTGTCAGCATGCACAACAGCTTGTAAGGAGGATAAGGTCTCAGATCCTTCATGACAAGAAGTCCTCAAACAGCAAGTAGAGGTTGCATCTCAGATGGTGGTGGAAAGGCAGGTTTGGAAGCTGGGACATGATGGGCCCTACCTTTCCCAGGTCACCTTCTTCTGTGACCTGCTGTTGCTATATGTGGATAGATAAGCCCATTTCTACTGGAGGACGAAGTATGAGGAAGTAAGTTGCAGGCCTACCTTGGCATGTTTGGAAGAAAAGAAGTTTGGCAATGGAAAGAAGAAAAGATGCAACAGCAAATTGATTGTTATACTGACTGAATTTTCTTAGTGAGCTGGAGGTCCTAACTGAACAGAACAGAGAGAATATTGTTGCTATTACTCCTCTCTTTGGGTCCAAGTGTGGAAGAGGAAGAAGCAGTTGACCTGAAGGTAGTATTCTAGATAAAGCAGCCCAAGCCTTTGTTTGTCTCTGAGGAGTGTGATATAACATATGGAAGGAGAGACTGGATTTAGAATCAAGTAAATTTGGGCTTGAATTCTAGCTCTACAGTGAACTAATTAACTGATCTGAGGAATTATCTAATCTTTGTCTCAATTCTTCACCCATATGCTAGCAATAGAATACTGACTTTGCAGGGTTGAATAGTATATCCAAGCATGAAAATGTCTAATATATGCCTGCCTGATGCCTAATAAAATAAATGATAGCTATGTAATTAGAATGGCCTTTGCAAATTATCATCTCATGAGACTGGGAAACCTAGAACCTTCCTCCACATTGCCAAGGATACTTGAAAAAGGACGTGGCTAGGTTAAATCTTTTATCTAGATTCCTGAACTTGTTGCCCTCTCTACCCCTCACTGTGATTTCCTATGAATGGAAAAAAAGCAAAGGAAATGATACAAAATAGAGAACAATGTGACACTGATATTGGCCATTCCCACCATAGCGAATTTCTTTGCCTGGCCATCATTCTCCTCACAACCTCTTCTACTATTTTTCCATGGTCCTGACCTCCACATTCTTTTTTAAATTCCTAGGACCTGTCTAACCACCTTCCTTTAAAAGTGACCAGGAAAAAAATCCCCAAATTCCTGTTGATTTATTATTACTCCAAGAATTTGGCTCTTTGTTTTTATTGCTCAGTTTTATTCAGAATAGCCTTAGCTTTATTTCAAAATCAAGGAAGTTCATTCATGAAGTTTCCTAGGTTTGAGGTTGTTGCTCAGTGGTAGAGTGCTTGCTAAGTATTTATGAAGCACTAAGCTCAATTCTCAGCACTGCTGAAAGAAAAAAAAAAGTATTTTCTATACCAAAGAACCACTCTTATCTGAGAGAAGCAGTTGTTAAACATTGAAATACATAAAAATCACCTGGAATAGTTTAAGATAGTGTTCCCATTCCATGTCCCCACCCTAAGATTTGGATTCAGAAATCTGTACAATCTAAACACTCCAAGAGATTCTAATGAGAATAGTCCCCATATGTAGAGCATCTTAGAGCAACTAACTCAAACAACAGTCAACTTTAACCAAGATTTTCTTTTCTCTATGACAGAATTATATTAGGGTTGACTCAGTTGTTCAAGAAAATTGTCATCTATGGTTTAATTTTTTTTTTACGGTTTTCTTTACTAAAAAAAATCACTAAGAAAGATCAAGGAATTCCTTAATCACAAAATGGTAATCCTAATAGTCCAGATTTGTCAGTGTTAATGATATGGTTTCAAAGCATGCTACAGGGAATAGCCTCACTTCCCAAAAGGGGAAAGACTTATCTGGTTACCAGGCCAGGACTTACTGAATAGCTTTCCCATCTGCAGGGGCTATACAATCATAGACAGATTAGAAGGATTTTCTCTAGGTTGAAAAAGAAAATAGTTTCTATATCTGTCTTCAGGACTGTCAACAACTCTTTGATGTTTTGTACAGCTTGAGGGGAGTCTAATAGCAGCCTTGGGGTTGAACACACCATGATCATTATCCAGCATAACCAGATGACATATGAATCAATTTTAAAGACAAGGAGATAGGCATCAGTAAGGATAATGAGGCAAAAGATGACTTGGGATTTTTGAAACTTTCCTCAAGCTACCTGGTTTTTCCCCCACTCAACAAAAGCAAATTTCAAAACCAGACCAATCCTAGGAAACAATGGTATTTTAACCTGGGAAGAATAAAAATAGAATGTATGTGAGCTAGAAAAATGAAAATTCAGATAATCTAAATTCTGTTATAATTTGCCAAACTTGAGAAAATGTTTCCTAAAATTTCAAAATTAAATATTTAAATTATATTAGTAAACCACCAGGTAAATCAATAATCTATTTGTGATAGCTAAAATAAATATTTATATGCATAAAATAATAAGTATTTATTTTAAAATATAATATAAAAATTGAACATCTCTTAAATAAGGATACAGATGTATAGTAATGGGAAAAACTAGAGAAGTCATTTATAAATTGAGGTTTTTAACAATATAAAATACTAATTTAATATAAAATTATAAATACATGAAATAACTTACTAATTTTATTTCTTAATTCATTTTTTTACCCTATAAGCCTTTACAAAAGTTAAGCCAGCTGGGCACCAGTGGCTCACCCATGTAATCTAGCTTCAGGAGCTGAGATCTGAAGACTACATTTGAAGATAGCCCAGGCAGGAAAGTCCATGAAATCTTACCTCCAGTTAAGTAGCAAAAAGTCTTTGGAAGTGGAGGTGTGCTCAAGTAGTAGAGCATCATCCTTCAGTGGATAAAGCTAAGGGAGGGAGATGCTGCCATAAGTTCAAGCCCCAGTACCTGCACATATACAAAAAAAAAGTCACTGTGTTTTGTATTTTCTCTTTAAACTGTACACATGATGTAAACTCAGTACTACTATGTTGAAAAGACAATGATAAAATTAATTACCACTAATAATTTCCATTACTAAAAAGATAGAGATTCTTGCTTTAGAAAAGTGATAAAAGATGACTTTACCAAGTAACTGTTTAGCTTCAAATTAGAAAAGCTAATAGTCTAAGATATTAGAAATTTATATGTAGCCAATTTTCCTAAGCTACAGCAGACTAACAGTTATAAATAGAATTATAGTAGAATCTCAGTCCCTTACTCACAGCCAAATGATTCTAAAAATCCTTAGGGATTTGCACAGGTGCCTACCAAGAATTAGTCTTCTGTGCGGATCTATAGCATTCAGTCTTCTTCCTCTGGCTAATCAGTGTTTTCTCCCATTGCTTCCAAAGCCAACAACTACTCCCACTTTCTCCTCCATACCCTCTCCCTCTGCTGTGCCATATGTGCTGAGACTACTGACTTACTTAAGGCCGTGTTGCCTGAACCAAAATCAGTTTATCATAGGCACCATCTCCTGTTGCCATTGCCTTTAGACCTCCAATTATATACTTGTTATGGTATGAGTCCTGTTTGATACCTCAAAACTCATTCTGGATTTGAATTCTCCTATGACATACTAAAAGAATGTAAACTTACTCTGACTGTGGTATTTAGAGATGAGGCCTTTGGTAGATGATTAGGATTAGGTAAACTCATAAAGATGGTGTCCCCATGATAGAATCCCAGTGGCTTTCTAAGAATAAAGAGGCCAGAAAACACACAAACACACATGCTCTGTCTCTTGTCATATCATGTTCTGTACTCACTCAGGACTCTGCCAGCAAGAAGCCTTCATCAGAGGCAGCCCCTTGATTTGTACCTCCGTAACTATGAATGTAACCTTTTTGCTTTATAACTGCTCAGATTTATGCCATTGTGTTATTAGCAACAGAAAATGAGATAATACTAATTTCATTTACAGGCATAAGCTCATGGAATCAATAATATAGTACAACAAGCCTTATACCTCTGACTAGACAAGGCCACCAAGTGAACTTCCCACCTTTCTTCAGTTAACATGCATTTTTTTCTTTGTCTGTAAAGAGGCCTACTCTGTGCTCTGTAGACATGCCCAAATATGCTCAAATCCTAAGGCAAAAACAACACAAAACCAGTTTAAGCTTAGGCTATGACCCTAGCTACAAGAAACAACTAGGTACTTTACATGAGATGTTAATGAAATGGCATGCAGAACTTTGATATATTAAGCATCTTATTCAGTAAGAGCAAACTCCTTTTTCTATTAAGAATCTCATTTAAATATATAATAAAAATTGCTTCACAGATGGGTGTTGCAAAGGAGAGAATTGTTCAACAATCAAGAAATAGGGTACTTTTTATAATGAATCTGTACCAAGAAAATGCTTTGACCTTAACAGATTTCCTTTTTTGTGCTGATTATTTAATTTTGCTTTTCAATACAAGCCTACCCTTTTATACTGTCTGGGATTAGAAGCTAATCCTAGGTGTTAGGTTTAGATACTACATTTCCCAGACCCCTCCTATACTAGATATTTCCTGCTAGGAAATGTCAATATTAAGCTCATTAACTAAAGAGCTACTATTTACATGCTCTTCGAAAGTCAGTGGCTGCAAAAAAAGCCTTGGTATGTTTTGGCACATACAGTACTAGCCAGCTGTGTGCCTTGTATTAACTATGATGCCTCTCTTAGGAGCTTAGTGCTCCTCCAAGCTCTTAGGTTTTTCTATTTAGTCTCCTGGCTTCTCAGCTCTGCAGGCAGTAAAGCATTCTAGCATGGTTAATTTTCTCTCATTCTTCTAACATCTATGTGACAAATACATTTAATGGATTCCCTATGCTGACTTCTTAAGTCTTGGCCTGGACATTGTAATTTTAACCAGATAGATATAAAATATGTGCTTAGGGGATCAAAATATGCTTATGCAGAACGAATATTCAGAAAACCCTGAAATAAGTAGTTGAGACAAAATTGTCATAGAGGCTCAAAAGGGCAACAACCAGTTTCTATACGATGGTCAAAGATAGTTATCATGGTCTAATATTTTTATTTATGGTTTAAAACAGCATTGTGATCAAAATACCACTATCCCAATCCATAGATGAGAAGCGTTGCTCTGAAAAGTCAGACATAATATGTACAACTAAGCAAGTGTCAAAACTGAGATTCATACATTGTTCTGTTTTAATCTAACATACTATTGATTATTCTATTTTTGTTCAGAAATTTGATGTAAACCTTGAAGAATAGGCTTCAAATGAAATGGCCTTGGAACGTTCTAATGGGAAAGACAAACATTTAAGATAGAAGATAGGAAGATATATGAAATAAAAATAGGTTGGGGTCAAGATCAGAAGTACTTTGAGTGGCTTATAAGGAATTTAGGAACAATTTACTATTAATGTTACTATTACTATTGCTAATATTTGTGGTACTTGGGCTTGAACTTAGAGCCATGAGCTTGCTCTGCTTACTATGTTTTTGTTCTACTATTTGAGCCTTTCCAATCCAGATTTTTTCTTCTGGTTATTTTGGAGATGGAGTTTCCTAGACTTTTCTGCCCAGGATGGTTTCAAACTGCACTCCTCTGATCTCTGTCTCTTGACTACCTAGGATTAAAGGCATGAGTGACCAGTATCCTGCTAGAAATAATTTATTTTAAATAAGAGGTCAGGGAATTGAAATGGCAGGAGTGAAATAGCTATTAGAACTGTTAATCAACAGCTTTCTTTAATATTTGTCATGTCACTATTGTTACCAAAGACATTATTAATATCCAAAACATCAAAACAAGAAAAAATTATAGATTACTGTCATGTATCTAAGAGATGAGAAAAAGAATTTTAACTTTAAATATCAAAATGAGAAAACGGGTTGGCAATGTGGCTTAGTGGTAGTTCTTGCTTAGAATGCATGAAGCCCTGGGTTCCGTTCCACAGTACCACATAAACAGAAAAATTGGAAGTGGCACTGTGGCTCAAGTGGTAGAGTGCTAGCCTTGAGCAAAAGAAGCTCAGGGACAGTGCCCAGGCCATGAGTTCAAGTCTCAGGACCAGCAAAAAAAAAAAAAAAACAAAACAAAAAAAACAAAAACGAGCAAACTACAGATATCAAACAAAAAATCCTGATTTTTATCACAGAGGGAAAATATTCTTGATGTAAGATAAATCAATCTCCTAACACTAATTCTCAGAACTATTAAAAATGGAAATAAATACTTTTATACAAGGTATTATTTGACTAATACATCTTTAAGGAATAAAATGAAGAAATGTTAAAATGACCAGCTAACCGTACTAAATTGAGAGATTCCAATAAAGTGGGCCACTAATCAGCCTGTCAGTGAACTATTATTTCTGTTATAAACCTCTTTTTAAAGCAGTTGGATTCAGACGTATTATGGGTTAGAGAGACTTTTGTGGGCTAGTTAAGAAATTCAACGTCATTTATAACTTTGTTTCCATGACAAAATTCCTTTACAAGTTCTAAGCAGCAGACTTTGAGATTAACTTTTGGAATCTAACCCTTAGTGATTTGGGGACTACTTGTGTTTTGAATGTTGATTGCCTATTATAACCAGGGCTTTAACTCCGCTGACTCTTAGAAGATTTCTAATTATATTTCTTTCCAGTACCTTATTGTGGAAAAGAGGAGTTAAAAAGGTAACTCGCCTGGTGTGAAGAAATGGCAAATCCAATAAGTTGTCCATGGGGCTGGGATGTAGCTCAGTGGCAAAGTGCTTGCCTAGCAAGTGCAACGTCCTGGGTTCAATTCCCACTACCAAAAAAGAAAAGACAAAAAAAATACAGTTAAAAAAAAACAATAAGTTTGTCCATTAAGGGCTTGATTATAAGAAAGATAATATTTTGTCCACAGGAGTTTAGAAATACCTGAGTATTTAGAACAGTGGTAATGGAAGACAGAATTTGTCTGTAGTCTTTTTGCATAAAGTTTGTCTCTCTAATGCAAAGACAAGAAAAAGTAAAGAACTAAATAGATTGTCTTTTAAATTCCTGCCTAATAACCTTACTAGTAATATTTGAAGATTGTAGAGAAAGCTTTTCTAGATTAGAATTGTAAAGATTGTTATAGCGATTATCTATTGGACAATACACAAAAAGTTGCAGGCAAGACCTATAGATGATAACTGGTGTGAAAAATCATGTCTTCAGAGGATGAAATGCTTATTGATCATGAAATGGCTATAAACCACTTAATTGGATTCTCAGTTGACTCTTAAGTCTTTCTTATTTCCTGTTAACAAGAGAACAGTTAAAATACATAAAGCATAAAAAGAAATATCCCTCCTATCAATTCATACTTCACTGAAGACTTTAGTTAAGATCTTGTGTTTAGTCTTGGAAGGTACTGTATATATTATTTGAAGTTGTGTTTTCAATCAGCTAAGCAGGTGAATAAATACTAGTGTTCTTAATAAGAGCTCTTTTTTTTGTTTGTTTACCCTCTGTTTGCTTTAAACTACATTTCTTTCTGCTACATTTATCACATAGGTAACTTTAATAATGCTGGTTATAGACTAAAGAAAATTTAAACATTTTCTGTATTTTCTGTTATATACTTTTATCTTTTGAAACTATCCTAATAGATTAAAAATTACCCTTATATAGAGTTCACATGGTCCTTTTTATCTTATATTGTCTGTCAGATACTCCAAATTCTTCATAATGACAAAGCAAAATTATTAGTCTGTGAATCAAAATCCCTGAGCTAGTTTTCTCATTGAACAAGTGCTCCTTGAGGGCCCATGTATAGTATGTTCATTGCTGTTCTAACAGTGTCTGAATTTCTGTGCTTTTTCTTTTCTTTTTTTATTTTATTTTTTATTGTGAAAATACTGTACAGATGGGTTACAATTACCTGGACAAGATAATGAGTACATTTCTTATCAAGCATTGTAGCCTCCTCCTTTGTTTCCCCTTCCCATCCCTTCCCATCCTCCCCCCTTCCCCGCCCCACCCCCCCCCCCCCACCAAAGTTGTAAAGTTCGTTTTCGACATAACGACTTGTACATCTCATTGTTGCAATGGGTCCACCTGTATCCCTTGAGGGCCCATGTATAGTATGTTCATTGCTGTTCTAACAGTGTCTGAATTTCTGTGCTTTTTCTCTATAGCCCATAAAAGTTACTTAGGAGTACATGTCTTCTTTTCAAACATCTTAAAATTCACATTGTATTCTTTTTTTAAAAGCAAGAAAAATACAGCCTAAGTCCATTTGATTTTGGTTAAACAACTATATTCAAGTATGATTGATATATAAGAAGTGGGTATATTAAATGCATATAACTGGATAAATGTGAAGATGCATATATAATCCATGGGCCTATTGCAACAAACTATGCTATAAACTTATCTATTGCCTACAAAAATTGTACATTTTTTCTTGAATTCTGACCTTTTTTTTTAATATTCTGGGCAGAGTACATGTTTTACCTAATAGCTGTTCTTTATAGTTGTTGAGCTCTGGTGACATTATGTGGTTATTCTAAAAAAAAAAATCTCTATTTGGCACAAAACTTTTCATATTATTGGATTGACTATGTTACTTTTGTTGTTCAGGTCTTCATTGTTTTTATTAAACACTTTGTGCTTGGGCTCCCATTTAAAAATCTCCCACTGAGATGGTCAATTCGTCCATTCCTCCAAGTAATTCAGTAAAATCACTGCAATATTTGGGGCTATTAACTACTTACTGTGTTGAAGATTGATACATTTTTTTCAGTGGATCATTTCTTCTTTAATGTATTTTTTATAAACTTATATTTTATTATGTCTATTTTTCCCCCTTTTTGTTGGATTTAGCATATAACTTCTGGAGATTGAACTGAGGGCCTCAGGCGTACTAGGCAAAGATGTTCCTCCACAGAGCTATATCTCCAGCCCTAGCTGGTATTTTTCTATCCTTTGTTTTTATTCTTTCTGTGGGTAAGTATGTCACTTACGAATAACATATAGTTCAAATTTTATAAAATCCATTCTAATAACCTCTTTTGTTTTGTAGGCGAGTATATTCTAGGATTACTGTGACTTCTTATCTATTTAGACAAAGTTCTATACCCTTAGTTGTATTCCTTCTGATCATGTTTCCTTTATTTTCTTTATTCCTGTTTTCTAATGGATTAAGTAAAGTTTTCCGTATGTTTTATTATTCTCACTACTATCTTGAGGCAGGGGGAGGTTGAGTTCTAGGCCAGCTTAGCTTATATAACAAGAGTTTTGCCTCAAACAAAAGAAAACAAAGCAAAACAAAACAACATTGTTTTTAGAAGTAAGTACATAGGTTTTACTCAATTTCCAAAGAAGCCTAACACACAAAGAAAGTCTAAAATCCCATACCTAGGACTTCAACATCTTTGCATTCTTTTATCTAAGTTGGCCCCTCAGGTTAGAATTTATAATCTCTCTGCACACCACTTTTAAAATAACAATAAAGTAAATTTTTTTAAATGATGCCATCATAGGTCAGAACCAGGACCTTAGAGAAAGTGAACTAAAGACATGTCCCTGAGGTCAAATACTACCATGAACTTAGGAAGAGATTCTGAGCATATTCATATCAAAATATAAGTAGATGGAGAAAAGACAGGCAGGAGAAAAGACTTTGAGAGGATTTTGGATATAGTTGTTTTGACTCATTTTTCTCTTCCATCATAGTAAATCTTAAGTTCTCAAACTCTGGTATATATGTGAATTGATACAACTAAATTAAAACTATTGGAAGTAAAGAATGCCGATGGCTCATAAACCAATCTCAAGGATATAGCTACACTTGTCCAGGGATTTTGTTTGTTTTTTCTGTACTTGGTTTGAAACAAGTCTTGCTGGGAAGATGCTTTATAACTTGAACCACTAACTCCCTCCTCTTTTTTTTTTTGCTGTGCTGGAAACTGAACCCAAAGCCATCCACACATGCTATGTAAATACTCCCAACTCTGAACTACACTCCCCTCCCCACTGCATAATGTTTTTCTTTTCAATTTTATATTATTGTAAAGATGCTGTACAGAGGAGTTGCAGTTACATGAGTAAGGTATACGCCATTGTTGTTCTCCCACTATCACCTTCCCTCCCACCACCCCACCTGACATAGTATCAGGTGAGTATCATTGTTGCAATGGGTCATCCTTTGTATTTTAAAGGCTATAGTCTGGAGCACTGAATTGCTTCTTTATCTGAAAAAAATCTTCCCCTTTACTTATCTGTTAATCCTAGAGCATGTGTAGAATCTTCTGCATTAATTCTTTCTCCCACTCCTCTCATTGTCCTTTGAGCATTTCTCAATGTGATAGGAAATTTTACATTTGTTGAAACATCTGTGCCACTACATTGAGATCCTTGAGGGCAGGAACTATTTTTATCCATTATGATTTTTTCTCTTACCACATCTCATGTATTTGTTATCCCCACAGATGTATCTTATTCTGAAGCTAATCTCTTGTAGATTTATTTGTTTTTTCTTACTCTTAGATCAATTTTCTTGGGAGTATATACTGATAGATATACCTACCAATAGAAAAAATAATCCTTGATAATTACTGGGACAGAAATAGTTGTTTTGCCAATGTGTGTTCTCCCTTTTTTTTTTTTTTTGGTCTGGTCTTGGGGCCTGAGCTCAAGGCTATGGCTCAACCACTGAGCCACAGTGGCACTTCCAGCTTTTTTTCTTTTTGCTTATGTGGTGCTGAGGAATCGAACCCAGGGCCTCATGCATGCAAGGCAAGCGCTCTACCACTGAGCCACCTTCCCAGCCCTGTGTGTTCTCCCTTTCTTACATGCAAGTCTTAAAATAAAAAACAAAAATACTTTAAAAAACCTAGTATTTCTCAATCTTCCTTATATATAAAAGACAATTGTGTTAGCCAATTCTGAACTATGAATAGAAATTACTGAGTAGGACTTCCAGGAAAACCCTTTAAAAAGAGAACAAATTTAGCCGGCTCGAACATTTTTTGCCTTTTTTCTTTTTCTTCTTCACATCTGAATAGAAACAGTGTTGGAGTTGAAGCAGCCACCTTAGGACCACAGGGTTATGAACACACTAGGATGATTGAGTAGAAAGAAGCAATGATCTTGGTCCTGATTGTATTGTAGACCTGCTGAACAATCCTGCATACTCTACTTGAAACTCTAATTTATTTAAATCTCCCCTCCCTTCTTCCCTCCTTCCTTCTTTTCCTTCTTCCCTTCATCCCCCTCTACTTTTCTTCTTCCTAAACTTCCTCCTCCACCACTTGATTATTCCTTACTCCCTTCTCTCTATTCCTGACATTTTGTGTACACTAGTGCAAACCTTGATTGATGTTATCTAGCCACATCAATGACTAGGGTATTGGTTAACTTATGTTAATATTAACCTATGTTAGTATAGCAGAAAACAAAGAACTAACTATTCCTTGGTTGTTGACTAGAACTGAGAACAAAGCATATTCTGTCTGACGGCTCCATCCCTAAAACTCACCTACTTAAAAATCTCCTGCACTTGAATAACTTACTGGGTAAAATCAAAGCAAATGGTTGTGTTTAGACTGGGCTTTATCTGAAATAGTTGATGCCCAAATTATTTCATTAAAAGTGAGCCATCAAGACACTCACCAGTGACATACACTTGTAATCCTAGATACTCCAGAAGATCAGGGTTCAAAGCCAGCCTGGGCAAAAAATAGCAAAAAGCGAGGTTGGAGATGTGGCTCAAGTGGCAGAGTGCCAGCTGTGAGCAAGCAAGCCAGTCAAGCTATGACTTATAATTTCTGATTTACATTTCTTTTATGGCAGAGGATTTTTTTTCAGGACCTCATGCTTGCAAGACAAAAACTACGACTTGAGTCATGCTTCCAGACTTTTCTGCTTTTAATTATTTTTGAATGTGTTCTTACATTTTTGTACAGGCTAGCCTGGACCATAATCCTTTTATGTTTCTCATGTAGCTGGATTAACAGGCATGTGCCACCATATATAACCAGCTTGTTGGTTGAGATGGAGGATCTCCCAAACTTTTTGCTGGCTCTGGCCTTAAATCATGATCCCCTTGATTTCTTTTGTTAAATACATATTTGTTATTGTAACGATACTATACAGAGGGTTACAGTTACATGAGCAAGGTAATGAGTCCATTTCTATGGAGCATTGTTACACCCTTTATTTTTCCCCTACCATCCCTTTCCTGCTTACCTCCCCAACTCCTCACTCCCTTCTTCCCCTCCCCCCCGAAAGTTGTAAAATTCATTCTCAAAATACTGTCTTGTACATCTCATTGTTATGATGGGTCATCCTGTATCCCTATTTCAGCATTTTGTTATTTCCCTTCCCCTCCTCAAATTAGAAAAATGTATATACAAGATACAGGACACAGGAATCAAGTACAGTGACAATAGGGGTTGTACCATGGGGGAAGAACATATAAAGAAACAAAAAAAATCACATAGTACATTATAAATGCATTAAAAAGAACAGCAAGAAAGATAAAAACCTCTTGTGTCCCTATCTTGGGGTTCATTTTGCTTAGCATCAGGTTATATGGTCATATGTACATAGCTTTTGACCTCTTCTGCTTGTCTTAGACATACACTAGTTATTGCAGATAAGGGAAACCATGGGACTTATGTTTCTTTGAGTCTGGCTTACTTAATATAATTTTTTCCAAGTCTATTTCCTAACAAATGGGGTGGTGTCATTTCATTTCTTTCTGATGGAGGCATAGAATTCCATCGTGTGTGTGTGTGTGTGTGTGTGTGCGCGCGCGTGCGCGCGTGCGTGCGTGCGTGTGTGTGTGTGTGCGTGTGTGTGTACCACATTTTCTTCATCTACTGAGGGGCATCTGGGTTGGTTCAATATCTTAGCTATGATAAATAATGCTGGGATAAATATAGTTGTGCTGGCAGCTTTAGTATGGCCTTGTTTGTAATCGTTTGGGTAAATGCCTAAAAGTGGGATTTCTGGGTCATGTGTAGTCGTTTTTTTTTTTTTTTGTCAGTCATGGGGGCTGAACTCTGGGCCTGGGCACTGTCCCTCAGCTCTTTAGCTCAAGGCTAGCACCCTACCACTTGAGCCACAGCACCACTTCTGGCTTTTTTCTGTTTATGTGGTGCTGAGGAATCGAACCCAAGGCTTCATGCATGCGAGACAAGCACTCTACCACTGAGCCAACTTCCCAGCCCTCTGTGTAGTCTTTTGAGGAACATCCATACTGCTTTCCGAAGTGGTTGAACAAGTTTTCATTCCCACCAACAATGTCCCTTTTGGCCACATCCCCTCCAACATCTGTTATTAGATTTCTTGATTAAAGCCATTCTGACTGGGGTGAGGTAGAATCTCAATGTTGTTTTGATTTGCATTTCTTTTACAGCTAAAGAAATTGAGCATTTCTTCATGTGTCTATTGGCCACTCTTATTTCCTCTTCGGAGAAGTCTCTCTTTAAGAGTCTTTAGCCCATTTATTAATTGGGCATTTGTTTCTTTGAGGATTTGTTGTTGGGGGATTTAATTTTTTGAGTTCTAAGTATATTATAGATATGAGACCCTTGTCCATTGTATGGCTAGTGATCTTCTCTCAATCCGTGGGCTTTCTGTTGATCTTGCTAGCTTTGTTCTTTGTCGTGCAGAAGCTCTACAGTTTCATGCAATCCCATTTGTCCAACCTTTCTTTGATTTGTTATGTTTCTTGGTCTTTATTAAGAAAATTTTGGTCTGTGCCAAGGAGCTCTAGCATTTCTCCTATTTCTTCCTATAATGGTTTTAGGGTGTCTGCTTTGACTTCGAGGCCTTTGATCCATTTGGAGTTAATTCTGGTGCAGGGTGATACATGGATCCCCTTGATTTATCACTGCATCCTGAGTAGCTAGGATTACAGGCTTGAACTTCTGTAACTAACTTACTTTGTGTCTGTATTGCTTGCTTTTCCTAAGTGTCTGTGGATGTATCATCTTAACAATACCAAAAAGTAATAATTATTTAAAAAAAACTGGTATAGGAGTTTGAATTCAGGGCCTTTCACTTACACGGCTTGTGTGCTAGGCTGGTGCTCTATCACTTGAGCATGCCTCTAGCTTAGCCTTTTGCTGTTTATATTGGAAATGGAGCCTTGAGGATTTTTTTTTTTTTTTGCACGAACTGACTTCAAACTGCATTGCTCCAGATCTCAGTTTCATAAGTAGCTAGGGTTTCAGGGTGAACCAGTGATGTCTGGCTAAAAGTTAGTAATACTTTTTTTAAAAAAAGTAAAGTGTAGTAATAAGTGCATTCTTATAAAAATAAAATATTTTCCCCTAAGAATATTATTTAATTAAACAGTACTTTGATAGGATAAAGCAAAGGACAAGATTTTAAGTCCTCAGAAAAAATTTAAGATCTTGCACTGCTCCCTCTGAGCACTGGATTACTTTACCACAGACTAAGTCTAGATACATTTCCTGCTGCACTCAGTCTTCCGGCCATGCACCAAAAACTCAGGAAGTAATCTAAACCCCTCGGATTCTCTAGAAAAGTCTCTTAGCCAGTAAAATGCCACCAAATGAATTTGTCAACTCCACTTGGAACAAAGAATTATCTAGTTGATCCCTAGCTTAAGACATATAACTTATAATGAAAAGATTGTTGTTGGTGAGGAGGAATTCGAATTTTCACCTGTCTTGGAATATTTATCTTTCCAGCCCACTTCTGAAGTTGAAGTTTTAGGCAGCTGTTTAACAAGGAATCTAGAGTGGCTGGGACCAGTGGGATCCCTGCATGCATTTTCTGTCCTGTTTAAATGTCCCTCTTGAAATTTTTCTACTGTTAAACATTGAATGTCACAAAAATATCAGTTTAAGAAAGAAGCATTGCTTAAATAGTTTTAATTGAGTTCTAAAGAGAACACATACTAAAATACACCAACTATATTGCATTGCAACTTCTTTAGCTTTTGTGTTAAAGGAACTCCCTGAAATTGTGGGACAGGACTTGACAAACGAATAAAATATAAGAAAGGCAATGTTCCCTTCAAACATTCATAATATACTTTGGAAGATCAAATAGATTCAGACAACAAGGTAGCCAATCTGGCTCTGTCTTACATGTATGTCTTATATGTACATAGCACATGCACAAACGCCATAGAGTTCTATGCTATGGGAGATAGCCACTTAGTCCATAGGGTCTAGAAAGTTCTTGGAGAGGCAATAGTCCTTTTTGTCCTTAAAGGGAGGGAGGTAGGCTTATGAACATAAAACAGGGGAAATACCTTCTGTATTTTAGAAGAGTTCATTGAAATAGAAATTTACTACCTATTAAGCATTTTACAATTTCTTTTTCAACTATTTTCTAAACATGCTTCTCAAAGAAGCAGAATTCACCTTATATGAAGTATTATATTATGAGATAATTGGCTTCTCAAGAGAGTAGAAAGGCTCAAGTAGTATGAAAAATAAATGTGTAAGTTAATTTGAGCTAGAATATGTTGTGAAATGTTGCATTTATAAATGAAATGAGAAATCTGAGATCTTTAAAGGACTTTATTTTCTGAATACTTGTATAAATATTTCCTCCATTTACTGGTAATAATGTCTCATAATTTTAGAAATTAAATGAGCCCAAAATGAGGAAAAAGGAGCCAGGTCTTTGGGCCTTTTTTCCTTTTAAAATAAATATGCTTCACCCTCCTCTTAACATAGACTGTTCAGATAATATACTCTCAACCCACCATTACTGCATGAATAAATATACAAATAAGGAAAATTCTGAGGAAAAGAATGGCCAGATTAGGTTAATACATTTTAATAAACATTTGGGCTGTTAAAATGGAAACCAAGCCATCTTGCTTAAGAGTAGATGGCAGCTTTAATGATATTTTTTTTTAATGTGATGAGATTGTAGAATTTAAATAGATTTTGCTGTGTTTTCTTGCTAGATTGATTGTGTATGTGTAGTTATGCCAGAACTGATTCAAGATTTGAAATTCCAGTATTCTACTGTGACTTACTGCATTTCTTAAAAGCAAAGAACTAATAAAGGTTATAAAGCCACCATTACAACTTACTAACTAGATTCACTAAATTCACTCATCTTCATTGTCTGAAGTTTGTTTTTACACTAAGCACATATTAAATTTTATTGAAAATATGGTGGATCTTAAAGACTATACAAGGGTTCAGGAATTTAACCAGTCACAGTACAGGAATCAAGATAATTGAACTATTTGTTCCCTATTTTTCAATGTCATTGTACATGTGACATTCAACAGTTGAGTTGGGTTTGTGACAAGGAACTCTTCTGCCCAGCTAGCAGCCAATTATAATAGGTAGTTACTGTATTTTAAACTCTTTGAAGAAGAAAGGTGTTATTTAAGTATTAAGCATTGTTATGAACATCCTGCCATTTAAAAGCTCTAAAGGAAAGACAAAACGACCTGTTTTCATTAGTATTTCAAATTAATCTAGGAAGGATAAATTATTTGCAAACCATCTAATATTTCCCATATTTCTTCACACCTAGATTTAATTTCAGCCAAGTCTATACAAAGAGAGATAAGAATCTAACCTTTATTTTTCCTTTCAGTTCTAATTTATGCATTTCCTTGCATTTTTGGTTGTACACACAACTTTGGAGGAATTAGTTTTCTTTCACAAAAGAGGGTTAATAATGTTGTCATAAGCAGTGCTGTGTCCCTCCAAATGAATGGGTAATATAAGGAAGGACATGTGACTTTTTAGTTTGAGACTCATGCTTTGAAATCCAAGTTGTCTTAAATTGTGCTATGGAAATGTAGAGACTGGTTACTGAGAATGTTTTTTTACTCATTTCCAGGGAGTTTACAACAGTCCCCATACAATTGCCAGTGACACTAACAGAATTATCAGACTCTTTGAGTAGAGTCAGTTTTTATAACTGGCACATGTGATGCTTATTGGGATATAGCCAGCCTTCATGGCTTTTCATCTTCCTCAGTTACATTTCAAAGTCATCCAGGTTGAAGCTGTCCAAAGAGATCATGCTTTGATATAATTGATATAGAGTAAAATTTGAATTTCAAAATGTTAAGAAGTCACAAATGCTAACTTTGAATATTTCTCAAAAGTACAATGATTCGAAAAAGTGTGTCTAAACAGATTAGATACTCAACTTAGAACATCATAAATTTAGGCTGGATGAGGAGATATAACTTTTGGTGGCCCAGTGGGATGTATTTTTTTATTTCAACACTAGTTATTTTTTGTAGAAGGTAGAATGTGAACATTTCAGATGAAATGGTACTATGTTAAATTACCTGTTCTAAAATAAGGATCCCTTTTTCTTTGTGACATCCCCTTTTAAAAATAAAGCATGATAAATTAACATTTATATTGTAGTAAATTAAAAGAATGAAATCCCATTCCTCACTTGAGCAGTCCAGGATTTGTAAAATCGTGGTTGCTCAGAGTGATTTTTCCCTTTATGTATATAAACGTCTAGATTTCATAAAGACCAAATGTCTTGCCTCATTACAAGGCTAGAGTTTCAATTCAATTCAATTCAATTCAATTGTCTCCTGAAGATATGAGAGCTGAACAAACCTGAATTTAAGTTTAAAGCCTGAAATTGTATGTGAGTAGTCTCATAATTTTAACAGCAGTCTCAAATTAAATGTTCTCTGTGTCCCTAAGAAAGGATGATTCAGAACCTCCTAGCATCATTTGGGCTTTCTGGAGAGATCATTACATTATATCATTGTCACCTGGGAACCACATTAAGCTGACTAAGACAAACCATCATGAGTCATCAAATTTAGTTTATTGATCAGAGAATGTAAATAAATATAGGCTAAGTATAAAAGAATTGAGACCAACATAGTAATATGGGAAATTTCATTTTAAACTTGGGAGTTAATAATATTACTAGATTCTCCCTGATCATACCTCATACTTTGGTCCTTTCTTGGATTCTCTTTTCGGGAATAATACTTCCATACATACTGAGCATATTAGCTACTGTAAGCTCATATTGTGTTTCTCAGTGACATTGTTGCTGCTATATAGGACTTCCTTAACTAAGAAACCACTCCCCACTAAAAGCAGCTTGTGGCCAACGACTAGCTAATAAAGTGAGAAATTATGGTCTGGCCAATTTACCCCAACTTGGAGATGCTGAGAGTTCATCCTAGATCTTTTTAGGATTGGTTGAGGCCTTAATTTCAACAGCTCTGTGGGTCAGCTTCTTTTCTTCCAGTTTCTGTCCTTACTTCATTGTAGATTTCTCTCTGTGGTATATTCTTCAGATAAACTTGCTGTGATCAGGCTCTTGCTGACTTCAGTGAACTCTTTTCCCTTTTTTTTTTAATGGAAACCAATTGAAGACAGATTGTCATGAACTGGCCTACTGCACTGGCACACCTGCAGGTAGAACATATCTAAGCCAATGTCTAATGTTACTATTGTCAAACTATTTGTTTGAATTAGTCTAGAAAATGTAAGATAGCAGAAAGGTTTATACCTGTGATTAATATATGAGTTTCTTAGCAGAAAACAAAACTGAAAGAAGTCAATAGTCTGCGGTACAGCTGAGATTGAATAAGCTTTAGGAGGAGAGAAGAGACAAGATCTTATGTGGCTAGATGGGGAGAAGTTTATCGTGGGAGTTCATTGAACCAGTGGTTTTGTATTTAAGTGTGGCTGAGGAAGGAGAGGAGGTAGGCTGTACAAGGACAGTAGATATCTGGAGTCAGGGATGCTGAGAGGAAGGCTGTGGGAGAGAGATACTTGACATTTTTACTTAAGGCAGCTCCCAATGAAGCTTCTCTAGACCATCACTGCCCACACAGATGCTTTTCATTTTGAACTCCCTTTCCCATGTTTTGGTGCTAAGTCTTAGTTTTGGCTTGTGCCACTTAAATATTTAATGAGTGTAACTTACCTTATACCTTTGAAGCTTTGTGGTATTCGTACAGACCTGTTTACCTAACAAGAATTCAAGAAATAGTTGTTGAATGAATGAATGAATACATAAATGAATGACTAGATAAACATAATGTAGAATACTTACTTAGAAAAGAAGAAAAAACATTGATGATACAAAGGCCCTTAGTTTCATAAGCCATTTATTGTTTTGTTGTTGTTTGATGTTTGATTTGAGGGATTTGTTTCAGTTTGATTTTTGAAACAGAGTCTTGGAACTGTGATCTTTCTGCCTCCATTTCCAAGTGCTGAGATTACAGACATGTACCATTACATGAAGCTTACTTACCATTGAAATCCTGTGATTTAACACATTTTTTAAAAAATAAGACACAATTGATGCATCTGTTTTATGTTGATGGAATTGAAATGATCTGTCCAGATAAGATTTGTAATTTGAGTGTCTTCTTAAGAGAGATAATAGACCATGCAATTTCAGGACATGTCACAGCTAAGTGAGGACCAATAAAGGTCTCCTGGAAGGTTATATTCATTATAAACACTGAGCAATATATGACTTCTTTTGGTTCAGGGAGCCTGTTACAGAAGCCCCCTCCTCTTGCTGAACACAGGGTTCTGCCTTGTCTTGGAGAACAAAGCTGAAGATTGCAGACCAGTTAACGACTGTAAAATGACTCCATTTCTAGATAAAATAACAAGGCTCTGATTTCCATTGGACAAAAATCTTAGAACATTCCTTTCTTCCCCTTAACCCCATTGACCAAAATACTCAGGTAAAACATTTCTAGGAATAGCTTGGAATGAGGATAATATGCATTTCCTTTTACCATACTCCACTATTCCAGCAAAGATATTTATTCTTTTATTGATGCTTATTAAAAACACTCTAAGTTTACTCCTTCCTCCAAAGCAAATACCTAACTAAGAATATCAAAACCATTCTGTATGTGGGCATAACCTAAAACTTGTGAGCTTAATCTTTAGCATATGATTACCTAATATAGATGTATGAGTATAGTACTGAACTAAACAATGATCTCTTATGTGTGTTTGCCCCTCCTCCTCCCATTGGTCCCACCATAACCTGAGAATAGGACTGCAGTGATGTTATTCATTTGAAACTGGACAATCTATTTCTAAAAAGTCATTTAAAGTCACATGCATAAAGAGATTCTACACTAAAAATTTATTAACAAGTTTTAATAATAGGTTGCTCACCTAGAAAGACCAGTTAATCTGAAATACATTTGTTGTAGTGAATAATTAGGAAAAATAGATGTTACAGAAAAAAACTGGAAATGATAATGACTTCATATCAATACAAACTTCCAGACAGTGTGTAAAAACTGGAGGCAAAGCTCAAGTGATAAAGCATCAGTTATGCTCTGAAAAAAAGAGTGTGTTCTTTTAAATCTATGAACAAAAGTATGATTACATTTCAAAGTTTTATCACATTGAATATGACAAATCATTTTTGCCAAGAAAAAACTTTAATACTGCTCCCATGGAATGTATTGTTAAAACAAAATAGCTTTCTGATGAACTCACAATATAATTCAAGTCAATAAATGGTTCAATGTTTTGTTTGGGATTAAGAAATAAGAGTCAACTCTTTTTTGGAGGACACATTTTTAAAGGTGATTTTAGAGTTTGAATGAAGCTATTTTTCCCCCTTGAATATCATTAGGTACTGGGAACATTTAAATGAAATAAATAAACAGGCACAATGAAATAAAAGAAAAATATCTTTAACATTGAAAGATAATTTTGTCTTACTATGTGGGAGATAGGGAGAAAGTACAGGTTATACATTCAAATAAGTGATATATAAGTTATGTATTTTGTCAGAATTGCAAATATGCTTTCTATTTGACTAGTACTATTAGAAGCTTTATATGACAATGAACCACTGGGAATTGCATTCACCTTGCATTTTTCAAAACCACCTTTTGTTTTTCAAACCAATGCAAAGTAACATCTACAGAACATTTATACATGTATGTTAGACCCACATATACTGCTGTGAGGGAAATGATATAACAATAATCAATAAATGTCTAATTGCACCTGAATCTTTTCGCTGCTCAAACAAAACAAACTGACATATGCGTTGAGAAAGTATTCTAGTCTAAGATTTTGACAGAATTATCATTTGAAGTAACAAATTTGAAATCTTGAGGGATTAGCAAATTTCCCCTTTGAAGAGTAGGGAGATCACATTAGCATTCCTACATATAAGATTATGACTGTGTAGGTGGTGGAAGTAAAGAGGCGGGCCAGTACTGCAGTGCATTAATTACAGCAGGCTTAGGATGGTTCTGAGTGACAGTGCCTTCAGTGAGCTAGTATCATTTCATTTTTAAATTTAAATCAAATAAGCGGTAATGGTCTATCATAGAATTGACCTCTTTTTGGCTGAAAAGGGCAGCATCAGGACTTGAACTCAGGGTGTTGCGCTTGCTCAATTTTCTTGCTTGACTGGCACCTTACTACATGAGCTTTTTGCTGGTTATTTTGGAGATAGAATCTACTGATTCTTCCCAGGCTGGCTATAAACCATGATCCTCCAGGTCTCAATCTCTTGGATTATTGGTGCCAACCTAGAATTTAACTTTCATTTGTCAAAATATCTCAACATTTACTTAGTTTTTGTTCAGTCATATATTATTTTAATGTAAGTCAATGAAATTACTTCCTTTCATTATAGTCTATAAATTGCCTTTTATTACTTATTAATTACTATCTGGGAACTGTTTTTTTCTCTTTGTAGCTCTTGCCTGTCTCCATCATTACTTGCTCTGGCCAGTTGCTGTGATCTGTTGCATTGTTTGGAGAAGTAGAATAATTTTAGGTCTGAACTGAAAATAGCTTCCTATTCAGTAGAACCAAAGATGCTATATCAGCTTCTGGTTCAAATTTAATAACATCATCACCCGTACACATAGGCACCTATGGTTAAATCCTTCCATGAGCAATGTCACTCACAAGGATGATACACTAGAATTCTTTCCCTTCTTCCCTACCTCCCTTCCCCCACTCCTCTTTGTGCTGGTTCTAGGACTTGAACTCTGGCCTGGGAACTGTCCCTGACTTTTTGTGGTCAAGGCTAGTACTCTACTACTTGAGCCACAGCTCTGTTTCTGGCTTTTTTGGTACTTAATTGGAAATAAGAGTCTCATGGCCTTTCCTTTGGAGGATGGCTTTTGAACCATGATCCTTAGAGGGTCAGGCCACCTGAGTAGCCACTGGCACCTGCCAGAACTTTTATATTCTGAATGTCCTGTTGGATAATAATACCTCTTAATCTGTGTCATTAATTGCTTCTAATGATCATATCACTGGCTTATTATACATGTCTTTGGGGGTGATGATGAGGTTTAGCTGAATTCATTAAAGATAACCTAGTTTATATGGTAGATTCTTTGCCAGAAACTGGGATCCAAAGATGGAAAGACATATCTTATTGTTAACCTTTTTTTTCTAAATTTTTTAGACAAGCACACTACCACTTGAGAGAACTTCCAGCCTATCAATTTTTATTATAAATTTTGACTAACATGTATTAATTTTATGTATTGTTGGTCTCAATACATACATACATGTATCCACTAATCAAATCTAGCCTCCCTTTATCTACTTTCCTTTCTCTTTCCATTCACTAGGAATCACTATTCTACATTCAGGTTAACTTTAGTTTGTTTTTAACTTCTTCATAAGGAAGAATGTTTGGTACTTGTCTTCTGTTTCTGGCTTATTTTCTGTAGCATAATGTCTTTCAGTTCTATCTATGTTTCTGCAAATGACAAGATTTCACTCTTCCTTATGGCTGAATGAAATTTCATTTTGTATTAATAGCACATTAAAAAAAATTCCCTGATGGGCACCTAGGTTGGCTCCACATGTAACTATTTTGAATAATGCTATGAAGAAACAGGTGTGCATTCATGTCTTAAGGGAAAGAGGAGAGGTCCTTGATACATGTTCTCTACGCCCTTCCGGAAACATGGAGTTGTTCCTTTGGCCACATACATGAGAATCTACAAGAAGGGTGATATTGTAGACATCAAGGGAATGGGTACTGTTCAAAAAGGAATGCCCCACAAATGTTATCATGGCAAAACTGGAAGAGTCTATAATGTTACCCAGCATGCTGTTGGCATTATTGTGAACAAGCAAGTTAAGGGCAAGATCCTTGCCAAGAGGATTAATGTGCGAGTTGAGCATATTAAACACTCTAAGCTGAGATAGCTTCCTGAAACGAGTGAAAGAAAATGATCAGAAAAAGAAGGAAGCCAAAGAGAAAGGAACTTGGGTTCAACTGAAGCGCCAGCCTGCTCCACCCAGAGAAGCACATTTTGTGAGAACCAATGGAAAGGAGCCTGAGCTATTGGAACCTATTCGCTATGAATTCATGGCCTAAGAGATGTTAAAAAATAAAAGACTGCTGGACTATAAAAATGAAAAAAAAAAAGCATGTTTCACTGTTCAAAAACAAATGCACTCAGTACAGTACCTGACTTATGTAACATCCCTTTGTACATCACCTTTACAATAAAAATTAAAAAAAATAAAAGGCATGTATTTTTTTTTTTGGTAGGGTGTGGGGTTTGAACTCTAGGCCTAGGCACTGTCCCTCAGCTTTTCAGCTCAAGGCAAGTGCTCTACCACTTGAACCACAGCGCCACTTCTGGTTTTCTGAGTAGCTTACTGGGGATAAGAGTCATGGACTTTCCTACCCAGGCTGACTTTGAACTGCAATCTTCAGATCTCAGCCTCCCGAGTAGCTAGGATTACAGGCGTGAGCCACTAGCGCCTAGCTAGTTTTTTTTTTTTTTTATTCTCAATTTGCATTCTACTTTTCTAATGAAGAAATAGAATTGCAAGGCTGATATTTGGGGATGAAAGAGTAAGCCACTTGATCTCTCAAGGCAAGTCAAAAACATGCCAAGTAAAGTATTATTGAACTTACATAATGGTAGCTATGCAAGACAATCAGGAAAAGACTCACTTATTTTTTCTGTACTCCATTTACTCAGAAAGAAAATTATATCCATATAAAATCACATCATTTTTTGTTTTGCAAACTTGCTTTTTTGCTCATGATCTTAATTCAGATAATGACTCAAAATCATTATTCTAGTGGCATGCTGAGTGTTTTGGATTTTACCATCCAAACATCTCCTTTCTACCCTCTCTGGCATTATGGTGGTTCTAGTCTTCATCATCCATGTCCTAGACTACTGGAGACTCAGAAGCTTCTGACTGGTCCCATTTATCTACAGTCTCCTCTTCAGCCTATTCTTGATACAGATTGTTTTTTTCCTGAATTTGAACACAGTCATGGCTCTTCCCTGGTTTACAACCTTCACTGGGTCCTCATTGATGATGGATCATTCTTTACCAGCCCATCTCCTGTCTTTCTATCTTTGTTTTCCACCTGTATTCAGCACACTCTACTCCTCCTTCTCTGCCTTTCCACTTCTCCTCTTACACTTATCTGTGTGGAATACCTTCATCTGGTTTTTGCTTAAAGACATTATTTTATTGTTTTGAACACATTGTAGTCTTCTCTGTGCATCCAAGATCCTTTGTATGCATTTTTAATTTAATGAATCATGTTATATTTAAATATTTGATTCCATCTTGTCTTTCTTTTCTGTATACTAAGCCTCTGAAAGGTGAGGGGTATCTTGTTTTTCATTACATCTCCAGATATAACACATTCATTGATCCACTTATTGAATGTCACCATTTATTAATAAGAAGTCTGAGTTTTATATGTTTCCCCAATCTATTTATTAGGTCTTTATGGGATATGAACCATTAGGGAATATGCAGATTATACATGATATTAATAACAATATAATCAGAATTTTCTCAACCTTTTGTACTACATGGAGAAAATTTGCTTGAATTCTGGAGTTGAAGTAGTATAATTTTCTAAAATAAGGGATGAGAAAATTATACATGGCTCAGGAGAACAATGCATTCTTTAACATTAACTGAAAACTTTCAAACAAAAAGATATAAATTCTCTAGGCTATTTTCCCTGGTCTCTTTTCTACTAGAGATCACATTTTTCTTTCTGGACACAAAACAATTTTAGATTTCTCTGCTGTTAGGAAGAATTCTGCAACCTCTATTTAACCTATTTAGATCTCAGTGTTCTTATCTGTATAATGAGGCTAATGGTACTGATCTGCCCTCCCTGGGATGTTTGAATAAATATGTTTCTTGACACTGAACAGGCCCTGCATATATCAGCAAGGATTTTCTAAATAAAATGTTCTATATGCCCAGAAAACAGTTTCATTTGGAATTGTTTTAGAAGCAAGCACATTTCTAAGAGAAAACATTTGCACCATCAGCAAACATTTCAAAAGAGATCTAAGGTAAAAATTGTTATGACTGTAGTGAATGTTTCATTTGAGGTTGATAAGATAGGCAATATTTCAAAACAGTTCTGCCCATAATTCTTAATGGGAAAAACAAGGCTTCATGGAATGTAAGATTATTTTCCTATGTTGATAACACTGTTATAAGGAGATTTTTCTAGTGCTTTGTTTTAACTCCAACACAGCCCTAGGTTGTGTTGGATCTTTTCAGAATGCCTTCTTTGCCACTTAAAATAGGAAGAGTTCAGAATTCCTGAGGTAATGACCCACTGGGCATACTGTCCTGGTATTTCATGTGACAACAAGGACTACATTGATTCCTCTTCTAGCCTGGTTTGGGTGACAGGATCTCTTTTTCCATGACTCTCATTTTTTCACCCATCTGATCTTTTCCTTATTTGTACTTGATGATGACTGGTAGTTTCTTTCCTGCAATAAGTGGACTCAAACAGGTAGAAGAAGAAAGAAGTCAGGAAAGAAAGGAAAAATAAATGGAAAATATAAACAAAATATATGCTGAAGTGCTTCTTTTTTCTTTTTTATCAGTCATGGGGCTTGAACTCTGGGTTTGGGTGCTGTCCCTGCGCTCTTCAGCTCAAGACACCAATCTACCACTTGAACCACAGCGCCATTTCCGGTTTCCTGGTGGTTTATTGGAGATAAGAGTCTCATGGAGTTTCCTACCTGGACTGGCTTTGAATTGCAATCCTCAGATCTCAGCCTCCTGAGTAGCTGGGATTACAGGCGTGAGCCACCAATGCCTGGCCTGAAGTGCTTCTGAGATACTGAAAAGTAGTAGGGTGAATTTAGGTTTATTTGAAAGAAATTATGGGATAACAAGTTATACTTTCCACTCATCTAACCCAAACCTGGATTTTCTTAATAAGTGATTTGGTGAGTGTTTTCTTCAACAGTGTTGTGCAAAGAATAATGGCAGGGCCAAAGTGTAATCCTAACTACCCAGGAGGCTGAGAGCTGAGGATTGTGGTTAGAAACCAACCTGGAAAGGAAAGTTTGTTAGACTCTTATTACCAATTAACCATCAAGAAGCCACAATGGAGCTGTGGTTGAAGTAGTAGAGTAACAATCTTGAGGGTAAAAAGCTAAGAGACAGTGCCCAGGCCCTAAGTTCAACACACACACACACACACACACACACACACACACACACTGCACACACACTGCACACACACTGAGGGAGGGGGAGAGAGAGAGAGAGAGAGAGAGAGAGAGAGAGAGAGAAACCACATATGTAAAAGCTCCAGAAATTGGTAGACTCAAATCCTAGTCAAACTTCATTCTTTAGGGTTCATTCCTATAACTGGCTTGGTGTACAACAGAACCATCTGGAAATACTTTTTAACATTAAAACCTTTTTATTGATGAATAATAATCTTAAAGACAATGCCATATTAAAGATACATAAGTTTGAAACTGGTAACTTTTCACAAATCAGACACACTCATTAACCAGCATCATTTGGAGAAGTTTTTGTTTTTTATTTTAGGATTCAATTTTCAGGGATCTTCCTCTGACTCACTGAGACCAAAGAATTTAAATAAATTCCTCAGACAGTTCTTTTGCAGCCAGTTAGGCACCAAGTTGCATTTGTGAACTCCATTTAGAACCCAGGGTTCATGACTTGGATAGAGAGAAAGATTAGGGTAAATCATGAGCCCTAGAGAAAATGGAAACAAGGAGTCCTCCTTTGAAAAGAGTTCCAGCAGTTGTTTGAGGAAGGAACAGATGGCAGAGCCCATCCAGTTGCCTCCTAATATCTTGTATTATACTTATCTTGTATCATTTAGTAACGAAATCTCAAATTCAGTGAGGTACAGTGTTGTCAAGAATAAAGACTAAATCTTGGTCTTGCTGAATCTAAAAGTGGCCATGAAATAATTTAATCAATAAGCAATACATGGAAGTGTCATGTATGAATCGGGGAAATATTAAAATATTTAAAGAGGTTGAGATATACTCTTCTTGACCAATTTTTCTAGTTACTAGATGAATGGAATATGGAAGTGTGGCTGGAGTTCAAGCAGTCATTTTGATCTAGATGGATAGTAGAGCAGAAAGCTGGTAGAGGGACTCTGTATTGACTTCACATTAGTTCTGTAATATCGATTCTTAATTTTTATTTGTGAGTGTGTGTTTATGTGTGTGTGCATGTCTGTGTGCATGCATATAAGCATGTGTGCATGCACTGGTACTGAGCTTAAACTCAAGGCTGAGGAGCTGGTCCTTAGACTTTTTTTTTGTTCAAGCTCTTTTTGGTGATTAATTGGAGATAAGAGTCTCAAGGGCTTTCCTGCCTTGGCTGGCCTTGAACTGTAATCCTCAGATTTCAGTCTCTTGAGGAGCTAGGATTACAGGTGTGAGCCAAAGGCACCCAACCTGACAATGAACTTAAAGGATATGAAACATTTGGTATTGTACCATAGAAGCACCACTAAAAGAACAGTTTATGTGATTGGCTTGTTTCTCTAGGCTTTGTCTAGACCAGATCTTTTGTTGGTATCTAGAATGCATTTGGTGGTGAGGATTCTGTAGAGAAAGCCTTGCTTTGGGCAAGTGGGTGTCAATTTCATAACAATAAGGGAGTTTTATGGTTTAGGGGCATGTTTCTAGCTAGCACAAAGGGTCCTGGGTCCACCTCCTAAAGAGATGAAATCAGGAGAGGTTAGATGTGTTGTCATAAGCCAAGATAAACTGAGTGAACTCTCACTCCAGCTCCAGGACCAGTGGAGAGCCGGACATAAACTAGTTTATTGGGATAGGGCAGAGGCAGAAGTTAGGGAAGAGCATCAGAACATCCAGAACCAACTCATATGTGTAACAAGACCACCCCTAAAGCCCCACTGGAGCTCCTAGTGTTGTTGATTCTCTCTCTTCTTCAGAAACCAATAGAACTAAGGCTACTGGTAACAGACATCACAGCCTCAGACTAATGGGTGGGAAAATGATCCTTCTTTGACATTTTATACATTAGTTAACTCTTCCAAGCCTCCATTTGCTCATCTATAAAATGTCAGCTATGCAAATGTAGTTCACAGGAATTTTGTCATACTGTGAGAAACTTAATGTGCAAGGAATTTGAAAATTGTGACAAGTAATACCAATGTAAATTATTATTACTATCTCTGGAGAATGATGGCAGCAATTTAACTGTGCAGTGCAAATCTCCATAGCATTTAAGATGAGTCTACTATAATTCATTCATTGAAAATGAAAGGGGATAGATTTATGGAGTCAGGATATAATTAGTAGATTTGTAATCTGCTCAGGAAACAATGTCAGAGAGAGAAATGGCATTCTTATTTGAGAAAAATGCAAATCATTTAAGGACAGAGTGCTATCACAAGTTTGTTTACTTTTTAATCATTTAATGGATAATATGGTTTATCTTAGGGAAGAAATGATTCATAAAAATTTTGTCATGCTTCACCCGAATCAAGAGTAACCTCATTGTGAGTTTTTGAACATTGTATGTTGTATGGCACAATCTTCAAGGATCAAATGCAACAGTCAAAGGTACTTGGTTTTCACCAGAAAACAAACATTGGGGCATGCAGGTTTACAGTTGTATTTCTTGTAATAAACCAGGTTTTATAGGCAACAGGTGTAACTAACTTACTTTCTAAATTGTGGAAGGCTCTGTTCTCAGGCTGACTTTAAAGGGATTTTGAAAGATTTATGAGATGGGTTGACAGCCAAGATGATTCTGGAATTGACTTTTGAAGATGTCATTTTGGTGAATGACAGGTTACTGTTACTTAAAAACGGTGCTGATTTGACTTTTCTTATAATTACAAGGAATTTGTAGGTAGTAATAAGGCTATTTAGTGGGGGTGCTCATTATTTAACTGCAGCCTGTTAAATTTTGGACATTGTATGAATCTAATTGGCTCTGAACATGTGGTCTGACTTCCTCAGCCATTGAGACTCACTCCTTCCCTCTGCCAAAAGCCCATGGATTTCTTCCAGTAGGATTGCAAATCTACGCATTCTGTTTAAAACAGAATTTGTATTTAATTAATGTCTTCTCTATGTATTGCAGTAACTTAATGACAAAGAAATATGCTTCAAAGAAAGAGAGGGAATGAGGAGGGGAGAGAACTTTTCCCATACTCTTGTGCAATGAGATTGTCTCCTTGCTGTGCCACCATTCAATGTGGCCCCACCCAGAGTCTCCATATTTGTTCCTCTCTGCTCAGTAAATCACTTACTCCTTGTCATGTTGCAGAGCAGTGAATTACTTTCACAAAAGCTGGTAACACTGGAACTTAATATTGTCAGGCGTGATAAAAAAATTTCTCTTTCTTTTAAAATTTGAATTTAGTTTTCATCAATTTTAGTTTAGTACAACATTGTTAATAACTACAGAGAAAAATTTGAGGGCCAAAAAGCCTAAAATATACCTTAATTTATTTGACTACTTGACAGATATTTATTAGAAGCTTCCTATGGACCCCCTATTCCAAACATAGGGGATATAGCAGGAAACCAACAATCACACCATCATGGGGTCTTAATTTGAATATGGGAAGAGAGAAAATAAATACATAAATAAATATTACATGAGGTGATGTGAGGTTTCAGGGAGGAAAAAGAAAAAAGTTTAAGTAGTGGGAACGTGGAGGTTGGATGGAGCTAGTACTTTCTTCTAAACACATGATCTTAAGAATGTGTATTCTTTGTCCTGAAACAATGCAGGCAAAACAAACACAACTGAAATAAACCAATAAAAAGAACAGAAGAAGCGCCTCCAAACCAAACTGATAAAAACACCTTTGGTGAGAGGGTCGGAACTAAGCTTCATTTTTTATAGCATTTCCATGACATTTAATGAGACTAATGTTAACCAAAGGCTTGTGCTGACTCCTAAATGGAGAAAATTAGAGGAAATAGGCATACAAAGATAAGGAAGTACCAAATGAGAGAGGAAACAGGCAAGATGGGGATTCTTTTCCTCTCTCCTTTCTTCCCTCCCTCCCTTTCTCCCTTTCTCCCTTCCTTCCTTCCTTCCTTCCTTCCTTCCTTCCTTCTTTCCTTCCTTCCTTCCTTCCTTCCTTTTTTTCAGTACTGGAGATTTTTTGTGTGTGTGGTATTCAGGGCCATACACAAACCAGGCAAGTGCTCTACTACTTGAACTATGCCCCTGGTCTTGTTGACTAGTTTTCTTTTACTAATCTCCTAGGCACAGTGATCAGTTAAGCTAACTAATCACTGAGATTAACCAATACGCAACATGAAATGTAAATAAATATATATCAGTCCATACTTACATGAATACATGATGGAATAAAATTAATACAAGAAACAAATATTCCTTAAAGAACAGTTCCAAATAATAGAACCCCTCCTCTAGGAAATTAATCCCTTTGAGTGTGGACAGGACTTAGCCTCACTTCCAAAGCATTGAGTCTAGAAAGGGAAATGTGGCAGCCCCACTTTAGCTAAGTGATCAGTGTTGTTGTGCCTTACCACAAGTCATGCTAACATTGTGAATTATCTGATATGATGTGATGAGAAGAGAACCTCATCTGTGTGGTAGTCTTCCCCAAGATTCATAATCCTATTTTTTTGGGGGGGGAGGTTGTTTGTGGGGCCCGGGCACTGTCCCCCAGCTCTTCAGCTCAAGGCTAGCACTCTACCACTTGAGCCACAACGCCACTTCCAGCTTTTTCTGCTTATGTGGTGCTGAGGAATCAAACCCAAGGCTTCATGCATGTGAGGCAAGCACTCTACCACTGAGCCACCTTCCCAGCCCCATATTCCTAATGTAATTGTTTTTTTTCCTTTTTTTCCCTAATGTAATTGTGAGAAAACATCATTTAAATGCAAATTGAAGGACATTCTACAGAACACCTCACCTGTATTCATCAAAACTCTCAAGGTTATAAAAACTAAGACTGAGAAACTGTCACAGAGCAGAGAAAACTATGGACACATAACTTTATGTGTGTGTGAAAGAGAGAGAGAGAGAGAGAGAATGTGTGTGTGTGTGTGTGTGTGTGTGTGTGTGTGTGTGTGTGTACGCGTGCGTGCTAGTTCTGGGCCTAGGAACTGCCCTGCGTTTTTTTTTGCTCAAGGTTAGCACACTAACACTAGAGCCACAGCTCTACTTGGAGCTTTTTGGTAGTTAATTGGAGATAAGAGTCTCAAGGATGTTCCTGCCCATGCTGACTTTAACATTTGTCTGGAGACATGACTTTTCACAGAACAGAAAACTGATGTTTGTGGAAAAACTAGTGGAATCCAAAAAATATGTGGAATGTAGCTAATAGTAAGAGTACCAATAGTAATAGTACCAATGTGGTTTCCAAATTTTGACAAAGGTACTACTGTAATGTATGATGAATGAGAGTTATTCAGGAACTTCCTTTAATTTCATTACAAATCTAAAATTATTTCAAAATAAAGATTCATTTGAACAATGAAACCTTTATATATAAGCAACATATTTAATTAAAATGTAATTATATTTATCAAAAGTTAATTAGTGAAGCCAGATTCTAGTGGTCCATGCCTGTAATCATAGCTACTGAAGAGGCTGAGATCAGAGGGTCTTGGTTCAAAGCCAGCTCAGGCAAAAAAACTCAAGAAACTTCCTCTCCAATTAAACACCAGAATGTTCGAGCTCAGTACTAGTACATATATACAAAAAGTTATTTAGTGAAAAAACTTTAGTAAGCCTAGGAATGAATATCTAACTAATAAAAGAATTTGCCACTGAGAATGCATATTGAGACTGATCTAAACTGATTAACTTTACCAGAGAAGGAACTTATCTAGAGTTACAAGACTAGTTGGCTAAATCGTAGTTGCTGTAGTATCAGCAACAAAGATTTATTAGCATTTGACCCTGGCACTCAACTTACAGGTTATACTTCTCCTTTTTCTATGGATTTCCTTATCTCTCTTCTTAAGCCTGTATCAGCACTTACCAAATTAGTGAGTTAGTGTTACTCCTAAGAAGGTATTAATTTACTTTGGTCTCCTTTACCTGGGCTTGCTAAAACACACTCTGAACATGCCTGCTGGTTGGTCTCATTCTCAGTCTATGTCTCAGCTCTTATATCCATAGTGATGACTCTGAAATCCATAGCCCTTACAATTCTCTTTTGAGATTCAGCCTTATATATCTGACTCTTTTCCAGACTTTAACTGGCTGTCTCATTTGTACTGTAATTACAAAGATCTCCAAGTAAAGTCAAATTCATCTCTTCCCATCCTTTTTCCCCCTATTATAACTTCTCCCCCACCTCTACTCCTCTTCCTCAGTTTTAACTATTATCCATCACTTGGCCAAAAAGAATCCCAAGTGACTTCAAGTATCTTCTTGCTATAGATATTGGTTACTCAAACTCAGACTTATTTTTAGGTCATAGGTTGGCTTTTGACCTTAATCTATTTTTGATTTTTCCCATTCTTCAACTGACCTATGTACAATATTGGAATAGAATTACCATGTAGTTGCTCATGGAGATACAACATTCATCTTCAATGTATAACAAAATAGCCTCTTGCAATAAATGGTTTTGTGTGAATCTTCCTTCACACAAGTTTTATTGTTTTTCTTGGTGTTAGTGATGGTTGGATCCAGGGCATTGTACAAACTAGTGTAAGTACTGTATCTCTGAGCTACAGTCCCAGCAGTAGAAATAATTTTTAAAAGAAAGATCTGAGAGAATTCACTATAATGCTTATCTGTTACAACTCATTCATCATTTACAGAATTTTCAATTAAAAATGCCTGGGATAGAGGTCTTCCCCCCAACTTTTTTTTCTTTTTCTATGTTCTTATTCTTCTGGGATACAGAGTTGACCAACTAACCACATCAGAAATATCCTAGGGCTCAAATCATATTAAATGACAAAAACTAAACAAAACAAGACACCCTTCATGACCCTGATACCTTCTTGTTCTTGGAATTCTGCTAGGGAGTTCTTGGAAAACACAAGAAGCAGATTAGCATTACAGCCCAAAGTTAATAGAGACTTAAGAACAGAGATTGGCGTGGTGGTGGTGGGGGGGGGGGGGTTAGGCTTGTAACTGCTAATTTTTGCCTTTTGATCAAGGGGAATGAGCTTGTACAGACTGATTTCACATCATTAGTGGTGCTCTTGATCACACCTCTCTCTTTAATTCTTCCCTGAGTGAATTTCTAATTTGCCTTTGATTTTTTTGTGCTAAAACAACAGATTGTGAAGGATCAAAGAGGATAATGACAAGGAGGAAGTAGAACGTTAGTGACATCTTTGTAGGAGGAGTAGTAAACTATACACAGTATGATTACTTAGAAGTAGCCTTTAGAACAAATACTAGAAATTCTACTATCACACTTGAGGAGATTGTCCAAATATCCTATTTATTCTTTAATAGCTATTCAACTGGTAACATTGTATTGGGCATCTACTACATTTTGTATAATTTATATACATTTACTTTGTACTATTTTTATATATTCTACATACACATACATGGACACATGCGTGCACGCGCGCGCACACACACACGTAGTTTATAGACCATTGTGTGAGATTTTGCAAACAGAAGGAGAAGTGTAGAATGGAGTGGATCTTAAAGTCAAATAGAATTGTGTTTGAATCCTGATTCTATTTTTCACTAGGTAGAGTTAATGGAAGTACAACCTCTTATACTATATTCACTCAAAACCAGAGAAGAGCTGGGTGCTGACAGCTCATGCCTATGATCAATCCTAGCTATTCAGGAGACTGAGCTCTGAGGACTATGGTTTGAAGCCACCATTGCCTGGGCAGGAAAACTGTGAGACACTTATGTCCAACTAACCACCCCAATCTTGGAAGTGGAGCTGTGGATCAAAGTAATAGAGCACACTATCCTTGAGTATTAAAGCTCAGGGACAGTGCCTAGGTCCTGAGTTCAAGCCCCACAACTGACCAAAGAACAGCAACAATTTTAACAGCAACAACAATAACAACAACAACAACAACAGGCCAACAACAGAGAATGAAGCCAGGCACCCATTGGTGGCTCAGGCCTTATAATCCTAGCTACTCAGAAAGCTGAGATCTAAGGATCAAGGTATGGAACGAGCGTGGGCAGACAAATCCCTGAGAATCTTGTCTGCAAATAAGTAGCAAAAAATCTGGAAGTGCAGACAGTGGTAAAGTGGTAGAGCACTAGCCACAAGTGAAAAGGTTGAGAGAGAGCATGAAACCCAGAGTTTAAACCTCAGTACTAGCACAAAAGACAACAACAGCAAAATACCCGAAATAACCGTACAAAACAAAAATATTCTCAAATTGAAATTCCTTTGTGTAACTTCTTAATAAAAATAAATAAATAAAATGTGATTTATTTGGAGTATGTCTTTTCGGATTAGAAAGAGCCCTCTATCCTAACAAGACAGCAAAGGAGAAGACACAGGAACAGAAAAGGGACAAATGAAGACAGAGGCAGACATTGGAGTTGTCCAGCCAGCCCCCTGCTAAGGAAAGTCAAGGTTGCAGGCAGCCATTAGACACTAGGAAGGAGGGGTGAAGAAGACTCTCTTTCAAAAATTCCAGAGGGAACTATATCTGCAAATGTTTTGATCTGGGAGCTGTTTATCTCCAAACCAGCTAGTAAAATTTTGTTCTTAAGCTTTAAAGATGGTAGTAATTTGTTGCAGTTGTCCTAGGAAACATGTACTTGCTGTAACTTTCGTTTAATGAAATCTTCAGCTCAGTTTCAGCCTCTGTAAAGTAAAGAGAATAGCATTACCTACTTGTACAGTTAGATGAGTAGCTGGGAAAGTTCGGAGAGATGGTTAATACATGCAAGTGCTAAGCACAAGATATGACACCCAGTAATCATTCAATAGATATGAACAATGATTACAAAAGTATGGATAATTCTTATGAGCCAAGTATCTATGCATTAGACACTTACAGGTCAAGTTGAATTTCTAAGTTGTCAGCACTGTGATTACTTGAATAATATTACCTTTGTTGTTGTTTAAGATCTTTTTATGTTTAAAAAGGGAAGAGGAAAGGAAGAAATATGCGCTTCATGTTCTGCTTGCAAGACCCCTACAAAGTCCACAACCTCTGCCCCTGGACAAGAGCACAGTAGAAATTCTTCCAGGCCTGACTGAAGACTTGATTAGAGAAGGAAAGATCTGTATATATTATTTACAGCTCATCTCAAACTGGGTCAGGTTTATGACTATCCCTCCAGTCCTCCAGGAAAGATGTAGAGAGCAGGGATAGGGGAAAAAAGACCAAAGGACATATTTAGCTTTGGAATTGTGCCTAGGGAACTATTTCTTCCTTTCTTTAGATTTTTTTCTTTTCTTTTTAAATTATCTTTAAGTAATTGTACAAAGGAGAGTTCAATAGCTCTCTTAAAAAAGTCACTTTAATAACATGTTAACATTTTCTCCTTCAAGTTCAGATAGCTTTTTATGCTCTTCATTTCCAAGTACCTGATTTGATAGTGTATGTAATTTCTATTTTCAAATTGTTTTGTAGCTTTCCAAGCTTTATCAGTTTTCTAATGTGCATCTATTCAATGAATCATCTCTGAGTTCTTTAATCAGTTGATGTGGTAGGATCCATTTCTAGATATGCTATTGCTACATCACCCATACATTCCTGTGTTAAACTCAATTTAGACATTCAGTTATTTAAATAATAAGAGCATCACATACCCAGTGTGTTCTAGGCAATGCTTAAGGTGTTAGGATGCAATAATGAAAAAATGACTACCACCACCCCTACAACAAAAATAGAGGCAGAACTCACCTGTTCTCCTTTTGTCCTAGGCAAGGTTATGGCCCTCCTGAACCCTGAAAGCATTTATTTTCCTTCCTCAGTTTCTCCCATAAATATTCTTAGTGTTTGGGGCATATTTACATAATCAGATACCAGAATTTACAGCTCTTTGCCCCCATGGTTCAAATGTTGAAGAAACAAAAATGGAATTTTTCTGTGAAAAGCAAAACCCAAAAGATAACAAAAACAGAATATCATCTTCAGTGAGCATACGTTAGCACTTTACTCACTGAATTCAACTTAGAATTTTGGCATCTATGCTCTTGAATAAAATGGGCCTGTAACTTCACTTTCTTGTATTTCCCTGTGTATGGTTGTATGCTATTATAAAGCCTTCTTGGAAGAAGAGCTTGTGCATCAGTCTGGATTTTCAGTAGAGCTCTTTTTTTCTGAGTTCCATTTATTTTTTTTTAATTTAATTTTATTTTATTTGAGAACATACTGTACAGAGGGGTTACAATTACATGGGCAGGATAATGCATACATTTCTTACCAAGCATTGCAGCCTCCTCCTTTGTTTACCCTTCACTTCCCTTCCCAGCCTCCCCCCTCCCCCCCACCCAATCCTTCCCCCTCTGAGTTCCATTTAAAACAGATAGTCTTATATGTTTGTGGTAAATGAATCCCAGTAGCATACTGGAGAGTGATATAAATTGTTTCCAAAATCCAAAAATGGGCCCATTGAGTGTTATGCCACCTTTTTAGTACAAGCCATAGTAACTTCTTTTTTTTTTTAAACCTCAGAGGAGTTATTTAATATGTTCTAGATCATTAGATTGCAGAACCTCTAATAAGGTGACAGGCCTCTAAATTTCCATGGAGATTGTCTTTATGTGAATTGCTAATTATATAGATATAATTAGCAAATCATTGCCTCTTGGGGTGTATTATTCATCTTCTTCCAGTTTAGACTGGAAATTTTCCTTCTTCAAGAATGATGTAATCTATTCTTTATTATGAATCTGGTGGCAACAACGTATATTTAGGTATTCTTCAAGAGGTCACCTTGTCAGGCAACTACTTCGGATGAAGTTATTCCAGGTCAAAGAACACAGACTCTCTTAAACATGCCAGGATAGGTTTCTTCGTAAGGCAAGAGAATGTCAGAGTGATGGGTAGGGGGAAGTTTAAGATTCCCAGTGTCTTCTGAACCCAAGCAGATGCCTCCATTCTAAATTCCTACCTTAAGTTATGTGGGAAATTTGTAGGGGCTGTGAATACAGTTTATATTGTAATTCTGCAACCAATAGAGTTGTTTTGTGCTTCATTTTCAATATTACTTATGCTTATAAAAATAAAGAATTAGTTTAGCATATGATAGAAATTCTCTGGTAATTTTTCACTTACGCTTGTAATTTTCATTCTGTAAATGTTTCTGAGCACTCAGAAGATTCCCTTCAAGGCCACAGTTCTTTTAAAAACATTATATATTATTATTGTAAAAGTGATGTATAGAGGGGTTATGATTACATAAGTCAGATAAAGAGTATATTTCTTTTTGAACAATGTCACTCTTTCCCTCACTCTTTCTCAGTTTTTCCCTACTATCCTCACCCACAAGTTGTATAATTCATTTTCAACATAGAACCTAGTTAAGTATCACTGCTGCATTTGTTTACCTTTTGTCCCTTCATTTCTGTGCTCTCCTTACCCTCTTAAAGACAGATAAATGGATAAACAAGGCAAAAAGAAATGAAAACAAAACAACAACAAAGAAAAAACCCTCTTGTTTCCACTTCCTGAAATTTATTTTGATAAATATTATTTTACATGGTCAGATGCATATAGTTATTGTTCCTCTGTCATCCTCTCCTAAGAACATCCTTCTTTGTTCTCACTCCGTGTGAATGCCTAGAGACCTGTATAATTTATCTTGTCCCAGTGTATTTATTTTTCTTTTACCATCTAGTGTGTTTACCTGCAGATTTATAGCATGCCACAGTTCTTAAGGATAACATTACTTCTTTAACAACTAAGTAAAGTAGTTCCTTGTTTCCTTTAAGAATTTAATTCATTCCTGAGGATGTGGCATTATATCCAAAAGGCCCTCCTGGGTTTAATTCCTAGCACCACGAGTTTAAAAAATGGTATCATTTGCTGGGCATGGTAACACACATTCTAATCTCAGCACTTGGCGACCAACGTGGGAGGATTGCTAGTGGGAGACCAACCTGGGATCACTAGTGAGAATCTGTCTCATAACCAACCACAAAGTGAAGCCATCAGCTTTAGGACGAACTTCCACATTCACACAGGTTCAAAGTGTCAATTCCTTTTATTTTTTTTTTCAGCTAAAACTTTATGACAAAAAGCTGAACAAAGCAGTGTCCAAAACTCTTCTTGCCTACCATTTAAACTTTTCAAACATGAGTTCCATGAACTTGAGCTCAGCATGCCCAAACAAGTGTCTGCTATCTTTCCTTCTTGAACTATAATTTTAGACTGAGCATGCTCAGGAATGTGCCCACGCCTAAAATGCTTTCCTGTGTGAATACATATAGGCTTCCAAAAATAAATTCCCATACTTTGTTAAGGAGGATATTGCTGTGTAAATAACTCCCATGCCCTCCTTACCTATGACAGGTAACCAGTCTTTCTTTACTCTTGTGTTTCTTAGCCACCTGTATTTTGGTTTTGCATTCACTAAGATGTGAGTATTGTGTTTGGTTATAAAATTTTGTTACTAGAACTCTTCCTGGTACTAACTCGTGTGCAGTTGGTGTCTACTCAAGACATTGAAATCACAACAATTATTTTATTACTGTTTTTATATGTGTTTTGAAGTAGGGGCTCACTATGTTGTTATGGTACCCAGGCTAGTCCTGAACTTCTGGTCTTAAGTGATTCCCTCAATCAGTCTTCCAAGTAGGTGGGAACTACAGTAGTATACCACTATGCCTGAGCATCACTATGCTGTTATTTTAAGTGAGATTAGTTAACATATATTTTTTTACAGTCCTTGGCTTTGAATTCGGGACTACATACCTGATATGTAGGCAAAAATAATTAAACTAAAGATTAAGGTGCTAATTAAGTAACTTCATGAAGACACAAAAACAAAATACTAAAGAATCATAAAGGCAACAATTATAGGAACACTTAACATTCCTATGGCTGAGGCACCAAGGGGAAGAAGTTAGAATTATTAAAAATAAAAGTTAGGAAGACAGGCCTTATAGAGCTGTAGTCTAGATCATAAGAAGGCCTGGCTTGAGTACTGATGATGTGTTTGAACCTGAAAGGAGAAGGCCTTGTGGGGCTGAGACCTCTAGGATGGAGACACTGTCTAGTTGGTGCTAGTGTCTGTGAGGAAGCATAATGAAGCTGGTCCTGCAAATGTTTGGAATGTTACAAACCAGATTCAGCTGCTGCCACTGAAAGACATGGCTGTTGCCAAGGAGCTAGGGTGATACTCCTAGAAACCAGAAGCAGACAAGAGGCAATGGGAGTAAGCAAATTGGAAGTCCATCTATCCTTTTCATCATCCACCCTTGAGGTCTCATTTTAGTCTTATTTATGGTGACGTATGTCAGAGACCCAGCTAGCAAAACACAAATGTGCTTTGGAGGCTCCTGGCATCAGCATCATAAGTGGAGACTGGAAGGCTGAACTTGGGGTTGTGGGACAATCACTTAGATCCTTTGGACTCTCCCCTCTGATTTTCTTATTATGCCAAGTCTATGAGAAAGCTAAGCAATGAGACCATTAAATAAACATCATGCATGCCTATTGAAACAATGATCTTCTTGGTAAGAGCAGCCTTTACTCAGAAATTCAATGTTTAAAAATATTCAAAATTCTATGAAGAATTGTATGTGCTATTTATAAGATCTGGAATTTATATTCCAATGATGGTAATCAGGAAATGTGGAAAAGGGTAAAACTGAATGGTTTAGTTAGCAAAGGAAATAATTTTAAAAAATACAATTTAGGGTTTAGTTTAAATATAGTTTATTTTTGTCTTCACTATGTATATTTTGCAGGCATTTGATATTGCATGGGTTTCATTTACAATCTTGACACTTATTGTGATAAGACACTTTCAAATAACAAAATGCAAATTTGGTATCTGTTCATTATCAGAGACTTGATTTTATTTTTTTTTCTAACTTAAGACACATTCTCCCCCAATGCTGTGATTTCTTTTTTTATTGTTGTTGTTGTTGGTCGTGGGGCCTGAACTCTGGGCCTGGGTACTGTCCCTCAGCTCTTCAGCTCAAGACTAGCACTCTAAGCCACAGCACCACTTCTGGCTTTTTCTGCTTATGTGGTGCTAAGGAATCAAACCCAGGGCCTCATGCATACAAGGCAAGCACTCTACCACTAAGCCACCTTCCCAGCCCCAATGCAGTGATTTCTAATAGATTCATAGGCTGATGAAGTTAGCCTTAAAAAATAAGAAACAAAATATGGAAACATTTTAGTCAGAGACATTTTCTACAGGGTCTAATTGCAAAGATTCTCTGTAATTAAACGGTTCTGAATGGTAGCTTAAGTTTAAATAGGCCAATGTCTAACTTTCCCATGATTGTCTTCATTTAAAACCAATCAGACTTAAGAAAAATATTTTTTTCTCTAAAATTTCAATGCATTTCAGAGATAGATATACTTAAAATGCATTCAATTATAAAGAGCAATACCAGATGCCATCTTTAGCCCTCATGTATTTTGTGTTTCAAGAGCAGTCTAACGGCCTCTTTCTTCCTTTATCATTGCCATAAATCATAACACAGATGGCGTTTCTTGATATCTTTCAGGCGGATTTCAGTCCTGTGTCACAGAGGCATTCTGCATCAATATGGTTTTTTGGTAGCTGGCTTTATATTGCTGTTGACAAGGCTGATATAAACAACTTGCATAATTTACATGGGTACCAAATAAATCACATGTGAACGCTTAACTCTACTAGCTTTGATAGTCTGGCAAGTATTCTGTCTGCATGGAGAACATTCTACATTTAAAATCAACTCAGAAAAATAAAAACAAGAGCTCACATTTATTCTCCTGTGTTTGAAGAGTGGGTCTGGAGGAAAAATATCTGGGTAAATCATGACAGTGGAAGAAGCTAAAGAGACAGCTTTTCTAAGGGTCTTTCTAGGCCCATTGTTATGAATACCACCTGAGAACTTCTGATAACCAATAAAGTAAATGCAGTTATTATAAGGTGATTGAAACCTGCTAGAGCTTGTGATCAAAACCCAAAAATGCCCAAGTGCTTACTGGTAAAAGTCTTAGAAAGAATCTAAAAGTAAGTGCTCCAATAAAGGTTGATCTTTGCTTGCTTTATCTTAACCCAGGCCTTGTTGATATTCTGTGCAGCTCTGCCAGTGGTTGGACCTTCTACTTCATTTACATATACTGCTTTATTTTGATAACTCCAGTATTTACTGACTGACTCTTCTTAAAATTTGTATTATACCCACACTTTTTAAAGATATGGAACTCATTTCTTTATTAGTGGATTTTTTTCTAATTGACTTTGTAAGATTTCATTTTTAATTTAATTTTATTGTAAAGATGCTGTACAGTCGGGTTACAGTTACATGAGTACGGTAATGAGTACATTTCTTGTGGAACATTGTCACCCACTCCTTTGTTTTTTTTTCCCACTATCACTTCTCTTCCCCACTCCTCCCCTGACCCGCCTCCCCCAAAGGTGTAAAGTTCATTTGTGACATTGTGTCTTGTGAGTATTGTTGTTGCCAACATACTCACACTCTTGCCAGTTCAAACTGAAGCAGGAAGGTGGTGTCCATCTTTGTGAGACTTATTCTAAGTTAGTCACAGAGTGCTTGATATGAAGTAGGTGTTCCTATACCTGTTGGATAGATGCACTCTTCTCAGGAAATATCACTGAATGACTTCCTATTGCTTTTAATCTAAACTTCTTCATGAATGACATGTAGGGACTTTTGTGACCATGCCTTAGTGACCAGTTCAATCTCTTCCTATTTAGAGTGCCTTTCTCGATAATCCAATTTTACTGAAAATCTTTCATAGAATAAGGGATGTTTCATGAGCACTCTCTCTCTGAAACATTTTCCCTAAATAATAGCTTGAATTTCACCCAGTTCTTCCATTTGCCTTCCCTTCATAGCTGTGGTACTGCATCATAATCAAAAGATTATTCCAGTTTTCTTTAACTCCTTCCTCTTCATCCTTCATGTTCCACATCAAATCTCTTGTGCTTTTAATCTTGTCTTGGTGTTTTCTTCTCTGTAGACATCGTCTAACAATCACATAATTACTTTTATTCTGTCATTTATTTATTTATTTTGCCATAATTATTTTTACTCTCCAAATTATAACATTTCTAACTTATCCAAATATAAAGTTAACAAATTATTAAATACAAATACTTTAGATATTTGAGTTGTACTCATTGATACACATGACCAATATGTTACCAAGTTGGAAATATTTTGATTCTTATATAGCAATTACAACACTTCTATAGAATGTTCATTTTAATCTGCCCACATATTTCTTACTTTCATTAGTCTTTATTTCTTTCATCTGCAGCCATTCCCATTGAGCCTAACATACCTCCTTTAGAATTATCTTTAGTGAGAATCTTAGTAGTAAATTCTCTCCATTTTTATTTGAAGAATATTAAACATCAAAAGAGCAAACAAGTTGGTTAGTTGTGACTCACACCTATAATCCTAGCTCCTCAAAAGGCTGAGATCTGAAGATTATGTTTCAAAACCAACCCCAAACAGGAATGTTCATGAAATTCAACTCCAATTAACTAGCAAAATGATGAAAGTAGAGCTGTGGCTCAAGTAATATAACGCTAGCCTTGAATGGAAAAAAAAACAAAAACAAACTAAGGGACAGTGTCCAGGCCCTAGATTCAGGCTCTAGTACCAACACAAATATAAAATATTGATTTAAAAATGAATTAGACAGACAAATGAAGTTCAAACTGCCAATTGCACATAAAAATATTCAACATCATTTAACCATCAGAAAAATGCTGGTAAAAAACTACATGGAGATTTCATCTCACTGCACACAGAAGGACTACCATCAAGAAAAAAATACAACAACAAAAAACACCCCAAACCAACAATAAGCATTCTTCCCCCCAAATAAAAAAGAAAACAAAAAATATAAAACAAAACAAAGATTATTCTTCATAACTGAAGGAGATATAAAAACCTTTAAAGCTAAAAACCTAAAGGAATTCATAACCACTAACCTAGTTCTGCAGAAGGTAAATGAATCTTATGTTCACAAGATAAATACTATCAGCAAAATATAGGAAAGAATCTCTATATGAGTAGATAAGCAAATGAGGATTAAGAAAGAAGCAAACATCACAAAACAACAAAATAACAGGAAATCTGTCATCTGGATATCTTTCAATAATACAGTAAATAGATGGAACTTGAGATCATAATGTTTAGGAAGGTAAGACAAACTCAAAAAGCCAAATATTGCACATTTTTTTGTTCATAAGAAGATCTAGACCTAAATGATCATCACAATATCAATGAGGCAAGGAGTGTATAAGGGGGCTGTCAGGAGTGGGCAGGGGGATCATTGGAAAGAGAGGAGAAAGGGAGAAGGTACCGAATGGTGGACATGATTTAAATACATCACACTCCTATAGACACACAAGCAATAAGATAGCATAATGAAACAGAGTTTTTGAGAAGGGACTGCTAGGAATAATAAAGAAAACGAATCTGATTAAAGACATTGTGCACATCTGTGAAAATAACACAATGGAAATCCTTTGTACAATTAATGTACACTAATAAAACAACAAAATAGCAAATGCTGTTAAAGATGGTGGGGTGTGGCATAGTATAAGGAAAGATTTTTTTTTCACTGTTGATGGGAAGTTCCTCAAAAAATTAAAAATATAATTTCCATATCATCCAGATATATGCCCCAAAGAATTAAAGTCAGCTTACTATGGAGATAAGAGCATATCTATGTTTCATAATAGCCAAGTTATGGAATCAGCCCAAGTGCCTATCAATGATTGATTGGATAAAGAAAATGTGGTATACATAGACCATGGAATTTTATTCAAGTATAAAGAAGACTGAAATTGTGTCATCTTCAGGAAAATGATAGAACCAGAAGATCATTATGTTAAGTGAAATAAGCTTAGACACAGAAAGACAAGCATCTCATGTTTTCTCTCATATGTGGAGTTTAGGGAGAGTATTAATGATGTGAAAAGGGAAAAGAGGTCGGGAAGAACCAAGAGAAGGTTGAAACTACATTATATTCTTGTATGAAAATATCACAAGCATGTAGGACTAATGTATTAAGTAAATGAGTATATAAATATAAATAAAAGATGAGTCTCTGTGGAATTCCTAAGGCCAACCTACCACTATTATGTAGACCAAATCCTTTCAATCCAAGAGACAATGCTTCAGAAACCTTCTCTTTTGTATCATTGAAATGTTCTTCTCTCTGGTATCATTCACATTAATATGCAAGGAAGTGATGATATTTTCCATCTTAAAACAACCTTCTTATAACCTCCACATCCCCCTCCAACTTCTAGTGTGTTTCTCTTTTTTCTTTTCTTTTATTGTTAAGATACTGTATAGAGAGATTACAGTTACATGAGTAAGGCAATGAGTATAGTACTTGTCCATCATTATTTTTCAATCATTGTTTTTTTTCTTTTTCTTTTCCAATAAGCCTGTTTGGCAGAGTTGGATCTGTTCACTGTCTCTATTTCTCTGTCCTCCTACTTTCTATCACAGATCCATTTACTCGAACTTTTTCCTCATCACTCCACTGGAAAAGTGCTTATATGATGTACAAATTGCCAAGTCTGAAGGCTCATTCTCAGTCTTCATTTTACTTACCCTTTTTCTTTTTAGCAATGTTTGAAAATAGCTCACCTGTTTCTGTGAAACAGCTTTTAGTGACTTCCGGCAGGACAGTTCCTTGGTTTCTCTATTCAACACTTCCCCTTGAATGGCTAGTTGGCATTTCACAGTTAAAAGGTACACAACTGAACTGTTGATTTCTAGCCTCAGACTTGACCTTTTCCATCCTTCCTGTTGATCAGTCCCAAGATAACACTTTTTCTTTGGCTCATAACCAACTTCAAATCCAACTGGTGCCACTTTCTAAGTAATAACACAAAATATAAACCATAAGTCTGTCTTATTTCACATCTAGAAAAAGGTCTAAGGAACTATGGAACAGACAAAATAAGGTCTGGCAAAGCAAGACAGGAAAACAAAGAAGGGTAGTTAAATCCATTAATAGAAAATTTTAATTTCTCAACCTGTATGTCCTTGATGGTCTACTGGACAATCACTTCCCTCACAACCCTGTCTTTTCCTTCATAAGCTGTTTAGTGGCTGCATTAGTTGGGTTTCTCCAGAGAAAAAGAACTAATAAGATACACATAACTGTAAGTCACAGGAGATTTATGGGAACTGGCTCATGTAATTATAATTGCTGAGAAATCCCATGAATGCATTTGGCACGCTGGAGAACCAGGAAAGCCAGTGGTACATTTCAGTTTCAAGTTGAGGGACCAAGAACTGGAAGGACCTCTGGCATAAATCCTAGAGTCCTGGAGAAGGAAGAGCACTGATGTCTGAGAATAGGAAAATATGATGTCTCCTCTCAAGAAGACAGAATGAATTTTCTTTCCTATGTCTTTTCAATGTGTTTTTTGCATTGGATGATATGTTTGTCCACACTGCTAGGATGGCTGTGTTTATTTTGTTTTCTGATTCAAATACTAATCTATTCTAGAAATGCATTCACTGTCACGCCCAGAAATCGTATTTTATGAGATACTGGGCATTTCTAAGCCTAGCTTATTTCTGACATAAAATTAACCATCACAGGCCAAGCATGATAGATCCCATCTGCTCAGGAGGAGGAGATAGGGAGGATCATGTTCTAAGCCAGCCTGTGAAAAGTTACCAAGACTAATCAGCTAAATGAATCTCAACTAATCAGCTAAATGTGATGGCATGCACTTGATAGATCAATTGTGTGAGAGGAGTAAATAGAATTGCAGTCACGGCAAGCCCAGGAAAAACCAAAATAGCCTGTCAAAAAAATAACTAAAATGAGTTGGGAGTATTGTTCAAATAGTAGAAAACCTGTGTTGCCACTACAAGACCCTGAGTTCAAGCTCCAATACCTCAAAAAACATAAAACCAAAAATAAATACTGACCACTGTCTGTCTCAGATAGATCTTGGAGATATAGGCAGGAGAAGTAGCTGACATGCATTCTAGGCTTGTTTGTGCTGTTGGTCTCTGTTCTGCTCTGTAATTACAGGGGTTGCCCCTCAAGACTCCATTTTCCAGGCTTTCTTAGTAGTGGCTTTCTGGGTGGATTTGTCCAATAGGAGACAATGAGGGCAGACAGAGAAAAAAGGGAAAGAGATGCAAAGACTCAACTTGATAAATGTGTACTGAGCACCTACAACTACCTGCAATCTGTGAAGTAAACTAGGTTGTAAATGGACCATGTCATACCTTTAGAGAAAATGCTGCTGTGGAGAAACTGCACCTTCTAACCCCTCACAAGTCCCAAGAGCATTAAACCTACAACTACCTGCAATCTGTGAAGTAAGCTAGGTTGTAAATGGACCATGTCATACCTTTAGAGAAAATGCTGCTGTGGAGAAACTGCACCTCCTCACCCCTCACAAGTCCCGAGAGCATTATTTAAATGCACTGTCTATAAAACTACACTTACAGACCACCTTTAGTTTATAAGTTCTTTATATGCTGATTATCTTTTCCTCCCACACTGTTTTATTAGCATTTAGTAATTGTTCAAAGAGTTGGAGGTAATTTTGACATGTCCATAAATGCATATACTGTGTCTTGATGAAACTGACCAAATCCTGATTTGCCTGTCCTTCCTTCTAATCCTTTTTAGAATAAGCTGGGTGTAAATCTTTCATCAAGGGCCCCTGCAGACCTGCAGCTTCTTGGGTCCTGAAATAAACTGTAGAAGACAGCTTATGCAATGCAAAGAGTTTCTCTTTTCTTTTTTTCTCACTTTTCTCCTCCCTCCATATTCCTCTTCCTCTTCTTCTTTTTTCTCTTCCTTTTTCTTTTCTTTCTCCCCCTCCTCCATCTTAGAGTAGGGGCCTTCTTATATATCTCAGGCTGGCCTGGAACTTGCAGTCCTCTGTCTCTGTCTCTCAAATGTTGCGATTGTAGGTGTGCACCTCATGGCTGGCCCAGAGATCGTTAGAAGAACATATTGGCCTCATAGTACTGGTGGCATTATGGGAATATCAATGAATACAAGCTCAGTCTGAATAAGTATAGTTGACCAACTGACCTTAATTGATTGCAACAAATTCATAGTTTCCTCTGTTTCTTCGTCCTCAACCCCCATCACCATAATAATATAAAGGAAGATTCTGAGACAAAACCATTTAGGTAGGCTCTAGAATTTTAATACATTGAATTAAAAAAACCATACCAGATATTTAAAGTCACAACATTACTAGGATGGTATATATTGCACTTGGTGTCATCACAAAGGTTATGATATATTTTATCATGGACATGTGCCCTTCAGATCTTCTTTTAGAAATTCTCTATCTTCAAAATTAGCAGCATAGCTACAGCACCTTCACATTTCTCTTCCGACTAACCTTTTCTGCCTTTGTTTTGTAATGACCCTTGTGATTACCTTGGGCTCACCAAAATAACTCAGGATATCTTCTCCATCTCAAGATCCTTAACTCATAGCATCTGCAAGATCCCTTTCACCCTATGAAGTAATAGTCACAAGTTTCAGGGATTAGGATGTGGACATCTTTGAGAGGCTTTTGTTGTTGTTGTTTGCTACAAACAATTTTAGGACAAAGGCCTTTAGTCTCTACCTATCAGGCTCTTCTACTATAATGTGTCCTCATAACTTATCCTTTTGCAATTTGAGCTAAAAGACCTTGTACCGTAATGGCTTCAGAGGTATGTGTGCACTATATAAACCACAGTCAGAGGAAAAAGAAACAAAACACTTGAAATCAATCAAATACAAAAGTGATGGCCACCTCACCCAGTTCCAGTCCCTTCCCCTACTAAATGAAAACTTAAGCTTTTGTTTTTATAAAAGCATGCTGATGAATTTGCAGCTATGTGTTACAGCAGCAATAGGAAACTAATACAGGTCTTGTTTAGGATTATGTCATTTTCTTGGTACATTCTGACATTCAATGTGAGCTCTAAAATCTTCTAAAAATGATACTTATGATGCTGGGATCTGAAGACATCAGAGAAAACCCAAATGTTAATGTGAAATTCATGGTGCATATATTTATTAGAAGAAAGACACCTGTGAAAGATATAAAAGGCAAAGGGACAGGAGAGGCTGGATGAACCTTCATATCAACACATGGGTTTGCTATCTATAAAAGGAGAGAGATAGGGAATGAGCATCAGAAGAAAAACTTTAATATCTCAGCTTTGAGATAGTGTTATCCAGTCTTAGGGGAACCCCAAAAGAGATGGTATGTGTGTGTGTATGTGTGTGTGTGTGTGTGTGTGTGTGTGCGCGCGCGTGTGTATGTATGTCTACTGGGGCTTGAACTCAGGGCCTGAGTGCTATCCCTTAGCTTTTTCACTCAAGGCTGGAACTCTACCACTTGAGCCATACTTCCATTCTCTTTGTGTGTCTCTCTGTCTCTGTCTCTCTGTCTCTGTCTGTCTCTGTCTCTCTTTCTCTCTCTGTTTCATTGAAGATAAGAGTCTCATGGATTTTTCTGCCAAGCTGTCTTCAAACTGCAATCCTCAGATCTCAGCCTTCTGGGTAGCTAGGATTATAAGCATGAGCCACAGATGACCAACTAATAGTTCTTTTTTTGGGGGGGTCCGGTTGTGGGGCCTGAACTCTGGGCCTGGGCGCTGTCCCTCAGCTCTTCAGCTCAAGGCTAGCACTCTACCACTTGAGCCATAGAGCCACGTCCGGCTTTTTTTTTCTGCTTACGTGGTGCTGAGGAATCAAACCCAGAGCCTCACGCATGCAAGGCAAGCGCTCTACCACTGAGCCACCTTCCCAGCCCCTAATAGTTCTTTATAGACAAGACCTGGCTCTATTTCTCCTACTGTGTTTTGACTCTGGGTGAATGCTATGGCAGGTCCCAGAGGTATTTCAAAGCTAGGGGCCATCCACCAAGTGCTGTGGCTGCAAGCCAAAAAAGGCAGACAAATCAGGGAAGCAGAAAAATCAGGGAAATGGATTTCCCCCCAGAACCCATAAAAGAAGGCAGTTTCTCCAATCCCTGGTGCTGGCTCTGTGAAAGTGATTCTGGGTTTCTGATTTTCATAACTTTAAAATAAGTTTTTGGTTTTTTAAGGCACTAAGTTTGTGGTCATTTATTACAGCAGAAATGGGTTTATAATTTTATTTTCTTGGTATAGTCTAACATTCAGTATCTGACTACAGGGCTCTGAAACAATTCATACCAAATTCATCTCTATGACATCATTTCATTCATTTACTCAAAAATATCCATGCAGGGCTGGGAAGGTAGCTCGGTGGTAGAGCACTTGCCTTGCATGCTTGAGGCCCTGGGTTCGATTCCTCAGCACCACATAAGAAAGAAGCCGGAAGTGGCGCTGTGGCTCAAGTGGTAGAGTGCTAGCCTTGAGCTGAAGAGCTGAGGGACAGCGCCCAGGCCCAGAGTTCAGGCCCCACGACCGGACCCCCAAAAAAAAAAAAAATCCATGCAGCACAGTGATCAGAATTAGGCTCAAGAACTTGGCTGGAAACCCTGGCTTTGCCCATTTACCAGCTCTGTGATTCTTGGGCAGTTTACTTAACTTTCTTGGGTTTTGATTTCTTTGTCTTCCAAATAGAACTGTGGTCATACAAGGATGGGCTTTATGCCAAAACCAAGACTGCTTCCTGTTTTTACAAATATTTTTATTGTGACATTTATTTGCATATTATCTATAGCTGTTTTTATACTGCCAGGCCAGAACCATGTAATTATGATGGAGACTATGACCTGCGAAGTTTAAAGTATTTGTTATTTCACCCTTTACAGAGCGTGTTGGTGGACCTCTCAAATAGGACAATAACCTACTTGATGACATTTTATGAGGGTAGACAGAGTTCTCAGAAGAGAGTATAGCACGTAGTAGGTACTTAGCAAACATCAGTTATTGTTTTTACCATTGCTAAGTGACTTGTCACTATCATTATTATTAGTCACGTCATCCTTAATAAATAGCAGGCACTGTGGGCCCCCATTTACTTTGTTCTTACTTCTAGGAGCCTTTTAGATCCTCCTTATGCCTCAACTATAAGGCCTCTCTTAGAAATTTATCTGTCCACACCAATGCCCACTAGTAGATTGTAGGTGGCCTGGAATCCAGGCCGTATGAAATTTATGAGGGAAAAACTATAAGTCGACATGAGCTCAATGGCACTTAGAAAAATACCCTCTTCCAAAATCTGCTCATTACTATTTGTTTTTTCCTCTCATAGCAGCCTGTACATGATGTAGTTACATTCAGTGTAGACTGTTTACTCCATCTTATCTCGATCTGGAACCTCAGTATATATTTTAATAGTATAAATTTCAAGGCAAGATGGCAAATATTGTACGATTATAAGAAATGTGACTTGATTCATGCTTTAAACAAGCTTAGGAGAAAGTAGAGTATGCCAGGGTGAGTTCTACATGTCAGGATTTGGTCTTTTTTTCTCTATATATGTATATGTGAAGAAGAGCAAATGGTAACCTAGTGCTCTGAATTATTAACCAAACAGAGCTGGGAAGAGGAGATAGGAACATGGACAAGAGAAAGTGAGGACAGCAGATATGACAGAGAGGTTTTCTCATGTGTGTGGGTGCACCTTGGCTGTCCAGGTACATCAGGAAAGATTTAGCCTATCTACTCTTAGATCTAGAGGTGATGTCTTGGTATATCGAGTTACAGGTATGATATGTGAGCACAGGAGAGACTTTTGAAATGGCAGAATGCTTAGTAGTCAGGCAGACTGTGTTCTATGAGTTTAAAAGATGAGTTTATACACTCTAGCATGCCAGGCCTATAGTAGGACATGTCCCTAAGAGAGTTAGGGCTCAGAGAAATCCCTCTACACTAGAGTAAAGTGGAGTATGGAGCAAGGTAAGAAAGGGTACCTGAGGGTTTGGTTGAGAAATCCAGTCCTTTAAATAAACTTACCCTGGTGGTAAGGCCTATTGCATAAGTAGGGATGTTGCATAAAGAATGTGGACTCTCCCAGAATACGTAGCAGGAACAAAGGCTGAGGAGACTTGAGGTAGCTCATGGTTCTGACCAGTCCACTTGATCTAGGAAACACAATTTCAGCTCTACCAACCAAACTGTGATTCTCAATGTACAGAGAAGTCATTGGGAGGCAGTTGTTTTAAAAAATAATTCAGTTTTCTGGAAGCTACTCTTTCAATGGGCCCACTTGAAGTGGCCAGCAATCTGTACAGGGCTGATCTATAGCTCACACATGAGTTTTCCTTCTCTATCAGTATTGGCTGATGCATCTGAAACTCGGGTGAAGCTGGTTCATCATCTCTAACAAGCCTGTGCTATGGGCAGATGAGGAAAAGGAATGAGCACAAGATTCTTTTATAGGATATCAGGATTTAGAAACTGACCTTTCATATTCACACGTCCTCTCCAGGAGGAGAAGACGTTATTAACGGTGGGATGTGCATGCTATAAAGCAGAAATTTCCAGCAAAAAAGGCTGTATTTCCTAATGTGGTTTAGGCTGGCATCCAAAACAAAGTTCTTTCAAGCTGGAAAGTAGGATGGCAGAGTCTGAGGCTATCTGGAATAGCAAAGGAAGGGCCTGAAAAAGCAGTTGGCCAGCTGCTTCATTCAGAGGCAGACTTTGCAAGCGAACTTACATTACAGGTACAGAAAGGACAGAGGAAGAAGAACATGGCCCTGTGTTTTCTTTTTTCTTTCTTTTTTTTTTTTTTTTTTGGGTCCAGTAGTGGGGCCTGAACTCTGGGCCTGGGCGCTGTCCCTCAGCTCTTCAGCTCAAGGCTAGCGCTCTACCACTTGAGCCACAGCACCACTTTCGGCTTTTTTCTTTTTGCTTATGTGGTGCTGAGGAATCGAACCCAGGGCCTTGAGCATGCAAGGCAAGCGCTCTACCATTGAGCCACCTTTCCAGCCTGGCCCTGTGTTTTCTATGAAGCATTCTAAGTCAGCCTATCAGTAAGATACAGTATTTGGTCTTTACTCATATTGCCATTGCTCCTTTCATTTGGGTAGGAGCTTATTCTACACAGCAGATAAAAACAAGTAATGTGATTGGACATTCCTTTATTCATAATAGAATGGCCTTCCAATTGATTTTGAAAACAGAACAAAAGAATTGAGTTTGCATGTTTGAATTTAAGAACTCCAAAAGATACTATTAGCTCATATTAAGACCTCCTGGATTTATGACAACAGTAAATATATAAAGGAATGTTCCCTAGGTCCTTTTCAACAGAATCCCAAACCATCACCTCTCCTACTTGTGCTGATTATAATGAGTAAGAGAATACATAGATATATCCCTTGATCAAATTTCTCCAAGCTCCTCATATGGCCTTATGCTTCCTTGGAGGTTCTCTGAGGCAACCTGAAAGCTTTAAATTCTTCAGAGCTCCTGCAAAATCTAGGACAATCTGAAAAACAACATATATAATGATAATAATGGACTATAACCCAACAAATAAAATGATTATCCAAGAGTCCACATTAATGTAAATAAATAATTGAAAAGATGAGAGAGAAGAGTCATTCAAACTTACAATAGAAAAACAATTTTTAAATGTAGAATGACTGATGGAAATAGGGAAAAAAAACACTCTTTGGCAAACAATACTGTAATAATTCTTCCAGGTTAAGTACCCTTTAATGGATACTAAAAAAATCGTGGATAAAAGTATCCTGAGAAACAAGTATTTATATAGCTTTGTTTTATATATATATATATATATATATATATACATATATATATATATATTCAAGATATTCATAAATACTAGGGAAAATAGTTTCATTATGATGAAGAAACTTGGAGGACATCCCCTTGAGTAAATAACCAAAGTTAAAAAATGCTGAAACAAGGATACAGGTTCACCCATTGTAACAACGAGACCTAGGAGATGCTATGTTGAAAACGAACTTTACAACTTCGGGATGGGGGTGAGGGATAGGGATAGTAAGGGAAAAACAAAGGAGGGGGTAACAATGCTCAATAGGAAATGTACTCATTACCTTACTCATGTAACCTCTCTGTACAGTATCTTTACAATTAAAAAAAAGGTTTTACAGGCCTTTGTAACAACAGGCGGCCTGCAGCCTGTTAACTGTATAATAGAGACTCCAATATTCTATATTTTAAAATGTGGCTTCTGGGATGATTTACCTTACAACAAAATGAACCCCAAGATAGGGACACAAGTGCCTTTTTCTTTCTTGCTATTGCTCCTAACGTATTAACAATGTACCAGTGTCTTGCTAAACCCCATCTGAGTTCTGTGTGCTGTGAGGGTGTATGCTGGCATGAGCTCCTCTCCGCAGGAAGGGGGAAGCCCCTTCCTCTGTGCCGGGCAAAGGTCCTGCACCTGGTGCCAGGCTCAGGTGAAGTTTTTCAGAAAATGCCATTCGTGTTCCTCCTGGTGTAGAACTATGCAGCATGCAAATACACATAACACAGCTAGGAAACATGATAAAGTGGAAAGAAATAACAAGAACAATACCAACAAGCCAATTCAGCTCCAATGGCGAGCTGATTGGGACTCCATGATGACTGGAGATGAGCCAGGACACAGGACACAGGACATGATCACGGAGACACACGTGGCATGGAGTCCTGGTGGCTAGGCTGGTCCGGGCCTAAATAGAAGATCCTCAGGAAATTCCCAGTCCCAGGCACTAGACTGACAGAGTCAGTAACCTATCAGCCAAGTGCCTGCCCCTGCCTCCAGGGGTCCAGGCATGCCCATTACCTGGGAAGCAGGTGATGGGGGGGGGGGGGGGGCGGTCCTTCCCCCAGCATGAAGACAAGATGCCAGTCCTATAATCCACCATGTGGCCAATATGGCGCTGGCCAGATCTGACCTCCATACTTCAATTTCACTTAACATCATCTTAACTGTCATATGTACATAGCTTTTGACCTTTTCTGCTTGTCCCAGACATAAACTAGGTATTGCAAATAAGGGAAACCATAGGACTTAGGTTTCTTTGGGGCAAATAAGGGAAACCATAGGACTTAGGTTTCTTTGGGCCTGGCTTACTTTTTTTTTTTTTTATTGTGAAAATACTGTACAGAGGGGTTACAGGGGCAAGATAATGAGTACATTTCCTTTTTTTGGGGGGGGGGTCCAGTCGTGGGGCCTGAACTCTGGGCCTGGGCGCTGTCCCTCAGCTCTTCAGCTCAAGGCTAGCGCTCTACCACTTGAGCCACAGCGCCACTTCCGGCTTTTTTCTTTTTTCTTATGTGGTGCTAAGGAATCGAACCCAGGGCCTCAGGCATGCAAGGCAAGCGCTCTACCACTGAGCCACCTTCCCAGCCCCAATGAGTACATTTCTTATCAAGCACTGTAGCCTCCTCCTTTGTTTCCCTTTCCCATCCCTTCCTGGCTTACTTCTTAATATAATTTTTTCCAAGTCTTTCCATCTTGTATGTACACTTCTCTAACTTGGGGAGTGGAAGGGAAAAAAGCCAAAATGCTTAAACAGGGATACAGGTTGACCCATTGTAACAATGAGATGTACAAGACACTATGTTGAAAATGAACTTCACAATTTAGGTGGGGAGGCAGGGAGTGTCGTTGTGGCGGTGGGAGGGAACCAAGGGTAAGGGAAAAAGGAAGGAGGAGGTAACAATATTTGATAGGAAATGTACTCGTTACCTTGGTCATCTAACTGTAACCCCTCTATACAGTATTTTTACAATAAAAATGAAATTATTTAAAAAATGATTTACAAAAAAAAGTTAAGACATTTAGCTATCGTGTACCTCCTGGTGCAATACACAAGCATCATACTTCTGTGGTGTTCCTGCTGAAAGTATCTAATCCTGAAAATTTAAATTAAAAAAAGTCCAAATTAGAGGCCCATTCTACAAACAAACTGAGCTATACCCATCATAAAAGATTATTTCAAGTTGGAGAGCTTAGAGAGAAAAGACAATTAAATGTAATGTGGGATCTTGAATTGGATCCTGGACCAGAAAAGGAACATTAGTAGAAAAACTGGAAAAATTAAATAAGGTCTGAAGATCAGTTGTTTTTATTGTATGAATGCTAACTCTATATCTTTAATTATTATTCTGTGGTTATGTAAAATATTAACATTATTAGAGGTAATTGGATGAAGGCATTTAGAATTCCATGTAGTAAGGAAAGAAAACAAAGAGCCCTTCTGAAATCTGTGAAGGTCTTCTTTCACCTTGAGATCTGTGCAATTGAAATAAGGCAGAATTTATACAAAAGCTAAGAATTTGGCATATTTTGCAGCATGTATTAAGTATAATTTGTAATCAACTAAAATAGTCTTTAGTTCCATTTTATTTAAAAAATAGACACTGAGCATTTGATGAGAAATTTTATGCCTTATTATGAATTTAAATCTGTAGAAAATAAATTTTAACATATAATTTTGACTTATGGCATGTTTTCTATAACAGCAGTCCCTCACAGAAGTAAGAATGGTCCATGAACTAATTATATAATCTATTCAGAGAAATTGAATAGATTCTTAGAATCCATCAGGGAGGTGTTCTTATCATCTTCCCTTTTTTCTGATTACAAGTCCTCATTGATTTAAATGGCTAAATTTAATTGCAGCTCAAATGTGGCCATTGTATTGAAGTTTTTTTGGCATACAGTGTCATTCAAGAATGTATGGGTTAAAATAGTAGAAAAGAAATACATGGCCTAATTCAATTCTGGATTCTGAGAATAGCTTTCAATCCTGAAGTCTCAGAACCAACAGAGACATTCTTTGAGCAAGTCCATTATCTGAAAGGACACTTTTGTTCATTCAGAAACCTGTATTACAGAACCCAAGAAGATGTATGAGAATATACATGACTCTCCGAAAGGAAATGAAGTCGGTGCAAATGTGATGCTTGTCCAATTTGGATGATGGATGTTTTCCCCCTCTCATGATGTAGAAGACTGATACCTTGATTGGGGAAACAGAGAGGTTTTAATGCAGGGACAGTGGAAAATAAGGATGAGGATGGTGAGATTATTAGTGTGGTTGTCAGGGCATATGTAGGTATAAGACAACTGCAAAACCTCAAATAAATATATTGATGTGATAAAAAAAAATTATTAGTTGATTTTCTTTGGCAACACAGTTTTAAAATCAGTAGAGGCTAACATTTATACAGTGCTCGCTATGTGCTAGGCTCTGAGCCATGTGCTTTCTATATTATTTACTCATAAAACTATCTCACCAATTGTGGAGGATGTTAATTAAAATGTTTCCTTTCTAAAGGGAGAAACTCATTCACAGATATAACGTAACTTGCCCACATGGTGGAATCAGAATCCAGATCTGGGCAGCCTGGTGCAAGCATATGCTTTTATTTACCATGCTACATTTAGTGCCCCTTAGAGTTTGCTTCCTTATTGTATTAGTTCAGTTTTATCTTCTGGCCACATACCATCAATTTTCTATTGGTTCTGGATATACTGTAATCACAGTCCATATCTTATAAGCACTTTACATAAATTATATGATTTAATTCTCATAACAAGTGTGAATTCAATGTCTTCATCTTGCAAAGCAAGGTTAAGTGACAGTCCCAGCAAGATAAGTAATAATTAGCCAAGGTGGCAGTCACATTAGAGAGTCCCTGAGGAGAGCTTCCATTCTCATACACTGTTCTCTCCTTTTTCCATAGTGTGAAGTTTGAATGACTGTAAGACCTCACTATTAGGACTTCATTTTCTAGGTGCCCTTAAAACTGGATGGCTAGGCCACTAAGATTGAACCAATGGAGTGTAAGAAGACAGAAACATTGCAATTTCTACCAAGAAAATTGCTTGCTCTGTACTTCCTGTGAAGTCAAGCAGAGCTGCCACATTTGCCCAAACTTGACAGTGTGAGCTACCATATTTTTTCTATTTGGGGATAAGTCATAAGTCATAGCTCAGATGATTTCTCCTAGACATCAGAATTGTTCTGAAGGAATATTTCTGCATGCATACTGGCAAGGTGTGTGTGTGTGTGTTTGTGTGTGTGTGTGTGTGTGTGTGTGTGTGTGTGTGTGTGTGTGTGTGTGTGTTGTTAGCAGCTTGATTTCTACCATAATACCAATTGGCTCATGTATCAGAAAAAATGTAGAATTTTTCAAGTGGTCACCTATGCTATTAGTCAAGGTTGAAACATTCTGAGAACAAGTCACCTAGCAATGCTCATAGGCTCATTAGATTAAGAACAGAAATACTGCTATTCACTGGATTGTGAAGGAGCCATATAATTTTTATAATGCATTTACTTAAGGTGATGTGATGGAATAGTGTTTTGTGGTACAGAAGGTAATATCTTCTTGATATTTTCTTTTGTATGTGAGCTACTATAGGAGCTTGAAATTAAGGCCTCACACTTGGGTGGCTTTCTCTCTTGTAGCTGATGCTCTCCCACTTGAGCCATACCTCCAGTCAAGTATTTTGCTAATTAATTGGATAGGGTGTCCCATGCCCAGTTCTTTTCAAACTGTGATCCACTAGGTCTCGGATTTCTGAGGCCAGGATTACAGGTGTGAGCCACTGGCACTCAGCCATCCTTCTTGTGTGGGTGTGCTGGTCCTGTGGCTTGAACTCAGAAACTGGGTGCTGTTTCTTAGTTTTTTTGCTTAAGGGTAGCACTCTACCACTTGAGCCACATTATCTCCACTTCTGGCTTTTTTTCTGATAGTTAAATAGAGATAAGAGTCTTGCAGAATTTCTTACCTGGTATGGCTTCAAATGTGATCCTCAGATCTCAGTCACATCAATACCTAGAATTATATCTATGAGCCACTGCTGCCCAACTTGCCTACACATTTTAAAAGTGAAGAAAGAACCTTACAAAATGATAAAATATGATCTCAGTCTTATAAGTGTAGATCTCATTATGTTGAGCCATTACAGGAGATTTTAAGTTCCTTTTTCTTTTTTCTTTTATTGCTTGTCTGCATTTACAATTTTTCCTTGAATGAATTTGTATTATTTCCTATTAAACCTTAAAAAGATGAAATTAAAGTAGAATATATAGACAGACAGATAGATAGAAAGATAGATGTATAATATATAGACAAACAAAAGTAAAAAATGTAGTGGCTTAGAGAACTAGAGATATAATTCTTACTCCCGGCACAGAGCACATGTAGCTTCCAAATTCTTTGATGGTGGCACTACTTTTAGCCAGTCAGGCTGAATAAGGGCCTGCCATGTATAAGTATCTTGTAAGTTACCATGGGCATCCTTATTCCTATCACAAGGAATGAGGGAAGCACATGGGAAAATATGTGTGGAAAGTGCTTTAGAGCCAAAGCTGGAAGCAGCATTCTACTCTGATTCCATTGTGAAAAACTCAGATTTGCACAACTAACGGCACACCATCTTGATTAATCTTGCTCTTGGCTATTCATTGAGATTAAACAAATGGTAGGACAATGACTTGATTTTTTATTCTTAGCTTATTCTTTGTTTGGTCTTATGGTGGTTAAAAGATTTTTTGTATATATTTTTCCCTTAAAATCTTATTTCCTAATAAGGAATGAAAAGTCTTTTCCTCCTTCCAAATTCAGGACTTAGCCTGTTATTTTTTAGCTTTGTAACTATCATATTGATTCACTCCGTTATTATGCTCTAACTAAGTTTCATTTCTGAGCAAGTGGCACCTATTATTTATAGGTCAGGAAGAACGTTGACATTCAGACTTGTCTCTAGGGTGAAGCTAATGAATTGTAAGATTGGTTCATGGTGAATAAATTAGTTTTGAAACCATAGAATTCAGAAGTTTGGTATTTTCTTTCTTGAAATCCCAGATTGCTGTCTGACTCCCTGCTGTTTGTCTTTGGTTTTATAGATCAGATGAAATAAGCTCTTTGCTCTCTCTTCTCCACTTTTCTTTCTACCCTTTTTGCCTAGTATAGGAATGATTTCTTAAACATTGAATATAGTCTAAAGAATTAGGTGACATATTTCTTCTGCGGATTGTAACAACAAATTTCTCAACCAGGGCAAGTCTCTCATCCTTAAACAACTGTTCCCTCCCACCTAGTGTGATATATTCTGGTGAGATATGTGTTTCTTGCATTTTCTTGCATTCTAACTTCATGATTTTGCTGGAAACAGAGGGAACTGGCCCAGAGACTCAAAATTCTGAGTCAGGAGAGTAAGGGTGATAGATGAATAGCCCTGAAGCTTTAGGGCTTAAAGATCACAGAAACCAAAAGATTTATGGACAATGTTTTGGTAGGAAAGGAACCCAGATTCCAAAATGTGTGGTTTAAAAGAGAATTGAATAAGAGTGGCTAATGGATTTCCTCTTATCATTCACTTATTATTTCTCACCCTGCCCCTTCCCCCATCACCATGTGCCACTTTCCTCTCCCTTGACTTTTTTTCCTGATTTTTTTCACATTTTTTCTAGTATAATTCACAAGTATTTACATGTTTTTTTCCCCTAGTCCCTAAGATGTTTACAAGAAGAATTCTAAAATTCATGCAGTGTTTAACTTGCTAGGTTGTCATCGATATATAGGGATTTCCTGCCTTTTAATATCCCTAGTCTTTGGTAGGACACTTTTACTCTTTGAAGAGAAAAAAGATAATTTTTCCTGAGAGAGTCATGAAAAATAACCCAAAAGAGGGGAAGAAAGGGGCACTTACACTTGGATCTTCAAAGTTAAGTAGGATTTTGTCTGGTAAAGAAGGAGAAAGAAATGTCATTTAGGCTGAGGAACAGTATGAAAATTATTTTTTCTTAACAACAAAAAAGACTTCCCAAAATGAAATGAACACTATAAAGAATTATTAGTGAGGAAGCATTTCCTTCCTTATCTATAATGAGATATATTACAGTGAATAGAGATGTCAAGATTCTTCTACCTAGAATACAGTTATCTAGAATTCTCATCATTTGGAATCAAGAAATGCATCAACAAAAGTCTCTAAGCAGCTAAAAGTTACATGGCAAACTTCCTCTACTGATAGAAGATTCATCTATCCTTTCACTCTATTTCTGAGTATCAGAGACCTTATTCTACCAAAGCAAATCAGAGGTAGCCATGGTAGCCATGTGGATGGCACTAGAGAAATGATTAGAATTGGGACTATCAATCCAGTGACTAAGTTGTAAAATTAATATAATCTTGAGAGTTTGGAAAGAGTCAGAAAAACTAGAAAGAGTCTTAGAAGGTTCAATGATGGTAGTCTGGGAACACGGAGAGACAAAGCAAAGAGGCCTTGGTCAGTTCTGCCTAGTAAATGAACTGAACTTATATTCATAATAATTATAATAAATTATTTTGAAAAACAGACTAAATTCAACTCATTGTGCTCTATCCTAGAAGGTATTTTGTATTACTTTGAAGGAAATTGTTAGGAAGTTTATATTCATTTTAAGAAGATGATTTTTGGGGGGATAATGTTGCTATAACTCAACATTCTGCAACCTAGCTCTGGATTTTAACTGCCTTTGGTTAAACATTTAACTGGAAAGAAAAGATACAGCCACTCCTGGACCTTTTTCCTATTCACCTAAGCCATCTAAAGCTTTAGGCCAAAGTTCAGGAATGAGCCAGTATGTTGCCCAGGAGTGAGGCAATGTTTAACAAGAAGAATCGCAGCCAGGCATCAGTGGTTCAAGCCTGTAATCCTAGCAACTCAGGAGGCTGAGATATGAAGATTGCAGTTCAAAGCCAGCCCAGGCAGGAAAAGTTTGTGAGATTCTTATCTCTAATAAATCACTCAGAAAACCAGAAGTGGCTCAAGTGGTAGAGTGCTAGCCTCGAGCCTCAAGCTGAAGGACAGCACCCAGGCCCAGAGTTCAAGCCGTGACTGACGGAAAAAAAAAAAAAAAAGAATTGCATTGAACCAGATAGTTCCATTTAATTTCCAGTAAAAACTTAAAACATCTTCAGATCTCTGTTTACTTTACACCCAAGCACCATTGCTTATATAAGATCATTGCTAATGTGAAATATCTCTCTTGCAAGCAACATCTTAAATCAGAGTGAATCACTGAAGCCTTGGCATGGGTAACTGAGCACATTGCAGTCAACTCAAAGTTTAGAGCACTATACTTCACAGACTGCTTTCAGCTGGATATTGGCAAGTGGTGGTGAGGATAGAAGTGTATAAAACTTGATGGCAGAGGAGGAGATTGGTAAAGACCATCCCATAGAGCAGAGACTCACAACTCTGTGTTCACTTGGAGTGCCCAGGTCCTACTCAGACTGATAACATCAGAGTATCTGGGAGTAGAATCCAAGCACCTCCTCTCTATCTTTGTCTCTGTCTCTGTCTCTCTGTCTCTGTCCCTGTTTTTCTCTCTCTCTCGCTCTCTCTCTCTCTCTCTCACACACACACAAACAGATATATTCAGTAGTGGGAGTTAAACTCAAGGCCTCATACTTTCTAGACAACACTCCATCATTTGAGTTTTTAGTTATTTTTCAAGTAGAGTTTCCTAGGGCTCATCTAAGACAGGTATGATTTATTGGTTGAGATGAGGTCTTGCTGACCTCTTCCACCACCCCCACCCTTTGTTGGGCTAGCATCAGACTATGATCTGATCTTTGCTTCCCTCATAGCCATTATAACCTAGATCAGAAATATCGTTAAAAAACAATCTCAAATAATTTTAACTTGCACCCAATATTGATAACTATTGTTGAAGGGTCATTTACTTTGGATAACACCTAATAGTAACCATTAGTGCTTTTAAGAATTAGTGGGATGTTCTGGTTAAGCTGTTTAGCATAGCAACCCTACCTAAAACCCAAATGTCCTGCTTCTAGGTATATCTCAAATAGATTTTTACATAAGCCTGTTAAGGAGCATTTACAGGAATACTCTCAGTAGCAATATTTGTGATTTGTTGGAAGCCTTCCAGGCATCTGTACCTGGAAGAACAGATGTATGAGATAGACCAACATGGACTGATCTTAAAATATGGTGAAATATGGAACTAGAAGGCATTTCTTAACAAAGCACCTCATGAGTAAGTAAAAAAAAAATACAAGGATACAATGCAACAGTACACATGCTCTTTAAAATGCAGTACACAAAATGTGGGAACAAGAAGAGAGAGAACAGGAAATGGGAAGAGACCAGAATGAAGAAATGCTTAGCTAGGTCCACAAATATGGGAGCATCCTGGCAACAATGACAGCAGCACGCTAGGGGCTACGAAAGCTAATGAGCTCACCCTCTTTGCATCTGCAGTTGAGAACCATAGCTCCCATCCCCAATGAATGGGCAGTCTGAGAAGCCTCAGATAGCACACATGCCATCATATTGTGTGGGATTGACTCACAGGGACATGACCCCACCTCATTACCTTGGGCTAGTTTCCCCAGTACTCTACTTCTTCATGGTTCCACAACATTGAAGGGGTGTAGGTCAATTTCCTGAGGAGAACATTGGAGTTTAAGACGTTCAAATAATTTGGTCAAAATAAGAGTGAACAAACTCTCCCTCATGACTTCCACCTGTGGGCCATAGGATTTTCCATGAAGTTCTCATTGAAGTCAATGAGGCAAGTACCAGCTTTGTCACTCTTTCTGGATGCCTCTGATTTGCAGTGCCTTACCTTATTAGCTCAGGATCAGGCAATGCGTATTTACTTAGTTACTCTTTGGGGAGAAACACACTTGGAAATGGGGAACAGATATGTAAAAGGCATTCTTCTTGTCCTTTAAAGAATTTGGTGAAGAGAGAAAGAATTTAAAAAAAAAACTCAACTTCGGGTATTAATGTGAAGAGTGATATAAGCCATAAACAAGATGGCATTTGGGATAGTTGGTACAGAAAGATTGTTTTCAGCCAGGAGACAGTGGTTTGAGTCAAGGAAGGTTTTGTGATGTTATTGGGAAGAACATCTGAAAAGGTAAACAATTTGTGAGGCACTTCGGTGATGGGATTACAGAATTGCATGTGACTAGTCAGAGAGGGGAAGAACCAACTTATCACTCCTGAGTTATGTCCTGTTTTGTACCCCAAAGCAGAAAAGCATCTAGAATTCTTTCCACATATCTACAGAAAGGGAGGGCCAAGAGCTAGAATGTCTGATGCAAACTTTCCCACATCCCTGGAGGGGGCAGTCACAGGGGCCTGTGTCTGATGCCCTTGATAGACTGGGTGACCTTTATGGTCTGCTATCATGTGGCCTGAGGCTCCTTCTCCATCACAATGTTCCCTCCTACACCAGAGGACCTGTCACATTCCTTCTTGAGCTCCAGTGATCCCAGAAACCTGAGCTATCACTTTGAAGCAAACAATTCCCAGCCTCCTGAACTTGGCTATAAATTCTTTGAATGTGTAAGTCAATTCTTAGCCTTCTTTTCTTTACTGCCTTAGACAGCAAGAGATAGACACACAGTAGACCCTTGAAGAAAATGCCTTACCAATTATAACAGCCTGCTTTCTTTAAAAAAAATTTTTTTTTGCTGGTTACTGGGGCTTTAACTCAGGGCCTTGTGCTCTTGATCGGCTTTATTTATTCATAGCAAGTACTCTATCACTTGAGTCACACTTCCACTTCTGGCTTCTTCTTGATTATTTGGAAGTAAGAGTCTTAAAGATTTGTCTGCCAGGATGGATCTTAACAGTAATTCTCAGATCTCAGCCTCCTAGGTAGCTAGGATTATAGGCTTAATATAAACCACAGAAGGCCAGATGATGAGTATAATATGCAAACTAATCTTTTAAAGATTCCTAAGAAGAAAGCTCTAAGTCATCCAATACTCAGCGGTTTTATATAAATTAGCATAATAGGTTACATGAGCATTTTTAACTGCTCACAAAGTACAGAAAACTCCAGAGTGCTAGTAGCTGCCTGCACCTACTTCTTGGCCAATGTTTTGCCAGACCTTGAGTCATAGCTAGAAATCAATTCTGCCCTTTACTGCAAAATCATTACAGGGCCAGGAAAAATGATCCTTGTTGTTTAATCAGTGGGGCTACTGGCAAATCAAGAGTCATGGATGCTGTGTTTATGTGATGAGGGTCTGAATGAAGAATGCCAAGCAGAGGAGAGAATGGGATTGTATTCAATCCCAAGCCTGGCTGAGAAATGAATTCTAGGGGAAGGGTGCTTCAGTTCACTCTGGGATTCACAGAATCACATTTTCACACATTCAATTTTTCATAGAATCATTTTTATCTCCCTTCCCCAAATGAAAAGAACACTCTAAAGATGAAACATTTGTGATATAAGAAACTGAATGTAGGTGTAAAATGAGGCTATTCCATGGCCAATTATTTTTTGTGCTATCCTCCTCACTTGAAAAACCAGTGTGAGTTTGAGAAATGATAAGAAGGAAAGGAAAGTGTTCACCATATAATAAAAAAAGTCCACAGAATTGAAGGACCCCAGTGGGAAGACTGCTGTGTTATTCATGCCAAAGAATGTAAGACTATGGTACCCACAAATAAGCGAATTAAAGATATGTGGATGGAAGTGGAAGTGTATATTTAAAGTTTTATTTTTAATTGGAGAATAAAGTCCATATTTATTGGGGTAAAATGTTCAATACATGTATTCATTGTGTAGCAATTAAATCAGAGTAATTAATGCAACCATCATTCCAAACATTCATCATTGTTTTATAGTAACAACACTGAAAATCTTATAGCTATTTTGCAATAGACATTCCTATTCATGTCATAAGGATTAATATGGGAAATACACAATGAATTCAAACTACTTAGTAACAAAAAGACATAAACTGCTTAAAAATAGGTAAAAGAGGCTGGGGTATAGCTCAGTGGTAGAGGGAGTGCTTAGCAGCCCAAAGCACTAAAAGAGAGCTGGGAAATGAGAAAGTCAATGGATTTGACCAGACCTTTCTTACAAGAAGACATAAAAATGGCCAACAGGTATATGAAAATATGTTGAACATTTCTAATCATCAGAGAAATGAAAATTCAAACTGCAGTGCGAAACTATTTCACATGTGTTATTTTGGCTACCATGAGAAGGTAGACTATGACAAATGAGGGTAATAAAGATGGGATTGGTGAGAAAGTAGAGAAAAGGAAGAACTGAAAATTAGTGCAGCTACTTTGGAAAATCATGTGGAGGTTTCTCAAAACAACTTTAAAAAGTAGGGATAGAGTTATGCACAGAGGTTGGTTAATGGTACAATGTCATAGGTAGATAGAAGAAATAAGTTCTGGTGTCCTAATACACAGTAAGATATTATAAGTAATAAAATTACATTCAAAAGAGCTGGAAGACAGGATTGCAAATATTTCCATGACAAAGGATAATACATGTTTAAGCTGATGCATATGCTAAATACATGTATAAATATATACATGATGTTGAGACATGTATACATGTTTATATGTATTAAGACATCACATTGTACCTTTTAAATATATGTGTTATTATGTGTTAATAAAAACAAGATATTTTTAGAATTACCAGATAATTTAGCAATCTTACTACTTGGGTATATAAATACTCAGTGGAATTGAAATCACTAACAGTCAGGGTCCTACATTTTTCTTTATCTTCCTATATGTAAGCTTTCACCAACAGGTCATGTCTCTGCTCATCTGCTTGGCCATTAATTCCCAGGTCTCCTATATTGAGGCTATGATGGAAGGGTCGAGTGATATAAACCTGGTTGTTTAAATGAGGACCTATTTTTAACTTCTTTCTGTGGGGACAATCTGGGTGCTGGTGGAATCAGATCCTCTGTGCCCACATTCAGACATGACTCCTTTAGGCTCATAAGTTTCCCATTCTGTTTTCATTGTGGATTACTGAGACTTTAGCCTTCTTTTTCTTCAAAATTTAATTTTATTATCAAGGTGATGTACAGAGGAGTTACAATTACACACATAAGACATCAAGTACATTTATTGTCGAACTTGTTACCCCATCCCTCATTTTTCTCCCATTTTCCCTCCCTCCAAGTTGTACAGTTCATTTCCAACATATTGTCTTGTGAGTATCGCTGTTGCATTAGTTCGCCCTTTGTCCTTTGTCTCACCATTTTGTTGCTTTCTGAATAGTTTTCCATAGCTCTGTTGCCTTGACTATTACTGGCCATGCAACCAAGATTGTTCTATTAGTGTATAGGACACACACACACACACACACACACACACACACACTAAGGGAGTATGGAGAAACAGTAAGAAGTAAAGCTTTTGAGTGGACTCTTCAATATGCTTAGCGGAGAAAGAAGGCCCTCTGTAACTCACATTGTATGTATCATCTCTTACTGGAAAGCAGCCTGTAGGGATTCAGGTGGGAAAATTGCTCACTAGGGATGCTTTCTTAGAAGAGGTTGTGCATGAAGCACATGGAAAAAGAATCATAGTAAGGAGCCCCAGAAGCTTGTTTATGTCCCTATTGGACTGTGAGAACCTTGTGTTGCTTATTTCTTTTGACCCAATTCTTCAGGCAGTGACTACATGTAGTGGTAACTCAGTTATAGCAATTGCATATTGACAACATCAATAAAAATAACCATTCAATGAAAATTTCCTATATGTTCAAGACATTTGCATAAAATATTTTTGTAACTTACCATAATAATTCTCTGATGTAGATGTAAGGTCTAAACAGGGACACCTTCCTCCCTCTTGGCTAAGTTTCCGCCCAGTATCTGTTACCTAGGTAACTGGCAGACCTGGAAGCAGTCACCTTCCCCTCCTGCTAGGTCACATCCTGGGCCATGTCTGGTCACATGCCTCCCATCTGATCTTAGGAGGGTCCCAGACCCTGAGGTCACACCCAGATCCCAGGTGGCCACACCTCTTCCTGTTCCTGGCCACACCTCTTCCTGTCCCTGGCCTAGATAAGTTCTAGTCCAGGGGTGGGTCATCCCCTTTACTTTTTCAGCCATGCCTCTCCACCACGCACAGCGGGGGCAGCAGTTCGGTAAATAAACTTCTTCTCCTGCCTGAATAGCACGTGGTGTTCTCTTCATCAGCTACCTAATGAAACCTACCTATTTAATATACCTTACAGTAGATATGATTATTTTCATTTTTCAGATGAGTCTCTCAGAAGGCAGTCACTCAACACAGTACTACAAAGTATGTTGACCATAAGTACCTGATGAATGCTGTGATTGTTGAATACATGTTAAGAAACTTACCCAGTAACCTTCAGGCTCTAATGTGCAGAAAGGAATTTGAGTCTCTCCCTATGGGAAGTTACAGCCCATGTTAACAAAAGGTCTCAAGGAATGACAGACAATACTGTTGTTTTCCCATGTACAGTGCCCAAAGGGACGATTTTATCAAGGGGTCAATTTACTTCCCTATGGCTAGTTGATAACAAAGGTAATATGGCTCAGAGGCAGTTTATAGGGTATTGTTGTACATTATGAACAAATCAAAGCTTCATTTTAGAGATTTTTTATTGTTATTTTTAAGGAGTTGTACAAAGGGGTTACAATTTCCTAAGTCAGGTTATGAGTACAACGCTTGTTGGGCATTTTACTCCTTTCTTCACTTTCCCCCATTTTCTCCCCTCCCATTTCTACCCAGAAGAATTTTTTTTAATTGAAACAAAAACAAAAACAGTAAGGGGCTGAGAATATGGCCTAGTGGTAGAGTGCTTGCCTAGCATGCATGAAACCCTGGGTTCGATTCCTCAGTATCACATACACAGAAAATGCCAGAAATGGCTCTGTGGCTCAAGTTGTAGAGTGCTAGCCTTGATCCGAAGAGCTCAAGGACAGCATCCAGGCCCAGAGTTCAAGCCCTACGACCACCATCAAAACAAAACAAAACAAAAACCCAGTCAGTTTATTTAAAAGGAAAGGTAAGTTTATTGGAGAGGAAAGTCACAAAAGGAAAGTAGCAAGACTCTACATTCAGAGAAAGGCCCCAAAGAATAGTTCCCACTTAGATAACTTTTGAAAAGAACTTTTTCAGTATTCTTTTCTTTCATCTACTCATGCATCCATTTAGCAAACCATCACTGAGCACCTACTATGTGCTAGGAGACCCTGAGGCAAGTACTAGAGAAAGAACAAAGTGTAAGACTTGGTTCCTTATTCTGATAAATTCCTTTTCTTGTAAAGGAGTCACAGGCATGAATCAACAATTTTATTTCAAAGCCCTAACTAGACTATTGATCAGAATGATCTAACGAAGGAGTTAGTAGAACATGATATTCCTAAAATAAGTCAGATGTTAATTGTGAGACTTTTTACAAAAGTATCTGAGAATGACCCCAGATGTTAGGATGTAGATGTAGGGATGTATGTGTACATTTTAACAAGCAGTGATTTTGCTGTGACACTTCCTAAGACAATAGCAATGTTGATGCTATTTAGTTTCTCTCTGTTTCAGTTTAGAGAAAAAAAAATTGGATGAAAATCCAATAGTTCCATCCCAACACTTACTATTTAAATTTTCTTGTCATCCTTCCAAATGCTTTCCCTCAGCACATTTATTTCTTCAGATATTTTACAGTCAGCATTTTGGAGACAGCTTCCTTTTTAATTTGGATCTTGGCACCTTAAAAAGTGCAGTTTGATCAAGGAAAGCATGCACTTCTTACTCGCATCTTGAACTGCAAGAGGCTACCTTCTTAATATTTTACATTTATTTTAGCACTTACAAATTTTCAAAGTGCTTTCCCATACATTATCTTAATTAATTCTCTTAATTACTTGATGAAATGTACTAGAAGATATTCTTACTACCATTTTGTGTGTGTGTATGTGTGTGTGTATCAGTCATGGGTCTTGAACTCTGGGCCTGGGCGCTGTCCCTCAGCTCTTCAGCACAAGGCTAGCGCTCTACCACTTGAGCTGCAGCTCCACTTCTGGCTTTTTCTGCTTATGTGGTGCTGAAAAATTGATCCCACAGCTTCATGCATGCAAGGGAAGCACTCTACCACTAAACCATCTTCTCAGCCACTCTTACTACCATTTTTTATTACTGCTACAAAATAATGCATGTTGAAGACTGGAAAAAATCCAAAAATTTAAAAAGCAGTCCACTGCTTCTTCCTCTTTCCACACCTCTTCTCTGAGATGCCATTTTCAGTGATTTCGGCTTTTCCCTCTCCTGATATTTTTTCTCCTTCATATCAAATAATATCACTATTTGATCATTTTTTGTCTTGTCAACCTTAAAGTTTGTTATTTCCTTTTTCTAAAAGAAGAGATGTTTAGCTTATTATATTACCATGTCTTCTCCTCCAACTTTTTTTGTCACTTATATGTTTCTTATGTAGTTCTTCTATATATTCATAACACTAAATAACATAATATTTCAATCTGTATTTGCTTTTTTGTTTTTTGTTTTTTTTTTTAATTTAATTTTATTTTATTTGAGAACATACTGTACAGAGGGGTTACAATTACATGGGCAGGATAATGCATACATTTCTTACCAAGCATTGCAGCCTCCTCCTTTGTTTACCCTTCACCTCCCTTCCCAGCCTCCCCCCTCCCCCCACCCAGTTATACCCCCCCCCACACACCGACATTGTAAAGCTGGTTTTGACATGACATTTTGTACTTCTCATTGTTGCAACAGGTCCACCTGAATCCTTAAACGACTTGTTTGTCCCCATCTCCTCCACATGTTATACTGACATCAAATATAGTGAAAGCGGGGGTTACACTGTGGGGGAGGGACATACAAAGCAACCAAGAAATAATCTTATAAATGCGTTAGAAACACATGCATGAAAGAAACAAAAACATTAAAATACATATTTGAGGGTTTCAATCTGTATTTGTTGCTATCTCAATTTTAGGAAAAATGCACACTAATTCTATTTTTATAACATGAAGAATTTTTAGTTCTATGTTTTCTTCACTTCATAGCCTTTCTTTAATTCCTAACCACTGTTAGCAATACCAACACTTTTGTGTGTGTGTGTAAGAGTGTGTGTGTGTGTGAATGAGTGTGTGTGTGTGTTTGTGTGTGTCTGTGTCTGTATCTGTGTACCAGTCCTGGAGCTTGAATTAGAGCTTGGTGCTGTCCTTGAGCTTTCGTGTTCAAGACTAGTACTCTACCACTTGAGCCACAGCTTCACTTTCAGGTCTTTGGTAGTTAATTGAGTCTCATGGTAGTTAATAAGAGTCTCATGGACTTATTTTTGTCCATGCTGGCTTTGAACCACATCCTCAGATCCTAGCCTTCTGAGTAGCTAGGATACAGGTATGAACCATAGGTGTGCAACTTTTACCATTATTTTTATACTGTTAACTTTTGTGTTCTGTCTTGCCTAATTAAATCTTCTATGCTTTGCTTACAAGTTGATTCTGAAAAATTAAAACTCAGTATTTTGATATGATTATGAAAATATTATTTACCTTCTAACTAGTGATTAGTTTCACAAAAGAGAAAATCTAGCCTAAACCTATGTAATTTATAGGAGAATATTTACAGAACCAATGCATTTTTTTCTCAAGTAATATCAGTTGTTCAAAATTATGCTACAATGTCCTAATCTATTTTAAACTGGTCAAATGGCTTCCCCGCTCCCTTTTTTTTGTTGGTCATGGGGCTTGAACTCTGGGACTGGGCGCTGTCCCTGCACTCTTCAGCTGAAGGCAAATGCACTACAACTTGAGCTATGAACCACTTCTGGTTTTCTAGTGGCTTATTGGAAATAAGAGTCTCACGAACTTTCCTGCCTGGGCTGGCTTTGAACTGAGATCCTCAGATTTCAGCCTCCTGAGTAGCTAGGATTACAGGTGTGAGCCACCAGCACCCGGCTTCAAATGGCTTTCTTATGTAGCCTTTTGTTTCCTGGAATTTAAATAGGACTTAAAAATTTCCAAGAATTTGAATTTTTTATACTTGGAACTCAATAAATTAAATCCCCCAACAACAAATCCTCAAAGACACAACTGCCCAATAAATAAGTGGGCTAAAGACTTTAAGAAAAACTTCTCTGAAGAGGAAGTAAGAATGGCCAAAAGACACATGAAGATATGCTCAACCTCTCTAGCCATAAAAGAAATGCAAATCAAAACAACATTGAGATTCCACCTCACCCCAGTTAGAATGGCTAAAATCAAGAACTCTACTAACAACAGATGCTGGAGGAGATGGGGCCAAAAGGGAACCCTACTGCATTGTTGGTGGGAGTGTAAACTTGTTCAACCACTTTGGAAAGCAGTATGGAGGTTCCTCAAAAGACTCCACATAGAGCTCCCCTACAACCCAGCAATCCCACTTATGGGCATTTACCCAAAAGATCACAAACAAGGGGATACTAAAGTCAATTATGTTTATTGAGCATTATTTACCATAGCTAAGACATGGAACCAACCCAGATGCCCCTCAGTAGATGAATGGATCAAGAAAATGTGGTATATTTATACAATGGAATTCTATGCCTCCATCAGAAAGAATGACATCACCCCATTTGTTGGAAATAGAAAGACTTGGAAAAAACTATCTTAAGTGAAGTAAGCCAGGCCCAAAGAAACATAGGTCCTATGGTTTCCTTTATTTGCAATAACTAGTATATGTCTAGGACAAGCAGAAAAGGTCAAAAGCTATGTACATATGACCAGATAAGATGATGTTAAGTGAAATGAACTCCAAGACAAGGAGTATTAATAAGGTACCATGTGATTTTTTTGTTGCTTTGTATGTTCCTCCCCATGGTATAACCCCTGTTTTCACTGATTTGATGTTGGTATAATTTGGGGAGGGGAATGGAAAAAACAAAATGTTTAAGTAGGGATACAAGTTGACCCATTGTAACAATGAGATGTAAAAGACATTGTTGAACAACGAACTTTACAATTTAGCTGGGGGGTGGTGGGAGGGTGGTGTGTAATTATGGAAGTGGGAAGGAAGGGATGGTAGGGGAAGAACAAAGGAGGTGGCAACAATATCTTTTTATTACCAAGGTAATGTACTCATTACCTTGCTCATGTAACTGTAACCCCTCTGTACAGTATTTTCATAATAAAAATCTTATAAAAAAAAGAATTTGAATTTTTAAGGAATTGTATACACACTTACATATATATGTATTATCAAGGAAAGGATATATGTAAGTCCACTTTCTTGTTGAATATATTTTTCTTAGCCTCCTCTGACTGTTCATGAAGTTTATACCCATTGCTCTGGAGACATTCTGGGCATCTAAACATTGAGATTTCTTCTATACCTCATTCCTGTGTTAGGTCTTCTGATCTATGTATCACATATCTTCCTTATTCTTGTATGTTGTATTAGCAACTTACAAGAAATTTCCAGCAGTTTTCACAGAAAAGTGGATGGGGTATGATTTCTGAGTCTTAACAAATCTGAAAATCTGCTATCACAAACTATGGTTTGAAAATTTGGCAAAACGTATAATTATAACTTTGAAATAAATGTTCATCCCTTTAAAGGCAATTCTGCATTGAATTCTAGTTTCTAAGGTTGCTGTTGAAAAATACAATGTAGGCTGGGTGCTGGTGGCTCATGCGTATAATCCTAGCTACTTCAGAGGATGTCTAGGGGATCTATGTTTGAGGCCAATTGGGGCAGAAAAATCTGTGAGACTCCATCTCCAAACTAACAAGCAAAAAGCCATGTTGGAGTTGTGTCTCATGTAGTAAACTCCAGTTGAGCAAGTAGGAAGCCTAGTACTGCAAAAACAAACAACTCAAACCAAAACCAAAATACCCACCCCCCAAACACATAGAAGAGCTCCAGATGGGCAAGTATGAGGCTCAGTACCGCAATAAGTAAGTAAATAAATAAATAAATAAACCACGAAAAATCCCTACTAATTAACCAGACAACCAACTAATAAATAAAAATACCCCAATGTGTATCTGATTCTTTTGGAGGTTGGGTTGGGATTGGAATTGAATAGGGTTTCTGTTTCTTTCCTCTGAACAATCTAGCTATTTTATAGTTGTTTTTACACCTTTGTGTTTTCATAAGTATCATTCATTTGGGCACTCAGTGGGAAAGTTCCAAGCTTTCTTCAGCTCCAGGAAGTTTTCTTGAATTACATCTTTAATTGTCAAAACTCTTGTATACTACTTTACGATTAGATGCACCTTAACTTTTCTAGATTAATTTCCATATTTCTTAACTTTTTGTTCTCAGCTTCTTTAAAATTTTCCTATTATGCTCTTATTTTCTATGAGGTTTTTTTCCTTTGGTTAAATGAGAGAGATTCTTAGTTTCCATTTAAATTTATGAATAAAGTGGTAGTTTGTTTTGTTGTTCATACATCTTTCTTTTTTGTATGTGGGGTTAATGGATCACTATTGTTTCAATAGTGGATATTTAATTAACTATGCCTTTTCTTATCCTAAACCTACTTTTGGTCTCATAGCTCTTGACTCTGGGCTTGCAGCTTTCCTGCTCTCCTCTTCTTCAACTCCTTTCTCTGCTATGGCTTTTAACATAAATCCAGGGCTCAATGTGAAGCCATTTCTAAGTCTTCGTCTACTACTATTGAGATGTGTCTCTTCCTTTAATTTTCTTTGTTGTTAATTTATGGAATGTCTCTGAATGGGAATATATCTTAGTCTGCCCTATTGAACCAAATCTTGATTATTTTTAGTCCTGATACTTGGGCTTAGAGTGATTAAATTCTTTGTCAATTGTGGGACCAAAAACTAGAATTCTGACTTCTTTTCATTTACTCTAAGGTTCCTTCCATTTCTTACTCATCTTCACCCCTTGTGTCTTTGTCAGTGGAATTCAATACAGTGGAACAAGGATGTTTACAAGTTTGCTCAATAGAGCCAGATGTAATGAAGGACAATGTATTTGTATTTGTACAGAATGTTCCCTAGCTCTGTGTCACCCAACCTCATCTTTGCTTTTCATGGTAATGTCAGCGATAAAAAGATTTTTTCAAAGTTTTTGTTTAACACATAGTGTAAGTCATTTTCAGTGAGAGCCATAATATAAATTGACTGAATGAGAAAGCAGGAAAGCACTTTGAAAAGTTTTCATTAAAACCTGTGAGCATTACATTTATCAATGTCTAATTTGGTTCCAATTTCTTTAACCTAGTGGTGTGTGGGGTGAAAGAAGGATGTACAAATTAGTTATATCTACTATAGAGTCAAAACATAAACCTCCCTTAACCTTATCCACACCCACTTCTATCCTCTCTGCCAGTTTTTGTACTTATTAATATGAGAAGGAAAAGGAGGAAGAGGAAGAGGAGGGGGAGGAGGAGGAAGAGGCAGCACCTGAGCATAGAATCATAGCTGTTATGCAAGCAGGATCAGCCAAAGTTTATTTAAACTTCTCACTTTCATTTTCAGAAAACCTTAGTCAACATCATCAGAAAGAAGAAGGGGGTACAGTAGAGAATCTCCTTTACCTCGGAAATATGAGGGCAGAAAATATCAATTCATTCACTCAGTGAACACATATCTATGACGTGTCTCCTACTATGCCCATACATTACTATAAATTTGGTATAAAAACTGGTGAGCAAATCATCCATGACCTCTTTCTTCATAGAACACTTAGTTTAATGGGGGAGAGAGAGACATGGATATATATAAATATATGGTAATATAATAAAGTGGGAGAAGTACTGTGAAGGAAAGGTCCAAATACCCTACTTTTGGCAGCTGGAGAAGATAGGCAGGAAAGGCTTTACAGGAGGAGAGACATTTGAGATGTGTTCTGCAGTACAGAGAACAGGGCAGGAAAGGAAGAGCATATTATGCAGAGAAAACAGAAAGTGTATGGGCCCTGTGGCATGAGTGGGCATAGTGTAGACAGAAAGAAAATCAGAGAAGCTGGAGACACAAGCAGATTTAGAAATCCAAGGACTATGATTCTGAGAATTATTAGAGGGCCAGAGTCAAGTTCTGAAAAATCACATCACATATATTGTGAGGTTAAAAACTAGAATGCTAGATGGGCAAAAGAGGACTCTGGAAACCAACTAGAAGGTCATGCTATTAGCCAGGTAAAAAATACTGGTGATTTGCTCAAAAATATTTTGTGGCCAGATGGCCAGTGGTTCATGCCTAAAATCCTAGCTACTCATGAGGCTAAGATCTGAAGATTGCCGCCCAGACATGAAAGCCCATGAAATTCTTATCTCCAATTAACCAGTAAAAGCTGGAAATGGCACTGTGACTCAAGTGGTAGAAAGCCACCCTTGACAGCATGCAGGTCCTGAATTCAAGTCCCAGTATCGACATACATACACACACAAAATGTATTGTAAAAGAGATGAAGGAACATGGGTGGCTTCAAGAAGTATGGAGGAAATAGAATTTCTAGGATACAAGTCCTTGAGTTCAAATTCATGATGAATAAAAGCTGAACAGTTGGGCCAACTACCATATCGTGGAAAATCCCTGGTGGTCCTATAGAGTTTACATCTATAGCTGTGGATCTTCCATCATTGTCTCTTTTTGAACTCAGGGTCTGGGAGATGTCCCTGAGTTGTTTTTTGCTCAAGGCTGCATTCTGCCACTTTGAGTCACAGCTCCACTTCTGGTTTGGGGGTGGTTAAATGGAAATAAGAGCCTCACGGACTTCCCTGCCTGGGCTGGCTTCAAACAGTGATTCTCCTGAGTAGCAAGGATTACAGGTATGAGCACCAGCACCTGGCCTCTTCCATCATTTTCTATCATGCCGTAAAGACCATCCAATAAAGCAGCTGAAGTGATTATTTTCCTCTTAGGTCTTTTCTGGTCCTTGTTTGGTATTCAATACGGAGCAATTTTAAAAGCATTTAATTGACTTGCTCAGCAATCTCAGAAGTCACTACTTCCATTTTATTGCTGCACAAATGACTGGTTGGGTTCCCAAACTCGGGGCAGTAGGACATACTGACTTCTTGAGTAGCATAGATAACAGCTAGATGCCTAGGAAACAAGGACAGACCATGCATGTAGCTTGTGCTCTCTTGAGTAGGTTACAGAAACCACAGGCTTATTCTCTAGATAACTCTCAGTTTAGGGATTTCTTGTTTGCGATGCAGCTAAAAGTCAAGTGTTTGATGGGTCGCCTGTTGGCAGGCACATTTGGTGGTTTTACAAGCTGCAAAATGTATATAGCCATATACTCAATACATAGTTGTATATCTCTATTCTAAATTGAAATGTGCCATGGAAAGAATAGTAGGAAGGACAACACTTTGTTATACTTCCTTGTTAGAACCAATAGTTACTGCTGCAAGTCCCTATGGGAAGGGCCAAGACATGGGAGTCAGAAAGACTAGATCTAAATCCCTGTTATGCACCTACTAGCATGGCCCTAGACAAGTTACTTTATATGTTTGTGTTTTATACACTACTTGTCATCTGAAGACAGGAGGTAACTGGATTTATCCTCAGCTGTATGCTAATGATTCATGAATCTGCATTTCTATACTGTTCTATCTTAAGCTCCCTACTCTTAAATCCAATTGCTTCCTGGATACCCTCTATGTAAAGCTGTCCATTTCACAGGCAACTCTAACACAGTGTGTCCAAAAACCAAATTCATCTCTACACCCAGCCTAAACAAAGCAAAGCATTTCTCTTCCCATAGGTTTCCTAGATTAGTGAATATACTCCTCAGTCAACTCATTCCACATATCAGAAGCTTGGGCAGCTTCCCTGATTTTGAGCCCTACCCAGTGTTCAGTTCCTTGCTATGGCATGTCAGTGCTATCCCCTAATGTCTTTCTGATTCTTCCTTCCTCACTCTCATTATACTTGTCCAAGTCACGGATACCTTTCTGTAAGTACAAAATTGGCTTTGCAAAGCTGAGGTATACTTTGTGATTATGTATCTCATACCTCAGCCTCATGAAGCCACTTTCAGTCCTTGAAAAGTGTTATGGACTTGCTTTTCACTTGGCCTTTTAAAATGTGAGTCTGTTTGCCTGGAATGTTCTGGTCATGCCCTATCCTTTTATGTCTTTTGCTTAAATGTAATATCCTTAGGGAGCTTTTCCTCATTCCCACCCTCCCCTCTACCAGATTAGGTGTTGTTCCTCAAATAATCCCACAATGCCCAATATTTCCTCCAGCAAAGCACTTCTGTTTTGAAGACTTGTTAGTTTCCTCCTACTTTCTCAGCTCTTTCAAACAGGTAAGGTATCCATTTTGCTTATTAGTATATCTTCAGCATCATTTAGAAAAAATATATTTGTAAAATGAAGCAAAGAAGGAAGGAAGGAAGGAAGGATGGAAGGAAGGAAGGCAAACTATCATTTTTTATTTTATTTTTTGTCAGTCATGGGCTTGAACTCTGGACCTGGGCGCTGTCCCTCAGCTCTTCAACTCAAGGCTAGCACTCTACCACTTGAGCCACAATGCCACTTCCGGTTTTCTGAGTGGTTTATTGGAGATTAGAGTCTAACGGCCTTTTCTGCCTGAGCTGGCTTTGAACTGCGATCCTCAGATCTCAGCTAGATCCAGAGTAGCTAGGATTACAGGCGTGAACCACTGGTGCCTGGCTAAAGCTATCATTTTTATTTCAGAAATAATAGGTCTCAATAGTACATCTTATAGATCAGGGCATCTTACTTGCTAGAAGAGGGAATATCCTGAAATCAGGACGGAGATGCCTTTGTTGCTTTTTGAATCTAAGACTGTATTAACAGTTAGAGAACATATCCTCTCTCCAGTGGTATGCAAAGAAGCTCCGTGCAGCTCTAGTGTACTTGGTTGGTTCATGAAGAGCACAAGGGGAATGTCTGAGAGTTCTTCCAACTTTAACATAGTTTGATTTTATTTTGTAACTCATTCCTTGCCTTCTTAAGATTTTGGCGCTTCATTTATTTCTTTTCACTTTAAGTATATTAGTTGGACAGTAAAAAGAGGGGGTTAAAAGGTTTTAGGGAAAGTAGGCAAGTGTATATATGTGTTACTTTATCTAGAGTTGGGGCTTTTTTTTTTTTTTAACTTAGGGCCTACGCTCCATTCCTCAGCCTCTTTGTTCCCAAGCTAGTGCTCTATCACAGTGCCACTCCTAGCTTTTTCTGAGTAGTTTATTGGAGATAAGAGTCTCATGGACTTTCCTGCCCAAGCTGGCTTAAACTGTGATCTCAGCCTCCTGTTGTAGTTAGGATTATAGGCATGAGATACCTGCACCTGGCTCTAGCTTAGGCCTTATTATACGGACTTCTATTTTCATAGAAGCTTTATTTGAATTTCCAGATCTTCTATGATAGCTTCAGAGTGTTGCAGATCCAGAGTTGACAGTGAGCGAATGTGGAAGCACTGGTTTCAGCTATAGCATCTATCATCTATTCTACTGATTTTTGCCCCCAGAGATCTTGACTCTGTTGAGAAATTCCCACAAAATACCTCCCATGAAGATCTATAACCGAAATAAACTGGTCTATTCTGAATATCTTTCAAAAATGTTTTTCTATTTTAACGAACAGTGAGATTTCCATTGGAATGAGGTATTTCTGCATGAGCTGATTCCTTCTCACCATTCACAAGTCAGCTGAAATATCAGCCCTTCCTAAGAGACTCCTTTGACCATCGTAGTTAAATCAGCTTTTCCTCAGACCTTACCATATCATTGTGTCTCATTATTATTACAAAATTTTTTTACCACCTGAAAACAGTGCTCATTTATTTGCCCAAACTATCTTTTTTCTTCCTTTTCCTTTTTGATTCTAATTTAAAAATGAACTTTTTTATTTGAAATGCTAAAAACAAAGGGGTTACAGTTACATAAATCATGCAAAGAGTATGTTTCTTTTTGGATAATGTGATACCCCTTCCTGTGCTCTCTCCCAGTTTTCTTCTTTCACTAAAATATAAGCTCATAAAGAGATGAGACTTTATCCATCCTTTTTCACTGCTGTATGCTCAGCATTTAGACCAGTGTATGAACAAAGTCAATACTTGAATAAACACCATGGGAATAAAACCTTTGAGATGAGGAGGAGTTTACTATTTACCCAGCAGCCTTGAATGCTGGGTAATACAGAACCTTAGGGTTTTTAGGGGCTATGGGGCCTCTTCTGCAGTCTAATGTCCCTGCTTGCTACACACTGTCCCTCTAATAGGACAGCAATACGACCTAATCCACATGCAATTCTACCAAAATTCCTACTGTATAACATAATAGCCAGTAGCAGTGGCTGACTTAAAAAAATAAAAAGCTCAATAATCCTTTCTCCAAAAGAAAATTGCATGACAAAGCCTAATGTACATGAGATGCAATCAAGTCAATTGGAAGAAGTAAGAACATGGCGGAAGGTGGGTAGAATTTATAGTTTTGTCTCCTTCCCAGAAATAACACCTTCTTTGTCATGGAAGATTCTGGAAAACGTTTTATTCTTAGTGGATTATAATAGTAATAGGTAATATTTTTAATACTTATGTGCCAAGTACTTAACGTGTATTACCTTCTGATTCTTATAACAACCCCATGAAGTAAGTATCTTTGTTGCTATGCATTGGGAAATAAGGACAGTAGAAATGTCAAGAACTTAAAAATACTAGTCTATAGTCGTTATGGTAGCCTTTTTTCAAAGATGGTACCAATGAGTCTCATTTCTTCATGTTAATGCCCTTTAGTAACTGAATCAGGCCTGGGCAGCATGACCAGTAGAAAAGGGGAGAGGTAATAGTGTGTAACTTCTAAAGGCATGCAACTTCAAAAAGGCATGTGATTCTGTCTTGTTTCCTTGGCATTGTTTCCTTGGGTTATTTGCTTTGAGATGAGCCACTGACCATGTCATTAGAAGACTAAAGCATTCTATAGAGAAGCCCATGTGGAAAGGAACTGAGTCTCTCTGCTAGCAAACCTGTCCCAGCTTGCCATGTGAGTGAGCTACCTGCAAAATGACCTTCCAGCCCCAGTCATTGCAGTCCCAGTCAGCATCTGATTGCAACCTCAGGAGAGATCTTATGCCAGGACCACCCAGTCGGCTCATTCCCCAAAACTGTGGAAGATGAAAAATGATTATTGCTCTTATAATCTACACAGTTTGGGAGTGACTGGTTATGCAGAATTAGATAACTAATGTAGTCTTGCAGACAGTTAAATGGCTGAACCAGTCTCAGGTCTCTCTTATGCTCTTAACTACGAATATTTCATTTTCTTTGTACTAATGTTTTTGCCCAAATGTAAAAGTTAAACAAATATCTTCCAGAGTCTATGTCACAGATCAGAAAACTGAGGCATAAGAAGTAGTTAGTGGATCCAGAATACAAAGTCAGCTGATCTAATTCCCAGACCTGTGCTCTTCACCAGCATGCTAATAATTATTTAAGAGTTGGAAGGATCTTTTAGGAAATTCGTGGGGAGATTGTATGCAAGGAATGGAATGGAAAGGAAAGAGCCTAGACTAAGTGTGGATTTTTTTTAACTTGGAAGCTACTACAGTAATTGAAAGGAATATTTGCCTGAATGAAACAGGATCTCTGTCATGGTAGCCTTAAAATAATAATGAAGCTATTTCTAATAGTACCTTTGATATACTACTATTTGCTACTAAAGATGACACAATATGACATTTTTATATTACAGCCATCTCTACTCACTGGTCAATATTCCAGAAGGAAATTAACCATATTACTGCTTAACTCATCCCTAAATGGTGGGAGTTGGACCAGTTGATGACTAAGCATTTTTTTGGTCAGTGGTGGGGCTTGAACTCATGGTCCTGTCCCTTAGCTCTTTTACTTAAGGCTACCACTCTATCATTTTGAGCCACAGCTCCATTTCTGGTTTTCAAGTTATTAATTAGAAATAAGAGTTTCATTGGGACTTTTCTGCCTGAGCTAGCTTCAAACTGCTATCCTCAGGTCTCAACTCCTGAGTAGCTAAGATTATAGGCCTGAGCCACCAGGACCTGATGCTTTCAGCATTTCCTACAACAGTTTATCTGTGTTCCTGTAACACTCAAACAGTTATCTTCCTATTAAAACATAGACCAGTATTTTTGAAAGAAGGAGGAGAATGGACCAAGGATTTCTGTTTTTGAAGTAAGTTAACAAAACAGTGATAAGCAAAATAAGAAATCCTGGCTCAGGAAGAGAGAACTGATTGTGTCCTGTCCTTGGTAGAATTTTGAGTCATTCGTGCAGTATAGTGTCTGGAGAGTTCTAGTGAGTCATGCATTGCTAACTATGGAAGAAAGATGAATTTTCTAAAGCTGTCTATTATTACTCATGTCTTTCAGGACATCAACAGATGCTGGTATTCTATTGACTGGTGATCTAATAGAAAATTTTGCATAGACAGACAGATCTGACACAATTCCCCACAAACTCTGATAAATTTGGCCCAGTCCTTCAATTTGGCTTGCAAGATGTTTGCATTAACATTGTGTCTTATTTTGGGCTCGGTGTTAAAAAGGATTGTTTAGTAACAAAACAGAGCCGTTTGGAGTTTGTGGCAGCCAGGAGGAATGCTCTTATTTGATAATGAAACAACTGAACAAATGTTCTGAACAGTGATTCATTCCTCATGTGGGAAAGATTTCTTTTTATACATACTCTCTCTATTGGATACAATGAAGCTGTTTTACCTTCAATATTTGAGCAGAATTTTCAGCGAGGAATTTGGGAACAATATCTGTAAATTATAAAGATAGGCTTCTCTGCAAAAGTAACCATAGAATTGAATGTTAGGAACCACTTGGGTTTTATTTCTAACTGGGCCAGAGTTTGCATATAACCTTGAGCTATTCATTTAATCTTTTTTAAACTGAGGGTTTTTTTTAATCTGAAATGGGCAAAAAGAAAATGCCTACCTATTTAGCTAAGGCAGAAACAATTTCCTGATGGGAATATGACTCAGCAGCCCAGGGCAATGATGGCCTCTTGTCCTGGACATCTTTGGGGAGAAAGAGACAGCCAGAAGATTGGCAAATGCACCATGCAAATAACCTTGACATTTGAGGCTGGTAAAGACATCAGTCATCATGGGTTTGCTATTTGCCAGGCACTACGTTAGGTCCTGGAAGATATGACGAATGGGACATACTCTATGTCTCTGCCCCCATGAGGCTTATTGTCTAGTCTACTTTGGCCATATTTAGGTTGTTTATAGAGAGTCTAAATGTATTTTCTGGCTTGAGCCTTTTAAAAAGTACAGGATCATTCAGAATCGTTGCTCACTAAATATAATCCTGGGAGTCTTTTAGGAGAGTAATTTGATAGCACTTGGGAATATTATTAAGAAAGGCATGACAAAAAGTGTAATGTTGAATGGTGCTATTCTAGAGCAAGTCTAATGGTGGAATTAGTTCTTATCTCATATAGAATTTTAAATATCTTCATGAAGTTTCAAACTAAAGTTAGGAGCCCTCATAGGATTTCTTTTTTTAATTATAATTTTATCATTTACTACCTTTAAGTAGCTGTACAAAGGAGTTGCCATTTCACAAAGCAGTTTATGAATGCAATGTGTCTTGATCAGTGTCATCCCCTTCATCATTCTCCCCCATCCCTCCCCTACCTATTTCTTTCCTCACTCTTCTTAATTTTGTAGGATATACACTGATTTTTTTTTTACTGCATTCTTCCCCTCTTCTCCTCTTCATTTGTCTACCTCTTCCTCCCCTTCTTGTTACCAATTGATGATTAACACTTTGGATGATGAAAATTTGGAGCTCCAGCAATTGAATGATGAATTCTAAATATGAGAGCTGTTCTAGATCATCCATGTCTGGAGTATGCCCAGTGGAGATGCACGAGTAGGAAAGGACCTGGCAACCTTGGTCTTGTGCTAAGGTTTGAGTTCAGGTGGCATTCTTACCTAGAGTTGGTTCTTCCCACCAAAGGAGTTTGAAATGCTTCCCCTTCCCCCTGCCACCTTTGAGTGTTACTCCAGCAGGAAAAATTCATCTACAGGTGTAGAGATTAGGAGCTGGGGTGAGAAATGCAACATCATAACTGGGCATCCATCTGTTCCAGCAGATGTCAGCCATCTGGGGGTTCTTATATCCTCCAGCATCAACGGCTCATCTGTTCCTTTCTAACTTTTAAATTAAAATGGTCCAGACTCCTGTATTACTGTAGCGAGTTGCCTAGTAGCCTTGAAATATCTCTTACGATTCGTAACCATTTACATTTCCAAGTTACTGTTGACTCTCTGAAAAGTCTGAGGGATACCGAAAATGAAATGAAAGCATTCACGTTATCAACTGAAAAGGGAATGGCCATACTACTTGGAGTTAGTTGCATTTTGCTCTGTTTTAAGGAAGATGGTCATTCAAGGAAATGCACTGCCAAGAACTTAGAACAGTTGAAGTGGAATTGTGGAATTTCATGATAGCAGTGACTGTAATGGGTTCATTGATTCTCCTGGCTGTAGTTCCCAGATTTCTGAGCAACCTTCCCATTGGTTTTGGTACTGACAAATGGGCACAGGAATTTTAGTAATATTTTTCAAAGTAAAATAATAGACATTGTGCTTTTGTATGTGTGTTCTTTCATGAACTCATTTTTATTCATGTTAATTAGTAGTCCAGCATCTAATTATTGCTAGATATACCATTGAAGCAGAACTTCTGGCCATATAACTAAGAACTAAGTTTTAAAAATGAGATGACCAAGGTCATTGTCATCCCTTGAGACCCCCACTGGCTTCCTGTCTAGACAACAACTCTGTCTCAACTTTCTCCTACTGCAGCCTGTTCGATTGGTAACATGCTTTGAAAAGACAATGTCAGTGACCTTAATGTGATGAGCTAGAGTCAGCTGGTGGTGATGGCTGACGACTTGAATATGTGTTTTTTTTTAGCAGAAATGAGCAAGGCTTGCAGTGGTTGCCACAGCAACAGCAACCCCTGGGAGTTTTCAGCAGAAGAATATGAGGAGAGGTATGAAGACTTCACCTGGGATTAATAGTGACTAACTTTCAGGATTAAGCTTCTGGGAATCCTTTATGCTTTTTCTAGTAAACACAAGTACACACCATGATTGTTCTTCAACATGAAACACTTCTCTTGGCTTTTGTGCAATTTGTTTACTCTTTTTCCTCTTCTGGATTTCATAAATGCTCAGCAAATCTTCGTAACAGCTTCCAGTTTAAAGGATGGGGAAATGAGAGAAAAGGATCAAAAAATTTGTTTTAGGCTTACAGAAAAAACCTTTTTTTAAAAAATCTGAATTTTGATTTCTGCATTCCTGAGTTTTTCCTTTATCATCTACCCACTAGGCTGTACTTACCACTGAATGCAACAAAAGACAAAGTAAGATACTAAAGAGAGAGGAACAGCCAGCTCAGTTGTTTGGACTCTGTTCTATGATGTCAGAGCCTTAGCAACTTGTGCATTGGTTGCATTTGGAAGAATTCACACCATCGCTTATCTTGTTGTTGAGGTGGGGCAATACTGCGGCCATTCCTTTAGTAAATATAAGTTAAATAGGATTTACAAGTACCCTAAGAATTGGGAAACATATTGGGATAATGTAAAGGAGGACAGTATTGAGAATGACATACAGGGAGATCTAGACACGTGATTTGTTGAGGGGTTTGTCACATAGAGGTATAAAATTTTAGGCTGGGAATGTTGTTTAGTGGTAGAGTGCTTGCCTAGCATGCATGAAGCTTTGTGTTTGATTCCTCAGTACCACAGAAAAAGCCAGAAGGGGAGCTGTGGCTCAAGTGGTAGAGATATAAAATTTTAGACTGAACTGAAGTGCCACGTGCATGAAGTAAACAGTGGCTTAGAGGATGGAGCTAAAAGTGGGGCCTGATTTAGGGTTCTTGTGATTAAGAGCACATGCTAATAGTTTCCTTGGCTTGATAGCTCCAGGAACCTGCAAGTCAATACTAGTAATCTTCTTTTTTGGTATGTTTTTAGTGTAAAAATGCTCTACAGAGGGGTTACAGTTACATGAGCAAGGTAATGAATACATTTCATATTGAGCATTGTTGCTTCCTCCTTTGTTTTCCCCCTACCATCCCTTCCTCCCAGTGGCTCAAGTGGTAGAGCGCTTGCCTTAAGCTGAAGAGCTGAGGGATAATGCCTCCCAGAGTTCAAGCCCCACAACTGACAAAAAAATTAAAAATAAATAATAATAATAATAAATACTAGTAATTTTCTTGGAATAAAAGATCTACCAGATTCCTGGGGAAGATGGCGGAGGAGAAGCTGGAATCTGAACAAGCTCTTGCATAGAAAACAGTTTCAGAGTTCCAGTGAACAGTCCCAAGCCAGAGAATCACACCAAGTGTGCCATCACAGGACAGAGAGTTAGTCAAGAGAGGGGAAGCCAAGCAGACACATCTGAGCGCCTGCCAGCAGCTGCTGCTGCGGCGGCAGGGTCGCGGCAGCGACCACCGCCGCCGCGGGGGCACACCTGAGACACAGTCCGGGACGAAGGAGCCAGACGCAGCGGACGAGCGGATTCTACTCAACACCAGCAAGAACCGACAAGGAGCGGACAACTTCATCCTGCACTTTGCAGACCAGAGACGACCCAGGATACAAGACTCGGCGTGAGTAGAAGCCCGACTTCCTCACTCCTTCTCTGGGAGCAGAGGAGGGAAGGCCACCCCTCCCCCCCAGCACCGGTGATCTCCATCTTGGATACCGACAAAGCTCGGAGGAGCGGCTAGCTCCAGCTCAGGCCTTGGAATAAAACGAGTCATTTAGCAGGTCACAAGAACTTAACGGCGAAGTGACCTCACAGACTCAGTTCCATCCAGGGAAAAGTCACCCAGCTCAGGCGCCAGCCATTGGAGTGGCTCTCCTCACCGGGTAACCAGAGCCAGAGGCTGCCCCTCCCTCTAGCAGCCACCACAATCAATTGAAAAACAGAAACCCTGAGAATGGCTTCAGGCTGGGTGCTGTGAGTTTTTTTCACAAAATAGCCCCAGGGAAAAGCTACTGTTTGTAGAAAGGCCTCAACTCTACCCAGAACCTAGCCTCATCACTGCATCCCCCTCTTTTGTGATTCTCAAAGCAGATCACCCTCCCAGTAAACTAACCTGGGAGGGGGATCTCAAAATCTTGGGTAAAGCAGAGCATTTTTCTGCCTGTTCCAACAAACTGACTTAAGAAACCAATCAAGCCACAGGACCTCAAGCTGACCAGAGACTCCAACCAGACTCTGGTTACAGACAAAAGGGAGATACAGGACTCTTCCCACCCCTCCCAAAAAAAAAAAAAAAAAAAAATCAAAGAACTTTTTTTTCTTTTTCTTCTTCTTTTCTTTTTTCTTTTTTTGTTTTGTTTTGTTTTTCGTCTTATGTTACCTTATATATATAAAAAAAATTTTTTTGCTTTTCTAAAACTTTTATTAATCTTTAATTTTTGCCTCTTCTGAAAAAATAATTGTTTTCCATTAACTTTTTTTTTTTTTCTTTCTCCTCTTATAATTTTTATTTTAGGAATACGTGAATGTGTGTTTTCCTTTCTTTTCTTGTCTTCTTTCTCTTTTTCTTTCATTCTTAATTATCTTTTTGTTTTTTGTCTAGCTCTACTGAATTTCTGATCTTTTCTTCTCACTCTCCTATCCTTTCCATCTTTTCCTCTTTGTTCTTCTTTATATGACTTAACTCTTGTCCTGCACATCCTCAGATAAACCCGTAGTTAACCAGTAGACCCTATCCCCCATTGTGTACACACTTAATCCACAAACTTATTACTCAATTCAAAACCTCTGAGACTTAAATTCATTAATAGCAGTACTACCTCTTTATACCTATATAATATTTTAAGCATTTTTTTAAAGTTTTTCACATATCCTCTATGTCCCTCCCTTTCTCTCAACATATTCATATTCCTCTATAAATAGATGGTCCTTTAATCTCTAAAATAACATTAATTTTTACGTTTCTTTTTTTTTTCTGGTCTCTTTTCATTCCCCTTTCCCTTTCTTCCTTTTCTCTCTCTCTCTACTTGCATCCTACCCAACCTATTTCCTGCATTGTGATTAGGACATAGTTAACTCTCCCTGTGCCTCCCCACACCAATCTATTCCTATTTTTTACCCACATCTCTCCCTAACCCTAATAATTTCTGGTTTTCCAAATTCTTCTCTGCGGTTCGAAGCCCTTTAACATATAGTTGTTTGATGTCGAATAGATGTATCTGTTGAACTAGATTGTATCTGTAGACTATTGACTGTACAAATGCAAACTTTGGTTGATGGTTGCCTTAAGATAGTGTTCTAGCACAAAACTGGTGCTATCTTCATCTCAAATGGGCAGAGTAAGCCGGAAAAACACAAGAAAAATGGCAAATTTGGGTATCTCAATTCCCAATCTTGATAATCAGGGGTTAGAAGAGATAATGAATAATCCAGAGGAGAGTTCCCAAACAGCTCTACAAACACTGGTGGCAAACATGATAAATGAAAAGTTTGACAACGTACAAAGGACTCTGTATGAGCGTGATAGGGAGAGAGAGGAGGCATCCCAGAAGTTTATACAGGAATATCATAAGCGTGAGGAAGCTACTCAAAAACTGATACAGGATTTGCGTGAACAACTTGAGAATACTCAAAGAGAAAGGGAGGAATGGCGTGAGCAGGCTGAGAACACTCAAAGAGATCTGCAGGAATCCCACGAACGGGAGGAAGCTAATCAAAGAGTAATACAGGAATTGAGAGACCAGGTAGAGAACACACAAAGATCGCTAAAGGCATTCATGGAATCCATTAACAAAGAGCTGAAGGAAGTCAGGGAGACCACAAAGGGAATGCTGAATGGAACCCAACAGAAGGAATGGGAGCCCAAAGAAACCACAACCAATCAACTAAGCGATTTGAGGACAAACACTGAACACCAAATTAAGGAAGTAAAGAAATTCATACAAGACCTAAAACAGAGCTTCAACAAAGAACTTGAAGCCATCAAAGCTGACCAACTAGAAGGAAAAGAGATAAAAAACAAAGTAGAGAGTCTTGACAGCAGGTTAGACCATGCAGAAGATCGAATCTCAGGGATTGAAGACAGCCTAGATATTATAGAGAAAGAACATACAACCATCCAAGACAAGTCCAAGAAATATGATAGATCAATCCAACACCTGGAAGACACCATCAGAAGGCCTAATCTAAGGATAATGGGTGTAGAGGAGCACCTAGAAACAGAAGTTAATGGTCTAGGAAATTTGTTTAACAGGATCCTAGCAGAGAACTTCCCAAACATGCAAAAAGATAGGCCTGTCCAGATACAAGAAGCCTTTAGAACCCCAAATAGACCAGACCAGAATAGGACATCCCACCGCCACATTATAATCCACACAGGATCAACTCAGAACAAGGAAAAGATCCTTAAAGCTGTCAGAGAGAAAAGGGTAATCACTTATAAAGGGAAACCAATTAGAATCACCTCAGATTTCTCAGCAGAGACAATCAAAGCAAGAAGAGCCTGGAATGATGTATGCCATGCCCTAAAAACAAACAACTATCAACCAAGAATACTGTACCCAGCTAAACTCTCCTTCATAACTGAAGGCCAAATAAAAACCTTCCATAGCAAAGAAAAATTGAAACAATACATCTCCACCAAACCAGCCCTACAAAAGATTCTTAAAGATGTCCTACACATAGAAAACCAACAAGACCGCAACAAAGGCCAAGAAACTGCACCCAAACTGAGAATCCAAGAACCATAGGAAGAACCCAGTTTTCGCAGCCCCCAAGAAGGTGGATAACATGGCAGGAACTCCCAAATACCTCTCAGTCCTATCTCTTAACGTTAACGGACTGAACTCTCCAATTAAGCGACATAGACTGTCTAGTTGGATTAAAAAACAAGACCCTTCTATCTGCTGCCTGCAGGAGTCACATCTTGCCCGTAAAAACAAACACATTTTCAATGTTAAAGGCTGGAACAAAATCTACCAAGCAAACGGACCGCATAAACAGGCGGGAGTTGCAATCCTAATATCAGATAAAATAGACTTCAAATTAAAATTCGTGAAAAGAGATAAAGAAGGTCGCTACATACTAATTAAAGGATCTCTCCTTCAGGAGGATATTACAATTCTAAATATCTATTCGCCAAACAATGGAGCACCCAAATTTATCAAAGAAACACTACTTTCCCTCAAATCCTATATACATCCAAAGACATTAATTGTTGGGGATTTTAACACACCACTCTCCCCACTAGATAGATCAACTCGGCAAAAACTCAACAGAGAAACCGCAGATCTAAACAGCTGCATAGATCAACTAGACTTAACAGACATCTACCGAACATTTCACCCAGCAGCATCAGAATACACGTTTTTCTCAGCAGCACATGGAACGTTTTCTAAAATAGACCACATTTTAGGCCACAAAGCAAACTTGTCTAAATTCAGAAACATTGAAGTTATACCTTGCATTCTCTCTGACCACAAGGGAATAAAATTAGAACTCAACACCAAAAACCACCAAAGAAAGTCCGGTATCACATGGAGGCTGAACAACACACTGCTGAATCAAGAGTGGGTCATGGAAGAGATTAGAAAGGAAATTCAAATGTTCATGCTATTCAACAAAAATGAACACACAAAATACCAGCTCCTCTGGGACACAGCAAAGGCAGTACTCAGAGGCAAGTTTATAGCTCTGAGCTCCTACATCAACAAATTGGAGAGATCTGAAACTAACAATTTAATGACACATCTAAACCTCCTTGAAAAAGAGCAGCAAGATAAACCCCAATCCAGTAGACGGAAAGAAATAATCAAAATTAAATCAGAATTAAATGAATTAGAATCCAAAAAAACTATAGAAAGAATCAACAAAACAAAGAGTTGGTTCTTCGAAAAACTTAACAAAATTGACAGACCCTTAGCAAATCTTATCAGAAAAAGAAGAGAACACACCCAAATTAATAAACTCAGAGATGAGAATGGAAACATCACCACGGAAACAACCAAGATTCAGAACATTGTAAGGGAATACTTCTCAAAACTGTATGCTAATAAGTTTGAGAACTTGACAGAAATGGACCTCTTCCTAGCAAATATTGACATGCCAAAACTAAACCAAGATGAGTTAAACTATCTTAACAGGCCCATATCAAGCATTGAAATAGAAACAGCAATAAGAGACCTCCCAGCTAAGAAAAGTCCAGGACCAGATGGTTTTACAGCGGAATTTTACAAGGCCTTCAAAGCAGAGCTCACACCAATTCTCCTCCAACTCTTCAATGAAATTGAAAGAGAAAGCTCACTACCGAACACATTCTATGAAGCCATCATAACCCTCATCCCAAAACCAGGCAGGGACTCATCAAAGAAAGAGAACTATAGACCCATTTCTTTGATGAACATTGATGCAAAACTTCTCAACAAAATTTTGACCAACCAACTTCAACAATTCATCCAAAAAATCATACACCACGATCAAACAGGATTCATTTCAGGGATGCAAAGCTGGTTCAATATACGCAAATCAATTAATATTATTCATCACATCAACAGGAGCAAGAATAAGAACCACATGGTTATCTCAATAGACGCAGAAAAAGCATTCGACAAGATCCAACACCCCTTTATGATGAAGGTTTTGGAAAAATTAGGAATCCATGGAACATTCCTCAATACAATAAAGGCTGTATATGACAAACCTACAGCCAGCATTATACTCAATGGTGGAAAAACTAAAGCCATTTCTTCTAAACTCAGGAACAAGACAAGGACGTCCACTCTCTCTACTTCTCTTCAATCTAGTATTAGAATGCCTAGCTACAGCAATAAGACAAGATGCAGACATAAAGGGGATCCAAATAGGGAAAGAAGAAATAAAACTCTCCCTCTTTGCAGATGACATGATCTTGTATTTAAAGAATCCCATAGACTCCACTCCCAAATTACTCAAGCTGATTCAAAACTTTGGCAAAGTAGCAGGTTATAAAATTAACCTCCAAAAATCAATGGCTTTTCTGTATGCCAACAATGAGAAAAGTGTGGCTGAAATTAGGAAAGCAACTCCATTTGTAATAGCCCCACAAAAAATAAAATACCTAGGAATTAACTTAACTAAAGAAGTGAAGGACCTCTATGATGAAAACTTTAAAATCTTGAAAAAGGAAATCAACACAGAACTTAAAAAATGGCAAAACCTCCCATGCTCCTGGATTGGAAAGATTAACATCGTGAAAATGGCAATACTTCCCAAGGCTATCTACAAATTCAACGCAATACCTATCAAAATTCCACCCTCATTCTTCAAGGAAATAGAAGAGGCAATCCAAAAATTCATATGGAACAATAAAAGACCCCGAATAGCAAAAACGCTCCTCAACGGAAAGAACACTGCTGGAGGAATATCAATACCAAATTTCAAACTCTACTATAAAGCCATAGTAATCAAAACAGCTTGGTATTGGCATAAGAACAGACCTCAGGACCAATGGAATAGAATTGAAAACCCAGAAATGAACCTACAGACCTATAGCCATCTAATCTTCGATAAGGGAGCTAAAACAATAGAATGGAAGACAGACAGCCTCTTCAGTAAATGGTGCTGGCAAAACTGGTTAACTACATGTAGAAAACTAAAGCTAGATCCTTATATATCACCCTGCACCAGAATCAACTCCAAATGGATCAAAGACCTTGAACTCAAAGCAGACACTCTGAAAACATTACAGGATGGAATAGGAGAAACCCTGGGTCTCCTTGGCTCAGGCCGAAATTTTCTGAATAGAGACCCAGAAACACAACAAATCAAAGAAAGGTTGGACAAATGGGATTGTATAAGGTTGCAGAGCTTCTGCAGGGCAAATGACATAGCTAGCAAGATCAATAGAAAGCTCACGGACTGGGAGAAGATCTTTACTAGCCATACAACGGACAAGGGTCTCATATCTAAAATATACTTGGAACTCAAAAAATTAAACCACTCAACAACAAATCCTCAAAGAAACAACTGCCCAATAAGTAAGTGGGCGAAAGACTTAAAGAGAAGCTTCTCTGAAGAAGAAAGAAGGATGGCCAATAGACACATGAAGAAATGTTCAACATCCCTAGCCATAAAAGAAATGCAAATCAAAACAACATTGAGATATCACCTCACTCCAGTTAGAACAGCAAAAATCAAGAACTCTAACAACAACAGATGCTGGAGGGGATGTGGACAGAAAGGAACCTTACTTCATTGTTGGTGGGAATGTAAACTTGTTCAACCACTTTGGAAAGCAGTATGGAGGTTCCTCAAAAGACTCCACATAGAGCTCCCCTATGACCCAGCAATCCCACTTTTGGGCATTTACCCTAATGTTTACAAAAAAGACCACACTAAAGCTACCAGCACAACTGTGTTTATTGCAGCATTATTTACCATAGCTAAGATATGGAACCAACCCAGATGCCCCTCAATAGATGAATGGATCAAGAAAATGTGGTATATATACACAATGGAATTCTATGCCTCCATCAGAAAGAATGACATTGCCCCATTTGTTAGGAAATGGAAAGGCTTGGAAAAAATTATATTAAGTGAAGTAAGCCAGGCCCAAAGAAACATAGGTCCCATGGTTTCCCTTATTTGCAATATCTAGTATAGGTATGAGTCAAGCGGAAAAAGTCAGAGAATGTGATGTTAGGAAAACGAACCCTCAAATATGTATTTTAATGTTTTTGTTTCTTTCATGCATGTGTTTCTAACGCATTTATAAGATTATTTCTTGGTTGCTTTGTATGTCCCTCCCCCACAGTGTAACCCCTGCTTTCACTATATTTGATGTCAGTATAACATGTGGAGGAGATGGGGACAAACAAGTCGTTTAAGGATTCAGGTGGACCTGTTGCAACAATGAGAAGTACAAAATGTCATGTCAAAACCAGCTTTACAATGTCGGAGGGGGGGGAGGGGGGGTATGATTGGGTGGGGGGGAGGGGGGAGGCTGGGAAGGGAGGTGAAGGGTAAACAAAGGAGGAGGCTGCAATGCTTGGTAAGAAATGTATGCATTATCCTGACCATGTAATTGTAACCCCTCTGTACAGTATGTTCTCAAATAAAATAAAATAAAATTTAAAAAAAAAGAAAAAAGATCTACCAAATTAAACACAAACACACACACACACACACACACACACACAGAGCAAGGCACTGGTGGCATTCCTGTAATCTTAGATACTCAGAAGGCTGAAATCTAAGGGTCATGATTCAGTTAAAAAGCCAGCCCAGGGAAGGAAAGTCCATGAGAGTCTCATCTTCAATTAACCACCAAAAAATCTGGAAGTGGAGCTTTTACGTAAGGGGTACAGTGCTAGTTTTGGGCACAAAAGCTCAGGAACAGTGCCCAAGTCTTGAGATCAAGTCCCAGGACTGATACACAAAAATAATTGTAAGCAAATAATGTAGATAATACTGAGCTAAAGTCGCACAGATTTATTTTCATTTTACAGTCTCAGTCTTTATATTATAGATTAAATGTTTATGTTCTTCTGGACATATGTATGTTGAAACTTTTACTTTCAATGTGGTAGTGTTTGGAGGTGGAGGCTTTGGGATGTGATGAGGTTTTCATGAGGGTGGAGCTCTCATGATAGAATAAGTGCCCTTATAAGAAGAGAAATCACAGCCTACTCTGGAAGCCCCGCCCCCTTTAAGACATATTGATAGGATGGCTATCTATAAACCAGAAAGAGAACCCTCACCAGGAAATCAATCCATATTGGCTAACATCTTGATCTTGAACTTTTCAAGGCCTAGACAGGGAGAAATAAATAACTATTTTTTAAGCCACCAAGTCTGTGATATTTTGTTGGGCAGAGGGAGCTGATTAAGATATGAATGTAATGTTGGTTAGAAAATTTCCAAGAGTGCTAAGCACTATCCAGTGTTTCTCAAATTTATTTGAATAAAAGTCATTTTTCCCTCAGGGCATCTGCGTTAGAGTATAGGCAGAACTGCTCTAGATAAAGCAAGGAAGGGCCTTGTCCTAGGACCTGTGCTTTAGAGGCATCAAATGACCCTTCCCTGGCTATGCTCCTTCTGGTAGGTCCATGCAGATACACTCAGAACCCAGATAGAATTCAGAATTAGGGCTCCTACTTACACACCATGCTCTGGGTGTATATGATTTCTAGTTTAGTTTGACCTCATGAAAGACTTCCTTTATACGAAATTACAATCTAAGGAAGAAAAAAGGAGGCATGGGTGGCTAGTGGAAATGATTTTCAGGGGTTTGGGGGCTAGTTCTAAGGCTTGAACTCATGGCCTGGTGTTTTCTCTGAACTTTTTTTGCTCAAGGCTAGCACTCTACTACTTAAACCACAGCTCCACCTCTGGCTTTTTATTGAGTGGGGGTTGGGGAGGAGGATGGTTTTTTTGGAGATAAGAGTCTGATGGACTTTCCTGGCTGAGCTGGCTTCAGACTGAGAAAGGTTGAAAGGATCTGGCGACAATGCTTGGAAGTGTAGACTGATGCACATGCACGCACGCATGCGCGCGCACACACACAGGAGGTCAGATGAGAACAATTTCACCTCTCACTATTGAGTTTCCATGCACTGCTATAGAATTTAAGAATCCAAGACTTGAACCTGGTATTCCAAGTTGTTAAAATGTGTACCTGCTAATGGAGAAGGAAATTTTATCAAATAGTTTTCTAGGTTGGTCTATAACATTGAAATTTAGACAGATGGTATATGGGTCTCCATTTGTACTGTGTATAACTTCAAACGCTGGAAAAGTTAGGAGAGACTTAGCTGACATATACAGTTCTGTGAAGCTTGCTTTAAGGTTAATTCTGTTGGTATTTTCATATTCTACTCCACCTGTGGTAGCTAGATATCCACACTGAATACCATACCAGAAAAAAAACAACAAGGAAATATTATAAATCGTGATTCTTTCATTCTATGTGTTTTTTTTAATGGAGACAATCATATGAAGACTATGCTGATTCATAGTTGAACAGTTCAAGACCTTAGGCCAACAGTGACTATCATATAAAAAAATGTGTGCTGGGTGTTGATTAAGATGCACCACACTCATAAGCAGACATGTTAAATTAACAGCCCTTCGTAAAATTAGTAAAAGATAATAGAAAGGGGTAGGTTGAAGAGGGATAAGAATGTTGAAGGGGATGACACTGATCACAATGCATTGCATGCATAAACTGTTTTGTTAAATGACATCTCCTTTGTATTACTACTTAAAGATAAAAAATTTAAACGATAATAAAATTAATAAACCTTTAAAGCTGTGCTTGGCACTGATGGCTCATGCCTAAAAGCCTAGTTTCTTAAGAGAATGAGACCTGAGGATAACAGTTTGAAGCCAGCCCAGCCAAGAAACTTATGAGACTCTTATCTCCAATTAACCATCAAAAAATGTGAAGTAGAGCTGTGGCTCCAATAATAGAACAACAACCTTGAGTGAAAAAGCTAAGGAGAGCCCAGGCCCTGAGTCCAAGCCCCAGTATTGAAGAAAAGTGTGTCCTGGCTGGTAGGAAAAAAGCAGACTCACTTTTGAGATGATCTTCCCAGGCCTCTAGCTCCCTTAGATTGCCTGCACTTGATACCTAAATACCAAGAGAGGACTGGAGTCTGGTAAAGTACAGGACTTGGTTAGGGCTGGAAGTGAGCCAATAGGTAAGAATGATGGCCTTGCCATCATAAGGATGATTCCATAAAGTTTAAGGTATAATTTACAGGTAGGTACTAGAAATCTGGATTTCAAAATGCCTGACACTGAAAATCATGTCATCAATAGCTATTGTCATAAATTAGTATATAGCTTTTGCTTGGTCATGTTAGCAGAAAAAAGTGTTCAGATAGAAGGGGAGAAAGAAATTACAATCTAAGGAAGAAAAAAGGAGTTGTAGGTGGTTAGTGGCAATGGTTTTCAGGGGTTTTGTTGAGTTAGTCCTAGAGCTTGAACTCAGGACATGGGTGCTTTACTTGAGTTGTTTTTTGTTCAAGGCTAGAACTCTACCACTTGAACCACAGCTACACCTCTGCCGTTTTTAGGTGGTGGGGAGGATGGTTATTTGGAGATAAGAATCATATGGAGGAGCTGGGAAGGTGGCTCAGTGGTAGAGCGCTTGCCTTGCATGCCTGAGGCCCTAGGTTCGATTCCTCAGCACCACATAAGCAAAAAGAAAAAAAGCCGGAAGTGGCGCTGTGGCTCAAGTGGTAGAGCGCTAGCCTTGAGCTGAAGAGCTGAGGGACAGTGCCCAGACCCAGAGTTCAGGCCCCACGACCGGACCAAAAAAAAAAAAAAAAAAAGAATCATATGGACTTTCTTCCTGGGCTGATTTCAAACTGAGATCCTCAGATCAACCTCCTGAGTAGCTAGGATTACAGCTGTGAGCCACCAGCTCCCAGTAATTCTCAGGTTTTAAATGGAATTGAATCACCTGGAGAAACTGGGATAGCACAGGTTGCTGAGCCCACCCCAGAGCAGACCCTGCATTTCCAGCAGATGATTTGGATATTGCAGGTTGGAGACAACACTCATAGAACCACTGATCTAGAGCCCTGGGCACTGTTTTGAAAGGTCTTATATTTGTATGAGGTCACTGAAATCAAGAGGTGAGCAGAAGGACATGGACACAGTAGCATCAGGGCTAGCACTGAAGATGAACATGGCTTGCTTCCCACTTTTGCTTAGAAGTGTGGCTTTCAAGTCTCCTGTTCTATCTTTTCTTGCTTCTCTGGACACAGAGTAGATACCCAATCAAAGCTTGCTAAATCAATTGATGCTCAGATATCAAGACATATGTACAACTACATAATAGGTACAGCTTCTGAAACTTTAATTCATCTGGCATCTTTAAGAAAATGAGATAGGTTTTTCCAAAATGACTAAAGTCAGGGTCTTTCTAAAGGTCAAGACAAGGCATATCCATGCAGGATCCTAAGATAATCACACTTGAAAGGATTCAACCCTGCCAGCATCTTTTATAGGCTCCCTTGGGTTATCTTTATTCAAGAAAGAAACTTGAAAATTGAATTTCAATGATATTTAAAAATAGAAGTGTGAGCTGCAGCATTACCACAGGGCCTAGGGCAGCTGTGACCTTTGCCCTACTCAAGGTGTAGCTCTAACCACATTTGACCATTTAAACACCAGCCTCCTTTTGCCTTAGCCATTTTAAGCTTAACATAAAAATGCTCACATAAAAATCCAGTATAGCTCTAGGTCGAGTAGAGGTTGTGGTAGTTGGTGTGTGTGTGTGTGTGTGTGTGTGTGTGTGTTGGGCAGGGTGTGTGATATTACACAGTCATTCAGGGGCTCAGTCTAATGGAGGGTTTGTCATCTTCAATGTGAGATTTCCAACATGGCTCTGAATGTCAACATTCAAAGGAGTAGAGAATACTGATTATGATAGGAGAAGGGACTCACTTCAGTGCCCCAAACCATCCTTTAGCCAGGATTTAACTACATGCTGTGAGCTGCAAAGGGAAGGGGAGAGTGGGTGTGAAGAAATACAGTCCCCACCTGGGCACTCACTTTCCAATTTTATGCTATAAAAAAAGAGAGGATATAAAAGATACTTTCAGATAAAACTACTGTTATATATGTGGAACTTATTCAACACTGTTGTGTATATAATGGATAAATCCAATCTTTAAAATATCTGGTCGTTCTAGAAGTTTAGAAAGGCACAGAGTATGTTAAAGTAGAAAGCTGGGTTCCAAAGGCTTACATCCATAATCTTAGCTACTCAGGAGGTTGAGATCTGAGAATCCTGTTGGTAAGCCATCTGGAACAGAAAAGCCCATGAGACTCTTATCTCTAAATAAACAACAACAACAACAAAAAACTGGAAATGAAGATTTGGCTCAAGTGGTAGAGTACCAGCTATGTGACAGCACAAGGCCCTGAATTCAAGCACCAGTACACACACACACACACACACAAGTAGAGGGAGTAAATAGTACTAAAGTAGATATTCTTTTGTTAAAATTTACAACAAAACATTGTCTTTTGGAAATGGAATGATGAAAGCATCTCTCCGAGAAGTACCTGTTGTATTTGTTGTGCTGGCTTGAGAAAGACAAACTTCAAAGGACTTTCTACCAATGATTTTTTTTTTAAGTGAGGCATGCTTGACTATTATCCTTCAAAAAAAATTTTTTTAAAAGCTAGCACAAATTTTAACTGTACAATGAGATGTCTGACCTGAGTAGAATCTTCCTAAAATTTGTAATTTGGGTTACAGATTGATGCACAGAATAAAATTTATTCTTGAAAAAGTTAGTGCAATGTTTCTCAGTGTGTGTTTCTAGTTAACTTGATTTTATGAGATATATCCAAAAACAAAACCCAGTAAGACAAAAGTTTTGTGGCTAAAAAATAAAGTTTAGGGAACGCCGTGTTGTATTTTACTCTTGGAAAGTAATTGCATGTTTTTAACATCTTAAGGGTTAGGAGAAGTTGTAAAGAAACTGATTTATTTTCATTGAATCTGGTATTTCTCATATTTAACCATGGAATATGTTGTTTAGCAACAAGCATTTCTATCTTGTGGATCTAAGGTAATCATTATCATCCCATTATCATGTTATAAAGCTTCCTGCTTTAATATGGTTGCACAGCTGTTGTGGTAGGTGGGACCTTTTCCTTAAGCCAAATGACCTGGATTGCAATGAGCTTTGAGCTCTTTTCTGTTTTTGTTTTGTTTGCTTTTGTTTTACTAATTCTTCTCTCCATATTGAGCTATTGTTCCTCTGTTTTGAAGAATGTTAATGTCTCCCCATTACAGTGTCACTTCCATCCTTGACTTCTCCTAATCTCTAAAATGAGAAAAGAATCAAGCTTTCTTAAATATGGTGAAAATAAACATCTAAGAAAGCCTTGCAGAAGAGAGGATCTATTTCCTTTGACTTAAGTGAATATATTCTGAAAAATTGATTTCTGTTTCTTTGGTGCTCCTGTTTCTTACTTCTATTCTAGAGAGAACTAGCCTGAGAAGTTGAATTGATAGTTTTCTTACCTGGTCAATCAAGCCAGTTTCTAAGCTGACCTCAAGACATAAACTAACCGGTCTTGTCCCCAAAAGGTGTTACCATTGATTCTCCACAATTCCAATTTCCACAAGGGAACACTCTTAGACTGAGTCACATTTTAACATGTGCATGACTAATTTTCATCCTATATAATTTTCATGGCTGGATTTTATTTATTTTATTCTATTAACTTTAAGTAGTTGTATGAAGTTGCTATTTAACAAAGCAGTTTATGAATACAATGCATCTTTATCAATATCACCCCTTTCAATAGTCTCACCCATCCCTTTCCACGTACATCTTCCCTCACTTTTTAAAAATTTTGTAGGATATATATTGAATTCTTGACTGCATTCTCCCCTTCATTCATATAACCCTTTCCCTTGGACCCTTCAAAGGACCCATTTCCTGGTGTTTATTTTATTGAACTTGGACTTTGCCTTTCCAAAAAAATTACAATGTTTGCTGGTGTCCCCTCTCCCCGAGGAGCTCCCTGCAAGGCAATGGGGTCTTGGGCCTCCAGGTTACTGTGGGCCAAAGAGCTAGAGGAGATCAAGAAGGAGTTGTGCTTTTCTGATCACATGTCTCTACAGTCAGTTCACCAGCCTGGACAAAGGAGAGAACAGGACTCTCAGCTGGGAAGATTTCCAGAGGATTCCAGAACTTGCCATCAACCCCCTGGGGGGCAGGATCATCAATGCCTTTTTTTTTCAGAGGGAGAGGACCGGGTAAACCTCTTGGGATTCATGAGGACTTTGGCTCATTTCCGACCCATTGAGGATAATGAAAAGAGCAAAGACTCAATGGACCAGAGCCACTTAACAGCCGAAGCAACAAACTGCACTTTGCTTTTCAACTATAGGATTTGGATAAAGATGACAAGATCTCCCATGATTATGCTGTTAACAGGTCCTATGCATGATGGTTGAAGTGAGGAGCAGCTGGGCAGCATCGCAGACAGGACCATTCAGGAGGCCGATCAGGATGAGACAGTGCCATATCTTTCACAGAAGTTATTAAGGTTTTGGAGAAGGTGGGTGTGGAACACAAAATAACCATCTGATTTCTTCACTGAAGGACAAAAGACGAAGTTGTTCTTGCTTTCTAGTATTTAAGAACTGGAATGTAGGCACCTCCTGCCCCCCAGCCCCATGTCTACCCACCAACCCCCTTCTCCCAGAGAACTACTGCTGTTGCATGACAACCCCAAATCTGTACTGTGCACACAAACCTGCCTTTGGTCTACAAACAGGACATTACCACATGGTGTCCTCCACCCCTCCCAGTCTATTTCTGTTCAGTATCCACGTACCGTTCTCCATATAGAAATATGACCTTCCTCTCTCTACTGCTGACACTCCACTTCTAGCCAGTGTGAGACAGTGTGAGAGGGACTCACACCAAGAACCAGCCAGCAAAGCTCTCACTGGATGTAGACAAGCCATGCTGCCTCCCCTCCAGTGAGGCTCCACCGTGCCCTGGGTCCTTGTATGTGTCCTTTGCTCACTGCTTTCCACCTAGCACCCAATAGCCTTTCAGCTTTCCTCTGCTTTTTATTGAGGCTCAAATCCCTCGGTACTACTTGGCACCCAAGCTATGCCTGTTCAATCTCTTTCTGACTTGGCAGGATGGTTCGGTGGTCTGGCAGTTTTTAATCTACCTTCATTTAATGGTTAATGGGTCTCTGGATGTTACCTTTCCAGGAGCTTTCAGTAACCAACACTTCTCTTGGAAGTGTTTCATAGTCCCTTGTCCTATTGTGTCATCAAAAGGCTTCTAAGAGCTATTCTTGAAAGGCGGCCTTGGCAGGAAGAGCAGAGCTGTGTGCTAGGTGACAGCCCTGGTCAATGTATCGCTGGGCTTTGATTCTCAACTTTAAATACCTGCCTCGCTCTTCCTCTCAGGGCATTGTTGACTGTTCAGAAAATGATCCTGCCTGCAAGTTTGCTTAGCTTTGGGACACTGTCACCACCACCGTGGCTGCTCTGACAGTATACTGGGAACCGTCTTGTGATTTTTTTTTTTAACATGGATGCCCTAGGAAGCTACTTTGCAGTGTGGGTTATGCCTTCATGTTGCATGCCCTGAATTCATTTCCACTTCATAGTCCCAAGCAGAAAGACTAGTGCTTCAGAAGTGCCTATCTTATCCTAGTCTAAAAGAATTGAACATTGTGTCTTGAAGGTTTGCACACAAATTCTTTATGAATTTTACACATGGGCAGATGTCAGTGGTGGAAGCCATAGTCAGCTTCTACTACACATCCAAAGCATTGAATGCATTCAATCATTAGCTGCCTGATTATATTTGTTTACTTGCTCCTAGTGTGGACCACCGCAAATCCTTCAGAAACAAGGGGTCTGGCACTGGTGGCACAACCTAAGGTGGTGTTCGAGGTGTTTGAGGGAGCCAGAACAACTGTTCTTTTACTGCCAGAGTCAGCTTAGTATAGACTTGATTGGATCAGCTGATTGCTGTCCGAGTATTTATTCATATATCGGTCTTTGGCTAATGTTCTCTGATTTACTGCTTTCTTGCTTGCTTGCTTGTGTCCTTGCTTTGGAAAGCTGTCCAAGATATGTAAACAATTCTTTGGGAAAGCAGTTGTGTTTTTAAAAAAAATCCACTACAAAGCCAGGCGCCTGTGGCTCATGCCTGTAATCCTAGCTACTCAGGAGGCTGAGATTTGAGGATCACATTTCCAGCCAAGGCAGGAAAGTCCTGAGACTCTTATCTCCAATTAACCACCAGGAAACCGGGAGTGGCACTTGGTTTAAAGTGGTAGAGTGCTAGCCTTGAGCTGAAGAGATGAGGGGCAGCGCTCGAGTTCAAGCCCCATGACCACCCCCCCCCAAAAAAAAATCCACTGCAAAGGGAATGGTGGAGAATAGATGAGTGGCCAGGTTGTATGGTTCAAATAGAAATAAATGAAGAATTGTTTATGAAGTAGCAGTCTGACTCTGTGATCCAGTGATGTTACATCACAGTTGTATAAAGGGGAAGAATTGTCTGGTTGATCTTTTAGCAAGGTACTTCAGAGACTCTGATTTGCATATTTAAAGTTCCCCCAAATTATGGCTTTCCTCCCTTTTGGCTGTAGTGCAAAGTGTTTCAATCCAAAGTTTTGCCTTCTTGTATTCTTTGACCCATCAATAAATACTTGTGGTTACAACAACAACAACAACAAGAATTACAATGTTTGAGTTCTCCCTTAAATCTACCATATTTCACTTTATTCATTTGAATACACTTGCATACCACCCAACATATTGACTTATAAACTAATTTTAGCTTCCACATATGAAGGAAAGCATGCAACATTTGTCTCTCAGGGCCTTATTTCATGTAACTCAATTTTTTCAAGGTCCTTCCATTTCTTTGCAAATGGTACAATATCTTTCTAATAGATGAGGAAAATTTCATTGTGTATATATACCATGTTTTCTTGTTCCATTCATCTACTCAGGGGCACCTGGGATGATTCCATACCTTGGCTTTGGTAAATAGTGCTGTAGTGAACATGGTTGTGCTTGTGGCTTTACTGTATCCTGGTTTATAATCTTTTGGATAAATGTCCAACAGTGGAATCACTGGATAATATAATAGTTCTATGTATAATTTTTGTAGAACCTCCATACTGCTTTCCTGAGTGGTGTAACAAGTTTATATTCCCACCAACCATGCAATGGCTGGGTTTAAAACAAAAACATTCTTTCACCTGTCTGTCTTTTTCAGGTATATATAGATCCAAAGGGTGATAATAAAATACCTTGTGAATGACTGGTAGTTCTGTGATTCCTTCAAATCTAGCCTGAATTTTCAGTCTAAGGATCAAAACACAAGCTTTTCAGAAAGAAGAACCTATTTTTGTTTTATGTTCTGAGTATTTTTTTGTTGTTGCTTGTTTTGTTTGAAGTGGGGATTGGACTCAGGGCCTCAGTGCTTGCTAGGCAGGTGCTCTAGCACCATAGTCATACTCCTAGTCCTAGTTAATAGCTCTATATGGGTTTGCAGGCTGAAGAATATCTAATCACAATTATGCATCTATAAATAAAATTTCTTTAGAATTAAAGTTATGATTTGATACCAGAAAGAAACAGAAAATAAACATCCTCCCTGCCAGGTGCTTCTGAGCACAAGTACATATTTTAGTTTCTTACACATGGCACTACTGCCTATGATTTGAGAGGTTCAGATGACAGGAAGAGAAAGGAAAACTTCTGTTCTTTTCTATCAGGTATTCTTAGAAATGCCAACTCATTTTTCTAGAGTATATATAGCCCACTGCTAACAAGAAAATGAGTCACTTCCAGCACTGCGTAGGAACCATGACACTGTAGTAACACTGCTTACTTAAGAAGCTTGAAAGCAATCATCTGAGTTTTTAAAGTTACAAATGAATTACCCAAGTGAATAGACTATAAAGAGGGCTCACATCTCACCTGAGTTGAAGGCTGTTATCAAAGTTAATTAGCTATATGTTTAATATTAACATATATAATTGTTGATGTGCCTAATGGTAACTAGGTACAAATGGTATTCACATGAGTGTTTGGGTTTCCCCTCCTTTTTTATTTTAGTCTTTACAACAAAATCAATCATTTCTAGACTTGTAGTGGGTATCAGGTCCTGACTAACTTCTGTTTAAAAAAAAAAACCAGAGCTTGACACTGGTTACAGTGGTAAAGGTAATTTTACTTAACAAAAGGACAAACTATTGCAGTAGAGAAAAAGAGAAATGAGCTGGATTTTGAATACAGCATGGACAAGTGAGACTTAAAGAGCAGGGAAGGGATGGTGATGGTAAGGGATAGAAGATGGAAAATAACCAAAAGATAAACATCAGAGAGCTGGGCACTGGTAGCTCATATCTGGAATCCCAGCTCCTCAGGAAGATCTTGGTTCAAAGCCAGCCTGGACAGGAAAGTCCATTAAACACTTATTTCTAATTGGTCACAGAAAAAGCCTGAAGTGGAGCTGTGGCTCAAGTGGTAGAGTGCTAGCCTTGAGCAAGAAGTTCAGGGACAGCACTCAGGCCCAGAGTTCAAGTCCCAGGACTGGCAAAAAAAAGAAAGAATGAAAAAGAAAAAAAGAAAAAGAAAAGAAAAAAATCAGAGATTCTGGTTACCAACATAACTAACAGGAGTTTTTGCTAAAGGCAGAGCAAGGTGATCAAATATCCAAGATGGGAATTCTTTTCCTTCCTTCCTTCCTTCCTTCCTTCCTTCCTTCCTTCCTTCCTTCCTTCCTTCCTTCCTTCCTTCCCTCCCTGAGGCAGGGTGGCACTATGAGGCCCAGACTTGCCTCAAAGTCATGATCCTCTTGCTTCATCCTCCTGAGTGCTGGGATTATAGGCAAGTGACATAAAGGGGTGAGTGTTCTTGATAGCAGGACTTTTACTCAAACTGGGCATTGCAAAACTAGACATTGCAAAACTGGACATGTAGGTCTGAAGATTGGGGTATAGCCAAGAAGTGGAATCAGGGAAAGCTGACTAGATTTGATCAATGATAGAAGTCTTTGTCACCTTCTATACTTATCTTTTCCTCTGCCACATTTCTCTCTTCTCCAAACCACTTAGTAATCCATCTCCTCAATGTGTCTTCCATCCTTGGCTTCTTCTAATCTTTAAGATGAGAAAAGGGTGAACTATGTCCCCAGTCTCTGAACCAAAATCCCAACATAAAGCAATCCTTAATTCTCAAATTGCTCTGGCCAAATACCTACTTCAAAAAAAAGTAGTTTTCATACATTTCAAATACAGGTTTAAAATACATTAAACTTGGATTTCTCTGAATTATAATTACTTTCTTCCTTTGCTTTGTTTCTATGCTCCCCTTTTATAGTGAGTATGTATATATATTTTTGTCAGTAGTGGGGCTTGAACTCTGGGCGTGGGTGCTGTTCCTCAGCTCTTCAGCTCAAGGCAAGCACTCTACCACTTGAGCCACAGTGCCACTTCCGGTTTTTTGGTGGTTTATTAGAGATCAGAGTCTTACAGACTTTCCTGCCTGGGCTGGCTTTGAACCATGATCCTCAAATCTCAGCCTCCTGAGTACCTAAAGATTATAGGTGTGAGCCACCAGCGTCCACCTAATATATAACTGTTATAATAAATAAACATGGTCACCACTTCATGTTTATTTATGAAGCTCAGGGCAAAACAATAGTAGACAGTAACTCCAAAATTCTACTATATAAGCAAGCAGTCAAGGAAGTCCTGTTTGGGTAGAACTTCTTTAGTTTAGATCTTAGAAATTGCCATTCTCTCCAAATGGGTTAATTCTTCTGTGTGTGTCCAGATACTATTATGTGAGAAATTGCCATTCTCTCCAAATGGCTTAATTCTTCTCTGTGTGTGTCCAGATACTATTATGTGGACTTCTGAAAGACAGAGTCATCACACACATGAACATATGAAACCTTTTCTTGAATCTGTCAACTTACAGGGTTTGGGAAATATTGAGAAAATTTAACAGCCAAACTTCAAAGGATCATGAATTAGTACTGTACTACTTCTTTACTAATGGATACTCTGACATTGTTTGTATTTTTTACAAACAAAGTCTCAAAACAGAACTCTCAATCATCTGTGCTTGAGGGAACATGGAATTAAAACTGGTAATTAGAATGTACAAATCACCTAGTATTTCATGTGATTCATAATTTTAATATGTTTCTTCACTTATCATTTGTTAGAAATGGAATTTTCAGGGAGAAAACTATAATAGCATTTACTGAGCACTTGAATTCTATACCAGACATAATTCTAAACAAAACTCACAAAAACCATATACCATAAATAATATTATCCATATTACAAATAGACAATCAATCTGAGAAGAAGTGTTTGCTAGGTTAAAATTTTAGTAAGCATCAGAGCCAAGATTTGAACTTGAAGAGCCTGAGACGTCCTCCTTGATACTACATTATGCAATAGTGAATAGTGATAAGCAGAGAATCAGAATTCTGGATTTGGACCTATGACTTAAATGGTTATGTTTAAGCTAGGGTAGGCTAGGACGGCTCCCAGAAAGGCTTGTAGGGCCAGTAGAGCTCTTGGATATACTAGTCTAGTTTAGGTAACAGAATCAGGATGAATGGTTCTCTGATAACATCATCACTGTCCAGGGAAGCCACTCTTCACAGTTATCCAGCTTTCTTGACTTTTGTGGAAGACCAAGACTCCTCTCTTATCTTTCTAAACTGTGGCTGTCCAACTTGCTGCCAACTCCTTGATTTCTAACTCAAATCCACAAGGTACAAATTATTTAAAAATTGTCTTGTCTGTCTATCATTCCTGTAACTCCTTTTCCAATCTCTACCTCTTCTCCAACCATCAAAGTACCATCATCACCATCTTGACAATATGAATTGAGTTTCTGCTGTGTGCTTGGCATTTCCTCATTTAGTTCTCAGAGTTACATGATAAATACTGCTATTATAATTTGCACTAGACATAATTTCCACTAGACTGGGGGTCTAGAGAAGTCATACAAGTTGGTCAAGGTCACTTGTTAAAGATCAATTCATTCAGAAGTTTGTAAAGTGTCAGAGCCAGCTTTTACTTTTTAAATTTTTGTCCTTAGTTTTCCTTTTTTAAAATTTAGTTGTACTATAAAGGTGATATACAGAAGGGTGACAGTTACATATATAAGGTAATGAGTATATTTCTTGTCAAATGTTGTTACGCCTTCCCTCTTGGTTCACCCTTTGTCCTTTGTCTAACTATTTTATGATTCCTCTTCCCTTCCCTAATTGTATATAGAAGACACAGGGTACCAAAATCAAAAGCAATGACAACAAGATATAAACCAAAAGGAAAGACAAAAAGAAATTACTTCACACAGTACATTAAAAATAACAACAACAACAACAACAAAAACCCCTTGTTTCCATATCTAGGAATTCATTTGGATTAGCATCATTTTATATGGTCATGTGTACATAGCAATTGAGCTATTGTGATCTTCTACTAGGACTATCCTAGACATATACTAATTATTACAAATAAGTGAAACAATGGAGCCCATGTTTCTTTGGGTCTGGCTTACTTAATATGACTTCTTCCAAGTTTTTTCATTTTCTTACAAATGGGGTGATGTTATTCTTTCTGATGAAAGCATAGCATTCCATTGTGTATATATACCACATTCTCTTGATCCATTTATCTGCTTACTGAAGGGCATCTGGGTTGGTTTCATATCTTAGCTATGGTAATAATGCTGCAGTGAACATTGTTGTGCTGGTAGCTTTAGTGTGACTTTATTTGTGTTCATTTGGGTAAATGCCCAGGGATAGGATTGCTGGATCATAGGTTAGGTTTATGTTTAGTCTTTTGAGGAACCTCCATCCTGCCTTACTGTGTTGTTGAACCAGCTTACATTCTCACCAACAGTGTAGAAGTGTTGCCTTTTGCAGAGCCAGCTTTTAAACACATTCCCAACAGATACAAAGCCCAAGTTTTGTGTGTGTGTGTGTGTGTGTGTGTGTGTGTGTGTGTGTGTGTGTGTATGTATGTGTGTGCACATATATCCATGCTAGTCCTGAACTCAGGGTCTGGATGCTATCCTTGAGTTTTTATGCTCAAAGTTAGTGCTCTACTTCTTGAACTACAGCTCTACTTCCAGCTTTTTGGTGATTAATTGGGAATAAGAGACTCATAGACTTTTCTGCATAGGCTAGCTTTAAACCATGATCCTCAGATCTTAGCCTCCTGAATAAGTAGGATTACAAGTGAGAGCCACCAGCACCTAACTAAAGCCCAAGTTCTTAATCTAACAGGTTGTACTGTCAAAAGAATTGTCTGTAGTTAGGGAGTTTAAAATAAGGATTGGGAGAAGACATTTGTTAAGTTTGAAGGCCTTACTCGTAGGACACAATCTGGCCACACTAGAAGTCCAGAGTACTTCTGTACCATGAATCTCAGTTAGGGCTTCTGTCATTTAGTATTGCAGCTACAGTTTATATCTGTCCCCTTTGATATATCTTGAGTTCTTTAATGTAAGATCTATGTTTTTTCAATCCTCAGTTATCCAGTGAAGTACCCAGCACACAATAGTAAGTACTCAGTTCAATCTGTTGTTAAAGGTAGCATGGGGAGTTGCAAGTATTGCCAATGAGTTTATCTGGCTTTGATATTTAATCTTGCTGTTAACAGTATTTGTGATGCCTGGCAAGGCATTTAATCTCTCTGAGAGTTTGTGCTGTCTGTGGAATCTGATTACTATTTCTTCATAGTAATAGGAGGTCTAATAACCTCATGGATGTGCAGACCCTTTGAAATTTGTAGAACACATTCAGTAAATGTCAGATGCACTGTGAGCTCACTACTGTTTCTGATGTCAGCTGCTGAACCTGCGCCTTCTCTGGCGCAGCAGTGAAGCATCCTGGGCCTTGTCGGCATCTGCCTAGGCTGATTTGTCTTCTCAGCACCCAGCTGTGTTCTTTCAGGGTGGTAGGTGCTGTTAATGGGAATTGCCCAGGCAGGACAGATAATCTGCTTCATTCAGAGTTGAAGTTTATATTCTGTCATGTCTTCTGCTCACGTCCACTCTAAGTTTGAAGGAGATGTTAAATGAGCATAAATCTGGTTAATTATTAGGAAGAGGAAAGAAAGTAAGGGCCTACACAGACCAGGTGGTAGATAATTGGCTCCCTAACGATAGAAGATTAAGTATAGTGACTCATCAAAGTACTATGTCCCTCCTACAGTCTATCTTCCACATTTAACCTGGTTTGCTAAATGCAGCAGAACATAAAAACATCAGGAAGCTGACATATAAAAAGCCTTTAGAAAGTAATGAATCAAGGATTCACGAATCTCTTCACACCAAACACTTCAAATTCAACATTCTCTGTATTTCTTATGGTGAGATTTACCCTTGTTCGGGACTTTTTTTCTGTTTTTCAAGATTTTATTTTCAATCACAATGAATTCAAGGTTTTCTGAAGCTTTCAAACACCCTCTATCATGCATAACTAGGCATATTTTTGAGCTGTTTTTATTTTTCAAAAGATTTATTTGTTCAAGTCAATGTGATTATCTTGTCAAAAGGTCTTTGGCCATAAAACTAACAAGGACACATTAAGTATAAGCTTAACATTTTATTTGGCCAATCATATGTAGTAATACTTAGAACTGTTAACTTCGATATAGAAAAAAATGTTTAAAGATTATTTTAGTGTTCTGTTTGGCCCAGTAATTCCATTTACAGTAAACAATTTGAAGAACTAATGAGACAGATAGAATTTCCTGTAATGGTAAAAAAGAAAAATTGGGGAAACCCCAAGATATTAGAAACATGGCTGAATAAATTATTATCAGACATTCTGCTGCCATTAAAAATGGAATTTTCAAAACAAAAATAAGGACAGGGAAACATGCTGGCTGACATAATATCCTGCAAAATCCAGGTATATTTATTTATTTTTATATCACAGACATCCCACTTAGAAAATATATTCATATTTATATAAAGAGGAGTCTGGAAGGAAACCCAGAAAAATATTAACTAAGGTTGCCTACGGGTGATGGGGAATATATACAAGATTTATTTTTGTTCTAGCTCTTGTATTTCCCTAACTTTCTGCAATATGGATGTTTCAATTTTACAGTTAAAAAAATATGACATAACATTTGCACTCAGTATACCTAGCAATTTTATTTTAAATTATAATGAAGCATTGGAAGCATTATATTTTTACTAACTTCAAAGAACACAAAGGAAGGATTTAGGCAGCAAATCTTACCCATCTGTAACCTGTCCTTGACCCATTTCTATCCATTTTTGCAAATTATTTCCTTGTATATGTAGGTCCACTTGAGGGGTAGATGATAGAACTTTCTAGAAGTGGTTTCTAAATCTTTCAAACTAGTATACCAGCTTTGATGTCCCACATCATTGTCTCCTGCTTAATTCTAAACAGAATAGAGAGAGGGATAGGGAGTATTGGCAGGGAAGGCTGGGAGTACTAGAGACCTAGATTAGGAAAAGTTGAGTATGGCCTCTGTTATAAGTGAGACAGAATTTCAATGGCAGCTAGCTCTCACTAGCTGATACTTCTCTGCTCCTTAGTTCTCACTTGTGGATTAACTGACCTAATTGAGGTCAGCACAATGCTGAACTCCACACAGCAAGCACTCAATAAATGTTAGCTCTTATTGAACTTCAAAAGAAGTAGGACCCTTTCGTCAGCTCTGCAGGCCTAAGTTAGAACAATCTCAGCAGGTGTAGTCAGCTAGCTACCTTCTCAGTAGGAAGGAAGCAATTAACAGGCTGAGTCTTGTTGTGTTGTTGTGGGGGGTGGGAAGGGGTGCAGACTACCCTGCTCCTTCCTGCTCCTTCAGGGCTATGCCAGGGAAATCCAACTTGGAGGCAACAAGGGGGGTTGTGAGAAAGGGTGCAATTATAGACTTCTGGGGCTAAATAAGTGCAATGACCACTGTCTTAGGGGCAGTGAATTGGGCATCTGAGGAACTACTCTGCTCCTGAGCCACTCAGATATCAACAGACAAGGAGAGAAGGCTATGCCATTCCGGTCCTCTGTCCCCTCCTTCTGAATGAAGAACAGGCAGCTCTGGGAACCAGCAGTCACCAAGGTTCTCCCCAGCAGGGTGCAGCATCAGGCCCAGGAAGTGAAAAGTGACTCTCCTCCCTTTCCATCTCATCCACATTTGGCTGCCAAAAGACAAAGGCCAACTCATCAATTCACACCAGTGATCAAATGCACTCTGGGAAATAAGACAGTCACTCTCATCCAGAGTGACCAAAAAGGCTTTGAATGTCTTTGAAGCTCTTAGAAGTGTCCTATAGTGGTCCTTGCTCTGTCAGAGGAGGAATTTGAATTAACAAGAAAATGGCAGCCAGATACTGGTGGCTCACTTCTATATAATCCTAGATACTTAGGAGGTTGAGATCTGAGGGTGCAGTTCAAAGCTAGCCCAGGCAAGAAACACCATGAGACTCTTTATCTCCAATTAACCACCAGAAATGGGAAGTGGAGCTGTGGTTAAAGTGGTAGAGTACTAGCCTTGGACCCAAAAGCTCAGGAATAGTACCAAGGCCCTGAGTTCAAGCCCCATAACTGACAAAAAAGAAAAGAAAAGAAAAAAGAATGAAAGAACGAAAGAAAGAAAGAAAGAAAGAAAGAAAGAAAGAAAGAAAGAAAGAAAGAAAGAAAGAAAGAAAGAAAGAAAGAAAGAGAGAAAGAAAGAAGAAAAGAAAATTGAGATGCTTTGGTTTTATGAGACTGGAGAGTGTATTTTAGAGAAACATAGCACAGGGCTTTTCCAATGATATAGATCTAGATGATTCGGCTATTGGCTGGCCTGAGGGTCAATATGAGGTTAAAGTCAGTTCTAGTTCTATTGCACCTGCCTGGTAGAACAGAGAAATATGGTCAGCTCAGAGCTGATAGGTGGTTTGGTGAGGTAGAGACTTGATGTTAGCTCCATTCCAGCGGTCAGACTCCATTCTCACTCTCCAGTGTCAACTCCCATGCATCATGATTCTATCTCGGATAGAATTCTACCTCTGGTAAACATGATTGTTTTTCCTATAATTTTCTGAGCATCATGGTACAGGGTAGCAATCCAGGAAACACCTGTGATAGAAATGGCTGGTAAGTAAATGGCAGAGGAAGGTGCCTTTACTTAAAGATTTAAAGTACAGTCTTACTGCTTGGCATGTTAAGCAAAATAGGCCAGATTTAGAGAGACAAACATCATAGGTTTACTTTCATATATGGGAAAAAGAAAAAAAGACATGAATGAAGTAGGGAAAGTATTAAGGAAGAGAAAAAGGGTGGGGGAATAGAGGATAAGAGAATATACTCAGAGATGTATTTGACCAGAGTGTGTCATATGCATGCATGAAAATGTTACTTTGAAACCATTATTTTGTACAACTAATATATTTCAATAAAAAAAGTTTGAAAAAGTACACTATCATTGATAAATTTAGAGACAAGAGTCCTTCCTCCCTTCCTCCCAGGTCTCCTATTGGCCCTTACTTTTATCGAGAATTCCCCTCTGGATTGTAACAAAACAATCTACTTTTAGGGGGGGCAAAAAAACCTCATCTCATTACAGAGTAATTTTTTTTGAGCCTTAAAGTTCTTTCCCTGGGCTTTTAAGAATCCTTTATGAAAATACAAATGTTCCAAGAAGGAGTAAAATATGCAGTTTGACAGCTAATATCTTGATCACCATCTCTGTAGTCTACATTCCTGAACCTGCTACTCATTTATGTGTGGGTTTATTTATTGATTGTCTGTTCATTTAGAGTCAGGTTTAATGAGGTATAAATGCCATCACATTTATACTTTTTAGCGTATACTTAGGTTCATGCCATTTGATCAAAAAAAAAAAAATAAGCAGCAGTTGTGAGGCCTATGGCACAATCCAGCCACAGAACATTTGTATCACCCACCTCTTATTTCCAAAGCATCAGGTAATTTAGAAGGTTCTGACTGTAGCTAAGGAAAGAGGGAGGCGGAGCCAGGGAGACGGACGGGAGGCAGCATTTCATGAATGGGTCATCACTCACTGGGCTGCTTATCTTCAGCAGGTAAACTTTGAAGGACACAGGCCACAAATCACCTTGAATCAGAGCCCTTGTTTGCCTACTCCAAAGAGGAAAATGAGGCCAGAGAGACAAACCATCCACACTATGAGGAATGTTTCTGTCCCTCGTTTCCCCTCCCCTCAGTGGCATCATCTCTGTGGCCTCATCTCTGAGGGGACTAGAATTACGCCCTTATTTCTGGCTTAGGTTACTGTGGAAACAATGGTGCCAGTAATAATGGAGAAAAGCAAGGAATAGAATATTTATTGAGTCTCTACTGTGTGCCAGGAATACATTATTTCATTTTGTCCCCTCAATAATTGGATGAGCTCCTCAGTGAGGGAACCAACAGCCTTGCCCTGCAAGTTTCCCCCTTGTCCCACATCCTTCATGGCCTGACATTAGGGCTATACTTTCACTTCCTTTTCTTCTCACTGCCTCTGTCTTAATTCAGGTTGCTCATCTATGCTCCTGATGCTTGCAATGGTCTATCAGACTTCTTCTTCCTACCTCCAATCTGGCTTTGATTTCATCCCCTTGTGACTACATTAGTTTTCCCCAAGCAAATCTGATGGTATTAGTCCCTGCTTAAATTTCCTCTATGACTCATTTTTAGTTGCAGGATAAAACTACAACTCTGGTAAAGAAGATTCTCCATGGTCCCCAGCCAGATGAACTCCTTTGCCTCCTCTGTCGTGCCCAGAAATTTGCTGATGGTCCTGGAAGTCCATGCCAAGTCATGTTAATGCCCTTTCCTATTACCAAAAAGATGCTGGGCCTCTCCTTCCCCTGTCCTGTATTGCACCCAGCACCCTCCCGTTACAGGCTCTCATCTCAGGCTGGGAGCACAATTTTCCTTGCTTGCTACAGGGCAGGTCTTAGGAAAGGCAAAGTCCTATTTTAAATTCTTGTTTTCCACAAAGCGACTAACTTGGAGATAGAAATTTGCACCTATCAAGTTGGCTAGTTCCCATGCTATTTCTACTGCATAAAGTATAGAAGCACATTTGGAAAGATGACTTTATTTTGCAATGTGTTGTATTTGGGGTGACTATGTGTAGCAGGAAATTGGAAAGAAAGATATGGAGCTCTAGAAGAAATTTCAGCTTGGAGTTTTAGTAAGTAACTCTGGTAGGCTCCAGGCATCTGTAATTTTGGAGGTTACTATCCATACACACGAAAGTATTTTATGTGTAATATATTAAAATAATATTTGACACGCTTTGTAGGCAGTTGATTAAGGATTTACCCCATTTTGCATGCTTCCTTGTTTTCTCCTTGCATCCCTCACTTTTTCTTCTTTTCTTCCTCCTTCTTGTCTTTCCTTTTTTCAACCTTTGTAAAGATAACTGAGTTTTTGGTGCCCCATGTGCAAGTGACAGTTGAAGCTTTGATAGCTGAGGAACAAAGGTAGCTGGGGATGGAGGCAAGGATCATATCCCACTATACCAGCACCTAAAACCATCCGGCTCTTTCATTGTGGAAACCTAGGAGTCAGCTTGTGGTTTGGATAAGCAATGTTCCTTCATCAAAAGAGAAGATGATGGAGATAGCCTATCTAGGCAGAAGGTTAAGAGGTTAGCCTAGAGTAGAGGTATATAATATAGGAAAGAGAAGAGATTTTTAGAAAAGGAAGCAGTCAATAGTCAGCAGGATTTGATAAGTAAAAAGAAAATAGCATCTTGAAGTGAAATTGGCAATTACAGAGCTAGTGGTAAGCAAGAGCCAAATTATTTCAAGCTGGCAAGTGAACAAGACCAAAGGAGCAGAGCAAATGTAAAAAAAAAATGTTTGAAAGGCACCAGTCTATTAAGAGAAGGAAAAAGATATAGAGAGTTTAGCCAGGTGCAATAGAAAATTTCTTACTTTCTTAATCTGTTCAGGCTGCTATTACAGATACCACTGGCTACATGGATTATAAACAAGACATTTATTGCTCACAGTTTGGAGTCTAGAAAGTCTAAAGTTCCTGCAGACTTGATGTCTGGTGAGAGCCCACCGTCTGGTTCAACTATGGCTACTTCTGACTGTGTCCTCACATGGCTGATGAGTGTGGGATCTCTTGTAAGGCACTAACCCCATGCAGGAGGACTCCACTCTATAATCATCTCCCTATGGCCCCACTTCCAAATGCCACCATATTAAGGATTAGATTTCTGCAATGAATTTTGGGGGACAAAACATGCAGTCTATTTCACTTAGTTCTGCAGTAGTGATGCCAAAAGATACTGGAAGAGGCTGAGAGGAAGGAGCCAGTGGAAAGGGTGGACTATTTTCTATTCCTTTAGCTAAGGCCACTCCCTTCCCTTCTATTCCAGCCCATCACTTCTGTCTAATCAAAGCCATTGATTGGATAATTCTCTTTCTTGCCTGTTTTTATCAGCTTTCTGCCTCTCCCCTTTCTGCTAGATATTTCCTAGCATTACATAAATCAACATTTCTTTTTTTTTGCCTGTTTTCTTATTTTTAGTCTTTTTATACTTTTTTATTGTACAGAGGGGTTACAGTCACATGAAGAAGGTAATGAGCTCATTTCCTATCAAGCATTGTTAAAACGAACATTTCTATCATTTTTAAAACATGCAAGAAATCAAACATAAAACCTTCAACTCTTTCTATTCATTGCCTGTCTCCCATTTTCCTTTTTCAGCAAGACATCTTGAAGGAAGTTTCTTTATTAGTTTCCTGCCATTTCTCATTAACTCCAGTAAGTTATTTTTTGAAAATTTCAGATGTCTAAATTCAATGATCAACAAACAGTACTCTGTATGGAAAACTGCACTGCCAATGAGGTACATTAGTTGTGATCAATCCTTTCTTATAAAAATTCTCTTTTCTTGGGCTCTAGGAAATCATAATTGCCTGATTTTTCTACTGCTTCTTTGGATGATGTTTCTCCTTTTTTGCTGATTATTCTTCATGTTCATAACCTCTAAAAGGGGGGATCGTGTCAGAGAATAATCTAATTTCTAAAAGTTGCTTTGTTCCAGAAAGGGTCCTTGAGAAGACCCTAATGTCAACATTTTTTATTTTTGGTGTTGGTCCTGGGCCTTGAACTTGAGGTCTGGGTGCTGTCTCTGAGCTTTTGTAAAAGCTCAAGGCTAGTACTCTACTACTTGAACCACAGCTCCACCTTCTACTCAGGCTGACTTTGAATTTTGATCCTCAGATCTCAGTCTCCAAAGCAGCTAGGATTATGGATGTCGTCTGTAGATGTAAGCCACTAGTGTCTGGCCTTCCCACTTTCCAAATAGCTCCAGAATCAGGTCATTTCCTACCACCTCCATTGCTAATTCCCTGAATTGCTAACTAGGGCCTAATCCTGGCCACCATCATTTTTTCTCCTGCAAAATTAGCAATGGAGGTGATGGGAAATGACCTGATTCTGGAGGTATTTTGTAGATTGAAGCAAATCAATATCAATGTGCCACTTTTCCTACACTACATTTTAAAGCCTTTTATCTCTAATTAGTAGTGTATTTTGTTCATGTGTTAAAGGAATTGTAGGAACTATTCAATAAGAGTTTTGCTCAGAATTCACAGAAGCTTTCTTCTTGACCTGAAATCTTACAACTGAGGGAAACCTGGTTTACTATTGAACTTAAATAATTTCTGAAGTATCAAGCAGATATTATTAGTATTCATTCTCATTATTTTATTATCAGTAGTAGTATCAGTAGTAGTATTGGCTTACTACTGGTTATGAGGTTGGTTTAGGTCTGGTTTCATTGTGGCTTCTTCTATTCCTTAGATCCATACTTCTTACATCCTAAGGATCCAGAACCAATGTTGCAGAGACTTCTTTTCTTCAACAAAGGAATCCTACTGAGACTCTCAGGTTTGCTTCCAAATCTCAAATCCCAGATTTCCTTTGACTTCAGGTCTTTAACATTTAAACCAAAATGAAGCAGGTAATTACCTAACAGCTCAAAGACAAGTGAAGAGTGGGGCTGGGGTAGGGGCAAAGACAAAAGGAGAAAAAACTCCAGAAGAGAACCAGACGCTTGGGGAATACACAGGAACACAGGAACCTGTGTTCAGGGCAGGGATATTGGTCACAATGACAATACTAAGACCATGGTAAAAAAAAAAAAAAGTTGAACATGTATACTGGATATTGTTCTAGATTCTGGAAATACACACACAACACACACACACACACACACACACACACACACACGCACACGCACACACACATAGAAGGATAAAAGCAAAACTGATCTGGATTTCTAGAAACTTTCACAGGGGCACTATTCATAGTACTTTGCAGTCAATATATTGGGATTTAATTATTTGTTTAAATATCTCTCCATTCACTAGACTGAAATATCTTTCAGGTCAAGGATTTTTTTTATCATTTTTAAAATTATACCAAGGACAAATAAATAATTCATAGCAATTTGTGTATAGTAGTAAGGAATTATGCCTTTTAGTGATTCTCCACATCAGTAATTATACAAATTATTAAATTTCCTTATGGTTAACACAAACTTTCTCTTCCTGCTTTGATTTCCAAAAGACCCAGAGTTAATCTGTGAATAAATTTATTATTTCCTCAGGTATGCTAGTCTTCTTCCATAATGAGTATTTATAAGAGCAAACTATGTATTTATGCAGAATATTTATAAGTACATGTTTATATACACATATTTATATATCATTTTAAATCGATTAGGGAGCAGGTTATATATAAATTCATCAATATTTTAAATTTCTTTTAACTGTATTTTTATTTTTCTCTTTTCTTTTTTGGTACTGGGGGTTGAACCCAGGACGTTGCCCTTGTTAGTCAAGCACTTTGCCACTGAGCTACATCTCAGCCCCTCATCAATATTTTAAACATAATTTATCAGGTTAATGTTGTTTTAAAGTTTTATCTAAGTAAAACCATGGATTTTCACAGAAACTGAATGCATATGAATACACATGCTCATTAGTTTTATTTCTTTGTGATCATCCTTCATATCCTTTAATCTACACAGCTTTCCAGTCTCCACCCAGAAAATAGAAAAGGGACATTTTTTACAAGTAAACAAAGACAGCGCTAGATCTGCTGTGGACGAGGTGAATTTATGAACTTCAAGAGGTTGTGGATCTTGTCCTGAATTCAATTCATCCAGAAGCTCTTTGGTGCTTAGTAGTGTTCTTCGGTGAGTCACTTGTTTTGTCATTTTTGGTAGCTCATTTGGATCTGTTCATGCTTCAGCTTATTTGGATCCAGAGATAACAAATATGAATAATCTGTCAAGAAAATTACAAAAGAATTACTAATAGATGCTCAGGCAAAACTTCAAGAGAATCGAAATAATGTACTGAAATTGGTAATGGAGATTGAACTCCAGGCCTTGCATTTGCTAGGCAGGTGCTGTTGACTTGGTCATTTTCCTGGTAGGGTTTTACTTGGGCTGCCTGAGGCTTCCTATTTGTGCTTCCCCTCATTGATGAAAATAACAGGCACTCACCATCACATCCAAGCATTGGCTAAGATGGAGTCTCACAAACTTTTCTTATGACTCAGCTGATTTCAAACCACCAAGCTGGTTTCTGCCAACCTTAGAAATTAGGATTACAAATTTGAACCATGGCACCTGGCTATTAAAGGACTTTTAATGGAACTAGTTTCGAGTCCACTCAACAGGTTTTTATGTTAAGTATATTTTGACCTTTAGGACAATTGGTTTCAGAGAACAATAGTCTATAGGGAAGAAGGGAGGCTCTCAAAGGGGTCATTCAGGCAACTTAGCCTACACAGAGGGATACCCTGCTACTGCTACCACCAATCTAAAATCTGCCCAGCATGTGGCCATTCTAGTCAGATTGCTCAAAAATGTACCAGATCAGAATCTTTATTTAGTCCATAATTTGCCCTTCTATATAGCTTTTTTGATAGAAAACGAGTCAATTTTTTAAAGGCTCCTAAATATAAGAATAAATAAGTATAAATCACAAGATGCCTATAATTACACAGCATCTATATTTCCATCTTAAGCTCTTGGATTTTATTCTATAAGTACAGAACCCAAAGCAATGGTTGAGAAGTCAAAATTGTATAAAATAGAGATGTATTGAAAGCAAATCCCATTTCTGGCCCATATTTTAATACTCTGTCATTTTGAGATGTGCTAACCAAGTCCATTCTGGAGTCCATATTGCTCTGAGTCCCATGTATTATTCATGCTGAGGTGGGTAGCTATGTATTGTCTCCTATTTATGTATGAGCCATATTGTTAATATTGGGAGGATATGGAGTCAAACATACACATTTAATGTTGGATTTGGATCTTGAGGCCTTTACAGGAATTGAAAAATGGAATTTAATCTTTTTGTATTCTATAAAGAAAAACAATATTGTTTCTAAGAAAAATAAGGCCTGAATAAAATTTGAAATTTTAGCTTCCTACCATAAAATTTCCTCCCTCCACTAAAACATGATTTCTTATCAAAAGAAATAAACTTTGAGAAGTCAATTTAGTCCAACAGATATCCTGTGGATTCTTCGTAGATTATATGCATATTGAATAAGAGCTTTTGTTGAAAAGTATTAGATCTAAAGTGTAACAGAAGACCGTAGAGAATTTATTATTTCTCACATATTTAACTCTTCTTCCCAAAAGAGTTGGAGGGGAGAGCAATTTCTTTGTATTACATATTCAAGATAAACATAATTAGATGAGTTCACTGATCACACTGATATGTTAAGGTAGCCCCAGGTTCCTCAAATTATTCCCACTTAAATGTGTATTACAGAGTAGGTGCTATGATTCTAGAGATTTTAAGTATAATACCCTGGAAATTCCCTCATGGATTCAACCACGTGGGAGTCAGGAACCAAAAAACATGAAACCATCTCTTGTTCCATTTTCTTACTGGCTAAATGGAACCTGAACTATGTCTTATTTTTAGATCTATCACAGAACAGCATTGAACTGTTGCTTCCCTTAGCGCTTCACCAGCTCAGTGGTATAAGCCATGGCCCTCAGCTTGGCACTTGGCCCTTAATAACTGTTTGAGAAGTGACTAATAATGTAGCAAAGAAACTGCCTTGCCAGTTAAAAGGTGAAGATATTTCTCTTTTTTTTTGAAGATATCTCTTTACAAATGAGTTTGGACTTTCCTTTTCCCTCCCCAATTGCTGTTGAGAAATAGGGCTTTTATTTTATTTTATTTTAAAACCACATAGTTGTGCTCTGGGAACAATGAAGTCTCAATTTTGATTTGAGAACTATCAGATCTAATATAGGACACAGAAATATTCATGAAAGGAAATTTGCAGGTAATATAACCTAACTATCCACCTAATCATGCACAAAAATATACAGTTTGTAATAGCAAACAATGTAAAGATTACAACTTTAATATGCATTTTAATATTTTCTTTCTTTTTTGTGGTACTGGGGATTATACTTGCTAGTTAGGCAGGCTCATTATTACTTGAGCTATACCTCCAATTCTTTTGTTTTTAGTTTGTTTTTCAGATAGGATGTCATGCTTTTGCCCAAACGAGCAAAAATACTATTCTAAACCATTTCATTAGGAGTGGAGCTACTTGGGGTGAGAACACTCTCATCTTCTCTACTGTTGGATGATAATGATACGTAAATTTAGAAGAGCTTGGGGCTGGGAAAATGGCTCAGTGATAGAGTGCTTGCCTCGCATGCAAGAGGCCCTGGGTTCGATTCCTCAGCAACACATAAAAAAAGCCGGAAGTGGCACTGTGGCTCAAATGGTAGAGCGCTATACTTGAGCTGAAGAGCTGAGGAACAGCGCCCAGACCCAGAGTTCAGGCCCCATGACCATCACCACCACCACCAACAAAAATAACATCCCTTGGGGCTGGGAAGGTGGCTCAGTGGTAGAGTGCTTGCCTTGCATGCCAGAGGCCCTGGGTTCGATTCCTCAGCACCACATAAGCAAAAAGAAAAAAAGCCGGAAGTGGCGCTGTGGCTCAAGTGGTAGAGTGCTAGCCTTGAGCTGAAGAGCTGAGGGACAGCGCCCAAGCCCAGAGTTCAGGCCCCACGACCGGACTCAAAAAAAAAAAAAAAAAAAAATAACATCCCTAGCTGGGCACCGGGGGCTCACACCTGGATAGTACACAGGCCCTGAGTTCAAGCTCCACAACTGACACAGAAGAAAAAGAAATGTAAATTTAGAAGAGCTTATTCTGGGTTTGGCAAATGTCTTTGATCTCAGGAGGCTCAGACAGGAAGGACTGCATGTTTGAGGATGGTCTTGAACAACACAAAGAGACCCTGTCTTTGAAATCAGTACATAAATGTAAAGGTCTCTATGACTTAGTATAAGTTATCATTTGTGAATCTCAACTCCCACATATTTAATGAGCTCACTCTTTAATGGTAATGCTACGACACTTAAAGCAACTAGTTCCATGTTGAGTCCACAATAAAGTCACAAGGAATGTTAATTTTCAACACATTCTTTGCAAAAGATGTCGCTGTGAATCTAAGTCATATCCAGCCCTCCTTCCCCTACCCAGCCCTTGTACAATCTATTTACTTAGGCTTAATGTATTTTTCCCCAGATAAAATGGGAGAGAAGTGGGAGTAATTCAGAGATTACACTGTTCAAGAAATAACTGACTTTACTGATTCCCCAGCTTTCCCACGCTGTAAAAGAAACAGAATCAGCGTTACAGGTCTTCCCCTGAGCTGACGCTATTCCTACTGGTGACCCTGTACACACATTCTGATTATCTGTCACTGGAAGGAAGGGCACTTTACAAGCCATATTAGCTATGTTGGGGACTTGATTATGATTTGGAAAAGTGAGAGCTTGTACCTAGAAGTCTGTAGGTTCAGTGTTTTTCCAGGACAATGAAAGTGATGGCTGGGAACACCACATCATTTGTAGAAGCCAACTGGGCTTGATAAGAAAGGAGTAAAGTGCACACTGTTCCTCTGTTCTAATTGGGAAGTGGACATTAAGGGGACGGTCTTTCTACTGCCTAAGAAAAAACCTCCAGTTTTCATGTAAACCAGTAGCTTTCAAAATAAAATCCTTTAAAACCTTTTCAAAGAGAAAAACGTACCTTTTTAAGAAAACAATTCAACCTGTATTCTACGCTTGCAGTTGCAGAAAAGTTCTTTTTTTAACCGCACGAAGAAATTTTAAAGACATTTGTTTTGTTCATTTACAAACCCTTTCAAACAATGATGTTTTGGCCATCATGTTTTAGAAAGCACAGCAGCATAGAGTCCTTATTCTGCACAGCAAAATAAGCTCCTTAAAAATTATCTAGAGTAGCATAATGCCGGCCCTTATTTTATATCCTCATAAAAAGCTCTTGTGGAAGTGCAGGCCTATGGTCACTGCCTTTCCTAGGTTTCCCTTCCCTGCTTGATTCCCCTTTTTGATAAGAGATCAGGTAACCATGACAACCCTGCCTGGTGAAAGTCTTTTCATTTTTTGTGCTTTATATAATCCTGAAAATAAATCTGCTATCTGTTTGACACTTACATCCTTTTCTTGCAAACATTTTTTCTCCTTAATTTCAGCACAGTGTATCCTGAAAAAAACAAACTTGCCACTTCAGAGGATTGGCTGCCACCAATGTGACTTTGTGTTAGTAGAGGGTTGACTCTGCACTTTTGGAGGCTGATAGTCCTGCCATAGATTTTTTCCACACATACTTCAGACTGAATTATAGCTCTATTATTCGGTTACTAAAGGATAGCAGAACTGCGATAGCTCCCTAGAGTCTTTTCCAGTTGAAAATTTACACAGCCTGAGTTTATGCCATTCAAGATGGCAGCCATTTTTATTTATGTGGGTCCCTAAAGTTCAGCCTGAGAGAGGTTGGTTTCCTGAATATTATTATATTGACAAGGGAGTTGCTCTAGTCTGCACATAGTTTAAAACACTAGCTTTTTCTACTCAGTCAAATTTTGATAAGATAGTGTGCCCTAATACTTAAAAAAAAAAATCAAGACTAATTGAGTGCTGGTGACTCGTGCCTGTAATCTTATAATCCTAGCTACACAGGAGGCTGAGATCTAAAGATCATGATTTGAAGCCAGCCTGGGCAGAAAAGTATGTGAAACTCTTATCCCCGAGACCAGAAGTGGATCTGTGGTAAAAAGTGGTAGAACTCTAGCCTTGAGCAAAAGAGCTCAGGAGCAGTGCCCAGGCCCTGAGTTCAAGTCCCTCAACTGTCAAAAAATCAAGACTACTATAATTTAATACAGAGATCTTGACACTCTCCCTTTGAAATTTAAGTATGTATTATATATACCTGAATATGTTAGAATTTAGAATAACTGGCTTCTTTTTTGTTCTCAGAGAATATCTGATTCCCTGATGTACATTCTAGACACTTCCATAGTGAGGAAGGCTTCCCTTACAACAAAGCAAATTATTTAGTTTCCTACATTAATGGCTACATGGAGATTCAGATATGTTAAATGTGGCATTCTTCTTGGTTGGATGGGAAGATAGTTATTACCAGGGTCAGAGTCAGCCCATTGCTTTAAAAGCAGACTTAATTCTTGTCTTTACCCATTGGCTTGAGTTATGTTCAGGAAAACTGTGACTGATTCGATATATTTCCTTAATGGTTACATTCTGCTCTCTCTCAGGAAAACATATATACAAGACACACAGAGCTTTCTCCTGCATGTCTAGCAATTAAGAGCTATTGAGTTTAATGAGTCTATTCCACAGCATGAAACTCTCTAGTCTTTAGTCAAACAATCTCCTGGGAGTTGGGACTCAGAGGGGAAAAAAATGACAAAAACAAGTATACAAATTTGGTGAATAACCTTACATTTCTTTTTATGCTCATATTTCTTCTCTTTGGAACACATGATAGCCCATGTGCAATCACATATATAATCATATAAAATATTATACTGTCACTCTCAGCCAGAATGACTAGACATTCAAATGACTGTCATTCAAAGTGACTGCAGTAATCTCAGGGTATCTATGTACAAAGCAGAGGTTGTGCCCTAACCAAGCTATCTCTCAGATACTAAGAATAAATCCAGCTTATTCTGCATCAGCTAAAGGAAGGTTCCTTTTCTCTAATTTCCAGAAAGACCCTAGCAGCATTGGATAAAATGATTTTAGCATATCACCATCCACACTTGCCCACTGGTGAACAATGTTTCAGAGTCAGCACTCTAAGAGATGAGAGCCTTCGGGGAAAGAAGAAGTAAAAGAAAAAATAATTATGATATTGGTGATTCTCTTCTACCAATACCAGCCCTCACCCTTCTTAATGTGTACCTCTTCTTTGTAGGAGCAGGTGATCAGTTCTGCAACTCTGTGGGAGGAGACAGTTTAGAGAAAGAAGGAAACTAGAGTGTGGATCTTGAATAAACCACATTTGTCCGGGACTTGAAACATTGAGAACTACACAAGATTTAATCAATAGTACCAGAGGTTTTTTTTTAACCCAAAGTATATTTCATTTAGGTGTCTGTTTTGTTTTGCATATAACATCTTGGGATTTTTTTTTTAACAGACTAATGTCTCTGGAGGTGGTTAAGAACTTGCTTATGCTAATTACTACTTGTGAATTCTAAAAGTAGAGGGCAAGTTGTATTCACTTCTCTGTCAACAATTACTGAGATTGCTGCTCACATCAAAGGAGGGGCAAATCTTTGCCCCTCGCTGTCCAATGTGGTCATCTGATCCTTTATCCTCCATGAGCATAGCGCTTTAAACTCAGGAAAGGGGCAGGCCCTAGTCCTTTCTCAAATCATACTTAAATACAGCATATTATTTTTCCTTCTTTAAAAAAATTTTAACTAGAAGCCAGCTGGGTTTACAAATAGACACTTAGCTGTAATAGTTTCCCATGAATTCTCTCCATGCTGTATTTATCATCTATTTAAGCTCTGTAGTGGCAGGAGAAAATTTTAAACTCAGAAAATATGTTTACTTGCTTAAAACAAAATGCCACAGTGCCATCTTTCAAAGCCTCTGAGAGACATTTACAACAAATGTGTCTAATTCGGTCGTTCTTTGAACTTGCTGATTTGAAATACTGTATTCTTGAGTTTGAAGCCAACTTTTCTTTTTTTTCTTCGACAGCTGCAGGAATGGTAAAAAAGACCTGAGAGGTGGCCCTGGGCTGTAGTGCCAGACCTGCTTTTAATTGTGATTTTGGCAAGTCACACGTTTTCCTTGGGTCTCAGTTTTGTCCCAGAAAGGTTAAATAATCATTTTTAAAGGGCTGGCTTTAGAATTTGTAAGGCCTGTGGTTCAAGCACAATGAAAAATATTCATTGTGAGAACTTCATACTATTTTTTCCCATTATTCCTTGACTTGTTACGGTAGTTTTTAAATTTAGCTATTTGATGCCATTCTAACAACAAATTAAAGGTTTAATTGGCATGGTTTGCCATTTACCTTTACATTACACATGGTTTGCTTTAAATGTAAATGTGCATTCAACTGACATGGAGTTTGTATTTCATAGCTTCTACATACACATATATGTAGGAGCTATGCTTATATATGTATTTCATCCTTTGGATGATGCAAAAACACAAAACTCACTCCATTGTTTGCATTCACTTCTTTTTTGTTTGCCACTTCCTGATATAGACTCACATTCTACCATCACTTTCTACTTTGAATTTATTCTGAGTAAGGAAATCCTGAAAGGAAAAGCGACTATGAATTGCACTATCTGTCCCTCCTTCACGGCCATCATTTTCAGGGTGATTAGCTTAGTGCAAGGATGTGTCATTAAGTTGGGATGGCTGCAAATGCCAGTGATCAACCAAGTATCTTTCTCCTTTCTCTATGGTCTGTCTACATGGCTAGCTTGAGATTTCTGATAACATGGCAGCTGTAGGCTCATCAGACTTCCCACATGGAGTGAATGAATATTCTTGGTGGTTCATGTTTCTCAGAATGTCATTTGAAGCAAGTTCTTGTTATGTAGAAACTGTGGCCTCTTGAGGGCTGTCATTTCCTTTTCCCTACTAATTTCACAGAGGAACATGCTTGCTTTAACTCTTGTTTAATTCCCATGTATCAAGGGTCACCAGAGTTCTTTGCCTTTAGAATTCCATAGCATGTAGCCATCTGCTACATAAGGACTGAGAGAGGGCATAAACAACACATGTCTGCTCTATGTACTCGACCACTGGTCTTCACTCAAAAAGCAAAGATTCAAAGATCAACTTATTATGAGTCACAAGATGCATGGAAACCATCCAGCTTTCAGTCTAGAGCTGGGTCCTTTTGTGCTCTAGGAACTGTAGGAATGCAAAGGTCTCTTGAGCTCACAATGTCGGCCCTTATCTTCAAAGCTCTACATCCCATCTACTGACTTCCTTGTATCATGATCCTGTTTATTCATGGATGTGTTTTCTTTATATAGAGTCACTTTAGAGAATTAATTCAATTTAATGAGTTGTTGATCTGATCATAGCAGTTAAAAATCAACTTTATTGAAAATACATACAATTCACTTTATGCAAATGAGAACTTAGTGTTTTTAGTAAATTTATATAGTTGCTCAATATATTCCAAGTTTAAAACCCTACATCACCAAGAAGTTATCTCCTGCCTGCTGTAGTCACCTTCCATTTCCACCCTAGCCTGGGGAGAAATACTGTTCTTTACAATCTATGACTACAGTAAGCCTTAAGGACAAAATGACATTGCTGTTTTTATTAGACAACTAGCCATTATAACAGAGTATAAAATTCCAGGAGTGTTAGCTCCTTGAAGTGTGGATTCCCAACGCCTGGAAATTGGTTGAAGGAGGGTTTAGGTGACCATTTATAAATAAAAGTGCATTTGTGTGAATTTAAAAGGTTCTTCTTTCAGAAAAAGCTTCACAGATTGGTAAGAAAAGCCTGGGCTTCATTTCAGCCTTTTCTTCCCTCCACCTCTAGTCTGGGCTCTTTTGCTAGATACAACCTGTAGAACTGTATCCAGTGACCTTGGGGAAAAGTATTAGCAGAGAGTGGGGATTCATAGTTTAGATCCACCTCTCTATATAAACTTGAATAACTGTTCTGTTACCTTTCTGAGGCTCTGTGTCCACATCTGTGCAATGAGAATAAGATCTACCTTGCAGAGTCATCATGGTAATGAAGTATGGAATGGGGAATAAGGCAAAGTCTCTAGTGCATTAGTACTTAAAAACGTTATTGTTATTGGCTGAAAAAATGTCCCAAGTGCTACTATTTTCATCAGTGTATCCCCAAGACAGCATTCCAGGAATGACAGGCTTCCTCTTTAGTCCTGTCTTCAACTGAACTCATTAATAGACTACACCATACCTATCTCCAGTTTTAGGACAAAAACCAGCAGGTAGATAGAATTTCACTTCAAAATTTTATTATGTAGATAACCTGAATAGACTACAGATAGTCTGTGAGTCAGTTCTCACTCCCTCCTTTCATTTTTAACCTTTCATTTAACCAGAGATGTTTTTGATTCTTCTTTAAAGTAGGGCTCTGCCAATACCTACATTTTTTGTTTGGGTTTTTGTTGTCCTCCTTTCCTCCGTCCTTCTTTCTTTCCTTTTCTACTTTCCTCCCTTCATTCTTTCTTTTCCATTCTGATTATTGGACATTAATTTCCCTATCTGTTATGTGGAAGGGGTGCACTTTGGAACTTCTAAGATGTTACCTCTCTCTCATTCCTTCTTTCTTTCTTCCTTCCTTCCTTCCTTCCTTCCTTCCTTCCTTCCTTCCTTCCTTCCTTCCTTCCTTCCTTCCATCCTTCCTTCCTTCCTCCCTTTCTTTCTTCCTTCCTTCCTTCCTTCCATCTCTTTCTTCCTCTCCTTCCTCCCTCCCTTTCTTCCTTTCTATCTTCCTCCGTCCCTCCTTCCTTCCCTCCCTCTTTCCCTCCCTCCCTCCTTTCTTTTTTCTTTCTCCCTTTCTTTCTTTCTCCCCTTTCTTTCTTTCTTTCTTTCTTTTTTCTTTCTTTCTTCCTTCCTTCCTTCCTTTCTGTCTGTCTGTCTTTCTTTCTGTCTTTCTATCTTGCTAGTTTTAAACTACAGTGATGTGTGGTTATCTCTGGGGAAGATAGAAACACATTCATATCCCTCTAAAGAAAGCCATCTTTCTAGTTCCTTTTCTTGAGTACATATAATAAGTTCATAGGTATGTGTAACTAGGACCAAATCCTAGCTGCGATGTTGTAGAAGGACATATGTCAGTCTGGGTCCCCTCCTCTCTGAGACCGTATTTGACTCTTGAGTGTCATCAAGCAGTGCAGGAAAAGAAAGAGCTGCCCAAGGAAAAGGCAGTGTTTGCATTGGGCAGCTGATCATCCCTCATCCATGACACCCAAGTTATAATGGGATTCAATTGAATTTAGGGTCTTTTCTGGTTTAAAAAATTAGTAAAAAGCTTTGCCCTTTTAATGAATGACATCCTTGCCTTTTTTTGTAATGGGAAATGATTGGAAAAGAAAGATGATTTGCTTCTAGAGAAGTGAAATGGACATTTAAAGGGACTCGGGTCCATTTTCTTTTTTTAAAAAAAGCCTTTAATGATGGAACACACAGAAGGAGAAAATAACATAAGGCTTCATGTGCTTACCATCCATATGTGGCAATTACCTGGCTGATTGTGTTTGCATTTGTAATATCCTGGTTATTCAACACTGCCCTGAAGATTAATTTGCAATAAGTCAGTGTTTGAGAATATTCGTGCTGCTGTAACAAAATGCCACAGACTGGGCCACTTGGAAAGAATAGAAATGTATTTCTCACAGTTCTGGAAGCTGAGGAGTCTAACATCAAGGGATGGTAGTCTCCACATCCAGTGAAATTCCAGCTTCTTCCTACATGGCACCTTGAACTCTGGGTCCTCACATGGCAGAAAGACCAAAAGAGTAAAGAGGGACAAGTTGTGAGAAACCTCTTTTATTAGGACCTGTCCTCATTCAGGAAGTGATGTCCTGCTCCATTACCTCCCAAACGCCTACCCTCTTAGCACTATGAGTTGGATACCTCTAACCTAAGAATCTAAAGTCCAAAATGGTCCTGAAAAAACTTTAAGACCTCTTCAATTTGGAATTTATCTTTCCATACCCACTCAAAAAGTTTAACATCCAGAAACATTTCAGATTATAGATTTTCAAATTTAAAATAGTTAACTGTGCCTAGCACTGATGGCTTACTGCTATACTCCTACCCTACCACTCAGGAGGCTAAAACCTGGAGTATGGAAGATCAATATCAACCAGGGCAGAGACTCCATCTCTAATTAACCAGTAAAATTATGGACTAGAGGCATAACTCAAGTGATAGAACAACAGCTCTGAGCAAGAAAGCTAGATGAACAAGGCTCTTAGTTCAAACACAGTACCAGGAAGGGAAGAGGAGGAGGAAGAGGGAAAGGAAGAGGGAGAGGGAGAGGGAGAGGGAGCGGGAGAGAGAGAGAGAGAGAGAGAGAGAGAGAGAGAGAGAGAGAGAGAGAGAGAGAGAGGAGAGAGAGAGAGAATACTCAACTAGCAAATTGTGTGCACATATTCAGAAAAATAAACACACCCCTAAAACAATAACTTCCCAAGCTGGAAACATTCTAGGACTTAAGTAAGAGGCACTCAACTTGTTCTATATTGGAGAATAAGTTCTAACACGAATTTTGGAGGGACATAAACCAAAGCAATCACAGATAATATTTTATCCATAATATTTCAGCATATCTGAAAATATAAGTACCTTTGAGTAAAAGACAAAATTTGAATGTAATTACCATGCATAAAAGAAGTAAGCAACAATCTTTCTTTCTTTCCTTCTTTCCTTCTTTCTTTCTTCCTTTCTTCCTTCCTTCCTTCCTTCCTTCCTTCCTTCCTTCCTTCCTTCCTTCCTTCCTTCCTTCCTTCCTTCCTTCCTTCCTTCCTTCCTTCTTACCTTCCTTCCTTTTCCTTTCATCAGTCATGGGGCTTGAATTCTGGGCCTGAGCACTGTCCCTGAGCTGTTCAGCTCAAGGCTAGTGCTCTACCACATGAGCCACAGCACCACTTCTAGTTTTCTAGTGGTTAATTGAAGAGTCTCATGGACTTTCCTCTGGGACTGGCTATGAATTGCGATCCTCAGATCTCAGCCTCCTGAGTAGCTAGGATTATAGGTGTGAGCCACGGGCACCCAACTAACAATAATTTCTTAATTTCAGTAAATGGGTCAGTACTCAAACTTTTCTAGGTATCTAATTTTATTTTCAATTGATTTAAGATTCAAATATGATCCATATACTATAATGTGTAAATTTTTCTCATAGGTCTCTCTAATCCAGTTGTTTTTAAAATGTGGTCCCTAGTACCACCAGGGAAGTTACTAGAATTGAAGATTCTCTCACATTAATATACAAACTCATCCAAAAAGTCTGAGGAGAGGATTTCACATGTGAGCCTTGGGGTGATTGTGATGTGCATTAACATTTGAAGAGTACTAATCTTCAGGTTTCTTCTGGTCTCACTTTTATTTGCTTCTCATCCTTAAAATGTATTTATTAAAGAAATTGATCCTCTGTTTTTGTGCATTTTATTTGTATCTTTGAGCTGGGATCTTATTATGTAACCCAGTATAGCCTTGAACTCGCCTTCCTTTTACCTCAATCTCCTGAGTGCTGGGATTAAAGGGGTCTACTAGATCTTCTGTCCGTGTGATAGTTAATTTTGTTTGTCAGTTTGGCTTGATTGAGGAATGCTAGTGATTTGGGTGTGTCTGTGAAGGTGTTTCCAGAGAAGCTTGTCAGGAGAGTCAGAAAACTGAATAGGGAGGACTCACTGTGAGTCCTGAGTGTGAAAGCACCATTCCATAGGCCACAGACCAGAGTGGAACAAACAAGTTGAAGAAGGGTACATGTAGCTTGAGCTTGCCAGACACTTCCTGAGTATGTGCCCTTTTCTGCAGCTGTCTCCTGGAGACATCAAACTCCAGGGTCTTTAGCCTTTCAATGCTAACACCAGCGGCCCTCCAGGAGGACCTAGTTCTTCAGCCTCAGAACGAGGCTACAACATCGGCCTCTCTCATTCTGAGGCTTCCTAGAGTCAATAGCTTCTTGTTTCTCTGCCTCTCCAGCCTGCAGATGGCCATTGTGGGACTATCCAGCCTCTGATCATGTGATCTAATCCAACAAATCCCCACTTATGATTATATATTTATTCAGCTGGTTCTGTTGCTGTGGAGAACACTGAGTAATACAATACTGTATGGATTTCCACAGGTTGTGTCCTACAGGTTAGATCTTGCAGATTTCTTTCCTATAATAATTTAACAGTTATTTCTTGAAGAAATATAAACAATGCATATGTTCACTCTGTATAGATCAATTTATTTAGAGATTGAAAATTCATGGCAGATGCTGTCACTTGGCAATGTTGGCTACTTTGTCTTTCCTGTTTGAAAAAATGAACTCATGTTTTGGAACTAGTCACCTTTATTCTTGTAATTGGAATTGAAAAATTGTTGTCCCTCCATACCTGCAGGCTCAGCATCTGTGGATTCAACCAACCACAGATGGAAAATATTAGAAAAAATACGTATCATACCAGTATAGAACATATACAGACTATTTTCTTTATGTCATTATTTTCTGTGCAATCCAAAAAAACAATGGTTTACACAGCACTTATTTTGTATTAGGCAGAAATAATCTAGAGATAATTTAAAACATATAGGAGAACATGATAGGTTGTGTACAAACAGAGCACCAGTTTTATACAAGTGATTTGAATATCGGGATATTTGGGGTATTCTTGTGGGTTCTAAGGATTGAAGGATGACTGTATTCCATTCCCAGGCTTACTACCATGCCTACTAAACCAAAGTATAGGATTATGATGGCATTGCTTAAGGACAACTAAAAATAGTAATCTAAAGCTGTGCTAGCAAGCTAGTCCACTGAGGGACTGACCATCTCAGATAATGTCTTTGCAGTGCAAGTGCAATCCCATGGACTATTCATGTGATGCCACTAAATGCAGACTTGAGAAGAGAGAGGTACAGCAGCCTGTAAGGCCCAGCTCCAGCACACATTGCTAGAACCAGCACATGATATGGTCTTAATAGTCAACGATAATTTAGACAGTTTAGATGAAACCTACTATTTTTCTTTGACTCTGTGAATCTAATCTAAGATTGGTGTTTTAATTTCATGGTGTTTAATTTCATGTAGCATCTTGCCTGAGCCATGGGACCAGCTATTTAGTCATTTGTTTGGATGTTTCTGTGCAGATTAAAAAATAATATTAGTGTTTATTCATTTCCTATTAGTTTACAAGGCTGGAAAGCATTGTCTACCCTTCTTCCTCTCTGAAGTGCTACTCAAACAGAGATGAACATTTAAACCATTAGACTTTGAATAGAGCAGATTACTTGCCATAATGTGGGTATGCCTTGTTCAAGCAGTTGAAAGTCTTAGGAAAAAAAAAAAGAAGACTGACTCTCCAAGAGATTCAGCCTGAATTCTGCCTTTGGATTGGAATTATAACTCCTTGCTAGTACTCTGAAAATTTGAGGTTGGCCAAACTCTCTATATTTGTGTGAGCCAAATCCCTAAAAGGTAGCTTTAGCTCTAGCTCAGTATACAACTACTTATTAATGAAAAGACTGATTAATGAACAGGCATTCTGTGAAGATAGTGATTATGTACTATGTGGCATTTTGTGTTGTATAGTTTCTGTGTGGGATTGAGTGTGGCCAGGCCCATGCTTATTTAAGTATAAATACAAGAGACATCCCCTTATGTGCTATTCTTAAGGCAGTTTCCATAATGAACAGTAAAAAATATATCTTTTGTTGTAACCCAGTACACACACACACACACACACACACATACACACGCACATACACAGAATAAATCCTAGCTTTCACTTCATATAAATGCACTTAGATAGTTTTATATTTCTTTTCCATAAAGCTCTATTTGCATACAACTTTAACTTTTTCATTAAAAGTGTTAGTTCTAATCCCCATTTTACAACCTCCTAAATAGCTGGGTTCTGCAATTCAACTCTGATTTTTGGTTCTTCTTCACTAAATACCTTCCAACTGGCTTTTCTATGGCATTTAAAATCCCCATTTCATTCACTTTATGTAAGACCCTGGTGGCTCCTATTAAATTATAGAACAGGACAAGAATCAAGCCAGCAGCATGGACACATGTAGCAGGCTTTCTTTCTATCATTACTGAAAATTGGGTGCAGACAAGTTCCAGAAATAACATTGGGCCCCTGGGTTGCTAGGAGTCTTCATGAAGCTGTATCTAGGGCTTAGGCCTCTGTTGACTAATTTATACACTGGAGTATATTTCTGCTAGCCATGGACAGGATTTAAGATGGCTTACAAACAGTTATGTTAGTACAGTATAGTCAAATAGTGTTTTTGTTTTTGTTTTAAAGAAGCAAAAGGAAATGAAGATAAGAGCTTAGACTAGAGCCAGAAACAAAGTGAAAATAAAAATTACACTCTTTGAAATATAGGTATAATTATTAGCTATGTAAATGAGTTAAAAGTTGAGGGAGATTCTGTAAAGAGACAGAAGGGTAAAAGGATTCATAGTCTATGGAAGATACGAGACAACTCCATGGCTTCAACACGTCCAAGTGCTTCTGTTATTGAGACTAGAGTGAGATTTCTCAAGTAGATCTTCTAAGAGAGAATATCTGAAGTATAACCAATACTGTGTTTACAGTATCTTCAGACTAAATGAAGTGACAAGCTTTGAAGACTCTTTTCTGTAACATCCTCAGTCAGGAACATTAGATGAGAATACAGCCTAATAGAAAGCCTTCTGCAAATAACTGTGTAATGTGTCCCATGTGTGAATCACCAGTGATTGGCCTCACCTAAAGAATAATCAATAAATTATCTAGCTCTGGCTAGCACCAGTGGCTCATATCTATAATCCTAATAATCCTAATTACTCAGGAGGCTGAGGTCTGAGAATCTTGGTTGGAAACCAGCCTTTGCAGACAAATTGAAGAGATTCTAATCTCCAATTAACAAAAAGCCAGAAGTGGTGGTATGGCTCAAGTGATAGAGCATACAGCACATACACACACACACACACAAACACACACACACACACATAACACACACCTGGCTCTTTTCAAATTCCAGATTGGCCATCAGTGATAAAGTTTACATGAGTTTGTGGTAAAATGAAAGAAAAAAAACCCAACAGTGCAGTGAGTAATGAATTTCCCTTAAAATTAAATCTTTATTGAACTTCAATTCAGGAGACTTTTTTAGTCAAATAAGTTAGCAACATATGTCAGTAAACACCACAAAAAAACTTTTAAAACTCCAATCTGTGAATATAAACCTCTGCAAAATCACTGACCTAGAATGCAAAGACACTCAATTCTTATTACTTTTCTCAGCAGGACTTTTGATTTTTATGTCTTACAGAAGTGTGCTACAAATTAGAAATACCTGGATCTCAGCTCTCCTCTGCAACAAATATAACATAAAACTAGCTATTTTAAGTCAGTCAGTCCTATTTAGACTAGAGTTGACTTACATAGTCTGATATAGGAAGAATTGATAAGACTATAACAAAAAGTTTGGAACTAGAGCAAGACAAGGCCTAACTTGACCACAGTACTATTCCCCTGAGTCTAAGATAGGGCCAAGAGAATCCCCAGGAAGTTATTTTGGATGTTCCTTCATCCCCAGGTTGGGAGAGAGTCCAAAACTTTATGCTTTTGAGCAGTCATCATAATAAAGACTTGGGAACGTTTTAAGTAGATGGAACCAAGTGTTCCTGTTGACCATTGAACAACAGTCAAACTTCCAAACAAAAACAATCACTAACAATGCTTACAGAATGTTTAGAATTGCATAACTGAATTTGTTGGATGTCTTTCCTTCCTTCCTTCCTTCTTCCTTCCTACCTTCCTTTCTTCCTTCCTTCTTTCCTTCCTTCGTTTCTTTCTTTTTCCTCTTTCTTTCTTTCTTTCTTTTTTCTTCTTTATTCCTTCCTTCCTTTCATTTTTTCTTCCTTTCTTTCTTTCTCTTTCTTTCTTTCTTTCATTCTTTCACCAGTACTGAGCCTTGAACCAGGCACTTGGGGATGCTTAAGATGAATGCCCTCCTTGTACTTCCAGTTACGTCTTTCTCAACTGTCTTCTGCCTTCCTAACCTTTCCTTTTTCCTAATTTTCACTTTGGAATCTTTACTGGGTTTTGGTACTCCAATCTTTTAAAGCCTCTTAATTTCTCTTGGGGAGCATGGTTTTGTGTGTGTGCCATTACCTGTCGCATTTTCAACAAACTTACATGCTCTGTAGATTACTCACAAGAAATGGCAAGCATGTCCCCACAGAGGGAAAACAGACATGCAGGGACCAAGTTTCCTAGTACATTTTTTCATACCAAAATGTTTTACTTTGGACTTATATTTTTGCATAGACCCATTTAACAAATGTCTGCCCGAAAAGCATTCTGCTAAGTGAAACCAGTCACCATTGCTTGGGCCCTGCCTGTATGGAGTTTTTAGTCTATGAGGAAAAGTTGTAGCACATGTGATATGCTATCAATGGCTATATTATAGGTAAGAGTGATACAGCTATAAGAAATGTATGAATAAATTGCTGTGAGAGTTCAGACTACTTTGTTATAGAGAATGATATATGAATCATAAGAATTTTAGAGGGGAAGTGAGTTTATAGGTCACCTCATCTATCTGATTCACTTTATAGATGAAAGCAGACACCAAATAAAGTTTCAAAATAAAGGGAATCTATATTATGTAGCTGTGAGAAGATCAGATCTGAGAACAGGCCTCTGGATTTCTATTTTATCTATACAAGTAACTTTCTCCAATAACTCAAGAACATGAGGGCCACATGTTGAATATAAATTACCAATAGCCAGTAAAGTTTTTTTTAAAAAAAACACACAAAAACTTAAGATTGTCCTATTAATTGGAGAATGTCATAGAAGAGACAGGAAAGAACTGTTTGGTTATATTTGGCATCAATTCATTTCTTGTTGGAAGAATTTCATCCAAAACAGAGCTATGAAAATAAAGGTCTAGGAAATGAGACCATAAGAAAGGTTATGGAAATCAGAGTTATTTAGTCTGTATAAAGAATGTTAATGGGGAAATTCTTTAGCTTCAGGGATCAAGATGTCCCCTAAGCAGCTGTTTTCTATCTCTCCAGAAGGCAGAAAACCAGAGAAAACAGGCTTGCATATGAAGCCAAAAGGATGAATTAGATGTAAACTAAAGGTCTCTGATCTGGAGGTCTGATACTCACAGAGAAAGGAAGCTGTAGATTGCTTTTTGTCTTTCACTTCTTTTTTTTCTTTTTTTTTTTTTGCCAGTCCTGAGCTTGAACTCCGGGCCTGGGCACTGTCCCTGAGTTGTTTTTGCTCAAGGCTAGCACTCTACCACTTGAGCCACAGGACTACTTGTGGTCTTTTCTGTTTATGTGGAACCTAGGGTTTATGCATGCTAGGCAAGCACTCTACCACTAAGTCACTTTCCCAACCCTTTCAATTTTTATACTTGGAGAACCATTGCCTCTCCTAGAAGCTCTATGGGTCTGCTCAGGAGTGAGAACAGAATTCAAGACCTCTCAGGGATTCTTTCTAGGAATTCAGACGATTATTCCAACCCAGCATTCATGAACTATTGATCTCATAAATTAAGGGGAAACAAAAAGTTAAAAAAATAAAGTATAGCATATATTAGAAAGAGAATGGGATCAGACATTTTCATAAGACTAGATCTGAAAAAGGCTGTTATTTTACAAAAGGCCATTTTTGTTTTGCATGTTTATATCATTTACTTGTGGATGCCAGGCAAGCACTCTACCCCAGTCTCCACAAAAACAACCATTTTTAAAGTCAAAGCAAAACCAGATGAAGAAGAGCCAGTCTCCTTGCCTGAGTCTCTCCTTGTAGATTTCAGGGCCTTCTTCTCCCTACTCACCTCTCTTTCTTCTCCAATCTTGCCTCAAAACAACTCTCAGTTATTGAGGAGTCTCTGAATTATTACTGGCAATGACATAAGTCCCTGATTCCTAAAGCTAAGCATAGAATTATCCAGAAACTTGGCAACAGAATAGCAAAGCCCAGGTTGGAAGAGGTGAGGGAGAATGAAGGGGGGTGTCATTGATCAAGATGCATTGTACTTATAAATTGATACGTTGAATTGAAATCCCTTTGTATGACTGCTTAAAGATAATTTAAAGTGTTTTTAGAAACAAAGAAAAGCCCAGTCCCGTTTTCAGAAGCTCTAACTTTGGAGGTAGAGGTGGGGGCCCAAGTACTTCAGGTGATTCTAATGCCTTTCTTGGAGAATTAACTTGTGATATGTCCTCCCCAAGGTATTTTCGTGTTACTCTTGAAAACTCCTGAAATGTGGTAGAGTTTCTAATATCTGTAAGAGAAATAATTTAGAGAAGTTCCATGTGGACTCTACCTGCTTTGCAGGCTCTATAATGTCCCTGGCCTCCCATGCAATAGCAGCAACTCAAAAATACATACATACATACATACATACATACACACATACATACATACAAAGAAAAAAGAAAGCAGAACCTGGAATACTGGGAATGTGCAGTACAATACTACCCTCAGGAAAAGATGAAAGGAAATGCAACAGACCAACTTCCACCGCCTCTGTTTTGCTGTGTACATATAAGCTGGTCCCTATTTAGTTCCTGCCTGAAGATTAGAAAGAGCACCATTTAAACTGAAAATTGCCTCTCTGAATTGGTTTGGTTTTTTCCCCTGCACTCTATCCTATGGGATTGTAACACATAGTGTAAAAGTTGAGGTTATATGAAAAATTAGATTTGCCAGTCCTCCTTCTCTCTTGGGCTATTAAAAAAAAAGACCTGAAATACCTGAAGGTCAATAAAGAGTGAGCCTGCAAAGGATATTGACTGTGAGTTGTTTACCAGCTCTCACCTCTCCCTCAGACTTGCTGTACTGGTCCTCCAATCCTGACAGATAATCAGAGCTCTTCTGAGAAATTCCATGCTTCATAAATTGGAGTGCTTGAGGAGCACGCTGACAAGAACTCAATATGTTTCTTGGAAGATTTTGATTAGCCTGAAGTGGCTGCTCATTATTAAATGTTAGTAAAGCCCAAGTAACAATAACCAACTCCTGTTTGTCCCAAGAAAAGGTGTACAGTCTTAGTTGTTTCTCCAAAATCTCTTGTCTTTACCTTGGGCATCTAACTTAACTACCTAGAAAGAGATGGAGTTCCCAGTGACCACGATATTAAATTGCTCCCCATGAAGTGGGAGCAGATTGAATGCAGCAACTTTTGCTCACCTAAGTGAAGGCATCTTGCTTGCCTCAGCTCTCCTCTTATTGTGGCATAGAAAGCAGGCCCGCCGGTGAGACCGCTACACCATGTAGCAGAGGCCCTGCCTTGCAGAGCAAAGCCATGAGCTGGAGAAACCTGGGACTCTGAAGAAACTTGTGGAATAGAGCCAATTTCCTAACCAGAAGTGCTCAGCTTAGGACTTTTATATAAGAAATTTTTATTTCATTTATACCACTGTCTGGTGGTGGTCTTGTTGCGGCTCTATTTCCTAATGAATGCATGTAGTTACAAGGTATCAGTTGGAGGAAATACTCCATTATAGCCATTACACTCCATTATACACAATAGACACTTGATGTCACATGTCACATGTTTCCATTGGACACCAATAAGATGTCCCACAATGTAATTCAATTCTGACTCAAACCAGGGTTAGTGCCGAACCCACATGTTTAAGTCTCAGCCCACAAAACTGCATCCCCCTTTAGCTGCCAATCACAAGTCCCTGATTGTCCGCTGTGCTTTTAACCAATTAGCGACAAGTTAGAGGTTCCCACTCTCTCTTCTTTGGGTCTGACACATGCTATCATGGCTCATAGAACTTGGGGAAACATTTTCATTTATATAAAGACTATTTTTTCAAAGAATACAGATGAAAGCCACATGAAAGAGATGCACAAGGAAGGTGCTGGGGATGAGATGCAGAACTGCCGAGCTCTCCCAGGGTGCCATCCTTCTAGCAATGTGCAATCTGTCCATACCACATTCTTTGGCAGGTTTATGGCAGCCTTATTATGTAGGCATGATTGATTAGATTTAATCATTGGACATTGCTGATGAATTCAACCTTCAGCCTCTGCTGTGGTTTGGAGGTGGCTTGGTGTAGTGGAGGTCGAAAGGTGGTGGAGCCTAGTATGAGGTAATTAGGTCACAAGGGGCACTTCCTTTAGAAGGGATTAATGTAGTTCTCTTGGGGCTCCAGTCAGTTCTCTGAGAATGGGCTGCTATAAAAAGAACAAATCTGCTTCCAGAATCTCTCTCTCTCTTTTTTTTTTTTTGGCTTGTGTTCCCACCATGTGATGTCATCTGCTAGAAGTCCTTCACCAAAGGACAAACCAGTGGGGCTGCCTCCAAAATCTATGAATTGAACAAATGTCTTTTCTTCATATAATCATTTAGCCTTGGGTATTTTGTTACAGCAATGGAAAACAGACTAACCCTTCTTCTTTTCCAGGTCTAAGGATAGACCTGGAAAAGCTTTAGTTACATGATTGTGACTCCCACTTACCAATAATCTCCGTAGTATACTAAGCAACACATCAGTTTGAAGATTCTGAGTGTTTTAATTTTAGAAACAGTGAAGCAGGAACCAAGCTGAAGATTACATAAGCACTTCCGGTTCCATATCACAATATTACAACACTTGGTTTTCCTTTTTTAAAAATGGTGATATTTTTCACAGACACAAAGAATCTTAGAATACGGAGGGAAAGTTGAAATTTAGCCTGCCCAACTTCTCTTCCATGGAGGAACACATTCTACAACATTGCTTCACCCAGACTATGTGCCAAAATTTTTGAGATGGGATCTACACCATCCAGGTCATGAAAGGCTAGTTCATGGGCTGCTTTGTTTACACGTTTATGTCTTCCTGCTTATGACTAGAGATATGGTGGGTTGCTGTAAGATTAATTGGCCTGTAAGGCATTTAACTCATCTTTTCCTACAATGTGGTCTTTATAACCTCCCCACGCTAGATGATGATCCTCAGAGTGTTCTGGAACCAAAGATGATTTAGGAAAAGAAATGTATAATTATTGAAATTTCACAGTATAGATGGACATTTTAAGGTTTAAAATAAATAGATTTAATGTAGCCTAATCTAAAGTTTTTATTGGTTGAATCCATATTTGTCTAGGAATCAGATTTTTTCTGCATAACTCTCACTATGATATGGAACTGGCATGTTCTGTAAAAACACATTTAGGAAATGCAGATTGGCCCCCATGAATTGGTCATAATTGGTTGGCCTCATTTCCTAAGCCACTGAGCAGGTCAACAATATATACACAGACTCTAGCCTTATGCTAGATAGAGAAATGTTGAAATTTATTCATATTGCTTGACTATTGGACGCTAGCCCAGTCTAGTGGTAAACAGGAAATGTTTGTATTTGAGAATATAGCAAGAACTCTGAGACAAAGGAAATATACCCCCCCCACACCCCATAATCCTTACCCAACAAACCACAAACATCTAACGAAAAACTTCCTTCTTGCTGCCCCTTTTGCAGGGCTTCCTAATAGAGAACTTAGTCTACTGAGAAGAACACCTGGTTTCTCTTCTGTTTAGTCTTAACTGAGTTTAGAAAAAGACCTCAAGCTCTAAAATCAAACAACTAGATTTGAATCATTAATATCTATGGGATGTTTGGGACGTTGCATATCTTTTTGGTATGAGCATCAATTCGTTGTTCAAAGGTGTTTCATTTGAACATGTCCATTTGCAGACACAGCACATCCTGAGTTGTCATCACGTCCATCATTATCCTTCTTCATCCCTTCCTCTTCTCCCCTAGTCACGTTCGACACTTGTACATAGATTCGATGACCATATTCATCCTCTTTCCTCCTCTTGAATCTCCTGCCCTCTACTTTCCCCATCCCAAATCAAGACATGTTCCAACTTCCTAATATTCTTGTTGTTAAACTACATGTTAAAACCATTGAAAGACCCCAAAATAAATTCATAAACCTTCAGCCATTTGATTTTTATTTTTGATTATTTTTTTCTTACTGAGTCTCAGTGTCCTCTTTTGTAAGATGGAGATTAATGCATTATGTTTGCAGGGGTTATGCAAGAAAATGCCAGCAAAGCCCCAGGCAAAGCGCCTAGCACAGAAGAGAATCTGCCAAATGCCATTATCTCAACTTCTGTCTTCTCCCTTCCCTTTCCCCTTTTAATGTCTATATCAATTTTAAGTTGATCACCTCATCATATATTTTATGACTATAGAATGCATCTCATAATTCCTTAGCCAGATCGAAGACATGTTTGACAATTTAAATTAAGGGGTAGAATCTGACCACCTTTCTTCCCAGTGAGTATCTTTAGCTTACTGAAAATTGTCATTAATATGAATAGCCAAGTTCTCCTTTTCTGTTCCAATTTTAGAGTCCCACTTCTTCACCCCCCCTTCACTTTAAATGAATGAGATGTTATAGCTGTCATTAAATTTCATTTATCCCCTACAGCTCTGTTTTAACAGATGAGAGCACTAAATGACACTAAGAGTCAAAACTATACTTTTGGTAACCCAAGAAATTTTCAGGAACTGAAACACAACGGAAGGCAAATGAAAGGTTAAAAATGATGTTTCGTTTTGTTCAACAGGTTTTCAAAATGCAAATGGATTACTTCTGGCTGTGATTGCATAGCATGTTTCACACAAATCCTCCCTTGAGAAAAATTATAAGCTCTGGTTGAATTTTGTTTTTCTTTTCTTTTAATCCAGTTATTTTAATAGATCAGAGAACAACCAAGGCAACCAGGACCGTAAGGGCCAGGATTCTAGAGCTATCCATCCCTTGATGTAAATATTGATAACAAGAGAGTAACAAAGGAGTATTGCAGGCTCTTCACATTTGTGAGCACAAATTTAAGAATTATAAGAATTTAAGAATTAACACAGAATTCAGCATTTATATAAATGATATACTATTACCAAATTGAGTTTATATCAAGAATGCAAGGTTGTTTAATATTAGAAAAATCAGTATAATATTAGACCTTAACAGAACAAAAAGGAAAAATTGTATGATCATCTCAAAAGTTACAGGAGCAAGTTAAGGATGAAGCTCAGAAAGTGGTAAAGTACTTTCCTAGCATGAATATGTCCTCGCTTTCAATCCCCAGTCCTGAAAACAACAAACACAAAGTCTATTAATAGTTATAGGATAATTACTTCTTCTTAAGGAATTATAGAAAGAAATAGGAGAGAATTTAAAAATTAAAACTTAAACAGAACTGCTTACCCTCACAGAAGACATTATATGTCATGAGTAAATAATAATTTTTCTTCTAGGATAAGTAGTAAGACAAATATTACCAAGTTTAATCAGCATTGTACTGGAGGTTCCAGGAGAAAGAAAGAAAGAAAAAAGAAAGAAAAGGTGAAAGGAAGAAAGAGGAAAGAAGGAAGGAGGGAAGGAAGGAAGGAAGGAAAGAGGGAAGAAAAGAAAGGAAAGAAGGAGAAAAAGAAAGGAAGAAAAGAAGGAAAGGAAAGGAAGAAAGAAGGAGACAGAGAGGAGAAATGGGAAAGGAAAACAATACAGCTATAATTTGCAGATAAGAGGGTTGAGTATATGGAAATATGACCATTAAAGTTAAAACATGAATTCAACAAAGTTTCTCGACACAATGCCAATAATAAAAATCATCTATACATCTATATGCTAGAAACAACTAGTTATAAAATTTTCAAATGATACCATTATATTAGCATAAAACATTACTTAGCTAATAAAATGTAGGTAAAACCTCTACACTGGAAACCATAAAATATGGAAACAAATTAAAGACTTAAACAGCAGGGAAATATACCATATTCCTGAGCTGAAAGACTCAAGTGTCAATTAAAAAACGTCAATTCTAACAAATGCAGCAGTGATACTCACTAAGTTGAAAATAAGCTATGGTAACTTAAGGGGGAGGGGGGAGGGAGGGAAGAACAGCAGAAAGTGAGGGGAAAGATGACACTGTTCAAAAAGAAATATACTCATTACCGAACTTATATAACTGCAAACCCTCTGTACGTCACCTTTACAATTACAATAAGTAAAACTATTAAAGAAAGGAAAAGGTGTAAATTATTCTAAACTGATCTATAAATTTAACGTAATTCAAATCAAAATTCCATTGAGTGGTGTGTGTGGGGTGTGGTGTGTGTGTGTGTGTGTGTGTGTGTGTGTGTGTGTGTGTGTGTGTGTGTGTGTGTGTGTGTGTGCATGTGCGTGCATGTGTATAATCTGAAAGATTACCCAGAACAAGTAAGGACCAAGAATACTCTTCAAGCGTACTCAAGCAAACCCATGAAGAACAAAGTTGGAGGCTACCACCATCAGTTATTAAGAGTTATACAATGGCATTAATTAAAACTGATGTTGCTGGGTGGCAGTGGTTCCTGCCTCTTATCCTAGCTACTCAGGAGGCTGAGATCTGAGATCCTTGATTCAAAGCCAGTCTGGACAGGAAAGTCCATGAGACCCTTATATCCAATTAACCACCAGAAAACCAGAAGTGGTACTGTGGCTCAAGTGGTAGAGCACTGGCCTTGAGCTGAAGAACCCAGAATTCAAGCCCCATGACCAACAAAAAATCAAAAAACAAAAACTGTCATCTTGGTGTAAGGAGAGACAACTAGAGTGATTAAAACAACCCAGACATTACAGAATCAGAAGTCTTTTATTTAAAAACATCACCATCAGGGCTGGGAAGATGGCTCAGTGGTAGAGCGCTTACCTTGCAGGCATGAGGCCCTGGGTTCGATTCCTCAGCACCACATAAGCAAAAAGAAAAAAGCCAGAAGTGGAGCTGTGGCTCAAGTGGTAGAGCGCTGGCCTTGAACTGAAGAGCTGAGGGACAGCGCTCAGGCCCAGAGTTCAGGCCCCATGGCTGGACATCCCCCCCCCCCAAAAAAAAACACATCACCATCAGCCAGGTGCCAGTGGCTCACGCCTGAAATCCTAGCTACTCAGGAGGCTGAGATCTGAGGATCGCGGTTCAAAGCCAGCCTGGGCAGGAAAGACCGTGAGACTCCTGTCTCCAATAAACCACTAGAAAGCCAGAAGTGGCGCTGTAGCTCAAGTGGTAGAGCGCTCGCCTTGAGCTTCAGAGCTGAGGGACAGCACCCAGGCCCAGAGTTCAAGCCCCATGACCAACAAAAAAAAAAAAAAAAAGAAAGAAAGAAAGAAATCACCATCACTACTACAAAGCACCTGGAAAGTATAGGCTTTTCATTAAATGATGCCAAAGCAATTGGATATCCTGCTTTTAAAAAAAAACTATTAATTTCTACCTTGTGTGATTTATGAAAACCAATTCTAAATTAACTTCAAACTTAAATGTGAGGCTACCATAGGAATACCAAATTCAAATATGAAAAGATATCTTTTATATGATGTACTAAAGAGCATTAAGCATAAGGAAAAAATGTTAAATTGGACTCAATTGTTAATTGTTACCAGATGTCCTCTCATCATTTGGGATATTTGCTATTTGCATGTCCTAAAACAGTGTAAAAGGCATTAATCAATTGTACTTCAGTGCTACGAGCAGACCCTTTTTGAAAACACTCTTTGGTAATCACTACAATTGGCTAGTTATTCTCTCTCTCTCTCTCTCTCTCTGCTAGCTTGCTTATTCATAGCTGGTTCTGGACTTTAATCTAGGTCTTAGCCTCATGAATAGCTAGGTATGAGCCATTGGCCTTGGCTTGCCCCTCCTCTTATTACTATATATTATTAATATATCATTTGATTATAAAGCTCTTGTTGCCTTGTTGTTGTTGTTTTTGTCTTTTGTAGCCTTATATGTCTTTTTTTTGTCCAGGGCTGAGAACCAAACCCAGGGCCTTGCGCGCGCCAGGCGGGCGCCCTTCCACTGGGCTAAACCCCCAGCCTCTATAAAGCTCTTGTAAAAGACACCAGTAGGAATTAGAGAAGGAAAATTTCCATCAGATATTTTTAGGGTATCCAGACATTATTTGTCAAGCAAATGTTTTCACAAGGAATGCTTGTCATTTAATTCAAACGTATATCCCTGTGACAATAGTAAAGCCATATGTGGGTCATGCTTTCATCATAACTGAAGTTAAAGAGACACATGAGTCAGTGTTCCTAAGATGAACAACCAGTAGCAGGTATAGGAAAAGAAGAAGATGAGTCAAAGAAACACCATACAGAAGCCTAATGATCTCTTGGAGATGCTAAGGGCCTCTGCATAAACTTGGAACCCATTCCTTCACAAATAATTAAAAAGCAGTACCCATTTCAGTGACGAACCCTGGATCGTATTAACGTGCACAAACGCCTTCACAATTCTGCGGTTAAAAAAAATTCTTTCTAGAATTCTATGCCCAGAAGATCTATCAACTATCTGTGAGGATAGAATGAAAATGTTTCTGACATGCAAAACAACAAAGAATTTGCCTTCTATGCACTTTTTTTTAAAGGAATTTACTGAGAAGGCAGTGTTCTGCCACAATAAGAGATTAAGTGCTGAAAGAAGATGTGGGATCCAAGAACCTGAAAATCCAAACCAAGAGGAAGGTCAAGTACTTCCGGAAAAACTGCCAGTGCATAACACAGGCTAACCATGGTAGAGGGAGGCCTGGAAAGCAACTGGTCCAGACGGAAGCAGATATAAAGGATCTGGGTGATGATTCTTCAAGAATATGAACTTATCTATACTTAAATGTGTCTAAGCATGTAAGAAAGACATGAGCACTGAGAGTTTGGGTTCAGTTTATGATTATTCTTCAGAAATGAAATAAAATCAAAACATGATCATTATTATCTCTGGGAAAAGAAAACAAAAGAAAGTAATCATCATATGCAGCATAGTTCAACTATGAATAGCATTGATGTAAAAAATAGTTACAGATCTAAACAAAATTATAACTGCACAAGGAGAGGAAGGGGATGAGAAATGGGTCTTTTTATTCAGGCAACACTTGAATCTGAAACACTTTAATGTCTAGTGGTAATGAGATAAATAATCAAAAGAACTGGCTAAAAATATTCTTAAAGTATCTGCCTTGGAGAAGTAGGGAAAGAGAGGCAGGTGTGACACTGATATTATTTTTCATCTAAAAACTTATACTTTTTAATTACAAAATTAGTTTGTTTCATCATATTTTTCAAAAAGCAAAAAAAATAGAGACTTGAATATTATGTCCTCTTGAGTCAGTAATTTAATCTATAAGGACATCATATACAAAAAGTGGATGGGTTAACTTTTTGTGTAAGGTATTCTCTGACCTCATACATTTAAGTGTTAAGCTAATAATTTTAACTTTAAACTCAACATGATTCCAGAGAATGGAGTTCAAATTTCACAATTTGAAAAGAGAATAATGTTATTTTGTTCAATGCCTGTTTCCAGGAGGAACCCCTGAAAAGTTAAATGATTCATTCACAGGTGCCAGCTTCAGTGGCTGAGAACATCTTGATCCAAAGATTACTTCAAAAATTATTTTAAAAAATCTATCCCACAAAAAAGATGTATCCCACAATTCCAGAGGGGAGTTTTGTGAAAGGGATAAATAAAACCACATAGAACCTTGTAAAAAACAAAACAAAACAATGCTTAAAATACTATTTCCTGTGGTAAAGCTGGATTAGTGGTCTAATTAGACCTCTCCCTTCTACCTGGTCTACCTCTGCCTTGATCGTGTTGTGTGTCTCTCTCTAAGTGCAGCAAAGATTAAAGTCAAGAAAATCCTACTTCTAACACAGTGATGAATCCATCTTCACAATACTGAGTATCCATTTCTATTGTGTCATCAAACCTTCCCTGAGGCCATTTAGTAATTTTCCTGGCTTATCCCCACTCTATCGCTGCAGCTGAATCAATGCTCAGGTTAGAACAGAGACATCAAGTGAGTTCATAAAGCACAAAATGGTTGGCAAATAGCGTTACAGGTGACATTCTGCTCGGAGCAGACTGTGCAGGATGTGGACTGTTTTCCCTTCCCCCAGTCCATTTGCTGTGCTCGCGTATATGCAAATACAAGAGGGAAATCTCAGAGGCCAGTTACTAAGGAGACCAAACAGGTGCTCTGCGTGACTCATCCTTTCTTTGGAGGAAATCTGTGTAAATTTTCTGTGGTGCAGTTTTGGTGGTGATTAATTCACTCTTGACGTCCATTTCAATGCATAAGGGATGAAAAATTAATTCCAAGTTAAGCTCCCCCCTCCCTCCCCCCACCACACTCAGAACTAGGATAGGAAAGATTTAGGCAGCAGGCTAGCAGGTTGACAGCAGAAAATGATTCATTACCTTATTGTATGTGCTAGCGGCAAGGTGGGGGGGGGGGGTGTCACATCAGAAGGCCTGCCACCTTCTTAGGTAAAAAGTGAGACATGTACAAGCTTCTAAATAAATAGATGGTTCTGTCTCTTGGCCAGGGAAAACGTGGGTGACAAATCAGTCATTTGGCCCAGTCGAAAGAGCTGTAAAAGGGAACGGATGTTGAAAAGATCCTATCTTGCTGCTGTGCAGAACAGGCAGTCCCATCCCAGCAGTCAGCTCTGATAAGATAAAGGATTCGGATGGGAAGGGTGTGGGGAGAAGGAAGGAAGAAGAAGGAACACTTAATTTAGTTTTGACCTTCTTTCTGCAGGCAGCAGCAACATGGCTGAAACATCATGGGGTTGAGTAATCAAGCCAATGTTCTTTGCAATACTAGTCATGCCACAAAATAGCTGAGTCCTTAATACAAATTTACACTGATTTTTTTAGCATTGGTAATATGTGAATAATGCTATCTCATGAGGTTGTTGTGAGGACATATTGCAGACACCCAAGGAATTTGTGCATTCTTCACCCTACTGCTTATATAGACAAGTTTCTATAGAATGACAAAATCTACGTGGAAGATTCCACCAGAAGGGAACTCTTATGATCTAAGTTGGCCACTCAAAATGCTCGAACAAATGTGATAACTCCTAAAGAAATCCAAAAGTTTTCCAATTTCTGGAATGAGGGAAAGTCCTTTATACATTTGCTTTAGTTGAGCCACAACTGCTATTGTGAGAAATTTAGTTTCTTCTGATGTAGTGTGCTCCTAACATATCATTCATTTGTCCAATATGTTATGACAGAAATCATACTCCAACCATCCAAACATCCATTCTTTTCCTTCTTTGAAAGTATAGTCATGTAGACTTACCCTCACTGAAGTTAGCCCACCTATGTTCCCCAGCCTATGCAAGAAGATGTGAGCAATTATTGTTGACAGTGAAACATGAGCATCAGTGAGACTCATTCTTGGCCAGTACCTTAAGGCAGTGATCATGTCCCTGAGTGCTCTTCCTTCATTGGCTTGGCTACAGTCTGGGTATAGTGGTGTCCTTGCCTCTGCTCCATAGGAAATATCAATGCCATGGTGGGTGATGAGGTAATGAAAATGGCAGATGCTTTGTTCCCTGAATGACCTCATGGAACAAGACCATTGCCAGCCTAGAATGTCACCTGGGACAGTTATGCAAGAGAAAAGGAAGTGTCTGTGTTTTTTAAGTCACTCTATCAATGGATCTCATTGTGCCAGCAGTCATAAACATAAGACTAACTAAAACAGAGCCTCTCATGATGTTGCTCAGAAATGAGTACAACAATCAGGGGTGTGATGGTTCTACCATAGCAGAACACTAGCTCCCTTTTTCTGGATCCTGCTATATTTTGTAAATGGAATCCAAGACTAAATATTTCTAGTGTAGTTATAGCACATTGACTTTTATGACATCTAAAATCCTAGAACATTTTTACCCTTGTAAAAGAAAAATCCTCCTATCTATACTTGTGGAATTGGTGTTAATGTTAGTTTGTTGTATTTATCCTTATTAAGAATCAACTTGATAGATTTAATCATTATTAAATCCATCATTCCAGTTTGCCATGATCCTTTTGTTTTCTATTTTCATTTGCTGCGTCTCCCAAATTCCAATGACCTAAAATTTTGATTATTTCATTTATAGCACCATTTAAAAATTATTTGTTAGTATATTTATTAGTACGGGGTGTTTGAACTCAAAGCCTGGTGTTTGCTAAGCAGGTTCTTTATCACTTGAACCATGTTCCCAGCTCCTCTTCGCTTTAGTCATTTTTTTTCAGACAGGATGTCTCATTTTTGTCTGGGTGGACCTTATTAGCTGAGATTGTACATGGGAACTGCACCACTCAATCTATAGCTTAATTTTAGCTTAATTTCATCCTTCGATGCTTACATTAAGAAATAAAAGGGACTTGGAATTTGGCTTAGTGGTAGAGTGCTTGCCTCGCATGCATGAAGCCCTTGGTTCGATTCCTCAGTACCACATAAACAGAGAAAGCTGGAAGTGGCGCCGTGGCTCAAGTGATAGAGTGCTAGTCTTGAGCAAAAGAAGCTCAAGGACAGTACTAAAGCCCTGAGTTCAAGCCCCAGGACTGGTAAAAATAAATAAAATACCGTGTGTGTGTGTGTGTGTGTGTGTGTGTGTGTGTGTGTGTGTGTGTGTGTGTGTGTTAAAATAGTCCTACAGACCTCATTCTTCAGAGAAATAGAATCATTATGGTTCTGTATAGCATAGCTACAGGACTGTCCCTTATTTTGAGGCATTGCAATGAGTAGTATGATTTTCTCTAATATCCCAGGAACTGTGCTTAGCCTAATACTGGCAACCCATGTCAAAACCTTGTCCACCCACAGAATTGTACTATTTGTCTCTAAGTGCACAAAGAACCAGTCCTTCACCTCTCAATGGGTAAATTTACTTTATTCCTTCTCCTTTGCAGACATGTACATCCCAACACAAACCTGTAAGCAAATATGTTACTGTTTTAATAATCTGTCATCTGCAAATGGGTAAATTCATGTAAGCAGACTAATTAAACATGAATAATGCAGCATCACTCTGAAAGTAAAAGCCAGATTTAGGTTCTAGTAACTATTTAAGATCAGAGCACATTTACTGAATAGAAGTGGTTCAGTTCTGATTAACATTAGGAGACAGGAGGGGGCTGATAATATTTTCTAGAAATAGTTGGAATTGGTACTCCCAAATTACCTTAAATTTCTGTATGTTTCTATTGCCAAACACAGTCTTAGGGCTGAACAACGGGAGCAGGAGGCAGCCCTCGCAGATGATGGAGGGCTGATGATGGAAGGAACTTGGTTTCCTGAAAGATCTCCTGGATCAGAGCCATTGATGAGCCTAAAATACCACCTGGGACAGTTGTAAAAGAGAGAGCAAGCCTCTGTGTTTTTCACTACTGTACCAATGACCCCCAAGACCAGGACCTGGTGCATTCTTTCTGCAGCATTCATCCTTCTCCTCCTCCACGGCTCCATCATCATGACCTCACAATTTCTAGCGCTATGCAGATATTGACGACTGTATATGCCTACTATTCCAATTCTGCACCAACTTAAGCTCTTAACCTACAGAAGAAAGACTTGGGCATGGTAACCGTACCTGTAATTACAGCTACTTCCAATTCTAAAGTAAGAGAATTGTTGTTTGGGGCCTGAGACCCTATCTGAAAAACAAACCAAAAAAAGAACAAAACAACAACAAAACCTAAAAAGTAAAAGGATTGGAGAGTGGCTCAAGTAGTAGCATACTTGTCTAGAAAGAATGAGGCCCTAAGTTCAATCACCAGATGAAACAGGGAGGGAGGGAGAGAGAGAGAGAGAGAGAGAACACAAAAGAAAGATATGTTACATATGGCACATGCTTACTAGATCAAAACACACCAAGAGTCTGAGGATATAGCTCAGTGTTACAGTGCTTGTTAGCATATGCAAGGGCCTGTGTATAGTCTTCAGCTTGATTTTGAGTCCTATTGGGAGTGAATTTAGTGTCACCAAGTTTTAGGATAGGAACAGGCCCCAGAGATGCTGATTAATTTGTGGCATTCCCACAAAATGAGACTCTGCAACCATCCATACAGCCACACCAGTGTTCTGTCAAGCCTGACCTCATCCAATACAGTCCTCTGACTCCTGTGCCTTACTTCACCTCGAAGCAAAATCTTTAAAAGACGATTCATGATAGTTGGGAAGTGCTTCCCATCCCAGCATCTCTGCCGTGCTTATCTACAGACCCTCTTTATATGCTTGACTTGGAAATCCTAATAAACTTGTGTGGAAAATAATGAGGACCTGTAGCTTCCCCATGGGCCCAATTTTTCTACTTTCCTCCTCATTCAGTTCCCACATGCTTCTCTGTACATAGTGATACAACTGTCACAGCTTCTCCTCAGCAGGGAAAACATTGTGCTTTATTGGTGTATTGTGTGTGTACACGCACACGCACGAATACACACACACACACACACACACACGCACGCACGCACGCACGCACGCACGCACACGGGATGGAGCTCAGCAGTAGAATGACCTGTTATTATATGTGAGGTCCTAGGTTTGATCTCAAGATCAAATGTTTATTTTGGTGATTTAGAATCGTATCTATTCCTATGCCCCCTATCTTAGAGATTGGCGTTGTTATGAATCTTTAAGTGAATTTAAAGATTCATCTGGTGGTGTAAAGCATAAACCTAGAATTCTCATCTGAAACTACTGCTGAGCCTGTTTACTTCTACTCCTAATCACACACCACTCTCCACACACACCCCCCGCCCCTGCCCCCGCTTGACTCTGCTCCTTGGAGGCCTTTCAGCACATGGCTCTAAGCCCTGTCAACCCCAATGGCCTCATCACCCCCTTCTAATCTGTTCTACGTTCTGGAACAAGAGTGATGGTTTTTTCAAAACAAAAATCTCTTCATGGTACTCACTTTCCTTCTAAATCCATGTGGCAGCAACAGCCAGACCTGCCCATGGAAAGCCCCTAAACAGGCATAAACAGAGAATTCCTAGGTTTTCCAATATGCCAGAAGGTTGCTAGTAGAGGCTAGAAACAATTTCACCACTCTGAACTGAGACTGGAGGTCTGAGTAGTGTGGGCAGCAGGATTGTTACTTCATAAGAGGTGGGAGAATAGAGAATGGTTGGGGGTAGCACACAAAAGGATTGGCTTTTACTGACAACTCGAGTCACTTGAGAACCAGAAGGGACATCTGGAGGCCTCACATCCTTCATCCTCACGTTACTCCATCCACATTGTTCTCATGTCCATTTTGCTGCTTCAAAAAGTTTGTAAGGGCAGGGCACCAGTGGCTCATGCCTATAATCCTAGCTACTTAAGAGGCTGAGAACTGAGGATCTTGGTTCTAAGCCAGCCTGGACAGAAAAAGTCCCCTGTGAGACTCTTATCTACAATTAACCACTCAAAACTGGGAAGTGGAGCTGTGGCTCAAAGCACTAGAGCACTAGCCTTAAGCAAAAGAGCTGAGGAACACTGCCCAGGCCCTGAGTTCAAGCCCCACAATGGACAAAGAAAAAAAAAAAAAAGCTTGTGAGGGCAATTGCTCAGTGCATACTGGTCTCGTGCTCTCCATCTTCAAACCTAGTTCTGGTTTTGTTCTAGGACCTAGGGAGCCCCCAATCTGTAGATCCTAGGTCCTGCCACACTCCTTACCCTCTCTGTGCAAAACCCAGGACCTTGCACTTCTTATCATGAACACTCTGTCCTGCTCCAAGCCTAGCCTCTCAGCCTGCATGCACTACTCTCCTTTATGCAGCTACATGGCATTCCTTCATCTTTCCCGCTCCACTCAAATGCCAGTCCTTTAGATTCTCTCAATCTCTATACAAAACAAATCTCAGCCTGTAAAGACTTCTGAGGAATTTTGTATCTCCTCCAAACAGCATTCACCAGTGAATCTGACAGATACCTGTTTCTCCAAGAGAGCAGGAACAATGTTTTGTGCACTATTGTTTCCCCCTGTGTCTAGTCTGGTACCTGGCAGGGTAGGTAGTCAATAAATCTAGTAAGTGGACTAATGAATGTCTATTTGTTATAAGGAGGAATCATACAATTGGCTTGATCTCTCTTTGTGGATGGTGTTTGGCAGTTTGTCAACAAGTATTTATTGAGCTTTATGAGGCAGAAAGAATCATTTTGTATGCTTTCAGAGCCTCATAGCATGCAGCGCAGGAGTGTCATGCTGTGATTCTAAGCAAGACAAATGAGGTACAATTTAAAAAAAAAAAAAAGAGACTGATCTTCATCTTATGAAATATGTGGGAGTTACTTAACTGGTTACTTAACCAGAGCTCAACAAACAAAGAACGAAATCACTTCCAAAAATAACATAGACAAGTTGGTGACATCACTTCCTTTGATAGAAAGAAAACTGCCAATAGCTTCCCCTCCATCGGTGACTTGGAGCTTGTTGGTAGAGGAGCTCTCTGGTCTGGACCAGGTCTGACACATTGACTCAGCACAGGTAGCCCAGAGGAAGCATTATCCAATGCAGCCCCACACTGGCTTAAGCTGATCTTAGGTTGTGTCCTCAGAAAGGGAGAGAAGACACCATTCTACAGAACAGGGTTAGTGTTGGTAGGACTGTGGTACACAGTAGAAAAAGTAGGAGGCAAGCTGGGTGCCAATGGCTCATGCCTATAATCCTAGCTACTCAGGAGGCAGAGATCTGAGAATCACGGTTCAAAGCCAGCCCGGGCAGGAAACTCCGTGAGACTCTGATCTTCAATAAGCCACTAGAAAACCAGAAGTGGTGCTGTGGCTCAAGCGGTAGAGCACTCACCTTGAGCTGAAGAGCGTAGGAACAGTGCCCAAGCCCAGAGTTCAAGCCCCACAACCACCACCACCAACAACAACAACAGCAAAAACAGAAAAAGTAGGAGTTCCCATCACTACTCTGGAGACTGGAGCTGGCTTAGAGCAATGTTGTTATTTTCACCACTCATCTGAATGGCCTTTACTTCCTTTTCCAAATGGTGCAAAAGCGAATGTGATTCACGAGGGATTGAAGGCAGCAGGCTTGGTCTAACAAGTCACTGAAAGGTGCCATGTGCAATAATTTTGCTTCATTTGCCACGGCTGATTTTTAACATGGATTGACCTCAATGAGGTCTGGGAAGGAGGTTTGGATCATGTAGAAGAGCTAGCAAAGAAGGGATGAGCCTTGAAGCTTTTCCTGATGTTAAAGAGCAACAGTGAAGTAAGATCCACCTTAACCTTCTGAAATATCTATTTTTGTTTGGTTGGGTTTTTGTTTCGTGCTGGGACTGGGTCTTGAACTCAAGGCCTGGGCACTGTCCCTGAGCTTTTTCACTCAAATCTGTTGTTCCATCACTTGAACTACACCTCCACTTCCAGCTTTCTGCTGATTAACTGGAGATAAAATTCTCTTGGATTTATCTGCCCAGGCTTCAAACTGTGATCCTGAGATCTCGTATCTCAGCTTCCTGAGTAGCTAAGATTATAGGCATGAGCCACCGACATCTGACTACCTTCTGAACTATCTGATGGCTTTTGCACAGCATGTTTGTGTCACTGGAGAAATACCATGCATCTTAAAAGCATTTTTGTGGAGAACATGTTGTTTTGTTGATCGGTAAACCAGAAGCTTAAGGAAAAAAATTCAAATCCCTTATTTATCCCAGATGTCTTCTGGAAACCCAATGTCCTAAACTTGGGAGCCATTTCAGTGCTGGGTATGGTACTAACCGATTTGGACTTGCCTTAAAAAAATATAGGAATAGTCTTCACACTTTACAATTCATTCACTACTTTGCTAATCATAAAATTAATTTTTAAAAATAGCTGAACAAAACCCAAACAATTGATGATTCAGCCCACGTCTAAAATCCTTTCAAAAGATGTGGGTTTAAATGTAAATGCAGATGAGAGAAGTTCATGAGAGACAATGGAAATGCGGGGTAGTATTGAAATTATTAGTCATGGATTTTTGAAATGCAAGATAATGTTGCTTGTAGCAGTTCAATATTAATCTCCTTTCACTTAGGGGATTTTCTCTCACACACGTGTGTTATTCTGATGTCAGAAGGAGCAGATCTCTTTTTCTAAGAAACAAAAGGGAATCCATCCTGTCTCTCCCTGGGATGGGCACACATAATTTGAGCTCAACCATTTGGACTCATGGCATCAGGAATTTGAATCTCAGAGAGGATGAGAAATAGGCCACTCATCCAGAGCAGAGACTGAGCAGCCACTTGGCAGTGGCTGTGACTGGTCTTGCTGCCTGGTCTCCCGGGTGCCCTACCTTCTTGCTGGTTGTACTGGCTTAGTGCTTATTTCTCCATCCTCCTAGCAACTTTCTGAGCCCTTATGCCCTCCCAACAAATTCCTTTGGCTCAAGACAGCCAGAATGACTAAGATATAAATAGCAAATTACTATGAAGAAGGCTGTTGAAATGGTATAAAAATAAAAAGTATCCGAAGACATATGCTCAAGAAAGGGCAGGATTTCAGAATATGTGAACCACAGTGAGATATTTCTGGATCAGTATTCCAGTAGGAGCTTCCCAAGCCCTGAGGCAGATCTCAAAATCAGACAGGAAAGAGTTAAATTCTCCCCCCCACACACACCAAACTGAGGCACAAGCCAGGCACCTGTGGCTCATGCCTGTAATCCTAGCTACTCAGGAGGCTGGGAGCTGAGAATCAGGATTCAAAGCCAGCCCAGTCAAGAAAGTTCTTGGGACTCTTATCTCCAATTAATCACCAAATAGCTGGAAGTGGAGCTGTGGCTCAAGTGAGGCTTTTGTTTGTTTGTTTGCTGGTCCTGGGGCTTGAACTCTGGGCCCAGGAGCTATCTCTGAGCTTCTTTTGCTCAAGGCGAGCACTCTACCACTTGAGCCGTAGCACCACTTCTGGGGTTTGTTTTGAGTAGTTTATTAGAGATAAGAATCTCATGGACTTTCCTGCCTGGGCTGGTTTTGAACCTCGATCCTCAAATCTTGGCTTCCTGATAGCAGGGATTACAGGTGTGAACCACCCATGCCCAGAATCCCTTGAGTTTTTGACAAACCGAAATTTAATGTGAACAATTTGGTAAGTTTAGAAGAGTTGAACAACAAATTAGCAAAGGAAGGTGAGGCATTATAGCAAACACAAAAGCAGCTACATCCCCCTCCCACTAGATAGCCTCCTTAAGGATAGGGAAGAGGTGGTAAAACTTCAGTGGTAGGTGAAGAGAGACCTGCCCTGTGGGAGCCAGCACCAAGAAGAGCATTGGGTCTGTCGGGAGCCAGAACTGTGGACAAAACACAGTGGCTCCTGAAGGTGTGCTGTGGACATAGAGAGGACAAGAAATAAACTGACTCTCTTTCCTCCTGTTCTCCACCTTCCCAGGTGCATCTACTTGGAAATCAGGTGATAAAATCTAGAGAGGATTTCATCAGAGAGCAAACAGGCGTTGACCCCATAGAGATGGAGCTAGATGTCCTCCTAGCCAGCAAGAATGCTGCCATATTAAAAGGTAGGCTCTGAGAAGGAATTGAATGGCATGGGTGAAGCCAGGGCCATCTAGAAGACACTGGTCACTTGGGTTTCTATTTTTGGCTGCTGTTACAAGTTAGGACAAATGCAATAGCTTAAAACACAAATTCATTCCATAGGTCAAAAGTCTAAATTTAGTTTAGACTTAGTTTTTGAAGCTTCGAGAAGCATCGAAAGAGCCTGCTGAGGGTTTTTGTGTGTTTCCTTGCTTTTTGTTGCTGTTGTTTCTTTTGTCTTCTTCAGTTTCTAGAGTCCACCAGCACTTCTTGGTTTACAGCCCCTTCTTTTAAGCACTCCAGCCCCTTGCTTCTGTCATTATATCTGTTTTGACTTTTACTTTCTGCTCACCTCTTATAACCACTTTTTCGAACTAAATGGAATCTTCCTGGATAATCTAGGATGATCTCCATTTCAAGATCTTTTCATGTCATCACAACTGCAAAGTCCCTTTTGCCATATAAGGTCAGCTAGTCCCAGAACTAGGACATGAAAGTTTTTGGAAAGCCATTCTTCGGCCTACCATGTGATGATCCTGGGAGTTGAGTCAACTGCATAGTATTGTTTGGGATTGGGATAGGCAACTAATTTACAATTCTATCCTGAGATCCTATTTGTAAACTAGGTTGTTACAGTTTGCATGCGCACAGTGAGGCCGCACAAAAAAAGAAATCTGAAAGGGGCACTCAAAGAAGGAGGAAGTACTGTGGAACAATCACTATCTTCAATCTAGACTTCAGTTACCCAGTCCAGCACCAGTGGCAAGATCTACACAAAAGCACACTCCATTGGGGACATTTTGTCATGTCTCTGGATCAGCCATATAGCTCTAACTACATAGACTGTGAAAAATGTGAGCATTGTAGAGAATCCAAGTGGTCAGAAAGTCCATAGTGCTGTGTTCTACCTGCTGTGAAGAATAAGAAAAGGATCTAAAATTCAGTTATATACAAAACAACTGGCTTAGTCTGGATAAGAGCTTGAAAACTTCAGATTATCAGATGAAAGAATTGTATAAAATGGAAACTCTAAACCATCCCACTTGCAAAACAGGGCATTTGATGTTATTATTGTCATAGAAGCTGCCCCAGAAAGCTTACAATATCTTCCAATGACTCCAAAAGAATCCACTTGGATTTACTCATACCCCAACACCTCATGCTGACCTCAGAGCATTGATCAATAAGCAATCCCAGGCTGCTTGAGATAAGGATGCTATTGTAGGGATTATTACGCTAAAAAACGTCAACTCACCTGCAGAAGAACTGAGCACAGTGATATAAATTATAACCAAACCACACACAGTATGAAGCTTGTATGTTAAGTATAGGGACATTTAATGAACACTTGACAGTGAAAGTATATGCTGTGCCAAAGAGATTTTAATCTATTAGGAGCAACTGAAAGGTAAAAGACTTTTAACTGAAAATGTATACTTGAATTTAGGCTTCTCATTTTTAAAAAATGAGAGAAATGGACCTAGCTTAGAAACAGCATTACACTGCTTCAAATACCTTAATAATTTCAGTTCACGTGATTTATAAAAAAAATTAAACTAATTGTGGAAGATGTTGCTTCTGGTTACAAACTGACTTTTTAGGCATTTAATGGGCTTATAAAGAAATGTATCCATCTGAAAGCTTGAAATGAAAGAGAGAAAGGGAAACCAGGATAAGTAGGTCGGGATAAGAAGTGGCAGACATAACATGTGGCAGATAACATGTGACCCGTCATGGAACTCCTTGCTCCCAAATTGCCTCGGGTTCCTGATCAAATGCTTCATCTTCCCATAATGCCCTGGGCTCCTGCTCAGCCAATGAAAAGAGCTGGAATGTGCATGCCCAAGCAATCAGTACAAAGCCCAGGGTAGGAGATATGAGAGGAGCCCTGTGCTATTATAGCCACCCTCCAACAGAACTTCATTGGCCTTTCTCTTAGCGCCCCTCTCTGAATGGAGAGTTTTGCTACTTTCCTTCCATGGCTTTCCTTTCACTTTCAAATAATTTTACTCTGTTTACAAAGACAGAGAAAGGAAGGAAGGAGGGGAGAAGGGAGGGAGGAAGGGAGGGAAGGAGGAAAGGAAGAGAGGGAGGGAAGGAGGGAGGGAGGGAGGGAGGGGAGAGGGAGGGAATGAGGGAGGGAGGGAGGGGAGAGGGAGGGAATGAGGGAGGGAGGGGAGAGGAAGGAAATGAGGGAGGGAGGGAGGGAGGGAGGGAGGGAGGGAAGGAAGGAAGGAAGGGAGCATCTTATTTTTATTAATAAAGTTTACAATGTTGAAGGGAATTTATTAACTAAGTTCATAGATGGATTTTTATTGCTACAGATGCTTAGAAATGTTCACCATGAGTGGATCAAATACCACAGACCCTCTTGCCTTTATTTTATGAGATTTTTCTAGACTTATAAATAACATAATAAGATTTTTTAAAATTGAAACAGAGAACTTACAGTAGGCAAGGTTTAAATTTTGTTATCTAATCATGCAATTTAATTTTAAACCTAATTGAGTATAGATCGTGTTTGCTGTTGAGAGCTTCCCTCAGATATGAGAAAATATACATTGACAACTTGCACACATACATTTGAAAGATCTGGGCATCCAATGTTCTCCTTAAGAGGAAATAAGTTAACTATAGTAACATAAATGGAAGTTTAGAGAAAGCTGTTCAAAGTATCATTTTCAATGCACAAGATTTTTGGTATGTTGTAATTTATGCCTCTACTTGTAAGCTGGCCTTCACCCAAAGTGTACCTTTCATTCCAAAGTGAACTCTACCAAATCAATCTGTTTGCTTGTTTTCTGGCTATTTCCAAAACTTAGCTCTGAAATTCTCCACTTTCCCATTGACTAACCTCATCATGCTGTCTGCTTTGTAGTTTTCCTATGAAATCTCTAATACAGAGATTGATTTGCCTTCACATCTATGACTTCAATTGTATGGCTTGCTGAGCTTCCTTCTTAGAATTTTTATTTTTAGGATATTGCCTCTTTTTCTCATCCCTGGTATTTTGTTTTGTTTTCAAATCAATGTCTTATGAAATGCTTTGTGGCATTAGATGAAAATGCACTGCATTTTGTATTTGACTGGTAAAGACAGCAACAGACGAATGAAATGGATGGCATTTGTGTATTTTGGAGTATTTTGAGCAGGATGAACTTCCACTTGATTGCAAACCCAAAGTGATTGAGTCTCTTCTAATTTTTGAGGCAATAGGGAAAACAAATCTGGACTAAAATAGAGTCTGGAGCTGAGAGGCATCCTATTACCTGAGTATTAGAGCAGCCAACTAATGAATCCCACACAGCCCCGCCAATTCACATTTTCCAGGTCATCTGTCTTATGATTCCATGGTATAACTCAGGACAATTTATAGTTGCCTGTGGTTGCTTTTAGTGTGTATATTTGTTAGAGCAATGTGCTAAATAGCTCCAATTCAACTCATTTTTGCCAAGTTCTTCATGTGTGTATTTGGCCTTTTTGTCTCCATTATTTTGTGATAGGGAATTTAGTTGGACTCTAAGGTATCCTGAAATGGACAGATTATAGTCAAGATACCAAATATGCACATGTGGAATGAATGGGGGTTATTAGGTGTATTTGCTCCAATCCTGGTACTTCATTTGGGAGCATCAGTCTACATTATTTCCACTCATGCAAGATCCTTCATGCATAGTGTAGTACATCTCAAGATGAACTGCCTTTTCACAGAGAGCTTTTGTTTACAAAGAGCTTTTTATTACATGAATAGTCCAAGAGCTATACGAGCAAAGTTATCACTTCAGATATTTAGAATAATATGTTATTTGAGGAAACTATACTATTTTTGTTAATAATAATAATAATAATAAGCATGGGGTTACCCTGTAATCTATCAGTTCCATTTTTAGGAATACTCCCCAAAGAATCAAGAAAGAAGTTTGAATAAATTTTCATATACCTAGCAGCATTACTGCCCAAAGATGGTAATAACCAATAGAAGTTATCTATTGATTAATTAATGGGTAAACAAAATATACACTGTTTGTATGTGCAAAACATACACACAATGAAAAAAGGAAAATCTGGCACACACACACACAAATACTGTGTGACAAATATTGTAAGATTCTACTTGTGGGAGGCATCATTCTATGTCAAATTCATGGAGACAGTAAAATCATAGTGGCCAAGATCTGTGGTGACCAGGCAACAGGAGGCTATTGGTTAATAGGAATGGAGTTTTAATTTATGAAGACAGAAATAGTTCTGGAGATTTGTGGTGTTAGTAGTTGCACCTAACAATGGTAAAAATTTACACGTTGCTTACAATATAAAAAATTATTTTAAAAAATATGTTCAAGGCAGGTTGTTTTCTGCTGGATGCTGATCAGTGTCAGGGAAAAGGACATAAAATCAACTTAACTTTCCTCTCTCACAGAGGATGAACCTTGGGGAAAGTCAAATAGTAATAGGCATTTACACTTCTCTAACCAACACGCATGGTTTAACATCAGTTGTCAAGGGTTGAATCAATTGAACTTTCCTGTTCATAGCACACTAAGATTCGCTGTTAGCTTGACTTTACTGGTTTCCTCCTTTACATCTTGTGTTTCAAATACGTATGGGTATATATGTATTGTATATATGTGTGCATATATATTTGTATAATTGATGTTATACTACACATCTCACCATTTCCCATTTTTTAACTTAACACATGTGTGAGAGAGATTGAGAGAGAGACAGAGAGACAAAGACAGAGCGAGATAGAGAGAGACAGAGAGAGAGTGATATACTGGACTTAGGCAACCTCCCTTAGCTTTTGAGCTACACTTTTACTTTCAGCTTTTTTGCTGGTTAATTGGAGACAAGAATCTCTCAGATTTGTCTGTCTGGGCTCCCTTTCATTGGTGATCCTCAAATCTCAGCCTCCTCAGTAGCCAGGAATACAAGTATGAGCCAATGATGACCAGCACTTGACATTTTTCTTACAGCCCTGTCCATGCTGCTTTATGTAGTTCCTGTCTGCTGGTTCTGGCTGTTGGTATTATAGTCTATGAAAAGCTTCTGCTACATTTTATTTATTTCCTAGTGATAGGGAGTAGTCTGCCACACACACCTTAAAATAATACAGTGATTTGTAATCTGTGGATCTGTGGATAATTTTCTCTGGGCTTATGTTCCAGAGTATTTATATAATGAATTTTACTATTTTACCAACTACTTTCAGAATGGTCACTCTGGTCTTTTGCTCCTGCTAGCAGAGCCTGAGAAAACCATCTTCCCTTGTTCTTGTCAACATGTTAACATTAGTTATTATCTGATTTATTAAATATTTGCCAACCTATGTGTAGCACAAAAGGGAATTTCATCTCCTTAATATATGCTTTCCTCTAATTACTAATGAGGTTAAACATCAACTAGTCATTGCCATTCTGGTTTTTCCCTTCTACACATTGCTTATTCATATCATTTGCTCCATTGAAGCTCCAATAGTTTAAAAAATATATTGGTACGAGCTCTTTGAAATATTAATCTTTCATGTTTTCTGACATTGACAGTATTTTTGTACTCTTTTTTATTTTTTTTTGCCGGTCATGGGGCCTGAACTCTGGGCCTGGGCGCTGTCCCTCAGCTCTTCAGCTCAAGGCTAGTGCTTTACCACTGGAGCCACAGCTCCACTTCCGGCTTTTTCTGTTTATGTGGTGCTGAGAAATCGAACCCAGGGCCTCATGCTTGCAAGGCATGCACTCTAACGCTGAGCAACCTTCCCAGCCCCTGTACTCTTTTAATTGACATTAAATTTTCCGTTGGTGTTACTCATTGAACAGGAATTCTTAATTTTAATGTAGTCAAATCCATAATTTTTACCTCATTCTTTTGTACCTTGGAGATGCTACTTGGAAATCTATTAATACTTAAAGGCTTAGAGATTATCTCTGTTCCTTTTCTATGTTTTTAAGTCATCTAAAGGGTATCTATATGTGTAAGAGGAATTAGAAATAAACTTTATTATTCTTTTTTTTTTCCCAGTTATGGGGGCTGAACTCTGGGCCTGGGTGCTGTCCCTCAGCTTTTCAGCTCAAGGCTAGTGCCCTACCACTTGAGCCACAGCATTACTTCTGGCTTTTTTCTGCTTATGTGGTGCTGAGGACTCGAACCCAGGGCCTCATGCATGCAAGGCAAGCACTCTACCACTGAGCCAACTTCCCAGCCCCAAACTTTATTATTCTCCATATATGAAAAAGGCCAGAATATTCCTCCAAGCCAGAATTTTCTATAAGGAACTAGTTTTGTGAGATAATATATAGGCAAGAAAAATTTAGTTATATGGTCAAATAATTTTAGAATAAATCTGGGTGAACAATGGGAAATTCTTCCTATACTTCAAATCTTTTCTGTCTCTAACATGCCAATATATAATATTCAGGAAAACCCTGAGGCAGAATTGAGCAAAGTACCAGTCAGTGTACTAGTCTGCCCCATCGGCAGAATTTGTGCAACCCTCAAGAATGTTTGTTACCCCTTTTAAAAGTGTTGTTTAAAAGGAAAATGAAGAAGAATGTAAAGCTTGACTGGATTGAGAGATGCCTTAGGGATTAGTAAAGAACACTTCTGGGTGTGTCTGTGAGGGTGTTTCCATGGAGGATTGGCATGTGAGCCAGCAACTAAGGGGGCAAGAACTGCCCTGAATGTGGGCAGCACCACATTCTAAAAGGCTCAGGAGACGCTGGAACAAAAGTGGAAGCAGAGAAAGCCAGTAAGCACATGCAAGCTCCATCCTTCCTAAATAGCTATTGCTGTTGAGGCCATCCATGGAGAGGAGACTCCAGTTTCTTTAGCCTTTCGATGAAAACTCCTACCAGTGACTCCCCAGGGGCTCCCAGGCTGACAGTCTTGGACTGGGGCAGCTTAGTTCCTGACTCTTGTACTTACGCTTCCAGATTCTGGAACCAAGCTACTGGCTTCTCCACATATACAGCATGCCATCCACCATTGTTGATCTTCCAGCTTCCAATCATGTAAGCTAATCCGCTCCTTCGGCCTTTCCCTCTCACTTTCTCTCCACCTCCCCCCACACTCCTTCTCTCCCTTTCCTTTACCCTCTCCTCCTCCCTCATATACACGTGTGTGTGTGTGTGTGTGTGTGTGTGTGTGTGTGTGTGTGTGTGTGTGTGTGTGTATTTACTGTCTGGCCTTATACAGAAAAAGTTTGTAAATTTCCAGTCTATATTGCTTTGAGAAGCACAGTCGAGTTACGTCTTACGGGATTAATATTCTGCAGCACAAGGACCAAGAAGTATACCTGAGCCAGATGGACCCAGTAGAACACACTATTAACAAAAGTATAAATCTGAAAATTTTCCCATTAATTTAAAAGCTGTAGAGTCATGAAATTGTTAAAGGTTTAATTGATCTTGTTCATTATTCAGTCCCATCCTTCTAGCCAGTGTTAATCCAATTGTGAAAACATCTGGCCTTCCTCTCTATTTATACAGTCATGGGAGAAAAACACCTCTGCAAACACAGCTCCACACACTGCGTTGCTCTTCCCCATGACCGCTCTGCCTCCCACACCTCCACTTCAGTCTATTTGTGCTCCTACTTCAAACCACTCGCTCTGAACCCTAAATTCCATTTTAATTTTTCCATTACATCAAAGTTGCCAAAAATACTCCATTGACAAATCCTATGCATAACAGTTGGCTCTCTTCTTTTTCTGAAATTGTTTTTTTAAAGGATTTATCTAGGATCATTTTCTTTTGATGTAGCTTTCAATATACTTTGAAAACAACCCATTAAGAAATATTTGCTGTGTTAATTTGTAATAGCCACAAAAGAATTATAGGATAGGGTAAAGAAATAATATAAAAATTATTGGCCTAAGCTGAGTGCTCACAGCTCACGTCTATAATCCTAGCCACTTAGGATGCCAAGAACTGAAGATCATAATTTGAAGCCAGAACAGGCAGAAGACTGTCAAACTTTTGTTTCCAATTAACCACACAAAAATACCCAGGCCCTGAGTTCAAGCCCTGTGACTAGCATTAAAAAGAAAGAAGAAAAGGGGAAGGAATAGAGGGAGAAAAAGGAAAGAAAGAAGGAAAGGAAGAAAAGAAAGAGAAAGAAAGAAAGAAAGGAAGGAAGGAAGGAAGGAAGGAAGGAAGGAAGGAAGGAAGGAAGGAAGGAAGGAAGGAAGGAAGGAAGGAAGGCCAGGGTATAATGTATAGAGGTTTTAAACATGCTTATTCTGTTTAAAATGTTTATTCTGTTACATGGGCTTAGATTTTGTATACCCCCACCTGCATAATTCAGCTATTAAAGTCCTGACTCCAATATGAAGTTATATTAAGCGGTGGGGGCTTTGCTAGGAGATCAGATTGTGAGGGCTGAACCCTATGGATGGAACAGATACCAAAGTCCCAGGGAGCCCTTGCTCTTCTCCCACCGTGTGAGAAAACAAGAAAACAATCGTTTTCTGATGGGACTCAGGAAGAGGGACAATCAACCTGATTTTGATGAGTCACTGATCTTGAACTTCCAGCTCCAAAAATAAGTGTCTACTGTTTATAAACCACTAGCACCACCAGTATTTGGTATAGCAGCCTGTATGGGGGGAATGCCATATGAAAATATTATATTCCTTTTAAAGAAAAACTTTGAGAAAAGATACAGAGCATTTAGAAAGTTCTCCCAAAATTGAATCCAAACTGATCAGATGCTTAAAAAGAAGAATTCTGTGTTTTGGTGTGCATATGTGAAGCAGTGTCTTTTAAGTTTGGGCTAGAGTCAGTAACTTGTGCATATATCCCTGATTTTTATTTTCTTTGATTGTTAGAGTATATTAGTTGTACAAAGGGGTCTCATAGTATTTCTATACACGAATATAATACATTTTGATCAAATTCATAGCCTTTATTACTTTTCCTTATCCCTTCACTCTCTTTTGAAAATCATTTTTAGTGAGTTTCATTATTCTATTTTCATGCATGCAAATGAAGTGCTTTGATCATATTCACACTCTCCTTTCACCCTCTTCCATTTCCCTGGTACTTACTTCCAACCAGAACCTGTTTTTTTAAATTTTTGTCTTTCATTTTAAAGGGTAGATCTACATATGAGTGAGAATATGCAATATTTCTTTCTCAGTCTAGATTATTTCATGTAACATAATAGTCTCTTGCCCATTTATTTTCTTGCAAGTGACATGATTTCATTCTTCATGGCTGAACACTTCTCATATGTATCATATATATTTCTGTGATATATAATTTTCATAATATATGATACATATGTGATATATATGTACTATATATTATACATCTATGACATATAAATGTAATCTATATGCATCATGGTTTCTATGTATGTATTTATGCATCACCTTTTAAAAATTGAATCTCCAGTTATGGAGCACTTAGCAACTATGTTGGTTCTAATGCTTGACTATTGTGAATACACCTATAATAGGCAAAAGTATTTAGGTATTTCAATTATATGCAGACGAATGTTCCTTCAGATATAGGCCCAGGAATGGTTTACAGGATCATATAGAGGAATCTCATACTGATTTAAACTATAGTGTCTGCACTGACTTGCATTTTACCTAATAGTATATGAGGATTCCTTTTCCATGCGGTCTCACTAACATTTGTTTTTGTTTTTTACGTGATGATTGTCATTCTGACCGAGGAGAGATGGAATTTCAGTGTAGTTTTGATTTGCATTTCCATTACAGATAAGGATGTTTAACATTTCCGTGTGTGTGTGTGTGTGTGTGTGTGTGTGTGTGTGTGTGTGTGTGTGTGTGTGTGTGTTTATTGGTCATCTGATGTACTCCAGATTTAATGTGGTAAAGCTGTACTTGACTTCTGTGGTATTCTTTTCTGAAACCTATGCTGTCTTATCATTAGAAAAAGAGGACACCAACCTAGAGTGGAGGATATGCTACAAAACACTGAACTTGTATTTCTCAAAATTGTCAAAGAGCCAGGTGCTGATGGATCACACCTGTAATCTTAGTGATTCAGGAAGCTGAAATCTAAGTATCATGGTTCAAAGCTAGCCTAAGCAGGAAAGTTTATAAGATTCTTATCTCCAATTAACTACCCCAAAGCCAAAAGTGGAGTGATGGTTCAAGTGGTAGAGCACCATCCTTGAGCAAAAAAAGCTAAGGGACGGTGCCAAGGCCCTGTGTACAAGCCCCGGTACTGGCACACACAAAAAGAATCATCAAGGTCAATATGATGAGAAAAACAAGAAAAAGTTGTGAAATTCTCACCAGAAGAATAGAAGATACTACTACTGCTAATATAATAAAATAAATTATGTAATGTGGTATTCCAGATCTTGGGATCCTGGAATAAGAAGATTACTTTAAGGTAAAATTGGTGCTATCCAAATAAGGTCTGGAATCTAGTCAATAGTAACATATCAGTGCTGGTTTCCTAATCCCAAGTAAAAATAGTACAAGATGATAACATTTAACATCATCCTATCTGACCTTTTCTGCTTGTCTCAGACATATACTAGTAATTGCAAATAAGGGAAACCATGGCACCTATGTTTCTTTGGCTTACTTCACATAATATAATATTTTGAGTCTTTCCATTTCCTAACAAATGTGGCAATGTCATTCTTTCTGATGGAGGCATAGAATTCCATTGTGTATATATACCACATTTTCTTGATCCATTCATCCACTGAGGGGCATCTGAGTTGGTTCCATATCTTAGCTATGGTAAATAATGCTACAATAAACATAGTGGTGCTGGTAGCTTTAGAATGGACTTGTTTGTGATCATTCAGGTAAATGCCCAAAAGTGGGATTGATGAGTCATAGGGGAGCTCTATGTGGAGTCTTTTGAGGAACCTCCATACTATTTTCCAAAGTTTTTGAACAAGTTTGCACTCCCACCAACAATGCTCCATATGGACAATGGTGAATGGTGAAGGTATTAGGGAGTGTTAGGCTGTGAGGTGTGGACAGAGCACTTTAGGAGTTCAATACAGAGGGAGTCTACTCACTACTGAAGTAAGAAGTGCCATGGAACATAGAATGGGAAAGCAAGAGCATTACAGAGGGAGAGTCAACAATATAAAAGACCTCATGAAAGTGAAGGGCCAACCTGGTGGGAAAAGGTTTGAACAGGTAAGGAGAAGCTGGGTAATGATGGGAAAATAACTCAGAACTGACTATTCTGGGTGAAACCACTGATACATATTTGCATAGAAAAAGACCTTCCTGGGCTGGAAACACAGTTTAGTGGTAGAGTGCTTGCCTAGCATGCATGAAGCCCTGGGTTTGATAACTCAGAATCACATACACAGAAAAAGCCAGAAGTGGCACTGTGGCTCAAGTGGTAGATTGATAACCTTGAGTAAAAAGAAGCTCAGGGACAGTGCTCAGGCCTTGAGTTCAAGCCCAAGGACAGCCAAAAAGAGGAGGAGGAGGAGGAGGAGGAGGAAGAGAAGGAGGAGGGGGAGGGGGAGGAAGAGAAGGGGGGAGGAGGAGGAGGAGAAGGAGGGGGAGGAAGGGGGGAGGAGGGGGGGGAGGAGGGGGGGAGGAGGGGAGGGAGGAGGGGGGGGGAGGAGGAGGAGGAGGAGGAGGAGGAGGAGGAGGAAGAAGAAGAAGAAGAAAAAAACACCTTCCTTGGTCAGAGAAGAGAAAACCTGATGAAAAATCATCTGCAGATATCTTAGTCATTTAAATAAGTGAGAGAGGCAAATCATAAATAAAAAATAAATGTCTTTCCAAGTGTCCATAATATCTAGTCTATGATCTTTACACAGTAGGTTTTCATCATGGTCAAGGAGTGTTAAGTTAGAACAATGCAGTGAGTTTTGGCTGAGGAAGCATTAAGCTTTAGACTATGTCATGAAGGCAGCTGTGGAATCTCTTACAATGAAGAGACCATCAGATCACGCTGGAAGGCTGGCATGTGTTCACTGTGGAATAATCTTTTGTTTCACTTTCCTACAAAATCTAGGGCTTTGTGGTTTGAAAAACATTTTTTAAGCTTTAGATCATGGCTTCTAGTAGGGAAAAAAATCAATGCTTATACAGGATTCTCCCATTTAGCTTGTCACTTTTACATTCTTAGGTCAAGCTGGTGAATGTAATACCAAAAAAAAGATAGAATGTCCTTCTCAGAGCTATGGCAGGACAAGAAAAAACATGCTGCATGTCCCCTATGTTGATTGACCTTTGGACCTTAGTCTGACCTACAATCCTAGTGTAACAGCTTTACCATCTGTTAACTAGATTGGAGTCAATCACTGTTATTCTTAATGTATTCTAGGTTACAGTTGCTGTTGGCAATGGACAGCCTGTTGCCAAGAGCAAGATCAGGCTCAGAGGCAGAGAGATAGCAATCTCTACTTGAAACTCAGGTGATTTGGGTCTCAGAAACCTTGCCATTATAAAGCGCATCCATTACAAACCACAGCCACTGAGATTATTTATAGCAATCATATATAATTAGATATTATACTGGCATGTGTTTGGAGAAGTGGGTTAAATTCTTTTTTTATTTTTATTTTTTTTGTGAACACACTGTACAGCGGGGTTACAATTACATGGGCAGGTTAATGCGTACATTTCTTATCAAGCATTGCAGCCTCCTCCTTTGTTTACCCTTCACATCCCTTCCCAGCCTCCCCTCCACCCATCCTCCCCGTTAAATTCTTATATCACCTCAATTGGATAATATTTCTGTTAGAGAACATTGATGATAAGAGTTGGAGATAGCTTTCATTCCTATGGATAAAGAAAATCTTAGACAAGACTCAAGCATTCTAAGTTGATGTGGGAGGGGGGATTTCAGGAGTTAGTTTAGTCTTTTTTTTTTTTAGTACTGGCTCCATATAGTTTGAGCTCTGGGCTTCACAGTTACTAGGCAAGCTTTCTACTGCTTGAGCTATGCCTCTGGCCTTTTTTGCTTCAGTTTTTTTTTAAAAGGGTCTCATTTAGTTTTGCCTTGCCAGCCTGAACCTCAGTGGTCTATTTTACATTTTCTGCACAGCTGGGATGACAAATGGGTGCCACCACATCCAGCTCTTTCTGCTGAGATTTATACTCTCGAATTTTTTTATTTGGGAAGGCCTGGCATTGTGATCCTCTTGTTCTCTTCCTCCTGAGCAGCTACAATGAGAGGAGTGAGCCACTGGTGCTCATAAATGGATATGATTTTGCCCTAAGAGATGTATTCAACTGGCAGGGAGGGACCTTGTGGCTGTAGTGAGGTAGCTTGATTTTTCCACTTTTGCCCGTTACCTCCCTTCTTGCCTAAACAGCATTTCTCGGCCACTATAGCAATAGACAATGCTGCTATTTTTGCCTCTAGTTAGAGCACTTTCCCACTGACTCCCTGGAAAGCAAGGTCTACCTTTCTGTTTTATGCTGGTGAGTGGGAGGAGAGTGTGAAGGAGGTAAAAATTGTGAGGCTCTAGCTCACCATTCTCCTTGGCCCTTAGACTAACAAGGCAAGAGGTACCATTGCCACTGACCTTCCATTCTCTATGTGTGAGTCATAGTACCATCTTACTGGACGGGCCTCTCAATCACCTTGGGGGGAGACATTTCTGCGTTCTGTTTTCCTTCTGGATTTCTTTCTATATTCTGCCTCACCTCCTCTTCCAGATAATATTCTTTTCCTTCTTACCTTTAACATTCTTATAAATTTGTGGACATTTTTGATCCCCACCGGTGGAATTTAATATATTATTGTTGTTGTTGTTTTTTCTAGCACTCAGGATTGAAGGCAGGGCCTTGCACATTCTAACAGAGTTCTCTACTACTTGAGCAATACCCCCAGCTGTTTTGTTTTTATTTTGTTTTAAAACAGGGCCATGCTGCCTTTGGGCCTGGGCAAAAATTTATAATCATCCAGCCTCCATCTCTGGAGTAGCTGGGACTACAGGTATGTACCACTACTCCTGGCTATGCTTTTCATGATTCTTCTGTTTTGTTTTGTTTTTTAATAGTTGTAGATCCTGTTCCTCCCCCACGCTATAACTCATTTCACTGTATTTGATTCCTGTGCCCTGCATCTTGTATATACATTTTTCTAATGTGGGAAGGGGAAGGGAAATAACAAAATGCTGAAATAAGGATACAGGTTGACCCATTATAACAATGAGATGTACGAGACACTATGTTGAAAACGAACTTTACAACTTTGGCTGGGGTGGGGGTGGTAATTTGGGGAGGTGGGAAAGGAAAGGATGGTAGGGGAAAAACAAAGAGGAGGTAACAATGCTGGATAACAAATGTACTCATTACCTTACTCATGTAACTGTAACCTCTCTATACAGTATTTTTACAATAAAAAAACGTATATATATAAAAAAGAAAAAAAAATAGTTGTAGATCCTGGATAAACCCACAGTTTATATAGTTATATCATTTATTATTAAACACCTACTATGTACCAGGAACCTTTTCAGCTTTATCTGTAATCTGCACAATAGCACTTCAAAGAATATATTCTTCATCTTACATCGAAGAGGAACAAGCAGTTTTTGAGAGGTTAGGCAAGGTATGTGGCTGGTTTGTAGTATAGCAGTGATTCATACCCAGATGCTTGCTTCTTCTACAGGCTATTGTGCTTATATTTTATAAAATATTATATTTTAAAAATATTTTATATTTTAAAACTCCTGTGAACCATATGGATACAAGCGGGCCCTCCCAGATGACCACTAGAAAAAGATAGCCAGAGCCATCCCGGTAAGGAATTAGAAATTAAGGCTGATTTCCTATAGTCAGAAGTTTCTGTTAAATCAGACAAGTAATTTACCAAGTCTTTTCAAGTCCACAATACTACAGCACAAAATGGCTTTTCAATCTGATACCCACTTTATTTAATCTAAATTCATTACATCCAAAGTTGGCTTCACTTAAACTAGGGGTGGCCAAAAGGTATCATCTTTCTTACAAACTGTGATTGCTGCTATTATCTACCCAGAACGCTATGTTTGGAAAGATCCTTTAGCCCTCTCTGGGATAAATGGGAAAAGGGCCAAAAAGAAGTGCAGTATGTCTCCTAGACATGAGAATTTGACAATCTACTAGAAACACTGTCTGAGATTGCTTAAAATATTGAATAAAATTGACTCTCCATGAGAACATGTTTTAAAGATAAAAAAATTGAACTAAAAATCTGAAAGTTAATGGAATAAATACCCATACATGAAATCCTAGGAACGCTGTCATATTACAATTTGTACAATTATTTGTATGTTTGTCTTTGCTTTAAGAAATCTCTCTATGAGATTTGGACATAGAAGACACTGGGAACTTCTTCTTTTCCCTTGTTTTATTTCAACCTCATTATTTGTAAGCACCATTGAATATTATAATAAGAAATACAAATTGTATCATTAGCAGTGAATGAGTTAACACAATGGACACTAGGCATTGCCAGAAGCAGTGATGAAGTATATTGGATCCAACTGTCAGAAATGGGAAATAAACTCATGTGTTTCAGAAAAATTCTTTGTATGAGAGCCAGTCACTGAAGGTAGAAGATGATAAGAGACCAAAGAAAGAGCATACAGATAGGAGTTTATACAGAATGCAGTTTATTAGGGACTTGCAGACAGAAAAAAATGTTTTTGATGACAGCAAAACTGGAGGATATGTGAACACCAAGGTAAAAGGGAAGGGTTTTCCATGCTAAGCTGGATAAAGGAAAACTACAGCCAATCATAATATATTAGTAACCTCTCAAATATCAGTGAAAAATAGTGTAGGTAGATCATGACATTCTCAGCTGACTATCTTAATGACTTTATTTATCCTACAGGGTTGGAATGAAGGCCAGGATCACTAGGGGGAGGGGCATGGCAAAATGGTTGTTACAACAAAATGGCAATAGTCATGTTAATCTGGGTTCCTGTATCATTTAACCAGAATCTGGAGGACCCAAGTCTTAGAATGTTGGTAGGATTCGGATTCCACATTTTCCTCACTTGCTCAATAAATGTATATTTTAAAAAATGTATATAAGCCTGCAATATGTTCTATCGTAGGCACCAAGGACACAGCAGTGAACAAAGCTGGCAGAGATCCTTCTTGTAAAGGAGACAAGTTATAAACAGATACCTAATGTGAGATGGATGAATATTAAATAATACCTATTTACTAATACTACACATTTTATAATATATTGTAATATTAGATAAATAAATATTTTATGTATTAAACTGGAGTGATAGACAAGTGTGTGAGTAAATGCTTTCAATACAATGTTTGTGAAGAGACTTCTGAAGAAGAAACCTTTCATTTGAGTGAGTGAGAAGAGGATGCGAATTATCTAAAAATCAGAGGGATGAACATTCCAAGTGAAGGCAGTTGCTGCTTGGGCAAAGTGCATATCTGAGGACCAGGACAAAGGTTCATGTACCTGGAGAGAGGGGGAAGAGGTATACACAGCAGTTGAGATGCAGCACTGTGGAGAGATTCAGGACAAGTTCTAAGGGTGAGATCAACAAGGTTTGCTAATGGGAAAGAAGTTCAAGAGAAGAAGCAAGGAAAACTCTGGATTCTGGTGTCAATGTTGACAAGAACAGGGTCAAGTACAGGCTTCAGTTAGGGATGGAAATAAGACTTGTTTTGACCATGTTAAGTTTGACATTTATTATAAAAGTAGGCAGAAATGTCAAATAGGTGATTGGATATATGGTTCTGGAGTAAAAGAGAAAGTCAACATTAAATTTACATGAGCTACATATAGATTAGCCAGATACAGATTTATAGATCAACATAGATAGATAGATAGATAGATAGATAGATAGATAGATAGATAGATAGATAGATAGATAGATAGATAGATAGATAGATAGATAGATAGATAGATAGATAGATAGATAGATAGGAACATAAGTATTTACATAAGTGGTTGGATAAATGGATGGATGGATGGATGATAGGTAGTTATAAACAAATATAGTATAACCTGACTATTGAAGCCATGGTATGGAATGAAACCACTCAAGAAGAGTGTGTATATAGAGAAGAGAGCCTAAGACATAAACCCCAAGTTTTAGTTTAGAGGAGAATGAGAAACCAGCAAACAAGTCTGAAGTGGCTAGTTAGCCAGACAGAAAATCAGGAGATCATAGTGTCAAAGGAGTAACTAAAGGAAACCATCTTTCTTTGTAGAAGGAGGGAGCAGTCAGTTAGTTCAAATTATGATGAAATGGAAAACAGAGATGTGACCGCTTAATTTAGCAAGATGGTGGCCTGTGGTGTCTTTGTCAAGAGCAATCTCAATCAGGCGAGAGGGCAAAAATCTCAATTGGATTGGTTAAAAGAAGACCAGAGTATAAGGAAACAGAGACAGAGGCCACAGGGAAGTCTCATAAGAATTTTGTTGTCATAGGGAATAGGCTCAAGGGAAGGTTTACTAAAGAAGCTATTAAAACAGGTCTATATGACATGCTTAGATCAGCTGACACTGATGCTATATGCTGATCTAAGGAAGGGTTGATGGGATCCACTTATCTCTTCTTAAAACAGGCTGCTTCCCTTTTCCTACTAGTTTATAATGACTTCAGAATGGAAGTCCTGTCTGGTTCATTCTTTCGTAGAGAAAGAAAGGCTTTGTTACAAGATCCAAGGGGAAGGGATTTCAGGACCATCCTTATCCTTGTGGTAGCCACAGTGGCTAGCACAGTGCGCGGAGCATGGGAAGTGCTCAGTAAGCATTATGGAATTAAATGACTGCTTCTAGACTGAGTATACAAACACAAATATTGAATGAATCTGAGGTTCTGTAGGAAAATTTGAATCATGAGCTGTTTTTCCTCTTTTGTTCTCTTCAGTTCTATAAACTTGCTCCTGAAACACAGACAACATACTTAAGAAATGCTAAATTGAATAATCACCTAGAAAAACACATTTCTTGCAAAGGAATCCACCTAGTTATTTCTAAGTCCCACTAGGAGGGATTTAAGTTTTTTTAAATACTCTTTCAGTTTTCTAAAATGCTCTTAGTTTATGAGATTTTTTTTTAACTGTTACAAAGTGTTCTCATGTTTATCATCTCATCCTTTTGTCAATTCTCAAGGGACTTTCAGATAGAATTATAGAAACAGAGGCCTAGGTTTTATTATTTTGTTCAAATTCACACAGGTCACTGGTACAGAGCGGAATCTTGACCTCCAATTTCCTGGCTTTCCATTCAATGAATTAGTACTTAAGCTCTCAATTGACTTTGTGCTTTTGACCACATATCCTGTGACTCATAAGATCCAGTCCTGGTTTTTTTCCACTTGTTTCATTTCTGTGAAAAGCAATAACAAATCTGTATTTCTGAGGACAGGACATGGTTCATTAGGCTTCTGCAAAGTTTTAACCTTTTCCAAGACCAGCAGCAGATGGAATGACCATAATGAGATTGACGTTGCTTAGGGGGGAACTATGAGTTGGACAGGATGAAGAGCATCCGGCCTGGAGGCTGAATCCTCAAGTGGCATTGAGGGTTTGTGGCATGCAGTCTCTGCAGTGGGCTGGCAGAGGGGGAAATGGTACTGTTCATCAAATCATAGAAGATGCTCCACTTTGAAAGGTGAGGTGGAGGCCTACCCCCCTCTTTACCAAGATTGTTAAACAGAGTCCTGTTTTTAAATTGTGTTGATTTGGGAAATGTTGGCATCACTCACCTGTTTCTTGTGACCAAGTTCTGCAACAGTCTTGACAGGCACAGGGTAAGTTTTCAAATCAATGTGGTCATAAGGCTATTTATTTTCTGCTAAGTGGAATCAGCGTAAGGATGAACTGATGACTTATACCGTGTGTGTCACAGATGCTGAGGGGGTAGATTTACCCATATCTATTTTTGGGACATACTCTCAGTCCTGTGTCAAGCCAGCCAATGAGTATAGTAAATTCAGTTACATAAGCCGTACAGTGTTTAGAGATCAGTAGGTTCATTTAAGATGGAGGAGGAGGAGGAGGAGGAAGAACAGGAAGAAGAGGAAGAAGAAGAGGAAGAAGAAAAGAAGAAGAAGAAGAAGAAGAAGAAGAAGAAGAAGAAGAAGAAGAAGAAGAAGAGGAAGAAGAGGAAGAAGAGGAAGAAGAGGAAGAAGAGGAAGAAGAGGAGGAAGAGGAGGAAGACGAGGAAGAAGAGGAAGAAGAGGAAGAAGAGGAAGAAGAGGAAGAAGAAGAAGAAGAAGAAGAAGAAGAAGAAGAAGAAGAAGAAGAGGAAGATGAGGAGGAGCAGGAGGAGGAGGCTGGGAAAGTGACCCAGTGGTCCAGTGGTAGAGCACTTGTCTCGCATGAATGAGGCTCTGGGTTCGATAACTCAGCACCACATAAGCAGAAAAAGCTGGAGGTGGTACTGTGACTTAAGTGTTAGCGTGCTAGCCTTGAGTTAAAGAGCTGAGGGACAACACCCAGGCCCAGAGTTCAGGCCCCACAACTGGCAAAAAAAAAAAAAAAAGATGACTCACAATGTGCGCTGTAATTCTAGGTACTCAGGATGCCGAAATCTGGTTCTCACAGTTCAAAGCTAGCTCAGACAAGAAAGTTCATGAGAGTCTGATCTCCAATTAGCCAGCAAAAAGGTTAGAAATAGAGCTGTGGCTCAAGTGGTAAAGCACCAGCCTTATACAAAAAAAATCTAAAGGACAGTGCCCAGGCTCTGAGTTCAAGCCACAGTACTAGCACCAAAAAAATATGTGAACAACTGGATTCTGTGTTGCATCATGGGGAAATATGGTTCTGTTTTTAAAAAAATCTTTATACTGAATGTCATAATATATAGTACACTTGAATATTTGACATTATCAAGAGCTCACTGTTCACAGTAAATGATGGTATCATCTAACTGTAAACTAGGAAGACATGTATGCATTTCTATATTTGATTTATACCTAATCATTAGGAAGTTTAATGGAAGAGCTAATTACTATTTTTATTAACCTTCTCTTTCTCCCTCTTCTTTCCTTCCTTCCTCATTCCCTCCTTTTCCCTCCTTCTTTTCCATGGAGCACATACTCTATGCCAGATTCTGCTATGGGTGTTGGGAATACAACGGTGAAGAAAGAAAATGTGGTCACTGGCCTCAGGAGATGACAGTGGAGGTGGCTAGCATGTGGTGGGTGGGGTGATTTGAGAGGTGGAGAGTGGTTATATTCCAGATGTATTCAATAAGTTGAATAAGTAGATCTGGTGATTTCTTAGGCATGGGGGTGGTAATGAGAGTGAGTAAGGAGCTTGTCCAAGGAAGAGCCAGCTGTATGGTCATCTATCTAGTGGGGAAAATGGAAGACAAACGTGTGGATTAAATCCAAGTGGAACATCTGAGTGAAATGATTATAAATTGGCCTCATTCTCTCCTGTGATCCTCTTAAATAATAGATAATATCGGAAAGGACTTTAGGGTCCCCAAAGGAAAATTATCATCTTAATGAGCCTTGCAGAATAACTTTCCTTTACCTGATCGCAATGACCATTCTCATCTTACCCATACCTGAGGGGTAATACGCTCAGACATCTAATGAACTGTCATTTGTATACTTCTTTTTTCCTTGGTATGTATTCTGTGCGAGCTTCCTGAGGATTAAGGTTGTATTTCACTCATTTTGTCACTGTAAGTCTAATATAGGGTGCGGCATTTAGGAGGTAACAAAAATTATTGTTTGACTGGCATTGTGAATTAGTCATAAAAATTCTCTACAGTGGACTTGAGTATCTTTTCCTAGTCTTCCTGTACATTTTCACTATCAGTATATATTTCTATATATTCAATATCTATTTCTATATATTGACTCCCCTCAGGCAATAGGTTGTGTCAGTCTTACCAACAACTCTATCTCTATCTATGTGGGGAAATTTCAAAAAGTGTTCTGTTGGAAAGAGAAGTGCAACATTTCTCAAAAGCATTTCTGAAAGCAGATGCCCCTCAGTAGATGAATGGATCGAGAAAATGTGATACACACACACACACACACACACACACACACACACACACACACACAATGGAATTCTATGCCTCCATCAGAAAAAATGACACCACCCCATTTGTTAGGAAATGGAAAGACTTGGAAAAAATTCTATTAAGTGAAGTAAGCCAGTCCCAAAGAAACATAGGTCCCATGGTTTCCCTTATTTGCAATAACTAGTATACATCTAAGACAAGCAGACAAGGTCAAAAGCTATGTACATATGACCATATAAGATGATGCTAAGCGAAATGAACCCAAGATAGGGACACAAGAGGTTTTATCTTTCTTGCTGTTGTTTTTAATGCACTTACAATGTACTATGTGATTCTTTTGTTTCTTTTGTAAGTTCTTCTCCCATGATATAATCCCTGTTTTCACTGTATTTGATTCCTGCATCTTGTATATGCATTTTAATTTGGGGAGGGGAAGGGAAATAACAAAATGCTGAAATAAGGATACAGGTTGACCCATTGTAACAATGAGATATACAAGACAGTATGTTGAAAATGAACTTTATGACTTTGTGGAGGGGGGGGAGTGGGGGAGTTGGGGAGGTGGAAGGGAAGAGATGGTAGAGGAAAAACAAAGGAGGGGGTAACAATGCTCGATAGGAAATGTACTCATTACCTTACTCATGTAGCTGTAACCCCTCTGTACAGTATTTTTACAATAAAAATAAATATTCAAAACAATTCTGAAAGCATTCTACAGATTACACAGCCAAGGAGAGAACAACAACAAAATGCTGCTGTGAAACATGGATGGAGGAGCCCTATGAGCATTGTTGAAGCTCCTTAGAAGATTTTTACATCTATACAAGCAGATCACCTTAAATCAGCCAGATTTGATTCAGCTATTAGACCCTGTGTTAATTCTCACAGGTGGCAAAAGTTGACCGATTTGACAAATGAGCACTTGAGTTTGAAAGGTTAGTGCCTTTTCCTTATTGGGTTTTTTTTTTTTTTTTGGTCCGGTCGTGGGGCCTGAACTCTGGGCCTGGGCGCTGTCCCTCAGCTCTTCAGCTCAAGGTGAATAGCGCTCTACCACTTGAGCCACAGCACCACTTCCGGCTTTTTTCTTTTTGCTTATGTGGTGCTGAGGAATCGAACCCAGGGCCTCAGGCATGCAAGGCAAGTGCTCTACCACTGAGCCACTTTCCCAGCCCTCCTTATTGGTTTTTAGCAATGTTCCAAGGAGCCTTGGGGATAGGAGTCATGGAAGCTCTGGGCATGCCAATAGATTGTGCTCCAATCTGTTGCTTCTGCTTTCATCTGAAGATGCTCATTTTTATTTGTTTACATAGCTAAGATTTCCTTTGAAGGACAAGTTTCACAGCTTAGGAGAAGAAAGAGAAAGCTTCAGAAACCTCTTTAACACAACAATCCTAAAATTGTTCTCCGAAAGCATTCTTTCCTAAGATTGGTATACCACTGGCATGCCGGTTAGCATTGGAAATCAACAGTTTGGCCCCATAGAACGTACTGAAACCTTGATCACCCATGTAATTGTAACCCCTCTGTACAGTATTTTCACAATAAAAATTAAAAAAAATGAAACCTTGATCAGTTCAAATATCAGAAAGCTCTGGATATATTTGTGGAACCTGTAGCACATTTCTCATCATTGCATATATTATTCATTTTCTAAAACCTGCCTGCTGTCTTATATTGGTTATCATAAAAGCAGTAGTAATTGTGTGTCTGTTGAAGTTGGCTGTATCTAGCATGGTAAAGTTGTGCTGGATAGATGGGTGGGTGGGTGGATGGATGGGTGGGATGGGTAAGTAGGTGGATGGGTGGATATACAGACCATGACAAGAGTGACTGCAACAGAATAGTAAGACCTGGGACTTGGTGATTTCATTCTAATCCTGTCTCAGCAATTCTTCTTTTGTAAGACCCTGAATAAATTAATTTTGTATCTTATTATGTTAAACATAAAATTAAAAAATGGAGTGTGTTTTGCAAATTAAGAATAATGAGTCACTGTTTCTTGGGAATAGAGGGGACATGAGTGAAATTAATTACAAAGGCTTATGTTATTATAATTATAATGTTAATTATAAGACATAGCTGCTGTTGATGAAACTAGTCCAGAAAAGAAATACAATATGAGCAGTTGGTTCAAATCTTGAGCCAATGTTCTGGGTGGACAAAACTATTATTCATTGTTTAGAGGATCATAGGCCAAAATTGTATTTGATACAGACTGTGTTGGATTTCTGCAAGTTCAGTAATGGCAATCACTGAGTAGCCAGAAGTGACATTGAAAACCAGGCAAATCTGAAGGGGAAAAGCAAATACAATTTTTTAAAAAGGTTTATGCCCCTCATCCACTGACATTCTGAATGAATATATATGTGAATAAATTGAGTAGAACTCATGAAGTTGCTTTTCAAGGTTTGGTGTTGAAGGAAACCAGAGATGCATTGTTAAATCAAAGGAGACAGAATATACACATAGAACAAATAAAGTACAAGGGACACGAGGAAAATAGGATTCAAGCAATATTTCCTCCTTTCATGGATAGAAGAATAATATTTCCCTAACTACTCTTTCTGCTAACTACTTTCATCGCTTCACTATATCCCTTAGCATAAATAAATATGTAGAGGGCATTTCTGCCAAAGGCATGCGTATCTCATTAACTCCCTAAGAAGGAAGCCCTTTCCATAAACATAAGTCTCTCCTTGTTTGTGAATGTCAGCTCCATTTTGTTTCCATCCTGGGGCACAAAGGCACTTGAACTTGCTTAGCTGTCTTTGATTTGGGGCCAGAATTGAATCACCCAATTGAGTGACCTCACTAAACCATGTGTTTTGTATTTTAAAATTGTGTGTGTGTGTGTGTATGTGTGTGACACACTCCTATCCTAATTGATTACACAACTTTCTACTGAATAGATGAATTTTAAAAAAATGAATGTTCATATCCAAGTTCTTACTTTCTACTTATTCTTCCCTACTCTGAATTATGTTCTCAAAATGCCACTGAAATTGTTCTTGTGGCAGTCACCACTACAGTTCTGAATCCAGAGATCCCTCCATCTTAGCTGTCTGGGCCATTTGACACAGTTGAAACCTGAGTGCGTCCCTCATTTGCTGTGTTCCACATATAGTTGGACTTGATACATTTTGTGTGCACAGTGTTACACACACAAACTCTTCTGGGCCTTCACCTGGCCAACCCCCTTCACTTCCTCATGCTCATAAACTTTGCAGGAAGTCGGGTTGGATCACTGTGGTTCTGCTTCTTGTACTCATCAGACAGTATTAGTGATCTTCTCCACCCTCCACCTCTCCCTCTCCTTCTTTCCCCCTCTCTCCTTTTCCTCTCCCTTTCTTCATCCTCTCCCTCTCCTTTCCCTGTCCCTCTTTTTCACCATCTTTCTGCTTCTCTCCCTTTCTTCTCCCTCACTCCCTGTCCTTCCCTCCCCCTCCTTTTTTCCCTCTCTCCCTCTCTCCCCTAAACTTCTCCCCTCTCTCCACCCTCCCTCTTTCCCTCCCTCCTGAGTTGGATCATAGTTGAATGGTTAGAAACTGAGCATGCGACTGGGGCTTATTGATTATGGTTTGGTAATCAACCACAGTGGTTTGCCTAGGACTGGCTCAGTCTTAGCACAAAGAACCCCACATACCAGGAACCCCATTAGTACTGGACTAAATCTCTTTCCAGAGATTTTCACTGGGAATCCAATGTCAGTGCCTTCAATTCTTTTCTGTTGAGCTGGCAGATTTCCCAGAAAGTACTATTTTATCAATTTCCGGCCTGGCAGTCAAAGCCTTACTTCTGTACATTCTTGGGCTGGGACTGGGGAATGTGGCAAGATTTTCATCTTCCAATATGAAAATGCTTTCCTAATCTTGCTTCAGGTATAACTGATCTCTTTCATTTGCATTATTAACTGAGTTTCTATCATGTATCAGGCACTGTTGTAAGCACTGCAGAAGCAGGAGTGAATTAAACATAAAATTCCTGACTTTGGGTTGGGAAGGTGGCTCAGTGGTAGAGCACTTGCCTTGCATGCCTGAGACCCTCGGTTGTATCCACCACATAAGGAAAAACCAGAAGTGGCGCTGTGGCTCAAGTGGTAGAATGCTAGCCTTGAGCTGAAGAGCTGAGGGACAGCGCCCAGCCCAGAGTTCAGGCTCCACGACTGGACCCCCCAGAAAAAAATTCCTGACTTTGTAAAATACAGGAGGGTAGATGAAAGTTAAGTAGGTAGGTACATAGGTAGGTAGATAGATAGGCAGATGTAGATAGATAAAAGACATGTGGCTTGTCAGAAAGCAATAAACAAGTGAAAACAGATGGGAGAAAAGGAAAAGCAAGGCTTGGATGGCAGTGGGAAGTTATTTTAGAGTGGTCTAAGACCTTCTTCAGAAGAGCCATTGAACAAAACCCTGAAGGATGTGTGTTGTATGGCTACTTGGAGAAAGAGCCTCTCAAGTACAGGGACCAGGCAAAGTTCTTGAGAAAGAAATGTGTGTAATATCTTTGGAGAAGACAAAAAAAAAAAAAAAGCTACAGCTGCAGCCAAATTAACTCAGTAAGGAGTAGAAGAACCATCCAAATTTTTGCTGTGTAGGGGGCCAAGGAGAACAACAGGGAGTCCAGTTAGGAGGTGGTTCTAATAATCTAGTCAGGTCATCATGGTATCTTGGTTTGAGATGGTAGCCAAATAGGTGTTGAGAGATGGTTAAATTCTGGATATATTTTCTGAATTTACTAATCTGTTGGTTAGGTAATGACAGAGAAGATAGGAACCAATGATGACTTCAAGGCTCTTGGTTTGAGCAACCTGAACAATGGAATTGACAGTTTCTTAGCTGGAGACAACTATGGAGGAAACAGATGTGGCTTTTCTTGGTTCCATTTAGATGCCTGTAGAATGTGTATGGATGCATAGTCAGGTTTTCAGGGAACAGAGAAGAAATATAAATCTAAGACAGAGGTTGGAAGAGATCACCTAGGAAATAATAGAGTTGGAGATGAGCTTAAAGACTTCAATCTTGGAAGTGGTGTTGTAGCTCAAGTGGTAGAGCGCTCGCCTAGAGCTGTGCCCAAGCCCAGAGTTCAAGCCCTACGACTGACAAAAAAAAAAAAAAAGAATTCAATCTTGTGTTACTCTAGCAGTTAGAGGTTGAATAGGTAAGGAAGAAGTACCAAAGGAGACTGTGAGGAGGGCCTGTGAAGTAGGCAGAGGATCATAAGAGAACTCTATCTGGAAGTCAACTGGAAGAACTACAGACATCAACTATACCGAAAGCTGATGACAGAACACTGTGATTAACACCCTTTAGCTCACCCTGGCTACGAATCATGCCTCTTAATGACTACAGGTACAAACTTCCTGACTTTTCCTTGGAGTAGAGGATAATCTTCTGGTTATACAGAATAGGAGAAGAGATGATCATGTATCAAATTGCTTCTTTGACTGTTAACTTCTTTCCCATGTTTTATTCCTCTTCCTCCATTCCACTTTTAAACAAAAATCAGCACTTTCTAGAATTTTGAAAAAAAATCCTATAATATGAACTAGATCTATTTATGCTTTTCCTTACTGCAGTTTAGAGGTCAGGCTTTTAAATCTTACACTAGTTGATAGCTTGTGCACTTGCAAGCTTTGAAATTAAAATTGCTATCATCTCTCCTTTCATTCCAGTACTTGTGGGGAAAAAATCTTCAGGAAAAAAAATTGCTCTGTATCATTTATGAAGGGAGTAATGGAAGGCAATTGCCCAGTTCACCTTATTTACCTGAAAGCTATAACCACCATTTTTAATGGCATGAGATTGTCAACTGCTTGATAATACATCACTTTCTTAACTGCGCCTCAATGTTTGAATATTTGGGTTGTTTCCAATGATGTGTAACACTAAATATAAATCTTCTTGCATATAGATAATGATGCCCATGGTTAGAAATTTGGTTGTGGATTGATTCCCAGAAGTGCAATGACTATGTTGAAAGGTATTAGCATCTGACACAATAAAAAGCAGTGTAGTTCAGATATGAACCACTGAAGTCAGAGTTCCCTGGTCTGCCACTTACTACCTATGTGGCCTTGACAAAATTGTCTTAACTTTCTGTGTTCTAGTTTTCCTCATTAGTCCATCAAGGTTACTAATTGTAAGTTCTGCAGAAGGTGAGAGTGTGGATTGATGACCTACTACAGAACAAATTAACTTTAAGATTTATATTCATGCCAGGCACCAGTGGTGCACTCCTATAAATAATCCTAGCTACTTAGGAGGATGCAATCTGAGGATCGTGGTTCAAAGCCAGCCTGGGCAAGGAAAGTCTGTGAGATTCTTATCTCCAGTTAACCAGAAAACCAAAAGTGGCACTGTGACTCAAGTGGTAGAGCATTTGCTTTGAGCTGAAGAGCTCAGAGAGAGTGCCCTGACAGTTGGTTCAAGCCCCACAACCAACCAAAAATTATTATTATTATTATTATATTTACTTCCATCATCATTGTCAACACATTCATCATCACTATCATGATTGCCAAGTTGCTTTTCAAAAGGAGTCAACTTTAATGGCATCAGAAATTCATGAGGAGGGGTAGGGAGTATAGTTGTAGATGTGGGAGGGAAGGGATGGTAGGGGAAAAACAAAGGAGGAGGTAACAATGCTTGATAAGAAATGTACTCATTACCTTGTTCATGTAATTGTAACCCCCTCTGTACAGTATTTTCACAATAAAAAAACTTATTTAAAAAAAAAGAAAGTCCAAACATGAAAAAAGAAACTCATGAGGGTACCCTACAAATGCTTCTTTGCCAACCAAACTTCAACACTTATTTTCTTTTTTTAATATGTTTTTATTGTAAAAATATTGTGCAGAGGGGTTACAGTTACATGAGCAAGGCAATGAGCACATTTCCTATCAAACATTGTTGCCTCCTCCTTTGTTTTTCCTCTACCATCTCTTTCTTCTCACCTCCCCAGCTTCCCCCCTTCCCCACCCCCCCTGCCAAAGTTGTAAAGTTCATTTTCAACATAGTGTCTTGTATGTCTGTATATCTCATTGTTACAGTGGGTCAACCTGTATCCCTATTTAAGCATTTTGTTTTTCTCCTTCCCCTCCCCAAATTAGAAAAGTGTACATACAAGATGCAGGACACCAGAATCAAATACAGTGAAAACAGGGGTTATACCATGGGGGAGGAACATACAAAGGAACAAAAAAATCACATAGTACATTATAAATACATTAAAAACAATAGCAGCAAGATAAAGCCACTTGTGTCCCTGTCTTGGGGTTCATTTCGCTTGATATCATTTTATCTGGTCATATGTATATAACTTTTTACCTTTTCTGCTTGTCCCAGACATATACTAGTTATTGCAAATGAAGGAAACCATGGGACCTATGTTTCTTTGGGCCTCGCTTACTTCACTCAATATAATTTTTTCCAAGTCTCTCCATTTCCTAACAAATAGGGCAATGTCATTCTTTCTGATGGAGGCATAGAATTCCATTGTGTATATATACCACACTTTCTTGATCCATTCATCTACTGAGGGGCATCTGGGTTGGTTCCATATCTTAACTATGGTGAATAATGCTGTGATAAACATAGTTGTGCTGGTAGCTGTAGTATAGCCTTGTTTGTGATCATTTGAGTAAATGCCCAAAAGTGGGATTGCTGGGTCATAGGGCAGCTCTATGTGGAGTCTTTTGAGGAACCTCCATACTGCTTTCCAAAGTGGTTGAACAAGTTTACACTCCCACCAACAATGCAGTAGGGTTCCCTTTTGGCCACATCTCCTCCAGCATCTGTTGTTATTAGAATTCTTGATTGTAGCCATTCTAACTGGGGTGAGGTGGAATCTCAATGTTGTTTTGATTTGCATTTCTTTTAAGGCTAGAGAAGTTGAGCATTTCTTCATGTGTTTATTGGCCATTCTTATATTCTCTTCAGAGAAGTTTCTCTTTAAGTCTTTAGCCCACTTATTTATTGGACAGTTGTTTCTTTGAGGATTTGTTAAGGGACTTTTTTTTTTTTTGGATCTGGTCATGGGCCTGAACTCTGGGCCTGGGCACTGTCCCTCAGCTCTTCAGCTCAAGGCTAGTACTCTACCACTTGAGCCACAGCGCCACTTCCGGCTTTTTTTCTGCTTATGTCGTGCTGAGGAATCGAACCCAGGGCCTCATGCATGCAAGGCAAGCACTCTACCACTGAGCCACCTTCCCAGCCCCTAAGGGACTTTTTTTTGAGTTCCAAGTATGGTTTAGATATAAGACCCTTGTCCGTTGTATGGCTAGTGAAGATCTTCTCCCAATCCGTAGGCTTTCTATTGATCTTTCTAGCTATGTCCTTTGCCATGCAGAAGCTCTACAGTTTCATGCAATCCCATTTGTCCAATCTTTCTTTGATTTCAACACTTATTTTCAAGGACTATTATCCAATATACCATTGACCGTTCCATGATTTTTGCAATTAAGAACATAGAATACAAGAGTATACTCTTAATATTCTTAATAGCAGCTATGAAAGGAAATCCTTGACAAACTGAGAGCAAATGGAACATACAGATTCAGTTGGAAAAATCACATCATGCATGAATTTAATGAGCAAAATCAATTACAACCTATGGTAGGAAGGTGATATATAAAAGGAATGAGAGAGAAAAAGAACTTATATTTAGGCTTACAGTGACATTTTCTCACCATCTTACTCAACGAAAGTCTGTGAGTTTGAGAGGAAAATCTAAACTTGCCTTTTTGCAGCTGGTCTGATGAGCCTTGTCTAGTGTATACATCATGATTCCAGGTTTTGGCAGGACTTTCAAATCTCATACCTCCTAGAGCCAAGATAACACTGACATTGGTGCCATGTTGAAATGTCTTGATTCTACAGTTACAATCAATATATATAACTTTTATCCCATGTGAAACTAATTTCAGATCCCAAAGTTTATAGACAACAATGATTATAATAACTTCAGTCTCAGATGGAATTAAGTTTTCTGTTGAGTTTGTGCTGTTGCTATGGATTAAGTGATTTCCAATGACATTATAAAGGGTGTTCCTTCTGGTTATGACATTTTTCCCTCTTTGCCTGGAAAATGTAGGCTCATCCTTCAAAGCCAAGGTCAAGCCTGGAGCCTTCCCAGGCATCTTGACAATATACTAAGTTGTTGTTTCTATGATTACATAGAACTCTTTTTTTTCAATTTTTTATTGTGAAAATACCGTACAAAGGGGTTACAATTACATGAGCAAGGTAATGAGTACATTTCTTATCAAGCATTGCTGCCCCCTCCTTTGTTTTCCCTTCCCATCCTTTCCAATCTCCCACTCCCCCGCACCCCCTCCACCCCACCACCCTGCCAAAGTAGTAAAGTTTGTTTTTTGACATAACGTCTTGTACATCTCATTGTTGCAGTGGGTCCACCTGTGTCCCTATTTAAACAATTTGTTTTTTCCCCTCTACAAAGTATACCAACATCAAATATAGTGAAAACAGAGGTTATACCGTGGGGGAGGGACATACAAAGCAACAAAGAAATTATCTTATAAATATGTTAGAAACAATTGCAAGAAAGAAAATCATTTGAATCCTTATCTTGGGGTTCATTTCGCCTAACATCAACTTATCTGACCTTTCTGCTTGTCTCAGACATATACTAGTAATTGCAAATAAGGGAAGCCATGGCACCTATGTTTCTTTGGGCCTCACTTCACTTAATATAATTTTTTCCAAGTCTTTCCATTCCCTAACAAATAGGGCAATGTCATCTTTCTAATGGAGGCATAGAATTCCATTGTGTATATATACCACATTTTCTTGATTCATTCATCTACTGAGGGGCATCTGAGTTGGTTCCATATCTTAGCTATGGTAAATAATGCTGCAATAAACATAGTTGTGCTGGTAGCTGTAGTATGGTCTTGTTTGTGATCATTTGGGTAAATGCCTAAAAGTGGGATTGCTGGGTCATAGGGGAGCTCTATGTGGCATCTTTTCAGGAACTTCCATTCTGCTTTCCAAAGTGGTTGAACAAGTTTACACTCCTACCAACAATGCAGTAGGGTCCCTTTTTGACCACATTAGAGTTCTTGATTATAGCCATTCTAACTGGGGTGAGGTAGAATCTCAATGTTGTTTTGATTTACATTTCTTTCATGGCTTAGGGATGTTGAGCATTTCTTCATGTGTCTATTGGCCATCCTTATTCAGAGAAGTTTCTCTTTAAGTCTTTAGCCCACTTATTTAACAGGCAGTTGTATCTTTGAGGATTTGTTGTTGGGGGATTTAATTTTTTGAGTTCCAGGTATGTTTTAGATATGAGACCCTTGTCCGTTGTATGGCTAGTGAAGATCTCTCAATCTACAGGCTTTCTATTGATCTTGCTATCTATGTCCTTTGCCATGCAGAAGCTCTGCAATTTCATGCAATCCCATTTGTCTAACCTTTCTTTGATTTGTTGCGTTTTTGAGTCTCTTTTAAGAAAATTTCAGGGGCTGGGAAGGTGGCTCAGTGGTAGAGCGCTTGCTTTGCATGAATGAGGCCCTGGGTTCGATTCCTCAGCACCACATAAGCAAAAAGAAAAAAGCCGGAAGTGGTGCTGTGGCTCACGTGGTAGAGCACTACCCTTGAGCTGAAGAGCTGAGGGACAGCGCACAAGCCCAGAGTTCAGGCCCCACAACCGGACCCCCCCAAAAAAAAACAAAAGAAAATTTCAGCCTGTGCCAAGGAGACCTAGGGTTTCTCCTATTCTGTAATGTTTTCAGAGTGTCTGCTTTGACTCCAAGGTCTTTGATCCATTTGGAGTTGATTCTGGTGTATGGTGATATAAAAGGATCTAGCTTTAGTTTTCTACAAGTGATTAGCCAATTTTGCCAGCACTATTTACTGAAGAGGCTGTCTTTCTTCAATTCTATTTTTTTAGCTCCCTTATTGAAGATTAGATGGCTATAGGTCTGTGGGTTCATTTCTGGGTTTTCAATTCCATTCCATTGGTCCTGAGGTCTGTTCTTGTGCCAGTACCAAGCTGTTTTGATTACTATGGCTTTATAGTAGAGTTTGAAATTTGGTATTGATATTCCTCCAGCAGTGTTCTTTCTGTTAAGGATCTGTCTTGCTATTCAAGGTCTTTTATTGTTCCATATGAATTTTTGGATTGCCTCTTCTATTTCCTTGAAGAATGAGGTTGGAATATTGATAGGTATCACATTGAATTTGTAGATAGCCTTGGGAAGTATTGCCATTTTCACGATGTGGATCCTTCCAATCCAGGAGTATGGGAAGTTTTTTCACTTTCTAAGTTCTGTTTTGATTTCCTTTTTCAGGTTTTTAAAGTTTTCATCATAGAGGTCCTTTGTTTCTTTGGTTAAGTTAATTCCTAGGTATTTTATTTTTTGTGGGGCTATTACGAATGGAGTTGCTTTCCTGATTTCAGCTACGCTTTTCTCACTGTTGGCATACAGAAAAGCCATTGATTTTTGAGGGTTAATTTTATACCCTGCTACTTTGCCAAAGTTTTGAATCAGCTTGAGTAATTTGGGAGTGGAGTCTGTGGGATTCTTTAAATACAAGATCATATCATCTGCAAAGAGGGAGAGTTTTACTTCATCTTTCCTTATTTGGATCCCTTTTATGTTTGCATCTTGTCTTATTGCACACACAGACCTCTTTTGCAGTGTGTGGAGTTATAATTGGTATTTGTATGGCTCTCTTCCTGCTGTATTTTTCTGACTTCAGTGACTAGTACATAGCAAGAGCTTCACACATAGTTTTGAGTGAATAAATGAGGAATGGAAAATTAGGCAGAAAGAGGACTACAGTAAAGGAAGAATTTAAGGATGATAATTGGGCAATAAGAGTAAAGTAGTACCTACTAGTTACTGGAGAACTACTACATTCCAATAGTGCTCTATTTGTTAGACTCCTCCCTAGAAATTCCCAGTGTACTGGGCCCTAGTGGCTCCTACCTGTATTAGCTGCATAGAAGGCTGATATCTAAGGATCATAGTTGGAAGCTAGCCTAAGTAGCAAAGTCCATTAGACTTACGTCTAATGAAGCAGTAAAAAGCTGAAAGTGGAGATGTGGCAACTTTGGATGAAAAAGCCCAATGAGAGCTCAAAGCCCTGAATTCAAGTCCAAATACTGGGACTAGTTCAGAAGAAGAAAAATTGGGTTTTGCAATCAATGTTTTAAGGCTGAGTAAGATAAGAGCAAGAGTCTGGACATAGTTTATGTACTTCTACTGTTCTTTACTTCCCTCATCCAACTCTGCCAGAAGCAGCGGAAAGGTCAATGGGATGATTAAAAAGCATCTACTGAATTTAAAAAGCATCTATTGAAGTTTGCTAGTGGTCATTGGGAACCTACTGATTCCAAGGTTGCTCATCCCTGTGTGTCCAGCTTTAGTTCTAACTCTGATAAGTTCCTGATCACAAAATGGATTGTTGGGACCTATCTCTTCATTAACACAAGTGTCATTGAGTATCCTTTAAGAGACCACCAGGGCCCCCAAAGAAAGCTGATGTCAAGCTACAGCTGAGCCTTTAAAGGCCAGGCCCCCTGAACAGAACTTTGGGTGTGGGGTGTAGAGGGGAGTGTGTGTGTCATCTTCAAAATGAGCTCCCAAGAATTGATCACAGCAGGAAAAGCTTATCTCTGAGCTGGTGAGAATGCTTTCTATTTATATAGCACTGGCACAATGACTAACGTCCACTTGCTTGCTGGATTAAAATATTGTGCTGATGCTGGCTAAATGAAGGCTTGTGAAGTGTGAGTCATGATGACAAACCACTGTGACAAGATGTATCAAAACACTCACCCTCCCAAACTTCAATACATTGTCAGCTATGATGGTTCTAAAATTTTAAACCTATCTAGTTTCTTGATTTACAACAGAACTGAATTATATGTAGACGGGTGGTATTGACCAAAACTACCTGAAAATTGGACCTTTGGAAATAAAGATTGCCTCCTGGACCCACAAGCCCTAAGATGCTAGGGATAAAGCCATGCTGTGTAGTTGAAGGAGGAAAGGAGTACTTGGGGTCCAGACTGAGACCTGAAGAAGGAAAAGAGGAAGTCAATTTACATCCAGTTCCTAGACTAGACTATACCAAGAACTACTCATCACTCTCTAAAAGAGGGTTTCTACATAGGACTGAGGAGACTTGAAGACAGGAACTTTGTGAACTTGAGGCCCAGGCCCTTCTTAGTCAGAGTCTGGGCGACAAAACTTATGTAGAGCTGGGGGTAATGATGTTGTGAAGCTTTGTTGTCCAATTAGCCTCTGTGGAAAGGTTCAATGTCTATGGGATCCTCTGTCTTTCCCTCCCTAAGGACCCAGCACTTGTGGTAGGGAAAATGAGACTCCACTGGAGACAGCACACCCTGAGGAAGAGCCTGGAGAGAAAAGCATGAAGGACTGTCCCTCAGTGTCTATGATATACATGCCAGAATGAAAACTGTAGGGTGATGGTGGAGGAATGGGGGGGGGGTCTAAATGCACAAACTTAACAGCAATGTGATTTCATCAGAGCCTACAGGCTGAAGACCGTGTGAGACCCCTTGCCCTTCTTGATTCTTCCCTCTCCCTCTGGTACCTACCTGGTTCTCTTGTTACCCTTCTCCTTTAACAATGCACAATTTGCTCTTCCAGATCTCATCTGGGAAACTTATGCTGGTTTCCAAACCTTACACCATTGACATTTGGGGCTGGATAATTATTTATAATAGGCTGTCTTATGCACCAAAAGAAATTCAGCAGCATCCTTGGCCTCTACCCAGTGGGATCTGCACCTCCCCTGAGATAAACAAACATGGTAATGGCTCCAAACATGCATCTAGATATTGTCAACTTCCCTCCAGGGGAGAAAATATACTTGGTTGAAAACTGCTAAGAAAGATAATCCTCTTATACTTTTAAGATGATGTTTTCCTATTCTGTTGAATAAACCTTTGCTGACGTGCTATTCAAGGAGATTAGAGGGGGGTCCCAGAGCCAAGTGCAGTAGAAAACATCACTGTAAAGAAGACAGAGTGATGGTAAAGCACCCAAGGAAGACAAAGAAGAAAAATCAATACTTGATAGACAAGATCAGGTGTCTCTAGAAGCCATCCAAAGGAATATATTGGATACCAAAGCCCAAACCTGAAAGAAAGGATTCAGTTTTAGCTCAGGGATTCTCAACCTTAGCACAGCTTTTGTTCTGGCTCAGGAGATCTGCAATATAGGATACTTTCCGCTGCATCACAGTACATTTCACAGCATCCCTAGCCTCTTAACGAATGCCAGCGGCATCTGCCCTGTGCCATTTATAATAGCCAAAAGGATTTCTAGACATTGCCAAATCATAATATGGCAATACGTGAGAATTGTCTGCTCCAGCTGAATTTATGCTTTATGAAAAATGAATAAACAAAGCCAGGTGGTAATGGTTCAGACCTGTAATCCCAGCTACTTAGAAGGCTGAGATCTGAGGATCACAATTCGAAGCCAGCCAAGGCAAGAAAGACTGAGACTTTTTAAAAATATGTTTTTTATTGTAAAAATACTGTACAGAGGGGTTACAGTTACATGAACAAGGTAATGAGTACATTTCCTCTCAAGCATTGTTACCTCCTCCTTTGTTTTTCCCATACCATCCCTTCCCTCCCACCTCCACAACTACACTCCCCCTCATCCCGTCCTGAATTGTAAAGTTTGTTTTTCAACATAGTGTCTTGTACATCTCATTGTTACAATGGGTCAACCTGTATCCCTATTTAAGCATTTTGTTTTTTCCCTTCCCCTCCCCCAAATTGGAGAAGTGTATATACAAGATGCAGGGCACCAACATCAAATACAGTGAAAACAGGGGTTATACCATGGGGGAGGGACATACAAAGAAACAAAAAAAATCACATGGTACATTATAAATACGTTAGAAACAATAGCAAGAAAAAAGAAAAAGAAAACCACTTGTGTCACTATCTTGGGATTCATTTCACTGTGTGTCATCTTTTTTTAAAATAAGTTCTTTATTGAGAAAATACTATACAGAGGGATTACAATTACATGAGAAAGGTAATGAGTACATTTCTTATCAAGCATTGTTGCCTCCTCCTTTGTTTTTCCCCTACCATCCCTTCCCTCCCATCTCCAAAATCTCCCCTCCCCTCCAACCCCCACCTAAATTGTAAAGTTCATTTTCGACATAGCATCTTGTACATCTCATTGTTGCAATGGGTCCACCTGTATCCCTATTTAAACAATTTGTTTTTTGTCTTCTGCTCCCCAAATTATTCCAACATCAAATAAAGTGAAAACGGATTATACCATGGAGGAGGGACATACAAAGCAAAAAAAAAAAAAAATCAAATGGTACCTTATAATACATTAGAAACAATAGCAAGAAAGAAAAAAAAACACTTTTGTCCTTATCTCGGAGTTCATTTCACCTAACATCATCTTATCTGACTTTTTCTACTCATCTCATTCATAGACTAGTTATTGCAAATAAGGGAACCATGGGACCTTTGTTTCTTTGGGCCTGGCTTACTTCACTTAATATAATTTTTCCAAGTCTTTCCATTTCCTAACAAATGGGGCAATGTCATTCTTTCTGATGGAGGCATAGAATTCCATTGTGTATATATGCCACATTTTCTTGATCCATTCATCTACTGAGGGGCATCTGGGTTGGTTCCATATCTTAGCTATGGTAAATAATGCTGCAATAAACATAGTTGTGCTAGTAGCTGTAGTATAGCCTTGTTTGTGATCATTTGGTCATAGGGGAGCTCTATGTGGCATCTTTTGAGGAACCTCCATACTGCTTTCCAAAGTGGTTGAACAAGTTTACACTCCCACCAACAATGCAGTAGGGTTCCCTTTTGGCCGCATCCCCTTCAGCATCTGTTGTTATTAGAATTCTTGATTACAGCCATTCTAACTGGGGTGAGGTGGAATCTCAATGTTGTTTTGATTTGCATTTCTTTTATGGCTAGAGAAGTTGAGCATTTCTTCATGTGTCTATTGGCCATTCTTATTTCCTCTTCCAAGAGGTTTCTCTTTAAAAGACTATGAGACTTTTATCTCCACTAAACAACCAAAAGAAGTGAAGCTGTGGCAAGTGGTAGAATGCTAACTTTGAGCAGACAAAGCTCAGGGACAGTGCCCAGGCTCTGAGTTGAAGTCTCAAGATCAACACCAAAAAGAAGGAGAGGGAGGAGAAGAGGGAGGAGGAGAAGGAAAAGGAGAAGGAGAAAGTATAGGAGGAGGAGGAGAAGGAGAAGGAAAAACGGCACAAATAGAACCTAGAAATTAGAAGTCCCCAAACTTGACATTAGTTAGTGCTCATCAGCACTATGCTAAGAAGGGAATATCTTCATAATGAAAACAGATACTTCAGCCCCAGGGACTACTGTTAGTGACTATTGATATCCTCCAACTAGATTTTATGCTGAACATTATGATGGGTGCTTACATTCATTTCTTTGCCCAACCTTTTCTAGGTTGAGTTGGTGGTAGGGTAGGGGAGGAAGGGCGATGGGGGGGGGGGGGAGAACTTCATCTATTTAATGTATCTGGTAATGTAATCCTAAAATACCTGTTTTCTAGCCTCCCTTGAAGCTAAGGAGCAGGTATTTGACCTAGAATCCAGATCAACCAGATGCAGGGAAATGACAAAAGATTCTCATGACAGAGCAATAGGAGAATCTGGAGAACAATAAAGCTTCTCTGGCAGCAGTGATATGACGACAGTAGTGATATGATGACAGTATCAACACTCAGTGGGGAGAGACAGTGGCACTAAGGGTCACAGGCACAAACAGTTAATGCTCAGCAGCACTGTCAGCCAGAACTCATAGGACTACCAGCACCTCCACAGAAACATGATCTGGGGTGGTATCATCTGGGTCCTCTTGAGCTTTGTTTTCCAGTCTTTATGATAAGTCAGATAGCTACCAAAAAACCTCATAGTAAATTCTCCTTCTGTCTTAATTAACTAGAGCCAATTTGTGTGTACTAGCGATCAAGAACTCTCATTGATAGGAAAATTAGCAGTAGGAATAGGATGCTTGTGGTCTAGACAGCTTTAAAAGAGCAAACAAGTTCTTTGTCTTCAGATTATGACTTGAGTCAAGAATCCAGTCAAAAGCCAATAGGCAACAGATCCAATCAACCAATCAATAACAATCCTCAAAAAATTGATTCTAGACTCCCACATGTCTTATAAGAGAATGCAGACATTGTTTGGGAACTCCTGTTATAACCTTGAGAACTGGAGGGAGGACATGGGGGTACACCTTGAATGATATACACTCCCATATGAGAGCATATTCAACCTCAAAGCCTTGCTAGGGCTCCTTTATCAATTAAAGTGCTCTTTGGCTATCTGATGAGGCGATTCCCCCTCAGCCGCAAACTTTTTTTTAAAAATGACCTTGTCTCCAGTAATTACCTAGAAAGGGTCAAACCTCACCTTCCCTCCTCCTCATTATCTTTAGCCTTCAAACCAGGGTCAGAACCTAGCATGACCACAGATCCAATTACAAAGTCTAACCCAGAGGGGAAAGAATAAACAGTTGCAAAATTTTGTCCGTTTCTTTTTAAAATCAGTAAACATTATAAATATTTGTGGATGTGGATGTGAGGGTACTAGAACGAGGAATGAATTGAAACCAAATTTTTCCATCTGTATCATGCTGTTGAATGTATGCAGGCCTCCAAAACTCATTTGTTGGTGCTTAAACCCTATTTTAGTCTGTTTTCTGATGCTATAACAGAATACCTCCCACGGGATAATTTATAAAGAGGACTATTTTGTTCCTGGTTCCTAGAAGTCTAAGAGCCTAACAGCTGTGTTACTAGGCATTTAGTATGGACTTTCCTGCTGGGTCATGGCATGGTGAAGAGAATCATCACATGAGGAGCAGAGCTAGCTAGCCAGAGAGAACTTGATTTTGTAACAAAGCCATTTCCATCACAACTCACTTATCCATTAATAAAGGCAGAGCACTCAAGGCCCAATTACTTCTTAAAGGTTTCACCTTTTAACACCTCAGGTGTGTTAAATTTCAATGTGAATTTTTGGTTGGGACCCACCAGCCCCCAAGTTGATATTAAGAAGTGAGGCCCAACAAACTGTACAACTTTGGGAGGAAAGGGGTGGGGAGGTGAAAACCGGAGAAAATGAAGGAGGGGTAACGCTATTCAAAGAGAAATGTACTCATGACATATGCAGCTGTAACTCCTCTCTCTGTATATCACCTTTACAATAAAAGAAAAGAACCGAGGCCCTGTGGGGTGTAATTAATGCCCACATGAAGCAGGCCTTGAGGGCTGCCTGGTCCTTTTGTCTCTTCTGCAGTAACAAAGTGCCATCCAGACTCTAGATATGTACAAAGTAAATGTATGTTCTTTATTAAAGTAGTTTACAAATGACTAATTTGTAATGGATGATGACATACCACATGTTAAAGGCTGGATTTGGTGTGCTCAGTGAAGGTAACAATCTTTTTAAATGCTTCTTTTGTTTGTTAATACCTCGGTTAACAGGTCTTCACTTACTGTTATTCAGTAGATAGAAATTATTTCGTAAAACACGGAGTGCATTCACAAGACAATATGTTGGATATGATCTGTACAACTTGGGGAGGACTGGGGATGAGGGAAACAAGGGAGAAAATGAGGGAAGGGGTAATAAGTTAGGCAAGAAATGTAATCACTACCTTACTTATGTAACTGTAACCCCTCTGTACATCACCTTGACAATAAAAACATTTTAAAAAATGAAACACCAAGTGCAGAAGTGAAAGGCTTGAGAATTAAGCACACTGGAGAGGACTCCAGTGCTTACCCACAAGCTAAATACATTCTCAAGAAGTCTCAGAGCTCTGTGTCAGTGGCTCCTTCCTATAATCTTAACTACTCAGGAGGCAGAGACCAGAGGATCAGGATGGTTCTAAGTCAGTCCAGGCAGGAAAGTCTATGAAAGACTCTTATCTCCAGTTAACCAGCAAAAAGCCAGAAGTGGAAGTGTGGCAGAACACTAGCCTTGAACAAAAAAACCTAAGGGATAACACCCAGGCCTTGAATTCAAAGCCCAAGGTACACTCTCTCTCTCTCTCTCTCTCTCTCTCTCTCTCTCTCTCTCTCTCTCTCTCTCTCACACACACACACACACACACACACACACACACCAAAAAAAATTTCATAAAACCATCACTATGGCTTTGAAAAATATGTTGATGGGTGAGGGAATGTACTGAGGACCAGAGACTCTAATAAGAAAAGCTTCCATTGGAGGGAAATCCCCATTTTAACACAGAGATACTAGGAAACTGGAATCACAGAGGCCAAATAGCACTTAACTACCAGAGAGACAAGCAGATATGGCTACCATTACAGGCATCTAGGTTTGTATAAATCATGGTAACAATAAGCAACAATCTGTATTACTCATTCAGTAGTTCTCATACTTTCTTTTGTGCATCAGTAACACCAAGAAAACTTGTTAAAATACAATAGAAAATGAAAACCTAATTATGTCTGGGCCCTATCCCTATACTTTATGAGTCAGTAAATATGAATGGGAAACAAGAACTAGCATTTTGAATAACTTCACAGTTACATTGATTCTGCCAGCTCAGGTATACTTTGAAAAGAACTTTAATTGATCTTGGATCCTGGGAACAAGTGTAGTTGAACACACCATAAAGATACTTTCCAGTAGGTAAGATACTTATTTGCTAAGAAGAAAAGAAATACCTAGTTTATCCAGGACATTAGACACTGTCTCTGAGCATCACTAATTTCCACATACCAAGAAGCAGCTCTGGTCCCCCAGACTGGAGTTTTGTAAGAGTCATGGCATTTATAGGGATTCAATTTAACTTCTACCTCACAGGAGGCTCAGTGAGATCTCCAGTCTACCCCTACTTAGTGCCCTTGTTTCTTTGTATCACTGGCATGGATTTCCTCAGGGATCTTTAGAACCCCCTGACTGGATTGTTGCCCCATGAAATAGAACTTGTTTTCTTAAATTTATTGCACCAGTATTGTGGCTTGAACTCAGGCCTTGCACTTGCATGGTTTTCTTAGACCACTCACTATGACTGGTGCTCTACTACTTGAGCCACACTATCAGCTTGGCTGTTTGCTGATAAACTGGGTGTGGAACTTTAAGAACTGTGTGTGTGGGGGGGGGGGTGATAACTGGTCGTGGGGCTTAAATTTAGAGCCTGGGCCTGGGTACTTCCCTGAGTTTCTTTGCTCAAGCCTAATGGTCTATACTTGAGCCACAAGTCTACTTCTGGCTTTTCAGTGGTTAGAGATAAGAGTCTCACTGACTTTCCTATCCAGGCTGGCTTTGAATCGTAATCATCAGACCTTAGCCTCCTGATTAGCTAGGATTACAGGTGTGAGCTACCTGCGCTTGGCTGAATCTTGAGGACTTTTCTGCATGGGCTGGCTTCAAACCATGGTCCTTCAAGTATCAGCTTCCTGAGTAACTAGGATTACAGGTATGAGCTCTCAGGGCCTGGCAAGACTACTTTAGCTGCAGAGGTCAGTTATGAAACCCTGGCTCTCATATCTCTTACCAAAACAATAAATCAAAAACAATGGTTCAGGGGTAGAAGTGTGGTTCATGTAGTAGAGGACTTGCCTAGCAAGTATAAGGCCCTGAGTTTAAAACATAGTACTCCAAAAATAACAACAATAATGCCAAATATCAAGCTGGGCGACTTAAACAACAGAAATTTATTTTTTAATTTTCTAGAGTATGAGAAGACTAAGATCTAAGTGTGAAAAACTGGGTTTAATCTGAGTCCTTGTCTCTTGGCTAGCAGGTGTTGGATCTCTCCGTGCACTTACACAGCCTTTCCTTCTTCATGTGCTCTATGTGTATATGACTGTGGAGAGGGAGAAAGGGACAATGGAATGAGGGATGAGGGAAGAGAGAATCTTCTTTTTCTTGTAAAGCCATCAGTCTTGTATGACCAGAGCCCCATCCTTATTATCTCACTTAATCTTAATTACTTCCTAAGGATGCTGTTTCAAGTGTAATCATCTCAGGGTTTAGGGCTTCAACAAGTGAATTCAGAAGGAATACAATTCAGTGCTTAATACTTGGTAAATGGAAGACATAAATCCATTCCATTATTATGGATCTGAAAAGATATACTTTCACATCCCCATTTGATTGGCATTTTGGTCATTAGTAAAATTGGATAGATTTTGAATAATGATGGCAATTTATTACAAGCTCAACCAGAGAGGGATTCCAACTACAATTACTCTTGCGGATCTAATCCCTTTACTGAAGCCAAACAGCCACATCCCATAGTATCTGGTACACAGCTTTCGATTTCCAGCCCCAGCAAAACATGCCACAGGTAGTTTGCTTTTACAACTGGAGTAAGCAATATACAGATGCTCCTTGGCTTCTGATGGCATAACATTCTGACAAACCTATCCTAAATTAAAATGGTTATAAGTTTAAAAAGTACATTTAACATACCTACTCTACCCAGCATCATAATTCAACAACACAGTACAATGTAAATTATTGGGGATTTTTTACCCGCATGATCCAGTGACTAACGGGCCATGATTCACAGTCACCTCTCAGTCTTGCGAGAGTATTATAATGCATATCATTAGCCCAGGACATGATTAAAATGCAAAATGGGAAGCATCGTTTCTATTGGACATGTATAGCTTTCACTACACCATCCAATTGGAAGTCTCTAAGTTGAGCCATTGTACGTGAGGGACTGTCTGTACATTCAGTGTTTTGCCTTGTGATTACAACTCTTCAGCCTTATGTTACAGTCATTCTGCAGGGATCTTGATTATCTCCTCATCTCAAATTATTTAACTACATTGGTGAGAGAGATATCTAGGGAGCAAAAAGATGCTGAAAGCTCACACGCATTGCTTTGACTGAGAATATGGTCATGGAGTCTGTCTCTCTGTCTGTCTGTCTGTCTGTCTGTCTCATTTCCTTTCTCTGTATTGGGGTTTAAAGTCAGGGCCTTGTATTTTCTAGGCAAATTCTCTACTACTTGAGCTACACCCCCCCAGTCTGAATATTAGGCATTGAAGGATAAATGTTGTGAAAGTATCAGGCAGAAATGCAGATTTAGGTACTTTCTCAACCTTCTTGTTATAAAGGTAAATGGTTCTATTATCAGGTGCTCTAGACAGATCAGTTTTGCTGATGGCTATGTTGTAAGGAAGCCTATGATGGAATGTCAAGTGCTGGACTATTTTTAGTGTCTTGAGACATGGTCCCCAGAAGAGGATTCCTATGGTTTTGAAGCAAATATAGAAGCTATTCGCATTGAAAATGTCTTTGGAGACTTGGAGACATGGTTTAAGTTGTAGCGTACCTGCCTAGCAAATGTTAGGTCCTGAGTTACAAACCCTGGTATGAAAGAAAGAAAAGAGAAAAAGAGAGAAACAGAAAGAAAGAAAGAAAGAAAGGAAGAAAGGAAGAAAGGAAGGAAGGAAGGAAGGAAGGAAGGAAGGAAGGAAGGAAGGAAGGAAGGAAGGAAGGAAGGAAGGAAGGAGAGAAAAGGAAGGGAGGAAGGGAGGGAGGGAGGGAGAGAGGGAGGTGGGGAGGGAGGGAGGGAGGAAGGGAGGAAGAAGAAGAAGGAGGAGGAGGAGGAGGAGAGGACGAGGAGGAGGAGGAGGAGGAGAAAAAATAATGAAGGAAAGGACTCTTTCGGTTTATTAGTTGTCCCTGTTAGAAACTAATGAAATATCATATGTTTGTAGACTCTGAGCACTTCAGGTTTAACTATGTTTACTGTACTTTCTGTAACAATAGAATCAAATATAGGAAACTAAACCATCAACTCCTTTTTATACATTAACTAATTTTTGTTCAGTGGGCTCATAAACATCATGGTTTGAGTACCAAGGATGAGTCTGTTTATAGACAAATACAGTCTCCTCTTTTACCAATTTCCTAATTTTGCTTACTTGTCTACAACACAAACCAAGTCAAAACTGTTCATGAGCTTCAATATCTCATATTGGATTTGGATTTATTATCTATGTCTGCCATGGTTCTGTCATTCCACTCATGGGTTTACTGTAGAATACATGGTCCGAGTGTATGAGAACCAGCTTCAAGGTGATAGAAAACCAAAGAAAGAGAAGTGGACAGATCCAGAATTGAATAGAGTGCAATTTATTGGAGAGATTTGCTGGCAGGAATATCAAGTGGATCTTCACAATCTGGGTCTGTAGACAGGCTTTATATATCAGTTAAGACAAAAAAAAGTAACTTCATCCAAGCCAGAATGTACCTGATTTATCTTAAACTGATATCAAAGTGTCAGGCACATTCCCAGAACCAGGTTTTGGTTGTAAAGCTCCACATACCTCTCTAATGGTTTTGTCTATTTATAGTGTGCTGGGAAACCATGGTTCGGGTGGGGGGGGGGGGGGGCGGGGAGTTGGCTAGGGTTATCTAGAGCAGCCCTGGTGGTTAGGACACAAGAATGCAGCCATCACATCAAGCTGAAGCCATACAATATTCCTCATCATAGTGGGACTCATTTTACAGCAAAAGAATTAAGTGGCTGGATCTTGTGTGTTCTTTTTAAGCTTGATCTTTACAATTTATCACAATGCTTAGAAAAGTAGCTGAATTTTAGGGAAAGCTAGACTGCTCCACCAACGGCTCAGTTATGTTAGCAACAAAGAACATAGCTACAACTTCAACTTAAAATGAGATCGCTTCCTAATCAACAACTTGAAAGTTGACAATATTGCACTGGATACACCTACATTAGCAACACCATGGAGTATCATTTGTTACCCTTGTAAGCCAGTGGCTGCCTGGAACCTGTGACCCCCTGTCACTGACCAGCAGGAAAATGGTATTTGTAGGACAGATCACTAACCTGGAGAAAGATCACAATTCAAACTTTGAACTATAACTTTGACTGAGAGGATTTTGCTCGTGCACTATTGTAAAGCTCAAAAAAATGTAAGTCAACCCATCCTAAATTAGAGACCCATCTATACTTCCTTACTGGAGGTCATATATTCTCTGAAGCAGTGGGACTATGTATCCCACAGGCAGGAATGAATGTAGGATGATATATTGGTTCATAAATCTCACTACTATGACCAACTAGAAATGTTTGCTTCAAGTCTCATTTGTGTTGGTTAAAAGTATTAATTCCAAAACAAGAATGTTTACACAGAATGATACAAAAACAATCCCTTCAAATTTAAAACTGAAACTGGCATTTGATCATTTCTAGATTTTCACATCATCAGGTAAGTTTAAAAGGAAGGGTAATATATTAGCTTGTCTGATCGATCCTGTCTATGAAGGAGACCATTTGTGGCTATACAACAGGACAAAGATCAGTGTTGCTAGGTCACCTAAGACCCATGAGTAACTCCATGAATGACAATATGTGACAACAAAGCAAAGGTTGCAGCGTAAACAGAGCCATGAAGGGTCAGACCCTTCTAAATGAGAGTTTGCATAATGCTGCTGTGGCAAAGAGAACATAGAATGGAAATGAAGGGGAAAACCATAAATACCTATTATACCTGAGGACTAGTTGTGCCAAAAGATTTGTTTAAGGACTGTGGTAGCTGCATATATTTTCTCCTTTATTCTATCCGGTTTATATTTTAACTAATTTTTTAATCTTTTCTCTCTCCATGAGTTGGAACAGAATAAGTTGCTAGTACTTTGCTTTACAATGCAATTAAGAGATTATTATAAAAATGATAGAATATTGAAATGGTTATTCCTTTGCTAGGAATAAGAAAAAATTTTAAGTTTATCTTTATTGCAAAGGTGATGTATGGAGGTCAGGTAATGAGTATATTTCTTTTTGAACAGTGTCACCTCTTCCCTCATTTTCTCCCAATTTTTCCCTTCCCAAACTCCCTCCCCCCAAGTTGTACGGTTCATTTTAGTATCACTGTTGTTAGTTCACCCTTTGTCCCACCATTTCTGTACTTCCTCTTCCCCTCCCCCAGATAAACTTACATACAAGACAACAAGTACAGCAATCAAAAACATTCAGAGATCCCCCATGTGAAATTGGAGTGGTATCTGAACAGATTTGAGGTTGTGGCCTTTTTGAAGGCAAGAATAAGAAATTGTATGATCTATGAGAGATGGTTATATCTTTGTGTGGAAAGAACACTTAAAGTTTAAAGAGGATTCTGGACATGTTGGACAGCAAAGAGGTGGACTGTGGTGGGCGTATCCTCACTGACCATGTGGAACCCCAAACTCCTTCCATGTCCCAGAACAGTACCCAATTCCCAGTAGCTAAAAAAAAAGAATATCTTCATCACACCAGCTCTAAAACAGAAAAGCTCGAGCCCTGACCTTGGCTACAAACCCAAACTTGATTCTCAGACCACTGACTGGTTTTTTTCGATAAGGTATTGCCTATGTAGCTCAGGCTGACCTGGAACTCATTCTGTAAAACAGGCTGTCCTCAAACTCATGATGCCCCTGCCTTAGCCTCCTTCATGCTAGGATTATAGATGTATACTACCATGCCCAGCTCCAATATAATTTTAATAAAATTTATTTTCCATTTAAATCCATGACTATTTTCTATTGATTATAACTGAAAAAAATCTTCTCAGTAAAATAACTTTTTGGCCATTCTAATAAAGGAAGAAAATTACTTGGGCAGTAGATATCTGCATTATCATTACTATAAAAGGCTAGTCAGCACTGTTAATTAATAAACTGATGGTCTGATTCAAACAGTGATCTCTGGTAGGTGCTGTTAACATGAGTCCTTCCCTGCTGAGCCTTGTCACCGCTGAGTACACTAATAAACCCCAGAAACTCTGTACAAGCCATCTATGAAGTTCTGTTTTAGTAGTTACTGTTGACCCATAGGAGTCTCTAACTCTTCTCCCCCTAATTGTGTTTCAAAAGTAGATGGCATAGGCCCTTCTAAATGAAGCCCTTACTGACTGGTTGGGTTGAGAGAAATGACTAGGGATTGTACAACCTATAATCATATAAACATGTCCCTATGTGTTCTGAGAAATATAAATTATTTGAGACACGTCCTTTCCATATCAGGAAAGGTGTAGAATTTCCTCACTTAGCAACATCCTTGAAGATCTAAAACAAGCTTAATTACCTGAGCTGCTCACAGCTTCCTGACAACACTTGTTATTATATACTCACACATCAAGCCCATCGACCGCCTTACAGACTGCCTCTTTACAGCATGTCTGCATACAGTGCTGTATGTATTTCCCCATACAATGAGTCCAGATCTGTAATCTGGAAATAAAATAATTAGAGAGAAGATACACTTCACCAGGTCGTAAGAAAAGCAAATCGGGAGCCAGTTCTGCAGCAGAACTTGGGTCTGCGGAGTCCTAAACTAGCTATGCTGGCCAAACCAGAGGAGCCATACTGGGGAGGCTGTGGAAGTCTTAGCAGAGACTGGTGTGAGTGAAATCCATTCCTGAGTGGCTTGAGAATTTCTGCACGTGTGTCTTCCGCTGTTTGTCTTGGTAGTGGGCATGTTATATTTGTCCTATGTGGTGTTTGCTGTGCTGTCTCATAGCTTCAATTCACATCCTCATATGACTTTCCAGTCACCCTCCCCATAGCCAGAGTCCAACAAATGAGCTCGTCTGTAATATGGGAGATTGCTCTTTCCGGCACAGAGAACAGTGAGGACCAAAGACAAGTTGGTTCAAGGCCGTGTGTGGCAGCTAGTGACAGACTTTTTTCATTCACAGACTTATTGCTGGGTAGATACTATTCAGTTATTTTAGAGGGAAAAAAGGGGAACAAATAGTGCCTGGTGAATACAGGCATTCCGTTGAAAATCTCCTTCTCTGAGCACACACACTAGAAAGAGCCTAAACTATGTAAGCTGTTGAGTCAAATGCCGTGTATAGATGTGGTTTCGTGACTCTCGTGTTTTCTTTTAACTCCTACTCTGTGACTGTTTGAGGGCCCACCTCAGTCTTTTCGACGGAAACCACAGCTTCATTTACATTGCTGTCTCACCTGCATTTACTGACAAACCTTTCTACGTATGAGACCCTTTGTAGAAACTCACAGCCCAAAGTGTTTTCTTCCTTCCTTTGCTCTGTCCACCATAAGAAAAAAAAATCATTTCTAGAGTTTTCTGTGTTATTGATACTTGAAAGCCAGAATAAGAGTGTATGACACATGAAATATTATTCATCTTCCCAAGTGGATAAAATCAAGATATTCCAAGCTGGGTGCCAGTGGCTCACACCTGTAATCCTAACCTACTCAGGGGCCCGAGATAAGAGGATCATGGTTCAAAGCTAGCCAGGCAGCAAAGTTCATGAGACTTTTCTCTCTAATAAACTACTCAGAAAATGCCAGAAGTGGCACTGTGGTTCAATTGGTAGAGCGGCAGTCTTGAGCACAGACAGGCTCAAGAAGAGATCCTAGGCTCCACAACCAGCAAAAACAAAAGGCTTGGCAATGTTATATATCTATCCACATGTTCCTTTGGCACACAATGGTCTTTTAAGTACTTGGATCTAAATAAATGCTATTAGTTGTGTTTTTAAAAGTAGATAACATAACCCTTTCTAATGAAGAGCTTACCATCTAAGATGCTGGACTAGGAGAGATGACTAGAGATTATACAATCTATAAACATATAAGCATATTCCACTGGCCCGGCCGTGGTAGAGTCACATGTCTGTGACTCTAGCTCCTCAGGAGGCTGAGATCTGAGGATTGAAGTTCCAAGTCAGCCTGGATAGAAAAGTCTGTGAGACTCATACCTCCAATTAACTAGCAAAAAGCCAGAAGTGTGGCTCAAAGCACTAGCTCTGAGTGAAAAAGCAAAGCATGAAGTCTAGAGTTCAAACCCCAATACCAGCACACACACACACACACACACACGTTCCTGTGTGTTTTGAGAACTATTATTTGAGACACATCCTTTCAATTTCTGGAAAGCAAGGAATTTCCTCACATAGCAACATCCTTGAAGATCCAGAACGGGCTTCATTATGGGAGCTGCGCATAAATCACTGACACTCTTCATTATGTGTGGGCCATGAGTTTTCTGTCCACAAGCTGGGGACACCAGGACATCCTGACTCAGCTGGTGATCTCTCCAAATTCCTGCTAACTTCTCTGCCTCTCTTCCTTTCCAATAACACTGGGAAGATGAACTTCCCAAGATGGCAGAAGAAGAGCAAACCACAGAACCTCATCTCCATGAAATGCAACAAAACCACCCAACTGTCGTGTTTCCACTCAAAAGGAAGTAATTTTCCTCTTCCTGAAAAGGAAAGAAATCATCTGTGTAGAGAATCATTTTAGGAATCTTTCTTGGTTTCTTCATAGTGAATTGTTTTTTCTAGATTTCCCTTAAGTTTGGGCATTTCTTTTAGTATCAAAAAAATTACCAACTGTTCTTTAAAATATATTTACTTGCTTTTGAGACTGACTGAAGTCATCTGAGCCGGTAGAGGTAGACATGAATGGAACTGGAACGATTACAACCACATCTGAGGATTTTTAACCACAGCCTTGGAAAGAAATGTATTACTTTAAATAGAGTCTTGAAAATCTTCCTCCCATATTATAGGTAATACGTTACTTGTATGTATGACTTCAACAACCTATCTTCTTTCCTTTCCACAAAGTTCAAGTCAAATGCTGGGGTCTGGGACTAGTTTGTGGCTTACCACCTGAACCTGGTTTTGTTCGGCCCCCGCCCCCCCCCACCCCAGAAATGACTCATCTAACAGGACTAAATGGTTTCATATTATGAGTCTATTTTCTTGCAAAAAAAAAAAATCTTCTCTTCATTGCTGTGGTCTCCTTGAAAACACTGATTGAATTCAGGTAGAGCCCTCTGCTGTCAGGTTTTCCTTGCAGAGGTGAAAGGCTGGTATAGCATCTCAGAGAGCCCCACGTCATATGCCACAGTTTGATAAAGGTGAAAACTCTCTACCCATCTATCCATCTTTCCATTCTCCACTCAACCATGTAGTAACACTGCCAAGCACAGTGTCCAAGGCACAAAGAAATACAGATGAATAACAAAAACTGAGATTGTCTCATGGGCAAGATGGGTAAAAAGACCAATTGCAATAGGTGTAGGCATGCTTTCTTAATATGCCTTCACCACTGTGTTTCTAGTACGGAGAATGATGCCTCGGACAGAGTAGGCACTAATGTATGTACTGAATGAATGACAATGAGGTCAGTGTGGCTGAAGCAAAGTGGCAGATGGGGAGAATTGTAGCTGGGGTGGTGGCACTCCAGGGTGAGTCTGGGTGGGTGAGCCATGGACTGTGATGCCCTATGGGGATATTAGCGTCTACTCCAAAGATGACCAGAAGCCAACAGAGAGTTTGTAACAAGAAGCATTGTGAGCTATTAAATCTGGAAAAGGTTCCCTCTGGCTGCTCACACTGCTGATCACACTGGAGGAAGCACCAGCAGGGACATCAAGAGAAGTCAGAGATAACCCAGAGAGAAAGTATGGGGTTTAGACTAGAGGTAGGGGCAGTGAGTAGGTTCAGATATGGATGGATTTTGAAGGATTTGCTGATGGGTTAGATGTGGGTGGTGGAAGGAAGAGAAAAAAGTCGAACTTGACTAGGCTACTTGGTTTGAGAAGTCAGACCAAGGGATGGGGTGTGACTCCCCCATCTAGTGTCTGTCTCCTGAATTTTTGAGATTCTGCTCAAATGTTTCTTCATCAGACAGGCTTTATCTGACCATGGATAGCAATATTTGGTTCACTCTTCTCTTGAGCATATGGTAGAAACTTTCTTTTATGTCCTATTTAACTCAGGTTGGCCATGTAGCATGTTTCAACTATGAAAAATGTGAATGTATCTGATTTATACATCCTTAATAGGTTGTGCTTCACTTTACTTTTTTGTGCTGGTCCTGGGACTTGAACTCAGGGCCCCAGTGCTGTCATTGTAGCTTTTTTGCTCAAGGCCAACACTCACTCTACCGCTTGAGCCACACCTTTACTTCCAGCTTTTTGGTGGGTAATTGGGGGTCAAGAGTCTCAAGGACTTTCTTGCCTAGGATGGATGTGAATCCTGATCCTCAGATCTCAGTTTCCTGAATAGCTAGGATTACAGGCATGAGCCACCAGCACTGGGCCACCTTATTCTCTTTAGCACCTATTAGGGCAATCAGAAATGTCTTCAGAGTGAGAAATATGGAGTTAAGTTCCAGATGACCTTCAGTGGTCATGAAGTATGATCTAGAATTAAATCTTCGTTGCTACAAATGACTAAATTTTAAGAATTGTTTATTATTGCAAAATAGCCCAGCCTATGCTGACAGATGCATCATACTTTATATAAATAAGAAGACACAATTTTCTCCTTCCCCAGCTTTCCTTTCCCTCATCACTTTTACCACCTCCTAACACTTTGCACATCAACTTTTTTTTCTTTTTCTTTTTTAATATGTCTGTGCTAAGGCTTGAATTCAGGGCCAGGGTACTTTCCCTTAGGGTTTTTGTTCAAGACTGATGTCTACCACTTAGCCATACCTCATCTTCTGTCTTTTGCTGCTTAATTGAGATAAATGTCTCATGGGCTTTTCCTCCAAGATCCTCAGATCTCAACCTCCTAAGTAGCAAGGGATATAGGCACAAGCCATAGTGCCCAGCTTTTCCTTCAAAAACAACAACAACCTGTCCTTAGAATGCATACTCCCTGGAGGCAGACACCTGGTCTGATTTCTTCACTGCTGTGCCCAGCACTTGGATCAGTGTCTTATTCTTAGCAGGTGCTGAGGAAACACCTGTTCTATGAAGGAGTAAATTCATGGGGCATCAGGGAGCATGTTATAACACAGGAAGCATTGACACTGTAGCTCAAAACAGAAGTTTGCCCGAGGGCAGGAAATAGTCTGGGAAGAGATTTAGTATGCCCAGAGTACTCTGACAAGATTCTCATTCTTAGAACACAGGGTGAATTTGCAGGAAATCATATGGAACTGGAAATTGTTATGTCAAGCAAAATGAGCCAGACTGAGAAAGGCAAATACTGAATGTGTTCTCTCAAACAAGAAAAGACATGAATGTACAAAGGAAATCATTTGTTATGGGCTCAGGCAGCTAGAGGGGAAAGAAAACCACGGCAGATGATGGGAAATATGCTTGAAGATCATTGTATACACCTACAAAAATGGCATGATGAACCCAATTTCTAGGTAAAATTTGTGTTGTTTTTAAAAGAAAGAATGATGTGTAACTATAGCTGTGGAGGGAATATTAAGGTGAGACAGATGCAGATGGGACATGAGACTTGACTGATAGGTTGGATCCAGTTTGTGAAGAACCTTCTCCATTCCTCTCATATACTTGGACTTTATTTTTTTTTTTTGAGCACCAAAGAGACAACAGAGTTTTTAAATCAGGAAGTGACAAGATCAGGTTTGATTCTGCCTGAACCAATTACTTTCAGGAAGCAATCTCTGCCCAGCTAATATCCTCATTTCTCTCTGGCTGCTGAACCTATGTCATCCTTCATCAAATCAGTCCCTTTTTTATAACTCAACAAATGTTTTCTGCTATGTGCAATGTACTATGTAAGGTGCGTGGGAAATAAACCAAGGGAAAAGACCCTATATATCTTAGATGCCCATCCCTGGTCTGGGGTTCCAGACTGGAAATGAGCATGTATAACTTGAAATGAACTTCACAAAGCCTGGAAGCAGGTTTGGGGGGGGGGGGGGCATTCCTCTGGCTTCTGTGCACCTTTCTGCATCAGTACAGAGGATGCTGCATGTCTTACCTCACCATGTCAAACCACTATCCACCGAAAGGAACCATTATCTGGAATCAGTGGAGGTACTCAACAACAGATGAATGATAAGGAACATGTAGAATATAGTGTGTATTACATATACACGTTATATATACCACATATAATATAATATATAATGCATATAGATGTAATATATTATGAACTATTACACAGCCATAAAGAAAAATGAAATCATGTCATTTTCAGGAGAATGGATGCAACTAAATGATACCCTGAGACGAGAGAAGGTTGTTTTCAATTATATCACGTGTGTGGATGCTAGATCTGAAAGACACACGTACTCATGGGCATGTATGTAAGGATAAATATCCATATACATAATTATTTCGATGGTTAAGCGTAGAACATGAATCAAGCTAAGAGCCTTCTCAGGAGGAAAAGAAGAGGGAGAATGGAAGAAGAGCATAAATACCTGTGTAACATATCACAAGTATATGTGACAGCAGTGTAGAGAAACTCAACCACAGCTGATGATCAACAGGGGGATGGGGAAGAAAAAACAGTCTCTGTGGAGAGGAACTAGCAGGAGAAGAGTATGCCTAGGAGATAATAAAGGAGGTTGAGGGGTGGGAAGGTGGCTCAGTGGTAGAGCGCTTGCCTTGCATGCATTAAGCCCTGGGTTCAATTCCTCAGTACCACATAAAGAGAAAATCCAGAAGTGGTGCTGTGGATCAAGTGGTAGCCTTGAACAAAAGAAGCTCAGGGACAGTGCCCAGGCCCTGAGTTGAAGACTCAGGACTGGCAAAGATGAAGAAGAAGAAGAAGGAGGAGAGGGAGGAGGAAGGAGAGGAGAAGGAGGAGGGGGAAGAGGAGGAAGAGGAGGGAAGAGGAAGAGGAGGAGTAAAAAGAGGGAGGAAGAGGAGAAGAAGAAGGTGAGAGGTTGAACACTGTTGAAATAGATTATTTGCAACTAAAAAATGAAACAAGAAATCTGTTGGGAGAGAGAACACTGTTGAAATAGATTATTTGCAACTAAAAAATGAAACAAGAAATCTGTTGGGAGAGATTATTTGGGAAGGGAGAAGGGTGGGGAGTGTGAGAAAGATGAGATTGTTTGGAATGTAGTGTGAACATGTGTGTGGAGATGTTCCGATGAAATCACTCCTTTATAATTGATATAAGCCAATTAAATTTTTTAAAGAAGCCATCATTGCCATTGTCCTTTTGTCCCCATTGGTGTCACCATGATCACAAAAGCAAATATTTTACTATGAACATATACAGTTCAACATATACATAAATCTCATTTCATTCATCCTTCCCAGAGCCCTGTACGCCTCACCTTCATCTCAAAAACAAAAATCTAAGTTGTGAGTAGCTGTAAATTGTCCAAAATAATATACACACAAAGGCCTGGAATCTAAATCATGCAGAAGAAAATAAAAAATGAAAGAGATAAGATTTAAAAAAGAGATAAATAAAAACAAGAAGAATGGACATTTTGCTTGTGCTTACTTGTAGTTTTTCTACTTTGTCATTTCCTACCCCATTGGTGGGTGGATGATAAATATTTTCTGGGCATCTATGTTGTTTTCAGACACTGCCTTGGGTCTTCAGACACAGTGGTGAAATAAATGCAGTCTGTCCAGTGGAATAGAATTGAAAACCCAGAAATGAACCTACAGACCTATAGCCATCTAATCTTCGATAAAGGAGCTAAAACAATAGAATGGAAGAAAGACAGCCTCTTCAGTAAATGGTGCTGGCAAAATTGGTTAACTACTTGTAGAAAACTAAAGCTAGATCCTTATATATCACCCTGCACCAGAATCAACTCCAAATGGATCAAAGACCTCGAAGTCAAAGCAGAGACTCTGAAAACATTACAGGATGGAATAGGAGAAACCCTAGGTCTCCTTGGCTCAGGCCGAAATTTTCTGAATAGAGACCCGGAAACACAACAAATCAAAGAAAGGTTGGACAAATGGGATTGCATGAAGTTGCAGAGCTTCTGCATGGCAAAGGACATAGCTAGCAAGATCAATAGAAAGCCCACGGATTGGGAGAAGATCTTCACTAGCCATACAACAGACAAGGGTCTCATATCTAAAATATACTTGGAACTCAAAAAATTAAATCCCCCAACAACAAATCCTCAAAGAAACAACTGCCCAATAAATAAGTGGGCTAAAGACTTACAGAGAAACTTCTCTGAAGAAGAAAGAAGGATGGCCAATAGACACATGAAGAAATGCTCAACATCCTTAGCCATAAAAGAAATGCAAATCAAAACAACATTGAGATACCACCTCACTCCAGTTAGAATGGCAAAAATCAAGAACTCTAACAACAACAGATGCTGGAGGGGATGTGGACAGAAGGGAACCTTACTTCATTGTTGGTGGGAATGTAAACTTGTTCAACCACTTTGGAAAGCAGTATGGAGGTTCCTCAAAAGACTTCACATAGAGCTCCCTTATGACCCAGCAATCCCACTTTTGGGCATTTACCCAAATGTTTACAAACAAGACCACACTAAAGCTACCAGCATAACTATGCTTATTGCAGCATTATTTACCATAGCTAAGATATGGAACCAACCCAGTTGCCCCTCAGTAGATGAATGGATCAAGAAAATGTGGTATATATACACAATGGAATTCTATGCCTCCATCAGAAAGAATGACATTGCCCCATTTGTTAGGAAATGGAAAAACTTAGAAAAAATTATATTAAGTGAAGTAAGCCAGGCCCAAAGAAACATAGATCCCATGGTTTCCCTTATTTGCAATATCTAGTATATGTATGAGTCAAGTGGAAAAGGTCAGATAATGTGATGTTAGGAAAATGAACCCTTAGATATGTATTTTAATGTTTTTTTTCTTGCATGCATTTGTTTCTAACGCATTCATAAGATTATCTCTTTGTTGCTTTGTATGTCCCTCCCCCACAGTATAACCCCTGCTTTCACTATATTTGATGTCAGTATAACTTGTGGAGGAGATGGGGAAAAACAAGTCATTTAAGGATACAGGTGGACCGGTTGCAACAATGAGAAGTACAAGTTGTCATGTCAAAAACGAGCTTTACAACGTTGGTGCGGTGGGGGGGAGGGGAGGATTGGGTGGAAGGGGGGGGAGGCTGGGAAGGGATGTGAAGGGTAAACAAAGGAGGAGGCTGCAATGCTTGATAAGAAATGTATGCATTATCCTGCCCATGTAATTGTAACCCCTCTGTACAGTATGTTCACAAAAAATAAAATTAAATTAAATTAAAAAAAATAAATAACTGGAAACAACAAAATAAATAAATAAATAAATGCAGTCTGTGTTTTCTGGAAACATCATAGTAGGCAGTCCAGCCTGTAGTACTTTCCACTACAGCTCTTGATCAATGCATACAGGAGTCCTTCTTAAATGAGCCATTGGTGTCCTGACACTGAGGCTCCACTTCTCCAGCAGCACCCTCTATAGACAGCAAGATGTTTTCTCTTGCTGTGCAAAAAACCACATGTGGGCTCAATTGTTCTGCATCCTGCCTACCTCATTTGCTAGCTACTGGACAGTAGCCCTTCCTCACTGCCAAGAGACATACTGCCAACTCTTAGTTGTCCTGACTATTCTGGGAAATAGGCAAAAGCTCTTCAGAAAGCCTGTGCCACTTGCTCTTTCTCTGACATACTTTTTTCGCTGTGGCTGGTCTATGGAGTCTCAGTAGCAACAATCAGGGCAAAATGAAGCCACTTGAGGGGATGAGCTCAGGCAAAGACAGGAGGCACCACAGACAGCCAACAGGATTTCAGTGCTGCAATAAGGACTCCATCTGAGTGTTTGGACATTACTGCTTTACAAATGGCTCCCTGTCAGGGTTCCATGCCGCATGTGTTCCTGTTTATAAACGACATCTCTTGCTCCTTTCTGGGTCTCTCCTCCTGCTCCTTCCATCTGGAAATGAGCTATGCAAAGGATGCCATTCTGGGTCTCTCCTCCTGCTCCTTCCATCTGGAAATGAGCTATGCAAAGCCACATACAATGGAGGTCCAATGAACAATTCCTCATTGCTGACATTTCCCTTGAAGATGTCTGCCATTGACAACACAGCCTTCTGACTCTAATACTACAGGGAGATTACATCCCTGGTGTCAGGGTACCACCTGTATTTGCCAGAGTTCTTCACAGAAACAGAACCAGCCAGCCAGATAGACAGACAGACAGACAGACAGACAGACAGGCAGACAGACAGATAGATAGACAGACAGACAGACAGAAAGACAGACAGACAGATCATCATAGATATGACATAGACATGACATATATATGAATGAATATATATATATAAAATAATATGACATATATGTGGAATATATGTGAAATAAATATGAAAATTTACCTTAGGCAGTGGCCAACATGTCTAGAGAGGCTAAGAAATCCTACAGTCTATCATCTATAAACTAAAAAACCTGGGAAGTTAGTGCTGTAATTCAATGCCAAAGACCTGAGAATTGAGAGGCCTAGCAAAGAGTTGAATTCACCCTTCATCCACCGCTTTGCTCTGTTCAGGCTCTCTTACAGTGAGGAGGACTATCTGCTCTACTCAGTTCTCTAATGAAAATAGTGATTGCTTCTGGAAACACCCTTACAGATACATACAGAAATAACATATTACCAGCTATTTGGGGCATACCTTACTCAACCTGAATGAACACATAGAATTAATCATCACATTATCTAAATTCAAAATAAGAACAAAAACCATTTAACCACAAACTGGTCATCAATGATGAATCAATGATGAATGGCCAGACTTCAGTGGATCTGGCTTCATGACCTGTAGCAAAAGTAGCAGAAGGGCTTATGGGTAACTGAGGGATCTTGTGGGGAGGGAGTCTCAGCCTCCCAGCTCACATTCTCTCACCTTCTGGTTCGTCTGTTCACTAACTCTTGGATTGCCTTTGAGCTAGGAGCTAAGAACCTAAGTGAATAACACTGGTGGGTTCCTGGTAAGGAAGAAGACATGAGTGGCTGTGGGGTTCAGACTGAGCCACTGCTTCAAGTATGCTCTCCCAACATCTCCTTGGGTCTTTTCAAGCTTGGTTAACTTTAAGCACATGCAAACTCTCTACCCCTAAATTCGAGCAGCCTGATCTTCCCTTGGAGCAGGGGCCAGGTATGTGAGGGAAGGATCAGTTACCCCCAACAGAAACAAAATTATGTCAGCTATAGAGAATGAAATGGAAATAGGCAGAAGATGAACTTCTCATCTTAAAAATAATCATTTTAAAGATAATATCAACCTTATTGTCCGCAAAGGTAGGGGAGAAAGGAAAGTTGTGTTTTTAGACCTAAAATTTGCAAATTACTCTATGCTGGCATCAATATATTGGCTTCTGTGAAAAATCTAAAAGCCAAAGAATCTCCTGAGAGGGCTGGAGACATGAATCAAGTGGTAGAGCATTTGCCTCTGAGTTCAAACTTATCACCAAAAACAAAAGTTTTCCGCACCCCAGGTGAGCATGAAGCCAAGATTTAAAAAGAAAAGAAAAAAGAAAGAAAGATGTGGCCAAGTATTGGTAGCTCATTCCTGTAACCCTAGTTACTCAGGAGGCTGAGATCTAGGATTTAGGTTTGAAGCTACCCTAAGCAGGAAAGGTGAGACTCTTCACTTCACTACTGAAAAACCTGAAATGGAGCTATGGCTCCAATGACTCACCATACAGTAGGCTCAACAGCACCACAGAAAGATACTGGGAGGCGCTCCAGTACCATGCTTTACACTACATCAAAGACACCACAATTATCTGGCAGACACCAGGGGGAGCTCCTCACTAGAAACCCCAGCAAATCTTTTCTCATTGTTATACCAGCAAGATCAGAGAAAACACGTGCCCAGAAAAATTTGGAGAGTTTTCCAGAATTTCTAGCCTGGCTGACTGAAAAAGTACTGTATGTAGAAAGTCAAGAGCACAAAGTCAGTTCTTCAAATGTCAGAAATCCCAACAACTACCAAGACATGCAAAGAAACAGGGAACCCCGACATGTTTAAAGGAACAAGTTAAATTCCCCAAAATGAACCCCCCCAAAAACATAGGAATATGATCATGAAAGAATTAAAGATTACCATTATAGAAAAATGCAATCAGCAAAAAATAACTCATGAACAAAGTAATAAATTCAATAAACAGAAACTATGAAGAACAAAACAGAAATTTTAGACCAAAGAATATGACTTAACAGAGAACTCACTAAATGATAACAACAGCAGACTTGAGCAAACAGAAAAAAAAAATCAGTGAGATTGAATGTGGGAGTTTTGAAATTACCAAGGCAGAGGAAGGAAATTTTAAAAGAAGAATAAGAAACACCCAAGGGATTTCTAGACACCATATGCATTGCGGAGTTACAGAAAGAGGAGAGTGAGAAAGGGGGCAAAGAATCTATGTGAGGAAATGATGGCTGAAAATACCCAAATCTGGTAAGAAAAATAGACATACAATTTCAAGAAGCTCAAAGAACTCCAACCAAGATAAATCTAAGGAGAATTACACAATGGCATATCAAACTGTCAAATGTTAGAGACAAAGAGAGAATTAAGAGCAGCCAAAGAAAAGTGATTCTCCAGTTAAGTGCTGTTTCTATTAGATTACCAGTAGGTAATCTACAGCATGGAAACAGGACCATGTTCTTCAAAGACATAACTTTCACTTGCCTCTGGTTTCTTCCTGTCATAAACAATTCTGCAAAGAAACTTGCACACCCATGCAAGTAGTTCTCTTGGCTTAGTCCTAAGAAGTGGAATTTGTAGGGTTGTAGGACAGCATCTTCTAATGGGCTATTGCAGCTCACATCCCCACCATCCTTTCTGTCTTTAGGTGAAAAGCATACATTACAGAGTCAGGCCTAAGATGGTAAAAACTGCTTAGCAGCAGAGGACTAAAGAAAAGTCACTTCCTCTCCCTAAGCCTGTTTTTAGAAAAATGAGGTTAAGAACAATGACATTGATCAAGACTCCTAGTATTTATAAAGTGCTTTGTTGAACAGAATCCCTTTGTACAACTATTTAAAGATCAATCAATCAATCAATGAATCCATAAGAGCACTGTCCACTCCTGAGGGAGGAGATAAGCTGAGGCTCTAGCACTGGGTAAGAGTTGATGAAAGATGGCTCTTAATAGCTCTCTTCTTCCTCTTCCCATGTTCTTCCTCCTCTTTCCCTGTCTTTTTCTATAAGTTCTAAGCCTATCTGTGAGTGAGCTGTTCCAACCCTGTACAGTTGAGGTCATTTTCTTCTTATGTGTCTGATCTTGAGAGGGACTAACACACTCTGGGTTGATGTTCTAAACAGACCTTTGAAAGAAGCCACCCTAACATGGCTTTATAGCTCATGAAACAAGTTCATACTTTCAACTTATTGATGACAGTTAATATGGGTGTGAATCATACTCAGATTTTTCCTGAAAGAACTACTTTCCTGTGTACTTGAGGGTGTCTGGCACTTTTTAAAGATTTTGCATATAAGATAGTAAAGTTAAGATAACATTTTCAATTCAACCAGTAAGTGATCATTAAGATTTAAGGAGAAAGACTTTATGACGTGTGTGTGTGTGTGCGTGTGCGTGCATGCGTGCGTGTGCGTGTGTGTGTGTGTGTGTGTGTGTGTGTGTGTGTGTATGTGCAAGTCTTGGGACTTGAACTCAGGGCCTGGGAAATGCCCTTGAACTCTTTTGTTCAAGACTAATGCTCCACCACTGGAACCACAGCTCTATTTCCAGGGGGAGTTTGGGTGGCTATTTGGAGATAACAGTCTCAAAGACTTTGCTGTCAAGGCTAGCTTCAAACTATGATCCTTAGATCTTTGCTTCTTGAGTAACTGGGACTAAAGACATGAGCTACTGGTGTTCAGTTTATGGTTCCAGTTAAATGTTAGCTTTTATTATAATTCAGCCTATCCAGAATAGAGAGAGAATGTGATTGGGAGTCAGACACCTGGACTTATTTCCAGACCTGACCCTCATTCACTGGGAAAAGGTCCTTAATGTTTCAGAGCCTCTAGACTTTTTATATTTACCTCATAAGGTTGTTCAAAGATTTAATGAAAATAAATGTGTGCAAGTGCTGGGTACATTGGGCATCCTTAAGTGATGTTGATTCCAAACTGCCCTTCTAGTATTCTTTTTATCATTTTTTTTAATTTTACTGTCCATTTATTGAATACCAGCTGTACACTAGCAATCATTTTTCTAGGCAACGGAGCAGAAAGGCAGTCTACCTTCTAGGACTTTGTAGTCTAACAAGAAAGTAGCTGTCTTAACCTGTCATCTTTGCTGTGCAGAATACTTAAGATCAGGAGATATATAGATATGTGTACCATATATATATATATATATATATACTATATGATATATATACTATATATATGGTATATATATGGTGTATATATATGTGTGTGTATACACACACACACACACACACACACACACACACACACACACACACACACACATATATATGATGTTTGCCAGGTGCCCGTGACTCATGCTGAGATCTGAGGATCATGGTTTGAAGCCAGCCCGGGCAGAAAAGTCCCCATGAGACTCTATCTCCAATTAACCACTCAAAAACTGGAAGTGGCACCGTAGCTCATGTGGTAGAGCACTAGCCTTGAGCACAGACAGACTCAGAGACAGTGCCCAGGCCCTGAGCTCAAGCCCTACAACTGACAGAAGAAAAAAAAAGATGTTTATTTGATTCAAAGTTCTGGGGATGGGAGTCCATGGTTAGAGCACTGGTTGTAGGACTCAGACTGTATCTGAATGTGGTGTTAAGACAGAGAAGCAAGGCATGCTGGGAAGCCTTGCTTAAACAACTACTTGCACATTCATCTAACCCCAGAAGAACTCCCAAGTCAAAGGCATGGTTCCCTTTTAATGACCAAATCACTTCTTAAAGATCCCACCTTTCAACATTGCCACAATAATTAAATTCCAACATGAGCTTGGGATGGGACAAACCATAGTCAAATCATAGCTCAAGACATGACTAAGTGAAATTCAAGAGAACCACAAATAATATTATGTCAAGAATCCACATCTCTCAACTTAGGAACTCAGAAAAACCTCCACAGATGTGTCCCTTGAGCTGGGTCATGAAGGAAGAGACTGAGTTCACCAGGTAGAGAAGCAATGGTTTAAAAAAATGCCAATCAAGCTAGACATTGGTGACTCATGCCTGTAATCCTAGCTACTCAGGAGGCTGAGATCTGAGGACCACAGTTCAAAGCCAGACCAGGCAGGATAAGTCAGGAGGCTCTTATCTCCAATTAACCACCTGAAAACCAGCTCAAAGTGGTAGTGTGCTAGCTTTGAGCAAAACAGCTCAGGGACAGTGCCCAGGTCTCGAGTTCAAGCCCCATGACTGACAAAAAAGAAAAAAAGAAAAAGTCCATCACACAGAACACAGAGTGTTCTACAATGAGCAAGCACACTTCACCCCTCCAGAACTCCTGACCCAGCATCCTGATGATCTCCTTTGGCTGGCATCTTGATTTGGATATCTGGGCATCATGTTCACTAGAGAAGCCAAGAATGATTCATTCTTAATATAGATGGAAAATCGGAGCACCATAAATGAGCCTAGGCCTAAAAGTCTACTTGAAAATTGTTTAGCTCATTGTCTTGTCCCATTACCTTTCCAGTAAAGAAAGAAGTCGTTTATGATGGTGGCATGTGTTTGGAAATAAGCCCTACCTGTCACCATTGATCTTATGAGATTTTCCTCAGAAGAATTAGATGTTTAACATCATTTTAAAAGCTGTGCTTGGTGGATGGATGTTCCTAACAACAGCAAATAATAACTCTTCCAGCAAATATGAGACTGAGTTATCTTGTAGGCTCCTCCGTGTCCATGTAATAAAGAAACTTCTAGAGCACCAAGCAGTTTGTCATTAAAAGTGGCTGTTTCCAGATTGATCTCTTCTATCTCTTAGATGTTTCTTTTTTTCCTACACCACAGGCATCTGCCAGATGCCGCCACAGCAGCACTTATATCCAAGGAGAGGGATACAAACATGGTAGAAAATGAGTAGACTGAAACCAATAAGAAAATATACTGAATGGGAAAAAAAAATGCACCATCCATTTCTGCTGTATGTCTTCAAAGTCCAGTCCAGTTGTAGAGGAGAATGACTCATCCAGCCTAAAGAAACCCCAGGAGGAATGAGGAGAAGGGATGACCCAAAACCAGACGTTTACATAATTCTCATTTCCATGTACGCTGTTCTTTAAGCAAAACATGGAAATAGCCACTGATATAAGTACTTCGCTATTTAAGAGTTTCAGGCAAAGTGCAGTAGATTTTTTTTTCTAGATAAGGATTATGACAGCTGGACAAATAAAAGACTGCTGTGGACCATATCCCACCATCTAGAGGTAGTAGATGTCACTGCCTCAGATATGAGAGGGGGACATGCCATATCTACAGTATTGGAGGCCACAGAGAACCACTTGAACAATCTCAGAACCGGGGTGAGAAGAATTACAGGAATCCTTCAATCTGGTGGCATATTGACCTCCCCTGAGGAGTTTCTTAACTATGAAGAACTGGGTCTTATGAATAAGTTCTAGTACTTAGAACAACCTAGAATATGGCTTGGCGATCAGAATTTGTGTGTGTGTGTGTGTGTGTGTGTGTGTGTGTGTGTGTGTGTGTGTGAAAGAGAGAAAGAGAGAGAGAGAGATGGGGCTTGATAACTCAGGGCATGAGCACTGTCCCTGAGCTTTTTCCTTCAAGGTAAAGCACTCTACCACTTTTGAGCCACTCCTCCACTTTCAGGATTGTTTTTTTGTTTGTTTGTTTCTTTTGTTGTTGTTTACTGATTAATTGGAGTTAAGGGTCTCATGGACTTTCCTGACCAGTCTGGTTTCAAATCATTATGATCCTCAGATCTCAGTTTCCTGAGTAGCTAGGATTACAGGTGTAAGTCATTGGTACCTAGCTTCCATAAGACTCTTATCTCCAAGTCACCAGCAAAAAAGCCAGAAGTAGAGCTGTGGCTTAAGTGGTAGAGTGCTAGCCTTGAGTGAAAACGCTAAGGGACAGGGCCTAGGCCCTGAGTTCAAGTTTATTTGAAACTGTTTATTCTGACAGTATCATGGAGGAAGGGCTGGAAAGGAGCTAGAGTCACTGCTGGGAAGACAATGGTCCAGAGAAGCCATGGTGAGACCTACGGCTGGGGCTGGGCCACAGGGAGGGGTGCGGAATATGGAAAATGGAGAATTTGTGGATCCAGTGACCACATGTGGCCTGTCAATACAGGAATCCACAATGCGCCCCAGGTCTCCAAATAGAATGACTCAGTCCACTAATGGCCATTCATGGAAATTTGATAATAGCTTGCATTTATGGAGTATTTACATTATACCAAGCACTTCATAGAGACTTGATTATTTAATCTTCCCAGTAACCTTAGAATGCTAAATAGCAAATAGCCACAAAACGGTAGGCATATTTATAAGCATTTATTTAGCCAGTGTGTGTGGTGGTTGGGGGGCAGGTGGAGGTGAGGGGAGGCTGGGCTGAGTTTTGGCTCTGTCTCTCTGTCTCTCTCTCTCTGTCTCTCTCTCTCTGTCTCTCTCTCTCTCTCTCTCTCTCTCTGTCTCTCTCTCTCTGTCTCTCTCACTCATCTGCTTCCTGCAACTCACAGTGGGGGGTGGAAGACCTCCTTTATCAGATAATGATAATGACTGCAAAGATATATCTGATCTAAGGTAATGTGATACTGGCCTAGAAGTAAATAAATGAATGGAATTTTTCTAAAAAAGAAAGAAAGAAAGGAAGGAAGGAAGGAAGGAAGGAAGGAAGGAAGGAAGGAAGGAAGGAAGGAAGGAAGGAAGGAAGGAAGGAAGGAAGGAAGGAAGGAAGGAAGGAAGGAAAGGACAGAGCAGGTTGTCAGAGGCTCACACCTGTAATCTTAGCTACTCAGGAGGCTGAGATCTGAGGAACTTGATTCAAAGCCAACCCAGGCAGGAAAGTTTGTGAGACTTTCATCTCCAATGAACTACTTTAAATGGGGGAGGGGTGCTGGAAGTGGAGCTATGACTCAAGTGGTAGAGTGCTAGTCTTGAGCAAAAAATAAAGCTCAGAGACACTGCACAGACCCTGAGTTCAAGCTCTCCAGGCCCAGTAAAAGAAAAAAGAAGAGATTTAGAGAGGACATGAAGAAATGGAAACTCTGTGGTGGATGGTGACAGTCCTCTAGATATTTGACAATACTAGGCAAAGTTCAAGAAATCGGTGACCTACGACCCGCCTGCTGCACTAGGAATTGAAGGGGGTTGGGCTGAGCAGACTTCTACATAAGACCTCAGCGATGAGATGGGGGTGGCTGGCATGCAGTCCTGACCAAGATTTAATCTGAAATATAGATCTCAATAATATTTGATAGAGTCTTAATCCTTTGTGGCTGCTTTACTACCTTGGCATGGAGATGGATTTTTACAAAGGTGAGAAATCCTTAAGGGCAAGACTGATAGACTTGAATATTAAAATTCAACAACATAGATAAGACTCACAGCTAACATAGCTGGAAATTAATTAGCATGCAGGCGAAATCTAATGCTCTCACGAATCAACACAGAATGGACAATGATGTAATACTGAGAGGGACAAAGGGTTTTATGCCACAATCAAAAAAGAAGAACTTTTGTCTGCCAGTATATGCATAAACATTTCTCTACTTCCCTGGCTGACCAGGAAGCCAATTAAAACCACAGTGAGATGTTATTTCACTCTGATCAACTTGGCAAAGAATGAGAAGTCTGACATTACCATGAGTTGGCAAGGATCAAAAATGTCAATGTGATGGAAGATTGTTTTAAAAGGCTGAGGAATTTTCTAGAGTAAAGGAGATTAAAGAAGACAAAAAATACATAACCATAGAGTGTGATATTTGATTCTGATTCAATTTGGAACTGGGGGAACTCCATACAGGATATTATAAGGTCAGTGGGAAATATTATGTATAATATAGAGAAGAATCCTATCAGTATCCAATTCCTGAGCATGACAGTCATGTTGTCTTATGAAGGAAGATGTCTGTAATTTAAGTATATATATATATTAAACTGTGAAACTGATGGCCAAGAAAAAAAAAGGTGTGTGTGTGTGTGTGTGTGTGTGTGTGTGTGTGTGTGTGTGTGTGTGCCAGAACTCACAACCCTTAGACTTTTTGCTCAAGGCTGATGCTCTACCATTTCTGGCTTTTTTGATGGTTAATTCAAAATAAAAGTCTCATTGACTTTCATGTCTGGCTGGCTTTATATGCAGTCCTTGGATCTCAGTCTCTTAAGTGGTTTGGAGTACAAACATGAACCACCTGCACTGAACCATGAAGAATTTTTTTTGGGGGGGTTGCTGGGTCTGGCGCTTGAACTCTGGGCCTGGGGACTGTCCTTGAACTTTTGTGCTCAAGGCTTAGCACTACCACTTGAGCCACAGCTCTACTTCTGGCATTTTTTGTAGTTTAATGCAGATAAAAGTCTCATGGACTATTCCTGCCTGGGCTGGCTTTGAACCGTGACCCTCAGATTTCAACCTCCTTAGTATCTAGGATTACAGGTGTGAGCCATTGGCACCCAGCTAAGGAAAATTTTAAGAGAAAGAAAGGAAAAGAAAATTTAGGAGACACACTGTATTCCTAAATTGCTCTGTTGAATGGCAACTCCTTTGTACAACTACTTAAAGATAACAAGAAAATATTTTAAAAAAGAAAATTTAGCAAATACTAATGACTTGGAAATAAATAAACTGTGTACATGTGTTCATTGCATCATTTTGGAAACTTTTCTATCATTTGGAAATGTTACCCTTTAATAGGAAGCAAAGGCATGGAAAGAAGAAGATTTGTCATTGTTATGCCTGGATACAATCACTTTAGAGAACCATCTAGCAACATCTAGTAAAGACACCTAGTTCTAAAGCCCACCAGCTCTACTCTTGAGACATTATTCACTAGTACACAGCCAGATGTGTGCAAAGGTTCTTTGTTTTCACAAAGAAATATGGGGAATATAGAAGAAATCATTTATTCCTACAGCTTTGCTCAACAATAATTTAGTTGCGGAAGGATCAATGTAATAGATTAGTGTAGTAGATTCTATCATTTGTATATTATTAGAATAGTACAAGGCAATATTATGCCTGTTTACTGACCCATACATGTAGTCAATGATTGGGAACCAGGTATCAGTGGCTCACATCTATAATCCTAACTACTTGAAAGACTGGCACAGGAGACTAGAGATTCAAGGCCAGCCCAGGCAGAAAAGTTCACTAGACCCACCCCCACCCCTTCTCAACAAAGAAGTACAGTAGTGTGCACCTGTTTCTTATCCTAGCTATGATGTGAAGCCTAAAATAGGTGGATTGCTGCCCAGTCATGTACTTGGCAGAAAGTGAGATTCTTATGTCAAAATAACCAGATCACTAAAGGGCTGGGAATGTGGCTCAGTGGTAGAGTGTCTGCCTAGCGAAGAGGAGGCCTTGAGTTCAAACCCCAGTTATTACCTAAGCAAGTAACTGTAAATAAAAATGCTCACATCATTGACATCAACAGAAAAAGATTGTAACACTGATATGTAGTGTACTGGTAGCCTCGAAGAGAATCCTAGCTACCATTTACAGCCACAATGGTGGTTTGAAGAACTGTCTCCTGATGCTTCCCTACAATTAAGCTCCCACAGACCCAGTATTCTTATAGTTTCTTTTTACATCTTCTGTGACACCAAGTGTGTCCCAGACTTCTGTCCTGTTTGGGGTCATAGAAGTTCAGATCCCAACTCTCAGGGTTGTGATATGAAACCAGGAACCAAGAAAGCATAAAAATGCTCCTCCTTTAGACACAGATCTAGGATTTAGGGTATTTATTTCATTGTTTAACCTGAGGAGAAGACAGGGCATTTAAGAACCCTTTTGTTGGAGGACAAATATGGTGGTACATACCTATATCCCATCATTCAAGAGTCTGAGGCAGGAAAATCTTGAATAGGAGGCCAGCCTGGGCTGGCAAGCCCGGGAAAGCTAGGCAAGCTGCACTGCATACATAGCAAGATTCAGTCTCAAAAACACTGAGTATGGGCTGGGCTTGATGGCCACACTAATAATCCAAGCCACTTGGGAAGCAGAGATTGGAAGATCATGGTTCATGGAAAGAAGTTAGTGAGAACTTATCTCAATTAAAAAAAAACTGGGCAAATTTCTGGGCATTTATCCAAATGATCACACCCTACTAAAGCTACCAGCACACCTACGTTTATCTTAACCTTATTCTCCATAGCTAAGATATGGAACCAACCCAGATGCCCCTCAGTAGATGAATGAATCAAGAAAATATGATATAGATATATAGAGATATACATACAGAGATATAGGTAGATAGATAGATAGATAGATAGATAGATGTATAATGGAATTCTATGCCTCTATCAGAAAGAATGACATTGCCCCATTTGTTAGGAAATGGAAAGAGTTGAAAAAAATATATTAAAGTGAAGTAAGCCAGGCCCAAAGAAACACAGGTCCCATGGTTTCCTTTATTTGCAATAACTAATATACATCTAGGACAAGCAGAAAAAGTCAAAAGCTATGTACACATGACCATATAAGATGATGCTAAGCGAAATTTACCCCAAGATAGGGACACAAGAGGTTCTTTCTTTCTTTTTCTTTCTTTTTTTTTTTGGTCGGTCATGGGGCCTGAACTCTGGGCCTGGGCACTGTCCCTCAGCTCTTCAGCTCAAGGCTAGCACTCTACCACTTGAGCAACAGTGCCACTTCCAGCTTTTTCTGCTTATGTGGTGCTGAGGAATCAAACCCAGGGCCTCATGCATGCAAGGTAAGCACTCTACCACTGAGCTATCTTATCATTTTTGGTGTTGTTTTTAGTATACCTCTAATGTACTATATGATTTTTTTTGTTTCTTTTGTATGTTCTACTCCCATTGTATAACCCCTGCTTTCACTGTATTTGATTCTGGTGCCCTGCATCTAGTATATACATTTTTCTAATTTGGGGAGGGGAAGGGAAATAACAAAATGCTGAAATAAGGATATGAGATGACCCATTGTAACATTGAGACGTACAAGACACTATGTTGAAAATGAACTTTACAACTTCGGGGGTTGGGGGAAGGGAGGAGTTAGGGAGCTGGGGAGGGAAGGGATAGTAGGGGAAAGACAAAGGAGGAGGTAACAATGCTGGTTAGGAGATGTACTCATTACCTTACTATGTAACTGTAACCCCTCTGTACATATCTTTACAATAAAAAATATATTAATAAAACAAAGCTGGGCAAGTGTTTCATGCCTCTGATCCCAGTTAGTGGAAGACATAGATAGGAGGCTCATGGTCTGAGGCTGATGCGAAACAAAACCACCAGACCCTATCCCAAGACCCACTAAAGGGACAAAGGGATATGGCTCAAGGGGTAGAGTATCTGCCAAGCAAACTTGAGGCTTTAAGTTCAAGCCCCAATACCACCAATAACAAAATAGAACCAGTGGGAAAAACTGAGCTCATAATCCAATGCTGGGGCTGAAACATAGTAAGAGAGGGCTTTGGTGCTAGTGCTGACTTCTGCTGAGCCCTTTAGCTAAAGGGAGAGTATATTCTATTCTCTAGTGGTAGCCGTGCATCTGAGCGGAGTTGAAGGGCAGATTTCTATGATGACCAGTGGCCACGAGGATAAATATAAAGGCTTGCGTGTGAAAGAGTGTGGCAAAAAGAGAAAATGAGGAGGGCACATTCCCAGAGCTTTCAGGACCTGTGATTCTGTATTTTCACTCTCATGTTCTGAACCTCTTTGAGCTAGAGAATATCTAAATTTTAAAAATGGATGCCTTGCGGGGTGGCTCAGGCCTGTAATCCTAGCTACTCAGGAGGCTGACATCTGAGGATTGCAGTGCAAAGCCAGCTCGGGCAGGGAAGTCTGTGAGATTCTAATCTCCAATTAACCATCAAAAAGACAGAAGGGGAGTTGGGGCTCAAAGTGGTAGAGCACTAGCCTTAAGCAAAATAAAAAGCTCAAGGACAGCGACCAGGCCCTGAATTCAAGCCCACAACTTAAAAAAAAAAAGGATGCCTTGATTTGCACCCAGCCCTGGAGAGTGTAGTGGCAGACATGAGTTTATCCTTCAGTCATTCTCCCATCCATACCACCCAGGCCTCTGGAATGGTACAGCCCAGCCCAGGAAGCAGCCCCTCTGAAGCCATTTGAGCTCACCAAGAAAAAAGGGATGGATGGCAATGAAAAAGAATAATCTAGAACCTTCTAGAATCCCACTGAACACCTCCGATTTTCCCCTATTAGCTCTGGAGTCAGACTGCTGAGATTTGAATCCGGCCTCTGGAGGATTCAAGATTAACTTTACCCAGGTTCATCTCTGTAAGGCTTGGTTTTCCACACATCAGGGAGAATATTGATCACTGCTACCTGGGCTGGCTATGAGGACTGATGAGATAAAGAATGTAGTTAGAACTAGGTGCATCCAGCACTTGATAAATATTAATTATCATTACCATTATGATTACGCCCATATTTCTGAGACCTGTTTGAAAAATCCATTCCCTTCCAGTCAAATCCTTTATCACCCCAAGATAGTTTCTATCAAGCTTTACTTTCTGTGTTTGGTATTGTTTCAAAAATTGAATGTCCTTTTTATTCTTCTCTAGAGAGTTTACTCCTGCAAACTGTGGTTAAGAAACCCAACGAGGGAAAAAAAAAAAAAAAAAAGAAGAAGAAACCCCAATAAGGATTGTTGCAGGCTTTTATGCAAGAATGCAAAAAAAGGACGCATGTTTAGATGAGCCTTCTTGCGATGTAAGTTAATTATCTTAGGATCAAATTTATTGCAAATACCTAAAATGGCTTATAATAAGCCTTTGTGTCATTTGCCAAGCCACACTAATTCTCTTATTTCTGGGGCTTTATAGGCCTATTGTACTACTCTGGGCTCAGGGATTGTTATATTTTACAGGCTGTTCAAATAAACCCCTGTTTTCTGGGCTGGCACTAGCTGAGTGAGTCAGATTGGCATTTTAGCAGAAGTGGCCTCTGGGACTACTCTCTTAAGGGTCAGTCTGCTCTACTCTCTCAGGAGCTCCTCTCAGCTGCCACCTAGTGGTGATCTTCAGAACGACTAAAACTGCATCCTTCGTGCTGTGAGTCATCTACAGATGGCAGTGTGGGATTTGCTCATCTTTGTAAGATGGCTGTCCGAGTGCCCCTGGCATATTGGAGTCTGCCTCTGAAAAACCGTTGCATTTCATTTTCCTCAAATAGGAATTTTGGTATTTTTCTAACCAGAGTAATTGTTCTTTTTTTCTCATTCTCTCTCTTTGAAATGCACTCTAGCCAAGGAAAGAATGAGGCTGACATAAGGGAAGTGAGAGTGTGTTGGTAATATTTACCCAGGCTTTAGAACATGCCAAGTTCTATTTGAAGGACTTAGAATGTCTTGATCCTTATTTTGACCGTGAAAAAATAATGAGGTTAATTGTCGTCATTAGTTGTTATCATTATTGTGGTTATTTTACAAGTACAAAAATTAAGGTGTGCAATGGAGTTAAAAATCTCTTAGTAAGTGGTAGGACCGGAATTCTGTCCAGCATCGCTAGCTGGGTTCTTGATCACTCTGCTCCTGAACAGTTCTCTTTGCTGCTGTACAACTGCTCTAGCATGTGCTCATTCTGCAAGCATCCAGAACAGAGCATTTGAATTCTGGTTATCAGCCATAACCCAGACACAGTACCTTCTCTGCACAGATTACAATCCATGAAGAAACAGTAGAGGAAGAGTTTGCAATGTAGCTTGATAGATGCTATAGTGAGGTGAGCACAGGTGCTGAGGAGGTCATATTTATAAATGACCAATGGCATAATCAGAGTAGACTTCCTGGAGAAGGCCACCAAGACAATTTCTAGGAGTGAATGGGAATTAGGCAGGCCTGAAGGAGTAGGGGATTTGAAGAGGACATTTCAGACAGAGTAAGCAGCCTGCACAAGGGACCAGAGGTCCCAGGTAGCACTGAGTTCTAGGGAGACACACTCCTAACTGAACAGCTTCAGAGAAGGACTAAGATGCTTACCTATTTGGGTGCTGACTTTTTTCCTTCTATGCCTGTTGGGGTGCAGGCTACTACCCCATCTTGAAAAGAGCCTTGTGTTGCAGAAGAGAGGCCCTTGCAGAGGAAGCAAGAAAAAAAAACTCTTTCTCTTAGTGGCCTGAAATAGACATATAACTGTGTCCTGGTCCCCTAAGGGGACCAGCTATGTGTTGCAACCTGGTAAAATCTCAGCCCAAATCAGGTGGGATGAATCTTTTCCTATTATACAAAATGATGGCAAGAAGGAAACCACCACTATAGCACAGACCAGAGAGGAGACTCTGCTAGTGCTACTGGCACCTTCCAAACATGATGCCAGGGAACCAGGGCTCTTCTCTAAAGTATGGTGCCCCAGGAAGGCCACATTTCCCCCTCACATCTCCAAGACACTGTCTCCTTAAGGCATGTCTTTCCTAGTTGGGTGTTTAATAGGCAAAGCCATTTCACTCTATCCCAAGAAACCACAGGAGGGCAACATCCAGGCATGCGGTGCATCTATGCTGCCCACTAAGCATCCTCCATAATTGGACTGGTACTGACCATTTTTATCCCTTCTGCTCACTACCAGGCCTAACACTGCCACTTTCCTCTGGGACTGTACACATGCTTAAACTTTTATTACTGCACATCCCAGACTTCACCCTTTGGTTCTGGTTGAAACAGTCATTCTAGAATTTTCAGAACCCCAGCCTAGTCCATTTCATTTAGCATTTTGTTTTGTCCTATAATGAGATCTCCCCTCTCAAGCCTTGCTCTTCTCTTAGGGAAATTCTCCCTGAGTGACCCACTGCTCTCCTTTATTTAAGCCTTTGTGCTGTTAGCACAATGGTCTCCCACTATAATAATGTACTAACTACAAAAGTTACAAGTGCAGATCAAGAGAAATGATTGTGTAACTACTAGAGAATATGGGAGGACTTGCCCAATTGTTTTGCTCTTTTTTTTTTCAGTCGTGGGGCTTGAACTCTAGGCCTGGGTGCTATCCCTCAGCTCTTTAGCGCAAGGCTAGTGCTTTACTACTTGAGCCACAGCGCCACTTCCAGTTTTCTGGTGGTTTATTGGTGGTAAGAGTCTCACAGACTTTCCTTCCAGGGCTGGCTTTGAACCTCAATCCTCAGATCTCAGCCTTCTGAGTAGCTAGGATTACAAGCATGAGCCACTGATGCCCGGCTGTTTTGCTCTTATTAACTCTCTCTTTCTTTCTGTGTCTCTCTGTCTCTGTCTCTGTCTGTGTATCTGTGTGTCTGTCTGTGTGTCTGTGTATGTGTCTGTGTGTGTCTCTTTCTCTGTGTCTCTGTGTCTCTGTCTCTCTCTGTCTCCCTCTGTGTGTGTGTATCTCTCTGTCTCTCTGTCTCTGTCTCTGTCTCTCTCTATCTCTCTCTATCTCTCTCTCTGTCTGTCTGTCTGTCTGTCTGTCTGTCTCTCTCTCTCTCTCTCTCTCTCTCTCTCTCTCTCTCTCCTTTGCCTGTTTCAGGGCTTGAACTCTGGGCCTGAGCTCTGTCCCTGAGCTTCTTTGGATTAAAGCTAGCACTCTACCACTTGAACCACAGTGCGCCATTTCCAGCTTTTCTTAAGTTTTTTTATTGTGAAAATACCATACAGAGGGGTTGCAATCACATGAGCAAGGAGTACATTTCTTATCAAGCATTGTTGCCTCCTCCTTTGTTTCCCCTTACCATCCCTTCCCTCCCATTCCCCCCCCCCCATCCAAAGTTGTAAAGTTTGTTTTTAGACATAACATCTTGTACATCTCATTGTTGCAATGGGTCCACTCGTATCCCTATTTAAACAGTTTTTTCCCTTCCCTTCCACAAATTATACCAACATCAAATACAGTGAAAACAGGGGTTATACCGTGGGGAAGGGACATACAAGCCATTTCCAGCTTTTAAGAGTTTCATGGACTTTCCTGCCCTGGCTGGCTTTGAACTGTGGTCCTCAGATGTCAGCCTCCTGAATAGCTAGGATTATAGGTATGAGCCACAGGCACCCAGCTATTAATTCCTTTTTTAGTGTGGTAGTTACAATTCTTACAACATGGACTCAAATCCTGCCACTACAATTGGAACAATATTAGATGATTTCTATAGACCCTCTGTGTTTCTCTTCTTCATCTATAAAATGCCATTATCATAGTCATTAGTTCACTGGATTGTCTTTAGAATTAGTGAAGTAACAACTGTACAAGAAAACAAGGCCTAGCCAGAATAAATACCATTCAGCCTTTGCTTTCTTTGATCAACAATGGTTCTCTTTTCTGCTTACTATGGTGTCTCCAACCATGATCAGATCACTGTTTATTTTTCTCAAATGTCTTATTCAGATATTTGTCTGTAGCAGTAGATTGCCAATTGTAAAGTGTCATTGCTGTACAGTGATTTCCTCAAGACTTGTGTAAGCAGAAAGGACTAGCATACATGTGGGTGTTCCCGCTCAACGCTCCCATGTGAAAATTCATACTGGTTCTCTCTCTAGGGTCTCGCTTCATATGTCCAACTGTGGATCTATTTCTCCCCCTGTTATCTCTAAATACTTTAAAGTAGTCTTGACTATGAGATGTAACTGATTTATCTAACATATCTTCCTATAGAAATGTGTGGCTTATGCCCATGAGAAGCATGTTGTCTTGACATATGCTCTGTCTGCTGTGGGTTCCAGGACGGGCTTTGGATAAATGTCTGCCATGGTGTTTTTCAATGTGTTCCATAGCCTGAACAAATGGCTGGCAGGACAATACACAGATGTCACCCTGTTCTCTGCAGGAACTGCTCTGCACAATAATAAAATGATACTGCTTCTTGGTGATATATTTGAGGCCAAAGAGCCAAACTTATATCTTGCTGGAGAAAAAATCTTGTTAACCTAAAAAAGCAAACTTCTACTTCTTTCAAGTACACTTTTCTTTGGCTTATTCCTCATGCTATTCCTTTTTCTTTTACATTTTATTTTATTGTAAAGTTGCCATACAGAGGGATTACAGTTACACAAGTAAGATAATGAGTACATTTCTTGTTGAACATTGTTACCCCTTCCTTTGTTTTTCTCTTACTACCCCTTTCTTCCCCCACTTTCCCCGCTCCCCGCCCCCAGAGGTTGTAAAATTCATTTACAACATGGTGTCTTGTGAGTGTCCTTGTTTCAGCATTTTGTTATTCTTCTTCCCCTCCCCAAATTAGATAAATGTATATACAAGATGCAGGGTGCCAAAATCAAGTACAGTGACAACAGGGGATATACCATAGGGGGAAGAACATTCAAAAGAAACCAAAAAATTTACATAGTACATTAAAAATAACAACAAAGAAAAACTTCTTGTGTCTATATCTTGGAGTTCATTTCATTTAGCATCATCTTATATGGTCATATGTACATAGCTTTTGACCTTTTCTGCTCATCTGACAACATCATCCTAGACGTATACTGGTTATTGCAAATAAGGGAAATCATGGGATCTATATTTCTTTGGGTCTGGCTTACTTCACTTAAGATGAGTTTTCCCAAGTCTTTCCATTTCCTAACAAATGGTGTGATGTCATTCTTTCTGATGGAGGCATAGAATTCCATTATATCTATAAATATGTATATATACATATACACACACCACATTTTCTTGATCCATTCATCTACTGAGGGGCATCTGGGTTGGTTCTATATCTTAGCTATGGAGACTAAGGCTGCAATAAACATAGTTGTGCTGGTAGCTTTAGTATGGCCTTGTTTGTGATTGTTTGGGTAAATGCCCAAAAGTGGGATTGCTGGGTCATAGGGGAGCTCTATGTGGAGTCTTTTGAGGAACCTCCATACTGCTTTTCAAAGTGTTGAACAAGTTTACACTCCCACCAACAATGCAGTAGGGTTCCCTTTTGGCCACATCTCCTCCAGCATCTGTTGTTATTAGAGTTCTTGATTATGCCATTCTAACTGGGGTGAGGTAGAATCTCAATGTTGTTTTGATTTGCATTTCTTTTATGGCTGAGAAATGAACATTTCTTTATGTGTCTATTGGCCATCCTTCTTTCCCCTTCAGAGAAGTTTCTCTTTAAGTCTTTACCCCTCTTGTTTATTGGGCGGTTGTTTCTTTGAGGATTTGTTGTTGGGGGATTTAATTTTTTGAGTTCCAAGTATATTTTAGATATGAGACCCTTGTCTGTTGTATGGCTAGTGAAGATCTTCTCCCAATCCGCGGGCTTTCTATTGATCTTGTTAGCTATGTCCTTTGCCATGCAGAAGCTCTGCAACTTCATGCAATCCCATTTGTCCTCTTTGATTTGTTGTTTCTGGGTCTTTATTAAGAAAATTTTGGCCTATGCCAAGGAGCCCTAGAGTTCCTCCTATTCCTTCCTATAATGTTTTCAGGGTGTCTGCTTTTACTTCAAAGTCTTTGATCCATTTGGAGTTGATTCTGGTGCAGGGTGATATATAAGGATCTAGCTTTAGTTTTCTACAGGTGTTTGACCAATTTTTCCAGCACCATTTACTGAAGAGGCTGTCTTTCTTCCATTCTATTTTTTTAGTTCCCTTATTGAAGATTAGGTGGCTATAGGTCTGTGGGTTCATTTCTGTGTCTTCAGTTCTATTCCCTTGGTCCTCATGTCTGTTCTTGAACCAGAACCAAGCTGTTTTGATTACTATGGCTTTGTAGTAGAGTTTGAAATTTGATCATGATATTCCTCCAGCACTTCCACTCTTGGCTTTTTGGTAGTTAAGTGGAGATAAGAGTCTCACATTGACTCCCCCACCCCCACCCCGGAGCTGACTTCAAACTCAGATCTTAGCCCCCTAAGGAGCAATAACTATAGATATAAGCCACCAGCACACAGTCCTTTACCTTAAAAGCACTTTCTAGCACTATTCCTGTATCAGCCTGTGAATAGATGGTACTTCTGACCTCTTAACATATAAAATTAAAACATGACCCTTTGGGCCAGGTCTCCAAACACCCAGGTAGAGCCCTATAGTATGAAGTGTGATAGAACAGGAATTCTGAAATGGCCAACACTGACAGGAAAACATTTCCAGCTGTGAGATGCCTCTGACAACTAGCAAACAAACATGGAAAAGCCATCTGCCAGGCACCCAGATACAAGAATCAGACATAAGCATCACCGAGTGAAAAGCACTTTCGAAGTTCCATGTAGCAGACTGTTCACATCTGCTTCTGCTCAGTGTCCAGCCCACATCATCTTCTAGAACCTAAGAGAAAAATGTGTCTCCTGCATCGATGGCTTCCTCCCTTCCACCCTCCGTGGGCTAAAATACTGTGTTTTTCTAGCAGATCCTCTTCCCTCTAGAGAACTTCTCAATATGGCCTGACATAAAGAGCAGTTTTTACGGTAGAGAAGTAAACATAGTCTTTTAGGATGCAAATAAATGCAAAATGGAATGAAACAGATTGTTTTAGCTATTGGCTAAGTGGATATAGTTAGCAGCTATCAAATATGGAAATTAATTAAATTCAATTTGGTGAATGAGAATCATCACTTCAAATAAGGATAATATGATAATCTCTCACATAAGGAAAACAATCATTTCAATGCCACAGGTGGCTCCCTTTGAGGATTGCAGACATGCAAAATATCCATGGTTATGAAGCAAATAGCATTAATGATCATGAAAATCCTGTGTCTGACTGCAATATACTCCAGCAAGAGACAGGGACGGTGATCTGTAGAGTTGTTGGTCTTGGGCCCTTGCCCCCAAATTGGCTTAAGCGAGTCAGAATGTTCACCCAGCGCCCCCTGGTGCTAGCTTCACATATGCCACCAGAGCTCAGCCAAAGCCTGTTCAGGGACAGAACTTTTCCCATTCTCTCTGTGTCAGTCCAGGGCCTCTGCAGCCCTTTCCTAGTAATCAGTCACTACAGCACCCACCTGCAGGGATGGCCAGGAATCCACAATCTAGCCTCTCCCTGTCTGCTTCCTACCCACTACAGACAAAGACACAGCATTAGAAACTGAACATCTGTATCCAGTGTTAGGCCCCATCCTGTTTTCACAACCCTACTGTAGATTCTGTTCCCTAAACATTGCCTGTAGGTGAGGCCCTGTGCTAGAATGTTTTAAAAATTAAAAAAATAAAATAAAAACTTGCTGGGCACCAGTGGCTCACACCTGTAATCCTAGCTACTCAGGAGGCTGAGATCTGAGGATCACAGTTCAAAGTCAGCCCAGGCAGGAAAGTCTGTGAACTTCTTATCTCCAATAAACCACCAGAAAAAAAAAAAAAAAAAAAACAGAAGTGACGCTGTGGCTTAAGCGATAGCACGATTGCCTTGAACTGAAAAGCACAAGGACAGCGCCCAAGCCCAGAGTTCAAGCCGTGTGACTGATGGGGGGGAGGGGGGGGGGGAGAAGGGGGGAGAAAAAAAAATCTTGCCTTGTGCAGATAACTTAACAGAGGGATTCAATATACAGCCTGGTGTCACATGGCTAATAAGAGGCTGAATCAGAACTAAATGCAGGCTTCCAAACTGCACTTCTAATGTCTCCCTCTAAAGAGACCCTAGTACTTTCTCCATTGTACAAATCAGACACAAAGGCTTATGGAAGGAATAAGTAACAGGGCTGCAGGCATGGATGGTTGGACTGAATCACACACAAATCTCGTGCTTGAAAAAGCTCACGTTCATTTTACAACAGTTTGATTCAAGTAAGATGAGGAGAAGAAGCCATTGAGTAAACAGATCTGGGTAAGAAATTTAAATCATTAACTTGCTGGACTTTACTACTGGGCAAAATAAGCTTTTGAAAGTGTGCAGGTCTTCTTCAGGAAGGTGGGAATCTGTCTACTTCTTAGGGCTGTGAATTTTCCCTTGAACAAAGAAAACACTGGCCTTGCACCGCTCCACCATGCAGTGATTGCTGAGTAAATGTCTGCTTCCATTTTAGTCCTTTGATGATGGCCAGTAAAGCCCTGTCTCCTCCTGAGTCCCCTCTCTGCTCTTTGCTGTCAGTGTTTGTTGCAGCACTGTTCACCAAGGAGTCTCTGCATGGCCCAAGGTTGCCAATACTATACTTCCTCCCTCCTGCCACCACAGCTCATCAAACGGGTCATCTCAACCATGAGTCACTTCCTAACCTGCGGGACAAAGCTGAGAGCTCCCATGACTCTGACACACCTCAGCCTTCCCACGTCCTGCTTCTTACCTCCGGGTTGGCTGTCCCATTTCAGCTACCTGTGAATACAACAAGCCCCAGAACACACATTAGTTTCCTGTGGCTGCTGTAACAAATGACAGCACCCCAGTGGCTGAAAAACAACACAAGTAGTTCTTAATGATGAAGGTCAGATGTCCAACACATGTCTCACTGGGCTAAAAATCAAGATATTACACAGTTCCTGCCCTTTCCAGTTTCTTGAGGATTTCTGAGTTCTTGCCTCTTGGCTCCCTCTTTCTCCTTCGAGGCCAGCAAGCAGTTTGACATCTTCAAACCTCTCTATGTCTCCTGCTTTTGCCACATGTGCTTTTCTGCCTCCAGGATCTCCCCCTAGATGACTTTCATGAGGACCCTTGTGATTATATACCACCCTTTAACTGCCTCAACTAATCGCCTCTTATCCTTATCTCAAATTGCTCAATTTAGTCACATCTGCAAAGCCCTCTTTACAATATAAGTGGTTAGGAGATATCCTTTGGAGGCCACTAGTTTGCCCATGGCAGTGCCCCTTGTATGAGAAACCTCTGAGCATCCTGCTTCCTATTGCTATACATACACATCATAATGGCACCCAAAGCAAGTCTTGTGGCCTTTGAGATCCCTAGGATGAGGCACAGGCTGAATGATTCCATCAGGCTGCACAGCCCTTACCATAACCCTTCATCTCATGAGTCTTGATCAAGACAATCCAGTGGGCCCAAGTCTTCCAAGGAGGGAAATCCATTTGAGCATTTCCAAAGGGTTCTCATGGTGCATTGATGTCAACTTCCATTTATCTAAACCCAGAGGAACTACATGCTACTGAGCGAGCCCGAAGTGGATGACGACGGTGAGGTCAGCGAATGCAGGTTGTGACAAATATGTGTCCCTCTCGGGCAGGACTTTGGAGGAACACCTAAAACTTCTCCAAAGAGTAACTTTTTAAACTGTTTGTAAGGGGAAGAAATGTTGTTGAAAGGGTTGGGAATCACTTCAGTAAACTGTCAGCCCCTTCAGGAAGGAGACTAACTTCCTCCCACTTGATCCTGAAAGTCACCCAAGTGAGGAGGGCTGGAAGTGGGGGGGGGGGAGCCGCTGGGGTTGGGGTGAGGACTCATCAAACCTCAGCTCACCTGCTGTGAGGGTGACTCCCTGAGCTGTAAGATGGCTCCTCCCACAGCCCAGAGCTGAGTTGGGGGACCAGTACCCCACCCATCCTGTGCCACATGTTGCTTAAGGTCTGCCTTCAGGTTCCTGAAATGCCTAGAAGGGAAGAGAAGAGTGGGGCTTAGAAAGGTTAAGTAACTTGCCCAACAACATGGCAAAGGGACCTGGATTGGCACCTAACTTCGTGTGGGTCCGATGCCAGGTGGGTAAGGCCAGGCTTCCTTATCCAATGACCAGGGTGTGTTCTGAGTTCTCGATGAGGAAGCTGATGTGGAAGGAGCTGGAGCTGCCAACCAGCTTCGTGTCATCCTGTAAAAGCCTGCCTGGTTGCACTGGAAGATTTCCCAGTCAAATGCTGGTGGTACCTGGCCCAGCTGGATCAAGCGGTGGCCAGAAGAGGGCGCTGTGCAGTCGCTCCGCGCTCGTCCTTCCCGGGAACTTCGCTGCTCAGACTGCAGGGCCCAGGGTGGGCGCCCAGGGCTGCGCCAGAGACAGAGATGTTTGTTCTTGAACTAAAGTGATTCCCTTCCCCAGAGACCGAGTAACACAGAAAATACTTCTCAGCATTGCCAGGTGAAGTGTGCCTCTTGCCAAGAAGTCTTGTCGATTTCTGTGTCTTACATAAAAAGTTCCCTTTGAGCTGATGTTTTTTGTTTTGTTTTGTTTTTGGAAGTTTGAACTTTGGTTGCTTGATGCTCAGGCCACCTGGGGGCCTCTGGTGGTAAAACTGTTTTTCTATAGCAGTTTGGGGTTTTGCTTTTGTCATTTGGCACACGTTGAGACAGACATATAATATTTCTCATTGCCTGTTACCCATCTACTTGTACTGATAATTTTGTATAACCTATAAAGCTCTAAGAAATATCCAAATGACCCTTAGTGGAGAAAAGGTTTCCCATCCCTGCAAGGGTATTTTAACAATATTAATTATTCCTGTTAATGAACATGAGATACCTTTCATTATTTTTATATCCTCTTCAATTATTTCCATTAGTGTTTTGTAATTGCATCCTCTATTTCCTTCACAACTCAGTCATTCCATGAATGTATACCTCAAGTAGGTATAGTAATCATTCACTTCCCTGATTAAATTTATCCTTAGGTGTTTCTTTTGTAGTTATTGTGAATGGAATTGTTTTCTTGTTCCTTTATGAGCAATTTCATTCTTGGTGTGGAAAAAAAATTATCCTACAGGTTTCTATATGTTAGTTTTATATCCTGTAATCTTACTGAATTGATTCAGCAATCTTAATAGGGTTTTTTTTATTATGAAGTCTTTCAGTTCCTCACTCTATAATCATGTCATGACAAGCAGAAATGAATTGACTGCCTTGCAAAAAATACAAAACAAAAACAAGCCAAAAGAATAAAACCTTCTTTTTGCCACAATGAGTATTAGGAGGTCAAGCAGAAAAATGAGGATAGTATAGAAAATGGGTGTCTCACACACACACACACAACAGAGGTTAGGGCATTTTCTAAGCCTCTGTCTTCTGTAGGCCTGTCTGGAAGACATATAGAAATAGCAAGTAGGCCATTAATCTAGTCTTTAGCTCACTCTGCATTCAAAATGATTGAGGGCTTATGACTAAAACTGACCATGTATATTCTACTTATTGATGTATACATTAAAAATTAGAACTTCCTCTTGCTTAAATTTCTAGTTAAGTATTTGATTACTATAAAAGGTGACAATAGGTCTATCACGTGCAACACAAAACGTGTGTGTGTGCGCACACATGTGTGTGTGTGTGCGCGCGCGCGCGCGCGTGTGTGTGTGTGTGTGTGTGTGTGTGTGTGTGTGTGTGTGTGTGTGTACCAGGACTGGGGCTTAAACTCAGAGCCTGGGCCCTGTCCCTTACCGTTTTTTGTTCAAGGTTGGCATTCTACCACTTGTGCCTCAGCTACACTTCTGGCTTTTTTGATGGTTAATTGGAGATTAGAATCTCATGACTTGCCCGCCTGAATTGGCTTTCGACTGCAATCCTCAGATCTCAGCTTCCTGAGTAGCTAGAATTACAGGCATGAGCCATCAATACCCAATTACAAAACACATTTTAAAGAAAAAGTATCTTCAAGTTAAAGAAAAAGGAAGCATATCAGTGCTTTCTTTTTCACAAGTCTCCTTAATGTCTAGCTTATTAGAAGGCAGTTGGATTCATGGATCTGTTTGCATTCAGCTTGGCTTGATTTCTCATATCATGTGACCTCCAGAAAAGCTACCACACATGAAAGAATAGGCATTAAAAATGCAAATAGCACCTCACTCTATTATAAAAATAGCTGCAACATACACACTAAGCAGAAGTGATCACATTGCTTCCTGTGGATTTGTAAGTGGTATGTTGGGGTCAGGCTGCAGGAATTTTTTAGGCAACAATTCTCTCGGCCTGTAATACAGGAGGAAGATGGAGGAGGCTTGATGTTCTCATCTGAGGGTAGGAGAGATTTTACTCAGCATGCTGAACACCTGACGCCACATGGAGTCATTGAAAAAATGAATCAGATGTTACTGTTGGAAAGAACCAAAGGTAATTATGTATACCAAAGTAATGTCTCTCTCCAATGGTACAAAATCCAGAAGGCTCTCTGAAAGCAGTTGGTTAACCAAACATTTTATTTCAAATTAACATAAAATCTGCCTTGCAATGACTTCCTGGTGGTTTCATTTCTTTCCTGCTTTGGAAGATGAGATGCATGGACTGTGTTTCCATCTCTTGCCCAGCAGGTATGTGAGCCTGAAGAATCCTGTGTCAACAAACTGCTGCCTCCTGCTGGCTTCTTCCTTGGGACTGAATCATCCTGAGCCAGCCCAGCACCGCTACAGGTGCCCAGGGGATACAGAGCCACCCTAGGCCTCCTTCCACCGAGGGAGCCAGTGTTTCCGCAACTATGCTGGGTCTCTGTCAACCATCCTTTTACTTGTGTCACCTGGGTTCTCTTCCACCCTCCACTCCTTACTGTCCTTTAGCCGTCACTTCTTTCAAAAACAGTCCCCCCCCCATTTTTGCTTCTTTTACCTCTCTCTCTCTCAGACTACTTTTCCTTTTTTATCTTTTTATCTTTCTTTTCTTTTTTCTGCCAGTCCTTGGGCTTGTACTTGGGGCCTGGGTGCTATCCCTGAGCTTTTGACTTCAGCCTAGCCCTCTACCACTTGAACCACAGCTCCACTTCCAGCTTTTTGGTGGTTACTTGGGGATTAGAATCTCACAGACTTTCCTGTCTGGGCTGGCTTGAACCATGATCCTCAGATCTGGGCCTCCTGAGTAGCTTAGGGTTATAGGTGTGAGCCACCAGCACTAGACAGCTTGTGTGTGGGGAGGAGAAGAGGCTTGGACTCAGTATGAGCACTGTCCCTGAGCCTTTTTGTGTTCAAGGCTCAAAAGTGGAAGAGACACTTGAGCCACAGTGCCTCTTCTGGCCTTTTCTGAATAATGAGATGAGAGTCTCACCAACTTTTCTGCCCAGGCTGCCTTTGAGTCACAATCCTCAGATCTCAGCCTCCTGAGTAGCTAGGATTGCAGGCCTGAGCCACCAGTGCCCGGTACCAGATCACCTTTTAACTAACCCTCTAATTCTTGGTCCACCCAGCCTGCCTCCCCTCTACCCAACAGCCTTATCCCGCCCTTCCGCCTCTTCTTTCTCCTCCTTGAAGCTTGTCCTGTGCCAAGGTCATGTTAGGCTAACTTGTATGTAATTAAGGTACAGTTACAAAGTTGAGTCACACTATACCCATTTTGCAGACAAGAGAAATAAGACACGAAAGAATTAGTGCTCTTGCCAAGATGCCTTAGCTGGTCTTCAATGGGACTAGGGTGTGACCCACTGCTTTTGTTTGCAACATGCTCTTTTTTGCTGGGCCTCATAATCTACACACACCTTTGCAGTGCGCCCCTGAAATGCACCTTCCCACACACCGAGTACCTGTCCTGTGCCAGGAACTGTTGTGGGTGTGGGAGAGGACCCACACCTTATCTCCAGGAGCCTTCCATTCATTTCTTTTGTTTTGTTTTGTTGGTTGTGGGGCTTGAACTCTGGGCTTGGGTGCTGTCCCTCAGCTCTTCAGCTCAAGGTGAACATTCTACTGCTTAAGCCACAGCGCCACTTCCGGTTTTTGAGTGGTTTATTGGAGATAAGAGTCTCACGGACTTTGCTGCCCAGGCTGGCTTTGAACCCGATCCTCAGATCTCAGCCTCCTGACTAGCTAGGATTACAGCCACCGGTGCCCAGCCCATTCATTTCCTTCTGTTCCAGCCTGGGGTTATTTAGGCTCCTTTGCTTCTCCTGCCACCTTCTGCCTTTTTCCCAGGAACACTTTTATCTTGGGCAAATCTATAGTCTGGACATAGTTTTGCTTTATGTTTTGCCTTTGACAAACCCCTGCATAGCTCCCCTCCTCCAAGGCCATTTCCTGGCTGTACACTTCATTCTGTTCTGAACAAATAGGATATTAGCTAACCGGGAGTGACTCTTGTTCCTCGCTCTTACTATCCAGGAGACAGGCCAGGCCCCCTCCTACCGCTTTCACCTCTCCTCGCCTCTGCAGAAGGCCCAGCACTGGAATGACAGCAAGTTCCAGCTCTGCCTGAGGTTCTAGGATCCCCTTGGGTCTAAGGAAGCCCAGACCTGAGAGCAAGACCTAAGGGAAGAGGATCCAAGGTATGAAGGAGAAACTTTGGTTCCCTGTCTGTTCATTCATAAACATCCATTCATTTCATTCACTCATTTTATTCAAAATATGTAACTGAGTACTCTTGTTTCTAGAGACTATTCTAGGCATGGCAATGCAATGATGAAAGAATCTGCTCTGTAGCATTTGCAGTCCGTGGGGAAAGACAAACCGTAAATAGGTAACATATATGCCATTTTGCCAGATGGTGATACTATAAAGAAAAATAAAGCGGTGTCTGGGGCAAGAGTGTAGTGGAAGCAGAGGGTAAACACTGTCTGGACAGGATCGCATTGAAGTAAAGTATTAGGTAAAATGGTGAAGTAAAATATTTAAGTAAAATATTAAGCACAGTAAGGGAGTGACCCATTGGAATACTTGAGGAAGAACATTCCAGTGAGAGGGAATCGCGAAGGCCCTGGTGTGTGCTCTCTGGCTGGAGTGAGAACAGGAAACCAGCGTTGCTAGAAAGAATGGGAGAGACAAAATAGGGACAGTCACTGTGGAGTTTAGGAGCAGCTATGGTTTGAACCTAGGACCTTTGACCCCAGTATCATGCAATGCTCCTTGCACCGTACTGCCTATTCAAGGAAGATGTGCAAAAGTAATCACTTGGACTCTCTCATTCTTTGTGTTACCTTGAATGCAAAGGTGATGCACAAGAGCAATAACTGGGAGGAGAAACTTCCCCATCCCTTCCTCCTTCATTGCAGAGTTCTGAGTCAGCGCAAGAAATCTGCCATCAAGGGGAATCCAGAACTGCATGAAGTTGCAGAGCTTCTGCATGGCAAAGGACATACCTAGCAAGATCAATGGGAATCCAGAACTGAGAAGGGTCACCACTGTAGTTCAGATCTTATTTGGGAAACCACTGGTCTCCGCCATCCCCAAACACACTATCTCCTTCCATTTCCCTTTCCCTTTCCCTCCCCAGAACACTTTGCCTTGCATATTTTATTTGATCCATTGCTTAGCCCCCTCATTCTGGTGTTTTCTCATTTTGAATGCTTTGTGACAAAATGAAACTGAACCAATACAAAACTCCAAAACCTTTGGTAAGTTTCAACCATCCCCTAAAAAGCCAGTGGTCAGGACTAAGCTCAATCAACTTTGGGATCCTTATAGTATCTAGCACACAACTTCAATTCACCAGTCATTTGTTTCCTTTTTAGATTATGACTTCTATTTCTGGAAGTGACATAGATACATTGATGTAAGAAGCTGTTTATAGACATCTGGGTTTGACAGCAGGTTAAGGAGACCCACAGAGCTTTGAGTCATAATGAATTTGGCCTCCAACGCAGAGACAATCACCTCTTATACAGAGATGATTGGAGTCATTTGTTCCAGGAACCCAAGTGGCCACCTGGCCAAGCTCCAAGCAAACACAGACTTCCCAGCTCCCTCTGTCCATCACTGCTTACGCTCAGCAGGATTACTGTGATGCCAGATGTAGGAACATGAGCGTGCACTATTTCCAGAATGCTCAAAATAAGAAGAATCAAATACGAAGAACAGCTAGGAGCTGGTGGTTCATGCCTGTAATCCTGGCTACTCAGCAGGCTGAGATCTGAGGATCATAGTTCAATGACAACCTGGGAAGGAAAGTCTGTAAGACCCTCATCATCTATTGGACACACACACACACACACACACACACACACACACAAGCTTGAAGTTGAGCCATAGCTCAGGTGGTAGAATACTAGCTTTGAGCTAAAGGACAGTGCTCAGGTGGTAGTTCAAGCCCCAATACCAGTACTTAAACAACTAAACAAAATCAAAGAATAAATTAGGGAAAGAATTTAAGTGTAAAAGGATTATTTGATTTAAGCAAATAATCACAATATATGTGATAGGCATTTAAAATGTAATTTGGCTGAGAGCTGGCTGCTCATACTTGCTGAGATCTGATCATCACAGTCCAAAGCCAGCCTAGGCAGGAAAGTCTGTGAGACTCTTTTCCCTAACAAACCGCTAAGTAGCTGAAAGTGGAGGTGTGCCTCAAGTACTAGAGTGCCTGTCTTGAGCCAAATAGCCAAGAGACAGCACCCAGACCCTGAGTTCAAGCTCCAGTAACAGCACACAAAAGAAAAGTAATTTGATTCATTAAAACCCCTCTCTACACAAAATGCCAAGTAACATACATAGCTTGAATTTATGTGGGGTTGTCTCAGTGTCTTTAGGTCACAGATCACCCTGTGTTCAGGACTGCTTGCAAGATGGAGTCAGTATCCTGATTCTCAAGTCACAGACGAGGAATGAATGAAGTCCTTCTCATGCCACACAGAACAGATGGAAGATGTCAGAAGTGAGGGCAGCTATATATGCTTTTAAGACCCCTTCAGAACATCCTTTCCTTTTTATTTTTTCAGATTTGCATTTTGCCTTGAGACAGATCTCAGGGATATAGGTCTTTAGACAGTTTTGTAGTTGTGTAAGGGGAGAGTACTAAAACAAACCCAAATGGCTACAGTGATGCTAGGTGACATGATCTGAGGGGACCACTTCTTAGATGGGTGCTCTGCTGTTAACAGAAGCACCATTATGTGGTATAGGAATACAACCCATTTTCCACAACTAGGATTCTTCTCTGTCTGTACTCCACTGGGGTATGTGTGTGTGTGTGTGTGTGTGTGTGTGTGTGTGTGTGTGTGTGTGTGTGTGTGTACCTCACTTGTAAACCTATGATCTTGTGAGTTACACTATCATGTCTTATGTATGTATGTTTAATCCTTCACTAGTCCATCTTTATACCTTAACATATTCAGGATGGCGCCTGACACAACTGGTGGGTTACTCAGTAAAACTCACTTGTGGAATTGAATGTAGCTCTTATTTTGGAGGTTTGTCTCAAATAAAATGATAAAACCATCACTTAGAAACCTAAGTTGGATGAAATTACTTTTAGTTTCTTATCGTATATCCAACAAAAGGCTACCTTTGAATAGAGAGACTGTTGGGAGTGGCTGGAGAAACTGACCAGGCCAATACATTGTCAGAATTATAAATCAGCTAACACTAAGATATCCAAGTTTGTAGAGAGGACAAACCAGTGGCCATGGGTGGAGTTGGGAGAGATGGGTGTAGAATGATGGAAGGGGTGACATCAGTCAAGATGAATTATACTCAGAAACTGACATGTTGAACTGAAACCCCTGTGTAGAACTCCTTAAAGACAAGTTAAAACTTATTTTTTAATATTCCTACTGCTAGGATCTCTGGTTACTGGATGAGTAAAACCAGATAGAACTGAACTCCAGATAATGGGGATCTCAAAGAAATGGACTCCGATACAGCCTGTGGTCCTCACTGGTAATGGATTGTCCAACAAAACAAAAAATACCCATCCAGAAGTAACTATATCAGAGCCTGCCCCAAGGCTTACATACAGAGGTGTACAAGGAAAACCAAATGATTATTGCATCCCAAAGCCCCCATGAATAAAGTGTTATAAGAGTAAATTATGATCAACTCTGTCAAATGTGTCAGAGGTCTTATTAACAGAGGCTTGGGAAAGGATCCTTAGATTCGACAACAAACTAGTTTGAGGGCAGCATTAGAAGCACAAGTTGGCTAGATGAAATTCAGACTAATGTTGATCTCTATTTCTCATTCTAGGGAGTAAGGTCAGAGCCAACAATGTTACTCTTCTAATCTATACTGTTTTCTTTTTGAATGCAGGGCCTCATGCTTGCTAGTCAAGTTGCTTGCTAATCAAGTGCCCTCTCCCCTTGAGTCCCACCTCTAGCCCTTTTTTTGCTTTAGTTATCTTTCAGGTAGGGTCTCATGTTCTTTCCTAGGGCCAGCCTCAGATCATAAACCTTCAACCTATGGCCCCCTAGACAGATTGGACAACCATACCTTGCTTATTAAGAGGGGATCTTACTAGCTTTTTATCTGGCCTGACCTTGAACTATTTTTTTTTTTGGTGGGGGGGGGGGGGTGTCCGGTCGTGGAGCCTGAACTCTGGGCCTGGGCACTGTCCCTCAGCTCTTCAGCTCAAGGCTAGCTCTCTACCACTTGAGCGTGGAGCCTGAACTCTGGGCCTGGGCACTGTCCCTCAGCTCTTCAGCTCAAGGCTAGCTCTCTACCACTTGAGCCACAGCGCCACTTCCAGCTTTTTTTTCTGCTTATGTGGTGCTGAGAAATCGAACCCAGGGCCTCAAGCATGCAAGGCAAGCACTCTACCACTGAGCCACCTTCCCAGCTTGCCTTGAACTATTTATTATTCACCTGGTCCCCGCCTAGCCATGTAGCTGGAATTACAGGCATGTGAAACTGTATCTAGCTTAATTTACACATTTTTTATTTGTATGAAATATCTTGTAAATTAAGAATCAATGGGATCTGCCGGGCGCCAGTGGCTCACGCCTGTAATCCTAGCTACTCAGGAGGCTGAGATCTGAGGATCGCGGTTCAAAGCCAGCCCAGGTAGGAAAATCTGTGTGACTCTTATCTCCAATAAACCACCAGAAACCAGAAGTGGCACTGTGACTCAAGGTGAAGAGCTGAGGGACAGCGCCCAGGCCCAGAGTTCAAGCCCATGACCAACAACAACAAAAAAAAAATCAGGGGCTGGGAATGTGTCTCAGTTGTAGAGAGCTTGCTTTGCATGCATGAGGCCCTGGGTTCGATTCAAGTGGTGCTATGGCTCAAGTGGTAGAACCTTAGCCTTGAGCTGACGAGCTGAGGGATAGTGCCCAGGCTCTGAGTTCAGGCCCCACAACAGAAAGAAGAAAGAAAGAAAGGAAGGAAGAAGGAAGGAGGGAAGGAAGGAAGGAATGTAAGAAGGAAGGAAGGAAGGAGAAAAATCAATGGGATCTTCAAATCAAAATGGCTCCATAGCCATCATACTTAACTGTAACAACCGATTTATGTAGACTTTAGACATTCATCCCACCAGACTAGTTGGAAATTGTCTTGGTCTTTACAAAGGTTCCTCAATTTGAGAGTCATACAACAGATCGTTTTTCCTCAGCTTGAAGGTTATACAATGATTGAGGAAGACCTCTCCAGTAGTCAGCCACTCCAAACTGGTCCACCGACACACATGGCAGGTTCTATGTACAGTGTGCCCTGCTATGTCTCCTTGCATTTGGGATGCAGAGGGTGGAGGGTTGGTAGTCCCTGGGTTTAGAATTCTGTTTTCTCAGCTTATTTATTATATAGCTAACCTTTCTGAGCCTTTTCCAAAACCTCAAGTAAAACAAGCTACAAGATTCTCTGATTCTCTCTCCCTCTCTCCCTCTCTCCCTGCATCCTCTGTCTATTTTTGTGGTAATGCTGTAAATTTTTTTCCTGTCGTGGTGTTTGAACTGCCTGGGCACTGTCCCTGAGCTTTTTTTGCTCAAGTCTAGTCCTCTACCACTGTGAGTCAGTACCACTTTTGGTTTTCCGGTGATTAATTGGTGATTAACTGTCTCTCAGACTTTCCTGTCCAAGCTGGCTTCAAACCACAATCCTTGGATCTCAGCCTTCTGCGTAACTAGGATTTGTGGCATCTGGCCTGTACTTAATTATTAGAGAATTAAAATGTGGCTGTTATTATCCTCAGGAGCTGCCTTCATGTACTTAAGAATAGAGGGACTTTGGTAAGGAGCACTTAACTCCTTAGCTCCAGTCCTCCCATGTCCCCCCAGATTCCCTCTGCTCCCTCTCTTTCCCCACTTCTCTTCTGACGAGGTCTCTTTTGTCAAACCCTTTTCCAAGAAGAACTCTCCATAGAAATCCATTGCTTTTGCCACATCTTCTCTTCCAACCCATTTGTGTCCAGTTTAACAACTTCTCTACTTGACACTATACTGCAATCATTAAGTCTAAAGCAGAGAATTGATCATTTAAAATAACAACAACATATATTCAGTCCCCATTGAAAGAGCACAGATCCAAAGTTTGTACAGCAAAGATTCTTTCTCCCAGTTAAACAATTTATATATTTGCTTGAGGAGGCAGACAGAGAGAGAGAGAGAGAGAGAGAGAGAGAGAGAGAGAGATCTAAACTCATAAGGCACTTTTGGCCTTCACTTTGATAAATAATGATTTGTATGTTTTCTTACTCAGGGATGACATTTCTTTACCAAACCAGAGCCTTTTCCTAGTTGGAAAGAAAGGAAACATTTTGGAAAGTAAGTCATTAAAAGCATCTCTCTTTTCTTCTCTCTCTCTCTCTCTCTCTCTCATCAGTGTTGCTTTCTTTAATAACTTGGAATTAAGTTGTGTTTTAGAATTAAATTTTAACTTAATTTTATTTCTGCAATGCACATTCATGAATTAGACACTTACATGGTCCTTAAGATGAAAAGTTCTTGCTCTGTCCTCCCTCCCCCAACTTCCAGACAGAACCAATGCTGTCCATTCTTTTTTTGCTGCTTCTTCTGGTATTTCTCTCCTGTTGCTAAGCAACCTGCTTGTACAGCTACTCATAAATGTAGTTAACATGCATTCTCTTGGATGGAAGATAGGAACTCAGGCTTTTCATACTTTTCCCCCATGCATGCATAGCCTTCTCCCCTCATTTCCCAGGGTGGAGGGGTGGAAATTATATCATAGTATTTCTATATTCATGTTATTCTCTATGTAAATATTATTCACAGCTGAGCCATGTATATTCCACAGGTATATTCCTTCTTTTATACAATATATCTTTTTCTGTAGCACTTAATAACTGTATTCTCTTCTTATTTGCTTATTTTCCTATATATGTATCCCCAATTAATCCCAAGCTCACCAAAAGAAATAAAAACTCCTCTCAAGATGTGTGAATCAGTTGGTTTCCTGTTTTTCTTGGCAATGTCCCTCTAAGAGTCCTTTGAGATTGCTCCAATCTGCACAAGGTGCTTTCTGAACTCATCTGTACACCAATATCCTGGTAATTTTCTTCCTTCTTCCCCTGAGTCAGATTCCTTGGTTCAGAGCTGCCATGTTTTTCTCTCTTGATTTAATCTCTTGTGTTGAAGATGTACATCTTCCAGTAGTTTTCTGATAAAAGTAGAAGGGTAATGAAAAGATTAAAATGTGGACCTCTTTTGTACTGAACATGTCTCTATCTACCCGATCATTTGTTGAAGGTTTTTTCATAATAGAGACTTTTCTTCAAATGTGCAGTGGTCATTGTTTATAACCAAGAAAATTGTTAGACAAATGTCTAGCTTTTCATTGGGAAGATTCTCAGCTGTCAGTGTCTCTTAGCCATTTTTCTAGGACAGGGCTATTTCCCCACATACAGAAGGTTCCAGAGTCCTGTCTGGATATCCATCTGCCTGTCATCATTCTGAATAGGAAAGACACTGTTTGGGGGCGGAGGGAGTCTTTGTTTAATAAGAAGGCTGAATGAGTCCATCCCTAGCTTTAGAGCACCAACTCCCTCCCAGCCTATTGACCTGGTTCCAAGGGTCAGCATTTTCTAAGAGTAAACGTTGGTCTTCACGTGGAGATGAGGAAGGATATTTATGCCTGGTGGTAGGACACTTAGAAACTTCCTTAGCTAAAAGGCACTGACATCTCACTCTGAATACGAGTTAACAGTCTCCATTTTGCATCAATCTCCTCTGCTCTAGGTCTCTCTCCTGCAGCCACTTTGGAAGCAGGGTGTGATGGGACTGGTCACTATTATCTTTATGATAACAAAAGACTGCACCCTACCTTCGAAGAACAGCAGAGCCCCACAGGACAGCCCCCCCAAACACACACATATCCAAATGAGGGAAATCATCTATGATGAAGGAGGTTCCCTGCACTCTTCAAGCAATGACAGTGAAAAAAATGGTTTTTTTTTTAATCCCTCACAGAACCAGAACCTTTGCCCAGAATTGCTTACACATGGCATACCTCGCCCCCACTACCCCAATTCTTCCTCTATTTAAACTTAAATCACATATCAGTACCCTAAAAATGTGTTGGAATGCCTTCTGCCCTCTTCCCATTAAAAAGTTCTTCTCTAACCTTTACTACTTCTCCTTTCTATAATTGGTACATTGGGGTGAGTGGCTGGACCAGACACATTAGAACCCTCAGGGTTGGGTCCTTGACCTAGAATTCTGCTTACAATTGGGATAGGAAGGGTCTGATTCAGACTGTCCACCAGTGTCCCCAGAGGTTCACAGGGGTAGCAGTGGGGAGATCCCACTGAGAGGCAACACTTCTGCATGGAACTTTTGTTTTGGTTTTGGTTTTCTGGTGCTTGAACTTGGGGCCTAGACACGCTGTCCCTGAGCTTTCTTGCTCAAGGATATCATTCTACTGCTCAACCCACAGTTCCATTTCTACCTTTTTGTTAGTTAATTATAGGTAAGAGTTTTCATGGACTGGCTAGACTGGCTTCAAACAGCAGTCCTCAAATTTCAGCTTCCTGATAGGTAGGATTACGGACATGAAGCACCCATGCCCACTTGAATGGAGGCATTTAAAACTCCTACTAGCGGGGCTGGGAAGGTGGCTCAGTGGTAGAGTGCTTGCCTTGCATGCCTGAGGCCCTGGGTTCGATTCCTCAGCACCACATAAGCAAAAAGAAAAAAAAGGAAGTGGCACTGTGGCTCAAGTGGTACAGCGTTAGCCTTGAGCTGAAGAGCTGAGGGACAGTGCCCAGGCCCAGAGTTCAGGCCCCACGACTGGACCCAAAAAAGAAAAAAAAAAAACAAAAAAAAAACTCCTACTAGCACTGGGAACTTGGATGCATTCCTCTGTGTGTGTGTGTGTGTGTGTGTGTGTGTGTGTGTGTGTGTGTGTGTGTGTGTACTGGGCTTGAACACAGGACCTCTCTGCTTGGCTGTTTTGCTCAAGGCTGGTACACTAGCACTTGAAACATAACTCTAGTTCTGGTTCTTAACTCATTGATTAGAGATAGTCATGGATTTGTCTGCCCAGGCCAGCTTCTAACTGTGATCCTCAGATCTCAGCCTCCTGAGTAGCTAAGATTATAAACATGTGCTATCGGTCCTGGCTTGGACACATTTTTTGGGGGGGGGGGTCAGTCATGGGGCTTGAATTCTGGGCCTGGGCGCTGTCCCTCAGCTCTTCAGCTCAAGGCTAGTGCTCTACCACTTGAGCTACAGCGCCACTTCCGGTTTTCTGGTGGTTTATTGGAGATAAGAGTCTCACAGTCTCTCCTGCCCGGGCTGGCTTTGAACTGTGATCCTCAGATCTCAGCCTCCTGAGTAGCTAGGATTACAGGCGTGAGCCACCAGTGCCCTGCTTTTGGACACATTTCTTAATCTCTCTGAACTTCCAAGTTCACTTCTGTAAAACGAAAACTCAGTTTGGGTATGATAGTTGTGTGGGATGAGTGAATGTAAAATGCCTGGCATAGTCTTCTCTCCACGGCAAGGGCATTGTAGGTGGTAATACAGAGAACATGGTGGTACCTGGTGGTATCCTTGGCCTTGTCTCAGTGGATAGGAAGGATCCCCTGCCACTTTCTAGTACTCTTTTACACTCTACTCATATCCCAATGACATCTTAATAGAATCTCAAGGGCACAACCATCTTTGTAACTTGCTCTTTACCCTACCTTTTCTCTGAGGGCCTCAGAGAAACTCTTTATTGCAGTACCCATTCTAGTACACTATTGGTTGGGACTGAAGACTGCAGTGAAGTAAGCTCAAACCCAGCCTCACAGTAAAATTGTCACATGCCCATGTCCTATTCTTCTTCCCTATTCCTTACACAATTCCTCTAACCCCTAAAGTAGTGGCCCAGGCCACTTCCATGCTTCAAATGCCCTAGCAAGGAAGAAGCAAAGGGAACATTCCATGTGCTAGCACCCATTTCTTGGGAGAAAAGTGAAATTCCTCTTTCCTGCTGTTTATCATTAGCTCTCTTTTGCCTGACTCCTTCTCCTTCCTTCTCTCCCTGTCTTTGTTTGGGTCCTTGGCTTGCTTTGTTTGCAGGGAAGACATTTTTTTTTTTTTTTTGGTTGTTGTTGGTCGTGGGGCTTGAACTCTGAGCCTGGGTGTTGTACCTCAGCTCTTCAGCTCAAGTCTAGCACTCTACCACTTGAGCTACAGCACCACTTCCAGTTTTCTGGTAGCTTTTTAAAATTGGAAATAAGAGTTTCACAGACTTTCCTGCCCGGGCTGGCTTTGAACCGTGATCCTCAGATCCCAGCCTCCTGAGGAGCTATGACTACAAGCATGAGCCACCGGCGCCCAGCTAGGGCAGCCATTTTTTTAACCTTCAAGACTCTCTGGGTTCTTAAGATGTTCTTCTTATCTGCACTAGGGCCTCCAGCTGGGTTGTTAACTGGCTGGATCTCAAGGGATTTAATAGGAAAGGAGAGATTGAGAAACTGAGGACGTTGTCGATTGTCTTAATTTTAAGAATTTAGAATGCCCTGATGGACCGCTGTCTCCTACAGAATCTGATAAAAAGAAAGCTGCACTCGAGGTATTTTTTTTCCCAACTGGATATTGCAGCATGCAAGACTCTAAGAGAGATTTTTACCTCATTTATTCCCCAGTTAGACTCAAACACAGAAGGTATACCTAGTGAAATGTCTTGAGATTTGTCTTATTAACAAAAGACATAAGTTAATTAAATGTTGACGATACTTGTGAGAATGATGCAAGCACAAAATAATTTGAAGCTGGGCGCTGGTCTCACGCTTGTAATCCTAGCTACTCAGAAGGCTAAGATCTGAGGATCACGGTTCAAAGCTAACCCAGGGAAGGAAAGCCTGTGAGACTCTTACCTCCAATAAATCACTCAGAAAACTGGAAGTAGCACGTGGCTCAAGTGGTAGAGCCCTCGCCTTGAGCTGAAGAGCTGAGGGACAGCGCCCAGGCCCAGAGTTCAAGACCCACAACCGACAATAATAATAATAATTTGGAGACTGTGAGTGGTAGACAAAAAGAAGTATGAACAACCTCACCTAATAACACTTTACAATCTTGTTTCTGTTTTCATCCACATACATATAGGAAGTCTGAACTTCATCTTTGCCTTCTGTAGATGTTCTTTACTGAGTACAGCCTTTAATCTATCCTTGAAATTCTCCCCAGCAAAGTAATAGAGGAAAGGATTGAAGCAGCAGTTGGCAGCAGCCAAGGACAATGTGATGACCACAGCTTTATGCAGCCAGTCCCCACATGAGTCCTTGTGCCACGTGACCAGGTGGAGGGTCCTCAGTGTGTGATAAGGCAGGAAACACAAAAGGAAGATGATCAAGGCAATGACGATGGTGGTCAGAGCTTTCCTGTGCGAAGCCCGCAGGCCCAGTTCTGGAATTTCTACCTTTAACAGGACCCGAATGATCAGCAGGTAACAGGTGGTGAGTGTGAAGAATGGTATCAGGAAGCCTACCACCAAGGCAATGTGGTTCATGACCAGCAGCTTCTCACGCTTTTGAGAATTCAGTTCCAAACACGATGTGATGTTGTCCTTCTTCTCAGAGCCACTCTTCAGAAGCACTGATGAGGAAGCCATGATGAAGGCCCAGATGACGGCACAGAGAATCCAGGCACTCCTGATGCTGGTGAGGTGCAAGAGCTGAAGCGGGTGGACAGTGGCCAGGAAACGCACCACACTCAGCACAGTTAGGAAGTAAATGCTGGTGTACATGTTCACATACAAGGAATAAGACATAATTCTGCAGGCCAGGTCCCCAAATCTCCAGTCAGAACCTCTAAAATAGTAGTCAGCCCGAAAGGGCAGAGTGATTGTGAACAAGAGATCTGAAATGGCGAGGTTGAGCATGAAAACATTCACAGATGTCGACTTCTTATAAGGCTGTAGGAAGATGTATACAGAAAAGCCATTTCCCAAGACTCCCCAGATAAATATTATTGGATATATGATTGGGTAAAATTCTTGCTTGAAGTTTTCAATCGTGCAGTACATGTTGCTGTTGTTCAAGGTTCCATTTGGTTCCATTTCAGGCATGGAGCTGAAGAGAGGTAAAGACATGTTTCTTTCTCTGCAAAAGAAAGTAACAAACACAAAAAGTTACCTGTGAATTCTCTTCAGTTCATGATTGTATGTTTGTATGCGGTAGTGAAACCAGGAGGAATATTTTTTTTTCTTTGAAACAGGAGTTGAAGACTATTTGGTTTAGTCTTTACTACATATTACTTTATATTTCATGATACATTTTCTAATTTAGAAAATATAGGCTAACCAGTAATTTATTTGACTGGATCTGAGCCTCAGATTCAGGGAAATTTTGAACTTGGGATACTGCAGCTTAAATCTACTGACAAAAGATTTCTTGCCAGAAACTACTGAAGATAGATAAAAGTGGTATGACAATTTTTGAGTACTAGAGGAAAAAAAAAACCTCTCCAACACAAAATTCTATCTCCAGAAAAAACTATCTCTTGAGCATAAAAGAGAAATAAAGTCATTTTTAGATGATAGAAAATTAAGAATTTTTTTTGACAGCAGATCAATAGAAAGGATGTTCCCTAAACAGAAAGGAATTGATTTAAACAACAACAGGGCTGGGAAGGTGGCTCAGTGGTAGAGTGCTTGCCTCGTATGCATGAAGCCCTGGGTTCAATTCCTCAGTACCACATAAATAGAAAAAGCCAGAAGTGGTACTGTGATTCAAGTGGTAGTGCCCTAGCCTTAAGCTGAAGACCTGAAGGCCCAGAGTTCAAGCCCTATGACTGACAAAAAAAAAATTAGAAAAGAAAAAATATAATAAGCAAAAACATGCATCAACACAGTGGGCTTTTTTCGGGGGGGGGGGGTATCCTGGGGCTTAAACTCAGAGTCTAGGCACTGTCCCTTATCTTTTGTGCTCAAGGCTAGTGCTCTACCACTGTAAGCCACCATGCCATTTGGTGTTAATTGGAGATTTGGTAGTTAATTGCAGATAAGACTCTCACAGATTTTCCTGCCTAGGCTAGCTTTGAACTATGCTCTCAATCCCCAGAGTAGCTAGGATTGCAGATGTAAGCCACTGATGCCCAGCTCCTTCTCTTTTTAAGTGTGTGTTTGATTTGATGTTTGAAATAAAAACTATCATATTGTCTAATATGATTTTAGATATGTTTGAAGAAAACCTGCTTAATAAAACTGTTTAAATAAAAATGTTTAATGTGATCTATTTAATATAACTACATTCTATAAGAGGGAAGATAAAGAGATGTAAAGGGACTTAAAGTTTATTTATCTCATTTAAACTGGTAAAATGATGAGGCTAATGGACTTATTAATGTTTGTATAATGTTACATTGTAATATAATGCCTAAAGCATCAACTAAAAAGCTCTGCAAAAATAGTCACCAACAACTGCTGATGAATCAAAATGTAATTTTTGTTTGTTTGTTTGCCAGTCCTGGTGATTGAACTCAGGGCCTGGGCACTCTCCATGAGCTTCTGTGCTCAAAGCTAGTGCTCTACAACTTGAGCCACAGCTCCACTTCTGGCTATTTAGTAGTTAACTGGAGATAAGAGTATCATGGATTTTTCTGGCCAGGGTTTCTTTGGACTGTGATCCTCAGATCTCAGCCTCATTAATAGAATCACAGGCATGAGCACCAGCACTCAGCTCAAAATGGAATTTTTTTGGGGGGAGGCGTCCAGTCATGGGGCCTGAACTCTAGGCCTGGGCGCTGTCCCTCAGCTCTTCAGCTCAAGGCTAGCGCTCTACCACTTGAGCCACAGCACCACTTCCAGCTTTTTTTCTTTTTGCTTATGTGGTGCTGAGGAATTGAACCCAGGGCCTCAGGCATGCAAAGCAAGTGCTCTACCACTGAGCCACCTTCCCAGCCCCAAAATGGAATTTTTTAAGTGCAGGATCTAACATGAAGGCAAGAAAAAAGAAAGCAGGTAATATAAACCAAAAGTAATAATAACATGACAAGCATATCCCTAATATGTTAAAAATTAGATTAAATCTAAATATATTAATTAAAAGAGAGGTTACCAGACCAGAATATGAAAAACAAAAACAAAACCAGACCCAACTACAATGGTTTACAAGAAATTCACCTTAAATAGTCTTTAACCACAAGAAAAAGAATGAAAAATATATATCATTCCAATTAAAGGGAATCAAGAAGAGTTCTATTAGTACAAGATAAAGTAAATCTTAGTAATTTGTCTACTGACAAGATATGCAACATACTAATTCTTTTCTTCCTTTCTCCCTTTATTTTTTTTTTCCTTTTGGCAAAACTGGGGTTTGGACTCAGGGCCTTGTTTCTGCTAGGTAGGTGCTGTACCACTTGAACTGCATACTCAACCCAAGACATATCAACTCTAAATGAATATGTACCAAACAACAGAGTTGCAAAAGATGTTAAACAAAAACTGAAGGTAAGAAGGGAGAGCAAAAAGGATGGAGGGAAAGAGAGAGAAAGGGAAGCAGACAGGTTGGGAAAGAGGGAGGAGATAGCTGCTCATTTTCAGACCCTCTCTCAACAACTGTTAGAGAAAATTGTCAAAAAATCAGCAAGGATACATGAAAACTAAAACCACCCTAAATCAGCTATATCTAATTGACATTGACAGGACACTTCCTCCAACTAAAGTGAAAATACACTCTGTTCAACATATATCAAGATAAACCACATCTTGTGAACACAAAATAAACCACACAGGTTTAAGAGAATTTAGATCACATAGGGTTTGTTCTCTAACCACAATCAACAGCAAGAATAACAGGAAAATCTCCAAATATCTGGAAGTGAAACAACACAATTCTAAATTATCTATAGGCCAAAAAAGAAACTTCAAGAGAAAACAAAAATGCAATATAACAAAACTTAGGAGACACAGTAAAAATAGTGCTGTATTAAACTAAATGCATATATTACAAAATAAATAAGCATCAAGTTAATAATACAAGTTCCCATCTCCAGGACCTTTTTAAAAAAATAACAAAACAAGCCAAAGCAAGGTTGGAGATAATGAAGATGAGCAGAAGTCAAGAAATTTAAAACAAAAAAATACATAGAACAATTGAAGAAAAAACTAGTTTTTTGAAAAGATTAATACAATGGATAGGCCTCTAGAAAGAATGACCAAATTAAAAATACAGCAGTCAAAAATTATTAACAGGAAGAAAACAAGATATCTTTAGTAAAAGAAATAGAATGATAAGAGAATGCTATGAACAACCTTATAATCATAAACTTAACAATTCAGATGAGATGGCCAAATGCCTCATATAACACAGCTATCTCAAAATGCCCAAAATGGAACATATCATTTGACTAGACTATTAACGCAATTAAATTCTTAATACTCTCTAAAAAGAAATATTCAGATGGTTTCACTGGAGAATTCTACCAACTATTTAAATAAGAATTGACATCAATTTCATCTATTCTCTCTCCAAACTAGAAAAGGAGGGTACACTTCCCAATTTATTCTATAAAACTCTAATTACTTTCATACTAAAACCAAAAAAAAGATAATATGAAACAATATAAAACAGAAGACCATAATTCAGTGCTCCTTATGAATAAAGATGTAAAATATTAGCAAATGGAATTTATCAATATATTAAAAAAGAATGGTACACCATTATCAAGTATATTTATTCCATGGATGAAAAACTGATTTAATATTCATAAAGCAAAAAATGTAATGCATCTAACTAGAAAAAGAAAAGCCACATTGATTGTGTCAGTCAATACAAAAAATCACATATCAAATTCTATACTCATTCATGATCAAAACTGTCATATAGAGAGGAATACAGGAGAATTTCTCCAACTTGAGAAAGAGTATATTAAAAAAAAAAAACCTACAGATAATGTCCTAAATGGCAAAAGACTTTTCTCCCCAAAGATTGGGAGCAATACAAGGACACTCACTCACAGTGCTCTTAATAATCCTTTCTAGTAAAATAAAAGAAAATGAAAGTCACACAAACCAGAAAGGAAAAAAAGTAAAATGCTCCCACTTTCAGGTAACATAATTCTCAAGACTACAAAGCCCTGGGTGATCTCACACACACACACACACACACATACACACACCTACACACACACACACACACCTACCTTCTGGAAATGAACATGCAAAGGCCTTGCACACAGTGGCTAAAAGCTCGGGACTGGCATTCTATGCAGTGTCCTTTTGATTAACTTGGCACCCTCTGGCCTATCTTTGTGACTGTGGGAACTATTTGGAGACAAGGAGGTTAGACTGCCTGGTTGCTGTCCTTTAGTTTTCCACTCAAGGCTGGCATTCTACCCCTTGGGTCCCAGTTCTACTCCCAGCTTTTTGGTGGTGGTTAAGTGGAAATAAGAGTCTCATGGATGCTCCTTCCAGAGCTGGCTTCAAATGAGAATTCTCAGATCTCAGCCTCCTGACCAGTTAGGACTATAGGCATTGGCACCTGGTTTCTGAGAACTATTTTATTTCACTTAGCTTTGATTGGAGACAACTGAGTTTTGTCCAAACTCCAGAGGCACAAAGTCTCTGATGACAAGTGCCATCTTTACAGACTGTTGCAGCTCTGAGGGCTCACCTCAAGATAGCCTTGGCCCTCTTCCTGCTATCCTTATGGCAGTCTCCCAGAGACAACCTTCGAGAGACTCTGTGACATGGAGATTACTCACCCGAGAGGCACTTTAGAACAAAAAGCGGAGAAACCAAGAAGAGAGTGTCTTGTTAGACTAAAAGAGAAATTTTTGTTTAAAGCTGGAGAGATAGCAGGTATAGGTGGCTCACACCTGTCAACCTAGCTGTACAGAAGGCTGAGATCTGAGGTTTGAGGTTCAAAGCCAACCCAAGCAAGAAAACGTGTGAGACTCTTACCTCTAGTTAACCACCAAAGGCCAGAAGTGGAAGTGTGGCTTAACTGGTACAGTGTCCACCTTGAGCAAAAAATTCTTGAACTCAGGCTCTGAGTTCAAGCCCCAGTACTGGCACCAAAGACAGAGAGAGAGAGAGAGGGGGAGAGAGAGAGAGAGAGAGAGAGAGAGAGAGAGAGAGAGAGAGAGAGAGTTGGACATACAGAAGCTTCTTCCTTGATACCCATCCTTTAGGAATTTCTCTGGGCTCTTAAATTAAGCCAATTGATAAAATTGTCAAGAGATCAATCCAATTTTAACATAAAGGTTACATTTTCAAATCTATTTATGTGTACTAAATTTCTTCCTTTTCTGTTTAGAGGGAATATACTTGGGCTTTTTCAGCATTAATTTCATATTCATCTAAAACCAGTCACTTTTTCTCCCCATCCTCCTCCTCTCTTTTTATGGTCTAGGAATAAATGTTATCTTATCAAAAGAGTTATTTGCTTTTTATAGGCATATTCTAGGAAGATCTAGTCCAGATGATCAGACAAAATGTCTGAAAGAAAAATTATTAGACTGTTTTTCTTTTTTGTGGGCACTAGAAGTATGCTGACATTGTAGCCTTGATGATGATGATGATGATAATGATGATGATGATGATCATTATCATCATCATCATTATCATCATCATCATCATCTATTTAACTATATGTTTTTATTATGTTACCTATAACTACTGTTTGATCCTAAATACTTATGATTTATATTTTTTTCTTTGAACAACTCTTCTGATTCCTCCCTACCCAAATTCAGTTCTGCAAATGAGATGTTCCAAACTACCCTTCAGTGAATCCTGAGCCACTCAGAGAATACAAGGAAACTGCCAAGAGACATGAGAGAGAAGCTACTGAAGAGAACTCTTAGGGGAGACATGATCTCCTGGATCACAAGCCTTACAGCAATGTCCGCCACTAAATGACATAGTATATCTGCCCCCAAAGACTAGCAATATATATATATTTATTTATTTACATATATATATGTTCATAATGACCTTTGACTAGAAGACACTGACCCTGGGCATGCACATAATGATCTGAAAAGTAAAAGAAACAGTAGAGCATTCATTTAACCCTAATTCAAGAGATTTTTCTATAAATACAGTTCTGACACAGCCAGAATGTTTTTTTTATTTTCCTTTAGACCCATGTGAAGATGTAACTTACCAAAATGATTTTATGAAAGTAATGTTTTTAAAAGGTGTTTTTGTTTGTTTAATTCAGGACTTGTTTCCTAAATGGTCTTCCACAGAATGTGAATCCCAAGAGATTCTCTGCAAAAGAAAAGGTTTAGTTATCTCTCTCTCTCTCTTTCTCTCTCTCTCTTCTCCTCCTCCTCCTCCCCTCTCCCCCCCCCCTCTCTCTCTCTCTCTTCTAATGCCTTTTTAAAGATCCATGGGGCCTAATTTTAGGCAGAATTGAGGCAGAATTTCTCTCCACTTTTTGACTATGACATTTGGTTTTGCACGTTAGCACATTTTAACATCTCCCAGACTAATGTTCTACATGCTGTGACTTAGGAATCTATCCAGAATACTATTTGACAGAAAAGAAAGGAATTCCACCCTATTCCTGGTGCACTAGATCAACCAGGAAGAGAGTAGAGAAACGTGGGGTGACACTTTGTGGAGTCAGAGGGCTCAAAGCACTTACTGTTGGAGGGGTGGGAATTAACGTTTCTGGGCATTTCTTACTTAATTTGAAGACATGGAGATTGTACGAAGTCCTTAGGGATACTTTAGGAAAACACTCCAAATGGGTGACTTAAAACAATAGAATTCTGTGCTCTTAAGAGGTCTGAGGGCTCCAAATCAGAAATCAAGTTGTCAGCAGCAGGATCACTTTCTTTAAATGCAAGAAGGAATACGCCTCTCACACCTCTTCTCTCAAGGGCTTCTGGTAGTTACCAGCAGCCCCTGGCATCCCTTGGCTGTCAGTCACATCACTCCAGTCTCGTGTTTTTTTCCAGTTGTGTGTGGGGTGTGTGTGTGGGGGGGGGGGGGGTGGGTGTGTGTGTGTGGGTGTGTTGTCTTCTTTAGGGCATACCTTACCTATTATGATCTCATCTTAAATTATATATTTCCAGGGCTGGGAAGGTGGCTCAGTGGTAGAGCGCTTGCCTTATATGCATGAGGCTCTGGGTTCAATTCCTCAGCACATAAGCAAAAAGAAAAAAAGCCGGAAGTGGCACTGTGGCTCAAGTGGTAGAGTGCTAGCCTTGAGCTGAAGAGCTGAGGGACAGCGCCCAGGCCCAGAGTTCAGGCCCCACAACCGGACCCCCCAAAAAAATTATATATTTCCAAATATTCAGAAAATGTATTTATAGTCCAAATCATTTAATTCTCTTTTCAAATAAATCCACCTTCAAATGTACCTGGGGTTAGGTCTTCAACTATTTAGGGGGACAGAATTCTAACCACAGCAGGGATACAAAGCATCTATTTTGTGGAGAGGTTGGTAGGTTACACAAGGGAGGGAATGGATATCCTGCCCCTAGCTTCTATGGTTATCCCCTCCCTATAACTGGGACAGGCTGACAGTCACAGATGACATTGACTCCATGCCACTCTTAGCCAGCCCCTGTGGGGCCTGGAACTAACTCCAACCCCAGGAAGAGGAAGACTGTGACTTGTTGTTACCCTTGTTGTTGATTTCATCCTGACGCAGTGCCTCAATTCTATAATTAGGCTTCTCTCTTACTCCAGGTATTTGGCTCCCAACTCATGAAAGACTATGCACGCCTATTCCAGAAGCCCTGGTCAGACTCTGTGCTCAAGGCTTTGTCTAGGGTTGGCTTGTGCACTCTAAAACTCAGAACCGGGGCTGGGAAGATGGCTCAGTGGTAGAGCACTTGCCTTGCATGCATGAGGCCCTGGGTTCGATTCCTCAGCACCACATAAACAGGAAAAAAAAAAGCCAGAAGTGGTGCTGTGGCTCAAATGGTAAAGTGCTAGCCTTGAGCTGAAGAGCTGAGGGACAGCGCCCAGGCCCAGAGTTCAGGCCCATGAAAAAATTAAAAAATTAAAAAAAAAAACTCAGAACCTGCTTGTCCTAACCAAGCCTCTCTCAGTTCCAAAGTCCTCTGCTGAGGCTGGAAGCATGGCTCACATGGTAGTGCTCCTGCTTAGCAAGCAAAAGGTCCTGAGTTCAAACGCTAGTATGACAAAGTCCTCTGCTACCATTGTAGACTGCTTTGTAGACTGATCTTTCCCAGAAGTACTACCTTCTTCCCCACAGCATGAGGAGTTCCTGTGGCCAGGTCTTTTGTGGGTCTACCTGCTCCATGAAACTCCTTTCTGAGTCCCCTACTACCATCATTTCCAATGACCATTGTCTATTGAATATCTTACCCTGCCTGTAATAAGAGATTTTCCGCCAGCATCTGCAACAGACAGTGTGTGGGAAGTCTTGCCACACCCTTGTGAGGAAAGAGTCCAGGGATGGGTCCTGACTTTTCCCCCCCACCCCCCGCAAGCTGCCCTTCTCAATGAAATTCATAAGCCCCATAGGGGCTGGCTAGGGGTGAGATGGAGTCAATGTGATCAGTGACTGTCAGGCTGCCCCAGAGGGGATAGCCCAGAAGCTGGGGACAGGATATCAAGAGCATCTTATTCCCTGAAAAACTAAGGAAAGAAAATACGCAATCAAAAAAAAAAACATACACAATCATGTTTCTTAGAAATATGATGGAGCTAAAAGCCGCTGGGGTGGGAGGACTGAGCATTGAGAAGGAGGGCTAGTGCACATTCCATTAGCTAGCTAAATTCCATTTAGCTAGACATTTTCTCTTGATAAACTTTCTAAATATTCCCATTGTTCTTTCCCACCCATGTAAAATATATTTGATTACTGCACTCCAGCCTTTCATTAGACTATCAAAAAAGTAGAAAAGAGAAGAGGTCATTATATACTATAAAAAATGAACTATGTAACTTGAGGGTAGGGATGAAAAAGGGAAACGTGGAGGAGACCAATGAAAGGAGTAGTATTGATCAAGATGAATTGTACTTATAACCTGACATAGGGAATTATAACCTCTTTCTAAAACTGCTTAATAATAAAATTATTAATTTATTATTTTTATGAGCTGACAGCTCAGGCTTGTAATCCTAGCTACTCAGGAGGCTGAGTTGTGAGGATCAAGTTTGAAGCCAGCCTGGGCAGGAAAGACCATGAGACTTTTATCTGTAGTTAACCCCCAAAAAGCTGGAAGTGGAGCTGTGGCTCCAATAATAGAGCATTATCCTTGAGCACAAAAGGTCAAGGACAGCACCCTGAGTTCAAGCCCCAGGACTGGCACTAAAAAAAATAATCAATTCATTAAATTTGTAAAAAGAAAACCCTACTTGTTAGATGTGGCTATAACTATCAGGAGAAATCTATGAAGAGAGAAATTCAAGAAAAACTGGGAAATTATCTGGCTGCAAAATTCCCACTGCCCCAGTGGAAGAAGTTATGAGCATGTATGGCTCTGACTGTTGTGAGATGAAGCTCAGAAAAGAGCTTCAGTAGTTAACAAAGAACCAACTGGGAACAGCCATTGAGGATGGAGATTCCATGTCTGAGTTCTAAAGAAAACCCAGCATGCTACATGACCAGCTACACGCTGATGAATATGAATGAGCCTACATGAATGTTGGCACTATTCAAAACTTCTCAGAAGTTATTTTTATCTATTCTTAGGAAGACTATGTTTGGATGCATTCTCATGGGATTGTTTTTGTCTTGGCTTGGGATCTTCTTCAGCCCCAGACGGCCCCTTTCATTAACAGTGACTTTATACGCACAGGTATGCCCACTTTCAGCCCTTCCATGTGGACCTGTGTCCTGTCCACAGAGTCCTGGAAGAACCAACATGCTCAATATATTGCCTCAGACACACACAGCAACACACTGATGCAGAACAGCAGTGAGCAACATGCTAGTAGCCAGCTGCTCTAATGCGGTGAACTGCTAAAGAGCGGGTAGCCTTTTGAAGAACAGAGGTGGGTGTGGTACACATCATCTTTACAAGAAATTTATGATGGGATTTTTTTTGTGCAGAGCAGCCCTGCAGAAGAAGGCTGTCAGAAGGGGACAATCAATACACCTACAATGCCAGAAGCCTCTCTTGTTGCTGCTAGCTACCATGCCTAGCCTTCTGCTTGGCCCCTGCCTCTAGGACTACTGACTCCCACAGTGAAAATCCTCCTGGTACTGGGTGCTATCCCTGAGCTTAGTTTGCTCAAGGCTAGTGCTCTATCACTTGAGCCACAGCTCCACTTCCAGCTTTTAGGTAGTAACTGGAGATAAAAGTCTCTTACAGACCCTCTATACATTAATTTTATCATAACAATTTTTTTTAATTAAGAGTCTTATGGACTTTCATGCCCAGACCAGCTTCTCACCTCAATCCTCAGACCTCAGCTTCTTCCTGAGTAGCTAGGATTACAAGTGTGAGCCACCAGCAACTGGCTGAACAATAAATTTCAATTTTCAGTAACTAAAATATATAACTTCATGCTCTCTCTGTAGCAGTTTTACTAAAGATGAAGTTTCATTTTTAAAAAGAAAGGAAGAAAAAGGAAATCTTCCTGGAAAACTATTATCAGAACCCTTCACTGACCAAGTGCATTAGACCCCCTTCATTGCTCCTCACTTAAAACTGCTCAGTCTTCCCTGCCCAAGGGCTCTTGGAAAGTGCATTTCTTCTAGCAGCTCACTGTACTTCAATTCATAACCTCTAAATAAGTGCACCACAAAACAAGGGAGAAGGCCAGGTGCTGGTGCCTCACATCTGTAAATCTTAGCTATACAAGAGGCTGCAATCTGAGGATTCTGGTCTGAAGCCATCCAGGGCAGGAAAATCCATTAGACTTCTTATCTCCAATTATATAATATATTATATATAATAATAGATCTATTATTTACACTATAAAAGAGAGAACAGGGAGAAATGCACTGTACTCACTCCAATTAATCAGCAAAAAAGCTAAAGTGGAAGTGTGGCTCAAGTGGTAGAGTGCTAGCCATGAGCAAAGAAGCTCAGGAACAGCACTTCAGCCCTGAGTTCAAGCCCTAGGAATGGCATGATAGATAGATAGATAGATAGATAGATAGATAGATGGATGGATGGATGGATGGATGGATGGATGGATGGATGGATGGATGGATGGATGGATGGATGGATGGATGGATGGATAGATAGATAGATAGATAGATAGATAGATAGATAGATAGATAGATAGATAGATAGATAGATAGATAGATAGATAGATAGATAGATAGATAGATAGATAGATAGATAGATAGCAAAATTAAAACAATGAGATGAGGAGTTTCATTTGGGGCATTTGGAATTTGAAGTGTTTATGTGACAAGCAAATAGTAATGTCTCATTGTAAACAGATATGAGGAGCTGGGTTAACCTGATGAGTCTGGGACCATCAGTCCTAGGTAGAAGCTGAAGACAGAGAATGGGTGAGTTCACACGGGGCTGCAAAAACGGGAAGCATCAACAATTAAGGAGAGAACAGGGAAGCTGGAAAGGAGATGGAGAAAGGCCAGCCACACGCTCAAAGGTAAAAGGTGAATGAAGAATGCAAGGCCATGTGGGCAAATGGAAAACAGCTTTAAGGCAGAAGGAGTGGTAGATTGGGATGAAGAGCACCAGAGAATGTAGCAAGAGATGATTATCAGTGATCTGAGCTGCCCAGTGGAAGCCCAGTGGCAAAAAGCTGATAAAGGAGTAGCAGTTGAGAAAGTAACCACAAAGAGGAGAGGATAGTCTCAAGTTCTGTGGCTGCTGCAAAGGGTGTGCTACTGAGAAAAGTTCTATGTATGCCTGCTCCTTTTTCCCTGGAGATACCTTGATTCTTACTCTTGATTTTTCACTCCTATAGATCATCTCCTTCACATGTTTTTAATAGTGTACTTCTCTCTTCAAACTTCCTACACAAGAACCATGTTCTAGTAGAACGTTTGGGGAGTCGATTCTTATCCATGAAGAATATATTCCGGGCTGGGAAGGTGGCTCAGTGGTAGAGCACTTGCCTTGCATGCATGAGGCCCTGGGTTCCATTCCTCATAAGAAAAAAAGAAAAAAGCCAGAAGTGGCACTGTAGCTCAAGTGGTAGAGCTCTAGCCTTGAGGTGAAGAGCTGAGGGACAGTGCCCAGGCCCAGAGTTCAGGCCCCACAACCGGACCCCCCCCCAAAAAAAGAATATATTCCAAGCTGCCCAATGGCTGCTTCAAACAGGTACTTAGAAACTGCGTTTGCTGAAAAGCACCAACTGTTGACACTGAGCCTGCATGTGTCCAAAGAATAACTACTAGCAGGGGGAAAGCTTGGTCTCCTGCTTCCAGTGTCTCATGGCCCTGCAACTAAAGTGAGTTCCAGGAAGGACAGGACTGATGGATACCATCATCATCACAAAGGAGCAAGGCCACTTCCAAGCAATGCTGCTGCAGCGCCTCCCAGAGCAGACCACCCCAGCGGAGGACAGTGAGCTCCAATGATACCTCTGCATCCTGAGACAGGATTTGTCACCTCCTGGGAACCAGAGCACTCCCTTCAAGTGATGACAGCAATGACAACTCTCTGGAAGGCCTACAGAGCCAGAGCTGAGATAATGATAGCCAGACCATACTTTGCCTAGGACTGCTGGACTATGTGTACTTGTCTTGTCTCTCTGCCCCAGTGTTTCTCCTATTGAAACTTAAAGCTCTTATCTGTACCCGAAAGATGGGCCAGACTGCTAATTACTTGGCCTCTTCACACGACGTGCCTATACCATGGAATAAATCTTTTTCTGGCCTCCACCACAAACTTGTCCCTTTATATGATATATTAGAGTGGATAGATCTGACATGTGGTTTGGAATGCTCGGTTACAAAACTATGGTTGGTGAGTACCACACCCAATGCGTACTATTTCCTCCCATTTGCCTTGCAGCATTGCCATGTAGCATCAGAATTCACCCATCCTTCCCGTTTTCTGCCAGTATCTCTTGTGCATCACTCCTCTTCTACTCTGAGGCCATTATCATTACACATTATTGTGACAAAGTTTCATTATGTATCCCAGGCGGGTCTTTAACTCAGGTTCCTCCTGCCTGAGTCTCCTGAGTGCTAGTATTCCAGGTGTGTGCCACCACACACTCTAGGACTACTATTAAGTTTTAAAAAAGATCTAGTTGGACAGAAACACTGCTGTATCAGTATCAAGATTGTTAATCTGATCACAGAGGTAGCTACTAAAGTAGACTAACATGCAAGCAGTCTATACAGCACAGATATGCTTCATAAAGGGATGATTCATCATCTGGACATTACAGAGGGTGGTAGTGTAAGATTTCATCATGCTGCTCATAACAGTGCAGAATTTCAAATGTATGAATAATTTCTGGAAATTTCCATTAACAGTTTAGAGCCATGGTTGATCAGAATTAACCTGAAACCGTAGATAAGGGGGAAGTACTCTAAGTACTATATGAACCCCAATAGAACAGGTTTGACTCCCAACCCTCCCACTTCCTAACTGTGCAAGCTTGGTTCTCCGAGCTTCAAAACAAAGCCAGTAAAGCCACAGCCTTAGAATTGTTTGGAGAAAATGTGTGTGCTCTGTGTGTGTCAAGATAATGTAAATTTCCTCCCCACCATCTCATCCTGGGAACTGCTCAAATTCTGTCTCATTTCTTTTTGTTTCTTTACACCTGAACTCCCTAAATCAATAAGTAGAGTGTTATCCTTTCTTTCTCATCTTCCTTTTCCTAAGCTTCACAACATACCTGCCCTGCTATAGTAGTCACTTTCCATCGATGTGTTAAAACACCTGACCAAAACAATGTAAGAGAGGACTGTTTGATTTTGACTCACAATTTCACAGTTTTCAGTCCACAGTCACTTGGTCCCATCACTTTGGCCCTGAGATGAATGAGGCTGACCATCACAGCCAGGAGGGTATAGTAGAGCAGAGCTGCTCACCTCATGGCTGCTCAGAGAGAGGGAGAGGGAGAAAGAGAGAGCAAAGAGGAGAAAACAGAGAAAGGAAAGGAAGAGAATGAGAGGGAGGGGAGAGAGGAGAAAGGGAAAGGGAGAAGGAGGAGGAGAGAGAGGGGGAAAATGAGAGGGAGAGAGGAAGGAAAGGAGGGGGAAGGGAGAGGAGAGAAGAAAGAGTGTGAGGAAGAGAGAGAGAGAAAGAGAGAATCCAGGAAACAGATATACCTTTTAAGGACACACACCCCCCCTCCAGTGACCTGCTTCCTCCAATCAGGCCCAATAATGCCCAGTTCCCAATAATGCCATTCATTATTAACCAACCAATGGATTAAACCATCAATGAAGTCAGACTACTCATGATCCAATTACCTCTCAATGACTGAAACCAGCCAGAGACCAAACTTTCAAATATGAGCCTTCTACAAAACACCTGCTCCATCCCTTCTTTTGCCAACAAGGCTCTCTGCTGAAACTGACATAACTAAGCTAAGGTGATTTGTTTCATACCAGTCTACTGGTCATTTCTTCAACTTCCTCCTTACTTGCTTCATGGAATTTGTCCTTTACATATTCAAAACCTGTACTCCTTCTCTGACTTCTGAAAGCTCACACTTTTCCATTTCCTGCCTGCTCAGCTCTTTTGACTCCATTGGCAGTTTTAATTCATCCTATTGGTTTGGGTTCACTATTTTCTAACTGACTAGCCTTAGATAGTGGTGCCTCCAACAATAAGTCTGAAGAGGGCTCTGAGAGAAGCCAATGTAACAAAACATATAAAGGCAATTTGAAGGCTATGGAGCTGGTGTTATTGTGGTTACTTTAATGTTCCTAAAAACCAGTCAAGGCTTGGATTTGCTCTGTGTGTGTGTGTGTGTGTGTGTGTGTGTGTGTGTGTGTGTGTGTGTGTGTGTGTGATGCTGGGTATCAGCCTCAGAGCCTTGTACACGCTAGGCAAGTTCTCTCCAACTGAGCTACAACCCCAACTGGTTTACCTTTTATGCATGTTACTATGCTTTCCAGGTTGCTTTCCTTGGCCTCTGCCCTGCCCATCTTCCCTTCCATTACCCTTTCCCAGCTGTCAATATCCCCAACTTCCCAAGTCAAATCCTTTTCTTCAACCTCTCCATTACCTACTACTGTATGTCATTTTACATGACTGATAGTTGCCCTGAACCTCTTCACTTTTTTTGATGTTCCTACAGCACTTACAAATAAGACACTGTAACATGAAATGAGTACTTCCTGTGATTTAGTAGGAATATACTGGGCACAGGCATCAAGTTGACTATTCTAGATAATCAGATTTACCAGAAGAGACTGTGTTCTACTGATTTTGTATGCATTAGTCTGTCAAAGCACCATTTTGGGTGAGTTTGGTAAACTATCATTCAACAATGAATGTAACTACAACAGGTTTTTAAATCTCATAGGTTAGACACAAGTGATAGGATTTGAATCCACAAGAATGCTCAATCCCATTAGTTTTCTTCTCCTTCTCACTGTTATAAGTTTGAATTCTTCAAATAAGAAGTTTCTGCTTTAAGAACCTACTGTACAAGTCACTACTGCCCCTACCACAAGGCTCTTTATTTTACCCCAAAACTTTAGAACATAGCTTAGATTTTAGCTCAAAAAGCAAAAATAGAACTGCCCATAAAATACTCTTATCATGAAGCTTCCAATAAAATATTCTTTTTACAATTCATAGAATTATTCAGAGGAGGGAGTTGGTGGAAGGCAATGGAGCCAAATCTGCCATGTCCTAGCTGTGTGGTCTTAGGCACATCATTTATCATCTGTGCCTCAGTTTCTTCATCTGTAAATGGCACAATGAATAGATGCTTTCTCATTCAGGGTGAGCAATCAATGATGCTGCTATTAAACCTCAAATTTAGGACTTAGGAAAAATACTAAGGAGATAAGATTTTCTCAGGGCTTTGGCTGAGAGATAATTTTATGTTAAACTGTGGTGGAAGGAAGGACATTAGTTGCTCTCAGCTGCATAGGAACAGTTTGAGAGGAACAGGAAAGAACACAGACTTGGAGTTTGAATCCTGGTCCTTTCACTTTCTAGATCTAAGCCTCGAGCCTTAGTTCCTTTCCAGTGAAATGGGGAACAGGATAACAATATTTACTTCACAGTGTTGTTGGAAAGATGCGATGAGGCAATGTGAATGGCACTTAGGCCAAAGTCTGGACCACAGAAAGCACCAGAGAAAGATCTACATTAAGTACCAACTGTTTTTATTGCAAAGGATGCTAAAATTAGTTCCCTGAAGTTGTTCAGAAAGAATGCAACCTTCTGGAAGTGTCAGTTCCACAGTACAAAACCCAAGAGACCCTAGGCCACTGAGCTAAGGTGGCTCCTGTGTCCATTATGTTTGTTTCTGTATCCAAAATGCCTGACATAAACAACTTAAAAGAGGGAAGACGAAGGGAAAAAACAAACCATTTAAATAGGGATACAGGTGGACCCATTGCAACAATGAGATGTACAAGTCATTATGTAGAAAAACAAACTTTACAACTTTCGCTGGGGGAGGGATGGGAAGGGGAAACAAAGGAGGAGGCAACAATGCTTGATAAGAAATGTACTCATGGGGCTGGGAAGTTGGCTCAGTGGTAGAGCGCTTGCCTTGCATGCCTGAGGCCCTGGGTTTGATTCCTCAGCACCACATAAGCAAAAAGAAAAAAGCCGGAAGTGGCACTGTGGCTCAAGTGGTAGAGCGCTAGCCTTGAGCTGAAGAGCTGAGGGATAGCACCCAGGCCCAGAGTTCAGGCCCCACAACCAGACCCCCCCCCAAAAAAAAAGAAATGTACTCATTACCTTGCTCATGTAATTGTAACCCCCTCCGTATGGTATTTTCACAATAAAAAAATTAAAAAAATAAAAGAGGGAAGACTTTCCAGTTACTTGTGGGTCTACTCAGGAAGCTGAGATCTGAAGACTGAGATTCAAAGTCACCCCAAGCAGAGAAGTCTGTGAAACTCTTTCCAATTAACCACCAACTTTTTTGGAAGTCAAACTGTGGCTCAAATGGTAGAGCACTAGCCTTAAGCAAAAATAAACTCAGGGACAGTGCCTCAGTTCAAGCTTCAAGACTGGCACCAAAAAAAGGGGGAAGGGGATTTTACAGGGTTCATTCTACGGATTTTTGGCCCCATACATTTGAACAGAACACTATGGCAGAAGGAACTTGTCACTGAATAGTTTTTTCATGGTAGACAGGAAGCAGAATGAGACAGGAAGGGGCCAGGGACCAGAAACTTCCTGGGACACACCTTCAGTAACCTACTTCTTCCAGCTAGTCCCCTGCTCCTTAAAGTTCCACAGCCCCCTCCAAACTTTGCCACCAGCTGAAGACCAAGGGTATGACACTTGTGCCTGTTGGAGTCATTTCTTACTCAAACCAACACAGCCTTCCCCTCAAACAGAGAAGTATCACTGAGGGTCTATTCTTGATATCCAAACCACCCCAAAGTGACATTAGAAAAGCAAAGCTTGGGGCTGGGAAAGTAGCTCAGTGGTAGAGCGCTTGCCTTGCATGCATGAGGCCCTGGGTTCAATTCCTCAGCATCACATAAGCAAAAAAGAAAAAAGCTGGAAGTGGTACTGTGGCTCAAGTGGTAGAGCGCTAGCCTTGAGCTGAAGAGCTGAGGGACAGCGCCCAGGCCCAGAGTTCAAGCCCCATGACCGGACCCAAAAAAAAAAAAAAAAGGAAAAGAAAAGAAAAGCTTGATAGACAGAGCTTTCTGACCTACCAGAAATGGGCTTATATTTTCAATTTTTTTCCCCAAATGCTTAAAGTAAATTAAGTTCTTGGAGATCAAAACAGAATCATAGGCAGAAACAACAGAGATTGCTACTTCTTTGGAATGAGGAACTAAGCTGGTCTCTGGGCTTTCAGAGTAGAGGAAGGTAGTGAACCCCACAGGCCTGTTTTTATGGACTCAGCACCTTGGAGAATTTTGCTGTTTTGATTCTTCCTCTAAGTTGTTACCCTCAAAATGCCTCAAAGAGGGACTGGGAATGTGGCTTAGTGGTAGAGTACTTGCTTAGTATGCATGAAGCCCTGGGTTTGATTCCTCAGCACCACATAAACAGAAAGAGCTGGAAGTGGTGCTGTGGCTCATGTGGTAGAGTACTAGCCTTGAGCAAAGAAGCTCGGGGACAGTGCGGGAGCCCTGAGTTCAAGCCCCAGGACTTGGGGGAAAAAAGCCTCAACGTTTCTCAAAGAGCAGACTACTTTATAAGCCACTAAGCTTCTGACCCTTTGCCCACTGAATGTCATTTACTTCTGCACACTGCATAAACAGGAAGTCAGTCTCTTGGCTCAGTGAGGAAAGGTTTGCTGGCAGATCTGCTGTAACCAATGCTCATTAACTAAGCATTTATGGTACTGAAAACCCTACAGAGGGAATTCTCCAATTTCCTTTCTCTTTATGGCTAAGATTCACAATAGTTCTGAGAATGGAGGGCCTTATCAGAAAGACAGGGGACAGGGGTCTGGTCTTTCCCCACTATGGGAAGGTTGAAGTTTCCCCAGAGGACCTGTACAGAATTTTGGAGTCTTATTTTCTCCCTCTTGTTCAGAGCTCTGTTAGCTCATATGCCACATTTGGAAGTCTCAAAGTTCATCTGCTCTTCTCTTGGATTCCAACCTACCTAACTTGTCTTCATTAGCCCTGGAGCTCATCAGAAATTTCAGGCCTTGTTCATGGGGTTCTATGGCTTGATGGGTTCAAGTCTTTGAACCCAGTCTACTTTTCATTGAGGAAGAGCAGGGTGAGTCCTTATGGAAAGGAGGGGGGGGGGGGGTAATGTGCAATTATCACAATGACTGGGATCCCTGTGGAATGTCAAGTACACCAAGGAATTTCTTTCCTGTAATTGTCCAATCTTAGTTCTTCCATAAGTAGAAATTCGCATCTACCCTTTACCATCTCCAGATTCCTCAGAAATCCACCAGGATTGGGGGTGCAGTTGAGATATTCAAAAGTGCTAGCTATTGATTCATCTGTCTGACCTTTCTCCTGGCCAAATTCCAGAATGCTAAGAGAAAACGCAGTAGCCTCCCTTCACAAATAACTTCTAAAGTTCATCATCTTGGCATCTTATTTTAGCTCTAAGGACCAAGAACACTCTATGGTATAATTCTAAGGTTTCTAATTAGAAATTTTTCTGCAAATCATCATAGTTGAATTATCAGCTTCAAAGTGATGTCTCTTAGCTACTGCTTCCCAGGTGCCCTTTAGTTATACATTCTTCCTTCCCTCTCAAGTGCTTTCTCTAGCCCATGAGAATTACTAGGAGAAACCATCCTTGTCTGAACTCTGCCTAAGACTGCCAGGACTTCTTGAAACCTTGACAGTTGGGCCAGTTTGTATGTAGTACTGATGTACACCACACAAAGGATGTGGCCTCCTTCCACAAAAAGGAGAACTTAGCCCAGATGGGAGAACATATGTAATATAATATCTAGATCACAAGTAGACTGTGCATTGAAAGACAGAAGAAGAGACACACCAAGATGTATATCACCAGAGCTGCTATTAAAGTAAAGAGCAGCATGAGAGAGAAAGAAAAAGGTTAGAAAGTATGAATCAAAATGTTAGATCTCATAGGTATGCCCTTGGGACTGACCTTAACAGTAGCTGCTGCGGATATGTGTGTGTGCGTGCACACACACACACACATACACACTGGTACTGGGAGCTTGAACTCAGTACCTTGACACTGTCTCTAAGCTTTTTCATGCAACACTAGTACTGAGCCACAGCTCTACATCCAGCTTTTTGGTGGTTAACTGGAGGTAGAGTCTCACAGACTTTCTGGCCTGACTTGATTTGAACCACAATCCTCAGAGCTCAGGCTCCTGAGTAGCTAAGATTATTGGTGCAAGCCTTTGTATCTTGCTGACCAACTTTTTCCTCAATAATCTTTATTGGTCTATTCTCACATTTTTCACTGATATTCCTTTCCTGAGATTCTTTTTTCCTGTGCAAAAAGGAGCCTATGAATGATGGACACATTTGTAGATAACCATGCCCTTAAAACTGGAATCTTTTTGTAATTGGATTCATGCTTGTGTTGCTTTAAGAGAAAACAGCTCTCAGATTGCTATTGATTCCCAGGAAAAGGGGGAGGGAGAGTTGAGGTCTTGCAGAGGTTTGGCATCCACATGTATGAGAGGACACCAGCCTCCAAGAACAAGATACTCATTTTAGGTTTCATGATAAATATATTCTGGTCTTTTTTTTTAAATAAAGCTGCTGATATGCTTTCCTTTGAGGGGAAAAAACTTTCTGTCTCTGAAATTCAAATCTAAGTTTTAGGAACAGGAATACCAAGGTCAAAGACAGGCAGGAGCCAGACTCAGAAGGAACCCAAATGATCCTCTGTTCTCCACTTGGTAGGAGGCAGTGTTGTCTATAGCTTGAAGGGAAGCAAGGTAGCAAATTGTTTTTCTGATTCTGTGCCCACAAGCTAACAACAAGGGATTTGTGCCTATTATAATTAACAAGGGCAGTCACCTTCAAATTTCTCAGAGAATTTACCAGAGAGCAGAGTTACTGTTGAAACAAGTTTTGAAATAAAATCAACTGAACTTTAAAGAATTCATGAAGCCTTCAGAAACTCTTTATACGATAGTTTCTGGTGTCTACAGGCTCTCAGGAGAAGTGTGGGAAATAATATTTTTCTCAAGATTAAAATAAACTAATCTTGGGGCTGGGAAGGTGGCTCAGTGGTAGAGTGCTTGCCTTGCATGCATGAAGCCCTGGGTTCGATTCCTCAGCACCACATAAGCAAAAAGGAAAAAGCCGGAAATGGCGCTTGGCTCAAGTGGTAGAGCGCTAGGCTTGAGCTGAAGAGCTGAGGGACAGCACCTAGTCCCAGAGTTCAGGCCCCATGACCGGACCCCCCCCCAAAAAAAAAACTAATATTGTTTTAATTATGTATGCTAGGAGAAACAATGGTGGACTGAGAATATTCCTACTATACTCATCTTTAGAGTTCTAGAACAGTTTCTTCTCTTCCTCTCTCTCCTCTCTTCCTTTCTTGGTCTTCCTGGGCTCTCATTCTCCTGCTTCTTTGAGATCTCCCTCCTTAGAGGACTTTGAACTTTATAAATGCAAAAGGTTTTGTGTCTAGCCCAGACTTTTCCTGAGGACTTTTTCAAGTTCAGAAGTTTTGCATTCAATTTATTGCTCAGGCCTTTATTGTGGGGCCCTCAACAACCAGACTGTCAAAAGATCCAGGCCACAGGTCTTCCAAGCCTTTGGTCCAGTAGGAGAGGATTTCCTTAGATATTGTCAAAACTAATATTTTTCCTAGGGGTGGATCCATAGAAAGAGGTTAGATAAAACTCAACAGAGATAAATATGATATGTAACTGAAAGCCCACATGTTTGTTGGTGCACTGATTTACTTGCACATTTTTCCCCCAGTACATTTATTTACATGTTTTTTCCTCAGTGGATTTCATGTCCTGAGTGTGATGCAAGGACTCTACCTTCAGAAACTCCTGCCCCAATAGAACTGATGAGACAGTTCATAAGTAACTCTAACAGAAGGAAGGAAGTAGTCAGGGCCCTGAGAGAGACACAGAGACAGCACTAGAGGTTTCTAAAGAGGATTTGAAAAAGCTCTGCAGCAAAGCTGAGCTATCACAGCCAAAATGCTTGCTTTTCCTCTGCATTTCCCAGCATGGCCGGAGCATTAGCCAGAGTTCTAGAGATAATGGCACAATGCTTAGAAGGCACTTACCTTTAGGAAAGACTTAACTTTAGGAGACTGGCACATCTCCCAGGATTGCTGTACAGAGCAAACTCAAAACTCAGGAGGAGTCCTGAGTGTGCAATACTCACGTTACTAACCATACTTGGGGAAATTTTGACTAGTTCCTCCCAGATTGCAGGTGGACAGGAAGGCAGAATGGTGTAATTAATGAAAGCATGAGATTTTAGGCTAGAGGGGAACTGGGCTCAAGTCTCAGATCTGCCTTTTTGTCACGCTTATTAGTTCACCCTTCTGGGTTTTAAAACTCTTGTTTGTCAAGGGAGGATTAGAGTGAGACTTGATGAAGAAGCTGTCTATGACAAAATTAGCGTGGTTCCTGACCCATGTTAAGTGCTAAGCCAGTGCTAGCTACTAATCACAATTTAATGTGTTAATAACGTGCAAAACTCAGGGAATGAAATAGGAGGCTTCTTTTTGGTCACGTGAAAGGACTTGGAACCCAGAGAAAAATTAACCAGAAAGATTTGAACAATTCTACTTAACTATATGTACATATAGTATAACTATATATTATATATGTATATTATTATATGTATTTGTATGAGAATAGTAGTGTGTTTGGGGTAAGAGGAATAAATATGTAAATAAATAAGTGATAAATAATAAGTTAATATAGGTGAATAAAATCTAAATTATTGATTTTGCCAACCAAATATATCTAAACTTAATGTATGTCTCCTTACTTCTCCCTGCAAATACACACAATTATTGTTAGATAAAAATGGTTGTAGATTTTTGTTTTGTATGCTGCTTTTTTCTCTTCACTGTGTCATGGCCATCTTTCTTTGCCAAGTAATAAACATCAATGTCCACATTTGACTGACTAAAGATTACATATAGACATAACAACATTTGTTTAATCAGTTTCATGGGATAGCTATTATTGAAGTTGTAAGGAAGACTAGGTCTCTGGGCTCAATCTGATTGGGCCACTACTGATTCTACCTTGGTAAATATCCTATGTTCTCTGTGCTTTATCTTTGTTCCCTTTAAAATAAGAATTACACTTTTCAGAGCTTAAGGCCATTGCATCAGTCAAATGAACGAATGTTGGTAAATAAATAATAAATGAGCCAGTGGCTCATACCTGTGATCCTAGCTTTTCATGAGCTTCAGATCCTAAGGATCACAGAGTAAAGCTTGCCCAAGTAGGAAAATTCCTGGGACTCCATTTCCAAAATAATCAGAAAAAAATCTAGGCTAGTGGCATGGCTCAAGGGGTATAGTGCTATGCTTGCTAAGCATGCAGCTCTGAGGTTAAACCTAATACAGGCAAAAGATAAAATTAAAAGGTATTACCCAAATGTTTATATTCACCAATAATATTAAACAGTTGCTCTTCTCCAGTAAATGAAAATGAGAAGAAATTTAATTGAGGTGATAGTCATCAAGCTTGGTTGAATCAAAGCACTAGATGCTAGAGGCTATGAATACAACAGCACATGTATCAATCTGATTTGCCTGTCTTTTATTTGCTCTCAATTAATGAGAAGAGAATGCAGAATACAGCCTCAATATAAACTTGGCCACTTTCCTTATGAGGACAAGAGTCCAAGGAAGGTTAGTGTCATGTACAGCATTCTTGGACAGCCTGAGTCAGCCCCTTCCTGTCACTGATTACTACCAGCCATCTATGCTGTTCCCATGGAGTCTTTGGATTGGTCATCTATTAAACATCCATTTCCTGATGGATCTTGAAAAATTTTGTAAGAATAAGGAAATCTAAGTACTTTGGCAATTACTAACACATACTATGCTTCCTTTTGATACATTTAGAATTTCAACTTCTCTGGGTTCTAACTTCTCAAGCTTTAGAATATCTACCTTTTTTCTTTCTTTCTTTCTCTCTTTTTTTCTTTCTTTCTTTTTTCTAGTCCTAGAACTTCAATTCAGGGCCTGGGTGCTATCTCTGAAAGTTTTTGCTCAAGGCTAGCACTCTATCTCTTGAGTTATATAGCTCCTTTTCTGGCATTTTGGTGATTAACTGGAAATAAGAGTCTCACAGACTTTCCTCCAGAGTTGGCTTTGAACCGTAATCCTGAGATCTCAGACTCCTGAATAGCTAGTATTACAGATGTGGGCCACTGTGCCCGGTTTCAAATCTACCTTCTTAATGCATTAGCAAATTGCTCTCAAGTAGATTTTCATCTTAAGAGTATAAGTGGTTGAGGTAGATGACAGAAATTGCTACAGGTCTTATTGATCCCAAAAATCATCTCTATAATTTGCATTATTTATATAGTATTAAAAGAGAAGTTTAGGTAGCCTGACAAGCTATATTCCCTTTTTTCTTAATACACATGGTTCTCAGATATGCACCAGAGACAAGGAAATATTTCTAATAATCAAGGTTAGCTGTTTTTATGCCAATCATTTGTTAAAATCATGGGGCTTTATAAAAACAAACACTGCAGATGACAGACTGAACTGATCCCCCACCCGCCAATCTCCTCAGAGTCAGGTTATTCTGGTTGAATGGACGGCTACAGGTAAAATACTTTGGAGGTCCCAAGGGGAACAGGTGGCAGCACTTCACTTACATACTCCAAACAAGCCCCCCAAAATGAGCATTCGCATATTGAATTGCCCCTTCCCACAAAGCAAGGCTCTAAGTGGAAGAAACATATATATTTTATGGAATAAGATGACCCAATCTATGACTAGTAGAGAAGGTGTGATATGGGAAAAGCAGAATATGCTAATAGAACAAGCTTGAGTAAGGCACAGTAAATTTCAATGTAACACTATACAGCAATTTAAAATTGTGATTATGAAGCACCCCGAGCAACATGGATATAGTATAAGATGTTAGCAGAAGAAATGGATATAAACTCTCTCATCTGTATAGATATAGCTATGAAAATCAATTAAACTTACACATGCACGTGCACACACACACACACACACACACACAGGGAAATACCCAAAAAAATGCCGATAAAGGCTGACTCTGTGGTAGATTTTGCTTCCTTCTGCATTTTAAAATTACAAGATATTACAACAGAAAACAAATTATAGGTGAACAAAATGAATTTACTTTTCACAAATTATTTCTGAATGAGTGATTACCAAGACGTAATTCTCAACAGTAAATTAACAACAAGAACAAAAGAAAATGCCCACCTGTAGGTTCCGTACTTCCTGGCTTCTGTAGTTTCTTTCTCTGTGTCCGTCTCTTTGTCTCTGTCTCTGTCTCTGTCTCTCTGTCTCTCTCTGTCTGTCTCTCTCTCTTTCCTGCCTTTCTCCTCCCAGTCATTCAGCTTGCTCATTTAAAAGAAAAATGAAACAGCCAATAATAGTTCTGAACAGTGTCAGCCAACAGGAAGAAAAGAAGGAACTTTTAGTCAGTTTTTTGTAGCATTAGTTGGTATGGGGGTTGGTGCTGATTTCCTTCTTTGGAAGATTTCTTGGTGGGAGCTGCTTCTTCACAAAAAGAGCATGGAAGTAAACTCCTCTGTAATGACCGGCTTTTTGAGTATTTATTAACATCTTTCAAAGAGATCAACAGGATATGATATGCTTTTACTTCTCTTAAATGGATTCTGTTTCCGGGAGAAGAGTTAACATCTGTCCAGTCTTGAGCATGCTCATCCAGCGCTGTGGTGCTATCTGAGAGCCCCCACCCCCACTTCCGCCCTCTCCTCCCTTGGCCTCCAGCTTTCTCACCTCTCTCAGGCAGAGGCCTTACTCATCTTGCTGAAACTTCTCAGTAAGAGTGCGGCACTATTGTTCTCCTTGTTGCTCATGGAAGGTGTCTTTTCTTAGATTTCATCTTCCTTCTTCTGGTGTTTGCGTAGTTAACCGTGGGTGCATTCTTGAAACTTTCTCCTTCTTATTCTGGTTCCTTTTCGTCTCATCAGTGTATCTGGCCTGAGCAAAGGGTCTTGGTGCTTTATCCCTCCATTGTTTCTCCTTTGTCTCTCCTTCTGTCAATTACTTTTCCACCAAATTTATAGAGGTGAGCTTTCCCCAAAAGATCTATATTCTAACTGCTTTCTATCCTTCTCCTCTTGTTTATATATTTCTACATTATCCTCAACCATTGCCAAATTTAATATGGTCCAAATTTAATATGGTCCAAATTTAATATGGCTCCTTTCTGTCCCAAGTCTACATTCTCCTGTCTTCCCCATGTAAGCCAATGGTACCAGTTCAGCCAGTTAACTAGATGCCATCCTTAATGACTCTTTTTCTCCTACATCCCACATTGAAGATCTTTTACCTACAAAATATGTCACAGATGTATCCATTTCTCACCATCCTCATCCTTCAAACCCTGATTGTTTCTTGGATATAAAGTTGCAGTAATAGGCTGGGATTGAAGCTCAGTGGTAGAGCAAGGCTTGCCTGGTATGGCTCACACCTGTGATTTTAGCTACTCAGAGGCTAAGATCCATAGGATCTCAGTTAGAAGGTGTCCAGGACAAAAATGTTCCCAATACTCTATCTCCAATAAACTAGCAAAAAGACAGGCTGAGTCGGGCGCCGGTGGCTTGTACCTCTAGAGGCTGAGATCTGAGGACTGCAGTTCAAAGCCAGCCCCGGCAGGAAAGTCCATGAGACTCTTATCTCCAATAAACCACCAGAAAACCAGAAGTGGAGCTGTAGATCAATGTGGTAGAGTGCTAGCCTTGAGCTGAAGACTGAGGGACAGCACCCAGGCCCAGAGTTCAAGCCCCATGACCAACAACAACAACAAAAAGGCAGTCTGGATGTATTTTTTTCAAGTGATAGAGTGCCAGCTGTGAGCAAACAAGCAGAGAGAATAGGGGACCTTCTGATTTAAAGCCCTGATACAAGCAAAAAAGAAAAAAAAAGGAAAAGGAAAAACTATTGTATTCACAAAACATCAAAAAGAATAAAATACTTAGTAACTGATTTAACCAAGAATTTGAAAGACTTTTGCCCTAAAGGCTTCAAAACATTGCTAAAATAAATTAAAGGAAGATAGAAATAAATGGAAATACATTTCCATTACATACATTAACTCTTTCAATTGAGAAATTGAAAGAATATTGCCAAGATACCAGTGCTATGCAAAATGATACATAGAGTCAGTATAATCCCTACTGAAATCTCAACAATTTTTTTTGCAGAAATAGAAAAGTTGAGTTGGACACTGGCAGCTCATGCCTATACTCTTAGTTACTCAAGAGGCGGAGGTCTGGAGGATCACCGTTCACAACCCGAAGGGGCAGAAAAGTCCTCAAGGCTCCTTTTTCAAAATAACCAAAAATAACCCAAAAGTAGTACTGGAAACATGGCTCGAGTTGGGTACTGTCTGTCCTCTATTGCCATCTGTACACAGGACAATGATTCATCTTGAACAGAAAATTTGGGAATATTTGGGACACTGAGGCATGGGGAAAATTGGGGAAAAGAAGAGGAAGGGGAGAGGTAAGTCAGTCGCAAAATATCATCCTATGTGAAGACATACAGACACAGAGACAGACAGGCAGACAGAAACACACACACACACACACTTCTGTCAGACTATTTCATTGGATAGTTCTCCCAGTGAGAGATATTCTTGAGCAGCTCTATTTGCCCTCAATTCTCTTCCTTGTCTCTCCCTCTGCTGTTCTCTATGGGGCAGGGTGAAGTGTTTCAGTACCCTGAAATTCAGGACACCATGTTGGTACAGGTGGGACATGGAAAGTTGGAAGAAAAGGACCAAAGGCCATTTCTCCCCATTAGCTCTGCAGAGTGTATTTCTGATGGCATCTGGATGTTCTGGCTCTAGATCCCGCCCCCTGGCTCTAGATCCAAGCCACACACACACACACACACCCCTACCTCTGACCCTGTGGTCCAGGTCACTGTAGCCTCTGCTGTGTTCACCTCAGTCTCCCCTGCTTGTTCCCTCAGCAATTCTATCATCTCTGTGAACTATCTCTGGTTTAAACATCAGAATAGATCCCAGTGCCTGTGAGATGTGAAGGACAGGCTGTTTTGATGAGCTCCTGGGTTTAGGAAGGGCAGCACATTCAAATGTCTTAACAGCTTCTAGGAGTCTTCCTTCCATGTATACCAGGCCCACAATAATCCCTTCACACATAGTGAGTGTGTGTGTGTGTGTGTGTGTGTGTGTGTGTGTGTGTGTGTGTGTGTGTGTATGTGCACTGCTTCTGGGGCTTGAACTCTTGGCCCAGGCCCTGTCCCTGAGCTTTTCATTTTAGGCTGGTGCTTTACCACTTGAGACACACCTCTACTTCCAGCATTTTAGTGGTTAATTGGAGATAAGAGTTTCATAGACTTTTCCTGCCCAGGCTAGCTTCAAACTTTGATCCTTAGATCTCAACCTCCTGAGTAGCTACACCTATGCTTTGGCTCACATATCTCTTTATTCATATTGCTATGCCCCTGTGTGTTAGTTCCTTTTTGACAATATCTAAATGATAAGCAACCTACATTTCTGAGATGGGAAGACAGACACAGAGAGAGAACACTTAGCATCTTAGCATTGTGAAACATTTCTACAAGGCTTACATGACTTTGATGCTCGCATGAATATGATGTTTAAATGAATCCTTAAAGATGGGGGCAGTGGGTGGCTCTGAAACCAGGTATGTTCAAGTAACAGTCCAAGAAAACTGTAAAGTTCAGCAAAAAGAAACACATGGTTCAGGCAGAAAAGAGTTTCTTGGGGGAAGAGCATACTGCCGACCTGCACAAGTTGGAGGCATGCAGAAATGGGGTAAGAGGCTAAGGGCAAGAGGGCAAGGGTGCCAAGGGAAAAAGGGGCTGGACTAGTTATGGAGATGACTGTATAGGGAGAGGGTGGGGAGGAGGTGTGGCCTCTGTGAAGACCTCAGAGCCTGGGGGCAGGGCTTCCCACTGCCCCCACATGGGCCAGATACCTGGGACTTCTAAGGGAAATGACCACTGTGCGCACCAAGGGAGAACAATGGGGAAGGGACCATATTTCTCAGGCGGCCCTAACAAAAACTATTCCAAGAAACAGATCCTGCACTTAATGTCTAGAGAGCACTTTGCATTGGCCTTAATGGCTAGAGACTTCAGAACTCCACAGAGCCCGAAAATTACATTATTTTATCCAAATCATTAGGGATGCCCTGAGCACGGAGACGCTTCGGTACCGTGCAGACTAAATAATTTACTTGGCTTCTCACAAATGAGCCATGAGGCTCCTGCTGATGATAGACCAGAGCGCAATTAGTGCTCTGCCTCCACCCTGGAGGGGAGGGCCAGCCTCCATGGGAGAGAGAGCCTCGGCCAGGGAGCTGTTCCCGGCCTCCCCCCCAGTGGCCATGGCCCAAGAGGCACTCTAAATCTGATTTCCCACCCTCCAGCCATGTCAGTGTCTAGCGGTTCCTTCCTCTGGTGTATACAGAAAGTCTCTTCTGTCTGGAACCTGTTAAGTCATGAGGAGCTTGGAAACAGGAAACCAGAAAAACTAGAAGAGTAGTTTTAAAAAGCAGCTTAGTTCCATATCTTAGCTATAGTAAATAGTGCTGCAATAAGCATAGTCGTGCTGGTAGCTTTAGTGTGGTCTTGTTTGTAAAACATTTGGGTAAATGCCCAAAAATGGGATTGCTGGGTCATAGGGGAGCTCTAGGTGGAGTCTTTTGAGGAACCTCTATACTACTTTCCAAAGTGGTTGAACAAGTTTACACTCCCACCAACAATGCAGTAAGGTTCCCTTCTGTCCACATCCCCTCCAGCCCTTCAGTAGATGACTGGATCAAGAAAATGTGGTATATATACACAATGGAATTCTATGCCTCCATCAGAAAGAATGACATTGCCCTATTTGTTCGGAAATGGAGAGACTTGGAAAAAATTATATTGAGTGAAGTAAGCCAGGCCCAAAGAAACATAGGTCCCATGGTTTCCCTTATTTGCAATATCTAGTATATGTATGAGTCAAGTGGAAAAGGTCAGATAATGTGATGTTAGGAAAATGAACCCTTACATATGTATTTTAATGCTTTTTTATTTCATGCATTTGTTTCTAACGCATCTATAAGATTATCTCTTTGTTGCTTTGTATGTCCCTCCCCCACAGTATAACCCCTGCTTTCACTATATTTGATGTCAGTATAACTTGTGGAGGAGATGGGGAAAAACAAGTCATTTAAGGATACAGGTGGACCTGTTGCAACAATGAGAAGTACAAGCTGTCATGTTGAAACAAAGGAGGAAACTATGCTTGATAAGAAATGTACTCATTATCTTGCCCATGTAATTGTAACCCCTCTGTACAGTATTTTCACAATAAAAAATAATTAAAAATTTTTTAAAAAGCAGCTTCGTATATAGGTTGTAGTTCTCTCCTTTTTCCTTGCAGTCGTGTGTGTGTGTGTGTGTGTGCACATGCGTGTGCACGTGTGTTCATTTAGGGTGATATTTTGTAGCTGACTTACCTCTTCCCTTCCTGTCCTTGTCCCCTGGCCTCTCAATGTCCCAGCCTGATACTCATAGGAGGTGGTAGAAATTTCAGGAAGTATGGCCTCTACTGCTGCCATGGTACCAGAGGCCTGGCTCCTGCTCAGGCTGGCAGTACCTTTAGCCATGTCTGCATGATGCTGTTTTTGAAAACAGCACAGGGTCATGAAGGCTTCCACAGAGATTTCAAAGGAGGGCCTTACCCATCAGGCAATGTATGACAGGGTTGGATTCCCAGCAAGGAGCCCCTAAAAGGGTGAGGTACAAAGCGGTGAAGATGAAGCCCAAGCTACAAGACAAACCCCAGGATGTTATGGGATTTATTGGCTAAGGAAAGTGGCAGGCAACAGTGCAGTCGGCCCTAGACAGAAGTCACATGGGCTGCGGCCTGGAAGGTCCCAGAGATGGCTGGCTCTACCTGAGCCCACTGAAGCTCAGTTCATGACACCATGTGCCCAGATGTGGACATGGAGTTAGTTACAAGATTTCATGTTTGTCCCAGTGGGTTTTGGCCCTACCTTAGTCTGACCTTTCTCCCTTTTAAAATGAAAATGCTTTACTCTGTGTCATTTCAGAGTAAGCATATATTTACATGTGATTTTTTTTTTTTTTTTGGTGCTGGTCCTGGGGCTTGAACTCAGGGCCTAGGCACTGTACCTGAGCTTTTTTACCCAAGACAAACACTCTGTCACTTTGAGCCATAGTTCCATTTCCAGCTTCTTGATAGTCTTACAGACTGCCCTGCCCAGGCTAGCTTGGACCTTAAGTACTCAGATCACAGCCCTCTGGGTAGCTAGGATTACAGGTGTGAACCACTGTTGCCTGGCCATGTATGTTTTTGTTTTTGTTTTTGTTTTCATTATAAAGGGACTCAAAGCTAAGACTTTGCTGTTAGTCTTTGGACTTTAGGAGGAAGGGCATTATTAGGTTTTGAACTCAGGACCTCACACTTGCTAAACTTGAGCCATACCTCCAGCCCCGCCTTTTTGCTATTGTTGGCTTTTGGTGGAAAAGGGAGAAGGAGAAAACAGTGTCTTAAATTTTTTTCTGCCTGACTTAGGCTGACCTTGAACAATTATCCTTCTGTTCTCAGCCTCCAGCATAGCTAGAATCAGCAATGACTGAACTTGGGCTTTTGAACAACTACTAGCACTTATAAAGGTGGTCAGTGCCCTTTACATTATGAAATGAAGATGACCCGTTGGGGAAGCCAGGGAAAGAATGCAATGGGGATATTTTGGAGATTGACAAGTGTTAGTTAATCTTGTCAACTTGATTGGATTAAGAAACACCTCGATTAGTAAAATACTCCTCTGGGCGTGTCTATGACAGTTTTTCTTAAGACAATTATATCATGAATGCTTTGACCTACTGGAGAGATTAATCCTTAATGGAGACAGGTGATGGCATTATTGGGAGAGAGTCAAAAGTAGAAGGTGGAGGAGGCAGGTCATTGGGGTGGGTCCTTGGGGAGCTATGTCTTGCCCTTGACTTTCTATATTCCCTGCCCTCTGCTTTTTGTCTACCATGTGAACTTCTCTGCACCTCCATGCTCTTCCCACCATACTGAACAGACACCTTTGAAACTGTGAGCCTATTCCTCTCTCTCTCTCAAAGGAAAAAAATGGGGCTTAATATAAATCCTTAGGTCGTTGAAGGGTATGTCCTCAGAGGGACAGTCATCTCTTTCTCTTTTTGTGTTCTCTGTTTTGAAGGAGGAAAGAGGAGAAGGGAGGAAGAACAGAGAGGAGAAGAGAGAGGAGGAATAAAGAAGACTCTATCATCAAGCTTTAAAAATCAATATTCTGCTAGTGAAAAGGACAGATGTTGGACCACAAAACAAGCACACAGAGCTTTAAATGTGCCTTTTATTGCTGAGAAAAATCCTGGCTACTCAAGAGACTGAGATCTGAGGATAGTGGTTCAAAGCCAGTCCAGGCAGGAAAGGCTGTGAGACTCTTACCTCCAATTAACCACCAGAAAATCAGAAGTGGAGCTATGGATCGAAGTGGTAGAGTACTAGCCTTGAGCAAAAGAGCTCAGGGACAGTGCCTAGGTTCTGAGTTCAAGCCCCAGGACCAACACTTATATATAAATAAATTCTATCCTAAATTAATGATTTGTGCAATGATTGGTAAGAAGGTATTAAATAATATTTCCCCCTGTGGTCATGAAAAGGACAAACAAGCACACACATACAAGATAGATGCATTAAACAGTTTCCCAGGGAACTCTGTATATATGTGTGTCTGTGTGTCTGTGTCTGTGTGTCTGTGTCTGTGTCTGTGTCTGTGTCTGTGTCTGTGTGTATCTGTATCTGTGTGTGTGTGCATGTACAGGTCCAGGGATGCAGAAGCTGTGCCCTCAAGTTAGTTGCAGACCAGGATCAGAAACGCAGCACTGCTCATCCATAGATACTGCTACTATATCCCTGCATGAGCAGAGCTGAGCTCCTGAGGGGAGAGAACTACTGTGTTCTTCTCATAGAATATAACAGGTCTCAAGCATTTGAGCCCTGTGTGATGGTACAGTCCTGAAATATTTGCATATAGGAGGCTGAGGCAGGAAGATCTTGTGCTTAAGGCCAACCTGAACTAAAAAGAAATATTGGAGGATTGAATCTATGAATAGCTTACATTTATTCATCCATTTACATGCTGTGCAAGAATATGATTGTAGATGCCATGACAGACACCTCTGTTGAGGTTAGAAAGAGAAAGAGATTCAATAAGGACATTATAGAGGGATATTTAGATTCTGTGTGGCTAAGGAATTGTTTGGGTCTGGAAACCCAGTCTTCACAGCACACACCACAGTTGAGTGCTGGGAACTACCTCAGGCTAACCATGCTCACAGGAGACCAGATGCAATTAATTAATCTACCATGTGCCAACAGGACTGAATATTTGAATTGGCTAATTAACCTTTCTGTCCCTATGGAAAAGCCTAATTGGGAAACCACCTCTATTAGCTACATACCCCTAGAGGGCCAGTCTTAATCTATGTTATGGTTGTCCCAATCCCTAGCATGGAAAATAATTACTCAAAACATCATTTTTTTTCATAGAGAAGTAGCTCCAGGAAGGCTGACCTCTCTGCCTGTCTTACTGTCTGCTATATCCCAAGTAACTAAGAAAATTTGTTGAATGACTAGTACTGTCGATGTAATGTTAGAACAAGGACATTTTGCCTTATTCTCCTATTGTTGTTGATAAGCTCATATGAATGGACATAGCCCTCTCTGATGAGAAAGCAACAGCCTAGCAGAGGCCATGGACTAGTCTCCCTCCTTCCTGGGTGGTTTCCCACCGGCAACTTTTCTGTCATGGCCTCCCTCTCATTCTGCAGATCTGCCCCCTGGTGGGCATACTCCTTCTTCAGACAACATAGAAGCCAGGAGTGACTCTCCTTTATAGTCACTTTCCTATGACTCCCCACAGGTAATTAATTATATATTGATCCCCTGGCCATCTTGCCTGAAAGGAGTGAGCTGATGCCTGTCCAACAGACCATTTGTATTTCTTAGAGGGAGTTGATACAGCTTATGTGGATTCATCCTTGTTTCCTTCACCAAAGCCAACTAGGCCTCCAAGTTCAAGGTTTCCAATGGTCTAACCAGGGTCTATACTATAGTAAGCATTCAGTGGAAGTTGTAGAAGGAACAGATAGCCAGAAAGCTTGTCTTTTAATGTGGGGACCCTCCTTTGTGAATGTAATCATGAAAGGTCTTGTTCTGATGCCACCAGAGAAAGGCAGTAAGTGGAGAGACCATGTGACTGGGGAAGAAAGAGTTTTACTGGCCAGCTGGCAAGGTAGAAGTTGGATTAATGTAGGGATTTGTGTAGAGCATTTTTTTTTTTGGCTTCAAGCAAGTAGCAGAAGGCCAGGCCTGGGGTGGTCTGCCCTATGGGACTTCTGCTGAAGCTGCTGATGAAGGTCACCCCAAGTTCAGGGTTCTGGAATTCTAAAGAAACATTCCTTATTAGAAAGTTCCTTTTGGAAGTGGCACTATAGCTCAAGTGGTAGAGTGCTCACCTTGAGTTGAAGAGCTGAGGGACAGCACCCAAGCCCAGAGTTCAAGCCCACAACCAACCAAAAAAAAAAAATCTAGAAAGTTCCTTTTTTGTCAGTCATAGGGCTTGAACTCAGGACCTGGGCACTGTCCCTGAGATCTTTTCCTCAAGGATAGCACTTTAAGCCACAGCTCTACTTCCAGTTTTCTGGTGGTTAATTGGATATGAGTCTCATGGACTTTCCTGCCCAAGCTGGCTTTGAACCATGAGATCTCAGCCTCCTGAGTGGCATAATCCACTGACACCCAGATAAAATTAGTGATCTGTAAAGTCAACCTAAAGCAAGTGAAGCTAGAGGCTTTATTTAGGTTTTCTTTCTGCTATACAACTAGCTCAGAGCTTTTCCCATTCACTGTCAATCTTAACTAACACAAACAAAAGGCCATATCATTTGCCAGCACTTTTTATACATATCTATTTTGATCGTGCTCAAAATAACCACCTGTCATAGGTACAGCAGATATCAGAGTCATTTCACAGAGAAGAACATGGTGGCACTGCATTAAGTACCTTAACTAGAGCTGGGATTGCTAACAGATCCGAGGCTTAAGACTTTGGAGTCCTAGGGTGAGTCTTTTTTTTTTTTTTTGGTCCAGTCGTGGGGCCTGAACTCTGGGCCTGGGCTCTGTCCCTCAGCTCTTCAGCTCAAGGCTAGCGCTCTACCACTTGAGCCATAGCGCCACTTCTGGCTTTTTTCTTTTTGCTTATGTGGTGCTGAGGAATCAAACCCAGGGCCTCAGGCATGCAAGGCAAGCACTCTACCACTGAGCCACCTTCCCAGCCCCCCGAGGCTTAAGACTTTGTAAGACTCCATCCAGATGTCTTTCCCTTAACCTTCTGTCGAAGGATATCATTCAGGGTCATCATGCAGTGAAGTACAGTGGCTAAGCCAATAGTATGTCCAGGTCATTAGCAAAACTATCAGGGCCCCTGACTACTGGACTGCATTCTTCCTATCCTCACCAACATTGTTCTTCAAATGTTTTATTTTTACAACCCTGACCAATGTGACCAAAAAAAGGAATTAAAAAGTCATAAATCCACATGTGTAAAGACGACATAAGGATGCAATGGTGATAAAATTTTAAAAGGATAAAACTTTGTGGATCAGGGGCTTTTTCATGTATAGACTATTTGAAAGATAAAGGCAACCTATAACACAGAAAATAACACAATAAAACAGAGATGGATAATCGGTGTTAAAAATAGGTAAAAAGACTTCTCAACAATAGTGTGAGCTAGCATATGGGGAAAATGAGTGCTTTCATATAGGAACAGGATATGAAAACTGATGTGTTGTATCTGTCAATTAAATATGTAGAATGAGGACATTATCAGATGGGAAATTTTATTTCTTAGGTATGTTTTCTCAGGAAGTTACCAGAGCATACAGTTGTCAAAAGTATAAATATGAAAAGGCAAGAATGAATGCAGGAAGAAAGGGCAAAACAATAGATCTAGAAATCCAGCCACATGAGAGTGGCAAGGAGGCCAACAGTGGAGCCTACCATAAGTGAAAAAAATTAAAGGACAGCACCCAGGCCCTGAGTTCAAGCCCCAACACTAGCAAAAGAAGAAGGGAGGAAGGGAGGGAGGGAAGAAGGAAAAACGAAGAAATAGAGAAGGAAAGGAAAGAAGAAAGGAAAAGGAAAAAGATTAAACAGTAAGGAAAAGAAGTGGGACTGTGGCTCAAAGTAGTAGAGCATTAGCATTAAGCAAAAGAGCTCAGGGGTAGTACTCCACAACTCATCCAAAAAAAGAGTAAGAAACATAATAGCTTCTGGACAACTGGAATATTAAATAAGAAAAGGAAAAGGAATGTATTAGTACTCTGCTCAGCAGTGGCCATATCTTAAACAAGGGGAAACCTAAAAAAAAAAAAACCTGTTAGTTTCACTCATTTTTTTTTTCCTGTACAAAAAAATGGCTGGAACTCCTTGCACTCTGCTTGGCTTTTTCCACTTGAGTTGACCCTCTACTACTTGAGTCACACTTCCTCTTCTGGCATTTTACTAGTTAATTGGGTGTAAAAATCCCATGGATTTTTCTGCCCTGGCTGGCTTTCAATGGCAATTCTCATATTTCAGCCTCCTGAGTAGCAAGGATTACAGGCACGAGCCTCCCCTGTCTGCCTCCACTAGCTTTTATGAGCACTTTAACTTAGAGGTCATCTAGCGAAGCTTTAGACTCCAGTATACTCCTGCAGGCTTTGCAGTAGATAGCATCTCTGACATATTGGTCATTGTGATAACAGTTGCCTAAGTATTTGCCCTCAAGGAGCAGACTTAAGGAGACAGTAGCTTTTCCACTGGAACAGGATGACCCATTGCAACAATGATACTCACAAGACACTATGTTGGAAATGATCTTTACAACTTTGGCTGGAGGGAGATGAGGGGGGAGGGAAGCCATAGGGATAGTAGAAAAAAAAAACAAAGGAGGGGGTAACAATATTCTACAAGATATGTACTCATTACCTTACTCATGTAACTGTAACCCCTCTGTACAGCATTACAATAAAATAATTTTTTTTTAAAAAAAGGAGACAGAAATGTGAAGCAGGGATCCAACCTTATTCATAGAGCTCTAATTTCCCTCTAACTTTTCTAAATACATTGGCTGTTCCTTGGAGAGTTATCCTTTTGCTTTCCTTTCCTTTGCTAGGCACTCTAATTTCTTTTTCTTTCTCTTTTTTTTTGTCGGTCGTGGGGCTTGAACTCTGGGCCTGGGTGCTGTCCCTCAGCTGTTCAGCTCAAGGCGAGCGCTCTACCACTTGAGCTACAGCGCCACTTCTGGTTTTCTGGTGGTTTTATTGGAGATAGGAGTCTCACGGTCTTTCCTGCCCGGGCTGGCTTTGAACCGTGATCCTCAGATCTCAGCCTCCTGAGTAGCTAGGATTACAGGCGTGAGCCACCAGCGCCCGGCTCTGCTCTCTTAAGCTCAAGGCAAGCGCTCAACCACTAGAGCCACAGCACCACTTCCAGTTTTCTAGTGCTTTATTGGAGATAAGAGTCTCACGACTTTCCTGCCCAGGCTGGCTTTGAACCTGGATCCTCAGATCTCAGCCTCTTGAGTAGCTAGGATTACAGGTGTGAGCCTCCGGCGCCCCATGAGCACTCTAATTTCTAAAAAAAAAAAAAAAAGCAGATAGATAGATAGGATGGATAGGTAGATAGATAGATAGACAGATAGACAGACCTTTACGACTTGTTAACTGCTAAACAATCTTTCATTACATTTTCAGAACCCAGAACATCTGGAAATCTTCAAATACCATTAGAATGTGTGTTTTCTCTCCTTCTACTTCAATTATAGGAACCAACAATCCCTAATCCCAAAACATATACATTGCTATAGCTAACTTTCAGAAAACTTGATCAAAAACCTAAGAGAGAATCCGAGGTTGTGAGTTCAAGCCCCAGTAAAAGAAGTAACTATAACCCTTCTGTATATCACCTTTACAATAACAATTTTTAAATTTTAAAGTTAAATTTAAAAAAAAGATGATGAAGAGGAGGAAAAAGAAGAAAGAGGAAGAGGAGGAGGAGGAAGAAAAGAATGAGAAGGAGCAAGAGGAGGAGGAGGAGGAGGAGGAAGAAATATATATATTCACGGGTCCCCTAAGCATCTCACAGACACAAGCTAAAGGGAAAATGAACCCTGAGGGTGTGAGGCAGGAAGAAGAAAAGGTAACTGAAGTACTCTGCCACCCTCTGCAGGTCCTGGTAGAAAATTAAAAGCAAAAAAAAAAAACCCAAACAAACAAAAAAACTATACATAAACACACACATACACACACACACACACACACACACACACACACACACACATTCCCTAGGTGGCTGAGGAGGACAGGTGCCACACCATAGCACCCAAAATGCTTCTCCCTTTACTGAGACAAGAGATCTATGCCACCACAGAAACTTTTATGCCCAGCTTGGTTTCAAACTTCCCAGGTAGCTAGGATTACAGCCTTGAGCCATTGTACCCAGCAAGGTCGGAGTTCTTATGACTTATTTCCCTCTTCTTTCTTTTTGTCCTTCTTTCCTTTTTTCATTCAGACTGTCATAACAAAGATACCACAAATTTGAATGTCTTATAAACAACAGAGCTTTATTAATCTCAGTTCTGAAGGCTGGAAAATTCAATCCCAAGGTACAGCAGATTCAGTGTCTGGTTATGGGCGCATTCTGGCTCATAGAGAGTGCTTTCACACACATGGCAGAAAAGAGTGAATAGGCTCCTCTTTTATAAGGATACTCATCCCATTTGTGAGGGCCCTACCCTCACGATGGAGCATCTCTGGAATGTTCCACCTCTGTTGTAGTTTGGTTGTTAATATCTACTAGGACCATGTGCTAGAAGGCTGGTCCTAGCAGATGATGATTAGGAGTTGTGGACTACCAGAAGTGGAGAAAATAGATGATTGCAGACATACCCTTCACAGGTATATCTTCTCTCTGCTTACCACCAGGAGGAGAGCAGCCTTGCTCTGCCACATGCTCTTTGTCAATGTTTACCTTGTCACGGACCCAAAAGGAATGGAGTCAAGTAACTATGTCCTGGAACTGTGAATCATAATAAATCTTTCCTCCTTTAAAGTTAATTTTTCCCAGTATTTTTATAATAGCAACAAAAAGTTGACTAACATAAACTCCAAATATCCTCTTAACCCTCAGATTAAGATTTGACCAGATTTTTGTTTGTTTGTTTTTAATCGGTCATGGGGCCTGAACTCTGGGCCTGGGCACTGTCCCTCAGCTCTTCAGCTCAAGGCTAGCGTTCTACCACTTGAGTCATAGCACCACTTCAGGCTTTCCTGTTTATGTGGTGCTGAGAAATGGAACCCAGGACCTCATGCATGCAAGGCAAGCACTCTACCACTGAGCCACCTTTCCAGCCTGAACATACAGATTTTTTTTAGGGGGAATACATATATTCAGTTCATCACACCAGCCAACAAAAGATTCCTGGTTGGCATCCCTGCATGGCTATTCATTAGCATTGTGCACAGCCTCTTGGTGAAGGCTGAGCCTCCACCTCAAGTGGCTCCACTTTGAGCTAGCTGTGCTATAAGACATTCATATATCCTAGCCCCCCACTTCTACCCCATCTCCCAGAATCCAAATTCAGATGAAGCCATAGTCTGTAATTCCAGCTTCACCTCATTTTTTAATCAGGCTTTGTCTGAGAAGGATTCAGTGGGGAGTGGGTGGCCAGGAGTGACAATTTGCATTTATATAGAATCCTAGCTTTTAGTAAATTAATCAGAACACTAAGCTACCTTGACAAATGCTTCTGGGAGAGCCAGAAAACTAAACCTTGGTACCTCTTGTTTGAAATAATGATTTCAGCTGAGGCAAAAAATCTCCCAACAGGCCCTCTAAACCTCACAACCTATTATCTCTGACATAGGCAATGGTCTCCTCTAAGAAGATTGTTTAGTCCAATGAGATGATTTTCCTTCTCACTCTTCCTACCTTCCTACCCACCTTTACACTCACTCTGCAAATAGTATAATTCATGATTAGAAAGAAAGGAAAATTCCCAGGAAATAGATGTTTCCTATAATAAATGAGACCACCAAAACAATCCAGAAAGGATGGGTTGAATGCCAGCCCACCAGCAGGCTGAGGCAGAGGTATGCCTGGATAGAGTTGATGCACTCTCTAGGCCCAAGTGACCATAGTACCAGCGCTTCTATCTTCTGGGCTGCTCATGACACACAGTGGGACACTGTGAGAAATCACCTGAGTGAAGGAAAGGCAGACATTTACAGAAGAATCAAGAAATAAGCTTTGGGACATGATAAATTATTCAGGACTCTAAGCAGTCACACATAGTGAGACCAAAGGATATTCTTATGCATCTGATCATATAAAATAATAGTTATCAAAATGAATTCCAGGAAATGGAAACTAGAGGTTTTTCTCTTTGTTGCTGTTTTTGTTTTCTTTTCTTTCTGTCTTGTTGGTTCATTTATCTGTCTTTGGAGGGAAAGGAGGGACACAGAAATGGAGGGACCAAAGGGTGAACACATGCAGCAGTGGTACTCATTAGATGCTATTTTGAAAATGAACTGTACAACTTGTGGGAGGAATGGGAATTTAAAACTGGGAGAGAGTGAGGTAAAGGGTGACATTGTCCAAAAAGAAATGTACTCTACCTGATATTTGTAACTATAACCCCCTATATATCACCTTTGTAATAATAATAAAAATGCAGAAGAAAAAGAAAGAAGCTTGATTAATATGCTCAGTGATGTGGTTTGGGCCCCAAACTGTCCACTCAGTAGATAGATACCTCAGGGAAATAGAGTGGGGAGGGAGAAAAGTGCAAACATTCTCCACTTTATATTGTTCTGGAGATTTGAAATATTTTCTTAAACAAAGAGCCCAGTGTGCACAGACATGCGCCAGAAGGATTATAAAACATAAATTATTACTTTCACCTACTGCACAAGACATACTAAATTATAGCTATGGGAAATCTCCAAAGAGCTGATGATAAGGACAGAAAAGCCAGAATCAAAGGATCTCATTTCCCCACTCAGCTTTCTGAGCCTCGGGTTCTTGAAATTTAAAAGAAAAAAAACGGAAGAATTTTTCATACTTACCTGCTGTGACCATCCTAGGAAGGTTAAATGAGATGATAGCTCCTTATCATTAACCCCTCAAATTTATTTAATAAAAAATTCATTAAAATGTGCCAAGGAACTTTCTGGTTATACCCCGACAGCATGAGAATGACAACCAGCGCTGAGTAACTGTCCCAGCAAACATAAGCTGCAGATTCCCACCTCAGTCCAGTGTCCAGCACAAAACTCTCAGATGCCCAGACATGTCACATGGGTGAGGATACACACTCACAAGTAACATGAAAACATTCACCTCATACCATTTCCCAATACTTAAATGAGGCAATACAGAAACAGACCAAAACAGGTGGCCCAAGGCACAGAAGGCTCCAGGACAGTTAGAGTAGAGGTGAGATAGGGTATCATCCTGCTGAGATAAGCTCTAAATTGCAGGGGTCAAGCAGAACTGCCACGAAGTTTTAGTTTGGTCTGTACTTTCACATACACACACACACACACACACACACACACACACACTCAGAGTTACCCCATACACTGGGCATCTCATTGAGTGGGGGGAAGAGAAGTTTACAGTGGGGCAGCTGCCTTAGCCAGTATAGGTACTTAAAGAACCATATCTTGGGGGCTGGGAAGGTGGCTCAGTGGTAGAATGCCTGGCATACATGAGGTCCTGGGTTTGATTCCTTGGCACCACATAAGCAGAAAAACACAGAAGTGGTGCTGAGCTGAAGAACTGAGGGACAGTGCCCAGGCCCAGAGTTCAGGCCCCACAACAGACAAAAAAAAAAAAAAATTTTTTTTTTTGGTGGGGGGGTCCGGTCCTGGGAGGAAGAGGAGGAGGAGAAGGAGGAGGAGGAGGGAATTAAGATTAAGACAAGAAACACAAGAATGGAACCAGCAGTTCTGAGCAAACCAGAATTTGACTTTTGGTAAAGAAAAGGAAGAATTCATTCACTCCAGACAGAAAACTAAAGGTCTGGGACTGAAAACAGATGCAAGTCAAAAAGCAGCATTGACTGCAGAAGAAATGGCTGACTTTCCAGAAGCACATGTGTTATAACAAAGACTGGTACAGGCATAAGTTCACCATCACCTACTTCATGGGGAAGGTGGCCTTGGAGAGGATTTGGAACACGCTGACACAGAAGCAAGAATAGAGGAACAGCTAGGACTCCCCTCCAACCCGCCAGCCTCTCCGCTGGTCTGGTGCACCTCCAAGGAGCCCGGGAAATGCTGCAATGACGCTGCAGTGACCGCCACAGCCCAATGTTTTTGTCTATGGCTCCATGTGGCTTATTGTCAGAAATGTTGTAAATAAAGCTCTGAGTACTGTAGGGAAAAAAAAGTTAGATGGTCATCTTTAATTTGTAAAAATGATGCATGTAAGGACAGTGAGTATTACGTTATTAGACTGAGAACTCAGGATTTCATAACCCTTAGAACTAGGCTTTGCTTCATGAACCATGATTGAAATAAAAGATTTGTCTTTTTTTTTTTTCTGTTGAAGACATTGAGACAGGTGGTAGCAGAGGGAAATGAAGAAAAACAGAAAGGCAACAGTTTTAGGCTCAAGAGAGATTAGACAAGAGATTAGACAGACTTCAGGCTAGTGATTAAAGAAGAATGTTATCTGTTGTGTGTTACTGATAACCTATGGCTGAGAAAGAGTACCTGTCCTTTCTAGGGGAACAAAGTGGTTTCAGAGTGCGTAACGGTATTTCCCAAGGTGAAGGAAAAACAGAAATCAGCAGCATTCCAGTGGATATGGAAATGAGGACATTTGATCCATGCATTAAGTTGTCAGATGAAACATAGGATACGGGACTACATTCCAATTTCAGATAAATAACAAGTAAACTTTAAGTGTAAGTAAGTCCTAAGAATTGTCTGTTTTTAAGTTTCTCATTATATATCTGAATTACAGATGCAATTGGACAACAGTACTTTTAAGATCTGACAAGACTGTTAGTTACTTCAGGAAGTTAAAAAAAACTAAAACTTAGACTAAAAATAAAAAATAATTCACACAGAGTTCAGATGAGAATGGAGTTCAGAACACAAAAGAAAGGTCGGTGGGAGGTCATCCAGGGGACACCACAAAGGGTTTGTATAGAAGATGTTGAAAACCACACAATCCAGCGCCAGCTTCTTGCTCCTGTGAATGGCTGGCTTTGTTCTTAGCATGATGGAGGCTGCCCTCAGCAACCCAAATTACAGCCAGCTTGGACAAGCTTCCCGGAGTGGAACTGGTTTCCATGGCAACACTGGCTGCCAGGTGGGCAGAGACTCTAGTAGGTGCTCCATGAAGAAGGGCAGGTTATGTGAAAGACAAAGCAGTTGGATTCTCTAAATGCTTTAGTCTGTAGAGAATAGGTAATTCTTTTACAAAACATCTTAGCAACCTAAAGTATTCCCACATGGACTTATGGAGCAATGTTTAATTTTTAAAATACAAAATAAATGAGCAGTTCTTCCACCAGCAGAGCTGGGATAAACTATCCCAACTTTGTACAACTAATAACTAATATAAGCTATTAAAAAGATAAGTTTTTTTTAAAAAAACTAGGCTACCAGATAAGAAACTGTCATTTTAGACCACGAAATTGGAATAAGATTTCCTCCCTCTGTTTCTCTTCCTCTCTCTCCCTTCCTTCCTTATTTTCTTCCTTCCTTTCCATTCCCTCCCTCCCTTCTTTCCTTCATTTCTTCCTTCTTTCTTTCTTCCTTCCTTTCCTTTCTTTCTTCCTTTCCTTCCTTCCTTCCTTCCTTCCTTCCTTCCTTCCTCTTTCTCAGATCTCAGCCTCCTGAGTAGTTAGGATTATAGAAGTGAGCTACCACTGCTTGGCCAGGTATTCATTTTGAAAGACATTTTGTAAACTTGTGTTGCAGCAGTACAGAATGAACTGAGACCAGAATCACATATGAGTACTTGCCCCTTGCCAAATATGAAAATGAATTCAGCTCTCTTCCCAAAGGGCTCCAGTCATCACTACAGTGAGATCATTATAACACACAGTAAAACACAAATGGGCCTACAAAGGTACAGAATATTACAGAAGTTTAGAGAAAGGAGAAACGGAACAGAAAACAATAGTTTACAACTTAGGAAGGGCTCACATGATGAAAAGATGAGAGTCAAAACAAACCAACCAGGGGCTGGGAAGGTGGCTCAGTGGTAGAGCGCTTGCCTTGCATGCCTGAGGCCCTGGGTTCGATTCCTCAGCACCACATAAACAAAAAGAAAAAAGCCGGAGGTGGTGCTGTGGCTCAAGTGGTAGAGCGCTAGCCTTGAGCTGAAGAGCTGAGGGACAGCGTCTAGGCCCAGAGTTCAGGCTCCACAACCGGACCAAAAAAACAAAACAAAACAAAAAAACAAACCAACCAGGACTTGCAAGGAAGAATGTCCTAGTCTCATAACACAGGATGTGAGGTTTGAGGAGCTGAGTTTGGAAAGGTAGGCTGAGATTGAGTGGCACAGGTCTAGAATGTCCAGTCTGTCATTCAAAATGTTCCCTCTTTCCCAGTATCCCTGACATAGTTAAATACATGGACCCTAGGCACTTTGTTCAGCTGCCCACTGGACAGGAAATCTCTTGACCTGTCAAGTGGAGCAGAAATCTGCTATAAGATGGCATTCACCCTTTTTCTAGGTAGCTCCTAAAGAAAAGGCTATTTTTTAAGTCTAATCTTGCAAAACATGGCAGAGGCTGTCACAGTCCTGCCCTGTGGGCAACCCCAACACCATTAAAGGTCAAAGCAAAAATTAGAGATAACAGTCACCTGAGCCAAGTGCTGGATGCTCACACCTGTAATCCTAGCTACTCAGGAGGCTGAGATCTGAGAATCTCGGTCCAAAGCCAGCCCAGGCAGGAAAGTCCATGAGACTCTTATCTCCAATAAACCACTCGAAAACTGGAAGTGATGCTGTGGCTCAAGCAGTAGAGCACTCACCTTGAGCTGAAGAGCTGAGGGACAGTGTCCAGACCCAGAGCTCAAGCCCCACGACCGACCAAAAGAAAAAAAAAAGAGTCACCTGAACAGCCTTTGGATCCCCATCAGTGGCAAAGCATGCATGTGCTCCTTGGCTACAGAAATTGTTTGTCCTGGGCTGGGATGTAGCTCAGTGGCAAATCACTTGCCTAGCAAGTGCAACATCCTGGGTTCTATCCTCAGTACCAAAAAAAAAGAAAAAAAATGCAGTTAAAAAAAAAGAAATTGTTTGTCCACATCTTCTGACCCTGACTTCCAGAGGGAATTTCTGCTTAGCTGGCTCAATGAGCTCTTCCCAAATCTCTGGTTTGTATCCTTTTCTTTTTACAAAAGGAAGACACTGGTAGCTCACGCCTGTAATCCTAGCTACTCAGGAGGCTGAGATCTGAGGATCGTGGTTCAAAGCCAGCCCAAGAAGAAAAGTCCATGAGACTCTTATCTCCAATTAACCACCAGAATATTAGAAGTGGTGCTGTAGCTTGAAGTGGTAAAACACCAGCCTTGAACAAAAAAAAATGCAGAGACAATGCCCAGGCCCTGAGTTCATACCCCATGACTGACTCTCCCCACGCCCCCCCAAAAATAGGAAGACACACACCTCTCACTGTCCCAAAACTCACTGTAATATACTGTCCTAGTGTGTCAAAATTTGCACCAAACAAGGACCTACCAAGAAATTTCAGGCTCGTGAGAGGAAAATCTCCTGGATTGTTCTCTGAAAGCCATCTACCTACTTCAATATTGGAACAGAGAAATGAAGTAACAGTAATCAAAATGAATAAACTTAGTTTCTGTCAGAAAGCTGTTAGAATTTGTCTGCTTGGTTTGATTATAAAGGATGAGCTTGTCTATCAGGGGATATGGACATCTTCCATAAATTCCATAAATTCATCCTGTCAGTTTGGGTTGTTTTTTTGATACCATTAGGAGTTATTAGAATGTGTTCTAGTGCAGGCTCTTGGTATATAAGGCCCAAATACACTGTCAGTTCTTAAGCAGGAGATCAGCAGCCAGGTGGATGTGGTAGACATGCCTATTGTCATCTTCACATAGATGGGTGGCAACACCAGGCCGACCACACTCTTTGTGTAGAATTTGATGGCAGACTTCCCTTCATTGGCTACGAATGCCAAGTTTTCATGGCAGGAAAGGGAACTTGCCAACCTTACATGGGCCCAGGGGCAGGATTGGGGGAGATTTGCTTTGATCTGTGTCTCTGAGGCCAATACAGCATCACACTCTTTAGCCAGTTCCTTCTTCACGTTGCAGCTCTTCAGAGACTCACGGTCCACACGGGTAACATCCATACTTCACTTCCTCCTGTGCTGCTGGTCCCTCAGGACACAGTCAGTGAATTGGGGTGGGAAATGAGCTTAAGCCTACTGTGACCCAGAAGCATTTATCTTATTTATCTTGTTCTTTGAGTTTATCTGCAGCTCCATCGTTTCCAAAACTCCCTGTGCTTCTGCTGATCCCCAATCAGGCCTTCTAATACCTCCTGTTTGGGGGCGGGGGGGGGGGGGCAGGGAGAGGGGGAAGGAGAAGATGTCCAGACAGACTTTGCTGTGTGTGGTAAGTCACACCACATAATGGAAATACTTTAAAATACTTTAAAGCATAGAATAGACGTGGGGAAGAATAATCCCTTACAATTCAACTGATGTAGTACTAATGCTTGAACATGAGTTCAAGGCCACATAGTGAAATTCTGTCTCAAAAAAAACATAATTAAAAAGAGATATCAACTTACAGACATGACTGTTTGCAACTACGTTAGGTGGTTATGAGCAAATCTTGAAGAACATGAAGGTGCACTTCATGTTCTCGCTAAGCTAACCAGTGCTGGTTTGAATCAGACGTTGGGCTAGCTCCAGCCCCATCGGTGCCACAGCCATCTGTATAAACTGCTGGCACTGGTATTCCAGTTTTGCTCTGCAGAGGGCAGCATTGCTTAACTGTTATCAGGCTGTAAATTTTTGTTGTTTTGTTTTTTTCTTTTTAGAGTTCACTCTAGGACAACTTCTTCCTCTTGTCTTCAGGCAACTTAATAAAAATAAAAATGAACTTCAGCATGGGTGGCCCTAAGGAGAGAGTTCCAATTTAACCATATCAGAAATACTCTACTGAAGGCATGTAGGTCTAGCGCCGCAACTCTTTTTTAATTCCTTTTATAGATTCTACTATAATGCTCAGCATCAAGTGTGTGTCCAAATTTTATCTGATGGATAAGAAGTTGTGCTACTTTTAGCTCTGAGAAGGTGTCACCAGGAAGGGAATTTGGACTGACAATTTTCTAGTAGGAGATAGGAATTCTATACTCAATTTTCCAATTACCCACAGAAATCACAGTTCTTGAAATCCACTGTGAAAAGCATTTGAAGGGGTTTCACCAGGAGGTGGAGAAGATGATGGAGGCAGTAGAGGAAGAGGAAGAAGAGGAACCCACAAGGTAGAAATGTAGCAAAGGTTTATTTAATAAGACAGGGAAAGGCAAGGAGAAATAGAATAGGAGCACATACCACCTGCGTGCATGTACCCGAACCCATTACACACCCCACACAGACACACACACAGAAAAGAGCTGACAGGCTCAAAGTAGTGGTACTTGTCCTGCACTGGACATATTTATATTTTAGACTAAGTTGGGAAATCTGGTTGAAACTCTCCTTAGATAAGTGATCATGAAGACGATGTAGCATGAAGACAATGGGTTTAGGGTAACCATGTGATCTGCTTGTTTTTTAACTGTATTCTTTTTTTGTTGTTGTTTTGTTTTTTCTTTTTTGGTACTGGGGATCAAACCCAGGATGTTGTCCTTGCTGGGCAAGCACTTTGCCACTGAGCTACATCCCAGCCCTGTAACTTGTTTTGATGTGATCATCCAAATTTGTAGACTATGGGTTTTAGAGTGAGTCTAGTAGTGCCCAAATGTGGAGACAAGGCATTTAGTGATTTGGGCATGCTTGCTTGTGTGTGTGTGTGACAGAGAGAGCTTAAGCTTTCATTTCTGGTCAAAGAATTATTTCACTAGGCATACCTTCTATTCTAAGGTGGATTACTGACTCATCTAAGATTGTAATTCTTGTAATAGCTAAAAGACAAGGGTGTGAAGGGTGCAAGTATTTTCTTGAAAGGATTAGTTTGACTTTTGTTGCTCTAAAAGAAGGAATATTTGGCAGTCAACATCTTAATCCTTTAGGCGTGGTTTCTCTTCAGAATTTAGAATGCTGGGCAAAGGGAGGGGAGGCAAAAGTCACTTAGCCAAGTAACAGTCCCCTCTGAGCGTTATCAAGTTATAGTGGCTGGTGGTAGCAGTTCCACAGCTGTGGTGGCATGGTAACAGCTATTCATTTGTCACATATTTACATATTTCAGTGAATTCTTTTTGTCTTCACGTGGACTGGCTGATATTCAGAGTTTTCTGGTTAAAAAAGTAAATGTTTGGGGGTTTTTCCTTAATTTAACTTTCATGAAAAGGATGACATTGATCAAGATACAGTGTACTCATAAAATAACATGTTGAACTGAAACCTCTTTGTTCAGCCACTTAAATGATGGTTTACACTTTTAAATAAATAATTAATAAAAACTATTCTGCCTCATGCTATAGACACACAAAACAATTACTGTCTGCAAGATTCCAAAACACAAGTTGCTCACACTCGTCCCTAAAGCCCTGTCTCCCTCTTTGCTCAGATGGCTCCTAACTCAGCTGTCCCCTGAAGGCGCAGACACTAGAACTGTAAAGGACCTTTATGCTGGCTGGAACACAGCACTCAAATCCAATTACAGCTGTTTACAGGGCTTACAGGGCGCAAGATATTTTCTGCTGCCATTTCACTAAGAAAACCCTGTGGTTTCCTTATAGCTAGTTAATTATTGCCAGGCCTTGACTAAAGGCCCAAACCTTTTTTTACTGAAACTCAAGTAAAGCCTTCCTGGTTCACACCAAACACATCAAGAGCAGGAACCCGAAGCCTCTCTCAATGATCAGTTCCAGCAGGGAGCTCTGGTGGAAGAGAAAGCTCCAGGTCATGAGTTTTGCTCCTGTATTTTGTCCTGTACCGTGTCCCTTTCCAACCTCACCTAAGTGTGTGCCTGCCTCTCTTTCGGGGATGCAAAAGTTGTCTTTAGGCAAGTTTAAACTTGACAGTGTTAATCGTCTCCACCAGGCCATGCGACTAATTGTTTAATTTGCACTGAAATGCAAGATTGTGCTTACCTTAAAAAAAAAAAAAAGAAAGAAAAGAAAAAGAAAAAAGAACTCCAGCTTGAACAGGTGTGGCAGGCAGCTTTTCCAGAGAGCAGCTCTGCAGCTGTTGCTGAGCCAGCCTGGGGCAGGAAAGGAAAGAGCAGGAGGCCGAAGGCCTCTGCTAATAAGTTCCTGTGGGACCGAATTGAGCCCAGTGGAGCCAAAAGCCCATGTTCCACTCTGTTACTTCCCCTACTTCCTGGACTAGCCCAGACTAATGGCCCATCAATGTCTGTTGAGTAACAGGTTTTTTTTTTCCTTTCCTTTCCTTTCCCTCTCTCTCTGTCTGTCTCTGTCTCTCTGTCTCTGTCTGTCTCTGTCTCTCTCTCTCTGTCTCTGTCTCTGTCTCTCTGTCTCTCTCTGTCTCTGTCTCTTTCTCTCTCTCCTTTCCTTCCTTTCACAGGGAGGGGTCAGATGCATTAGGTTACAGCTTGTTATCCTGCAGGGGAGAACTATAAATCCTCTACCCTATAAATCCTCTCAGTAAACCCTAAATAGACTAAAACCAGGATGGAGAGGTGGGGTTTTTTTGTGGGTTTTTTGTACCAGTTTTGGGGCTGAAACTTGAGGCCGGGGTGCTATTAGTTTTTTCACTCAAGGATGGCACTCTACCACTTGAGCCACATCTTCACTTTCATCTTTTTTGCTAGTTAATAGGAGATAAGAGTCTTACAGACTTTTCTGCCCAGGCTGGCTTTGAATCTCCATCCTCAGATCCTGAGTAGCGAGGATTACAGGCTGGAGTCAATAAGTCTGACTTTGTTAATTCTTTCAATCAGTATTTGATAGAGACCTACCACCTACCAAGTACTTTCCATACAATATGTCCCTTCCTCCAGCTTCTAGCCTGGTGGGGAATACAGAAATGAAATGCAGCATTGCATTGAAGGCTGATGAGTGTCATGACAAGGGAGACAGAAGGGTCACAGAGAAGGTGAACCTGTTGCTGTTCAAGCTGTGCCTTTCAGTTTTGGAATTTGGTTTGATACTGCTTATAAGCTAATAAGGACATTGTTAAAAGACGTGACTCCTGGGTTAGAGACAAAGGGCTTTAGTATTTCTAGCCACCAGGCATGAGCATCCTATGTGAATTGTTTTCCTTGCCTTCAAGCCCCAAGGATCCCCCCTATAACCACATGAGTGCTGTCAGGCACTGAGCTGCAGGGACCTTTGGCTTGTGAAATCAACTCCTTTTAGCAGCTAGTAAGGGACTTACATCTTGGAAGATACATTACTTCATCTGTCTTGATAATTGGCAGCAAGTACATGCAGATGGCGCCTTGCATTGGAATATCCCAGAAGAAGACTTGGGATGCTTTCAAAATGGCTCTTCTTGAATTTCAATTCTGCATACAAACTCAAACCCTCTCTGTCCTAAGCCTTCTCAGTCCCACAGCTATCTCTTCCAGCCCTGATTCTTGTTCTTTGTACTTTCCGTTTTGATGCCTAATCATATGCTGCTTTCTCTTGTCATCTCTTTGCATTTCCATAAATGATTTAACTACGACTGAGGGAAAGAAAGCCCTTCCTCACCTACCTGTTGAGTGAGTGGCCAGTGGGAAGTAAGGGGGTAGAGATTCTTCACTTCTGGTTTTCATTTGCAATGTGTTGGGATAAAGGGCTTAATTTCCTCCTTGTGGGATTCCTCAACTTATAAACTGAAGATAATATTTGTCTACCTTGTCTTCAGAATTAATTAGTGGTTGTGTTGCACTCTGAGTCCACAAATGAAAGGCAGTTTGTAAACAGCACATCATCATTATCATCATCATCATCATCATCATCATCATCTTCATGGTCATCACCATCATTACTTTGTGTCCCAAAGATCAAAATAATTATGGAATCACCACACAAATCTTCCAAGAGACTTTACTTTCCTAGCCTTTTCAATCTCATTTATACGTTTGTAAAGAATCCGCTCACTTCCCCCATTTTTGGGACCTTGTTACCCAGAACTGAGGTTAGCTATAATTCTAAAACTTGGTTTTCAGATCCCTGGCCTAAAATCCAGGAGTCCTAAGTTAGATCTGACCTCATACCCTCATAAAATAAAGAGACATGGTGAAGGGCAAAGAAAGGAGATTTATTACATGGCAGCCATGGGAAGACAGCACTTCAATACATCTTCAGCCTTCTTTTTTTTGGGGGGGGGGGGGGAGAGGGTCCAGTCATGGGGCCTGAACTCTGGGCCTGGGCGCTGTCCCTCAGCTCTTCAGCTCAAGGCTAGTGCTCTACCACTTGAACCACAGCACCACTTCCGGCTTTTTTCTTTTTGCTTATATGGTGCTGAGGAATCGAACCCAGGGCCTCATGTATACAAGGCAAGTGCTCTACCACTGAGCCACCTTCCCAGCCCCTCTTCAGCCTTCTTCTAAGGTACAAACATTGGCTTCAGGTTAGATAGGGAGAGCCCAGGCCAGGGGATGAGCAAAGCATGCACCAGTTAAAACAGTTCCAAATCACAAGTGTGTGGCCTGCTTGGCTATTAGCTTAGTCTTTGTTCCTAGAGGAGTTACAGAGAATCGTTACCACTTTAGGACTGAAGTGAAACAGGAGCAAGTTGCCTGGTGGGTGATCTCACGAGTTTTGGGCTGTTTCCTCTAAGATGACAAGAGGCCTTTGCTTGTTGGAGGGGCAGTTTGCCTCCTACATAAGATGCTAATCAGTAAGTTTTCTCTTTCCTGGAACCCAAGGTAATTACTTGCAAAGGAACTGCAGCAGAGAATAACTCTAATCAAAAGGCACAGATACAAAGTTGGAGGGCTTTTAGTTCATTTGCAGGGCCCAACCGAAGCATCTTTTAGGATGCCTTTTACAGTTTTTGCAACTTGTGTTTCATATATCCTAACTTCAATTTGCCTTCCTCCCAGAAATTGAGCTCGAATTTTCCACCACACTCTCAATCTAAAATAGAAAGAAGCAACTTTTTCAGAGATTTGTTTTTTTTAAATCTCAGGACTCTTCAAAAAAGTTATTTCATTTTTTCCTCCCAGAATTTCTCATTAAATTATCTTTTGAGATGGCATTATATAGGTAAATATTATTGCCTTTTGATTTAATACTCTGTACCAGACCATACATTCTTTTTTTTTTGGGGGGGGGGTCCTGTCGTGGGGCCTGAACTCTGGGCCTGGGCGCTGTCCCTCAGCTCTTCAGCTCAAGGCTAGCGCTCTACCACTTGAGCCACAGCGCTACTTCCGGCTTTTTTTCTTTTTGCTTATGTGGTGCTGGGGAATCGAACCCAGGGCTTCAGGCATGCAAGGCAAGCGCTCTACCACTGAGCCACCTTCCCAGCCCCAGACCATACATTCTTGACAGTTTGTCAGTCTCTAACTCACTAAAAGTTCAAATTACAATGGCCCAAAGTGGAGTTGTTCCCAGCAGAGACTGACAGGCCTTAGGGTAACATCCTACTTTGGATAGTAGGAGCTGGACCCAGAAGTGGTGTGGATTGTGAATAGACAGGAACAGAGCTGAGTGAAGGGGGATATCTGCTGAGGACCTTCTTTATGCTAGGGTTTTCTACAGAGTCCCAGGGCAGCACAGGATATTCATTATAGCAAGAGGGGCACACACAGGGCACAGAGCCAAACTGGCTTTTAGGACCATGCTACTCCTGAGAAAACCCATTGGCTCATCAATAGATTAATCTGTTCTTGAGGGCTTAAAAGCCCCAATTAGTCCCACATATTAGTATCTCACAGTGGGAATCAAGTTTCAGCATGAGTTTTGGTGGGGATAAACCATAGCACCCCAAAATATAGATCTGGTGTTTTGTTTTTTTTTTTTGTCAGTCATGGCGCTTGAACTCTGGGCCTGGGCACTGTCCCTCAGCTCTTCAGCTCTAGGCAATGGCTCTACCACTTGAGCCACAGCACCATTTCCGGTTTTCTGGTAGTTAATTGAAGAGTCTCATACCCGGGCTGGCTTTGAACCATGATCCTCAGATCTCAGCCTCCTGAGTAGCTAAGATTACAGGCGTGAGCCACCAGCACCTGGCTTAGATTTGGTATTCTTATAAAATGATAAAATGACCACTTCTTAAGCACTCCTCTCCCTGGGACTAGTTTAATTGGTATCTGGATTCTGAAACCACCAAAATGGATGGTTTGCTAAGCTTTTTCACTTAACCTGTTCATTCTAAGTTAGTGTTGAAATGTGAGGACTGGTGAGAGCCACAAGAGCTAGACTGACTCAACCACTCAGTGATTCTAGCCCTGGCTTGTTTCTTGAATGAATGATGACAAGTTGCATAAAGAGATGGAGTTTTGATTTTGGGGTTTTGGTGACTCACTTGCTTAGCCAGACAATAATGCTAATCATAAACACACATATAGTTCTTCTAGTACTAGGCATTATTCTGTTCCTTTTGTATGACCTAAGGTGTTTAACCCTCAAACAACTGCAGAAAGCAGCTTCTGTTATCACCTCTGCTTTAGAGATAAGAAAGCTGTGGCAGAGAGGGCTTAAATGCTACATCCAAGGTCTCATGACAAGACCAGGACCTGAACCCAAGTTGTTTATGCTGAGAACACCGAACTCCTTGAATCTGAGAGTGCCTTTCGCTACATTATTTAGCAATTCTATGTCAGAAGACAGTCACTATTCTTGAGTCAAATGTAAATCAACTATTTTTCAACTCTGGAATTTTTTTTTTTGGTCAGTCATGGGGCTTGGACTCTGGGCCCGGGCGCTGTCCCTCAGCTCTTCAGCTCAAAGCGAGCGCTCTACCACTTGAGCCACAATGCTACTTCCAGTTTTCTAGTGGTTTATTGGCAGTAAGAGTCTCATGGACTTTCCTGCCCCGGCTGGTTTTGAACCGTGATCCTCAGATCTTAGCCTCCTGAGTAGCTAGGATTACAGGCTTGAGCCACCAGCACCCAGCTTCAACTCTGGAATTTTTATTCCTAGAAAAGCTCTACAAATATAACCAACCGCAAACTAGGAAGATGTATGAAGAATTTACAAGTAAAGACTTTTTTTTTTATAGTCCTGGCTTGAACTCTGTTCCTGGACTCTGTCCCTGAGCCTCTTTGTGCTCAAGGCTACACTACCACTTGAGCCACAGCACCACTTCCAGCTTTTTCTGAGTACTTTATTAGCAATAAGGGTCTTGTGTACTTTTGTGCCCTGGCTAGCCTCAAACCTTGATCCTCAGATCTCAGCCTCCTTAATAGGAAGGTTTACAAGCACGAGCTACTGGTCCCCAGCCTTTTAATTTTTTTAAAAAAAGATAACTAGGCAAGAAAAGAATATTCTGAGGACTATCTTCTGACTCCAAACAGTTTAAACCTTGTTTATTCTCTAACCTCCTCATACTTCCATTGATAGATGGATCAAATATATAGAGATATTTGTTGAATACTGGATGTTCTAGAAAGAACATAAAGGAGGAATAAAGGAAAGCAGAGTTTAGCAAAAAAAAAGCAATAGAACAATATTTTTTAGCGCAGAATACTGAAATAATCCATTGAGTGCTAAGAAAAAGAAAAAAGAAAAGATGCAACAAGACATGTCATTATTATGTAACGTGAAGGTAGGGATGGGAGGGGGGAAACAAGGAGAAGGATGGAAGGGTGGCATTGATCAAGATGCATTGTGCTCATAACCTGACTTATGGAATTGAAACTCCTTAGTACAACTACTTAATAATTAATCATCAGAACAACAGTAAAAGAAGAGCTCTGAGAGTGTTTAGAGGGAACTCAGAATGCCATTGGATTTCCCAATAGCACTGAAAGCTAGAAGATAATGGAGAAGTGTTCAAAAGTTTAAGGGACAGCCAGGCACAGGTGGCTATGCCTGTAATCCTACCTATTCAGAAGGTTGAGATCTGAGGATAAAGGTTAGAAGCCAGTCCAGCAAGAAAGTCCATGAGACTCTCATCTCCAATTAACCATCAAAAAACCAGAAGTGGAGCTGTGACTCAAAGTAAGGAGCACTAGCCTTGAGCAAAAAGAGCTCAGGTACAATGTCCAGGTTCTGAGTTCAAGCCCCAGAACAAAAAAATAAAATAAATTAAGGGAAATGATTTCCAATCTAGAAATCTACATGGGTCATATTGTAAAAACATAAACTCAACAACAGAGTGGAAAGAAGGATGGGTAAGAGGTGTGACGGGAGCCTGAGCAGGGTCCCTGGTGGTTGACCATATAGGAAAGAGGATAGAGGTGCATGCTTCCCAATCCTTCACCTCTATCAGGGACACAGAGTCCAGGAAGTGGCCAGTGGCTTGACAGTGTCATCTTGGAATGTCAGCAGCACCATTTTTTCATCTCTGTCTCTGGAGTCTCTGTATTTTTTTTTTTTTTTTTTTACTTTGAATCTATTTGCAGGTTTGGAAAACATGTTCAATAATGTTAGCACCAAGGACAGATCCAGGGTTTATGGGATCTCAGACTTATGCAATTTAGGGAAACCTCTCTAAGACAAATGAGGCAAAAGAATCAATCCAAAATTTGATATGAAATGGAATATTTAGAATCAATTAACTTTGATCACTTGGCCATATAAAAGATTTTGCCATGTTTTCCATGGAGAAAACAGAGATAATTCTTAGTCTTCCTGCTAGCAGGGTTGACTGAAATCTGTTTTCTAGAATCAGTTTCAGAGACTAGTATATCACTGGTTTGCAACTCATTATTGGTAAAGTCATGTATGTTTTCAAGATTGTTATTTAAAGTTGGATATCTTTCGACCAAGTTTTTGTTCTTTTCACTCATGAGCTGCTATACTTGCTTTGCCTATTACTCTTCAGATTTGCTGCCTACACACTCAGGAATTCTGATAAATGTTGCAGGTGTTTCTTATCAAAACATGAAAGGAAAATACTGCATAATTGTTCGAGCTGTGTTTTCAGGTGTATTCCTGACAGAAAACAACTTGTATTTGCTTTTTAAAACAAAACATACCTGTAGCTTGAACCTGGGGCATTTGTACATGTTAATCACATGCTCTACCATTGAGCTACTTTGCCCAGCTCTTGCTTAGGCTTTTTGAAAACTGAATGTAAAGATCTTGCCACAAACTGCTTTCTGTCTCCAAAGATTTCAAACCCTGTTTCTCCTCCATTCTCGTTATACTTCCGGTGACTAACAGAAGTTATGTCCATATCACAAGATGTCCTCCATCCCTGCAACCTCCTGTCCTGACTCGGAAGTTGTCATAGCTGGGACACTAGGACTGTAGTGCAAAAGCTTAACTCCACGTGAAAGAGCATGCAACAGAGAGTAATAGTTCCCATTAAATCCAAACTAAATATGTCTTCAATTCTATTCCCTCTAAAAGCCCATGGACACACAAAGGCCAATGACCAAAGGAAGAAATTAGAATGACAAAAATGACAGGAGAAAACAGAATTAGATGGAAAAGAACAGGAACTTAAAGTGATAATGTTTGAAACTTAGCTTGTAAATCTTAATTTAGAAGACTTATGGTAGCAGGGCAGCAGTGGCTCACATCTGTAATCTATTCAGGAGGCTGAGATCTGAGGGTTGCAGTTCAAAGCCAGCTCTTCGTGAGACTCTTATCTCCAATTAACCACCAGAAAACCAGAAGTGGTGCTGTGGCTCAAAGTGGTAGAGCACTAGCCTTGAGCAAAAGAGCTCAGGGACAGTACCCAGGCCCTGAATTCAAGCCCCATGACTGAAAGGGGGGAAAAAAAGGACCTAGAGCCTTAAGGGGTCTAGGTAAGGTTCCTGAAACTTATGTTCCTTTTCCTATTATTTACACACAGAAAACAGGTCAACTCACCTCTTCCCTGAGGAACTGAGGAGCCTGGGCAGAGTGAAAAAGTAGGACTGCACCTACCTAATCAAAACTGATCTTGGCTGTGTGGCTTGAGAGGGGTGAGTAGTGGTCCAGGAAGAAGCATTTCCTCATCGCCACTCTGGGAAATGTGTTCCTGACCAGCTAGGAGGACAGGAGGTGTATGTGTAGGTGTGGGCATGCATGTGTTCATGTGTCTGTATGTGTTAGGGAGGGCAGGAAAGAAAGGAAAGCTTGTCCAATTATTCTGGTCCTTAATTACTAGTAGGCACCAAAGAAAGTCTCTTCTGACATTGAATCTTGTTTTCAAATTACCAGGGTAATCAGCTAATTTATTATAGCTATATATTCTAAGTACAACCACCCCCTCTATATTTGCAAGTGTGTGTGAATCCTGTGACTTATAACCATAGCTGGATTGCCAAAAATTACGTTTGATATCTCCTTCTTACATCACCATTTGAATGTTCAAAAAATCTAAAAGCAGATCTCAGAGAGCACAAACATTGTTTTAAAGTAGGAAATGAAAACAAGAGGGTTTTTTTCTTTTTTGCTGTTTTAATTTTCTTCCTTTCTGTTCTATATATTCATTTACCTGTCTTTAGAGGGCAAGGGGGCACAGAAATGGTAGGAGAAAGGGTGAATAAATGCAGCTGTACTCAGTAGACACTATGTTGAAAATGAACTATATACTTGTGGTTGGGGATGGGAGGGAAAAACTGGGAGAGAATGAGGGAAGGGGTGATACTGTCCAAAAAGAAACATACTCTTTACCTGATTTATGTAACTGTAACCCCTCTGTATATCCCCTTTATAATAACAATATTTTTTTAAAAAATTAACATTGCTGGTAGGTAAAATCTAGAGGAACAGCAGACCAATTTAAGGCAGAAGGGTAACATATTGTATTCCAAAAAGTTATTCTTTAAAAATTCCCTGTTTATGGGTGGCTTTTGGAGAAAGGACTATTTTTAGGAGTTACTTTGTGCTAGCTCCTTTCCTCTCACAGTAATCCTAGAAGAAGATATTTTTAGGGAGACTCATAAAAAAGAGGCAAAGGGCCTGAACAAGACACCACAGAGAACTTGGGCTATTTTGTTCACTATTGATTGGTCACTGAACATTGCCCTCAATGTCAAGTTCCCGCAACAGCCTCAGTCTTCCCCTACAGGGCTCAGCATCTAGACATGAGCACTGAACCCTAGCAAGAAGCAAAGAAAAATTTTTTCTTAAGGATCTAGTGCAACACCTTCTTTGTACTTCATAATGTCTCTGGATACTTGCTGAGTAATCCAGACAGCTCACCAAAATATTATTCATTCCAGAAGAATTAATACTCCTTTTCTAAGTAAACCCCAGAGTGGAGACAGTTTATAGAAAACTTATTTTAGAAATACCTTCAAAGCCTACCATGCAATCAATACATGAGAGAGCAGGACAGACTGACCATGTGTCTCAAGGGGAACAAATCTCATCTTAGAGTCACTGCACATAGTTTTCACTCTGTACGCCTAGAAAACAGCCCAGTGTGTGTTTCCTCTGTGAGTTCGTGGGTCTGAAAGCCAATAGTTCTTGTTTGTATGCTTAGAAGTTGTTTCAAAAAGAAACCAGAACATTCTTAGCCTGCAGGGAGCTCTGCTAGCCACAGACAGCTGGAAATCCTACAATTGCAGTGAAGTAGGTTACATGGAGTCTTCAGCCCCTCCCATTCGAATTCTTGTTTTCAAAATGAAGATGCAGAAAAGCACAACTGCAGTCATAGAGAATGGTACCTGGGTTTCAAGTTTACAGTCCCCTGGAGGGGTGGTGTTGGGGCTAAGGAGAGGAAGGTACGAGGCTAGCAGCCCTTGGATTCTGTCAGATTTTTCAGAGATTTCTGGAAGAACAAACTTGATGTTTCTGTTTCTGTTTCTCAAAAAAAAAAAAATTACATGAAACGCAGAGCAGAGTTGTGTTTTCTCCTGCAAACATAATTTTGGTCTCTGATAGAATGTCATTGGCTTATATGTGCTGTTCACAATATCAGACTCATGCCTGAATGTTTGGGATAGGTTTTCTTTCCTTCTCCTCCTCCTCCTCCTCCTCCTCCTCCTCCTCCTCCTCCTCCTCCTCTTCCTCCTCTTCTTCTTCTTTCCAACTCTGAGGTTTGGACACTGTCCCTGAGCTCTTTTACTCAAGGTCAGCACTGTACCACTTGAAACACTTTTTCCAGCTTTTTCTGAGTAGTTTGATAGAGGTTAAGAGTCTCATAGACTCCTGCCCAGATTGGCTTTGAACCAGGATCCTCAGATATCAGCCTCCTGAGTAGCTAGGATTATAGGCTTGAGCCTCCAGAACCTGGCTTCTTTTTTTTAAAAAAAATTATTGTTATTATAAAGGTAATATACAGAGAGGTTATAATTACATAAGTCAGGTAAAGAGTACATTTCTTTTTGGACAATACCACCCTTGTGGGATGAGTTTTCAAATGACAAAAATAATCATCACATTTGTGTGACATCTTTCTCATGAGTAGCACAAAGAGTTACAACATTCTCACTAACTCTGGCCTTTCCCTATAAGACCCTAAATCCATTTCTCCACAAACTGCACACCCGAGTGGCCATGTCTCTCCTTCTCTATATGGTTCCTTTTTTCCACCACAGTAGGAACCTCAGATACCTCTGATACTGGTTGGTCAGACCCCAAGACAGACATAGGAATGCTATTAACCATCTGCTGTTCCAGGTCTCATCTGTGAGCTGTTAGAAATAAAGGATCTGGGATCCCTGCCCAGATCTGCCTTCATTCTAATGAACCTGCATCAATGAAACCCTGGTCTAGATTGTCTTCCTGGGACACAGTTTGAGTTGTGTTGCCAACTCTCGGGAGAACTAGGGCAGGGCACGCCACTGCCACTTCTCTGGGTTTCAATTGCTCATTTATAAACAAGGAAGTAAAACCATTTCCAGGGGCAGTGTGGTGAAATCAGGCCACACATTGGACATTGAATCAAGTGACTCAAATTTATCAGGCCTGCAGTTACACATCTGCAAGATAGCAGTAAGAACTTCCCATCGGATAAGGCTCCTGTAAACACTAAGTGACAAAATCTGCCTGTATTTCCTGTAGCAACTGTAACACATTGTTTCACATGCAAAGACTTAACTTCAGGTTTTTAATCTTACAGTTCAGTGGTTAAAAGTCTGACATAGGTTTTATTGGGCTAAAACTGAGGTATCAGCAGGGCCAGGAGGCCCTAGAGGTGAATTTATTTCTTGCCAGTCCATATTCCAGAATCAGCAATGGTCACATCCTTATACCACATCTCTCTAACCTCTAACCTCTTCATCTGTCTGTTAGCACAACCACTTTGACTCTGGACTGCCTGCCTCTAGCACTCACTTCTAGGTGCCCACATGGTAATCTAAGGAAATCTTCCTCTGTTTTAGTCTGTTTTTTTTTTTTCCTATGAGAAAATACCTGAGATGGTAATTTGTAAAGAATAGAGGTCTAGTGCTCACTGTAGCAGCACATAGACTAAAATTGGAACCCTATAGCAAAGATTTGCTTGGCCCTTACCGAAGGATGACACGAAAATTATGAAGTGTTCCATATTAAAAAAAAAAAAAAAAAGACTAGAGGTTTACTTGGGCTCACAGTTCTGGGGGTGAAGAGTCCAAGATGGGGCAAGGAGACTAAGGTCTGAGGATTCCAGTTTGAAGCCAGCCAGGGCAGGAAAGTTTGTGAGTCTCTTATCTCCACTTAACCTCAAAAAAAGCAGAAGTGAAGTTATCTGTGGCTGGAGTGGTAGAGCTGTAGCTTTGAGCACAAAAGCTCAAGTTCTGCATCCAGGCCCAGAGTTCAACCTCCCAGGACTGGAAACAACAACAACAAAAGAAAAAAACCAACACTCACCTAATTATCTTCAGATTACCTACTCACTATCTCATTTCAGCAATTACTCTATCCCATTTAATCATTCAGCAATTACTAGGCCAAGTCAGGCCAGGCATGACTTGCTAGAGATAAATTGAGAGTGAGTGGTCGTGTACCTATCAGAAGACCCCTGAAAAAGTGCTCTGTGAGTTGCTGGTCTTAGACCTGAAAGCCTTGTTTCAACCTACCAGCTTCAATTTTTTTTAACCCAACACATTAGAGTTTTGCATAAAAATATTTGAAAACAGGATCCTTCTTATGTTGTCTGGCAGACAGTAGGCACAAAGGAACCTGATAATCTCTTAAATTGAAGACCAGTGGTTTAGGACAGCAAGCCCTGCTGATTCTCCAAGTTTGGCCTTCAAGGTTGCTGAACCCTGAACTCTTCACTCCAGACCCCTTTGCTTATAAGCCTGGAAATATCTTCCTTTGCGGCCCCACAGAGGCAGCTTCAATGGGTAAGCAGCTGCTCCTCCTCTGCCCTTTGTCAGTCCCAGCTATTGCTGCTGCTGCTGCTGCTGCTGCTTCTTCTTCCTCCACCTCCTCCTCCTCCTCCTCCTCCTCCTCCTCCTCCACCTCCTCCTCCTCCTCCTCTTCCTCCTCCTTCTTCCTTCCTTTCTTCCATTTCTGAGCCACATCTCTTGCTCTACTTGTGCTCTTTCTGAAGCTCATTTTGGCCCCTCATGCCATCTTTTTTGTTTCTTGTTAGTTAAATCCCAACTCATCAGAATAGCTGTATTCTCTAAACCATTGTTGTATTTCCTGCCTTGGCTGGGAAGCATTTTAATATGGCCCTAGTTTACCAAGAGAAGAGGAAACACCACCTGCCCATCCCAGTGCCCTTTCTTCCCTCCCCACAGGGCAACGCAAATACCCAGCCTGCTCACACAGCTCTGCTGAGGCATCCAAAATTGTTGAAATTAAAGCTGGCTCATCGCTTACTTTCCACTTCTAATAACACCTTATACTTACAGCTCTTTAGAGTTCACAAAACTCTTTAACATTATTGTGTTTAATTGGAGCCTCCAACGCCCATATGAAGTCAGCAAGGCAGTGACTTATCCTTTTCTGCAGAGAAGGAGCAGGATACAGAAAGCTAGTACCAGGCCCAGCCCAAGGTCACAAAACCAGGCCCACGCTAGATCTCAAGTCCAGCACCTTCCATGCTATGTGGTCTGCTTTACTCCAATGATTATGAGGCTCAGGGCCTGTTTCACAAATAGATTTGGCAAAGGAACAAAGCAGTACAGTTAATCCTGGATGCAGCTGCTAGATCAGTGTTAGCTGCATGTTGAATTTGGAACCTCAAACAAAACTGGTAGGAGGGAGCCATGCACCCATGTCTCATGCCTATAATTCTAGCTACTCAGAGGCTGATATATGAGGATGATAGTTCAAAACCAGCCCAGGCAGGAAAGAAAGACCATGAGACTCTTATCTCCAGTTAACCAACAGAAAACTGGAAGTGGAACTGTGGCTTAAAGTGGTAAAATGCTAGCCTTGAGCAAAAGTTCAGGGACAGCACCCCAGGCCCTGAGTTCAAGCACTACAACAGACCCCTCCCTGCCCCCACCCCTGCAAAAAAAACAAAACTGATAGGAGGAAGACAAAGGAATTGTCAAATTGCATTTGGGGGTCTCCTTTGCCTTCAAAGAAAGCAAAAAAGGAGAAAAATCCACATTTCTGTCCTTGTTACACTCATGTTAAATTAAATGTCACTTGAAAATTAAACCTGTTCTTTCTGTTACAAAAATCTTTTTTTTAATAAAAGAATGTTATTTGAAGCCAATGAGGGTATAAAGTTTTCTCTAGGTGCCTGTGGCTCATGTCTGTAATCCTAACTGCTCAGAAGGCTGAAATCTGAGGACTGAGGTATGAAGCCAGCCAGGACAGTAAAGTCTTTTAGACTCTAATCTTCAATTAACTACCAGAAAGCTAGAAGTCAAGCTGTAGCTCAAGTGGTAGAGTGTTAGCATTGAGCAAAAAAGCTAAAGGATAGTGCCCACCAGTGCACAGACACACAATATTTGACAAATTTCTACACAGCACACCATTGTAAGAGGATAACATGTAAGAGGATAGACAAGGATTCTGGAGGTGAGGAGGTAGAAATAAATGGTAGGGCACATGTGTAGTTGCAATTGGCCCCAAGTTCAATCCCCAAAACAGAGAGAGAGGGGGGAAAAGGTCTCTTAACTTGATGTAGTATACATCTGTCACATTTGAGCCAGTGTGGGCTACATAACAAGTTCCAGACCAGCCGTGGTTACATAGTCAAAGCCTGTCTCAAAACAAACAAAACAAAAGATGCTTCTTCTTAATTATTTGGTAGCAGAAATATGACTCCCCTAAGTCTCAGGACACCAAATAGTAAAATGCTAATGCCTGCTATGTGGTATCATGGTGTTCACTTCTCTGCCATTCTCTCCTTTATTCTCCTTGAAGACAGCTGTAAAATTTGAGCTGTAAAAGAGCTCAGGGACAGTGCCTCATGACTGATTAAAAAAAAAAAAAAGATGTGCATCAGAAAAAAGCTAGAAGTGGCACTGTGGCTCAAGGTCCAAGTGGTAGAGTGCTAGCCTTGAGCAAATGAGCTTAGGGACAGCACTCAGGCCAAGAGTTCAAGCCCAAGGACTGGAAAAAAAAAAGATGTGTATCTTAAGAGGATATGGAGAAATCTTAAAGGCATACATATTACTTAGTGAAAGAAGCCATTCTGAAGTTACATACTACATAATTCCATTATAAGCTTTTTTAAAATGGCAGAACTTTAAAAATTATCAACAAAGCAATGGCTGCCAAACACTTGAGGTAAGGAGGAAGACCCCAAGTGTTAAGGAGGAAGACCCCCTAGGTAAGTAGGGAGGAGGCATACAGGGTGATAAAACTATTCTGTATGACACTGAGGTGTTGATTCATGGCTAAAAGTCACAGAGCCTTTTAGAAAATGAAAATTTTGAAAAATAATTTAGAAAATACCAGTATGGAATGTAGAATATCACTAAACAATCTAACTGTATTAAGATGTATAAAATACTTTCTTTGAAGAGGTGGATAAAAAAAGGCACTGATCTAAGTAACTTTGAGGAGAGTGAATCTGAACTCAGGGTATGGCTTATGTGGTTGATCCCTTGCCTAAGAAAACAGGGGGCCTCGAGTTCAGTCCTTAGTGTTAAGAAAAAAAAGTGGTAACACATCTTGCTATTTGTACATTTTGATATAAAAAGTGAGAATTTAGGTAGTTCAGAAGTAGGTGGAATTTGTAAGATCGAAGTCAAAAGGAAGTTCCATAAGCACCATCTCTAGCTAATAATGTCACTCTAGCTAATAATGTTGCTTCACACAAGTATACAGATGAACAATTCTGAAACCACTGTATGTGTAAACTGGAATTAAGATGGTAAGTGGCAGGTGCTGGGAAACAAGATTTCTCACTGCTGGGACAGGAGCTTGCAGATAAGGAAGGCAAGAAGGCTAGAAGGATCAGAAGGTAATTGATCAGAATTGGATATGAGCATGAACTCATGTGTAGCTTAGTATAGGTACAGATGATTTTGTATAGAAATATTTGTAGATACATGTATACACATGTATCATTACATATATTTCCCATTGTCAGCTAAGAGAGCCAAGAAACAGTATGTCACAAGTAGCACCTTGTGCCCAGACAATAAACCAAACCAGGGCTTCTTGAAGAAAAAATTGGGGTAGGGGATATATATGAGAATATTGAAAACTATTCATTAAGATAAAAAAATATTTAATGATGAGAGTTTCCAAAAGAGATATAAAACCAACTAAAAAAGTTCTAGCATGGCTGGAACAATTGATATAATGAAATAAATACTTAGCATTGGAGTGCAATTCAAAGGACAAAATGAATATCTATAAATTCATACTGAAGTAAATAAATGATCAAATAAGTAAAGAAATTTCGTGATGGAGGGGAATATGCAAATAATCAGTGTAGAAGAATTCTACATAATTTATGTAGCTAATCCATCATCTAAAAAGTAGAATACTTCTCCCTGTTTTTTAGGCATGACTATGCAAAATACAAGGGGGTAGAGGCACAAAATACCTTTCCAGTGGGAAAACCCAAAAGACTGCCTGGGCTAGGTAATTAAGGTTGACACCAGTAATACAGGGTCCCTCTGTGTAGTCCAGGTTGGCCTTGAACCTGTGATCTTCCTGCCTTAAGCCTCTTGAGGATTACAAATTGTATGCAGCTCATCTTAAACTATTTCATGCTTAGTGATTCTCTGTCACCACCATGTAAAAGTACCAATTACAGTAAATAACTAAATACATATATACATACATAAAATAAAAAACAGAGCTGGGTTCTGGTAGCTCACGCCTGTAACCCTAGCTACTCAGGAGACTGAGATCTGAGGATCGTGGTTCAAAGCCAGTTCAGGCAGGAAAATCCACGAGACTTATCTCCAACTGACCACTAGAAAACTGAGAGTGGTGCTGTGGCTCAAAGTGGTAGAGTACTAGTCTTGGGCAAAAAACTCAGAGATAGGTCCCAGGCCCCAAGTTCAAGTCCATGACTGACAAAAAGAATAAATAAATCTATAAATACATAAAACAGAATACATAAAATACATAAAACAGAACTATGAAGCCATTATAACAATTTGAGTATGATTGTGTTGCTTCTTTAAACTATATTCTTATTTCCCCTAGCCAATTATATCTGCAACTTTTTTTTCAGATTCTCTTCTCTCAAAATATGCAAGTCTAACACAAACTACATTGCACAATTTGTTTTCTTTTTGTTTTGCTTAAATAAGGAGCTGGGATAAAGTTGCTGATCAAGGCAAGCTAGGCAGTTGGTATTTATAAAACCTCTCAAAGTGCCTCTTATCACTGCTATAACAGTGCAGGTCAGCAACCCACAGAGGAAGTCAAACAAAGACAAGGAAAGATGATCCATCTAAACATCCTCCTTTATTTTCCATGGTCCCTATGATCATCATTTTTTTCTTTGCTGTGATAGCATGAATTTTTTTATGGGCTGTTATTGCCAATTACCTCAGAGAAGGAGTATTTGTCAATCCTTATTTCTCTGTAAAAAGTGTCTTTCTGCTTTTGTGGTTGTAATTTTATTTTTAATCTTTTCCCAAGACTGGTTGGCAACTCTCTATAATACCTTCCCTTGGGCACTTTTACCAGCAAGCACTCTGAAACACTGACAAAAATCTATGGCTGTCTTGCCAGTGAGTCACACGGCTTATTAAAAGTCTATCAAAGCCCACTGAGCAGGGATGATTTGATAGTTGACAAAACAAAGAAGTCTGTTGCCGTTTTTGTTGTTGTTATTTTAATTTAAAAAAAGCTCACTTAGCTTAATGCTCAGGTTCTTTGGCCATAGTCACTTAGAGTTCAAACACTTACATTTAAATATGGTAATTACCCTTAAAAATTAAAGCAATTCAAGTTTGGATAAAAGCAATCTGAAGAATGGGATTCATAACTGGAAGCTTTATAGCATAAAGAAAAGATGGCTTTGTCTAAGTCTTCAGTAGAAGTGGGGGCTGTTGGAACAGGCTAGGACCCTGGGTGTTAGCTGACCAATCCCATTTTTTCTTTAAGGTAAATAAGGAAGCAGGGAGCTAGGGAATCAAGTGACTCACCTAATGTTAGCAGGAGACAAAAAAGAAAAAAAAAGACTTGTTCCAATTTTTAGAATTATATTATTTTTGGACATTTGGACAATAAAGGAATATATTATTAATTAAATTGCACATTTCCTACCATTGCAATGCTAGATATTATTATTACTATTATTATTATTATTATTAATATCTCCAAAGGGCAAGGAACCTGACAGAAAATTAAACATTTTTCTTAGGTCAGGCATAGTGGTGCATACCTACAATTTTAACTATCCAAGAGTCAGAGACAGGAGGATTATGACAGGAGGCCAGCCCAGGCAGAGTTAGAGAGTCTATCTCAAAAGCAAGTAGGGCATAAGGGTGCATTATTCTCTAATGACAGAAGTATTTCCTGTAGAAAAGGCATATAATGTCTCAAGTCCCTGTGGACCACTTTTTCCACACAAATAGCATTAAGCTAGAAGACACTTGTAAAACATAGATTTGCATATCTGTGTATACTTCTGGTCTAGGAGCACATTTTAATGAGTATCTCTTGGAGACTTTCACTGAAGACCTGACCTTTTAGGATAACTTGTTTCTTTACCCTGACCTATTGTAGAAATTCAGGTATATTTTCTGCAGGTTCATTAGGTTAGTTTGTGTCTGTCAGAGACTTACTTCTTTTTCCAAAGGCCTTAGAGGAGTAGATGGTCCAACTGCTAATTAATGTTTTTGATGCATTTCATTTCCCTGTTGAAGAATTTATAAATTCACATATTTGGATGTTAATCTGGTTATATATTTATGTCATATAATAACAATATACCTGAAAATAGAACTTCCAGTGTTTAACTGGCAATGTCAATCTTACCATGAGCTTTCAATTTTCAAATTAAATATTATTGTAAACAGTAGAAGCACAGCCAGATGCCTGTGACTCATGCCTGTAATCTTAGCTACTCAGGAGGCTGAGATTTCAAGGATCACCTTAGAAGCCTGCCCAGGGAGGAAAATCCCTGAGACTCCATCTCTAACTAACCAGCAAAAAGCTGGGCTGGAGGCATGGCTCAAACAGTAGAGTACTAGCCATGAGCAAGCAAGCTTAGTAAACACAAGGTCCTGAGTTCAGACCCCGGTATCCACAAACCTTGATATTGAACAACAACAAAAAAAATTTTTTAAAGCAAAACAATGGAAAAAAAAGTGACTATTAGGTTAGATTTTTCAAAGTTGTTAAAGAATAAACAAATCATGGTTATTGGCATAATTCTTTCAAAAATCAAGGTGCTTGGAGAATAACCAATAATATAATGAGCTTCCAGCAAATTTTCAAACTAATACTGGCTGATGCAATGATTGTCCTGCCTTTTGAAGTCACCTGTCTCCATTTGAAGATGTCAACATCAAAAGTAGAACAGTATTTACAGAGAGTCTGTCTTGCTGCAGGCAATGGAGTGGAACCAAAATGAAAGAGCCTCACCCAGTGAGCTTATAATTACAGGGGAAATGACAGGTAGGGTACTTCAAGGGACAAATACATAGAAATAACAAGATAACATTGAGCAAGAAGAAATTTCAGCATGAGCTCAGGAAAATAATCTCTATCAAACTTCTCAGCATAATCATGGAGCCATTATCCTACATAATGTTGTTGGGGTTATTAGTATTAATAATAGTAATCATCATTTAATATGAATTCAGCATAGAGAACAATTTTGCAGTGGTAGACAGATAGGATAGATAGACTTGAAGAGAAATGCCTGTTCAATTCAGTGAATCCCAAGAACAAAGGTCCTAACCATTTCAGTGCTGCCTGACCACATCTAAGTCTTCTCTGAAACTCTATGCCTGTAATTAAAGAAGATGATTCTTAATATGACTGACTCAGCTGACAAAACCCCAGAAAGAGAATGGTCCGTTTACTGTTTGTTAGCTGTTAGCTGAGAGCACATTTATCCTTGTCAGCTATCTAACCACCTCTTCTCAATGCTTGATACTTTTCCTCTTCTTTTGTACTGACTCTTATTCAAGGAACCATATATACGATGTGATGTTCTAATCCACCATCTTGCCCCGCCCTCCTCAATTTCCTGTTAGTATGTACTGCCTTCAACTTTCTCTTTGTTTTGCTTTTAATGTATCTCATAAATTTAGGTGTGCGGTATCACTTTCATTTGAAACTTAGTAAGACATTTTAACGGAAATTTTATTGAAATAATTGTAGTTTCACATGCAGGTGAAAAAACTGAGAATACTTACTACCAAGTTTCCTCATTTTGCAAACTATAGTGGAATGTTGCGATCATAATGCTGATACTGATACAATTCATCTACTGTAGTCATATCTCCTCAGCTCAATATGGATAATTTATGTGTATGCATTTAATTCTATACAATTGTTTTATACATGCGAAGTTTGTGTCATTACCAGTCAACATATAGAGCATTCCATTACACAAGGAGCCTCCCTTTGCTCTTCTATAACAATCCTAACTTCTTCCCTTCCCCGTCTTGGAACCCTGCCAACCACTTCTAAAATTTTGAATTAAATGTTATATTAGTTTGGTGTGGTGTTTCACACCTGTAATTTCAGATCTCTAGGAGGCAGAGATGGCAAGGATCATAGTTGGAAGCCAGTTCAGCAAAATTTAGACACTGTCTCAATCAATAAGGATGTGGTCCCAGCTATACAGGACATAGATAGGAGGATAAAAAGAAACTGAACTCAAATAACTATCAGAATTCAATAAGCAACCAGCCACTGGTGGTTCACACCTGTAGTCCTAGCTACTCTGAAGGCTGAGATCTGGAGGATGGAGGCTTGAGGCCAACCCAGAAAGAAAAGTCTTCAATTAACCAGCAAAAATCTAGACTAGAGGTATGATTCAAAAGGAAGAGTACCAACACCATGAGCCAGAAGAGCTAAATGAGAACACAAGGCCCTAAATTCAACCCTCTACCCAGAAAAATAAATAAATAAATGAATAAATAAATAAAACACACTAGAAGCAATGTAAAGCAAAGAAGCTAGATGATATGTTGACATACCCAATAGACTAACTATAAAAATTACCTTTTGAGATTAATTTTGAGATTATTAGGAGGGATATTGAACCACAGAAAGATCACAACACAGGATATTGGCAAGTCAGGAGGAAAACAGATTCAAACTAAGATTGATATATAACTCAGTGGAAGGATCACTATTTAATTAATGTTTCAGCTACCTATTATTTATTTATTTTTGCCAGTCCTGGGGTTTGAACTCAGGGCCTGTGTACTGTCCTTGTGCACTCTACCACTTGAGCTACAGTGCCACTACTGACTTTTTCTGTTTATGTGGTACTGAGGAATTGAACTCAGGGCTTCATGCTTGCAAGGCAAGCACTCTACCACTAAGCTACATCCCCAAACCTCAGCTATCTATTATGCAGCTGTATATTTCCAGTACCAGAGGCTTAAAACAAGTGATTTTTATTTGCTTATAGTTCTATGGGTAAATGGTTCTTTCAATGACTTGACCAATGCCTGTACTAGGAAAGTTCATACACTGGATGCTGGCTGACACACTCAAATGGGACCATATGTTGGGACCTTGTGTCTCATTCTTACCCGAGTTCCTCCATTCTCTTTCATATAGCCTCAAGTTTCACTGCTTCTCCCTTTCCATGTGGCCTTTCCATCTGATAGCTCCATGCTGATCACCAAGAGGGATAGCTAGATCCTCATTTCTGTAAAATACTGCTAAAAGTTAGTAGATTCAGACAGTCCTGGGCTTGAAGACCAGTTCACTTTGAGCAAGTTGCTTAACCTTTCCCAAGCTTAAGTTTCCCATTTTTAAAATGAGGACAGTAAAACAGAGCTTATAGCATGGAATTATTTTAAGGATCAAAACAGGTCATATGTAATGGTTTGTACAATGCCTGACACACAATATTGCCCATACAAATATTACCTTTATGGTTAATTGTGCCTGTTCTTGATATATAATAGGTCCTTTCTCCTTAACAGAAGTTCTTGGCAAGAGCTTCCATGCATCAAATTCTTTCTTTCCTTCCTTCCTTCCCTTCTTCCTTCCTTTTCTCTCTTGACACTGGAATTTGAGTTTGAACTTCAGGCCTTATACTTTACAAGTAAGTCCTGTTACTGTTGAGGCCTGTCTTTAGCTCCATCAAATAATTTTCTATGTGAATGTCTTAATTTTTTTTAAATATTTTAAAGTACAATCAGATCAGGCCAAAAAACAAATACTCATTGACAACAGTTTGGGATATAATACTAAACATATCAACTTTCTATCTAAAAACTTGTTTTGACCCACAGCCACACACTATGTGAACAAATGAGAATTGTAAGACTCACTGGTGTTGTTTTCTTGATCTCCAGTTAGGTATCCAAGAGTCAGGGCCAGAAATTTTCTACAGCTTTCTTGCCCAGTTTTTGTTTTCTTTTTTGTGTGTGCAGATCCTGGGCCTTGAACTTGGGGTCTGGGCGCTGTCCTTAAGCTTTTTGCTCAAGGTTAGCACTCTACCATTTGAGCTACAGCTTCATTTCTGGGTTTTTTGGGGTAGTAAATTGGAGATAAGAGCCTCATACACCTTGCTGCCTGAGCTGGCTTCAATCTAGTCTGTAGATTTCAGCCTCCTGAGTAACTAAGATTACAGATTCGAGCCATTGGCATGCAGTTGCTTGTCCAGTCTCGTTTTTGGAAACTCTGAAGTTGGGCTTACCTGAAACCTACAATATAGTAATTGTTTCAATATACAAAAAGTTAAATTTTCCATTTTGTTTCTCATCCGATGATGATAAATATGAGACTAACAGTTCAGACTTTCTGTTATTGAGCTTCAGAAACTTTATACTTAGCCTTGCAAAGTCAAATGAGGCACTGGTTTTCAGGTTCTCTCTAATAGTTGGGATTATGGCATCAAAGATTAGTTAGGAGCTAGCATAGCAGATAGGAATCCCAGAAGGATTGAATAGATACTAAGTAATAGAGTCTCTTCTAAATAGGGCTCTTCAACTTTCTAACCAGCTAGAATGGCATTCTCAACACAAAGTAGATCTGAGATCCTCAGTACTGAATGGTTCTGCCTTTACTCCAGGTTGCTAATTTGCTACAGTGTGTCCCACAGACCTAGCTTAGCTCAAGCTGGAGCGGTAAAATCAAGTTTGAGTTCCTGCTGTTCCAGAGAAGCATTTGAGGGTCTTGTTTTAAATCTGAGTTGACTGTAGGACAGTGTTTTCCTTACAAAGAAATTTTAAAACAGAATCTGTTTTGTAGGGAAACTGCAAATGTCCTGTCCCAGAAGTTTTAGGATCACTCCAGAGTCTAGGTGTCAAGAATACCACCTTATTGAGAACCAAGACATTGAAAAAAAATGTCAAGGTTAAAATCTGGCCTTGGAATCCATGGTTTATTGTTTTTGTATCAAGAGGGATTTCCACTGTCAATCCAAGGTCAATGGGTAGATCTATCCAACTTAAACACAAACCTACACATGAACTGGATAAGATTTTAGCCACATCCATCCAAGCTACCAGGTACAAGCTGTTCCTTTTTCAGAACTCTGAAGGGTGGATAGAAAACCTTCCCCATCCCTTCAGTTTTACTGTTCCTTAAAAGCCCTCCTTAAGATTCCATTAATGCTCTGAGAGTAGAGAGAAATGCCCTCAGAGATTATATAATGTGAACATTTAATTCTAAAGTTTTCCTTTCTTCACCATGGCAAATGATTACTGAAATTCCCCTGGACTCTTGAAACCACTTCTCAGTAGTTTCCCTACATCTACATGTCCTTCTCCCACCATCTTCTATAGTGCATCTGCTGCTTAAGTTCGTCAGGGTACTCTAGAACTACCACTCCAGATTCATTACTTTAGATAATGAACTCATTACCTATCTTCCTGGGATTTATAACTTTAGATTATCAAGTCAAGGATAACAAAGTTATTTTCTACATTTAATTTGTCATAAAAACTGTCCTAATATAAAGCACACAACAATTATTTTGTTTTTGTCCCCTGAAAAGCTTGGCCTTGTTTCCTTGTGGGATAATGTGGGTTGCTAAAATCAGCTATATAAAGGACCATTAGATATAGGAAAATAGGACTAGCTTCAATTTTGCTCCAGAAGCCTAGCATCTTAAAAGTATTTCTAAATTGCATTTTAAATATTTCTTCTAAATATTCCTAAATAATATTCTAAGCATATATATTTGATTTTAAGAATGTGTAAATTTTTTAGGATAATTAAATGGACCAATGCAATTGAAATTGCTTAAATATAGGCTAAATTAAGATTCCTTAGTATTTTTTTTACTAAGTGAAAAGTGTATTAGTTATGTTTTCTTAGTGAATAAAAAATGATTCTGATAAAACATATGTTTTTCAGAAAAGTATTTCTTCAATAGGATAATTATGCTTCACTAGGCTAAAGAGTATTGTTAATTATTACAACATATTACACAAAGCAAAAGAATCACAAAAATGTTTAAGTCAGGAAATGCTTAGTGTTTCTGGAAAGCATTTATTAGGAAATGTTATTCTAGAGTCAAAACATTTCCTGTCTGATGACCATGCCATAGAAAAAAAAAACATGTGATGCCAGATAGAGGTGTTATTTTTAAAAAGACTTTTTTTAATGCTGGGATTATTTATTTTGAAAAGAAATCCATTACAAGTAACATGAAATAAATAAGAATTGCCCAGAATCATGCTTTTTAAAAACATTTACTGTTCACATAAAAATTTAAACGTTTTAGAAAAATACAGAAGAGAAAGTAAATATATTTGAGTAAACATATTTCTAAGCAGGTCTCTGTAAACATATATTATGTTCAATTTACATGCATAATTTAAAGATTTTTATATTGGCAAATACATCTTGCATATCGTGCATGTCTTTACCTGTCATAAGTCTAGGTTTTAGTATTAAGGTTGGTAATTGTGTATCTGTCACATGAACCCACTGGGACTTCCCAAGCTTCAGTGATAGCTCTCCAAATAAGTCCTCATCTGCCAGCAGAGAACAAAAGAAAGCAAGAGAAACTTGAGTGGGTACCCGTTAAGGCTTGTACCTCAGGTTTCCTCCAAACACAGGTCTGACCGGGGCCACTCACATGCTTCCCTCTCACATTCATTGCCTAATGAATTGGTGTGATGAACTCAGAAAAGCCAAGAGTTCTTCTTTGTTACCTACCAAATTACTACCTAAACAAGAATCAGTCTTCTGTGAACAAGAAAAGGGGATGACAAGTATGTAAGCTTAATTCATGAATCCACCAAAAAAATCAAACAGCCCACAAACCTAGCTGATGATGATTGCAGAATATTAGGTCAACCAACTCACTTTTGAAAACTGGCAAATTAAAGGGATCAAATGCTTATTGTTCTTTCTCATATCAACTGGGAAATCAAATCATTAAGGAACAAAGCTTCCATTTGCAGTACTATTTCTGCTCATAAGAAGTGGTAGAACCTGGGCGCTGATGGCTTACGCCTGTAATCCTAGCTTCTCAGGGAGCTGAGATCTGAGGATTGCGGCTCAAAGCCAGCCCAGGCAGGAAAGTCTGTGAGACCCTTATCTCCAATAAACCACTAGAAAACCAGAAGTGGCGCTGTGGCTTAAGTGGTAGAGCGCTAGCCTTAAGCTGAAGATCACAGGGACAGGGCCCAAGCCCAGAGTTCAAGCCCCACAATCGACAAAAAAAAAAAAAAAAAGTGGTAGAAGTTGAGCGCCAGTGGCTCACACCTAGGTACCCAGGAGGCTGAGATCTGAGGATCATGGTTTGAAGCCAGCCTGGGCTGAAAAGTCCCTGTGAGACTCTTATCTCCAGTTAACTACTTAAAATCAGACATATAGCTGTGTCTGAAAGAGCTCAGAGACAATGTCCAGGCCCTGAGTTTAAGTCTCAGAACTGACCAAAAGAAAAATGGGTAGATATCATGATATCTAACATCAACTGGATTAATAGATTGAGGGATTGAACATCAACAACTATCAACATTTATGCCTTTCATGTAAGGACTGAAGACCATCTAAGAAGTCATCTTCCAAAAAAAAAAGAATTGAACCAAGACTGTAAATCCAATCACCAATTTATGAGAAACATGGAATGTGTATTCAGGTAAATTAGAGTTCAGAAAAACATAGATGACAAGTAACTTTGGTCCTTTTTTTTTTTTCCTGATCCAGGCTTGAAGTCAGGGCCTGAGTGCTGTCCTTAAGCCTCTTTGTGCTCAAAGCTAGGGCTCTCCCACTTGAGCCACAGCACCACTTCTGGCTTTTTCTCAATAGTTTATTGAGAGAAGAGTCTCAGGAACCTTTCTGCCTGGGCTGGCTTCAAACCTCAATCCTTAGATCTCAGCCTCTTGAGTAGCTAGGAAAACAGGCGTGAGCCTCTGGTGCCTGGATTGTAACTTGGATTTTTTAATTAATAGATTTCAAGAAGACAAAAAAAAAAAAGGTTGGAGGAAGAATCTACAGACTAAAAGGAGCTTAGAAGCTATATAAACCAACTGACATGTGCAAGCTTTCTTTGAATCCTAAGCCACACAAAATATTAAGGAAAAATTATACTTATGAGGTACTTGAAAATTCAGACTCTGAATATTACATGACCAAGGAAGTATTATTACTTTTTTCTTTTTTTGGGGGGGGGGGGTGAGTCCGGTTGTGGGGCCTGAACTCTGAGCCTGGGCTCTTCAGCTCAAGGCTAGCACTCTACCACTTTAGTCACAGTGCCACTTCTGGCTTTTTTCTTTTTTGCTTATGTGGTGCTGAGGAATCAAACCCAGGGCCTCCTGTATGCAAGGCAAGCTCTCTACCACTGAGCCACCTTCCCAGCCCCAGTATTACTGTTTTTTTTAGGTATGGTAAGAGTATTCTAGTTTTTTTTAAGTCTTCTGTTAGAAGCATTCACAAAAATACTTAATTTTATTGTCATTATAAAGGTGATGTTCAGAGGGGTTACAGTTACATAAATCAGGTAGAGTACATTTCTTTTTGGGAAATGTCACTCCTTTCCTTGTTCTCTGTTTCCCCCCTCATCCTCACCCACAAGTTGTATAGTTCATTTTCAACATGGTGTCACCTGAGTATCACTGCTGCATTTGTTCACCTTTTTTTTATTGTGAAAATACCATACAGAGGGGTTACAATTACATGGGCAAGATAATGAGTACATTTCTTATCAAGCATTGTTGCCTCCTCCTTTGTTTCCCCTTCCCATCCCTTTCCATCTCCCCGCTTCCCCTATTTGTTCACCTTTCTCCCTACATTTCTGTGCCCCCCTTTACCTTCCCAAAGACAGATAAACTAACAAACAAGACAAAAAAACAATAACAACCAACAGTAACAAAGTAGAAACTTCTTGTTTCCATTTCCTGGAATTCATTTCAATAAATATTATTTTATATGATCAGATGCACATAGGCAATTGTTTCTTTGTTCCTCTCCTAAGAGTATCCTCCTTTGGTCTGTGTGAGATTCATGAAAATATTTCAGTGAAAGGAGATGCTTCAAACTAATATGGTGATAGAGGGACTGAAAGTATTAACAAGACAAGGTTCACCATGAATTCCTAATTGCTGAAACTGAATGGGTATATGAAGCCTTACTAATTAGCACATATATGTACACATACATGTATATATGTGTACATGCATGCATATATTTATGTACATACATGCATACATACATTTGTGTATATATTTATATATAAAAACTGTCTTCCATAAAAGATATATATACATTGTCCTCAATTAAAAAATATATAAATTGTCCTCAATAAAAAGAAAAAGCATGACTTTTTGGCAGGCTTCTACTAGTAATTGCTATCCTTCAATTTACTAATATAGTTTTAGTGTGTTATATGTGTATTATTCCCATGTGCTAGAATGTGAATATTGATACCCCTACTCTTCATCTCCATTCATATATTGGAACCTAATACCATTATGTTAATATTAAGACACTGTTCTTACTCTTTCCTTTGTAAGTACAAAGAAACAAGGTGCCAACCATGAAACACACAGTATGCATTTACCAAACATCAGCTTCATTGATGACCTCACTTTGGCCTTTTCTGGCCTCCATAAATGTGATCAATACATTTCTGTTGTTTATACATTAAATACCCAGTCTAAGATCTTTTGTTATGACAGCCTGAATGGACTTAGCCACCATGTATCACAATAAAACACAAGCTGGTGATTACCATTCTTCTACATATTTGCCAATTAGTAAATTCCTAGAGGTGAGATTATTTAAGTCAAAGGGCAAATTTAATCTATAAAGCCAATTGTCTTCCTCTATCATACTATGATTTCCACTTCATTTTGAAATTTAGGTAAAATCATTTTTTTACTGGTATTACATTAGATTTGCACGTCTTAAACTGTGGCATCATCTTATGTAAAAAGAAAGTATGCTTCTTCATCTTGTCTTCTTTTGTCTCTGATTTATAGTTTTCCCAATATTGATTTTTTTATTGATTTTGTAACTGGTCATATTTTCTAAACTCTATTTTTTGTTTTTTGTCAGTTGTGGGGTTTGAATCGGGGGCCTGGCCATTGTCCCTCAGCTCTTCAGCTCAAGGCTAGTGCTCTACCACTTGAGCCAGAGTGCCACTCCCGGTTTTCTGGTAGTTAATTGGAGATAAGAGTCTCAAGGACTTTCCTGCCCCTGCTGGCTTTGAACCATGATCCTCAGATTTCAGCCTGCTGAGTAGCCAGAATTACAGGTGTAAGCAACCGGTGCCCAGCAAACTCTACTGTTATTTCTAAAACTTTCTTAGTTAATTCTTAGTTCCAAAAATAATCTAAAGTCTATTTAATTTGGGTCATAAGAACAATTAATGTGGTGTTTGAGCAGGAGAGCCAGTATAACCCAAATCCTGCCCTTGACCTATTTGTTGCTGCCCCTGGAGAACTGCATACACAGGAAAGCAGAGCAGGGTAAATGAGCCATTTTGCTAGTTGAGGATTTGATCCAAGCTCTAATGTTAAAACTAAGAGTAAATTAGGCTATGGTAGTATGCTCTGGATACCAATGACTTAGAACCATCGTCTGCCATGAAACCTCTCCTTATTTACCAGCAATTCATCTTCAATCCTCTTCAATGCTCGGAAAAGCCAATTTATAGCAGAACATTGACCTGAAGTAGTTGCAAAAGAGCATTTACTCCAATGCTGGGAGTGAGCTAGCATTGTGCCTGTCATATCCTTTGGTGTACAAGGAAGGAAAAGCTGAAGATGGAACTTAAAATGTCTCCAGGTTAGGAGACATTTCCTGACTAAGAGTCACTGCCAGTATATACCACTGTGAAGCAAACACTGCCAAAGTGAAGTGTGCTACCACAGCATAGAGACATGCTCACACCCATAACCATACTCAGGAGATTGAGTTTTAAGGACTGAAGCTCGAAGTCATTCTGGGCAAAAAAGTTCCTGAGACACTTATCCCCCATTAACCAGCAAAAAAGCTGGAAGCGAACATGTGGTTCAAGTAGTACAGCATTAACCGTGAGCAAAAAAACCCCCAAAACTGCAAGGCCTGAGTTCAAGCTCCAGAACTGCGCCACCCCCCACCCTGCAAGAAAAAGCTCAGAAACTATTAATTGGTCAATTTTACATTCTTTCCTAACTTCTATACCTAATATTATTTTAACTCAATTTTTCTCCTCCAGGTCCCCTTTCCTATCTTGTTTCAGTGAGTCTGGTCAAAGGGGAGGGAATTATAGCATCCAAACCTAAAATCCTATGTAAGATCCTGTGATGCATCTAGTTGTATTGCCAAGGCCTTTTATTATTTGGCCTGCTTTCCTAATTAATTTGAAAGCGGCTACATGGTCCAGAGCATGAAGTTCAGTTACCCCCAACTCCCACTAGTTATAGGACCCTAGGCAAATTATAGGAAGTGTCTTCAAGACGATGACGATTACTTAAAGTGCAGGTTATCCTAAGGATTGAGATAAAATACTATAAAGAGCCAGGCAAAGAAAATTGGTGTGAAATTACTACTTAAAAAAAAAGTTCAGCTGGCAACATTATATTTGTATCTTACAACATGTTTTGATATGTATACACTGTGGTCTGGCTAAATCAAGCTAATTAACATGTGCATTACCTTACTTTTTTGTGACATTACTATGGAGGGTGTGATGGGTGGCGGGACAGAAGCTGGAGACGCCTGGGCTGAAAAGGGAGATTGCCTCAAACTTAACAAAAAACCCTCCAACAGTTACTATCTAATTCTCTTAGCAACCTCTGGCATACAATACATGGCTATTCTTATTAACCACAGCTTCTTGTACCTGGTCCTCTTAGCCAGACATTTTGCATCTGTTCATCAGTATCTCTCCCCGCGTTTCCCCAAGCCCCAGGCTTTAGTATCCACCATTCTGCTCTCTCTCCTCGAAGAGAACGTCACATGCAATCAAGGAGATATTTGTCCCCTGAGCCTGCTTATAAACTCCAAGATAAAGTCCTCCCAGTCCGGTTTATCCACGTGGTCACAGAAACCAAATCTCCTTCTTTTTAAAGACTTTGGACGAGGCGGCCAAAAACAACCCATGAAAAGGCCGTAAATGGAGCTGGGGAAATTAGATTGTCCCCGTGCAGAATGAAATCAGACACAAAAAACCACCCACAATGGACTCGAGCTTCAACCTAAGACCACGTGTGGGGACCACAACCCTGGAGCGAAGCGCGTCCCGCCGGGGTTCCCAGGGACCCGCCGGCCGGCGACCCCCCGTGGAGACCCGGCGTCCCGAGTCCCAGGGGGAAAGGGAGGGGGTGGGGCGAGGCGAGGCCCCGGCCCCCTCCCCTCCGGCCCCCCCATCCCCTCCCCCCCCCCCCCCCCCCCCCCCCCCCGCCCCGCCGCCGCCCGGGCACTGGAGCGCAACCCGCCGAGGCCAGGCCGCTGCGGGCAGGGGGAGGCGCCAAGCCGTCGTGGCGCTGGGCCCAGACCGTGCCTAACGGCGACCCAGAAGGCGGAGCGGACGCGGCTCCGGCGGGAGCCGGAGGTAAGCAGGTGGAGGGATGGCGTGGGAGGCTGAGGGGAGGCGCCGGACGTAAAGCCAGCCCGCTCTTCAGGTACCTCAAGACTGGGAACCGCTCCCAGACCGCCTCCGTTGCGGCGGCAGGGGCCCCCGGGGCCCCTGATGAACTGAGGGCCTAGGCGTCGCCGCGCATGCGCAAGGCGGGTGGTGGGAGGCTGGGCGCGCAAAGCTCGAAAGTGATACCCAGCGCTGGCCCAGAAGCGGGGCCGGAGGGCGCCTAAGTGAGGGGGCGGGTGAAGCTGGTGAGCATGCGTGTGAGGCCACAGCGCTTCTCTGGCATTGCGCCCACGCTGCACTGCGCGCGCGCGAGCCGAGAGCGGCGGAATGTCCAGGGCCTTTGTTTCTGTGAAAGTGGCTCCCTTCAGGGCGTTCTGTTTTCCGCTCGTCTTTCCGCTCTTCGCCCGGCGTGGGCTGCCCGTGTTTTTACTTCCGCCACCCCGTCACTAGCTCCTGCGCCTCCACCTGGCCCGCGGACTCTGGCAGTTTCTGTTCCCGGGGATAAAGGCGGGCGGCTTGCTTCCCAGACCGCTGGTGGCGGTGCGGAGGAACGCGGGGAAACAGTTCGCGCATCCTAAACCGGAAGGCCCCGCGCGGCTCAGACCGGAAGTAGAGGGCTTCAGCCCGGGAGAAACTGGGGAGACCCCGCCCAGGCCAGCCTAGAACTTTCTGAGTTGGAAAAGGGAGCTTTTTGCTCTTTCTGTGGTGGTGGTTCCTTGCGGGACTGACTGAGCTGTGAGCGCTGGAGTCGAGGCTCGCAGCCAACCCTTGTGGAGGTGCTCTGCGCCGACGCCTGGCTGCCGGGCCCGGCCTGGGGCGGGGGGGGGGGGGGGGGGGGGGGGGTTCCCGAGCTGTGAGAAGCCGACGTTCTCAGCCTCCAGCGCGGCCGGCCCTGTGCGCCGCGCGCTCGCGGCCTCGCGCCGTCCGTGCCCGCTGGGCTTAACTCCTTCCCGGACAGGGCTAAGCCGGCCTCTGGCAGCTGGAGCGACGGGGAGTCGTGTCTAGCAGTCTGGTTACTGTGTGCCTCGAGGTGTTCCGTGGCGTGCCTGTGTGTGGTATTTGGGCTGACACAGAAAAGCGGCGAATCCGAATGCTCCAGGTGAAATGTCATCTTTTCTCGCAGACGCGCCGTTCCGGGGAAAGCACAGCGGGGCGTTCCGCGCACGCCGCTCCCGCGTGCCGGCTCTAGGGCTGACTGGGCACGCCCAGAGGACCTTCGCCCCGGGGCTTGTGCGTGAGGTGTTCCCCTCAGAGTTCGCTCTGACTCCACCCACGTCTCTCCGTGGACGCTGGATCCCATTCTAGACTTTCTGACAGTTGTGAGAGAAGTGGCTGCTTCTTCTGAAATAACCACTGCCCTGTTAGTCTCACCTCTTATATCTTGTTCTTCGGACTCATCACTCTATGATTTTATCTTAATGGTCCTCTGTGTTACCCATAACCAGAGCTCAGAAGCTGGTTTGTTCATGGTATCAATGAATTGGGACTCCAACTCGCTCCAGAGAAATTTTTGGGAATTCCTGGGCAGGGAGGAGCTCAGGTATGGGTGGAGCCAAGGACCAAAGGTGGATGTCATGCTCACATGCCCTCTATGTACCGAGATTTCCTTATACTGCCCTTGGACCAGATGCTTCCCACCACTGCAAGGATACATTTAAGATGGTATACAAAGTGGAAGTCTGGAGTTTAGAATTAGTTATCTTTCTAGGAGAAAATACTTGGTACCCATGCTCTAGTATATCTTTCCTGGGTGCAATCCGTAGAATAATCATTGTGACTGATACAGAATTTATGGTATATAGTTAAAAAATCATTTTCTCCAAATAGAGTTCAATTATTTGGGATTTTGCAATTTAACCACTCATATGAAATGAGGAACCTGGATTCATGCAGAGAAGAGTAACCAAACACTAAAACTGTGCTGAGGAAAATTAGACAGTTGGCTTTCTATATACTGTTGTTCTGCACTCATAGGTAAACAAACACTGAGTTGAATTTTTCTTGAGTTTATACTAACATGTACTTTTATATGTCACTATTTCTAAACAATAAAGGATATAAATATTCACATAACATTTACATTGTATTATGTGCCATAATTAACTTAGAGATGATTTAAAGTATATGAAGAGGAGGCTAAGTGTACATTATCTGCAGTGTTAGGCTATTTCAGATAAGGGGCATAAATGTCCACAGCTTTTGGTGTTCTTGGAGTGCATGTGTATGTGGGGTGTCTTTATACTTGTCTCCCTTGATACCAAGAGAGGGCTGTATATTCACAATTTACTTCACTTTGCAATTTGTGTGTGTGTGTGTGCGCGTGCGCGTGCGTGCGCATGCACACGCACGCGCATCACACACTAGTCTCCTGGCTTAAACTCAAGGTCTGAGGGCTATCATTTAGCGTTTACTGCTCAAGGCTAGTGCTCTAACACTTGAGCAACAGCTCGACTTTCTACTTTTTGATGATTAATTGGAGATAAGAGTCTCAGACTTTACTGCCTGGACTGACTTTGAACCGTAATTCTTGTATCTTAGCTTCTTGATAGCTAGGATTATAGGTGTGAGCCACTGGCGTCTGGTGCCTTTTCTTTATCTGAAACTGTAGAAGAGGAGCTTAAATATGATAGGCTTTATGCTATCATATTCATCTCTCGTAGAGAGTTTTGAATGAGCCAGACAAACATAATTAACTTTTAGACCTTACTTATAGTAAACTTAGAGAAAGAGGACAACAGGAACAATTTTAGAAGGTAAATTGTTTACCCTAAGATCCTTTCTACTTAAGTACATCACAAGCAGTCAACATTCAGACATTAAAAATGACTAATCTAGGACTACAAATGTAGGAGACTCACAGAATTTGCTTATACCATTAGATCACTGTCATGTTCAATTTCAGCCTTACCAGTAGCTAAAGTAAAATTAAAATGCTAGGAAGTTAATGCTACTTTTGGAGTTCCTTTGGAGTTACTATAAATCATAATTGTCCAGGATCAGAATTATTGGTATTGTAGAGTGATGTCAAAGACTCTTTCTGTTCAAAGCTGAAAACAGAGGTCCATGTGGGAATGTGTGTGCTGCTACAAAAGAGCAGATAGTTTGCCTCTTGTAAGGAGTGTTCATAATGTCTACCAATGGAAGGCTGATAGGATCCTTACAGCTTTTGATATCTGAAAGGAATATGTATTTTAGTTCAATGGTGATCCCCTCCTAACAACATGAAGGTCTCTAGGAAGTTTTAAACCATAATAGTTTTTTTTAAACAGTAATATAATACCAAAGTGTGTCTTTAATGTCTTAAGCCTTGTCAATCTAACACGAGATAAGTAATTCATATGTATCTCCCGTGGAAGACATTTTGAGCTAACAAGAACCAGTGGATGGTATTGTGTGAATAACTTAGACATTTTCTGTATTGTGTTGAATGTATATGATACTGACTAAAAGGAATCTTAAGTGGAAATGAGCTGAGATCAGGAGAGTACCATGTTCTAGGAATTATTTACTTTCTCAGGCCTATATCTGTTTAATAGATACTTTTTAAGACCTATTTAAAAATTGAATTAGATTTTTTTTTTTTTTTTTTTTTGCTAGTCCTGGGGCCTGAGCACTGCCCCTGAGCTTCTTTTTGCTCAAGGCTAGCACTCTGCCACTTGAGCCACAGCTCCACTTCCAGCCTTTCCTGTTTATGTGGTACTGAGGAATCAAACCCAGGGCTTCATGTGCACTAGGCAAGGGTTAGGTCACGTTCCCAGCCCTGAATTAGATTTTTTTTTTTTGGTCGGTCAGGGGGCTTGAACTCTGGGCCTGGGCGCTGTCCCTCAGCGCTTAGCTCAAAGGGAGCGCTCTACCACTTGAACCACAGTGCCACTTCTGGTTCTCTAGTGGTTTATTGGAGATAAGGTCTCACAGACTTTCCTGCCTGGGCTGGCTTTGAAACATGATCCTCAGATCTCAGCCTCCTGAGTAGCTATGATTACAGGCGTGAGCCACTGGCGTCCAGCGTGAATTATTTTTTTTAAGAGACTGAATTTCAAGTGGGTTTACAAATAAAACACAAGTACATTACTTGTAACAATTTAAGTGTTTTGTAGTTTATGTTGAATATTTTCCATATTTGAAAAAGGCACTTTTGCTAGGTATCATTGAAAAGGCCAGTGTTGATGAGCTTAGCAATCTCTTTAAATTTAATATAGCTTTGCTGTGGACCAATCTGTTCCAATACTCTTGGTGAAATTCACAAACTTTTTTTCCCTTGTGCTAGTACTGGGGCTGGAAGTCAGGGGTCAGGGGCCAGGGTCTGAGTCCTGTCCCTTAGCAGGTGGCTCACTCCTGTAATCCTAGCTACTCAGGAGGCTGAGATCTGAGGATCACAGTTCAAAGCCAGTTGGGGCAGGAAAGTCCATGCGACTCTTATCTCCAGTAAACCACCAGAAAAACCGGAAGTGGCCCTGTGGCTCAAGTGGTAGAGTGCTAGTCTTTTTTTTTTTTTTTTTGGGTCTGGTCGTGGGGCCTGAACTCTGGGCCTGGGCGCTGTCCCTCAGCTCTTCAGCTCAAGGCTAGCGCTCTACCACTTGAGCCACAGCACCACTTCTGGCTTTTTTTCTTTTTGCTTATGTGGTGCTGGGGAATCCAACCCAGGGCCTCATGCATGCAAGGCAAGCGCTCTACCACTGAGCCACCTTCCCAGCCCTAGAGTGCTAGTCTTGAGGTGAAGATTTGACGGACAGCAGCCAGGCCCAGAGTTCAAGCCCCACGATAGACAAAAAAAAAAAAAGAATAAATAAATTTATAGTGTCTATTCAGACTTGGCCTTAGTGGTTAATAGTAAGCTTGTCCAATGATGTGTTGTCATGATCTCTCTCTCTCTCTCTCTATATATATTTTAAAGGGCTTAACCTTATTTTGATTATCTGCTGTAAGGTTCTAATTCTACTGTAGTGAATATCAGATAAAATCTTCTGAGATTAGTACTTGAAGCATGATTGTATTTAAGTAAATAATATCCTATATAATAAATTAGGAAAAAGTATTATTGGATACTGTTTATATTATATATTTATGTGTGTATATATTATATATGTATATATAAATACAAATATAAAATTTGATATATTTACATTTTATATTTGTACTTATATATACATATATATGTGTGTGTAATGCATACATAATATATGTATATATGTGTATACACATATATGTATGTATATATGTTTGTATACATATATATACACATGCACACATATATATACACATATACATACCAGTTATCTATCTTGTTGAATATATATATATATTTGGTTATCATTCCTGTTGAATGTATATTCAGCATAGATAATGTATTTATATATATTCTTGTTGAATAGATATAGATGGATAGGATAGATAACTGGTAAGAATTTAACCACAGTGTGCACATGCTTCATGCTTTCCAGAGGGCTGCTTTTGTCATTCCAGTGTCTGCTGTCACTTCCACGTGGTGGCAGCATGTGGAGATGGTTTTTTTTTTTTTTTGGGGGGGGGGGTCCGGTTGTGGGGCCTGAACTCTGGGCCTGGGCACTGTCCCTCAGCTCTTCAGCTCAAGGCTAGCGCTCTACCACTTGAGCCACAGTACCACTTCCGGCTTTTTTTTCTTTTTGCTTATGTGTGCTGAGAAATCGAACCCAGGGCCTCATGCATGCAAGGCAAGCGATCTACCACTGAGCCACCTTCCCAGCCCAGAGATGGTTTTTAAGATAAGAACTTTCAGTATTCTTGCTCCATACTGGATGACTGTTATTTCAGACTATTTTTGTTGTTGTTGTTAAAGTCTTGGAAACAAAGCTGTGTTTATTCATTCATCCTTTCATCCTTTTCATTCATTTCTCCTTTTATGTATTTATTTTACAGCTTAGCAAGTCATATATTCTTCTGTGGAACTGAGAATTGATAAGTCTGATCTTCACTGGAATTTTCTAAACCCAGAAAAAAAAGTTGACCAAATTATCAAAGTTATGAATTTTTCTTACCTATAGAACATTAACTCTGAGATGAAAAAATCCTGCTGATGTTCTTGTAGCTAGAAGGACCTACATTTATCCTGGGATTGCCTCCCCAGACCTCAGCAGCTTGATTCTATCAGAATTCCAGAACAGAACACCTGTGGATTTTATTGCTGTGAACTCCCATACCTAAAGCTTATTTCCCTTATCTTCCCTTTACTATAGTTAAGCTTAACTTGTCTTTGTTAATTAAAAGTAATTTTTTTTATAAAACATGGGGTCTCACGTGTTTTTCTCAGGCTATTCTCTGTCCTCAAGCAATCTACCTCAGCCTCTCTGTGGAGTGACTACAAGTGTGCAACACTGTTCCTCATCTAGAAGTAAAAGAATTTTAACCTATTCAGTTTCATTTGATATATGGAATCTTGATTTTACCATGTACTTTTCCTTCAGGGACTGCACAGGACTGAGTCCATATGGAAGAAGAACTTCCCCTTTTCTATGGAGAAAGTGGCCAGGTTAGGAAAAATAAGCATGCCCTGACAGCATGTGTGTTCTGTTGCATGAATTATATTTCATCAGATATCCATTGGCCACTGATGTGAGGACCAATAAGTTAGTGTCTGTCTTTGTGGCACTCTTGTGTACTGAATGAGATGCCACAGGTTTGTGGAATGCTGAAGGGCAACAGGGAACTGGTACCACCTGAAGGGAAGAGAGAGGACTGGGGTGGGGGAGGGTGCGGGCAGATGAGAATGACAGGCCTCTGCTTACACATGGGTCTGGGTCTGTCCTGCAAAAAAGCTCCTGAGTTCAACAACATTTATTACTTCTCCAAAGATTAATACATATATTATGTAATCTTAGAAGATATGTTCTCATTTCATTGCAGGTATCTTTTAATTTTTCCATCATATGTGAACATAACACTCAACTAGCTTTAAGTCCAGTCAGCATCCAAATGATACTAAAAATTACACACTTTTTGGCATGCCTAGTGATTCCCATCATGTTATTAATTTACCAAATATCTGCTCATCACCATTAAACAACTTAATACTAACAGTCACTTTTTGTGCCAGCTTTTCACTTTAATAAATCACAGTAAATCTGCAATAAGAGATGGAAGTAATTATGCACAGGCTGTATGTATGTACATATATATGTATGTATGTATGTGTTTTAAGACAGGCTCATTATGTAGCCCAGTCTGGCCTTAAACTGAATCCTTCTGACTCAGCCTCCCAAGTGCTGAGATTACAGGCAGGTACTACCGCAGTTGGCCATTCATAGACGATATTTTAAGTTGAATTATGACAACTTGGTGGTTATCCATCATCAAAAGAAGTGTGGTTATATACTACATTCCTCATATTGATGCAGAAGCATGGCTGTACAGCAACACACTCTCTAAAGACTAGTGGGATGATCTCTTGATTTTATGGCACCTGTATTTCCTTTATTATGTTTTCCTTGAGATTATCTCACTACTTTGCATTCCAGAGATGCCAGCTACAGGTGGGAAAAGTGGATTGAATGTGATCTAAGTAATAAAAGACCACTGGCCTGGGGTTAACTACCCTGTAGATGGTAGTACAGTCAGGTTACTTAGTCCACGCTAGGACTAGATTCTAGGACATGATGGTGCTGGGCCATTCCTATGGAGGCTTGTTTCCACACATAGATTTGTTTCCTGCTGGTGTCAGCTCTTACTTAGCCCATCTCTTACCTGACTCAGGGAACAGAGCTGCTGAGGGTATTTGCAGACACACTGCCATCATGCAGAATGGCTGTCTCACAATCAAAGCTTCTGCAAGTGCTATGTGTGAATTTATATACATTGTCTCATAAGTATGTTGGACAGAAGCATTTATTCTAATGTGATTGATAGTGTAAGATTCCATGAAACTACTATTAAATGTTCATATCTTGAAAAGAATAAATATGTGCATTTTATAAATTAAGCCATCATTTTCTTATTTCTCACAGCCTTAAAAACATCAGGCTTTGATGACTAATGTCCAGCAATTGGCCTTTTGATATATTTAAAAAGTATATATCTGAAGCCTGGGTTGGTGGCTTATACCTATAATCCTAGCTATTAAGAAGGCTGAGATCTGAGAATCATGGTTTGAAGGACTCTTTTGTCCTATTAACTAGCAAAAAGCCGACCCAGAGTTCAAGCCCCAGAACCTGCACCAAAACAAAACCGGAAGTACCTATCTGGTGTTCATAGACTATAGTACAATTATTTATGTTCCATTAGATTATGCCTTCTGGAAGGGAATAATTTTATCTTTAGTGATCCGGTCATACCTGACGTTCTCTTGATTGGTAGCATCTTTTCTTATTATTGTTATTGTTATTATTATTATATGTGTGTATGTATTTGTGTGTGTGTGCGCACATGTGCCAGTACTGGGGCTTCTACACAGGGCCTTGTGCTCTTACTGAGGATTGCAGATGTTGAGCTCAGGTACCTGGTTTCAGTAGCACCTTTTAATAAAGGTAATACTATAGGTTGCATTAAACACATACACCTATACATTGGAATCCCAGTAGTCAGAGAGTTACCAGTGGGCACTATAGCTATTTGTATAAGTGGACTAGGAGGAGAGTTGACACCTACTGCCATATAGATAAGTGTTTAGTAGCTGATTGGAATTTACAGCCTGATTGTAGGCATCCAGGAAGCCACTTGATTTTGTAATCAAGCAGAATGAAATGAAGGAAAATGAGCTAGTAGTTAGTCATTGCATCTTGCTACCAGTATTGTTTGCAGAAGACAGTGCAGAGCAGGCATTAGCACTCTGAAAACAATCATCAAAGCCCTACAAGTACAAAGAGCAGACTACAAGTATATAGTATTTTTTAAAGTTAAAAAAATTACCTTTAAGTAGCTGTTCAGAGGAATTGCCATTTAACAAAGTAGTTTATGAATACAATGCATCTTGATCAATGTTCCCCTTTCAACATTCTCACCTGTGTCTTCCAACCTATCCTTGGTGTATAACATTTTGTGTGAACTTTTACTCAGCCATTAGATGATATGTGGAAAAAAATGTATGCTTTAATCTGGGCTCCTCTACCTAAAGCTACTGATTTTGTAGGATGTTTAGTCATTTTTTTGTGCCTTACTTTCCTCTTCCTCACATGTATATATAATATATAAAAACTCTAATTAGAATATTAATACATTATCTACATTAGATAATTAATATCAGTTACAACCTTTGTTCTTGAAATTTACAGAAGGAAACAATAAAAAGCAGACTTCTTAGAAAATAAGATTCCTTCATGATAAGAAGGTAGGTAAATTAAAGTAGGAACTTAGACTACATTTTTAATATAATCTGATCTTTCCATCTCTGTGTAGTGGCCTTGGACAATTGCTTTTCTTTCAGTAAACAATATTTCACAGGGCTGTTACCAGTACTGGGGTTTGAACTTACGGCCTTTGGCCTGCTCATCTTGCTTGCTCACTGGTGCTCTACCATTTGAGCCATGTATCAGCCCTGCTTTTTCTGGTTATTTTTGGAGATGGAGTATCACGTACTTTTCTTCTCAGGCAGACCTTATACCTCCATCCTCTGGATCTTGGCCTCCTGAGAAATTAAGATTACAGACATGAACCCTAGCATCTGGTTTTCCTTTCCTTCCCTTCCTTCCTCCCTCCCTCCCTCCCTCCTCTCCCCCTCCCTCCCTCAAATAAAATTGGATTCCAGAGCAGAGAATGGAGGTACAGGGTAAGGGTAATGGAGTCACAGGGTAAGGGTAATGGAGTCACAGAAGGTAGGACTGGAAGGCATGTTTTGAATGTGGAAGTAGAAGTAGAGCCATTTAGCTGAACATTTATTTGTTCATTTAACCAATATATATCATCTATGATACCCATGCAAAAGATCAATGGCATGGTGGTAAAAGAGACTGAGTCTTTTCTGTCTCCGTGAACTATATTCTAGAAGCCTATGAAGGTGGCCTCAGAAGCATGCTGGGTAATAAGGATGGGGGCGCCTTGTAAATCTGTGGCATGCACTTTGCAAGTGAAGTATTGTTCTCTTGCGCTCTCAGACATCCTCAAGTGACTCCTAAGATGGAAAGAGCAATGTTCTTTTCTAGAAAATAAGTGGCTGGCCCACAAGTCTATATTAGAAGTCATTCCTAGTAAGGTTTATCTAGTAGGTGATGCATATGGCCAGATAATTTTTGCTCCATTAAATCAAACATGTTATCATGTGAACTGAGCAAACATGCCATTAGACAGCAGGTATCAGCATGGCATATTGTCTGTTTATGCATCTTGCTGTACTATTCAAAATTTTTACATGTCAAAAAATGTGTAAATAAAATGTGTCCAGTGGCAGATAAAGACTTTTTTGAGACAATTTTATGATGATCTTAATAAATGCTGTTATGGCCTTACTTGTAACCCTTCAATATTCATGTGTTCAAGTCCTAACTGACCAGTACTTCAACATGAAATGGAATCATGGCCGATATAATTATATTAGTTAAGATGAAGTCACTAGGATGAGCGCTGGTGTAGTCTAACTGCTGTCTTTATATAAAGGAGGAATGTGGACACATACACATCCAGGGTAGATGGTGCAAACTGACCTAGGGAGAAGGCAGCCACCTGCAAGCCAAGGTGGAGCCTAGAATAGATCTTTTCCATATCACTTTCAGAAGGAGCAAAACTAGCTGATTTTGGACTTTGGGTCTACAGACTGTGGGATAATCTTGGTTGTTTAAACCTCCTGCTTGCAGTACTTAGTTATAGCTGCTGTAGCAAACTGAATGTTTCTTCTAAACAGTCCCAAACCTGAGGGTTGAGCAGGGAGGAAATCCAGCCACTCCTCAAACTGAACATCAGCTGATGCTTGCCCAAGACCACGCCTCCAGTGTCCCCTTCAGCAATGACCGTTGCCAAGGATTTGTTTTATTAGGATTGAGGCATCCAAGTAGCCCTTCTCCCTTTCCTCTTTCTCTCCCTAAGTTTTTTCTTGCCTTTTTTTTAAACCAAGCCTTGTTTCCATGGCTACATTGAAAACACAGCCAATATTTAAAGTACTTGTTGATTATTCAACTTCCTAAGGGCCAGCCCTGGGTAGTTCCTGTGCCCTTGAGTAAAATGAATAGATGAGATCTGAATCCATCTGGGCCTCTGGTGCCTACTTGCTGCAAGAGCCTTCCTGAGGCAGCTGCGAGGGGCTCTCAGTGACAGACACACATGTTTAGGACTTGCTTCTTAAGATTTTGGTCCCCCTTCTGCAGAAGTAAAGGGACTAAGAAAATGTATTTTTTGTATTACTAATCTCTCCTATTTTTCCTTTTCAGCCATTACTGGCTATTCTCTCATCATTGAAGATGTTAGATGTGGGAAAGTGGCCAATTTTTTCCCTTTGTTCTGAAGAAGAACTGCAGTTAATTCGTCAGGCTTGTGTCTTTGGCAGTGCTGGCAATGAGGCTTTATATACCACAATAAATGATGAGGTAACTTGAAGAAAAACATCCAGCCCCCCCATATGTTTAGTAATGGATTTGTTCAATTGAGGATCAATGCAGATTTTTGTTTGTATGTTTGTTTAAAGCATGGCAAGTTGATTTGTATTTATTCTCTATGAAGCAGTTTGCACAGGAAGACTGCGCTTATTTGTGGTCGTTCTTGGCTCATCACATATTGGCCAACTTGAACTGACAGTGGTTTTCTCACAGATTTTTGTGCTTGGCACAAACTGCAGTGGCTGTCTGGGTTTAGGTAACATCCAGAACACCATTGAACCTCGGAGACTGGATTCCTTAAGTGGCAAAAAGATTGCCTGCCTCAGCTATGGAAGTGGCCCACACATCATCCTGGCAACAACAGGTAACAGGAACTCCACAGAGAATTGTAGCCATTGCTTTATTGATTGAGGAACATGACGAGGACTGCCCTGGAATTGAGAGGAACGTTCTGATTGGGAAAGCATTGCTGGTTCTGTCCTATGAACTTGACCATGCATTAGAAAAGGTAAAATAACAATGTATTTCAAGATCTGACCAAGATAATGTAGCAGATGGAAGGTAGGAAGTGTTGGTATTTTAGATGTAGGAATACCTGCTGCATGTCCAGTGTTTCTCTTCTCTTTGTGAATGAAATTACTGTGTGAGAATCTTATACTTACTTTGGCTCCTGAGATGACTACATTTTGAACTTTAGATGTTTGATCCATGAATTGAGTGACTAAATGTGGATTCTGGCATTTTGAGATTGTTGAGCTAAATAGTGGCATGAAATTAAACATTCTTAAGGCTGTTTTATGAATTAGACTATACAATTAAAATTAAATTATAGAGTTAAATTAAATTAAATTAGAGTTAAAAGTTCCAGGGTTTTGGTGTTGCCAGTAATGGCAGGTGAGAATTTTCACTGAAAACAACTAAAGTTCTAGATCGTTTTGCTTTTATTTTATCTCATAAAGCACTGACAAAACAGAAAGGAATGGTTAGACCAAATTTAAAAAAAAGTATCAGGGGCTGGGAAGGTGGCTCAGTGGTAGAGTGCTTGCCTTGCATGCATGAGGCCCTGGGTTCCATTCCTCAGCACCACATAAGCAAAAAGAAAAAAAGCCGGAAGTGGCACTGTGGCTCAAGTGGTAGAGTGCTAGCCTTGAGCTGAAGAGCTGAAGGACAGTGCCCAAGCCCAGAATTCAGGCCCCACAACCTGGACCAAAAAAAAAAAAAAAAAAAGAAAAGGTATCAAATCCTAGTATATAGGAGAATTGGTTACTGTGTTGCTTTCAAGGTGCCTGTCTCTATCAGCTGGAGCCAAGCTGTGGTTGTATGTACCCAGGAGGTAAAGGAACACAAGTCAAGATCCTGCCTAATGGAATAGTAGGAAACTTCCCAAATAGGCTGAACAGGAAAAGGCTTCCTCTCTGGGAAAGGATTAGCTACTTCCTAAGAACGGAACAGGAAAACTTTTTTCTATGAGCAAAGCAGGGAAGAAAGAGGGAAATGAAATAAACCCCCAGCACTTGGATGATGAGACAGGAGAATCACTATTTTGAGACCATCCTGGAATTACCAAGTAAGATCCTGTCTTACCTCCCTCCAAAAAAAAATTTAAGAGAGAGAGAGAGAGAGAAACCTCTCAGAGTTTAGATCTCTGTATTAGTTTAGATCCATAGGTTACTTTAATTCATATTAGACTCAATGGTCCTAGAAACCTCAAATTTGAATTTATTAGCAATTCTGGACTAGAAGTGCCTTAAAGGTATTATAGAAATTAATGCAGATCATTTCTAGAAGAAGACTCTTCCACTAAAGACCTGGGGGAAATCATCACAAATATCTTTTCAGTGATTATAAACAACACATAATCCAAATAGTCAGGCATAGAAAAAAAAGACAAAATCACAAGTTTAGTTTACTAAAGATTTTTATTTATTTATTTTTGTCAGTCATGGAGCCTGAACTCGAGCTATTTAGCTCAAGATTAGCACTCTACCACTTGAACCACAGCACTACTTGAGGCTTTTTTCTGCTTTGTGGTGCTGAGGAATCGAACGCAGGGCCTCATGCATATCAGGAAAGCACTCTACCACTGAGTCACCTTCCCAGCCCATACTAAAGATTCTAATTGACTTTTCTTTGTGATACTACAATCACACAATACTTCATTCCATAAAACAGAATAAGCATTATGATAACCTGATTAGAAGAGGTTGGTTTTATAGATAGAGTAGGACTGAAGACGAGGAAACAGAGAAGAGAGCAGACTGATCTTTTCAGTTATTTTCCTTATAAGGATAAACCAGAGGGAACATCATTATCTGCTGACTGAAACTGGCATGTTAGGCAATTTGACTCTGTCTTCCTCTCTTGATTCTCAAACCAAATAAACAACTTAGTTTCTGCTTGGTAAGGTGGAAAATGACTACAAGGAATGACTATTTTACTTTGGTTTGTTAGGCCTACTCTAAACCAATGGCCTCCTGTACATTCTTTAAAAAAAAAAAAATGAGAACCAATAGAAGCAACAGACCCAAAGAACTGACTACTAAATATCAAACATTAGAATTTAATATAAATTAAACACTGACTACAAGGCATTTATAGTTGTTGTTTGAAAAATTTTTTATAGAGATCATAAAAGATTTAGAAAAGACCCAAGTAAACAGTGTAGGTATCAAAAAGAAAATTCACTGAACAAATTCTCTATCACAGGAGAAAATCAGTAAACTGGAAGATAGGTCAGAAGAAAGTAGAACATAATATAAAGAGGCAATATGGGAGAAATTGTAAGCAAAATGAGTACATATTGTCTGAGTCCATTTATTTAAAGTTCAAAAACAGGAAACAATTTATGCAAGATGCATATATGAGGGACTTTGTATTTTATTACTTAAGATTGGTACATAAATGTGTACTTTAATTATTTATAAATAGTAACTGTGTTATCATCTATGGAAGCCATACAATGTATGTGTTCAGATAATGAAACATTTTGAAGGTGGTTACTTTCTTTTATTTTCAGAAGGAGAAGTCTTTACCTGGGGTCACAATGCTTATAGCCAGTTGGGCAATGGAACAACGAATCATGGTTTAGTACCCTGTCATATTTCTACTAACTTGTCAAATAAGCAGGTGATTGAAGTTGCCTGTGGGTCTTACCATTCTTTGGTCCTAACTTCTGATGGAGAGGTAAGGACAGTTAACGTAATGTCCCTTTTTTTTTTTTTTCCTGTTGCATTCTATAGATTCCTTTATCAGTCCTGGAAATAGGACCATTAGATTAAAATAACCACTTTCCTCAAATTCAGTCATATTCTTGATAGCAACTCATAGTTGTGGGGTTTATATGATAAAGTCCACTTGATTATAGTAAGGAGTTTAATCACTGCAAAATTAATCTATCTTTCCTTCTATATTGCTATGATGAAGAGATTATTGAAGAAAAGGGAAATCCAGAAATATTGAAAATATTGCTGAGGCAAAGTAAATACTTTTGTGTAATTGATATTTAATAGTAATTATTATTGTTTGACTGGATAATAACAATAACCTCATGTTACAAACTAATGAGAGAATAAGTTACAGAAACTTTAATACCAGTGCTGTGAGAATGGCTAGCTCTGAAACACCTTAAGAAGAATGTGTCAGTATTTAGTGGAGAGACTATAAATGATATTCCACATATCAAACTTTGCTTTCAATAGGTGTTTGCCTGGGGTTATAATAACTCTGGGCAGGTAGGCTCTGGATCAACAGTGAATCAGCCCATCCCTCGAAGAGTCACTGGTTACTTGCAGAACAAAGTTGTGGTGAACATAGCGTGTGGACAGATGTGTTCAATGGCTGTTGCGGACACTGGAGAGGTAGGAAGGTCATTTTGTACTTTGGTTCATTTTTTTCTTCTTTTTTTTTTTTTTTTTTTTTTACCACATCTCTGTTGTATGAGCATGACATATTATATTTCTCAAACAAACATAAGCCTTGAGTTTCTCATCTCCCCCCTAGGTCTATGTCTGGGGGTACAGTGGGAACGGACAGCTGGGACTGGGAAGCACTGGTAACCAGCCAACCCCTTGTCGAGTGGCTGCACTGCAGGGCATTCATGTTCAGCGGGTAGGTCCAGCCTTGGTTTGTGTGTATGTTTTAAGGCCTTTAATGATGAAGATACCAATGTGCTTAAAAACATAATGTTCTATCAGGATGTAAAGTTGAGCTGTTGAATGTCTTTGTTGAAGTCAAAATTAAAGCTCTGTGTACCTGAATGAATGTTTGGAGACATTCTGTTTCTAGGTTACTCTTTTTTTTTTCATTAAAAAATTTATTGTAAAGGTAATGTCCAGGAAGGTTACAGTTACATAAGTCAGGTAGTGAGTATATTTCCTCCTTTATTCTCTCTCAGTAAACCCTCCTGACTTCCCATCCCCACCCCTGAAAGTTGTATAGTTCATTTCCAACATAGTGTCTGGTAGGTTTCATTGCTGAATTGTTTCATCCTTTGTTTTACCATTTCTGTGCTTCCCCTTTTCCTCCCCAAATCAGATAAACTTATATACAAGACAAAGGATTACAGAAATCTAAAACAGGGACAGACAGGAATAAAGAAAAAAAAAAGAATTGAAAACAATATAATAGAAAACCTCTTACTTCCATTTCTTGGAGTTCATTTTGATAAATGTCATTTTACATGACCTTAAGCACATAGCTATCGAGCCCTTGATATCCCTACCCAAGAATATCCTCCTTTATTCTCACTGTGTGAATGTTTAGACTGCTGTTTAATTAATCCTGTCCTGGTGTAATTATTTGTCTTTTACTATCCATTGAGTTAGTTGTAGATTTATAGGCACATTCTAGTTATTACCAATGAGAGAAATCATGTAAACTATGTTTCTTTGGGTCTGGCTTACTTTGCTTAGTATAATTTTTTTTCGATTTCCTTATGAATGGGGTGATGTCATTTTTTCTGATGGAAGCATAGAATTCCATTATGTATATATACCACATTTTCTTGATTTGTTCATCCACTGAGGGGAATTTGTGTTGATTCTATGTCTTAACTATGGTAAACAATGCTGCAATGAACATGGTCACACTGGTGGCTTTAGTGTAACCTGGTTTGTGGTCAATTGGATAGATGCCCAGAAGTGGAATTGCTGGTTCATGTTTAGTCTTTTGAGGAACCTCCGTACTGCTTTCCAGAGTGGTTGAACAAGTTTACATTCCCACCAGTAGTATAGTAGCATTCCTTTATAGCCACATCCCCACCAGCATCTGTTACTGTTGGTTTTCCTGATAATGGCCATTTTAACTGGGGTAAGGTGGAATCTCAATGTTGTTTTGATTTGCATTTCTTTTATGGCTAGAGATTTCGAACATCTCTTCATGTGTCTGTCTATTGGCCATTCTTATTTCTTCTTTGGATAAGTCTCTCTTTAGGTCTTTATTTAGCCCATTTATTAATTGGGTTGTTGTTTCTTTGAGGATTCACTTTTGGGAGATTTAATTTCTTAATGCTCTGAGTATATTTTAGATATGGGGCTCTTGTCTGATGTATGTATAGCTAGTAAAGATCTCCCATTCTGTGAGCTTTCTGTTTTATCTTTCTAGTGATGTCCTTTGCCATGCAGAAACTCTTCAGTTTGATGCAATGCCATTTATCTAGTCTTTCTTTGATTTGTTAATTTTGGATCTTAGGAAGTTTCCATCTGTACCTTAGTGTTTCCTCTATCCCTCCTTGTAATATTTTCAGAGTATCTGCTCTTACATTAAGGTCTTTGATTTATTTGGAATTGATTCTGGTGCAGGATGATATATAAGGATCTAACTTCAGCATTCTGCACGTGTATAGTCAATTTTGCTAGCACCATTTATTGAAGAGGCTGTCTTTCTTCCATCCTAGGTTTTTGGCTCCCTTATCAAATATTAGGTGGCTATAGGTATGGGCTCATTTCTGGGTCTTCTACTCCATTGGTCTCCAGACCTATTCTTGTGCTAGTACCAAGCTGTTTTTATTACTACAACTTTTTAATGGAGTTTGAAATTTGGTTTTGATATTTCTTTAGCACTGTTCTTCTTGCTAAGTATTGTTTTTGATATTTGGGGTCTTCTGTTATTCCATATGAATTTTTGGATTGCTTATTCTATATCATTGAAGAATGCTTTTCGGATTTTGATAGGTATTGCATTGGATTTGTAGATAGTTTTGGTCAGTATTGCCCTTTTCACAATGTTAATACTTCCAGTCCAGTATCATGGGAGGTCTTTTCACTTCTTTAAATCTGCTTTAATTTTCTTTTTTCCCTCCCTCCCTCCCTCCCTTCCTTCCTTCCTTCTCTCTCTCTCTCTCTCTCTCTCTCTCTCTCTCTCTCTCTCTCTCTCTCTCTCTCTCTCTCTTTCTTTCTCCGTCATGGGCCTTGAATTCTGGGCCTGGGCTCTGTCCCTCAGCTCTTTAGCTCAATTCTAGTGCTCTACCACTTGAGCCACAGCACCACTTCTGGTTTTCTGGTCGTTTATTGCAGATAAGAGTCTCACGGACTTTCCTACTCAGGATGGCTTTGAACCATGTTCCTCAGATCTTAGCCTACTGAGTAGCTAGGATTATAGGCATGAGCCACTAGCACCTGGCTTTGCTTTAATTTTCTTGTTCAGGTTTTTAAAGTTTTTTTCATAGAGATCCTTCACATCTTTGGTTAATTCCTGTTATTTTTTTTTTTTTTTGAGGCTATTACAAATGGAGTTGCTTTCCTGATTCTACTGTCTCTCTTCTCATTGCTTGCACATAAAAAAAGCTACTGATTTTTGTGGGTTATTTTATATCTAGGGACTCTTATTTGGGACTATCAATTGTGACAACCTTTCCTGAAGAATCTTTGGTAGTCTCTTGTATCAAGAGACTTAAAAAAATTCCCTCTGACCTATAATTCTACTCCTAGAGAATTGTCCTCAGGAACTCAAGAGAACATTTCTTACAGAATTAGGTAAGAGTCAAATTGAAGTCCATTAGTATGTACAATTAATATTCATTAATAATTACTATAAAATGATTCATAAAAAGCAATAGATATAGTATAATTTACTAATCAAATAGTATGTTAATGATAAGATAAGTTATGCCAACTCTGGATGATAGGATGTTTAGAAAGAATAATGAAAGAGGAGAGAGGGTACCTTGTGTGATGATAGAAAGAATGAAGATGGAAAGCTGAATAGACAATATCATTAAAAAATTTGTGGTGCATCTCTATACCTGTACATAAATAGGAAAATACCCCAAACCCCGATCTCTTTTTTTTTTTTTGGTCGGTCGTGGGGCTTAAACTCTGGGTCTGGGCGCTGTCCCTGGGCTCTTCAGCTGGCTGAAGAGCCACAGCACCACTTCCAGTTTTCTGGTTGTTTATTGGAGATAAGAGTCTCACAGAGTTTCCTGCCCGGGATGGTTTTGAACCGTGATCCTCAGATCTCAGCCTCCTGAGCAGCTAGAATCACAGGCGTGAGCCACCGGTGCCTGGCTTCAAACCCTGATCTTGAGAATACTTATATGTTTCTATTCGTCTCCATTATTTTATGTATTTACTTTAACTGTTAGAGAAAAAGAATGTCTCTCTTACATTCAGCTCCCAACTGTGAGTTTCCTGGAGCATAAGGAATGCCTCACGAGAGCCAGTGATCCAGGCTGAGAAGTCAGAAGGACTCACCCATGTCTTTCCTGAAGTTCCAGCCTCTCAGGGAGCCTGTGCCTATATGCAAGAGTATTGGTTAGCTTAATGTTTGTTTATGGGCAGGCTGCCTCCCCCTCTTGTTCCATTTTCATTCTTAACCTACTTTTTAGAAATAGTGAGATGTTTCCTTTTATTTACAATCTTGAGAGGGTTTGTTTTTTTGTCTCCACAGGTTGCCTGTGGCTACGCACACACATTAGTATTAACAGATGAAGGTCAAGTGTATGCTTGGGGTGCAAATTCTTATGGCCAGTTGGGCACTGGCAATAAAAGTAACCAGTCCTATCCTACCCCTGTCGTTGTGGAGAAGGACAGGTAATGTTTGCATTTTCAAACTTACCCCAGTGCTCTGTTAAGTTAAAGAAGACTCAAAAATCACAACAAAGGATTGTAGGAACTTTACTGCTAGCACTAGACTATTTGTCCAGAGTATTCCTTTTTTAAAAGTTGATTGGGAATGGTTGGGGAGGTTGTTGTATGTTAAATGTTTTCTTTTCACCTGTTCCTCTAATAGCTAACCTCAGTTATGTGAGCTGTTACGACTAAACCCACAATAGCCATTCCACATTCATATCACAAATTACTCTTTTTTCCTCTTTGGAGATTTTCATACTAAAAGGGAAGTTGACAACATTTGAAGTCTGTCTTTGGTACCTTGATGAGATATGAAGCCAGTCCTCAGCTTCCTATAACAGTCCTCACTTACTTGTAAAATTTGCCAGGTGCAGATGAAACATTATTTTGATACTTTAACTCTCAAGCTATCACTATGAGAAAGAGTAAAATGGTTAGGAAAAAAGTCCTTTCTGGTGTACAGGGTTATGTTAGGTAATTTACAAATATGGAAGTTGTTTCTAGATAATCCTAATATTTTTGAAAGCCTACTGGATTTCATAAGAATGACCATATTGCCTTTTCACTCATTCTTTTTTTCTTTTCTTTTTCTTAGCTTTTAATTTGTTCTCTCTCCCTCCTCCCTCCCTCCCTCCTTTCTTTCTCTTTCCCCTCTTCCTTCCCCTTTCCTTTCCTTCTTCTCTCTGTTTCTCCCTTTCTCCCCCCCCCCCTCTGTTTCTCCCTCCCTCCCTCTCTTCCTTTCTATGAGGGATTGAACCCAAGTCCTTGAGCTTTCTAGGCAAAAGTTCTGCCACTTGAGCCATGTCCCTATCCCTTCACTCATTTCAAGACACAGTAGTATGAAGTAAAAACATTTTATTTTTCTTTTAAACTAGCGTTGTAGTCATTGTAGAAACTAATACCACTGTTCTTATTTATATTTCACGTGTCATTTTTATTATATTTGATTTAAAACAAACATGAGAAACTGGGCACTAGTGGCTCTCATCTTTAATCCTAGCTACACAGGAAGCTAACATATGAGGATTGCACTTCAAGGTCAGTCCAGGCAAGAAAGTCTGTGAGACTCTTATCTTCAGTTAACCCCTAAAAAAGTTGGAAGTGGAGCTGGCTTAAGTGGCAAATTACCAGCCTTAAGCACAAATACTCAGTGACAGCTCCTAGGCCTTGAGTTCAAGCCCTGGGGCTAGCACAAAGTAATAAAAATAAAGATAAATTGATTAGCATTTGTACACCATATATTAGATTTTTTCTGTTGGAATATGTAACAGTTAAAGAGCCAAATTGTCATTTCTTAGCCACCTCAGTTTTCATTTGCCTATTGTGAACTTGGTGAACTGTATTGAGCTTTTATTGAATAGGTCCTAAAAAAAGGTGTTTTTTTTTTCCACCCAAAGTCTTAGAATTAGACCCTTAAAATCTTAAAATTGGAGATGGGGGACAGTGGAAGGATGAACTGGCTCAGGAATGCCTACAGAGTTGTGGTTTGCTTGTTTTGTAAAGGTATTCAGAACTACTTAGGAAGGACACACAAAACACACAGTCTTGAATGAACACACCACCAGTCCAGTTAGTGGGACAATTAGTAGTTAGCCTGATCAACAAAGTGTTGAAAAATCATATGAAGACAGCTTGGACATCAAAACAATGATTTACATGGCATACACATTCCTACTTTTTTTTTTCACATTCCTGCTTTTTATGGTGCATTTATACTTAACAACTTTAGTTCCTGCATCCCTGGCTTATAGTCTGATTTTACTACTCTACCCCCACCCTCACCGCCACCCCGGTGATTTGCTCATGTTGTCTATTGGTCCCTGGTATAGAACACAAGTCTAGGTCTTCTGACCAGTTCCTGGGGGACAGACAGTTTATGAGAGAACGAACAGAAACAGGGACTAACAATGACCTGAGTACCAAGTTGGGGACTTTGAGAGTTTCTGTTGCCTGTGTGTGTGTGTGTGTGTGTGCGCGCACAAACACACGCTTGGGGTACTGAACTTAGAGCTTCCTCAGGTGATCAACTTAAGATATGCCCCACCCTTTTTTTCTTTTTTCTGTTTTCTTTTCCTTTTCTTTCTTTCTTTTTTTTTTTTTGTTAGGTAGTATCTTGCTTTCTTCCCCATATAGTTCTTGAAACTGATTCCCAGGTGTTTGCCTCTAAGCAGCCAAGATTACAGGTTTGAGCCACTGGGTACCACACACTATGCCTTTCTGTCTTTTAAAACTGCAGTTGTTTTTAAATTGTAAAGATGGAGCCAGCTATGCATCTGTGCATTTGCTGTGTCTATATTAACATTATTTTGACAGAAAAAAAAATCATGGATGAATGAGAGATGTTTCTGACTGCCTTACTTTTATAGGCTTGCTTTGGGGTGGTAGTGTTTCTGAGCTTGCTCAGTGTCTGTTCGGCCTATCACAGGTGCTAGGATTTGTTCTGCATTCTCCACCCATTTTAGTGGCTGAACCTTGCACATAGGTTATGAGTTCTTCCTCAGGAACCTTCCTCTGACTCTTCCAGGTCCCCTATGGGAGTCTGGCTAGTGAGGAATACAATTGCACTTGAGGTGGGTCAAGAACAGGTCTTTAGTTCTTAGTTACCAGCTCCCCAAAGAGAAAAGGGAGACTTCATCTACATTGAATTGTTCCCACTTTTAGTGGGAATCATAAAGAGGAGGATTGTGGTCCACGCTAGCCTAGGCAAAAAGCAAGACCTTATCTAAAAGATAACTAGAGCAAAAAAGGACCCAAGTGACTTAGTACCTGCCCAACAAGCATGAAGCTCTGAGTTCATATTTCACTACTGACCCTGCCCTTTATGGCTGTTTGGTACACATTAATTTAAAAAATGACCCAAGGCACAGAGAAGGTTTTATGGCAGTTTGCTTGGGTTCCAAGCCCAGACCTGAAGATACCCACTAAACTCTCTCTACTCTTGTTCCTATGTAGCAGCTGCTGCGGTCAGCCCGGCCCACACCCCACCCCTGACTTCCCTTGTGGAGCGAGGTGTGCCAGGTAAATGTCTCAAGGCCGTGCCTTGGGCAGCCAGTGTCAGTATTCCCTCCTCACCTCCCTCCTCTGCTCTGCCTGCCCAAGTCCGGCCCAGATCACCAGCTGCTTTAGTGACTGTAGTCCTTCATAGATGAAGGACTAATGATAGACTAAGTGTCTAATGACAGACACTTCAGAAGGGAACACAGAGACTAAATTTTGTTGCTTTTCTCAGTTGGATTGTTTTGTACAGGGCACTCTTGTGTTCCAGTTAGTGGCATTTTTTTGTAGAATATTATCAAGAAAAAGGGAGCCAGATGTTTTTTTAACCCGGTCTCTGAGTGCACAGAAATAATTCAAATAAAAGTAACAGTCTGTGCTTTGTAGGTTATTATGAAAGGGCTCAGATAGGAAGAGAGCATGTGCAGCTCACCAGTGCTTAAGGAAAGATTGTTGGGATTGCCCAGCACCACACAGCTTTACCACGGACTGGTTAAGTATTCATGACCTTTTCTTTCTTTTATTTCTTGTGTAACTCTGTATGCTGAGCCCACAGCAGTACCAGGCCAGGCCAGTATTATTTGAGCCTCCCTCAGTACCATGAGGCTGGGCTTTTCCTAGATATATTCTCCTGGGGCCATCTTCGGGTCCTGTCCTTGGAAATGCAAGCTACCCTGATTCCTCCGTGGTGACATGGCTTGAATGAGATTGGCCTCTATTAGCTAGCCTCCCACTATCCTTTCTCTCCCTTTCAGACTATCTTTCTCATTGTTGCCAGAGGGATACTTCTCAGAACACCACTTTTCTCCCTTACTACCCCATTCACAAAGCTGTTTCCCGTTTGCCTACCACTTGAGATCAAGACAGAATTCATTGTTCTTCTAGCAGTTGCTGGGGTCAGCCTGGCCCACACCTGGCCCCTGGGTATAAGACAGCATAGTTCTTTGTAAGACATGGCTTGCTGCCCCTAGATGTACTCTGTTAGGAGCACTTGTAGTGTGTGCCTCTCTCCAGTCTCACTATGTCTGCCCTCTGCCTACATGGTGGCTCACTCACTTCTCAGCCTTACAGGTTCTTGGTCCATTTCTGACAAGTCCAAAGCCTCTGGGACCCAGTGAGCTCCCCAGGTCTCTTCCTTTTAGTACCTCAAGAAGTGTTTTTTTTTTTTTTTTAAATGCTCCACTCTGCTGGGTACCTCATTTCATTTCTTCTGTACCACAAACCCATGAGATCACCTTATCTTATCCCCTGCCTGTGCCTGCTTTCCCCTCCCTCTGAAAAGAGGATAAAACTGATTCTAAGATTGAAATTAATTAGCTTGAGCCCATGTCCTGTCTAGCTCAGACCATCCCAGAGGACTGGCGCTATTTCCTTCAGGTTTGCTTGTCAAGAAGTAGACAGGAGCAGGGGATGTAGTTACCTTTGAGTAGATAAGTTTCCTCTTCTTCCTTCTTCCCTTTGCTTTATTTGTTGATGAGTATGCTTATTGGGAAGCCAAATAGTATGGACCATTTTCCTTTGGGTCAAGGCTTCTTTGCAGAGTGGAAGTTGGAGCCAGTTGACTAACCCAGCCATGATCATGTCAGAAAAGGACTGTTTTAGAGAATTTGGTCGTTCAAAATACTGTACCTTCTTGGAGAGGCATCTGTCACTTGAAATGCTGAGCAATGAGAGTGCTAAGTTAAAAACTACCAGAGGCCCATTGATTCGGACCAAACCTCTGCACTCGGGCTCCCTATACTGGACTAAAAATCAAAATGGACTTTCTTATGTTAAATTTCCCATCGAAGAGCTGGAACTCAATTGTTTATCTGATTTTCTGAGAAATCAGGATTAGAGAGATAACAAAAGTTCTTAAGCAGACTCATTTTAACTCACATAAGAGTGACATTCCCTGTCCTTAGTCTTTAATGCAGAAAGGTAACCTGAGGTAGCCTGATGCCAGCTAGTCAGTCATTTCCTCACAGTTCAATCTCTGGGTTCCTGTTTTACAAGGACAGTGACTGTGTTTCCGGCTGCCTTCCATTAGCCCTTCTCTGCCTATGTAACCAATCACGGTTGCTCAGCCCATTGGAATGCTCCTTCCGTTTCATGGAAGGAAATGTTCTCTGATTCTAGAGTTGAAAATGAAGCCAATTAAGATCATTAAAGTAAATCATTGTAATTTTGTCCTTGACTGTATTAAGAACATTAAGAAAAATCTTATGTCACTTGTACACTACACACTGTGCTTGACACTTAGCATTTATTTGAACTCCCATGCCAATCCTGAAGTGTAATGAACTGAGGCTTCCAGACCTAAGAGTTCTCCCTTCTGCCTCTCAGTTTTAAGGCAGGGCTGGGATTCAAACCTGAATTCCAGGTTCTCCACTGTGGTACTTCATGGTCTCTTTCCCTCTAGTACTACTGGGTATTGAAGAGCTGAGAGCTGTCCTCTAATAAGTCAGTGAAATTGTTTGTGCTGGCCATGAAGACACTATGTGTCAAGCTTGTGAGGCGAGCCAACACCTCAGCCTCCAGGTTGTGTTGAACAATTTTCCTCCTATTGGGAAACATCTTGAGGAGGCAGGGGAGGGCATAGCCCCTCCCACTGCTGCCCTTGGCCAGTGAGGTGTTGCCCAACCCTCAGCTGCCCTAAGTTGTAGAATCTTCCCTGGTTAGCCAGTCAAAGCCTGTAAGTTGCATTTACTAAGGTACTGTATTATATGCTTAGAGATCTAGGAGGATAAGCCAGTGATCAGGCCTGATGAGATCTTGTAATCTGAGACCAAAAGGTGAACCTTATACACACATGAAAATAAATGAAGGCCAAACTGGAGTGGCATAGACGGAAAATGCTATAATTGCTTAGGTGAGCATCTCACTCAAGGCCTCACAAGACAGGTAAGGTTTGTAAGGCAGAGGAAAAAGGAAACATTGCTGTTCTGAACAAGCATGGTAGCCACGAATGTAAACTTCAAGGGGCCAGAACACATGCTATGTAACCAACGTGATTTGAGTGAAGGCAGCACTGAAGAGGAAGCCAAGTTCTGCACAGCCTTACTGTCAGCTCTCAGTCTTGGTGGGTGTGAGGTCTCAGGAGGATTGCTAGCTGCCAGTTTGGTGTGACTTGGGGCTAAGGAGAGAGACAATCTACGGCCTGAGCCCAGGGAGACTGTAGGTGTCATAGATAAGGACTGTGTCTGGCCAATGACCAGGCTGATAGAAACACTTAGAAAGAAGAGCATTGCTTGGGAACTTGCTGTTCTGGAGGAAGTGGCACATGAGAGAATTCAAAGGCCACTATGAAGTGCTGAACCCATCTCTGAGGTTCCTGGAAACTGCGAGCTTACTTAGGGTCAGAGAAAGAGTTACTGTCTTTCAAATTGAGTAGTAGCTTAGTTGTACAGAAAAGAAATTGTTTCTTGATCAATAGGACAATGTTTTCCATTAGGAAGTGTTCTCACAACAATGTCTCCTTCACTCAAGAACTTAAGTAGGAGGGTCTTCACTGAGTCAGCCCAGGAAACTACTGTCTGGCTATAGTTGACTTAGTCCTGGATTTCATCCTCAGCATCCCCAAAACAAAACCAAAACCAGAACAAAAAATGTACTGAATTTATGCAATCAGAGGGAGTTGGGGTGACTCTGCATACTCTCTTTAATCTCAAATTAGGTGAAATTTATCTTTTTGAGCTGAGGATTGAATCCAGGGCCATGAACTCTACCACTGAGTCACATCTCCAGCTCAAAATGGCAAAGTTATGACTAAAATATGTAATTGTTCACCCTAAACCATGATAGTCGATGTCTTTATTAACTACCAAGTAATGTTTTGTTTTTTTTTGTTGTTGTTGTTTTTGCCAGTCTTGGGGCTTGAACTCAGGGCTCCCTGAACTTCTTTTGCTCAAGTTTAACACTCTACCACTTGAGCCACAGTGCTACATCTGGCTTTTTCTGTTTATGTGAGTCTGAGGAATTGAACCGAGGGCTTCATGCAAGCTAGGCAAGCACTCTACCACTAAGCCACATTTCTAGCCCCCTAGTAATGTTTTAAGAGTGAAAAAAAGAACGAAATCATCCTTTTCTTTTTGATGTCCACTTGACTTGCTTGTACTTGAATTTCGGAATGGGATAGTGTGTATTTTTTATAGGCCTACTGGATTGCAGGAATAATAAACAGATCCTTAAAACAGATGAGTTATAAATGTCATTAAAATGTAGCTCCAGTGTTTGATGCCTGAAAATTTAGGAGGTGAGCTGCCAAGTCTTGTTTTGCTCCTTTTTTTTTTTCCTCTCTCTCTCTTCTTAGACCTGCTTCTCTCAAGTTAAGTTTAAGAGACAGTCTGGCTTTCCTGTTGCTTACTGTATTTCTGTGGTGTTTGCTTGTGAATTTAGGGTCATAGAGATTGCAGCCTGTCACTCCACTCACACGTCTGCGGCCAAGACCCAGGGTGGGCACGTGTACATGTGGGGCCAGTGCCGGGGCCAGTCCGTCATCCTCCCTCACCTCACCCACTTCTCCTGCACAGACGACGTGTTTGCGTGCTTCGCCACCCCGGCTGTCACTTGGCGCCTCCTCTCTGTGGGTGAGTTGGTCTCTGTCCATTGCCACATGGCCTAAAAACCAGGAAGAAAACCTAATGCTTTCATTTTGGTATCAGGATTTCCTTGGGGGCAGGGTTCAGATTCATTTCCTTCTAATGGGTTCCTGTGAAAGAGAAGTTGGTTACTTTTCTTAAAATCATCAGGAAACACCACTAACACTAAATTAGAAGTAATTTTATTTGTTTGCTTTTTTAGTTTAATGTACACACAGAGATACATTTTTTTGGCGGGTGGGGTGGGGTGGTGGTAGGGCTTGAACTCAGGGCCTGGGTAGTGTCCCTGAGCTCTTTTGCTCAAGGCTAGCACTCTACCATTTTTTGTCACAGCTCCACTTCCAGTTTCGGAGTGGTTAATTGGAGATAAGAGTCTCATGGGGACTTTTCTGGCTGGGCTGGCTTTGAACTGGGATCCTCAGATCTCAGCCTCCTAAGTAGCTAGGATTATAGGCGTGAGCCACTGGTGCCTGCCTACACATATTTTTTTAGCTAGGCTATTCATTCAACCATTTTATTATTTCATTCAAAATTAGTGAAGCAGATTGGGACTTACTTGGTGTTTTGGTAAGACTCATAAGCAAATAGGTGTGATTTTTTTTAATCTTTATGGATTGCAGAAATGTGAATCCATATTTCATGAGAAAGCATTGCTCAGTTGGTCAGTTATTTAGCAAATCAGCATTTTGTGAATGTTGGAAGAGCTAGGCCTCGTCGAGGTCTATAGGTGTGAGCCTGTGGACAGGGTCATGTAGCTGTGGCTGAGCCTAGAACCCTTGTGTTGCTTTCTTAGAACCTGATGACCACCTCACAGTTGCTGAGTCATTGAGGAGAGAATTTGACAACCCAGACACTGCAGACCTCAAGTTTCTGGTTGATGGAAAATACATTTATACACACAAAGTCCTTCTCAAAATTAGGTAAGGGATCATTTATTTTGAGAATTAACATCAGTCCATTCAACAGTTATTTCCTTGTCCAAGGGACTGCTGAACACTTCAGTAATTTTATTTATTTATTCATGTATTTATTCATATATTGGTTATGGGTCTTGAGCTCAGGGCCTGGGTGCTATTCCTGAGATTTTTTTTGCTCTTGACTGGTGCTTTACTACTTTGAGCCACAGCTCTATTTTGGTTTTCTGGTAGTTAATTGGAGATAAGAGTCTCATGGACTTTCGCGACTGGGCTGACTTCATGTTGCAATCCTAGATCTCAGCTTCCTGAGAAGCTAGGATTACAGGTGTGAGCCACTAGCACCCGGCTAGTAATTAATTTTTATTAATGCTTATACTAGCATAGAATTGAGAGAAGAGTTGTTGTGGCACTTCAATGTTTATGAAAAAGTGTTCTTTGCCTCTGGGAGCACAGTGCAACTATGGGAAGCAGGATTTGGGAAACAGGAAGTACTGCTGGTCACTGTGACGGTGCTGGGTGCATGGTGGGGAAACAGTGCTGTGGTCATTCCTCAGGGTCTAGAGAAGGTTCTGTCCACCTCGGCATTACAGAGTAGCCAGCTGCCAGTGGGTAAATGTGCTTTATGCTTGTCAAGAGTGTTGACCTAAGTTATCTTCCCTGCCAGGAGACTGAGCTCAGCCCATGGCAGCACGTGTTCAGTCAGAACAAGGTCTGGATGACGGCAGCATAGAGATGTTTACAATCACAGGTGTTGGTTTAATTTATGAACAATGAGTAGTATCCATTTCAGATGCGTGTTGGATGACTTTTGTGCACACCTGTGAGACTGTGGCCCCACCTCCAGACATCTAGACCTGGAAGAGTTCTGCCACCAAGATGAGCCTGTTGGCCCCAGCCTGGGCATCCCATGCTCTTTCTCTACCACAAATTACTTACATATTCTAGAGACTTATAGAAACTAAGTGATACCATATGCCTTCTTTTGTGCCCAGCTTTTTTCCCTCTTGGCATAATAATTTTGAAATTCATCATATTGTTGCATAATTGATATTTAAATTCTCTATATATTATTCACAGACTTGAAATGACCTTTCAGCCTCAAATTCCTCTTTCATAAGGTCAGGCTGTGGCTCATGAATTCACTCTCACCATCGTAGCACATAAGCCTTAATTGAGGCAGCAGGTGGACCACTTTTCTGTACAACATAGAAATAGCTCTGACACTTCCGGAGGCTGGAAGTCTGAGTTGTCAGAAGTATGATTTTTAAATGAGGCTGGGAGGGAGGATCTGCCCCATTCCCTTTTCTGGCTTCTAATAGTTTGTGACAATCTCTGGCATTTCTGTTCATGTGACAGTTTGCCTCAGATCATCCACAGTGTGTGGATTGTGTCCAGATTTCCTCTTTTTGTAAGGACACCAGTAATATTGGAGTAGGGCAAACTACAATGACCTATTTTAACTAACTACTTGGGAGGTTTGAGTTCAATACAAGAACTTTTAGGCAACACAGTTCACTGTATCTTGTGATACGGATCACAAGAAATACATTAGCTCATCTTTATCAACCTTCCTTATTTCAGTAGGGATGTTATGAGAAAGATGCCATCTTCAGCAGCACACATAAGAGGCAGCTTCCCTGACCACGCACAGCAATAGTAGTTTGCATTTGCAGCCTTGTTGAATAAATGATGAAAAACTTCAGGCCAGCAGAGAAAGTGAAGAGCCAAGGCAAGGATGTTAGCTTAGTCAGTTTTCTATCACTGTAACAAAATAGCTGAGACAATGAACCACTAACAATAGGCTTAGTAGTTACTTCTAGAGATTGAACCCACACATGCTAGGCATCTGCTATATGTCTAGCTAAAAAGACTTATTTGCCTCATAGTTTGGGGGTGCCAATAAGTGATCGACTGGCCTCATTGTTTTGGGCCTGTTGTATGGTAGCATATCATGGCAAGAACAATTATGCACAGAGAACAAAGAAGGAGAAATGGGATTGGGTCCTACAGTACTCCTCGAGAATATGTCCTTCATATCTACCCTACCTCTTAAAGGGTCTGCCATCTTCCAGTATGCCACCCTGAGACTAAGCATTTGCAGTCTCAAGGTCTATATTATGACAAAGAGGAAGGTGTGCAGCTTTAGAGAAAGAGTGTAATCCTCTGGAAAGCCTTTGGCTCTGGCCTGCAATCCTGATCAGACCCATTTTCTTTCTTTCTTCAGGTGTGAGCATTTTCGTTCTTCCTTGGAAGACAACGAGGATGATATTGTAGAAATGAGTGAATTTTCCTATCCTGTGTACCGAGCCTTCCTGGAGTACTTATATACAGACAGCATCAGCCTTCCTCCTGAGGAGGCAGTAGGTAACTGCCCAAGAATTTTACCAAGAAACTGGCAAAATGTTGACAGGTGGTTTCCATAGAGCCTAAAAGAAAATAACAGTGAGGGTAGTCAGAGGAAGTTCTTTTCTGTGTGTTGACTTCAAACTCTTTTTTATGGAGGGTGGGTAGGAGGGAACCCACAATCTCATGCAAGCTTTACCACTGAGGTCCATCCCATCCCCATGCTATGAACCTAAACTATGCCATTGTTGTTATTTCACAAAAAAGGTTTCCTGGGTAGAGAGAGGTCAGTGGAATATCAAACTATCACTGGAATATCACAGGTAGCAGGATGGAGGAACGAAAGAAGAGCCTTGGCTAGTGGACTAGAGCAGTTAGGCCATACCTGCTTGCACAGGAGACTGGGAAAGTGGGAATATCCAGATGTCCATGACATAGCCAAACATTCTATGATTTGGAGCAAGGGCAGAATATGGTGTGTGTGTGTGTGTGTGTGTGTGTGTGTGTGTGTGTGTGTGCACGCATGCATGAGTGTGTGTGTACATGTGTATAGGTGTATAGAGGGTAACAACTATCAGCTTTGCTATGGAAGAGATGTGATCTGTTTGTAAAAGGTCAGTAATTTTAATTGTTAAGGTGAGAAATGGTGGGCTCTGGGTTTTAGAGGATGTAGCAGTGGAGATGTTGAGAAGAGATCAGATTCTGGATATGTTTTGAAGATGAGGCTGGTGAGATTTACTGATGGAATGTCTTGTGGCAGGAGAAGGATTAACTTTGCTGAGGTATTTGGCTTGCATAGTTGGATTAGGGCAAGTGTTATCAGCCAAGATGAAGGAGGTATAGAGCAATTCAGTTTGCAGTCTGAAAGGTTAAAGAAGTAATTAACATCTCAGGGACATTTTTATTTTATTTGAATTTTTAAATAATTTTTTCCTTGCTTTTTGGTAGGCCCACCATAACAAGGGGAATAGTCCCAATAGCCATCTATATTGTCTATCTAAAAACTTACGGTAAACCTCAACTATCCATCCTGTACTAAAGGCAGCACTGTGGTTTGGGGTTGTGCTAGAATGCAGTGGTACAGGAAGGACAGACCTCTGGCCTCTAGATTGCAGCTACATCCTGCATAACAAGGACTGTGCAGGCCCTGCAGCCTGCATGTCCAAACTTAGCTCATCCCGATTCTGGGCCACATCTGGGGTTGCACACTGGTGGTGTAGTTGTCAGAGGGAGGAAACCTCAGGCCCTATGGGTTTCCACATATCCGAAGTGTGAGCTGCAAGGCCTGGGGTTCTTGTGACAAGAGGATACATGGAGGAGGGGCAGAGCCTGGGATCCAGGCAGGTTTCTCTTCAGGTGGACTGTATCAATTGAGTCTAGAATTTGGGGTTGCTGGTGTGAATTTCAGTGTTGGGGGGAACTGATTCCAAACAATTCATTAATTCACAGGTTTCAGAAAGATTCAGTGAGCCCTAGGTCTGCCTTAATTTTTTTCTATTAGCCATGTTATAATGAAGGAGGGTTTCTGATCAGATTCTACCACATGGACAAAACTTATTAGGAGCCAAATACAAGCACAATTAATAGCTTAACAATAATGAAATACCAGCTTCTTCTTTCAGGCACGCTGGAAAGCTCAACCCTCTGCATGAAAGGGGAACTTGAGGATTTGACAATATTCTAGTAAGCAAGAGCCAGGCAATCTATTGATCAGGTGGCAACCCAGGACTAACTGTAGACCTGGCATAGGTATCAGTCAAGAGTGTCTGGCCACTGGGTGCCAGGGCTGGAGCTCCACTCATTCAAGGGTAGAGGCCATATATCCTCAAGAGCACTTACTCATCAATAACTTTCTCTCTGCTAATTAAAACCTTCTAATAAAGATTTAGAGGGCAATATCTGAAAACCAATAGGATCTTCCAATGTTAGTTGACCATTGCTGATGAGGAGCTATCGTATTGTTCATTAGGATAGATGAACTCAGTCTCCATCAAACTATTTGAAACTGGTGACATGTATTACCTCTGGGCCCATCTGCATCTGCACATAGTATTTATTTATTTTTATTGTTATTGTTATTATAAAGGTGATGTTCAGAAAGGTATAGATGATATTTAAAACGGAGACTGGAGCTCACTTGCTGAAATAATCAAATAAGTATCTGAGTCTGAATGCTGTGGAAGTTGGGTACAATGGCCCAACCAGGGAATTTGGTAGTCCCCAATAAAGGAGAAGAAAAACATAAACAAGAGCAGAGGGTGATATGAAGTATCATCACACACATCCAATTCAATGTGAGCTTTGCATAAGAGGAAAACAGAGACTGAACCTTAGGTTTGGCCCTACAGAGGGACTTCATGAGTGGTGGGGGTAGGCTTTTGTTTGGACTGGCCTTTTGAGGACAGAATCAGAGATAAGAGCCAGCAGATGTAGACAGCCCTCTAGGAGTTTTACAATAGAGAGGAGTAGAGAGATGGGGCAGTTACAGGAGGCAGACATGCTCTCAATGAAAAAAGTTTCTCTTCTATTTCTTTGGTGCTGGGGATTCAACCCAGGACTCTGAGCATGTTAAGCACATGCACTACGCCATGGAGCCACATCCTCAGCCACTTTCCTTTTTAAAGGATGGACTCTAGCACAGCATGATCGCTGATGGGCCACATCTGGGAGGAGACAGTTACAATTCAGGGGGCTTGTTATTAACATAAGCATATGCATGTTCTTCCAGCCCTCCCCCCAGGAAATTATTAAAGCATCTTCACTTTGCTCCTGTTTTTCTTACAGCTTATTTGCTCAGTCCTGCCACCATCTTAGGGGAGCTGCACTCCCCAAGTGTAAATCAGGGGTAGTCTGTTTACACAGCACTCTACCAAGTGTCACACGGTTAAGTGAGTTTCAATCAGGATGCTTGACATGCCTCCCTAGCACATCTTAATAAGCACTTCTTCCCACCAGGATTGCTAGATTTGGCCACATTTTATAGAGAAAATCACTTGAAAAAACTCTGCCAACAAACTATCAAGCAAGGAATCTGTGAGGAGAATGCCATTGCTCTGCTCTCCACTGCTGTGAAATACGATGCCCAGGTGAGACAAAGCAGCCTTCCCTAGCTGACCTGGACACAACAGAAGTTCCCTAAACTAAAAGAAACTAGGAGATTAAAGATGCAACACGAAAGAAAACTAAACAATAAAAGTAGTAGAAATAAAGTGTCTATTAGGATGGTCATCAAAGGCAGAGACTCTGCAAAATTCAGTCAAAGAGACATATCTTTCAGTGCACTTTTGTATGCTATATGCAAACATTTCATTTCTAAACTTCAAGTCAAACTGTATGATTTTTAAGTGTATTTTGGGATAGTTAGCATATATCAGCAAAACACATTTTTATGTGTAATGACAAGCCACAGTGTCAGAAGTGTATGTGAATTTCCCATTTCTTCTCTGAGATTGGAATATATCCAGAGCTTGGAATATATCACACTGCCAATGTGACTTTTAGCAGCTTGCTTGTCTGTACTGAGTAGCTTTTCTTCCTGTAGTTTGTTTCTTTTCCTAAAGATAAATGTATTCGAGGTTCATGGGCCCATTGACATGACTGTCAGCATCCACAGCTTTTCTATTATACTGCTGTTTTGTTATCAGCATTTGCCATAGTTTATATGTATCTAAAGAAGAAAACAGGAGAGTGTGAAATGTGTTTATATGATTGCTAGGAAGTTACTTAGGGTTTAAAAAAATTAGCTTTAGCAACATAGAGAAGGAGCTTTAAAAATAGACTGGGCTGTCACATCTTGTGCTGGATCTGATGACTGAATAGCCCAGGTTCTGAGGCTTATTGGGGTTCATCAGGCTAATCTTAATTTTCCCCAGGAGGGAAAAATAACTACATCTGCTGGTATGAGAGTGTTGCTCATTGGTAGATTACATACCTATCATACACAAGGGCCTTAGTTCAATCCCTAGCAGTACAAAAAATAAATACTATAATTTTACATATTATATATATATATACATATATATGTATATATATATATATATATATATATATATATATACACATACAATTATAGCTTGAGATATACCTGATATTATTTTGATGTCTGGGATTGAACTCAGCACCCTGAAAATGCTCAGCTTACACAATACCACTGAGCTACCCCCTAGTTAAGATTACTGAAGGTATGTGTAGCATGGTAAAATCTATCCATTCTACTCTGTCGTCTTGAAAAGGAAAAGCAGCAGTGTCCTCTTATAAAAGGAAAGTATTTTCCTGGCATTACTTTTTTCTCTTTCTCTTTTTGGTGCCAGTCCTAGGGCTTGAACTCAGGGCCTGGGTGTTGTCCTTGAGCTTTTGTGCTTAAGGCTAATATTCTACCACTTGAACTACACCTCAACTTCTGGCTTTTTGATACTTAATTGACGATAAGAGCTCATGGGCTTTCCTATCAGGGCAGCTGGTTTATAACCTCAATTCTTATATCAGCCTCCTGAGTAGCTAGGGTTACAAATATGAGCCACTGGCGCGTGGCTCCAGCAATGCTATTTGTTATAGCTCCCACCTTTTCTTCTACAAAGTCTTTATAGGTAGAAAATTTAAAGGGCTTAAGGGAACAGAAATGGGGATGCAGTACTTTTAATACATATTGAACATGGAAAGAATAGTTACAAGTGCTATCATTCAAAACAGGTACTGAATAATTGAGCTTTCTTTGGAAAAAAGTCAGATTCTTTGCATTGGTTAAAGGAACTTGAACATTTCACTTTGTATTATTTGTGTTTTTACAGTCTTGAGTCCATACTATTTTATATACTTTAGCCCGTGCTACTATAGTTTTTGTAACTGTTCTTTAGGTACAGTATTGTTGCACCAGTATTTCCTTGTTTGAGCAATCTTGCCATGTTGCATTGCATTGGGATATATGAGTTTGTTACTGCTGTTTTTGTTGTTTCTAGGATCTGGAAGAATTCTGCTTCAGGTTTTGCATAAACCATCTGACTGTAGTAACACAGACTTCAGGTTTTGCAGAAATGGATCATGATCTCCTGAAGAACTTCATCAGCAAAGCTAGCAGAGTTGGAGCCTTTAAAAATTAATTCCCACCTACAAGAAGGGAGTTTTTGAGCATTTCCTTTCTTCCTGCAAATAAAAAAGAAAAGAAAAAGAAAAAAAAGTTCTTAATGGACAGCATTTATGATGAGCTACAACCAGATGAATTCTTGTGTCATCAGGATGGTAGTCTTCTCCATCTACCTAAATCTGAAGTTTACATAGAGAGCATCCAGTGCCCTGATCAGATGTGATTATACACAGGAAAAAAGGAAAATGTCTTATATATTTACCATTTCTTCTTTTGAGTCACTTAAGTTGGATACATTTGGTGAATTCGTACTTATGGTATCTTGGCCATATGTTCCATTATTCAGCTGCTTAAAGGGTAGCTAGACAAGGAATGCTGTCATTATCCTATTTCAGCCACCATACCATGCGTGGGGTATGGTAGCCACTCAGTTAATTATAAATCTGTGGAAGGCTAAATGAAGGAGTTATACAAAATAAATTCTAAAACAGTCTTAATTATTGAGGCTTATATTCTGGAGCATCATTCTGAGGAGTAGTGACTAATTTAGAGCAATAATTGGAATTCAAAAAGGCCTAAGGGCTAATTTTAATTTTCTGTTTACTCTGAGTCATTTATTTCTCACATGGGATTACTGAATATGAAAGTATTATCTGTGAATGAATGTTTCTTCTGGTCTCATCCACCTTACATAATTGCATAAAGTCCTTCATTTTTTTCTTTGTGTTAAAGGGGTTCCGCCTCTGTAAGTACAAATGATTTTTTTCTTATTCTTTTTTTTTTTTGGTCAGGTTGTGGGGCCTGAACTCTGGGCCTGGGCGCTGTCCCTCAGCTTTTCAGCTCAAGGCTAGTGCTCTACCACTTGAGCCACAGCACCACTTCTGGCTTTTTTTCTTTTTGCTTATGTGGTGCTGGGGAATCGAACCCAGGGCCTCATGCATGCAAGGCAAACGCTCTACCACTGAGCCATCTTCCCAGTCCCACAAATGATTTTTTTCTTATAGTGGATTTTTATATCACTATCAGTAAAAACCAGGTTTCTTAACCTGGCATTAATACAATTTTAGCATTAAGAATGAAAGAGATTTATAATTTTAGATCAAGTTACCCAATTGCAAATGTGAAACTGGATGTAGTGTCAGATTTTGTAATTTGTGTCTCACAGAAAGATGCTGTGTAAAGAAATCCATTTAGGAATTAGAAATCTTGTTTTAATGCCCAACTATTTGATAATAAAGTGCTTATTTGCAGTATTAGAACTCATGTGCTTTTTTAAGAAACAGCAAACATAAATTGTCAACTGCATCTCTCTCATCAATGTATGTTAAGTCTGTGTGTGTGTGTTTGCATGTTTGCACGTGCACGCACATGCCAGTCCTGGGGCTTGAACTCTGGGGCCTGGGCAAGGTCCCTGAACATTTGTGATCAAGGCTAGCACTCTACTTCCAGCTTTTTTGGTAGTTAATTGGAGATAAGAGTCCCACAGGCTTTCCTCCCTGGGCTGGCTTCAAACCATGATCCTCAAATCTCAGCTTTGTGAGTAGCTACAGTTGCAGGTGTAAGCCACCAGCACCTAACAAATCCATTGTTTTTTAAAAACAGCTGTTTAGCCGGGCATTGGTGGTTCATGCCTGTAATCCCAGAAGGCTGAGATCTGAGGGTCACGGTTCAAAGTTAGCCCGGGCAGGAAAGCCTGTGAGGCTCTTATCTCCAATAAACCACTCAGAAGACCAGAAGTGGCACTATGGCTCAAGTGGTAGAATGCTTGCCTTGAGCTGAAAAGCTGATGAATAGCGCCCAGCACAGAGGTCAAGCCCCCCCCCCCAAAAAAAGCAGCTGTTTAGATAAGGTCTCAGAGCAAAGCCTACACTAAAACATAACTTACTTATAAACAATCTAATTACTATCTATACTGTTGCCTTTACTCTTTATTAATGAGAACTCTATTAAAGATTTTTTTTTTCAGAGTTTGCAGCAGAACAGGAAAGAAAAGAGATTGTTCCTTTACCCCATCCCCATACATGCATGGTCTTCCCCATTATCAGCTTCCCTCTCCAGAGTGGTACACTTTATCTGTTGTGATCACTGTATGGCCATAGTTTACATTAAGATTCACGCAAGGTGTAAATTCAATGGGTCTGGGCTGTTGTATTCCTGCCAACAATGAAGAAGAGTTCCTGTTGTTCTACAGCCACACTGGCATTTGATGTTATCAGTGCTGCTGACTGAGCAGTCTTAATAGTATGTATGAGTATGTCATCATTTTAACCTCTGTGATGACATGACAGTGTCTTTTCATATGATTTTTTGATATTTTTGTATCTTCTTGATGTCTAGTTAGGTTTTCTGCCATTTAAAAAACTGAGCTGTTTTTCTGTTGTTAAATGTGAAGAGTTCTTTTTATATTTTGGGTAAATTTATCAGATATATCTTCTGCAATGATTTTCTCTCAGTCTGTGATTGGTCTCATTCTCTTGAGATTACTTTTGGGAAGTTTAGTTTTTGACAAATTGTCCTTTTTTTTTTTGTATGCAGTAGAGGCAAAGAACATGGGTAACTCTAGTTCAAAATCAGACTCTTGTGTCTGAAGGTGTGTGTGTGTGTGTGTGTGTGTGTGTGTGTGTGTGTGTGTGTGTGTGTGTGTGTGTGTGTGTGTGATGAGGCAAACCAGAGTCCATGACTGCTAGGCAAGAATTCTACCACTGAGCTAACATCCCCAGCCCTATTTTTTTTTTTTTTTTTTTTTTTTAGGTGCTGGTCCTAGGGCTTGAACTCAGGCTGGGCACTATCCTTGAGCTTTTTTGCACAAGCCAGCTGCTTTACTACTTGAGTCACATGACCACTTCTGGCTTTTAGTGGTTAATTGGAGATAAGTCTCATGGGCTCTTCTGCCTAGGCTAGCTTTGAACCATGATCCTCAGATCTGCCTCCTGAGTAGCTAGGATTATAGGCATGAGCCACAGGTACCATTTTTATTTTTATTTTGAGACAAAATCTTTTTTGTTGTTGTTGGTCATGGGGCTTGAACTCTGGGCCTACATGCTGTCTCTCAGCTCTTCAGCTCAAGGTGAGTGCTCTACCACTTGAGCCACAGTGCCACTTCCAGTTTTCTGGTGGTTAATTGGAAATAAGAGTCTCACGGACTTTCCTGCCTGGGCTGGCTTTGAATCACGATCCTCAGATATCAGCCTTCTGAGTAGCTAGGATTACAGGTGTGAGCCATGGTGCCCAGCAAGACAATGTCTTTTTAAGTTCGCCTAGGATCTGTGCCTCAGGATCTGGCACTGTATATTCTTATTTTCTTTAAAGAGCCACACACTTGTCTTCACTTTTTATTTTATCAAACAAAGAAACATTTCGACGTGGGAAGGACTAATAGCCATCATTTCTAGCCATTAAGACAACCATGATCTTCATTTATTTGATCTTTATTCTTCAACCTCTTATGCTAGCTTGAATAGACTTGGCCTTTACAGCTTCATGCATCTTCAGAAACATTAGGTTCCTTTTCCTGCCTATTTCCAATCAGATCTTCTTAAGTTCTCATGCCTTTTTATTTTATGAGTTTGTTCCATGTAAAAATTGAAACATTCAAAGGGGAATGAACTGCCCTGTACCAAACTCCACAGTGAGCACTCTTACCGTACAGGTTGTACCTGTCAATTTTTTATTTTTTGCCTAAGCTTTAAGTAGGGGGCACTGTTATCTTAATGCTTATCTGTATACAACATAATCTATACAGAATATAGCTTTGAGTATTCTAGTTGAGTATGTTTAAGAAGCTCCCTAAATTAGTTTTTTGTTTAACCAAGGAAAAGAAGTGGTTTAGCTCTTAAAACTCGTGGCTCCAAACAACAAGGAAGTACTAATTTTAGAGCAGCTTGAGAGATGACATGTGGTCTGGGTGTGGATACTTTATCTAAAAAAAAAAAACAAACCAGATTTTTCTTTCTAGTTTTCATAGGCTTGCTGTTGACACTTATATGGGAAAGCAACATATTTCCTTCCTTTATTTCCTTCTGACAGATGAGTGAGTGGAAAGCCTCAGAAAATCACTCTGCTTATTAGTGGTAGGTGGAGAGAAAGGGACATTTTGATAATGATATCATATCAGAAATGACTGATCTTGACTGGGTCTTTTCTTTTATACAAGCTCCTCTTAAGCTCTAAGCTCTTAAGTTTTTTTTCTCTTTCTTGCTCCCACGTCAAGAGTGCAATATACACAGGTGTATATTGCACACCTAATGTACACAGGTGCTAATCCCCACCTGTAGAAGTTTGTGAAGGTAGTTATTTGATTTTTTTTTTTTTTTTTTGCTTGCCTGGGCCTTGAACTCTGGGCCTAGGTGCTGTCCCTATGATCATTTTGCTCAAGGCTAGCATTTGGCCACTTGAGCCTGAAGTAGTGTTTCCGGCTTTTCTGTAATTAATTAAAGAATCTCTCACTTTCCTGCCTGGGCTGGCTTTGAACTGTGATCCTAAGATCTCAGCTTCCTGAGTAGTTTTCGATTATTCAGGCATGAGTCACTGGAGCCTGGCTTGATTCATTTTTAAAAGCAAAGTTAAAGCATATTAAATTGTGCTGTTTAGTTTACAGCTACTTTAATGTACTATCATCCAGACTGTAGGGTTGAATTATAAAGAGAAAGGGAACTAAATAATTTTTAAAGAAATGTTGCAGTAGCAGGGTTGGAACTCAGGGATTTGTAATTGTTAGGCAGGTACTGTACTGCTTGACTCATGCCTCCAGCCTCTTTGCTCCTGTTACAGGAGGGTGACAGGGTCTTGCTTTTTGTAAGGCTTTCCTGCTCCACAATCCTGTTTATGAAAGGTGTGCACCACTGTACCCAACTATTGGTTAAGAAAACTTTTGCCCAGGATGCCTGAAACTGGCAGTGGGATCCTCCTAATATTCTCCCTCCCCACCCCACACCGGCAGGAGGTAGGATTACAGGTGTGAGCTCCAGCTCTCAGGTGAACATTGGCATCTTACTATTATTTTTAATTCAGTCTTAAGCTGGGTACTGGTGGCTTATGCCTGTAATCTTAGCTAATTGGGAGGCTCAGATCTGAGGGCTGAAGTTTGAAGCCAGCCTGCACAGACAAATCCAATACGGTTATCTCTGACTAACCACCAAAGAGCAAGAAGTGGAGGTGTGGCTAAAGTGGTAGAGTACCAGCCTTGAGTAAAGTAACAAAGCAAGAGCATAAGGTTCTGAATTCAGGTCCGAGTACTGGCACATACACTCAAAAATTCAGTCTTTGTCAAAACATAGCAACATACATCCTACAGATTTTCTCGGTAACTTCATTTAACAATTGTAACATTTTCACTTTAGGAAGTAAATATTGGACTGTCTAATAAGAATGTCAATACTAATATTTAAGTATAGTCCCATGCAAAAAGATTTATAAACATGGATGAAGCCGGGCACCGGTGGCTCATGCCTGTAATCCTAGCTACTCAGGAAGCTGAGATCTGAGGATCGCAGTTCAAAGCCAGCCTGGGCAGGAAAGTCCGTGAGACTCTTATCTCCAATAAACCACTAGAAAACCAGAAGTGGCACTGTAGCTCAAGTGGTAGAGCGCTCTCGCCTTGAGCTGAATTGCTGAGGGATAGCGCCCAGGCCCAGAGTTCAAGTCCCACGACCGACCAAAAAACACAAAAAAAACAAAAAAAATAGATGGTTATCCCAACTTAAAAGTTTGTTTTAATCCTGTACACATTATCCATGCTATTCTCATATGTATAATTCAGCATCTTATTTCTATTTTGTAATATGTGAGGGCTACCATATAAAGAGAACAGGTTTGTTTTGGCTCACAGTTCTGTAGATTCCAGTCCAAGATCTCTCTGGGCCTCTGTGAGGGTGTTGTATCATGGTAGAGTTTACTGCGAAGCAAACTGCTTATGTCATGAACAAAGAAAAAGAAAAGGAGACCGGAAGGTGTGTGTGTGGGGGGGGAGGTGTCCTATGGGGCCTTTAAGGATATGTCCCCATGACTAAAGAACCTCCCAACAGGCCCTAACACTGGTTTCTCCACCTCACAGTGGTGTTACTCCGCACCAAGCTTCTACCAGGATGGGGTGGGGGGAGGGCACTTAAAGTTCAAATTATGACACCATGCTGTTTCTACTGAAGAAGGTATTTGTGGCAGAAGCTTAGTACAGTTTTTCTAGAGGTAACGTTTCAAGATGCCCTTTAAAAACTACTGAATCCAAAGGAAAAGTCTACTGACTCTTAACTCATACTGTATATACTATATTGGCCCCAAAACAAAGGAACATAAATATGCTTCTAAAGGCTAGGGTTCATGAAACTATCCACATAATAGAACTAGAAGGTAAAAAGAGTTACACCTTCATCCATTTGTGCCAAAATTTTTAATGAAAAATAAATGTATGATTTTGGATGTCTCCTTTATTATTTATAATCCTATAACATAATCCTTTAAGTACAATACAATCCTATATTATTATATGTAATAATGTCTCTATTATAAGTTATTATAACATTTAAATCATTGGGATGCTAAATAGATTACCATAAGTGATGAACTTTTTTGTAATTTAGACTACAAATGTTTGGTGATAGCATTAGGCTCTTTGGTTTTTCCTTTGCTGGGACTGGGGTATTAACTCAGAGCCTTGTACTTGCTTGGCCTACTTGGCTAATGCTCTATCACTGGAGCCATGCCTACAGCCCAGCTTTTTGTTAGGTATTGTGAAATGGCATCTTAAAACCTTTTTCTGGGCTGGCTTCAAATCAAGTTCCTCTAGACTTCAGTTAGGATTACAGGCAGGAGCCACCAGCACCTGGAAGCTCCTTGATTTTTACTTAATCTAAGTGATACATTTCATGTAAGATCATGAACAGGAGTACAGCCTATTGAGATGCAACTTTTCATCTTGTCCTCTTTGCCTTTCTCCCTTCAGTAGCAAACATTTCTGTTCCAGAAGGAACAGCTCTGTTTTGAGAAATTATGTAAATTCAAATCCATAGTGCTGAATACATTTCAGTGTTTGTTTTTTTATGTTATAAATGATGGTATGGGGTTGGAGGTGTGGAGGTAAAGACTTGCCCACCAAACCTAAGCCTGGAGTTCAAACTCCAGTACCACCACTAAATAAATAGTAAGACAGATGATATATAATATCCAGAAATCAAATTTGCTTCCATTTCTACAGAGAAATATGAATATTCCCAGTATGTGAGATCAAGACCATAGAAGGATGCATGCCTATTTAGACATCAACATAATTTGTGACAGCAGGGGTTGGAGGCATGGCTCAGGTTGTAGACACAAGCCAATGAGTGAAAGCAAGCATCAGATACCAAGTTCAAGAGGAAGGAGGGAAGAAGGGAGGTAGGAAGGAAGGAAGGAAGGAAGGAAGGAAGGAAGGAAGGAAAGAAGGAAGGAAGGAAGGCAGGCAGGCAGGCAGACAGGCAGGCAGGCAGGCAGATGTGGCACAAAGAAGCATTTGGTTTTTTGAATTCTAGATTTTCCTTTTCTTGTTTCTGGAGATTGAACCTCAGACCTCAGGCAAGCACTCTACTACTTGAGCCATGGCACTAGCCCAACTTTCTATATTTTATTTCTATATTTTAAAAATGAATAGATTAAGCAGTGGTCCAGACAAGAGTTAACCGAGGACTCCTTTTAAGTGTTAGGCTTTTTCACAGTGTTTAGTAAAAGGGTGAAAGAGTAGCATAGAAACCAGTACTTTTTGTTTGATCTTGATTTAAATCTCTAGAAGCTGGGAGCAGGAAGAATTTGACAATTTGATTGGCTATGAGAACTTTGACTTCTGAGGAGAGGTCAAGTCTAGCAAAATAAACTTGGGGATCATCCAAGTCCATCAAAGGCTGTGAGGGGATGAGACACTTGGAGACAGTTTACATACAGAAGAGAACATCACTTCACATAATTACAAAGACCACACACCAGACCATTAAGACTTAACGACTAATTTATTTTAAAATAGACAAACTATTGTAGAAAATAGTAACATAGCAATTTTAAATGTACAGTTTTAACCAGTACAAAGAAAAGGCAATAAAGCAGTATATGATAAGCCTGAAGAAACTTCAATGCATGATCTTGGAAATTCCTAAAATTCTGTCACTAATTCTAATGTCAGCTTAGTAGCAAACAACCCAGAAATATGGTAAGCCCTTGACCTAAAAATGAACTGATCTGTCTGTAAAATATTCATGCAAAACTTTAAATGAAGAAATAGGGTAAAGCTAATGTCATTGTTATCCAAGTAACTGAAATAGTGAGCTTGAAACTTAAGCACAAAATAAAATTGTTCTCTGACAAATAAGACCAGATTTCTTTTTAAAAAGAACTCTGAGTTTAGACAAAGTGATTTCCCTAAATGCTAATTGATACTATCTTAAATACCACCTATTTTAAATTATACCATCTCTAAATAAGTTAATCACACAAGATAGTTTAAATACACCTTTAGGTATGGGGGTAGGGAGAAAACGTCTCTTTTTCTAATACGGCTATTTTAATTGAAAATTTTGCACAAATCAGAAACATAATACCTAACTTAAAAAGACCTTTGAATACTTTCAACTTCAAACTAGAAATGTGGCTTTGAAATGTGCCAGTGTTAGACCATATTGACTTCAAAAGATACATGGAATGTATCATTCCAGAGAAAACACAAACCTTCCCAAATCTAGGATGGCAGACTCATTGTTGCAGTGATTTGTCCTTAATATCCAAGGGGGAAAAATTAAGGCTCCTACAGTTAACAGTCTGTTTGTGGAATAAAATTAGTTTATGTCATGATTTTTCAGGACCCAGAAAGCTTAGAAAGTGCACTTGAGACATACTATTATCAGGGTCCCCTGTGGCAAAGCTCTGGCTGGACACTACTTTTTCAAGTATTAGATGGGTATATATATATATATAAATTCAGTGATCTGAATGGTTTTTTAAAAGTTTCAAGAGTATTTTCAATAATCCTTTTTTAAAAAAAGAATAAGTTGGATGAAGAAAAGGGTAAGTTCTAATAAGTTCTGAGGTATGAAATCTGTTTCAGTAGTATGATAGTATTACGTTTAAACTCTGTGTTTTGCTTGTATTTAAAAAGCCAAAGTTTGTAATACAAGCACATGTCAAGTCAGATTCCAATACTAAAAGTCTAACATGTAGAAATTAGTAATTTTTTCCTAGTTTCTACTGTGTTTTACAGTTTATGATAATGTGGGTGGTAGGCAGTCAATTGCATTTGGAAGACAGGAGACATTTCCTAAAGGTGTTCATGTTAAATTAAAAAATATACATATAAATTAATAAAAACAAGAGCAAACATCACACATATGCTACAAGGGAAGGCAAAGTAGTCAGACGGGCATGGCCTGTTAGGACGCTACTCCAGAGCCAGCCTCATTACTCATAAAGCAGAGCCATTTTACTTTGGGAATGCAAAAATCTGAAGTACTTTTTAAATGGCATGGTTTACACAAGATTCTCAATCTTGTGTAATAAATCTTTATACCATTGACCACAACATCAAAAGTGGCTTAGGAATTACCACGCACAAATGTGACTTACATCTGCACCTTCTATTATCTACAAAGCTGGAGATGTTTCATGGGCTGTAAACAGAACCAGGGAGAGGGCCTGGAGAGATGGTGAAGCCAGAGGTGTATGCAGTGTCCACCAAGGCCCTGAGATCCTCACTTTTCTTCCTTGTTCAAGGTATCCATGCTCTCATTCATCTTCTGCTTTTGCATTCGTGTTCGAGTAGATGCTGAAATGAGGATGAAGAACTGTTAATAGTGTTGAGGGCACTGGGTTAGTTGGAAAGGGCTGCTATATAGGTTATATGCATATCATATTGATGAAGTTCAGAATGTTCCCCACAGTGGTCTCTAAGGTTATTTTGTGAAACAGGCTCTGGATATATAGCACAGGCTGTCAATCTTCCCTCCTCAGCATCCCTGGTGCTGGGATTACAGGTATACCACCATGCTCAGCTAAACTTTTAAAATCAAATCACTAGAGGCATGCCCCAAGTAATTGAGCACTTGCCTAGCAAATGCAAGACCACTGAAATACCTATTTTCTCTCAGTAAAACTTTTTCCAAACATGTGCCACCAGACTATTTGCCTGTCTCTCAGTCTGAATTGCTGTGCATACAAACTATAAAATATATACCTCAAATAAACAGTAAAAGGAGATAAAAATAAATAGTACTTCTTTCCTTTGATATACCAAAAGATGGTTCTGCACATTCCCAGATATGCCCCACTTTGAGGTCAAGTTTGGCATGAATTTGAGCAAACTAGAAGTATGGGCTAGCTGCTGGCTCTGCTGGAGTGAGTGGTGGTATTCTTTACAAAGCTACCAGGTGGCTTGTATATGGAGATCCCTTGCAGGTATTACAAAATTAAATTGGACAGGAACATCTTGAAACAAATTATTTATTTAAGTCCATAACTTTAGAGGTAGCAAAGAATTCTTTTTTTTTTTTGCCAGTCCTGGGACTTGAACTCAGGGCCTGGGCACTGTTCCTGAGCTTCTTTTGCTCAAGGGTAGCACTCTACCACTTGAGCCACAGTGCCACTTCTGCTTTTTTCTGTGTATGTGGTACTGAGGAATTGAACCCAGGGCTTCATGCATGCAAGGCAAGCATTCTACCACTAAGCCACATTCCCAGCCCAGCAAGAATTCTTTATTTGAAAACACACATACACATACACATGCACGCATGCACACTGGAGTTATGGCTCTAGCAGTAAAGGACTTGCCTAACAAGCAGAATACCCCAAGTGCAAACTCTGGTGCTACAAAAAACAAAGGGTGCGTTTGTGGTAGTATATACCTGTAATAAACATCACTTGGGAGGCTGAGAAAGGAAAATTTTGAGTTCAAAGCCAGCATGAACTATGAGACTTGGTCTCATAAGACAAAATAATAAGGGATAAAGCTTTCTGAGAAGGACCCCAAATTCAAGTTCCGGACTCTCAGTCCAGAAAAGAGAAAGGAAGGAAGTAAAGAAAACAGGAAGGAAGAAACACAAGAAATATTCATTTCTGGAAAAGAAAGGAAATAGTCAGGAGCTGCACCACGGCTCCTGTTCCACTTGGGCAATCTAGCACCATGTGATGATCTTTCCTGAACGCCAGAGGCAAGCGGACAGGTCTTCTGGAGAAAGCCTAACTTGGCCTTAGCAGTTAAAGCTCCCATTGCTTGTCTCCAGTACAAAGACTGCGAACTTCAGCCTGGCAAAGGAAAGTCAACATCTTAGCTCCTGTGTCACTAGGAACTGGACGGAGTGCAGCCACAAAATTCTTCTGAGGCAATAGACATGTTTTTAGAGCCTTCTATCCCTTTTTAAATGTATGTTTGTGAGCTCGAAAATGCTTCTCAATGTTTACAAGAGATAATTTTGATTAGAAGCTTCATATCCATTTTCATGTACTTGGGGAAAAGCTACAACTACCAAGATAACTAACAAATATACTAGTTGATGTAAAGCCTACAAAATGTAAATGCTTAGTATATTCAGTTGTTATTGTAACATATTAGCACACTTAGGAAAAAAGGTTCAAAATTCAAACAAAAGCATTATTTTAAATACTTCATATCTCAAGGTTAGTTTGTACAAATGAGTCCAAAGCCTATCCCTGGTATTACTCTCCCTGATATATTTTCTGATGCAGGAATGGCACTTACTAAATCTTTTTCTGCTTTCCAAGTCCCCCTGTTCTTTTTTTTAATTAATGGATGTGACAGCAGCTATACTCATGAATACACTTCTGAGACAAGCAGCAGTGGTCAGCAAACACTGACCTCTTTCCTGTAGTACTTCCTGTCTACTTATTTGGACTAATTTTTTAAAGTCTCAGAATAGCTTAAGAGAAGAGTTTCGTTTGTCTTAGGATTCCTTGAAATAGAACCTAGGAGCTTGTCCACTCTAGACAAGCAAGTATTTTACCACAGAGTGATACTCCTAGCCTAGCATTCTAAATCTGCCTCATTCTGAAACTTAGAAAATGGACTTGATGTTCTTTATCAAAATTTTGATGGCCAGGGGCTGGGAAGGTGGCTCAGTGGTAGAGCGCTTGCCTTGCATGCATGAGGCCCTGGGTTCGATTCCTTAGCACCATATAAGCAGAAAAAAGCCAGAAGTGGCACTGTGGCTCAAGTAGTAGAGCACTAGCCTTGAGCTGAAGAGCTGAGGGACAGCACCCAGGCCCAGAGTTCAGGCCCCATGATGGACAAAAAAAAAAACCCCAAAACCAACATTTCTGCAACTTAGGCAAATCCAACAATTGCAAAACTAAAAATTCAAGTGTGAGGAAGTTTAGACATGGTAGGTTTGTGAAGCCTTTCCCTGTACCTCACATTATGGAAGAGCTTCCAGGATGATCCTGTTGAGAGTGCTTCCTGAGCATGAGTCCCTTGGATGTGGTAGGCAATGTTTTACTTCTTAAGTCTTCTTGAATGAAAGGTCTTAGGGTGCTGATGACCTTCACTTTGTACTCACATTTAGTCCACAAATGTATGAGATACATATACACCTGATGATTTATATTGTAAATGTATTATAAGTCTGCTACTTGAAGGAATAATGTATGTAATCTGTTAATAAGGTGAGAAACTTCTTTGCAATAAAAATAATTTCTTTTGTAGTGCTCTGGTGGCTCTCATCTATAATCCTAGCTATTCAGGAGGCTGAGATGAGGATGGCAGTTCAAAGCCAGCCTTGACAGGAAAGTCCATGAGACTCTGATCTCCAATTAACCACCAGAAAATCGATGTTGCGCTGTGGCTCAAGGGTGGTGTGCTAGGCTTGAGCTGAAGAACTCAGGGACAGCGCCCAGGCCGAGTTCAAACCCTACAACCGACAAAATTTTTTTTTCTTTTATAAAGGAAAATGATAAGTACTTACTCATTTCTGCCAGTTTCTGTTGAAATTTGGACTCCCCTGGGAGATGTTTACTGCAGATTAAAAAGGCAAAATATTTCATATTAAAGTATAAACAGAAAGCTAAAAATGAATAATTATGGTATATTCAATATCATTTATCCTATTGTTTTAGTAAGAAATTGTTAGTCTCCAAAGTTTACAAGCCATCTAGAAATGTCACACATTTAAATTTGCTTCATAAATGTATTATAAAACCCAGGAGTTAACATTTTTCAAGAGTAGGACTTTGTAAATCTAATATTAAAACTAACAAAATTTTTATCAATAGTTTAAAAAATGATGAGTTTTCTTTTTGTGTGTGTGGTTTACAGAGTAAACCTACTCAATATGCCATCAACTCGTCTCTTATGTGAACTATACTGTGAAATTGACACTGAGAAGATTAACAAGGTGTCCATTTCATAAGTCTGAATTCATTTTCACATGATTTTACACACCATTGTCTACTAAAACAGTTTTAAAAAAACATATCTTAGTTTTCAAAGGCATGACTATAAACTGGCAGACAGCAAATTAGTTCCTTTGTCTTTACTTACCACAAAATAAAGAATGTAGGTCAAAGAAAGCATAATCAATTACTCATATAGAACAGTATGTTTGTATAAATCTGAAGCTTTATGAATGGATGGGTTCAACCTGATCTACTGAAGAGATTATTTAATGAATAGACTATAAGGAAATTAGATAGATTTTTTTTTTTTTGTCAGTAATGGGTCTTGAACTCAGGGCCTGCACTGTCCCTGAGCTTTTTTGCTCAAGGCTAGTGATCTACCACTTTGAGCTGCAGTGCCACTTCTGGTTTTCTTATGGTTAATTGGAGATAAGAGTCTCATCCATTTTCCTGCCAGGGTTGGCCACAAACCGTGATCCTCAGATCTCAGCCTCCTGAGTGGCTAGGATTATAGGTGTGAGCCATGAGTTCCCAGCTGGATTCAGTGTTTTAAACTTTAATCATTAATAATGTAAGTAGCACTATTCACGCTACTTAAAAATTTAAAAACCTGTTTCTGAACTCCAAGGAGGTGGCATATATATACCACTGTGCCACCTGTCCTTAGGGTTACGTCATTATATATTCCAAAAAAAACACTTTAGCTTTCAGAAACAGTCACAAATATTTAAAGAGTGGTTGTATAAAGCACATAGGGGATATGTGTGGGAAAGTGAGTGATAATCCTGAATCTCAACAGTGATGCTGGAGGGTGAAGGTCCCTCCTACCTCTGAGAGCTATAAAACCTTGTGTGTATAGGTAAGACGATGACAAGAAATCCCTTTGAAACAAAAATATTAAATAGAAAACTCATTCACTGTGGTTAACAACTAATGTCGTCAGTATGGGTAGATGGTGTATGATTTGTATTGTGCTCTTACATGGGCTGCTGACATTATGTTCTATTTTGAGCCATTGTCACAAACAGGGACCATTGTCATGACAAGGTCTGGAGGACATTAGAAGCTGTACTGGAACTCTGGCTCTCCAGAGGTCAGTTCAGTTCAGCTGCCGGGAAGCATTCCAAGACACTTCCTACCTTCCATCTGCTTCATCTGACCCTTCAATGTCAAAGCGCAGTTTTTTCAGTGGTTTAGGAGGGTTACTTCCTTCAGCACTTCTTTTGAGTACTCGGTCGCTGTTACATACCATCTGATTTATTTTGTGGAACTTCTCAGAAGTCTGCAAATTACAGAGTTCTTGATGTCAAATATATGCCAGCATTTTGAAGTTAATGACTATAAATTACAGTTTGTGTCAAAAATTAAACAGAAATAACTTTAAAAATTCCAACCCCATAAAATATTTTAAAAACTTCAAAATCATAATAACTATACCAATTCTGTTCGCATTAAATATCCACTCTTCCTGTCATTTTCCCAAGGCTGCTACTCCTCCAACACTCTGATATCCTATCTCCTCGTGGCTAGAACTCACTCCACAATAAATGGGTTTCTCCACAAAAGTAGTAGAGCCAAGTCAGTTTTCTGGAACCTTATTTTTGACAGAACCTTTTTTAGAATGCTACATAATAGGAAGGAAAATCATAAGAATCTGGTAAGAGGTGATGTGCCCAATGGATAGTCATTTTTTATTTACTTCATGAGTTTTATGTTGAAAAGCCATACAGTTTATGTACCATAACTACAATGGTATAGTATTTGTTGAAAATCTCCTGATTCATAAAGGTTTTTAATGAAAAACTTTAAACATTTCTGAATTTCAGTTGAGGCAATATTTTTTGAAATAACTTCGGATATCCTCCTAGGGAGAATACTGTCATAGCAAATAGCAAAAAAGCTGGTAAGAAGTACAAAGTGGGCATACCATGCATTTTATTCAATGGGTACATACATGGAAAATTTCTATTTCTTAGCTATTTGTTTAGAACCAGAGAGGTGACTCAACCATGTATATTTACATGTTTATTTGAACTAAAGAAATAAAACCATGCTTTCTGATAGAAATTAAATATGACTTGACTCATTGATAACAGGATTGGCTTTGTCAGTTGTGATTTATTTTTTTAAAAAATCAAATACAAAACAAGTTTTGATGGAAAATATATTTAGAGCACATATTCAATAAGACAAAGTTAAATTGTTTGCCCTTATTAAGATTATTTTAGTTAGCCTGATTAAAGATATGGAAGTATAGATGTTTTCTCATTGTTTGAGAGGTTATGGCAAATAAAAACATTTGAAGGCCTCTGTTTTATGCTTGTCCAGCTTCAAATCTTCTTGCATAGCTCCACATTTCCTTTGTGATGTCTGACAGCTATGGTCCATCTTCAAATACACATCAGAGTGCTAAGCATTTGAAATGTGTAGTCTGACAGTTAGTAATCGAGCATACAAGCTTTACTCTCCAGTTACTTCATTTAGGGCAGTGTAGTTCACAGTCTCTCAAATAGCTCCTGGTGATCTCCACCTCCTAGTACTCATAGCTTATGTGATCTTTTCCCACTGAGCTTAGTAGAGCTTTAACACTATATTCCTCCTAACCCAAGTAACTTGGCAAAAGTGATAGAATGTCATTTCTAGTATGTGCTCACGGAAGACTGTAAATTCTATCCTTCTTTGGAAAGCTTACTATAGGAACAACAAGCAGTATTATGGACAGGCTGAGTGGTAAGAAACATATGACTTCAGCTGAGAGCCTTTAAGGATCATCCCACAATTATGAGGATCTTCCAGTTGAACCTAGAGAACAACTGGTGGACATCTTGATCATAGCCTTGTAAGAAATCCTGGACCCAGTGAAGCTAGGCTCAAGTTTCTGACTCATAGAAAGAAACCAAGATAAATAACTAATTTGGGAAGTAATTTATTTTGCAGCAATAAGTAATCCAAGCAGTGTTCTCATAAGCCTATGAGCTCTCTAGAGGAGTGGTGGTACAACATACACGGAATACAGGTCTACCAAATTAGTGATATGCTGCTAGTGATGCTAATGAAAAGCTAACCAAAGTAGGGGTTTTCAGCCTAAAGCAACTGTTTCAAAGCTATGCTTGCCCTTGGATCTTTTAAAACAAAGACCATCATATCAAGTTCTGCCTCTTTCACTGTGGCAGGGTCTCATGTAACTAATTCTTAATTTACCAGAGGAAGATATCCTAGATGTGAAAGGAAGGAAAAGTAAAAGGAGGAGGGAAGAGGAAGGAGACCACTAGTTAGAGGCAATCTGGTGCTATTTGGATATGATGGTTACTACATAATTTACAGTATCACAATTCAAATCAGTCAAACTGTTTTGGAAATGTTCTTATGAGATTATATACATATACATGTGGTTCACAGAAATATTTGGTCTTTGTCCCCTGTTCGTGGCACTGACCACAGAAAGCCCTTGGAATTTCCTCAGTAATAAGGATGATAGAACCATCTTTTGATCTAATGAAGAGATACTTGCTGAACCCCTAGTTTTATGATAGAGACTGGCTTTGATTAGAAGCTAGCAAACTCAGCCATACTTTCTAACCTCCAGGGTGGGAGAGGACCTGGAGTCTGAGTCACTCAGTCATGTTAAAATCATGAACTTCTGGGAGAGCTTCAGACTTGGCAACTCTTCTGGGACAGAAGTTGCTGTGTCTTTGTAATACACTGATGATGATAAGTAAAGCATTTTCCAGAGTTTTGTGAGCCAGACTAACAAATAATTCAATCTGAAAGGTGAAGGTCCTTGAGAAATTCCTCAACCTTTAGCCATGTCGAACCGAAGTGTGGTATTACCTGAAGCCTAACACTTGTGACTTGGTGTCTACAGCAAGAGCAGTCTTGTGAAGCTCTTGAATTTGTAGAGTTCTTATGATAACTGGATAATCAGCATCAAAACTGAATTAAATGGTAGGACATTATTTGTGTTCTGAGGGTTACAGAGTACACATAATTTGGTGCCAAGACTGTTTTGAGTAAAAATAGTTCACATATATGCATATGTATATACATGAATGTATACATTTATATAATCTCAGGAATGTTTGAAAGTTCATCAACTGTATCATTTAAAATTAAACTTGATTTTAAAATAAATCTTAGATACTGTCCTTTTTTGTGGGGGGGGGGAGAGGGAGGTGTAGGTTCTAGGGCTTGAACTCAGGGCCTGGACTCTATATCTGAGTTTTTTTTGCTCAAGGCTAATGCTCTACCACTTGAGCCACAACTCTACTTCTACCTTGTTGGTTGTTGAGTGGAGATAAGTCTCACAGACTTTCCTGCCTAGGCTGGCTTTAAACCATAATCCTCAAATCTTAGCCTCCTGAGTAGCTGGGATTACAAGCGTGAGCTACCAGTGCCCAGCAGATGCTTTCTAAATTCTATTTAAAATGCCTAAATGAGGTGTTTGAATAACAATATTTATAAATTCTTTTTTTTTTTTGGATCCGGTTGTGGGGTCTGATCTCTGGGTCTGGGAGCTTGTCTCTCAGCTCTTCAGCTCAAGGCTAGTGCTCTACCACTTGAGCCACATCGCCACTTCCGGCGTTTTTTCTTTTTGCTTATAGGGTGCTGGGGAATCGAACCCAGGGCCTCATGCATGCAAGGCAAGCGCTGTACCACTGAGCCACCTTCCCAGCCCTAACATTTATAAATTCAAGTAACAGAATCTCAAATTGCTTTTTTTTTTTTTCGCCAATCCTGGGGCTTGAACTCAGGGCCTGGGCACTGTCCCTGAGCTACTTTTTCTCAAGGCTAGCACTTTAGCTCTTGAGCTACAGTGTCACTTCTGGCTTTTTCTATTTATGTGGTACTGAGGAATCGAACCCAGGGCTTCATGCATGCTAGGCAAGCCACGTTCCCAGCCCTTGAATTACTTATATAGCTGTACCATATATAGTAGTATCAACACATAGGTATTCATCAAATAAGGGCTAACAGCAGCCAATAAAAGCAATTGTACAATACTGTCAATTTTTTACTTAATATTCTGAATCATATATACTTCATAGAAAGAAAATACTTACCCCAAATGATTCACCAATTGATACTAAAATTCTGTCAAGTTAAGAGGAAATACAAATTAGTGAAGAAAATCATATACAGATTTTACAGAGTACAGAGATGAACAGAGACACATCATTCTGTACTATCAGAAACACTGTATCAGAATGTTCTCTACCTAGAACCATTGATAAATTATCTTAACTAGGGAGTTATTCTAATAATGCTGATCAAAAGCTCAGCTGGTCATTTAAGATTTTTCTTTTAAAAAATGTGGTGCTGGGGAATCATATTGAGGGTCTCAACATATTAAGTTTGCACTCTATCACTGAGCTGCAATCCCAGCCTGCTTAGATTTTCAAACCAAGAACTATAGGTCTTCAAGAACATATCCTGCCATTGCCCACATTTACAAAGGGTAAAAAAGTTTCATGTGTATTCATAAATCAACAGGTAAATTACCAAACTTAAAAAAAGATTTTCATTTGCAGGTCTCCTCACAGTCTAGATCAGGCAGCAGTGGGAGGAGGGAATTTAAGTTCCATTTGGGCCAAACAGTGTTCCATAACAATTAGACTTCTAATTACTATCTATATTAATACATGTTGTTTATAATATATTCTAGAATCAGAAATCCCTACTAGTCTATTTGCCTTTTAACCATATAATGTTCTTGATAATAAGGCTGAAGAAAAGCATTGATATGGTTCAACAACAGCTTTAAAATATGCACATGGAACTAAAGAATATATATTTTATTGTCCTCTATGTCCTTGATAAATGACTATCATGGCAGTTATAATATTTGATTAGCTAGAATACTGAAATATGCTGAGTAAACAGAGTAGTTAACATGATCTCTTAATGCCTAAATAATGATTTATCAGTTTAGGATATCAGTATGTGACTTTTTTTGCTAGAGATTACCAACATAAAAGTGATTTCATTATTAGAAAATAGCTAACATTATCAACATAATATATATTATCATACTTTAAAAAGAATGATAGAGGCTAGGCGCCAGTGGCTCACACCTATAATCCTAACTACTGAGGAGGCTGAGATCTGAGGACTGCGGTTCAAAGCCAGCCTGGGCAGAAAAGTCCATGAGACTCTTATCTCCAATTAACCACTAGAAAACCAGAAGTGGCACTGTGGCTCAAGCAGTAGAGCACTTGCCTTGAGCTGAAGAGCGCAGGGATAGTGCCCAAGCCCAGAGTTCAAGCCCCACCATCAAAAAAAAAAAAAAAAGAATGATAGACTATATTTTCATGTAACATGAGACTGTATAAATTTAGTTAATAGACATGATGTGACTCTTAACAGCTTACTATGTGAGTTATAGATGTCAGAATACAGACATTCATCAATAAGGACTCCAAAAAAGTAAAGGAGGCTCGAGGGTCACAAAGAACACTTACATCGTATTTTCAACTATTTTTCATTTAACATTTTTCTGTAGTTTGAGATTTTTCTTTTAAGTATGTATTACTAATGTAATTAAACATACTACACAGATATATCCTAAAAGGTTAAATATACTCCCCTCTTGTTTTTCTCACCCAGTACATATAACTATATGAGCTGACAATTTCTGAGCTGAGATATTAACTATCTTAGCTAATCTGCCTCTTACTTCATGCAAATAAAGCCATTTCAAATAGCCCATGATAACACATAATTAGTCAATTGAAGGGCTTCAAAGCCAGAAAAGATAATATAATGACTTGTGGTTGTACCACCTTTCATCTAGGAATTTAAAACAGCTTTTCACACTCATTCCCCTGTTCCACAGTGCCTTCTGAAGCAGATATAAAGATATGCCCACGGTAAGGTAAGGAGGCAGAATTAGGGACAGACCTCTAAAGACTTAATTGATAATAACAAACATTTAGTAATTCATCTCTACTTTTTAACAAGCAAAATGAATGAAATCTACAAAGAGTTTACAGAAAATTTAAAAAAAAACTATAGAATAAAGTTTCTTAAGCTAAAGCAAGCTACTTTGTTGGCTACTTTCAAAAATATGAAAGTGGGCTGAGCGCCAGTGGCTCACGCCTGTAATCCTAGGTAGTCAGGAGGATGAGATCTGAGGATCGCAATTCAAAGCCAGCCTGGGCAGGAAAGTCCATATGACTACCATCTCCAATAAAACCCACCAGAAAACCGGAAGTGGTGCTGTGGCTCAAGTGGTAGAGTGCAGAGCTGAGGGATAGCATCCAAGCCCAGAGTTCAAATGCCATGACCAACAACAACAACAAATTGTTTCAAAAGTGCAGTGTCTATTTGCCTCTGATCATATAAAATGATATTTATCGAAATGAGGGTCTGGGAAAGTGGCTCAGTGGTAGAGTGCATGCATGAGGCCCTGGGTTCGATTCTTCAGCACTACATAAGCAGAAAAAGCCCAAAGTGGTGCTGTGGCTCAAGTGGTAGAGTGCTAGCTTTGAGCTGAAGAGCTGAGGGACAGCATCCAGGTCCAGAGTTCAGGCCCCACAACTAGGAAGGAAGGAAGGAAGGAAGGAAGGAAGGAAGGAAGGAAGGAAGGAAGGAAGGAAGGAAGGAAGGAAGGAAGGAAGGAAGAAAAACTTATCGACAGGAAATAGAAACAAGAGTTTTTTACTTTGTTGCTATCTTTTTGTCTTATTTGTTTATCTGTCTTTAGGGGTAAAGGGGTACAGAAATGGAGGGACAAAGGATGAACAAAAGCAGCAGAAGCACTCACTAGAATTATGATGAAAATGAACTGTGTAACTTGTGGGTGGGTATGGGAAGGAAAAACTGGGAGAGAGCAAAGTAAGGGGTGACATTGTCCAAAAAAGAAATGTACCCATTACCTGACTTATGAAACTGTAATCCTTTTGTATACCACCTTTATAATAACAATTTAAAGATAAAAATTTTAAAAAATTAAGTGTTTTTAAAAGTAAAAACAAATTGGGAACGTGAAGGTGTGGCTCAAGTGGTAGAGCCCTAGCCTGGAGCAACAATCGCTCAGGGACAGTGCCTGGAACCTGAGTTCAAGCCCTATTACTAGCACATACACAAAACCAAAAAGGAAAATTGATTCTCAGAGTTTTTACCAAAGAAGAGACTAGTAACAGGGAAAGTTGATAACTCAAATTGCAAAACAATCTAAGTAAACAGTATTTCCCCTGCTCCCCCCCCGCAATTCTTACCATACCACTATAAATAAGCAAACTAAAAACTCAAGGGGTTAACTTGTTTTAAATAAAGAAAGTTTTACCTTTTTATGTTGAGATGAAAACAATTTCCTTATTTTTTAGTACTTCTCCATGAAAAGAAAACACTAACCTTGATCTTGGAGTCATTTTTGTTGGTGTTGGCAGACCTTCTGAAATTTTATAGGGACTTTTCAGGGGTGATATATAGATGTTTCCCCCAGGGACCCTTAAGGGAGAACTAGGAAACTTGTAAGGGCTTCGAGGAATGTGAGGTATTGGTGACAAGGTAGGAGGCTAGAACAAAACAAAACAGATCATCAAATATTGTAGTAGTTTTATTACTTTACCATTAAAATTTCCCACCCAAAGGGTGCTTTCAACATACCCTGGTGGAAGCATACTGTAAGATATTTGTTTTCAGCCTCTGCATGAAAACTGAGTTATAGAATACTATAATGGAATCATACTCCTCTTCACGGATCAAAACACGTTTGAATGTCTAAGGAAGAATAAAAACATTTGTTAAATTAATGTAAGAACCTTTTTAGATTTTCTTTTCTAATACCCTGCATTATTTTTTAACTAGTGAAGAATATATTAAATAAGAAATAACAATCTGAAAAGCCCTCTTAGGCTTGGATTATAGTGCTATACACTAGGATTATACTGGTATACATTAAGAGAAATGTCCCAGAAGGAAATTTGGAAGCAATGGAAATTAAGGGGACACAGCTGAGCAAAATACAATGATATTAAACACCGATATTTTAAGCCACATCTTAGCCTGTGCCTCCCTGCATCCCAACAACCAAAAGGTTCAGAAAGCGTGCAGGTTCAGAAAGTGTGCAGGTTCAGGAAGTATCCATTGCAAGAAGTAGACATTTAGTAAAAGCACTCTTTTTGTTTAAATAGCTACCTTTTACCTAAATTTTACCTTGTTTATGCTGCTTTAAGACACGGGGTCTTGTTATACAGCCCAAACTGGCCTAAATCTTGGGATCCTCTGGCTTTAGGTCTTCTGAGTGCTAGAATTATAGGTATATGCCAAATGCCCAGCTTATTTAAATTAGGTAAAGGCTGAGAAAATTTTAGTATGACTCTGATACATAATTTAAATGCTAGATTTAGAAAATAAGTCCAGGGGCTGGGAAGATGGCTCAGTGGTAGAGCGCTTGCCTTGCAATGCATGAGGCCCTGGGTTCGATTCCCCAGCACCACATAAGTAAAAAGAAAAAAAAAAGCCGGAAGTGGCGCTGTGGGAAAAAAAAAAAGGAAGAAAGAAAATAACTCCAAATATGTAGAAAGCAATGTGGTTTGTATTGCTTTTGAAAACTCCAAACAGGAGGGCTCAGCCTGTTCAAACCAGACCTGGCAGCAAGTCTGAGAGATTCTTATCTCTAGTTAATCTCCAAAAAGCTGTAAGTGGAGGTATGCTCAAGTGGTAGATGACCAGTCTTGAGTAAAAAAGCTAAGTAAGAGTAGGAGCCCTGAGTTGAATCCTCAGTACTGGGAAGAAAGGGAGGGAGGGAAGGAAAAGAGGGGGAGGGAAAAGGAAGTAGGGAGGGAGGGGAAAAAAAACAATAATAAATTGGAAAACTAACCTAGAAAAAAGCATATAAAATGTGTGCCATAATAAATGCTGTTTACCATTACAGCTTCTCTCCATAGGGAAGGGAAACTTGAAAATACAAAATGCATTAACTCTGAAAAATTTTAATGTTTATTTTTTCTTTACTTTTTAGTACTGTGACTTGAACTCAGAGAGCTCTATTAGTCCATTTTGTTTTTGACAGTCTTGCTAATTTTGCCTGGGCTGACCTTAAATTCTTCCTGAGCAGTTGGGATGATAGATGTGTGCCAGAACACTTGCGTTTACACTGTCTTTTCTTATGGAAAGATAAAAACTTATCTAATGTCTTATCACGCACGTTAAGTTTATTACAAACATCCACCTTATTGTACAGAAATAGACCTAACTTTAAACTATGAATTTGGATAGTTTCATAATTTGCCTTGTCTTTCCAATTTCATTTTAGTTACTATTAACATATCATATGAAAGTACAAATGTGATTTATGAATATACATAATAAAATTGGAAATGACCCAACTAATGAGTGAAATTATATGGAGTTACAAAAAAAAACAACACCTTACCATGAACAATTACCTACCTCCTGAACAGCATGAGGAAGATCCTTGTATGCTGTTACAATGATTTTGAATTTAAGGTCTATATTCTTCACTTTGCATATACCATACATAGAACACATCATAATCTAGTAAATAAGTAAGCACAAAAAAGTCAGAATTCTATTACATGATTTTGTTCGAAACAGCACTGCTATCTTTTTTGTTAACCTTAAAAAGAGAGAAATTCAATTTCTAATAGGGTTTGTTTTTCATCCTGAGCTCAGTTTGAAAGTCAATATGAAATGCTTAATTCACTTTTGTGCAAACAGCAAACTCTCAGGTTATATAGATCAACAGAAGAGAATTGAAAATGCAGAAATAATCACTTATATATCTGACATACAATATATATTCATACTCAACTTATTTTTCAAAAGCTGTTAAGGGAGAAAGAAAAAAATTTTTTTTCAAGAAATGGCACTGGAGTGGGGCAACACTTGTGTAGCCTAGATGAGTCCCTGGGTTAAACTCCCACACTGAAACAAACAAGCAAAAAACAAAAGAAACAGAGAAGAAATGGTGTTGGAATAATTATCCACAACAGGAATAACAACAAAAAATGAAGTACCCTACTCTATACTATTTATAAAATGTATTGAAACCTAAATGCAAAACCTAAAACTATAAAACTTTTGAAAGAGATCAGGGAAAAGTCCTAATGATTTTAGATTTGGCAACAGTTTACTAAGCACCAGTAATAAAAGAAAAAATATTTATATTAATTGAAGCCATTCAGTGGCTATCTATGATCCCAGTTATGCGGAAGATGGAATTCAGAAAGACTGCAATTCAAGACCAGTCCATATAAGAAGTTAGACGATCCCATCTCCACAACAAAAAAACAACATGTGGTTCCATGCCTGAAATCCCAGCCAGGTGGGAAGCATAGATAGGAGGATCACTGTCCAAGGTCAGCCTAGGCAAAAATGTAAGACTCCATCTGAGAAATAATTAAAACAAACAATGGGTAAAGTCATGGTGAAATGGTAGAAAACTTGTCTAATAAGTGTAAGGCCTTGAATTTGAGCTCTAATACTAACAGTAAAATTTATAGAATGAGGAAAAATATTTGCGAATCATAGATCTCATAAGGAACACATATGCAGAATATTCTTGCAACTAGGTAACAAGATAATCTAATTTTAAAATGGAGAAAAAAATTTTTGTTATGTTATTTTCTTTTTTTTTTTAGACCAGTTGGACCATGTAGCCCATGCTGGCCTCAAATATAACACCTTCTTGCTATAGCCTCCAGTTGTGCTAGGATTATAGGCATAAACCATCATGCCTAGCAAAAAGGATTTTAACAGAGAATTCTCTAAGTAGGATGTATTAGTGGACAATGAATACATGAAGATGCTCAATATCATTAGCTACTTGGAAAATAAAACTTGACACTACAATAGATAAATTGGAACCTCATGTTATTTGTAAGAATGTAAAATGCCATAAACACTTAGGAAAATAATGTGGCCACTATTCAAATGTGAAATATGGAGTTATCGAAAGACCTAGCAATTTCCCTATAAGGTATATAGTCAAGAGAAATGAAAACTTCTACCTAAAGCTTATACATGAGTGTCCATGGTAACTTTACTCTTAATAGTACAAAAGTGGAACCAATCCAAATATCCATGTAGTATAGATCCATATAACATGATATTATTTGGCAATAAAAAGGAATCAAGTACTGAATCAAGCTACACAAATCAACCTTGAAGGCTTGCTAAAAAATAAGCCAAACACAGGACTGTAATGTAGCTCAATTGTACAGTATTTGACTAGCATTCACAAGACCATGGATTCAATCCTCAGCAAAATACACGAACACAAATATACACACATACATGTGTCAAAGATCACATGATCACAAAAGATCATATATGATGAAATTCCATTTATATAGAATATCCAGAACTGGCAAATTTATAGACAGAAAGTACATTAGTGTTTCCTAGATCCGAGGAGATGCAGGAAAAGGTGAGGCTTATTCCTTAAGGGTATGGAGCTTGTTATGGTGTGATAAAAATGTTCTCAAATTGATTATGATAATGGTACAATTTTGTGAATATACTAAAAACCACTGAATTGTTTATTACAAATATGTGATTTGTAAGATGTATGAAATATAATAAACTGTTATACCCATGATATTGTGATTTTATCCCGTTGAAGAGGAGAAAAAGAAAGATATGAGATCACTCTTTTTATAAACTAATTTCATTTATTCATTAATTAACTTATTCATGATTATTTTATGTCAACTGATTCATAAGTCTCATATTTTTTCCATACTAAAGAGTAGGCTTACCACAATACAAAAAAGCTTATGATAGATTCTTTGATTTTTTTTATAAAGGCAATTTTATCATAAATATGTAGTTATAAAATATATTCTTGATGTCTAAAGCTCTAACTTGTAAGAATATAGTAAAAATATAAATAGTACCCAACAAGTAGATATAAGTATACTATGTTAATCTATGCTAATCTAGCTTTTCATTTGAGTTCAATCTTTTCTTAAGAAGTAAGTACAGAGCTAACAAATAAGTAGGGAGAAGAGAAGGTAAAGTGCTTGATTTTCTTACCTGGTCCAAATGCCTGTCTCTCATGAGCTCATACTCATTTTGTAGTGTATGTTGGAACAGAGTCCAGATAATGTGCTCTAGCTCTGGGTGGTCAGAGAGGAGGCGTGCACATAGGGTATTTAGTCGGAGATATGCCAGCCGGTATACTGTAGATATAGTGGAATGAATCATGTTTACTGTTCACTTTTAAGCACAAGTAGATTTTTAAATTTTTTTATTGTAAAAATACTGTACAGAGGGGTTACAGATACATGAGTAAGGTAATGAGTACATTTCTAATGGAGCATTGTTACCTCCTCCTTTGTTTTTCCCCTACTATCCCTTCCCTCCCCATCTCCCCAACTCTTCCTTCCCCTCCCCCGAAGTTGTAAAGTTAAGTTTTCAACATAGCGTACAAGCAGATTTTTTAAAAACCATTAAATCGCTACAACCACAATGCTGTTAGCATTGTGACCTTACCATCACCACTGTATTCCTTATGAATAAGTGATTCCTGGTACTAGGTTAGTGCTAGGTATACAAAAGACACCGTAATACTTGCTGAATTAGCTATTCTATCACAAAACTGAGGCAGTGGTGGAAGGGTAGAGAGAGGGGAAAGGTCAAAAAATATTGTGAAATTAGATAAATCAAATAAGACTTGCTTCAGTTTTGGGGTAATTACTCAGCAGAAATGTTGGAAATTCTCACTACCAATATTCAAGAAGGATAATTCTTTTTAAACTAATGGAAATGCCCATGTGTATTAATTTTTCCAATCCTAAAAGCAAAATATAACTATCCTATTCATTTCTCCATGAAATACCAACAGAGAACACTCTGAAAAAAATGGTAAATATCTAGATTATCTAAGTGAAATATGACTGTGATATAAAATCCATAGTCTATTAAAATATTATGATAAATACAAGTTTGGAAAAAAGAATTTTATTCTATCTACTTCAAATATACTCTCAATTTAAAATGTACCCTTAAAGACTTGCATAAGATACAGAGAACTTTTAAAAACTAACAATTTGTCCTACTGGTTCTAAAACTTTATCACATATCAGACTTGACTAAGGGTTGGTTACAACACAGACTCTGGGGGCCTATCTTAGATTTTCTCAGTGACAAAGTCTAGGTGGAGCCCCCAACTCCTGCTGGCTTGGGATTATCTTTGAAAGCTCCTTCCCTAACCTAGGGGAATATTCTATAAGCTTCATTACATTTTTAATGTGAATAACCTGAAGAAAATGTCTTGGACTTGCAGGTATGGACTTGCATGTACAGATATGTAAAACTAACCTCTCTACCCACAACATATATACACAATCAGAGAATGCTATACATTCTATACTTCTAAATGTTCTGCAAATGTCAGAAGATGTGTCTGTATTAGTCACTGCACATTACATAGTCTCAACTCTGCATACCCAGCATAAACTCTGCATAAACAGCAATAACATTGATGCAAACAAAGGAACAACCACAGAAGCAGTAGCATCACTAATGTCTAACATTTTCTGAGTGCACTGTATGTACTAGGCATTGTTAAAAATATTTTATTGTATTAACTCATTTAATGATCTAAAAATACACTTATTATAATAATGTAGCTTATTATTATTTTAAAGATGAGGAAACTGAGGTACTGAACTATTAAGTGTTCAAAGCCACACCTACTAAGTAGAGGAGCCATGATTTCAATCTAGTCACTCTCTTTTCAGAGACCATGCTCTTGAAAGTAAATCTTCTACTAACCCTTTTTGTAAAAGAGTGAAAGGGAGGTAGATTTCGATGGCTTCTGAGTCTGTAATGCTGAGGTGGCTTGTGTCTCAACATTTGCAGTAGCATTCACACGTGTTGTTGAACCTTTTTTCTTTGGGGATCTTAAAGGAGAAAGATACCTAGATATAATCAAAGAGAAAATCATCATTAAAAGTTTGCACACATATACTAAAATACATTTTACCTATTTGATCTGTTATTCTATATCAAATTCTCTAAGCAGGTTATTAAAATTCAAGCGAGGGAGAAAGCTTAATGATTATGCTAGATATAGTCATGTCTAATTCTATTGTAATAAGTGGCTTTACTTGGAAATTATTGACTTACTGGGGAAAAACAGCTGAAGGTGCATAATTTTCTACCTAATAATTACATTTAGATTGATATCATAAAATGACTCCAGCTTAAAAAGCAAGTTATTAATTCCAAAGTGTTACCATTTGTCTTTTATTCTACACTTAAATTTTGTTCATAAGTACAATTCATATGCATGTTAAGAATTAAGCTGTGTATGCATCTTAATGATATAGTACAGAATTCTATCACTAAATACTTCAAATAACATCAAAACAGATTTAAACCTGTATACTACATATGCCAGTATAAATTGAAGTGGAGGTATTAACAAATATCTCGTAACTTATGACAATTCTATTGTTTTGTTGCCCTTTAATAGAATAGCTCACATCTTTGTCAGTCAAGTGGTGTGGTATGGTGTGGGGTATGTGAGTGCATGTATATGTGTGTGCACGTGTGTGTGTGTGTGTGTGTGTGCATGAGCATGTGTGTGCACCGGTCTTGGGGTTTGAACTAAGGGCCTAGATGCTGTCCTTGAACATTTTGCTCAAGGCTAACTCTCTACCACTTGAGCCACAGTTCCACTTTTGGCTTTTTGGTGTTTAATTGGAAATAAGAAATTGAGACAAGAGTCTGGTTTTCCTGCCCAGGCTGACTCAGATATCAGCCTCCTGAGTAGTAGCTAGGAATACAGGCATAAGTTACAGGCACCTGGCTCTTTGTGAGTTTTAAGTAGCAGAGAAACAAAGTATGACCCCTTACTATTTCTACTATATACAGTATATTAACTAGTAAACAGGAAAATGGATTCACTAGCACAATTATTTAAAAATACATTGGTGTCTGACCTTTTATAACTGCTCTTCCACTGCCCTTTAGTTCTTTATCAGGTAATTATAGACTGATTTAACTTGGTTACTGGTTAATCTCCCTGCAATACTAGGTACAAAAATCCAGTTACTTAATACCCGTAACTATATTCATCACAAAAGTACTAAGACTAAAGCAGAACCTTGGCTTTCTTTCCCAAGTTCTTCCTGTCTGAACAAATGGCTCCATATTATATTTAATGTCTTAAAAGTTAAAAAAATGCAAGAATTGTTTTTTAATTTTCCAGTTTCTTATAGGCTTGCTTTCTTTTGTCATCACAACTACAGTGTACTAATTAGACATGCTGTTCCGTATCTCACACTACTGCCTAATTTAGGCTGCCCTGCACTCCAAATGGTGTGGCACATACTGAACTGAAAGTGTTTCCTGCTTCCCTTGCTATTATGGGTTTACATCATGTCTGGCTTTTAGAACACTATTCAACTTCTCCAATTTTCATGCTGATATCCTACTCAATCTTATGGTTTATCTAAACTGTAACCTCTGCCAGAGAAACTACCTTCAACTGGGAGTTGGTTGCTCATGCCAATTAACCAGCAAAAAGCTGGAAGTGGTAGAGCACTAGTCTTAAATGAAAAAGACAAGTGACAGCATTGAGGTCTGAGTTCAAGCCCCAATACTGGACAAAAACAAAAACAAAAAGGACTCTGCCTTTTATACCAAGCCTATATAATTCAGCTGTATTTTTATTCCTTTCAACAACTTTATTTTTAGGTTATTATCTTTTTTAAAATTTTTGTCGGTCACAGAGCTTGAACTCTGGGAGCTATCCTTGAGCTCATCAGCTCAAAGCAAGCACTTGATCACTTGAGCCACAGCACCACTTCTGGTCTTCAGGTGGTTAATGGAGATAAGAGTCACACAGACTTTCCTGTCCAGGCTGGCTTTGAACCACAATTCTCAGATCTCAGCCTCCTGAGTAGCTAGGATTACAGGTCTGAGCCACTGGCGCCCGGCGGGGTATTATCTTATATCCCTCATTCTCCAAATTAGAAATAACGTCATATGAAAAGTTATATTCCCTACAACTTCTATGAAGTATCTTGCATTGCCCTTATGCTCAAAATCTATTTGAAGTTTTAATGAATAACATAAAATATCCACTTACATATCTGCTGCCGTGTGATTATTCTGGAGAGGGAGGTTGAGAGGACAAGCAGATTCAAGGTGATCTACTGGTCCTTCTCGGTCCTTTGATTGTTTAATAAGATCAAATAAAGGTGAATCCTATAGGAATCAAGATGTCATTTTAAAACAAAATTAGTAAGTATGATTTTCCCATGTAGATAAAAAATAAAATTGATTGATATGGTTACCCTATCAATTACAACTGATAAAGGCAATTGAGAAGTCAGGATGAGATCCTTTTCTTTTGTACTTACATATACAAAGTAAAAAAGAGGAAAATATATAGCCTTAAATAATTACACAGGTAGGATATCCTTTATTAAATCTTTGGGACAAGGAATATTTTAGATTTTTACTTATGTGGGTTTTTTAGTTTGAAATATTTGCATCCACATATAGAAATATCTTAGGATTTGGATCCATGTCTAAACCCTAATCTATCGAAGCTTCACATACACCTATATACATACAGCTTGAAGGAATCTAAATACTCTTTTAGTACCATTTTGATTGTGTTCTATCATATGATCTCACTCATAAATTACACCTATATACATACAGCTTGAAGGAATCTAAATACTCTTTTAGTACCATTGTGATTGTGTTCTATCATATGATCTCACTCATAAATTTTTAGGTCTGAGGTGGTACAATGCCTGCTTAGATGAGCAAGACTCTAGTCTCCATTCCCAGAATCACAAAAACTTGCAGATATTAAAGCATTTAATGTTTCAGGTTAGGTATAATACACCTTTACACACACACAAAAAGCATTAATATGTCAGTAAATGGACCAATGTTAAAATGACCTAATTCTAATGAGTAATGAGTGGAAGATGAATATCAAATATGAAGAAAACTGAATCTGGAAAACTATGGATAAGTGGCAACCACTGAGCAGGTAAGAAAAGGCCATATGGAAATCTAAAAATTAGGAAAAGCAGTAACAACAAGGGAACCCTTTGGAAGCAGTGAAAAGCCAAGCAATGAGGGGAAAGGAAATTAGCAGACAAATTAGCATTAGTACCAGTAGGAAGTGCAATTCAGAATATGGCAGACTTCTAAATAGTCTCCTTTTTTTCGTTTTTAACTGATGAAAAAAGGGTTTATAAAACACATACATTTATTATGGAATGAGTGTGAAACAGAATCCTCTGTCCTAAAAAACTGAGTCCAAGGAGGATCTACCACATTAAAATGGACAGGATCAAGGAAAAGATCATAGCATGAATACTGTATATACCAGACTGCTTCCTATCTCCATACCCTAGGATATTTGCAGCCTTGATCATATCCTCTAGCCATAAAAATAGAAGAGTCCAAGCTGAGTATATATGAGTTTAAGAGTCTACCATGAGTTTAAGAGAAAAGTCCTAGAGGCCTTAAATGAGGATTTCTTAAGAAAACATTCTAGCAAGTTTACAATCTCCACCCAGGAACTCTCAGCGCTGAGCTAATTTTCAGTGACTTGTTCTTATGCATGAGTTACAATCAAGTATTTGGGGCAAGTCTCTAATATGAAAATGAGAAAACAAACAAAAAAGCAACTTGAGAAAAATGTATAAAGAGCAAGTTTTGAAGAAAAAAGTGGTAAATTACTCAACAGTCCTTTATGATAAGTTACTCATGATTAGGACATACATTCCTATATACAACTCATCTACCCCAACAACAAAAAAACTTTGAAGAGCATAGGTTCTGGAATAGGAAAGCTAAAAGCTTAATTCTGTCTTCAATCTTACTAGTAAAGAGAAGTTTTGCTCTCAGAACTGGTTTCATTTCCTCAACAATAGAAAGAACCACACCATGTCGCAGGGGAAATAAAGTGGCTTCACTGTAGCACTCACATATTTAACTCTTTTATTCTTTTTTCAGTGACTGAGAATGAATATTTTGAGTACCTTGAATGTATATATGAATTCATTAAAGATAATGCTCTCAGGAAAAAATATGCCCAGGAAAAAATATCCTTTTAAAATTTACTTTTTCTTTATGAGGCATCATGTAGGCCCTCATAAGTTGAATTTGAATGAAGAGATACAACAAAAATTGATTATTTTCAATCCTTCTTCCATTCCAACGAAACAGTGAAAGACAGGCTACATTTGTAATAGTGCTCAGTATAGGAAGCATTCTCAAAGCAACATTGGTGACAGGCCTGGGTTGTCTACTATGGAGGCATCAGTGGAAAAGAGTTGGAAAAAGAAAACTTTACCTCCCACATGATGTAATTTTTTACTGTCAAATTATTGTTTTTTTATATTCATTAAATAGTGGCTTTCATTTCAGTAATGTTAACAATTAGCACCTAGAAGATTCACTCTAGTTACTGCATAGCTATACTTGGTGTTTCACATTTTATAGTCACGGATGAATTGCTCTTTTCTTAAGTATAAGGGTATAAACCCATATACATTCTGGAAGAATGGCCTACTCTCACTTTCCTCTCAAACTAATTAGGAGACCCTTGACAGTTCACAACAAATAGGACTTAAGTATGCTATTCAGCAGGCATTTTACTTACTTTTTAGACATATGTTAAAAACCTGCTTTATAATTCAGATTATCCTAATAGAATTATACTAAAGTCCCCCTCTAGGGATTAAGGTAACATTTTTGACAAGTAGGCTTCATGCCTAGTAGTCTTCATGTACCAGTAGTCTTCACTTTATGACACCAAATCAAGAGGTTACACAGATAGTGAATGATAACCAATATGTTCTAATGGTAGGAGGAAGAATAGTGCAGTATACAAACCCAGAGCATACACATGGGTTCAAGCCTGGCTGCTTATTTGTTACAAGACTTCAAGCAAGTTATTTAACTTCACTAGGATAAATGTAAAGTGAAAATATTAATGATAATAAGCTATAATATTGTGAGAATTGAATTAATACATGCTAAGCATTAGAAACAATATTAGCAAGTCTTATTTACATGTAGTTCTTATTTATACCTATAAATGCCATTACACAAACAACAATGCATTTGTTCAAATGCAAATGTATGCCTAGTTATCCATCTCAGTTATCCACCCAGTCCTCTATTCTGTACTAGGAAGTAGGGACATTAACAACCCTCCCCTCCAATTGGCAGACATATCTGTCTCCTTCACCTTACTTAACATCTTTACTTGAAGTCTAAGAGAGTAAGTTGCTTCTATGTCCTCCTTTAATTCTACTACATATTCTTCATAGCATTCATAAGTACTTGAAATTATATCATGTATTCATTTGTTTATATGTTTATCAACTATCCCACTAGAATTAAAGATGCAGGAAAGTCTGAGTTTTATTTAGCATATTCACAACAGTATTTCTAAAATGTAAAAGTGCTTTGCAGACGGTTTCTCAATAAACATTTGTTGAATGAATGATTTAAACAAGAACATTAAAGTGCTCAAATCTCAGTGGTTAACTCTGCCTTAAAGTAAGGATGAAAGTAAAAATATGCTTCTGACAGGCACTGATGGCTCACGCTTATAATCCTAGCTACTCAGGAGGCTGAGGTCTGAGGATTGCCGTCCCAAGCCAGTTGGGGCAGGAAAGTCCACGAGACTCTTATCTCCAATTAACCACTAGAAAACTGGAAGTGATGCTGTGGTTCAAAGTGGTAGAGTGCCAGCCTTGAGAGAAAAAGCTCAGGGATAGTACCCAGGCTCTGATCAAGCCCCATGACTGACAAAACATTACAAATTTTATATATATATATATATATATATATACATACATATATATATATATATATATATATATTAGTTACATAACTAAATCTTTAAAAAATATTTTTTGGTGGTAGTGGGAAGAAATTAACCCAAGGCCTTGTGCATACTAGGTATGCACTTTACCACTGAGCTACATCCCTAGGTCTCAAAGTATTTTTAACTACTCCTTTCTCCCATGTTCTCCCAATAATTTCATCAAACAAGCATGTGCACTTTAGCCATAAAGCATGTAAACTGCTTCAAATGTTTTTCTGAAGACTTTTTTTGGGAAAAGAGCTGTACAACCTGGAGTAAAACTGAAAATTACTTTTATCTGTGAATCACTGTCCACTGAGTGTAAAACATTCACTGAATACCTAAAATGTACCAGCACACAGATTTTGTTCTTGTCCAAATGGTACTTAGGAAGAGGCAGAGAATAAGCAAGGAAGTAAGCATGTAATGACAAACTCAGAAAAGTTCTATTAGAAAACAGTAAATATTTGTAAAATGAGTAAAGTTCTGACTGTAGGAGGAATTAATATTATAACGGAACTGATACAGAGCGAGAAACAGACATGGAAAGGGGAACAAGGCATGGAAGTTCTTGAGGGGAAGCTGGCCTGTCTGAAACTGATGAAAGACAATGCTTTGCCAAATTTTGAAGGAAGAAAAGGTCACTGAATAGGAAGCATAAGAAGGGTAAATAATAGTTCAAATGTCAGGTATAAATATGCTTGAACTGCTTAAGTGGGGAGACATCAAATTATGTACTAACAATGCCTATGTCTATAGTAAGCTAACAGCACACATCCTCTGATTAAATGATACAGTTAAAGCAATTTTCCTCAAATAATTTCCTGCCTCTCAACTAGGGCCTGTATTCCAGAAAATCAAAATAACCAGATTTTTAGCTTATGGAAATCTACCAAGTATCTTTTACTCATATTTTTAATCCCATGATAGCTGATATTGCATCATCTTTAAGTTATTCATAGTGCCAAAGTTTTATGTTACAAATTGTTTACTAATGGAACATGGTATAGTATTATTTTCAAAAATTAAAACTAGCCAAGCATAGTGTCACATGCCTGTAATTCCAGCACTCAAGACCCCGGGGTAGAACAATCACAAGAGGCCAGCCACAATGCAGAGGAAAAATCCTGTCTCAAAAATTAATCAACTAAAATAAAATGAAGAAATTAAAATAATTAAAACAAACTTAGAAACTTGAGCTAGAGGCTAGGGATGTGACTCGGTGGTACAGAAGACATGCCTAGCATGCACAGAGCTGTGGCTGAGTTTCCAGTACCACAAGGGAAAAAAATAAGATAGAAAATTAATAAAGTATTTCATTGGCTTTGGATTTTGTTGCTTCTACTTCTAAGTTGTAGAATTTAATTATCCTTCAAGGTTCTAACTCTAAAACTGAAGTAGTCACTTTAACTGTTTTCATAAATATAAAGCCAGATACTAAATTTGAACTAAAAAAATTAACTTGGGTCAGGCCCATTAGGGCTATACATACAAAGAGCCTCCCTTACACATTTGGATAAAAGTTAAAAAAGAAATACATACTAGCTATATGTCCATGAGTAAATAAAAATGAACAGGATCTAATGTATGTGAATGTGCAAAAAGAATGTCTTCATCATCTCCATCTTCCCTCTTCTCTGCCAAACAGAACATAGCTAAAGCTTAACTACTTTTGTCCCAGGATCCCAAGAAAAGGAATTAATATGTTTTAGAACATCTAGCTTTAGTTTTAAATTATATTTTATCATGTAAACTCTATATTCTGTCATGGCCTGTAATTTATTTGGAAGGCAGTATGTATTGAAGTCCTTAAGAAGTTTATTAAACACATGTCAGGTTTCCCTTCCTCCACTTAAGACTGATACAGTCAGAAAGGGTGAACAGCTACATTGTAGATGAACCCCTGGACAGGGCTAGGGTACGGCTCTGAGGTTAAGTATTTGCCTATCATGTGTGAGCCCCTGGATTTGACCGTCATATTTAAAACTTTTTTTTTTTAAAGGAAGTATTCAAATAAAAGAAAGCTCCTGAGCAATTCTACCTCCTCTCTCATGCACATTTCCCAACTATATACGATATATATTATCTCGTATGTCACATATGTATACATTATACATTATAGAGGTGGCTAATATACATGTTTATATATATGTATCTTACATACATATATAAAGAGAGAAAGAGAGAAAGAGAGAGAGAGATTCACTATCTCCTTAAGAACTGTATTTTTCCTACATCTGATATTAAAAGTGATTAACTTTTCAGAATATTTTATAGGAACTCCATTTCTGGTTCTCTTAGGTTTGAAAAGGTCTCCTTTCAATCCTTGCTCAACTTCTGTTTCTAGAATAATGTAAATCTGAAGTATGTTAGTCATAAAGTACAGTTTCAATTGTGAAACTTAGAAATCTTCTCAGTCATAGCAGTCAATTTGCTGGTAGAAGACTTTGGATTTTCTTTTTCTTAGCATTCTGGCAAATGTAATGAATGTAAGAAAACAGAATATTAGAAACATATCATTCAGTGTACTTTATAAGTCTAATTTTTAACTTTATTTCAGACACTCTAGGCCAAAGTGTTCTGTCTGCCAGTAAAGGTACTTATGTTGTAAGATAGAACTGTAACATTTCTATCACACCTAGATTTTTGATAATTCTGATTTATGACTCAAAGCCATTATTACTACATATTTTATAAGCTGATTTTTATTTCTATCACTACTAAAAGTTTGCCTTCATGATTCTGTCAATTTAGTAAAAGTGCTAGTAATTCAGCATCTACTATATGACAGGTATTATATTTTACATACATGATATCATTTAATCCTTTCAATTAATATATAAAGCATATACAATTATTGCTGTATTTTAGAGACAAAAGTTAGAGGCATATAAGTTAAGAAGTCTGTCCATGTTGTACAACCAGTGAATGGTATGGTAGAATTCAAACCCAGTCCACTGGTTTCTGGAACGTGTGCTGTTAGCTACTACATTAGCAGGTAAATTTTGTTTCTTTGTCCATTCTTGTTTGCCTGTTGCCATGCCTGAACCATGTTTCCATGTTGTTGTCTACGCCTACAATTAGCACCATCCCTCACAATTTTATCTATCATTCATTCACACCTCCATTTGGCTAGAGATGCTTAGAGAAACAACACATTAATAGTAGTAGTACCATTAAACTACCAAAAACTTTCCTATTGTTATCATTGGGATGTGGGATGTCCCTCAAAGGCTCCTGTGTTAAAGGCCTTGGATGCTACCCTGTGGTGCTCCGGGCTCCACTGTAGTGGAACCTTTATAAGGTGGGGCTTTGTGGAAAGAAATTAGATCACTAGAGATAAACCCATAAATGGGATCCTGTTCCCCTCCCTTCTTTCCTTTCTCTGTGCTTTCCAGGTACTATGAGGGGAGCAGCTTGCTCTACCACATTTCATGTCATGATGATTTGCTTGAAACCTCTGAAATCATAAGCCAAAATAAGTCTACTTCTTTTTTTTTCTTTTCTTTTTGTACTGGTACTGGGGCTTCAGCTCAGGCCTGGGCATTGTCCTTGAATTTTTGTGCTCAAAGCTATTTATGTCACAGCTCTACTTCTGGCATTTTTGATGTTTGCTTAGAAATTAGGGAAAATTTCTTAGAAGAGGTTATGCCTAAAATGAATCTTAAAGAATAAGTAAACAGAGGAATAGAGTACTTAGAAGCAAGGGAAGAGAAATTGTGGCCCTAGAAAAATGAAGGTAGCTCATTTATAAAATGTGGAAAATAATACTTCCTCATACGATTTGTATTATTCATTTTCTATTACTATGAGGAAATACTGGAGGCTGGGTGACTTAACAACAATAACAACAAAAGAAATTTGTTTTATTTGGATGCTGAAAATCCAAACAACATTGAGCTGGTGCTGTTAAGGGCTCCCTGGTAGCAACCCCACCAGGATGAAAGGTCATAGAGTAAAAGAGGAAGGCAAAGCCAAGCATGGTGGTAAATATCTGTAACCCCTGCACTTAGGAAGCAGAATCAGGACTGTGAGTTTGAAGCTACCCTGGACAGGAAGTCAGGGCACTAGGAAGGGCCAGACTCCCTCTGTAATAGCACTCTAGTTACAAGTCAGGGTTCCGTGAAAAGTTCCTTCTAGGACAAGGCTCCACTAGGTTCAAGATTACCACACGGAGAACCAAGATTTGAATACATTTAAGCAACAGCAAGGTTATTCTGACAATTAAATGAAATGGCAAAGATAAAGTACTTAAAATGGCACCTGCCACAAGAGATCTTAAGAAATTATTACTTCTATAGAACTAAAACACAGATTGTACACACACAAAAAGGAATCTGTGACTCTCCTGATCTAGACAGAAATCTTTTAGTCTTTAAAACAATATCCAGAGTTGGAGCTGTAAGCCTATCTACTTGAGAGGCTGAGAGTAGGATTGTGGTTTAAGGGGACTTCAGGCAGAAAAGTTCACAAGACACTATCTCAAACTAACCTGGAATAGCCAGGCATGGATGGCAACTCAGGAGGCTGAGATCTGTGGATTGTAGTAAGAAGCCAGTCTGAGCAGATTAGCCTTGGAGACTCTTATCTCCAATTAACCAGCAAAAATTCCAGAAGTGGAACTGTGGCTCAAATGGTAGAGTGCTAGCCTTGAGCACAAAAGTTGCAGGCCCAGAGTTCAAGCCCCATGATCACCCACACACACAAAATAATCTACAGAAAACGAATGAAGGTATGGCTAAAGTGGTAGAGCACCAGTCTAGTAAGCACAAAGTCATCAGCTCAAATCTCAGTACCACATTCCCCGCCCCCCCCCACAAAATAAAAATAAAAAAGGAAAAGGAAAAAAGGAAATCCCCGTGGCCAACTTATAATGAACACTTAGTACATGTTTTTAAAACATTAACATCCAACATATCCATATAGTGGATTAAATTAAATACAACAAACCACAAATAAGAACACTGACAAAATGATTTGCTTTCTGACACTGAATGAAAACTGTGGCCAAGATCACCACCATAATCTCTGACACTGGTTATTTGTACACTCATAGACCATTCCTACATTGGACATAATTAGTCTGTATAACAATATGCAAAAATAATAGCATTAGCCTATAAAAATCCCTGCAGAACTTTCTGAGATCTCCTGATTTGGTGAAAAGCAGCTGCTACATAATGAGAAGACTAATTAAAAGGTACATATGACAAAGAAATGAAACCTGCCAACAATCACGTGAGTGAACTGTCAAGCCAATTCTCCTACCCTAGTAAAGCCTTAAACTACTGTGGAGCTGGTTTACAACTTTAGGATGGCTCAGAACAAAACCTGAGCCAATCCAGATAGCTAAATTACTCACATTCCAGACCCAGGGAATTATAGAAAAGAGATTAACATTTATTATTTTGAGTTGCTACAGGTAACTTAATAACTCTTATCAATACCTAGGTACAGTAGTTGATAACGACTACAATGAAAAGATGTAACTGAATAATAACCTTTTGAAGTAAACTAGGCATATTTTCTCTGTAGCATTGTCTCCATCCAGCATTCAGGCAAGCTGCCTCATGCCACTACTTATCTACTCAAACTGTCAGCATAATTGTTCTCTGTACTATACTCTATTGCCCTGAATTCTGTCATGTTACTAAATCCATGAGAAGAACCAGACTCTGTCAGCAAGATTAGCCCAAGTCTCATCGAATAAATAATACTGATAGAAGTAGACGCTAAATGTATGCTTTTTTTTTTTTAATTTTTAGGTCCAAGACTGAAATTCAGACTCAGTACCTGATGCTTTTGCTTACTGGCTAGTGTTGTAACAAGTGAGCCATGCCTCCAACTCCTATATGTGTGTATGCTTAATAATCTTTCATAATTAGCACACATTTATAAAGCAAGTATGCTTTTCCCCCAAAACTAAAAGACAACAAGGCTATAAAGACCTGATATTCCTAGAAGAAGTTCTGATTATCTAAGTAAGCATAAGGTCTCCAGTGCTATTAGAAAAATAACAATAGGGGAAGTAGCAGGCAGGAATTGCTATTGTTTCTGGGTATTTTAAGGAGTATTACTGGGCCTACATTACAGGAAATGTTTTTCCACTATCCTTAGCTAAATTCTAAGACTGTTTTGCCTTTCAGAAGGAAACTAGTTTAGAAAATAGAAAAGACTTGGCCCTGACCTTCCTGACAGTGCTCTTTCTTTTTTACTTTACTGGTCCTTTAATTCTGATATTCCTCTGGATCCTCATGTCAATATATATGTCCTGGTTAAGCCACTATCTATCATTGACTAAAACTGGTCTTTTAAGCTTCAGATTCATGTTTTCAATTAGATACTGAAAATTTCTAATATGAAAATCACAAACATATCAACTATGACATGTTCCAATGTTAACATGAACTCATTACAATGAGGCTGGGAGAAATAGAGAGATGGAAGGGGTGACACTGAATAAGAATCATTACACTTACAAATTGGCATGAATTCTAACACTTTTGTACAATTGCAAAGTAATTTATTTTAAAATGAACTCATTACCTTTGTTACTAATGGGCTAGAATACCTTCAATATCCTCTTCAGTTAACTATGTTATCAACTACTTAATTTTCTCTCCCTACATATGTTATATATTTAGTTATCCTTAATTTCATCCAGGCTTCTAAATTTTTGATTTCTAATATATATATCCCTATATTTAAAACTGGCTTCTACCAGGTGCCAGTGGCTCTTTCCTATAATTCTACCTACTCAAGAGGATGAGATCTGAGGATCACTGTTCGAAGCCAGCCCAGGCAGGAAAGTCTATGAGACTCTCATCTACAATAAACTCTTCAGAAAAAAACCTGGAAGTGGCACTCTAGCTCAAGTGGTAGAGTGCTAGCCCTGAGCACAAAGAGGCTCAACGGCAATACCCAGGCCATGAGTTTGAGCCCCAGGACCAGCAAAACCACACACACACACACACACACACACACACACAGACACACAGACACACACACACACACACACACACGCTTTCTGTTGACAGTATTGGAGTTGGGTCTAGCTTTTTATCCACTGATAATTTTTACTAATTTGGCTGGTTAGATCACTTACATTTAATGCAATTATTAATATGATTAATTTAAATCCTATATCTATTTGTAAATCAATAGAAAAAATGATCATATTTTTTTTAAAAAAGGTCCTAGAATATTGAGCAAAGGTCATAAAAACAAAGAACAATAAAAACCCCAGAAAGAACCTTGACCTTAATCTTGAAGCTTCTATAAAAGCAAATAGCTGATAGGATTTAATCCCCAGCATCTCCCTAGAATAAATAAACTCAAAGGGTTGTGGACTTAAAGTATCATTACAAAACTTTCTTTTTTTTAAGTATAGGGGAAAATCACTAGGATTTACAGTTCTTAGAATTGATACCAAAAGCATAATCCATAAAGGAAGAAACATAAACTAGTCTTCATCTCAAAAATAAAAACTTTTCTATGAGAAAAGCCCACAGTATTTAAAATAAAAAAGAATTCTTAAAACTCAACAGTAAAAAAGTAATAATCAATAGAAAATGGGCAAAGAAGATGAAATACAGATTATGAATAAGCAGAGAAAAAGATGTTCATTAACCATTAACCTGATGGAAAATGCAAATAATAACCTTGACATATGAACATGACTAAAATAAAAAAAATTGATGAAATCAAGTGTAATGAAGAGACACTGGATCACTCACACAGTGGGAATTTATTTATTTTTTATTTATTTATTTTTTTGGTCCAGTTGTGGGACATGATCTCTGGGCCTGGCCGCTGTCCCTCAGCTCTTCAGCTCAAGGCTAGTGCTCTACCACATGAGCCACAGTGCCACTTCTGGCTTTTTTTTTTTTTGCTTATGTGGTGCTGAGGAATCGAACCCAGGGCCTCAGGCATGCAAGGCAAGTGCTCTACCACTGAGCCACCTTCCTAGCCCACACAGTGGGAGTTTAAAATGGTTCAACCACTCTGGAAAACTTTGATAGTTTCTTATAATACAAATGACACACCAAGCATACAACTATACTCTTTGGGTGTTCATTTTAGAGAAATAAGATCATGTTCTTTTTTTTTTTAAGGGGTCCGGTCATGGGGCCTGAACTCTGGGCCTGGGCACTGTCCCTCAGCTCTTCAGCTCAAGGCTAGCGCTCTACCACTTGAGCCACAGCGCCACTTCCGGGTTTTTTCTTTTTGCTTATGTGGTGCTGAGGAATCGAACCCAGGGCCTCAGGTATGCAAGGCAAGCGCTCCACCACTGAGCCAACTTCCCAGCCCAAGATCACGTTCTTATAAAGCCTATAAACACAAATGTTCACATATACTTTATTTGTTCAAGTAAAACACTGGATCCTGTCCAAATATATTCTTCAAATGTGTAAGCCTAAAGAACTGTAGCACATACATAGTATAAAATATTAGTCAGAAATGAAAAGGTCTAAATTCTTTTATAGGCAATATACTCAAAAAACGATTTTGAGTTAAAAACTAAACTATTTAGGCAATATACTCAGTAAATCTCCAGGAAATTAAGCTGAGGGAGGAAAAGTTAAACGTTAAAAACTAAATCTTGTTAGATTCCAATAATGTAATACTTCTGAAGTGGCAAAATCTGAGAACAGATTAATAGCAGTCAGAGGTAAGGGGCAAAGATAGGTTATCCAGAGTAAGTGGGGCCATTCTTGTGGTAATGGAACTGTTCTGTATCTTAAGTTGGTCAGGCTGCCAGGTGCCCCTTAGTGGGGGTGGAATATGGTATAATTTCCCTTGAGCACATCTTATTGTATTGAGAAAAATGGTCAGAGAAAAGGAGTCTTGGGCCTGTCCGGTCAAGGAGACTTCCTGCCAAGCTGTTTGATGTAGCTGGGTCCCTGGCTAATTCCATTTGCTTGCCACAGGACTCCTGCTGGGAAGAGAATTCCATGATTCTTAGGTCTGTCAGATAAAGTTCCATGTGTACAATGACTAATGCCACAAACAGATACTGCTGGCAGAACAAAACTGAAAGAATGTAGGTGTTTAAAAAATTCTCTTTTTATCATCAAGACAGAATCCTACTCCTAGCATTTGAGAGGTTGTGGCATGAGAATTGTGAGTTTAAGGCTTATATCTTTTAGAAAATCTAAACAAATGAATGAAAAAAAATTTTAAAGCCTGATTCCCATAATATTGAAGCAGAATTTTAAATTTGCATTTCAATGAGTAATAAAATGCCAAGCCATTATTTCCTCTAGTTATCAAGATTTTTAAAAGTACATTTTCCTTATAATCATTAAATACTGAGGTAATAAACATTAAATTGTAAGACATGCTCTTCCTCAAGAAGAAACTAATTTAAAGATGATCAATAAAAACAAATGTGAAGATGCCAAACATTAGTTTTACAGGATAGTCAAAAAGTCAGATTGTTGTTTTATATGGCAGTACATATCTAGCTTTAACAGTAAAAACAAGAATGTGAGTTTATCAAATAAAAACAATACTCTAGCCATAGGACTTGATAGTGATTCTACTAGTAATTTAAAATGAGTTCATTTAAATATAGTCTATCCTACATCATACACCACAAGTTTATTAACAAGCAAATTACAAGTCTTGTCAAATTCATCTCCAGTGAGTAATCTAAGGGAATCCTGAAAAAGCTCTAGCTACATTAGACAGTAAGGCAAGAGTCTCAGCTCTCTCTCCCAGAGAGTACACAGCACATCTCACACAATTTTGCTATTTCTGACCAACGAATGTTCCAATATTTACAGTTAAAAATCAACTAGATGATTTTAAATGTTTTAAAACATCAAAGCACATTTTCCTATCATCTAAGTTTATTTAAGTATACTTTTATATACAGAAAAGCACATGGCATTTTCTAAAGGAAAAATTAAAGTCTACAAGAAGTAAATGTATTCCTAACACGTCACATCCACATGGTAACAGTGATGGGGCTTTAGTGGTTTACATGTATGCTCATGTCAGAACTTATTCATTCATTTCTCAAATAATTTAGGATGGACGGTGGTTCAAGTCACTCTGAGAACTTTATGCTAAGAATCAGTTTAAAAGACACAATAAAAAGTGTTCTTAACTATAAAAAGAATCTTAACTATATTATTCTCTAATTGGAATTATTGAATTATATTATCATAAATCATACTATATACATATTATATATGCATATCATGTATATGATATATGTGTATAGTATATTACTATATAATATATACTCTATAATTTGCATAATAATGATTGAAACCTAGATAGTTATAAACAGTTGACTTATTTGGACAGTGATCTTTTTCCTTCTAATTTTATTTTAATTTCACCTATGAGCCTTAACATTAACATATTTCTTATATTAAACCTTGTATAGTTAAAAATGAAGCCACTGAGCAAGGGCCTGATTAATGAAAGCTATTTTACAAGTACCAAGTTCGAAGAATACTGTCAAGGAGTCAAAAACAAAGCAAGTTTCCCCCCATTTATGAGGTAGCATGCAATCAGAATTAGATGCACAGAATTCACACACACACACACACACACACACACACACACACACACACACACACACACACACACTTTGAGGAGAGCTGTATAGGGGAAACTAAGTCCCTTTAATTGGGTAAGCGGTTGCTCTAGACCACTTGAGCCGCACTGTCAGCAACTAGATGAACAAAATTAGAAATTCCTAATTGCCATTAAATCTTGTAGACATGAGCTTGATGAGTGAATTTATGGGAGAGGAGGCTGAAAATACTGATTGAAAAGGCCTTTTAAAGTTGATCAGCTAAAGATTAATCCCTGAGAGAAACACAAGATTCCTTCAATCTTTTCATTTATCAAGAAGGCCTTCTTTTGATCTTTCTAGATAGAATAGTTTGATCCCATCCTTTTTTCCTCCCAAGTACGTATTTTTTTTCAGAGCACCTGTTGATCATCCCAAGTTGATCACCTGTATCCCACACATCAAGTATAAATCCAGAGATTCTGTTTTATTCACTGCTGCATTCCCAACACTTAGAAAAGCATCAGGCATACATCTGGCATTCAGTTAATAGTCCCATTGAACAAACAAACATCAGTAGAACCAGAGAAGAAGATAACATGAGAAAGCAGGGTGGAGTGTTTGGAGATTTTGTTTGCTTTGGGTTTTTGTTTTTGTTATCCTAGAAGGAGTTTGAGCTCAGCTTACTTGCTTGGTGGTGCTCTACCCTTGAGCCATTCTTCCAGACAAGCTTTTTGCTGTTATTTGAGAGATGGCATTTCTATCTGTTCTAGCTGAGCTGGCTTCTACTTGAAATCCTTTGGCTCTCAGCCTTCTGAGTAGTTAAGATTCTAGATGTGAGCCACCAGCAGTATCCAGCTACTTCATTTTACTTTGTTTTGTGGTACTGGGGATCAAACTGAGCACATTAGCCACCAAGAACACCACCAGTGGCCCATAAGAATGATTTTCTAATATGACTACTGTTTGTCTATATGTGAGCAAAAGAACTATCTAGCAACCTTTTTGGGTCAGGTCAAAGGGTGCAGTTCTGTTTAACTTAAACAACAACAACAAAATGTGAGCTTAAAGACAGCTCTTTTGTAGAGACAGGCACTCCTTCCTGTCTTTTGTTTAATTGAGGAAGTACAGCAACATCTGGCATTGACAGAAAATCTTCAAAATTTCCAAGATTCAGTTAAGTGAAGCAATTAAAGTAACATACTAGTAAAAGAAGTGGCCAATAGAAAGTTCATTCTGGAATGGATAACCAGTGTCTTGGAACCTTTCTCACAAGCCTAGATCTTTGAGTGTTCCTATCTGTTGATGAGCCAGTCTTTCTTCCATTGTAATTGGGCTATGAGCATAACTTCCTAAAGTAAAAAAAAAAATTTTTTAAGTACATTTGAAATAGTGTTCATAGAAATAGACTTTTTAAAAATCTGTCATTTAAAAAAAATCCAGTGTAATATGTGATCTCTTTTACTTTGAAGGTAAAACCTTGTTAGAGATAAAAATATTAAATTTAGAAGCTGGACTCTGGTGGCTCTTGTCTATCCCAGCTACTCAGGAGGTTGAGATCAGAGGATCACGGTTCAAAGCCAGTGTGGACAGGGAAATCTCTGAGACTCTTAACTCCAACTAACCATCAGAAAACTGGAAGTGGTGCTGTGGCTCAAAGTGGTAGAGCACAAGCCTTGAGCACAAAAGCTCAGGGACAGCACCTAGGCCTTATGACCAGTAAAAAATAAACTTAGGTAATGAAAATTGAGATCCACTTTTAGGAAAAAAGTAGATCATTTCCCTTTTGTTTGAATAGTCTATTAAATTTTGTCAGTATGTTCTAATGGATTTTTTTTTCTATCAAGATATGTATGGGGGCTGGGAAGGTAGCTCAGTGGTAAAGCACTTGCCTTGCATGCATGCATGAGGCCCTGGGTTTGATTCCTCAGCACCACATAAGCAAAAAGAAAAAAGCCGGAAGTGGTGCTGTGGCTCAAGTGGTAGAGCGCTAGCCTTGAGCTGAAGAGCTGAGGGACAGTGCCCAGGCCCAGAGTTCAGGCCCCACGACTGGACCGCCCCCCCCCCAAAAAAAGATATGTATTATTTAAATACACAAAAATGAAATCTGACAGGCATTTTCTTTCCACTTTACAGTATGGGTATAACAAAAGTATCTAGTCAAACATTTATCTTTTTTCTCTAAAACTTCACAGTTCATGTAATTCTGAGAAACTTTTAGCATTCTATTATTATTATTATTTATTTTATTTTATTTTCATGGTGCTGGGGACTGAACCTACAGCTCTGGCAGGGGAGTCAAGCACTATCCGTGCTACACTCAGCCATACTGTTACTTTTTTCAGTGTACTTCCCTTTCCTCCAGAATTTTTATGGAGTGACTTTTCTTTTTTCTTTTTGCGGGTCCTGAGCTTGAACTCACAGCTGGGCACTGTCCCTGAGCTTCTTTTGCTTAAGGCTAGCACTCTACCACTTGAGCCACAGTGTTACTTCCAACTTTTTCTGTTTATGTGGTACTGAGGAATTGAACCCAGGTCTTCAAGTATGCTAGGCAAGCACTCTACCACTAAGCCACATTCCCAGCCCACTTAAGTGATTTTTTTTCTTTAATGGATTTCCCTCTTAAAATTGCTATCCAGATGACTTACTTGCATTTTTATTGAGCTATCCATTTTCTCCAGGGATCTGAAGTAATAAGGTACAGTAAGCCACCTTAGATTTATAGTCTATTTCTAGGGTCAACTCAGAAACAAATGCAAATAAAGAAGATGCTACTTCTGATCTATTAAAAGTCTGATAATCATCTGGTTTGGGTGGGGTTGTGAGAAGCTAGGTACAACTGATAAAGGATGCAAATTAAGAGAGGAGGAAATTTTCTTAGAAATGAAACTGCCTGGCTATATAAATCACAGATACATTTCTATAGGAGAACAAAAATATAAGGACAGTTGATAAAATCCTATGGGGATCTGTACTGGAATGGCATTAAATTTATAGATTCGTCACCTATACAAGTCTTCTTTCATGGCCTTCACTAAAATTTGTCTTTTTGTTTATATTTAAAATTTTGGTTTTTGACTATTTATTGCTAAGGTATTTTATACTACTTTTGGCTCTATACTGAATCTTTTCGATTACATTTTCTAGTTGATTACTGCTAGTACAGAAATGTCTACTTGATAAAATCAGTAACAATGAACTGAAAAGACTAATAAAAATTGTTTTTAAGTGAGACATGTAATTCTTTGAAATGACAAGATCAGGTTCTTTTATGAGCAGAGTTCCAAGTTGTTTTTCTTCTATAAACCACATCAATGTTTATGATTTTTACTATGAATAGGGTAATGACACTTACAATTGAACCTGACAACTAGAAAAACCAATTCTTCTAGTTTATAATTTCCCCTTCCCCTATATTTACTTCTGAATCATTTCAAAGCAACAAATTCATTTTACTAAAGACAGCAGTTTTCTCTCTTATATTTTAAGTACAACTACTATTTATACTTATAAGTCAAACATGAACAAACTTTTCTTTAAATATGTACAAATTTGTAATAAGCATGTAATTTCACTAATGGGAGAACTGTGATCTATCAGACATTGGCTTTCTTAAAACGAAAAAAAATCTTTTCCTACCCTCATCCTCAGTCATAAGTTTAAAAAAAATTCAATGTTGCTGGGTGCAGATGGCTCATGCCTGTAATGCTAGCCACACATGAGGCTGAGATCCTTCCCATCTCTGGAAAGGAAAGTTCATGAGACTATTATCTCCAATAAAACTACAGAAAACCAGAAGTGGATCTGTGCCTCAAGCAGTAGAGCTCTAGCCTTGAGCTCAGGGACAGTACCCAGGCCCACAGTTCAAGCCCCACAATAACAACCACAACAACAAATTCAATGTTTATTGAAATACACTCTGTAGATTTCTGACAAAGTATTCTGTGAGCTGTTAAATTCACAAAACGACCCCCATTCTAATCATTTGAAAGCAGACATACTTCCTTCCTCTGTATGTTGGCACAGTAGTATTTTAATCAATAAAGGTGACACTGAATGCTTGCCACAGTATTTTAATGTACAAATGGATGGAATTTTCTAAGATTAAATTTCCATCAACATGTTGTAACTTGGTGTTTCAAAAAAGTTTATAATATAGAATCAGATATGTAAAAGATAAACTACCTTACTTAATAGTAAGCTATGAAGCAAATTTCTGAATATATATATATATATATATATATATATATATATATATATATATATATATATATATATATATAAACAAAGGCTAGAAGCTACCTGTAGAGACAGAAAACATAATAAAGTCAAAAACTGGACCTAGGATTCTAGGTCCAGTTAAACTTTAGAAATTTGCTTCCCCTACTGTTTTCCTAGCTGTACTTCAGAAGAAAAGCCCAACTAGTGAAAAAATGAATAACACATAAATGATATATATGCTAGATGAATATAAGGCAGATTTGTATTTTATAGTTTCTCATATGCATGTGTATATATGTATATACATATATCTAATGTGTGTAATTTACTGATGTTTTATATTGTGATATGAACTACATAAGTATTTCAGTTTTACTACAGAAGTACAAGAAGGGATTGATAAGATTGAGAAGACTTATTAAAATTTATGATAGGATTCTAAGAGTTGGAGATGAGGGAAGGATGGAGGAACACGCAGAAATGGGAAAAATTACAGGAATAACTCAAGTGTAGGCAAAGATAAATATTTTTATTCAAGTTTTACATCTCATATCAAAATAACATCCTTCTAAATTTTCTCTGCCTTCTTTCTAGAACCTGCTTCCACTATCATTTCCATCCCCTCTGACTTTGCTATAATTTAATCATCATTCTTGTCCTCCCACACAACTTACAAGCTGGCTCGATCCTTTGAAACTAGGTCAATGACTCACACTCCAGTAAAGTAACATAAAGCATAAAGTTTGAAATCATGACAGGAAAAAAAACAACTTCTAAATTATATCAATAGACATAGTAATACCAAATTTGTCTAGAATGTTGTACTTTTTGCTTAAGTAAAAAGATCTTTCTATAGGAAATAAATGTATTCTGTTTACATAAATTACTGATGTTGATTTATCAGGTTGAACATGTTCTATTTCTAAACCTAAGTAGAAAATATAAATAAACTGGCTTTAGAAATATTCAAATGAACAAAACTTTACTTTTTCTTTCTAAGTGTAAATTAATAGGTAAAAAAAGAACACAAAAGACTCACATCTCACCAGGGCAAAATTTGTTGCATTTAAAATGAGTGCACGGGCTGGGATGTAGCTCAGTGGCAAAGCGCTTGCTTAGCAAGTGCAACGTCGGGGCTGGGAAGGTGGCTCAGTGGTAGAGTGCATGCCTTGCCTGCCAGAGGCCCTGGGTTCGATTCCTCAGCACCACATAAGCAAAAAGAAAAAAGCCGGAAGTGGCGCTGTGGCTCAAGTGGTAGAGCGCTAGCCTTGAGCTGAAGAGCTGAGGGACAGCGCCCAGGCCCAGAGTTCAGGCCCACGACCAGACCCCCCCCCCCCCAAAAAAAAATAAAATGAGTGCACTTAGATTTATTTATTGACTGAGTGATTGATTGATATTGGAGTTTGAATTCAGGATCAATTCTTGTTGGATATTGTTACCCCCTTCCTTGTTTTCTCTCCCCCTCTTTTTTTTTTTAATAGTATATTCTTTGTCCAGGCCAGGTTAGACCACAATCCTATTTATAGTTCTTGAGTAGCTGGAATGACAGATATGCACCCAGATCATGCTCAGCTTCTATTGGTTGAGATGAAGTTGCCTAGTTCTCTGTTCTCTTTAAGGAGAACATTACTGCACTGTCCAACCATCACTACTACCCCCAGCCGCCCTGCTCCATATCTCACACCTTCCTGTGGTATCACAGGGAGGACAGGTGAAGCAGAAAGTTGGGAGGTCCCATCAAAATAAGGAGGCTCACATAGAGAGTACTGGAATGAAAGTGCAATTCTAAACAGCAATTTGGCTGTTGCTGATTTATCCTGTGAAAGTACCACATCACTTCTACCTGGCCTCAACTGCTTCCACCCCTCATCTATATTACTCACAAAATCTTGTTCCAAAATCTTGTTACAATTACTTAAACATTGAGAATGCAAAGTGAATCCTTGATTTGTTAGACCTAAGAGTATAAAAGCTCAATGTGGGAGCTTGACGACTCAAAGTATTAAAAGAATTAAAATCAGATAGGGCTGCAGAAAGGGACCTTTATGCACTTCAACTTCTTTTGTTTTTACAGTCAAATAATCAGACTCCTCCAAGAGCCAGATGACAAGACGATGAAACTTCTCTGATTATCTGGGTGGTGTACTTTGAACAATATTTTCCTATTAAAGAATAATATGTAGATTCACATTTTATGGGTCACATATAAATTCTATATTTTATACATAAAAGAGTCTGCACTAGCAACAGTCTAGATTCTTTTTAGTTTGTTCTCAGACAAACATTCAAAATATTTCAGATATTCCCAGATATTTCAGAAGAATAACCTGCGAGACTTGTTGATCCTTGATTTCTTCAGATGTTTGTTTCTCATGATTTTAGTCATGTTTGAGAACCCCAAAGATTGTGACACTAGACCCTAAGTTGGGAAACACATATGAAAAGGGTCTCAAGATGTTAAGATTACAAAGGGCAAATTCTTTGCCCTAAACTTACTTCTGAATTAAACTTAATTATCACATATAACTGATCCACCAACAAATGTTTTCCCCTAACTCGATCTTACATTTGGTGAATTTCCTAAAATGAGGGCCAAAATGACATGGCATTTCATAAGTAAATATTTCTGCCATTAGAAAATATTCTTCAGTGGTATATGTGTAAAGATAACCTTTTTTTTTTTCTTGTGTCAAATGTAGCCCTGTCCTTTAGTCTAGATCTTTCTAATACATCACACACCTTCCCATTATGTATCTCCCCTATAGTTTATGACTAATTCTTTTACTAATATATAAATGGATTTCCCTTCTAAGAATTTTTTGCATCTTGTAAACATTTATTGCATTCAAATGAGTAATTTTAGAAAAGGAACATGACGTGGAGAAGAATACTTATCATATTTCTTTTCTTTTTCTTTAACTGTATTTCATTTTTTTCAGCACTAGCAATTGAATCCAGGGCCTCCTAAATGCTAAGCTAGATACTTTACCATTAAGTTACACTTCTAGCCTTCCATATTTTAAATTAACTCTTCCCAATGTTAACTCCTCTTTGTTTTTACACACTTATCCACTAAGTTATAATCTGCATATCTGAAAATCTTAATTTTGAAAATAAGACCAGGCATTGGTGGCTCACACCTGTAATCCTAGCTACTAAACACTCTACTTAACCACCAGAAAATGGGAAGTGGAGCTGTGGCTTGAAGATATAAAGCCCTAGCCTTGAGCAAAAGAGGTCAGAGACAGAGCCCAGGCCCTAAGATCAAGCCCCAAGACTGACAAAAAGAAAAAAAAAAAAGAAATCGATTGAACATTACAATAATCACATAGATAAGAATGATTGGTTTTATCCAAAAAGATTGCAGTGAGAGTGAAAAACAGGCAAGACAAAACTAGTCAGAAAATATTAGCATGAAAAAGAAGAGAAGAATGGTTGAGGAACCCTCTTCATACTCTATTTATACTAGTGTTCAATAAAGAGTTAATTAACAAATGTCTGAGCCTATTTTGAAGTAAGATTTCCTGTCTCTTCTAAGCACAGTCACAGAAGAATTTTAGTCTACTGAGAAGTGATACCTGCCACAGTAACACACTCTTGTAATCCCACAAAAGCTGATATAGGAGGATGGCAATCTGAAGCCAGCCCAGATAAGGTTTGGGAGACCTTATCTGAAAAAAGAAACTACAAAAGCCAATAAGGGCTAAAAGCATGGTTCAAATACTACCTCACCAGCCTAGCAAAGCAGGAAACTCTTAGTTCAATCCCCAAAACTACCAAAAAAAAAATCATCCAAATCCTTCAACTTCTAATAATTAACAGCTAACTTCTGATAATTAACTCTCAATCTGATAAAAGTTTTATAACTAAAAGAGTAAGACCATTACTGATAAATAAAACATCTACTTTAGAGGCCAGTTGGTTATTTACCTAGCTTCTTGATATAATTATATTTTGAAAAGTTATTAGTTGTATGAGTCACCATTTCAATGGATTGTTGTACACTTTAGAAAAATGCCAAAACAATATAAAATAACTCCTCCTCGTCTTCCTCCTCTTCTTCTGTCAGTGGGGCTTGAACTCAGAGCCGTGGCACTCTCCTTGAGCTTCTTTTGTTCAAGGCTAACACTCTACCACTTGAGCCAAAGCACCACTTACAGCTTTTTCTATTTATGTGGTACTAAGAAATTGAACCCAGGGCTTCGTGCATGCTAGGCAAGCACTTTACGACTAAGCCACATTCCCAGCCATAAAATATCTTCTAACACTCCTGAATGTCTTAAATTCTCTTGCTTTCTCTCTCTCTTCCTCTCTTTCTGGTGACAGGGGCTTGAATCCAGGGTGTCTTATTTGGCTTTGTCCACTCCAGACTGGTGCTCTACCACTTGAGTCACACTTAAATTCTGTCTGGTTAACGGATAAGAGGCTCCTAAATTTGTCTGCTTGGGCTGGCTTCTAACCATAATCGTCAGATCTAAGCCTCCAAAATAGCTAGTGTTAAAGGTATAAAGCATTGTTGTCTAGCTTTTATATCAACTTCTGACTTTAGTGTTTTTTTCCCCCCAATTTCATTACAGAACCCCAAAATTCACTTAAGAAAAACTGTCTCCATGGCTTAACTTGGAAGAGTATACACATTTCTCACCAAAATAAGTTTGTCTAATCTATCAAATTTAAAGCACCTATTAAATGTTTAACATTTAACTAGATTTAACTCTTTTTTGTAAGTTGCCATTTTGCATTTTAAAAATCACCTAAAGATTTTTCAAGGTAATGAATTTCACTTTGGTTTCTTAGAATTCAAATTTAAAAAATATATTTAAAAAATCCAACTTCAATCATCTTCTTCCTGTTGAGACAATCCCTCTGCTACTGTTCTTCCTCAACTGAACAAGCTTCAACAAAATCCATGTTTATTGATATGATTTATTCATCACCAGACATGTCTGTGTCTACTAAGGGTCAAGAATTATGCTGAAAATAAGCAATACATACACTAACATACTACTAATAAGGAAAGTCTTAGCAAATAATGATCTTTCCATTGTTAAGCAACAACAACTCAAACATGCAAAAACTACAAATGAACAATGAAATGATTAACAAGTCAAGTGAGAGGCGGCAATGTATAGAAGAATACTCTAGCGCAGACTGAATATATATTTGCCTTCTTTGATGAGACACCATATTCAAAATGAAAGTAAAAGTAGGTCAGGGCATATAGCTGTATATATTTCATTTTGAAAGGTGATTAAAAAGACTATAAATTTGAAAGAGATAATAACTAAGATTTTATATTTTTCTGCAAAAAGAATGATTTTATTAACTGTTCATTTCATTTCTGCCCAACATTCTAATATGAGTACATATATGTATTTTTCCCTATGCCAAAAGTAATACAAAGAAATTCAAACCTAAAAAAAAAAAAAAAAAGAAATTCAAACCTTCAATGTTTCAAGTTTTTGGATTATAAGTAATAATTATATTATTTGTATATTATTTAATTATAGATAAAATTTCTTAGTCAAAACACTAATAGCTTAAATTCACCAACAAAAGTTGCTTAGCATGAGAGTAGTCCCAACAAAAAAAGTTGCAAAACAGTATAAAACATGTTATGCAATATTCTTTAATATTTTTAAATTAGCTTAATATTTTATGAAGAAAAAATAAATTACTCTTAAATGTCTTGACTCAAAAGGAAGTGTTTTGGTTCTAACAGTAAAACAAAAAGGAATCTAGACTTCAGAAAAATAGAAATTTAGGAGCTGAGGACCTAGCTCAGGGAGGTAACATGTGCTTAGCATGCACCAGACCCTGGGCTCAGTCCCCAGAACCAAAAAATGGGGGAGGGGAGCAGCTTAAAATATGAAAAACATGTGTCTCTGAGGCTCTGAGAAAATAACATTTACATTCAGCTATCCTTCCCCACTCATATGTTCTTCTGATATGAGAGTGGTCAAGTATGAATATACTTGACCCATAAATCTAGAGAAATCATTTATAGAAATGTTTAAATGAAGATAAGGTCTGAAATACATGCCATCATATAGTTAATGTAATATAAAGGAAGTTAAAGGAAAAGATGGAATGAATGAAAATAAAATTATGAACCTAGAATTACCCAAGTACTAACTCATAGTCTCCAAAAATTATTTCATTAAATTTAGGGGGGGAAACTTAAAAACCTGATGGGCAAAATAAAAAGAACACATCAAAAAACTGTTTTTTGTTTTGCTTTGTTTTGTTTGGTGCTAGGGACTGAAACCTAGGGTTTCCCATGCTAAGTACATTGTATTCTTACACTGAGCTACATATGCAGCAAAAACCAACATTTTAAAATACATTCTTTGGTGAAAGGGCTAATTACAAAGTAAAATAGCTCTAAAATATTGTTTCAAAGGAATGAAGAATGTTTAGAAGATTGTTTGTCAAAAACAAAAACAAAAACAAAAGAGACCCAGGATTAAAGCTACTCACAATCATACCAATTAAGTTAAATCTGGAGGAGTAATTAGAAGGGGGAAAAAAAGAAGGGTGGAAGAACTACTGGTCTCTAAGTCAAGTCCTTTTCATACGTAAAGGTTAAAGGTCTCTTTCAATTACTAAATAGTTCCTTAAAATGCTAGTATTGCTAACAATTTCAGTTTGTAAATATATACCCATACACACTTTATCTTTTTTAAAAAAAGCCATATTCCAAATAGAAAGCACTAAATAAAAGACAAATAGACTTAAATTGATTTAATTCTAGTTCAATTATTACCACTAAAACAAAACAACACAAAACCAACTGAGAGAGCTTGCCAAAACCCCACAAAGCATTTCCGCATAAAAAGAGTTAATTCACCAGTGACCATTTGCAAGCCTGCTAGGTACAATCCCAGCAGACACATTATCAGATGAAAGGAACTGCAAACAAACTGGGCTGAAACCTTTCTTTGTCCAAACCCAGCCTCTTCTTCCTGTGATGTCATACTACAAATCTAGTGAGCCTTTTCTTTCTACTTCAGAGAAAGCCCGCCTCACAACAGAGCCAGCAACTGTGGAAAAAGCCTCAATTCGGCAAGAACTAACAAGCTTCGGAGTTTATTTTGGAACCTTAAAAAAAAAAAAAAAAAAAGACTCTTCTACTTACCACCATTTGAGATCCACTGCAGGAAAACCAAAAAGGAAAAGCTCGTTTAAAAGAAGTCTAAGGACAAATTAGGTATGTTTCAGTTTCTGAAACCCTGCACTGAAAATCAAAGTGAGATTGACAACTGGAACTTAAACTTTCTGGAGCCTGAAGAAACTTTCATTTTGGAATATTCATCTTAACTACAGCAAAACAAGTTTACAAGACAAATGACTGTGTTCCTATCTAAAGACGCAGCTTTTCTTTACAATTGCGATCCTATGGGTTGGCTTCACGACTGAACTTTCCCTCAAATAAGCCCCAGATTCATGGATTTTCTCGGGACTAGAAAAATGAGAATATTTTCCTGTTGAAGAAGCTACTGGAAAGTTTACAGCAACAAGTTTCATGTTTCTTTTGGAGATTTCTGAAGGAAATATAATTTATAAAACCACTAAGAGATCCAAATAATCTGCAAACAAATTGAGTGTTGGTTAGTCACAATCAGAATACCGAAGACGACTGCCAGCAAGGGACAAAAGGGCCTCACTCAGAAAGCGGGACTGCCTTTATCATGGTAAGCTCTAACAGCTCCCATTGCTTCTATGATGACTCCTTTAAGTACACTTTGTATGGCTGCATGTTCAGCATGGTGTTTGTGCTTGGGTTAATATCCAATTGTGTTGCCATATATATTTTCATCTGTGCCCTCAAAGTACGAAATGAAACTACAACGTATATGATTAACTTAGCAATGTCAGACTTGCTTTTCGTTTTTACTTTACCCTTCAGAATTTTTTACTTTGCAACACGGAATTGGCCATTTGGAGATTTGCTTTGTAAGATCTCTGTGATGCTGTTTTATACCAACATGTATGGAAGCATTCTGTTCTTGACGTGCATTAGTGTAGATCGATTTCTGGCGATTGTCTACCCATTTAAGTCAAAGACTCTAAGAACCAAACGAAATGCAAAGATTGTGTGCGTTGCTGTGTGGTTAACTGTGATGGGAGGAAGTGCACCAGCAGTGTTCTTTCAGTCTACCCACTCTCAGGGTAACAATACCTCAGAAGCCTGCTTTGAAAACTTTCCAGAAGCCACGTGGAAAACGTATCTCTCAAGAATTGTAATTTTCATCGAGATAGTGGGATTTTTTATTCCTCTCATTTTGAACGTAACTTGTTCTAGTATGGTGCTAAGAACTTTAAATAAGCCAGTGACATTAAGTAGAAGCAAAATAAACAAAACTAAGGTTTTAAAAATGATTTTTGTCCATTTGGTCATATTCTGTTTCTGTTTTGTACCTTACAATATCAATCTGATTTTATATTCCCTTATGAGAACACAAGCGTTTGTTAACTGCTCCGTAGTGGCAGCAGTAAGGACAATGTACCCAATCACTCTCTGCATTGCTGTTTCCAACTGTTGCTTTGACCCCATAGTTTACTACTTCACATCGGACACAATTCAAAACTCGATAAAAATGAAAAACTGGTCTGTTAGGAGGAGTGACTCCAGATTCTCTGAAGTTCAAGGCACAGAGAATTTTATTCAACACAACCTACAGACCTTAAAATGTAAAATATTTGACAATGAATCTACAATATAAGCTGCCTGAAATAAAAGCACTGGGACTTCACTGGGACAAAAAGCTACAAGTTCCTTCAACTGTGAAAAGTATTCTCTTGGAAAAACTATTTCTCCACCTCCAAAAGAAAATAAACATGTGGACATTTTAATGTTTTTAAAGAAGATTTGTATTCAATGTATTAAGCATTAAAATATATTCCGTTCTTGTATAAACTCCATTTTATTTTTCTGAGCCACTATCATGTGTTTTCTTCATTAAAAAGATCTCAAAATTTAACTCAAAGTCTGAAAGTGGTTATGATTTCAATAAGGTGATAACTCCTTACTTTTAAAATTCTTCATTAAAATACTAAATGGTTTCCTGAATTTTTATGCTAAACTATTTACTCATGTGAAAAGTTTTAAGAAGTTAATAGATTATTCAGTATATTTCTATTTCATTTTGGAAACTCCCAATCCTGTTTTACACTATAAATGAGAAAGAGTAATTTGAAATAATAAAAAAAAAAGTAGAGTTATTTCTGCCAAATAGCTAAAAATGTAGTCTCTTCTGTAGAATGACATCCTAACACTATTTGAAGGTCATAAGCAGTTTACATTTGTAGAAAACACTTAAAAGTTTTCTCTCTGTAGTTAATAAAGAAAAAAACAGGTACTGCCTAAACATTTTTAACTTTCTAGCAATATACTTAATATTGGAATTATATATGCCACAAAATCTAGAGTGAAGAAACTAATAAAATGCTACTTTGTTAATAAGTACATTACTTAAGTAAAATGCTATCAAAAAGTATATTTAAAGGTATATTTATGACACAACAAAGAACTTATATTTTAAGTTTAAGAAACACTAGATAGTGGAGTAATTAAGATACTATTTACTTTTCCTTCCTTTTCCTCATCATTTTAAGCTACAGAGTTGAAATATGCTATTTAAATAAGCCAAATGGTTGAATAGTTAGAAATGCTACTTAAAGCTGGAAAAATGTTAATGTCACAAAATTAAGGTCATAATTTTTACACAAAAAGAAACAAACCTACAAAACAAATAATTAAACACAAATTTTCATTACACAAAACGAAAAGATAAGGCTTTGAGCTTTAATTTAGAAAGAAAATACCAAGTACACATAAACTTTCATTTTTTCAGTGTATCACCTCAAAAATTCAAGCAGTTTTCTCCAAGGTGGACCTGTTAGACTGAATTCAGTAGCTTATTCAGTTTTTACCACTTTATTTCAAGTCTTAACTATAACTGAAATGGTACTTTTAATTTTGAGTTTTGCTGTTCTGAGCTTGGAATGCAATGATTACAGATAAAAATCATAGTCTTTTGCCAGATCAGATAAATAAGATAATAGAGATCTATACTTTCCTTTAGGTAAGCCTAAAGTAAAATAAACCTTTAAAGAAAAACAAACAATAAACTAACAAAGAAATTTAAGCCTGGTCTAAGAGACATTTATATATAAACTGTAAATATGTTTTCTTCAACTGACTACAAGTTCCTATATGTCATATCATACTTCAGAAAAATAAATAAATTTAGCCTTCTCAAACATGATTGCTGCGTTAAATGGCACTGATTTGGAGAAAAGTGGCCAGAGTTCTGTTAACTTTGAGATTTCTCAGAGTTTGAGATTTCTCAGAACTCTCCTTGCCTAAAAACAAGCAAATAAAACTTAAGGTAGATCACAAAGCATGAATATTACTTTAAAATTCTACCAAATAGTTACTACACAGTTGTTAGTACTGAGCTCACCACAGAAATTTTTCTTGCCCTCTTGTGAATGGTAGGATGTATGAATCAACATTTATGATTTCTTCATGAATACCATTACAGGTAATACTAGTTTTTTCATCTAGAACTTCAATTACTTAGCAAATCTTACCTATATGGACAGAAAGAGTTCCAGAACACAACTAAAACTATCTTCCTTGGCTTGAGTTGCACTTAAAGTTAATCATATATTGCAAGGGTTTTTCTTTCAGCTTTACTCAGGAAATCTATATTAATCTTAGAATACTGAAGCTTTACTTACTTTTTCTTACCTTGAAATGATAGTACGAAATTTTAGTCATTCCCCCAAAGTACTGTGCCATTCTTTATTTCTGGGTTTTCTCCTTTTTTTCTTTTTTCTTTTCTTTTTTTTTTTTTTAAGATAATTTACTTTCTACAACATTTTATTCTTTTTTTTTTTTTTTTGGTATGCTGGCATGAGGCTTGAACTCAAGGCCTCCTGTGCTAGCTTGGCTTTTTTGCTCAAGGCTGGCACTCTACCTCTTAAGCACAGCTCCAGTTCTTATGTCATTGATTTCAATATCTTCATAAAATCGTTAACTATTCAACTCGTGTTTCCGTGTTACCTTCCTTCAAACAGAGTAAAATCAATAACTTTTTCATACCTTTACAGAATTCTAGGAACTCATTCTGAACTTATATCTTTCCTGAGAAAAATACCAACTAATTAACTATGTACAAAGTATGTACATACTATAGACACAAAAAAGTAAAGAAAATGAGGAAAGTACTTTTTCATATAGCACTCATCCAATCTTATTTACATTCAAAATATTGGAAGTCAATTTTAATTAAAATCCTGATTACACATACTGTTATTTCAAGAAATTAGCTGTTCAATTGAGGATATAAAATTAAGAATGGAGAAAAGCTCACCTGCCCAACTGAGAAACATTTATAAATGGTAGGTAGCTACTACTCATCTAAAGAAATACAATTAGTTTTGTCTTTTGTTGCTATATTAAGTTACTATTGCCTAAAGAATCTTTATTATTTCCCAACATTCTATTTCAAGGTCAATCCAACTCTACATGTCACAAATGAAGATTTTGTTTTTAATTACAAATGACATTTTTGCATATAAATTATTTTAGTAACAGCACTAAGATGTAGATGAAATCCCAAAGTAATGCTACAATAAATTTCTTAAAAAGTGTGGCCAAGAAAACTGAACTACCCATTTAAAACATGATGTCTAAAAGATAAATTCCAAATTCAAAAGACTAATAAATTTATGATAATAGAACATATTTAAATCGATCAATTATTTAATGGTCAACAATACAGTTTAATTGGTAACATGAGATCAACAAGTACATACTACTAAAATTATGAATTCTCATCAGGAGCTGGTTGTGCACATCTGTAATCCTAGCTACTCAGGAAGCTAAGATCTGAGGATCGTGGTTTGAAGCCAGTCTAAGCAGGAAAGTCTGCGAGACTCCTATCTCCAATTAACCACCAAAAAGCCAGAATGGAGCTGTAGCTCAAGTGATAGAGGGTCAGCGTTGGGCAAAAAACCAAGGGACAGTGTCTTGTCCCTGAGTTCAAGCCCCAGTACTGGCATGCATGTATCATGTATACACACACACACACACAAAATTATTCAGAGTATTTTAGTATTTTATCTCATATTCCCTAATACCTGACAGGGATTTTTTTGTTTGTTTGTTTTTGTTCGTCATGGGGGCTTGAACTCAGGGTCTGGGCACTGTCCCTAAGCTCTTTTGCTCAAAGTTAGTGATCTACCACTTTAAGCCACAGTTCTACTTCTGGTTTTCTGGTGGTTAACTAGAGATAAGAGTCCTATGGACTTTGCTGGCTGGGCTGGCTCTGAATCAGACTCCTCAGATGTAGGCTTCCTGAGTAGCTAGGATTACAGGTATGAGCCATCCTCAGCTAACAGTTTTATAAAAGAATACAGTGTATAAATTAAACAAAGCAATGGAAGATTTTTTTAAAAAAGATCAAGAAATTAACTTCAGGCAACTTCTCTATTCTCTGCAAAATCCTTCTCCCTTTCCAAGATTTACTTTGTTAACCTTTTAAAAGAGTATAAAATTATCTCCTTCATCTGAAAAGTAGTGATAAAAACACAATTTAGGAAATATGACCCCAAAGTAGGCATAATTAAACAATTAATAAATATTCAGGGGGCGGTGGTGGCTCATGCCTGTAATCCTAGCTACTCAGTAGGCTTAAATCTGAGGATCATGGTTCAAAGCCAGCCCGGGCAAGAAAGTCTGTGAGACTCTTATCTCCAGTAAACCACTAGAAAACCAGAAGTGGCACTGTGGCTCAAGTGGTAGAGCGCTCACCTTGAGCTGAAGAGCTGAGGGATAGCGCCCAAGCCCAGAGGTCAAGCCCCATGACCGACCAAAAAAAATAAATGCTTTATAACATTGAGCTACATCCATCACCCTGGTTTTCGTAAATAAAGTTTAATTGAATGTAGGAGTAGCAAATATGTATTGTATACTTACAGATGAGCTAATCTAATAGCCTTAGTGAAACCTTAGTGGTTTCAAGGCAGTTCTGAAATAGTTAAGAGGAAACCCAGAAACTAAAAGTCTAAATAACTTGTACAAAAGTCATGTAAGAAGTTGAGGTGGAAACTGGGTAAAAACTCAATTATTTTGACTTACCTATCTCATTAAAAAACAATTATTAGCACCTGTTAACTGTAACTAACATAGTTCTTCAATATTTAATAGTGGCCAAGGAGAAGCACATGCAAAGACCAACATACATACATACATACACACATACACACATATATGCATACACACACAAACACACATACAATTGAAAGAAAGAAGGAAGAAAGAGAGAAAGTATATTTGTGTAAGGTTAGTGCAGTGTTAAGATTATACTATATTTGAAACTAGATTCTCAAGCATCAATAGCTGGTGAAATAACAGTACACACATCACATATAAAAAATGTAGTACTACTAAGAAGTTAAAAATAAGGAGAAATGACTCTGGTCATTGTGATATGAATTATTTCCAGAAAGAAGTATTAAGCAAATAAAAGCAAAGAGTAAGAGTACCTTCATGTACGGAAAGGCAAAGGAGAAAAAGGAACCATGTTTACCTGTTTATTTTTACAAAAATAAACTAAATAAACTAAATAACAAGGCATGGGTGCAGATGAGGTTCAAGGAATGCTGAAGAATATGATACTTTTCTGAATATATCTTTTTGTACAATGTTTATTTTGGGAAGAGTATTTATGTACCTGTATCAGTGAAAAGCAAACTTTGTCCTCAAGAATCAGAGAGGAAATGCTTTAGGCCTGTGGGCTACACAATTTTGCGCAATTTAATTCTGAACTGCAGTGCACAAGAAGGTCTAATCAATAAAGTAGCTGTGTTCCAATAAAACTTTATTTACAAAAACAGGTGGTAGCCCTGTGAACCACATGTGCTCTTGGCTAAAGCCAAGGAAGATAAAGAAAGAAAAAAAATCCAAATCTTAATTTGTATTACTGCCTTGTATATAACATTATTAATAACTATTTGTTGAATAAATGTATATTAAAAATTATTGTATTAGCACACATGAATTGAACAAAGTGAGGAGTTTCATTGTGGTATATCCATATATTGAACATTGTACTTGATCAAAGTCATCACTTATATCACTTTTCCTTATCCTATCTTCCCCCAAACTCACTTTGAACTTTTTTGTGAATTTTTTTAGTGAATTATGACCTGTTCATAAATCCATACAATGTATTCTAAACATATTAACAGAAGGACAGGAGTTCTGATCACGGTTTTGCTAGTGCTAGTATGCCCTTAGTTAAATCCTTTATTTACCATGTTGAACTCTATCTTCAACTAAGGATTTTTGGATTAGGTGAAACTTAAACTCCCTTCTTTTTTAAAATATTTGCATTGCTCTGACAGCTTTTTTATTTTTTTAAGACCATGATCTCTCCTTTTTTCAATCCCTTTTTCATTTTTTTTGTCATTATTGGAGCCTGAACTCTGAGCTTGGGCGCTGTCCCTTTTTCATTTTGTTAAAGTATATTCTGAAGGAATTTCATTTCAGCTATAACAATCAAGCGATAAATTATTTTTTTTGTCTGAAAATTATGTTTGACCTCAGTTTGACAGTGTAGCTCAGAACTTTGTTATCAAATATCTAGTATTCCTGACAAGAATGCTAATTTGGATCTTATTCCAAACTTATTTGGTTTGAAAACTTTTGTATTATGTTAATCATGAATTTTTACCAAAACATGTTCATTCATGGATGGCACAGCAAGTGAGCTTTCCATCTCACTTTGGAAAACTTCTGCTCTTTTATTTTGGCAGTCCTGGGATCTGAACTCAGGGCCTTGTTAGGCAGGTGCTCTATCACTGAGGAAGCCTCCTGTTATATTTTTTTCTCACCTCCATTTTCCCAAATCCTTCTTGTGGAATGAAGAGAGAAATACTGAACTGTCATGTTCCAAAATATCCAAGTAAGGGACAATATTATCCAACCTAACAATACAATATTTTGTTGAATTGTCCAAATCTGTTACAGAAGTCTGAATTTACCAGTTTCTACTTTTTTCTCTTTGGCACCATCAGGAAACTCCAGTCCTAGGTATTTATATACACATAAAACTTAAGATGAGGTAGGGCCAGACATAACCAGATGCTCCCTGATTTACGGTTCCATTAATGGTGATTTGAAAGCATAAACATTATTCCATAGAAACCATACTTCAAACTGTAACTTTTTAATCTTTTCTAGTAATAGGACTTGTTTCCATTCTGGGTAGCCACAGTGAATCATAGTCATGTGACCACAAAGGCAAACAAGATGCACTGTTCAGTTTACAGTGTTGAGTTGCTATGCTATTCAGTAGATTAAAGGTTTAAAATATTTTTTCTTGTTGTATTTTCAACCTGAAATCAAAGGGGTAATTGGGCTATAACATCACTGTAAGATGAAAAGTGTCTACATTTGTACCCTTTGTACTTTGTGCCAATAGTAAGGTGTGCCAAACTCTGCACTTAGCTGAAGTGGGCCTTACTTTTTGCCCAAACTGGCTGCAAACTGTGATCCTCCTGATTGTTATCTCTAGATTTTGATCAGAATAATTAGCAGTAACATCCCATTCTGCATTTGTTACATGAAGTTTGGAGGCTAAGACTCTAATTTTTATCAGAATTTTTTTGTTACATCCATCAATAGATGCTCACTTACTTTTTGGCAGTACTGGAGTACTGGGTTTGAAGTTTAGGCATTGTGCCACTTGAAATACACCTCCAGCCAACTCTCACTAGTATTTTTTATTTTTTGACAGTTGTGGTACCTGAATTCTGGGCCTGGACATTGTCCCTCAGCTCTTCAGCTCAAGGCTAGCACTCTATCACTTGAGCCACAGCGCCACTTCTGGCTTTTTCTCATGTGGTGCTGAGGAATCAAACCCAGGGCCTCATGCATGTAAGGCAAACACACTACCACTGAGCCACCTTCCCAGCCCTCTCACTAGCATTTTATTCTCAAAAAATAATCAACATCTCCATTTCCTTCCATACTTCCCCACTTCATAGTCTTAAGCCCTGCTGAGTATCGAGTGTGTGTGTGTGTGTGTGTTTGTGTGTGTGTGTGTGTGTGTAAGGGAGAGGGAGAATTTGTCATTTCTGAAGGTTTTTTGGAGATAAAGGGTGTAAATGTATGTGAAAAGCAGTTTGATCCAAAAAAAAATTTGAACCAGAAAAATTGTTGGGTACAGGGAGAAAGGAAGTAATAGCATCATCTAAGAAAAACAAGAAAAGTCATACCATTTAAAAATGCTTTTAATAGTCGGGCGTCAGTGGCTCACACCTGTAATCCTAGCTACTCAGGAGGCTGAGATCTGAGGATCATAGTTCAAAGCCAGCCCGGGCAGGAAAGTATGTGAGACTCTTATCTCCAATAAACCACTGGAAAACTGGAAGTGGTACTGTGGCTCAAGTGGTAGAGTGCTAGCCTTAAGCTGAAGAGCTCAGGGACAGCACCCAGACCCAGAGTTCAAGCCCCACAACCAACCAAAAAAAAAAATACATCCTTTTACTCCAGCTAAGTAATAACAAAAGGGGTTTTCATCAAAATGTAAGTATTTTATGAACAATATAATCTTCAACTTAACTTTGCTTAAAAGGATAATTTTCTAATTTATTTTATGTTATTGTTAGCTCATATTTTAATAGGACATAAAGACCTATGATTCATATACAATTCTGTTTTAAAAATAAAGAAATAATTACAGAAGTATAAGATATCCATATTGGCAAGGCATAGATGGCTCATACTTGTAATTCTAGCTACTCAGGAGGCTGAAATCTGAAGGATTGCAGGTTGAAGCCAGCCAATGAAAAAAAAGTCCGTAAGACTCCATATCCAAAACAACCAGCAAAAATACAAGTTAGAGGAGTGGCTCAAGCAGAGGAGCAAGCAAGCCTATCAAGAATGTGAGCTGATAAGCAATCCAAAGACAAAGATGGGAAGGGAGGCATGAAAGGGAAAAAGGGAACAGCTTACACTAAGCAAAAAGAAGGAAATGTACATATTACCTGATATGGAAGAAATAACTGTATTGTTAAAGCTCATAGAATTCACAAACTTTATAAATCATGATAATGACAATTTGCCTTGTAATGGTTAAAATGTGTTTGTGACTTTAAGTATCACTATTCCATAATACTGTGAAATTTATGTAATCACCTAATCTCAATTAAAACAAAAAGGAAAGTGAGAGAAGGGATGGGTTAGGAGCACTGGGTGAAGACAATGTTGTCAGACACCTTGTGTTTATATACTCTTTTGTAGAATGGGAACTTCTTTGTACAACTACTTAAAGATAATATAATAAAAATATTATCAAATTATAAAAAAAGAATGTTAGTTCAGGGGTAACAATGCTCAATAGGAAATGTACTCATGTAACTGTAACCCCTCTGTACAGTATCTTTACAATAACAAATTAAAAAAAAATTTTTAAAGTAAATATATGATATAATCTAAAACAAAACAAAAGAAGAATGGGGATTCAGCTGGGTGCCAGTAGTTCACACCTGTAATCCTAGCTACTCAGGAGGCTAAGACCTGAGAATCGCGGTTCAAAGCCAGCCTGGGAAAGTCTGTGAGACTCTTTTTTTTTGGTCCGTCGTGGGGCCTGAACTCTGGGCCTGGGCGCTGTCCCTCAACTCTTCAGCTCAAGGCTAGCGCTCTACCACTTGAGCCACAGCACCACTCCCGGCTTTTTTCTTTTTGCTTGTGGGGTGCTGAGGAATCGAACCCAGGGCCTCGTGCATGCATGCAAGGCAAGTGTTCTACCACTGAGGACCTTCCCAGCCCCTTCTATGAGACTCTTATCTCCAATAAACCAACAGAAAACCAGAAGTGGTGCTGTGGCTCAAGTGGTAGAGCCCTAGCCTTGATCTGAGTTGCTGAGGGATAGTGTCCAGTCCCACCCAAAGTTCAAGTTCCATGATCAACAACAACAATGTGAGTTCAAGCCTCAATTCTGGCAGAAAAAAAAAGTATTCACTCTGAATTTAGGTTCTTCAGAGGAAAATATTTTCTAGATAAAGGCTGATAAACAGAAGCAGCAGTTTATTTAAATAAAAAACACTAGTAAAGAACCAACAGTGAACTGGCTCATGCATCACACATGTAATTTTTATTAATGGCCAAAATAATTGATTTCATAATATTTTATATTGTGGTCTCAAAACTTTTTCATCAGATCAAAATACTTAAAAAAACACGTAATTCAGTATAAGCTACTGATGTGTTTATTTTAAAAAAGGAGATATATAGTTACTCCGCAAGAGATTATAGAGCTGTTCATTCAAAAGTAATTACAGAGGTCAAGGATATAATTTTTTACATTAACATGACAATCTTTACTAGCTTCTATCATCTATAGGCCAGCCATTTTTCACTGGAATTTAACTGTGAAAAGTTCTTTTTTTCAAGAGAGCCTATTTCAATATAAGGGAGTTTTAATAAGTTAGCTAGTGACCTAAAAGTACATAATTCTAGCTGGGAACTGAGAGCTAACACCTAGAATCCTAGCTACTCAAGAAACTAAGATGTCAAAGATTGAGGTTTGAAAACAACCCTGAGCAAAAAAAGTCTCTGAAACTACAATTCAAGTTAACCAGTAAAATGCTAGACTAGAGACATGACTAAAAACAGAAATCTAAGTTAGATCAAGGCTGAGCTCAAGTCCCAGCACTGGTATAAAGAAAATATTTAGTACCAAAAATATCCAATATTGGACATTGAGCTATAATTTGGCTTTTCACTCATGGCTGGTGCTACTACTTGAGCCTCTAAATTCAACTTTTTGCTAGTTTAACTAAAGAGTCTATTTGATTGCCTGACCTAGCTTAAATCTTCAATTTTCAGATCTCCAGTTCCTGAGTAAGCTAGTATTATAGGTGTGAGCCCCAGGTGCCTGGCATTCAATATACTCAGTAGTAAGAAAGATAATGCAAGAGGTTGGATTTTCAAAAACATTTTTATTGTCAAGCATCAGTATGTCATGCCTGTAATCCTAGCTACTCAGAAGGATGAAATCTAAAGGTTGCAGTTCAAAGGCAGCCTGGGGAGGAAAGTCCATGAGACACTTATCTACAATTAAACACACATGCACATGTACCCATAAGCACAGCCAGAAATGGAGCTGAGGCTTAAGTGGTAGAGAGCTAACCTTGAGCAAAAAAACTAAGGGACAGTGCCCACTTCCTGAGCTCAAGCTCAGGACCAGCACACAAAATATTTTTATTATTCTTGCTAAGTTTCAGTATTTCTTACTATCATTAAAATATAACAGTATGTCATGCCTGTAATCCTAGCACTTGGAAGACTTGGAAGACTGAGGCAGGAAGATCTTAAATTCATGGACATTCAAGACTATGTAAAAAAAAGAAAATCAAGGGCTGAGGTTATAACTCAATAGTTATAGTGCTTGACTAGTATATTATCAAGTCCCTGGCTATGCTTTCAGTATATAAACAAAACAGCTTTTTACTAAACTATACACATTAGGACAGATACTTCATAAGGTATTCCTTTGTTTTTTGCATATGCAGAATTCTATCTTCACAACTCCAGAAGAGATAACAAGTTTAAACTGAAAACTCTTAAGACTGTATTCAGGAAGCCTTTAAGACCTGTATTGGCCCCTCTAAAAGGACAAGTGCTTCAATTCCCACAGGTTAAGCATAGGAGCTATTCCTCCTTTTTGTTTGTACTTGAGTAGGGAATAGCGCTGTCAGGATTAATTACTGACATGAATCATAACTCAGTCAATATAACAAATTCCAACAGATGTGTAACAGCAACCCTCCTACACTTAACAATGCCAGAGTTCATTGACAACTTTTCTCCCCTAAATTCTTTCCACTTTGAGAAGGTGATAGGATATATGGGGCAAGCAGGAAAGGGAGGACAAACAAGCCCAATACCGAACCTACGTTCTTGGTTCTCTGCTCTTAAGAAATCACTGCATGGAAAAGGCAATAAAGTAAAGAGAAATAACAACTGAAATGTTTCTTATTATCATTCTTATATATGCTCATTTATTCCTCACAACTCTAAATGATCAGCATTATTTTCCCCATTTTACAAATAAGAAAGACTGAGATAGTGAGACATACATGTTCAGAACTACACCAAAGCAAGTCACATGATATCTCTGAACCTTAGGTTTCTTTATCTATTAAACAGAGAGAGCAGTGTTTATCCTTCCAGACAAATAAGACCTGTGATACAAAACTCAGACTCCTACCACAACACAGTAACACATATGAGGAAAAAGGCAGGCACAGATAAAACACAAAGAAACTAATTCTGACAGCCCAAATTTCAAACAGTTAACTAATACACACCAAGAAGCAGCATAAAGTACAGTATGGACCCAGAGCCTGAGTAAAAATGCTGACTGTACTACTACCAACTAGTTTTATGGACAAAATAAGATGTCTCCATTTCTCTGTGCATGTTTCTTCTGTGATAATGAAAGCTTCTGTTCATAAAGTTGGAAAATATAAAGGGGTTAGCAAATGTAAACACCTTTTATAGTGCCTCTACATGTATAAAAACATTGGCAATTTTTTCCTTTTTATAAAAACAGTTGTGTAAAGGGGTTTCAGTTTAACACGTCAATTTTTGTGTACAAGAACTTGATCAGAGTCATCTCTTTTATTATCCCTTCATCTTTACCATTTCCACTTATCTCCTCAAGGTTCCTAATTCAGTTTACACACACACACACACACACACACACATATACACACACACACACATATATACACATATACATAATGGACATTGTCTGTTCTTATTCCTACACTGTAAGTCTAGTGCTAATTTGTATAAGGAAACATTCCAAAGAAGTAAGGGAGAGATGAGCTGGTTTAAAGCATTGCTTTCTAAATAAAGTTTCTATAAGCTAGTTAAAGGCATTCCTGAGTTACTAAAAAAATTTTTCAACCTGAATTTTTTTGTGCCATCGCACAAAGAAGTAGGTACAGTGTGGACGGTGTAGAGGTGAGGGGTAAAGTACCTTCTCCTCCACAATGAACTGCAATTTCCAAGATTAAAGAGGGGGCAAATCCATAGAGAAAAGAATAGACTTAGGGTCTAAAAAAAGATCCAACCAAGTACTAGAATTTGCTTGAGAAAACATTTAGACAAAGATTTTGTTTCAACTGCAAACAGACTTAGCTTAAGAACTTGTGCTTACAGAAAACTAAATACAAAAGAAGACTTGCACTGTCTGTGTTTTACATAACGTGTAGAGTCAACAAAAACAATACATTTAATGCCTTACTTTGATCCTGAGTAACTAAGAAGAAAGTTATTTTACTAAATTGAGCTTATATATTCTTGGATCTTTTCTTAGTAAGGGATTTTGAACTCAGGGGCTCAGTGCTTGCTAGGCAGGTACTCTAACACTCCATCAATATTCTTGGATCTTTTCTAAAGCAATCATTTCTATATACATTTCAGTGAATACTTAGTAAAATAATTATTTACATGAACTGAGTTACTATCCTATTTTCTTTTGACATTTACTGTGTATCTATGCATCTTAATTTTCTTATGAATATTAGAATTCTATTTGGAATTTATTCCTTGATATTTTCCCTGTTTTATAATATTCCATATGCCAAAATAAATGTTACAGTGGTATCAATGAGAGAAGGGAGCCCTGAGTTCAAATCTCTAGTAATGACAAAACAAAAAAAGATTTCCTTCAAAAAATGTTACGTAAGCCTGGGAAGGTGGCTCAGTGGTAGAGTGCTTTGCCTTGCATGCATGAGGCCCTGGGTTCGCTTCCTCAGCACTACATAAGCAAAAAGAAAAAAGCCGGAAGTGGCGCTGGGGCTCAAGTGGTAGAGCACTAGCCTTGAGCTGAAGACCTGAGGGACAGCGCCCAGGCCCAGAGTTCAGGCCCCACGACCGGACCCCCCCCCCCAAAAAAAAGTTATGTGAATACCTGTTGTAAAAAATAATTAGTGCCTACTCTAAGATACCCAGGATGCAGAGATTAGGAAGAGTATAGCTCAAGCTTAGGCTAGACAAAATGTTAGTGAGACCTCATATCAACCAGTAAGCTGGATGGGCATGGTGGCACATATGTGTAGCTACATGAGAGACAGACATGGGAGAAGCAATCCTAGAATGGCAGGGAAAAGATGAGATCTAAGTTGAAAAGGTAAAAATGACTGGGGCATGTCTCAAGTGGTAGAGCACTATCTATGAACAAATAAAAACAAGCAAGAGGGCTGGGAAGGTGGCTCAGTGGTAGAGCGCTTGCCTTGCATGCCTGAGGCCCTGGGTTCGATTCCTCAGCACCACATAAGCAAAAAGCTGGAAGTGGCGCTGTGGCTCAAGTGGTAGAGCACTAGCCTTGAGCTGAAGAGCTGAGGGACAGCACCCAGGCCCAGAGTTCAGGCCCCACGACCAGATCCAAAAAATAAAATAAAATAAAAAATAAAAACAAGCAAGAGACGGAGACTTAGAGTTCAAGCCCCAGTTCCCAGCAAGTACAAGGCTCTGAGTTCAAACTGAACTACAACCAAAAAGAAAATTGTGCTTAAAATTATTTGGTGTATTCACTTTTCTAGCAAATATACTTTACCAATAGTGTTATGTTTTCAGTTTTACAAAGGTAGGTACTCTACAATCTAGCTTTTAACACCATTTTAATCCTCATGTACCACTGCACATTTCTAAACCTGCTACAATTTTCCCTCATCCACATATGACTTTTTTTTTGGGGGGGGGGGTCCAGTCATGGGGCCTGAACTCTGGGCCTGGGCGCTGTCCCTCAGCTCTTCAGCTCAAGGCTAGCGCTCTACCACTTGAGCCACAGTGCCACTTCTGGCTTTTTCTTTTTGCTTATGTGGTGCTGAGGAATCGAACCCAGGGCCTCAGGCATGCAAGGCAAGCGCTCTACCACTAAGCCACCTTCCCAGCACATGACTATTCTTTTATACTGATTCACTTCTCTACTAGATTCCAAACTCCTTGAAGGCCAAAGACTGTCTCATATATATTCATGATGTGTGTGTGTGTGTGTGTGTGTGTGTGTGTGTATGTGTAAATATCTACACCCACACAATTCACAGAGGCAAGTAACAGTTCCTTTAAAAATAGTAGATGTACAGTAGAATATCATGTACAGCCCAGAGAGGAGAGAACTGGGAAGAACTGGGCTAAAGGAGAACAGGAAAGTGAGCTCTGTTATCTTTCTTAAAAAAACTATTCTTCTCTTGGTATCCTCAAGCCTGTAATCCTAGTTACTCAGGAAGCTGAAATCTGAGAATCATAGTTTAAACCTGCCTGGGCAGTAAAGTCCACGAGATTTTATCTCCAATCAACCATCAGAAAACCAGAAGTGGTGCAGTGGCTCAAAGTGGTAGAGCGCTAGCATTGACCTGAATTGCTCAGGGACAGGGCTCAGGCCCAGAGTTCAAGCCCCATGACTGACCCAAAAACAAAAACAAAAACTAAAAAACAAAAAAGCAAAACAAAACAAAACAAAACCCTGAGCCAAAAAGCCAATAGCAGAGCTGTAGTTCAAATTGTGGAGTGCTAGCTTTGAGCATAAAAGATCAGGACCAGCACAGGGGCACTTATGTCAATCCCTAGCACTAGCACCAAAAGGAAAAAATATATAATTTTCGGGCTGGGGAGGTGGCTCAGTGGTAGAGCGCTTGCCTTGCATACCTGAGGCCCTGGGTTCGATTCCTCAGCCCACATAAGCAAAAAGAAAAAAAGCCGGAAGTGGTGCTGTGGCTCAAGTAGTAGAGCGCTAGCCTTGAGCTGAAGAGCTGAGGGACAGCGCCCAGGCCCAGAGTTCAGGCCCCACGACCGGACCCCCCCCCCCCATATATATATATATATATATATATATATATATATATATATATATATATATGTATGTATATATATATATATATAATTTTCTTGAATATTTTATAAATCTTAAATCAATCCAAAGGAATATGGATTCTTATTCAGTAATAACAAGAAATTCTGAGCATTAAATGGCTTTGTAAGAACAACATATACAATTCTAAAGGACCTTAGTCATTTGGTATATCTCAATTTATGAAGCTGAAGCATGGTAGAGCTAAGCATGTATAAGTTCCTAGTTTCATCCTCAGCATCATCAACAGGAGAAAAGATGCAAATGTTTCTATTTACAAGGAAGAAACTAACACACATTAACTTGTACATGGAAGTGCTAAGAGCTAAAATCACGTCTTCTGATTCCATGTCCCATAATATGCATGCCAGCTCTCATTGGATAAAGTGGTTTGAACCAGAGATGGCAGTGAGGAATTAATAGAGTTGTGATAACAAGACAGGGCTACATTATCACAGTCATAGCAAAGATGTTAGGTTTCCTGGAAGGCAGTGGAGGATACTGTAGGTCCCTGAACAGGAACATACCAGGAATAGCATTTAGGAAAACTAAGTAGGCAAAAAACCAAACAAACAAAAAAGGTAGACAGTAGCATAAAAGGTGGGAGACCAGAGCAGGCAGAAGGCGATGATATAAGAAGGTGGTCTATGGAAATATAAATTAAAATGGATTTTTAAAATAATTAAATCTGAGAGGCATGGTAAAATATTTTTAAAAATCATATAGAACTTAGTGGATAAGTCCAAAGGTCAACTACCCTGAGCAACTAATGAACTCTTTTTTATTGTTGTTGTTGGTCATGGGGCTTGAACTCTGGGTTTGAGCACTGTCCCTCAGCTCTTCAGCTCAAGACTAGCGCTCTACCACTTGAGCCACAGTGCCACTTCCGGTTTTCTGGTGGTTTATTGGAGCTAAGAGTTTCACAGCTTTTCCTGCCTGGGCTGGCTTTGAACCTCGATCCTCAAATCTCAGCTTCCTGAGTAGCTAGGATTACAGGCATGAGCCACCGGCACCCGGCTTACTAATGAACTCTTTATCAAAATGAATACCAGGAAACAAAAACATGTTTTGGGAGGGGGCAATGGGTCAGAGGCACAGGAACAGAGTGAGGAAGGGTGAACAAATGCAGTCATTACAGTCAATGTACATCATGAAAAGAATTGAACTACGTAAGTCGAGGGTAGGGATAGGAAGAATGATGGAAGAGGTGACACTGAAAAGATACATTACATTCATAACTGACTTAAGGAATTATCCCCTCTTCATACAACCATTTAATAATAAAATTCTAAAAAAATAATTATAGGAATTCCAGGTACTGGATTCCTGTCTTTAATCCTGGCTACTTAAGCTACTAAGATCTAGAGGATCACAGTTAATAGCCAGCCCCGTCAAAAAAATTCATCTCCAATTAACTACCAAATGGAGGGACACCCCAAGTGGTAGAACCCTAACAGTGAAAAGAAAGCTCTGAGTTATGAGACTCTGAGCTCAAGCTCTGAATTTAAATAAATAATTAGCATCAAAGTCTATTTTAAATTATAGAAAACAAGATGGAGAGACTGCTTGATATTCAAGCCTAGAAAGTTTTTAAGTAATAGAAAAATGGAGATATTGGGCGTAAAGCAGTATTTTGAATAAAATAATTTCAGTTCTGAATAGTGAAGTCAAGTCTTCTAAGTCAACTGAGAATCTACTAGTTGACTGTACAAGTTAGGAACATGACATTAGGAATAAATTGGGTCGGGGTGAGAAAAAGTAAAGCCTTAACTTCAGACATAATAAAATTTCTAAATTTTGATTTTTAAAATAAATTAGCATAATTGTTGTGTTACTTTATGACTTCTATTGTTTCACTGTCTTTAGTGGTTAACTGTGACTTAACCATTATTTTATAATTCATTTGCCTTCCTGACACATAGTTTTTTATAAAGAGAAACTTAAAAAATGTGTCTCATGGTAAATACTAAAACCTTTGTGCAAAGTGCACCAGAGGTTAATGACCCACTATTCAAACAGACAACAGATATCCTTTTTTGGCTTTCTCCAGGCTACAGGCTTTTCTCCCTTTTGTGTTCACTTCCTGTCAAGTTTGACATTTCAAAAGAATACTAGAGAAAAAAAAACTACTTATAAGTTTGTCACCAAATAAGAACTCTAAAAATAGGAGCTAGCCATTATCAATGTACTGATGTATTTTCCTTCCTTTAAAATTTGGAAAAAAATAATTGAAAAACAATTGGAAAGTAATTGTCAATATTTTCTTATGTAAAAGTACGCTGATCAAACTAATGTAATTTCATGAAGAAATCTCCTAATATTCCACAGAAAAATGGAATAACAGAATCCAACTACATTTGACATTTAAATGGAATTCAGTTTTGATACTTACTAAAATTTAGAAGAAATAATAACTAGCACTTTAGTGTATTTACTGTAGGAAGTCAGAAATATCCTCTAAAATTCTTTTAAGTGCATGTATTTCATATTTGTAAGTACTTTATCCATTACAAACTCTTATGCTTATTGATCCTGTCAGCCCTAATAAAGGAACAGGGACCAGATTTGTTTCAAACAACCGCAGTATTAAAAGACATAAATGAGACCTAAATGAAACAACAGTTTTCAGGCACTGAACAGGCAATCTGAGATCTCTGAGAGATGGAAAACCAATGGTGATCCTCACTGTTGCCACAGTTTACTGAAACAGTTTCCAGGCAATGACATAAGAAGAAGAAACACAATTGGATACCAATAGTTCCAAAATAACAGATATGAAAAAAACAAGGATGTTAAGTAGAGAGTCACTTTGGCAATAAACAAGGGAACTAAACAATTGGAGGAAAAAAAACCACCCCAAAGAGTAGAACCATCCCAGGCCTGGAGCACGAAAGAATTCTGATTTCTACTAGCTAAAGTAAAAAAGGCTGTTATCTATATTTGATGTAGAAAACTCAGAAGGACACTGCCTGGGCAGTGGGGAGAAATTAGTTATGTAGACTGCTTTTTGTCTAAAAACAGGGGGAAAAAAATGAAACATGGAAAAGATCAAGTAGTTGTTAATAATTTAACTGTATCCCAAAATAAAATCAAAGAATATTAAAAGAACTATGAAAACAGCTAGGACCCAGTAAGGTAAAATTCACAATATATAGCAAGCAGACATGTGTGTTGATTTCTCTTATTTTGGTAGTACTGAAGTCTGAACTCAGGGATTGCATCCAGCACTCTTTGCTTTAGGTTATTTTTCACATAGGGTAATAGCCTTTACCCTAGCTGGCTTTGTACTGAAATCATGTTCATTTCTCTTAGAGTAGCTGGGATTACAGGTATGAGCCTGCATGTCCAACAAAAATACAAATTTTTAAAAGAAAAAATAGTAGCCAGCTGCCAGTTGCTCTCACCTATAATCCAAGCTACTAAGGAAGTTCAGATCTGAGAATTGAGGTTTGAAGCCAGCCCAACCAACAATCTTAAGAGACTTTTATCTCCACTTAACTTTAAAAAGCTGTTAGTAGGATGTCAGCCATGAGCAGAAAAAGCTGAGCAACAATGTGAGGCCTTGAATTCAACTCCAGTATGGGTACCAAATAAAGAAAGAAAGAAAAAGAAAAACAAATAGCAGTTAATAGAAACAGACATAAAAGGAACTAGACCTTAGAATTAGTACACAGGGATGTAAAAAATTAAAGATTAAAAATATAGTAGATGCAATGAATAGCGTATTAGATATTTCCAAAGGGGTAGGGAAATCAATGAACTTGAAGATGTAATTTTATAAATCCTCCAAAACAAAATATAGAAAAGGAAACTTGATTAAAAAAAAACAAAAACCAACATCAATAAGCTGTAGGATGTCAAGAAATCTAATATTTATGTGACTAAAATGCACACTGAAAAGCTAGGGGGAGCCAAAAAATATCTTAAATAATGACCCAAATTTCCAAATGTGCTATCAGTAAGTTCATGTATCTAAGCAGAATTCCAAACAAAAGAAACATGAAGGGCACATCAAGGCAGATCATAACCAAATTGCTTAAAATGGCAATTTTAAGTCAGAAAATCTTGGAAGCAGCCTGAAAGCATAGTCCTACTACACGTAGAAAAACAAATACAAGGCAGATTACGTCAGGAACAATGCATACCAGAAAACAGAAGTTATGTTTTTAAATCACTGAAAGAAAAAGACTTAATTTAAAATTCTATGCTCAGCCAAGTATCTTTCAATCCCTTCTAGATATATAAAAGTTGAAAGAGGGGGAGGGGGTGAGGAGGGTTGGGTGGGGGGGCGAGGGGAGGGTGGGAAGGGATGGGAAAGGGAAACAAAGGAGGAGGCTACAATGCTTGATAAGAAATGTACTCATTATCTTGCCCAGGTAATTGTAACCCTTCTGTACAGTACTTTCACAATAAAAAAAAAATTTGAAAAAAAGGAAAAAAAAGTTGAAAGAATCCTCACTAAAAGCCTATACAAGCATAATCTTAAAAAGAAAAATAATGCCAGATGGAGATCTGAATAACACCAAGAAGCAGTTTCTCCACAAGAAGGCCAGGAGGATAAAATGTGGCTTGCAGGAGGGAGGGAGGAAGAAAGGAGTGCCAAGTGTACACGGAGAAGCAGCAAAGTATCAGATGTGCTAGTAAAGAAGAACCACGGAGGCACATCTACCTCTAGACATCTGCTGACACCACATGGTCAGAGATAAACTGCCAAGTTCTTCCTGAATGCCTGACCTACAAACTCCTAAGTAAAATTATTGTTTTAATGCACTATATTGTTTCCCATAGAGAATACTCCTAATATCTCTTTACCATTTAATTCCTATTGATTCCCCTACCTTCCACTCCCCAAGCTCTGTCTTTACTTTTGTTGTATCTGTAGTTTCCTTCATAGGCAAACTTCGTTTTAAAGAAAGCCACATATAATCAGTGTTTCCACTTTATCACAATTTGCATCTTATCCTGTCCCCACCATTTCATTTAGCAGTCTTGCTGCTTTCATTGTCTTCTTTTGTCATTATTATTAGAACTTTTCAGTTCTCTCAAGGTTACTTCCACAGTGACTGAAACAGCAAGCACTCTACTCTCTCAGACTTTACAATGCTCTCTCTTAATGACTCTAACATCTTTTATTTCTTATGTAAGAGAGAATATTCTTTTTCCTGTGCTTTGTTTAAAGGCTGGAGAGTCTAAGGATTCTATCTGTGGCCTTCTCTTTTCATACTATAATAGAAATACTTATAATTCATGCTCAACATAATCAAATGGAATTTGTTTTCCCAGAAAATGACATCGAATGGTGGGTATCTTATTTTAATGAATGACACTATTACCTACTTAAAGTCAGGTAAATTGACGCATCTCTGTCCTTTACTATACATTATATAAGCCATTGCTACATCCGAAAATACGATGACAGATCCTGTTTTCATTGCTTGTCATACATTAAACCACTTAACAAAAGGTGTGCATATGTAATAATACATAAGGCTTATAACATGACTAATACATGGCATGGCTAATGAACAAAAAATGAGTGAAAAGGAAGGAAGGATGATTACAGCCTAGTATAAGAAAAGAGGAAAAAGCAAAAGGAAACTTTAAAATGTGGTAAACAAAAAGGCAGGGAAAAGTATTTCCTTGAGGACAGGCAGAAACAAACCTGCTTGTCCTGAGTGGTAGTTAAACAAGAAAGAGAGCTTATAAACCTTTTATATTCTGCCAGGCGCTAGTGGCTCACGTCTGTAATCCTAGCTACTCAGGAGGCTGAGATCTGAGGATCGAGGTTCAAAGCCAGCCCGGCAGGAAAGTCCCTGAGATTCTTATTTCTTATCTCCAAGAAACAACCAGAAAATAGGAAGTGGTGCTGTGACTCAAGTGGCAGAGCACTAGCCTTGTGCTGAAGAGCTAAGGGACAACACTCAGGCCCAGAGTTCAAGCCCCATTACTGACAAAAACAAAATCCCTTTTACATTCTTAAATTACTGAGGATCCAAAAAGGCTCTGTGTGTGTGTGTGTGTGTGTGTGTGTGTGTGTGTGTATGTGTGTGTGTGTATGTGTGTGTGTGTGTATATTTACTATATTGGTATTGCTTTATTTGAATTAAAATTTAATTAAAACCAAAATCTTATTAAAATAGGTGATTTATTTTAAACAATTATAGGTTAAATTAGTATTTTGATTTTAAAAAACATTCTAAACAATGACAACAGAAGAGTGGCATGGTAATCTTTCTAATGCCTTTATTATCTGATTTAGCAAAAGATCTGGAGTCTTACATCTGCTTTTATATTTACTTTCTTTCAGTATGTTGTTTTGAAATATACAGAAAAAAGTGTACACTTTCCCCCTTAGAGGGATAAAAAGAGACTTCTAAAGACTTTTTAGGTAATTTTGGTCTTTCTTCCTTGACACTACATCAAATTCAACAAGTGGTACTTGAAGATTAGATGCACTGTTGAATCAGTATCAGTGAACAGAAACTTTTCAGTCTAAGAACTTACAATTAGTATATCATACTTTTAATGAACCTCTTATACCTTTATAACGATGCATTAATCATTTGTAATATTAATTCCCTGAATTATGAAGATTTCTCAAATGTTAAAAAATATACATATAAAAATCATATTCACTGATATCAGCATTAATATTATCAGAAAAGTTTTTCATGTATTGGAAAGACGTTAAGGTAACAGTGATGAACAAGGCTTCCCAAAATTCTAGTTTTCACTTGAAGATATAGTCTATCATTGGTAACTTTCATTGTCAAGTTTTTGTTGAAGCTTGTTTTATTTATCAGGAAAATGTACACAATTGCTTATCCATCTCATAAGTACAATATGTGTGTTTTTATAAAAACACCAACTAGTTCAGTCTCAACTCAACCAACAACTGTCCTCAAGACAACTAAGAATTCTGTGGTATGTACCTTTACATATCCTTCAGTTTCACAATTGAATGTTTTAAAAACATATATTCAAGAGTGGAGATTTGCCAGGCACTGGTGGCTCACGCCTGTAATCCAAGCTACTCAGAAGACTGAGATCTGTGGATCTCAGTTTGAAGCCAGTCCAGGCAGGAAAATTCATGAGGTTCTAATCTCCAATTAATGACCAAAAAGACAGAAGTGGAACTGTGACTCAAGTCATAGAGAACTAGCTTTAAGTAAAGCCATTCAGAGACAGAGCCCCAGCCCTGAGCTCAAGCCTCAGTACTAGCACCAAGAAATAAGGAAGGAAGGAAGAACAAGCTGTTAGTAGAATGCCAGCCATGAGCAGAAAAAGCTAAGCAACAATGTGAGGCCTTGAATTCAACTCCAGTATGGGTATCGAAAAAAAAAAAAAGAAAAAGGAAAACAAATAGAAGTTAACAGAAACAGACATAAAAGGAACTAGACCTTAGAATTAGTACACAAGGATGTAAAAAATTAAAGATTAAAAATATAGTAGATGGAAGGAAGGAAGGAAGGAAAGAGGGGAGGGAGGAAGGGGGGAAGAAGGAAAGGAGGGAGGGAGGGAGGGAGGACAGAGAAAGGGAATGGGGAAGGGGAAGGGAAAAGGGAAGAAGGAAGGTGAAAGGGAGGAAAGAGAGAGAGAAAATAAAGAGGGAGGGAGAATTTAATCAAATCAATATTTTCCAACAAAAATATCTTAAGTGAAACTGATACTTTTTTAAAAACTAAGTGTGCAGTGCTTAAGAATCCAACACTATTAGCCAGTTTTTTACCACTGCTTTAATTCATGCAAAGGTGTTAATAGCTTTAGATCATCTGTTTAAATATCAGCAGACTACGAAAAGCTAAATTACATCTTATCAGTAATGTACAGATTCCCTGAAGTAGTTTCAAGTACCACCAAGGAAACTTATCCCACACTCTGAACTGCTGACATAGAAAAAGCACAAAGCTTTTTAAAAAGAACATTTGAGCCATCAAATAGTTAAAGCTCTCAAAACGTGTTTGATTTTTCTGTATGATAAGTAATTTTATAATTACATTTTGACATCATTTTATATCATGAAGATTCTGGATTCTTTTCTTATTCTTGAATATTGATTGAGTGATTGTGTGTCTATGTTATCAGGCACCTGTCTGTCATTGCTAAACTTGAACTGTACATTCCCATTTACTGGGCAGCAACTCCAGTCACAATTCAGACCTTTTATCTTTCATTAAGCTACTCAGAGTAGTTACGTACAGGAATGATTCAGGTTTCAGTCAGAGATGGGGGTCCTCAGAATTTGGGCATACATTCTCTGGTTCTTTCCCTTGCAAGATTCTTCCATTTTCTTCAATGGCCAAGGATTCCTCACTTGCAGATATCTCTACTTTCCCTTATCAGAAAACCCAGAGTTCCCACTGGAATCCTGACATCACTGTCTTTCCCATTCTTACTCAGAGACTCCTCCACAGGCTGAGAGCTTTCCTCTGTCTTTTCATTTATGCCTGTTCTTTCCCGCCAATAATTTCAGGCCATTGTTTTCTATATGCTGTGCAGGTTGTATAGTGGCCATTTTTTTTTTTTTTTTTTTTTGGTATAGAGTCATGTCATGAAGGGTATCCTTCCCAGATCACTAGGGGAATACAACAGCAGAACATATCTATCTGGGGAATTAGCATAAGATCTGCATAAAATCTGGCTTCAGTGAGAAAAATGGTCAAAAGGTAGTAAATGGGATATTATAAAAAGTAAATAATACTGCTGGGAAGAGAGACAAACTGGAGAATAAACACCTAATGTCTGTAAAGATTTACTGGAAAAAAACATGGTATTTACAAATTACAGAAATCAGTATATATAAATCTCATCTTATCACCTACTAGCATTATGAACTACTTTTTTTTTTTTTGGTCAGTCATGGGGCCTGAACACAAAGCCTGGGCACTGTCCCTCAGCTCTTCAGCTTAAGGCTAGTGCTCTATCACTTAAGACATAGCGCCACTTCCAGTTTTTTCTGCTTATGTGGTGCTGAAGAATTGAACCCAGGGCCTTATGCATGCAAGCAAGCACTCTACCACTGAGCGACCTTCCCAGCCCCCATTATGAACTTCTTAATAGAGTTAATAGGCCCAAATACCTGGAAGCCACTTAACCCAACCTTTAAGTGTGATGAATTCTCAAATTTCCAGAGAATGTATTTACTAGATTTATCAATAGATCATCCCAACATCATACACTTACAAACTGTTTGCTAATCTCCCTGAATTTGTGTTTCTCAAGACTGTCAAGCAAAGATGCTGAACCTGTTTCCCCAGAAGATCATTCAAACTACAATGATATTCATTATTTCATTGAATTATAGGAGTCAAGAATGGGAATTATTTAGTTCAGTGGTAGAGACTTGGCGATCTATGTGCTCAATTCCCAGCATCCCCCAAAAATATTGGCAATGGTAACTGATTTGATGTTTCCTAACCAATATTAGACAATGTACCCATCAATCTCTGAAGTTAATGAGAAATGTCTACTGTGATATAGAACCTAAAGACTGTCCTCAGAGTTAGTTGCACAGATGGGCTTAATTTATGAAAACTTTCAACTATCATTTAAAATAAATACTTTGTATGTGTGTATATGTTTGTATTACACACACATATGCATGTCATATCCCTTCTCTATAAAGCCCATTGTTTTCATGGGAAAAATACAGAGTGTCCATTCTGTTTGTGAGGAAGGAGTTATCTTCACATAGTTACCCACTACTACTCTAGGTTTTTGGCATGAAAAAAGTAATATATTCAAACATTAATAATATATGATCATATAGATGTTCTCTATTGTTTCATCTCCTAGAAAGTACACTTAGAATTTCAATTCTGGGGCCTATCGGTCTCACACCATCCTATCATAAACAAAAAAACCGCAAATATTATTGTAGTAATTTACAATTGGTATATAGGAAATGCTGCATTTAAGTCAAAGGCATTATCACTAGCTATGTGCTATGAACAGAATGCCTAGAGAACAAGATTTATGCCCTTATCATGTTTTAAACAGTGCCTATAATAGACAATAGTGTAGTTTTATGTTAGCTTAAATAATGGAACAAAAATGAATCCCACTAAATGATTAGAAAGTGTAATTTTAATCACCTAAATAGCATAATCTCAAATTGTTAATTTTGTTGAAATTTAAAAACATTTACATTATAACAACTGTATTTGAAATAAACTACCTAAACACTTTAAAGTCTTTTGCTTTACTTTAAAATGCTATGTTTTAAGGAAAGCTATTCTCAAATCACTGTACCAGATGATCTGGGGAGTACTAATAAATGTCTATTCTAATATCCCACTTAATTGTTAGTCTGTACACTGAATAATGCATTATTCATTAAATCGAATGTTTGCTCTTAAGGCAAAATTCTCACTATCAGATTATTTATTAGCTATATGCTAATAAGTATCTTTAATTATTTTAGCTAGTTACTTACCGAAAGCCATGCCAGAGATTCCATGATTCGATGTTCACATCGTTCTAAATGTTTAATCATTTCTCTTGTCAAATTAGCTTCTGCTTTGATAAAACTTTCAATCACTTTGTAAAAATCAAAGGCTTTTAATTCAAGTACATTCAGAATCCATGGGAAGGATAAATCTGTTCCAGAATCAAGATTCTGAGATGTACTTCCTAAAAAATAAAAGAAAAAAATGTGTAGGTGAAATGTTAAGGCCTAAATATTTTATTTGGAAGGTTTTCACAAAGAAAAGATGGTACATATAGCAGGAAGATTCAACAACCTTTATTTATAGTAGAATATTTTATTCTAGAATATACAGACTTGAATGAAATAGGCTTCTTAATTTTAAGTATATTTACATGTATGTTTTTCTAAGAAAAAGAGCTCAGAGTTAATGTCAAATTTGCAAAAGTTTAAAACACTCCAAACTTTTTTCAGAGACAAATTTAACATCTTACCAGAAATGCATTAGCATATTCACTTAACTTTCACTAATCTGTGGTGCAAAGAGGGAATGATTTTTTAAAATATTGCTAATTTCATCTCTTTAAAATGTTTAGTGTTTAAAATGATTCTGTAATATGTTCAGAGTTTCTCTTTTATTGTCCTTTTGTTTCTGCATGTAAAACTTTAACATCTGTGACATTATTTACAAAATAACCTGTACTTAAAATTATTTTTTATGCCTGGTGCCAGTGGCTCACACCTGTAACCCTAGCTATTTAGGATAGCTAAGATCCTTGAGGACTGGAGTTTGAAGCCAGCCCGGGCATGAAAATTCCTGAGACTCTTATCTTCAATTAAGCTCCAAAAAGCCAGAAGTAAGACAGCACACAGGCCCTGAGTTCAAGCCCCAGAACTGACTGACTCTCTCTCTCTCAATAGGTATTTATCAGAAATTATTAAATTTTCATCTTAGTTGGTATAAAATCATAGACCAAATAAGAAAACATTCAGGCTCTGGTGAATTCTATTTCAACTGTTGGTCTCATAAGCACAGTTTATATTGGTGTTTTCAATACTGGCTGCTCTTTAATGCTCTTCTGGTACTTTACAAACTCATAGATCCTTAAGTTCCAACAACTACCTTTCATGGATTCAATATGTTCACAATGAGAATCTACTACTATAATACCCCCAAAAATGACTGGAAAAATTAAGATATTAAGCCTCTTAAATATCTTCATGACAACCAAAACCAAACCAAACCAAAAAAATAATAAAAACAACCACAACACACCATAGGGTTTTTGTTAACTTTAAACTAAAATGTTTATTTACTAAAATTTAACTTACTGCTATATGTAGCCATTACAACTTCAAGAGCACACGCCAATAAAGACATATGAAAGATATTGTCATTCAGGAGTTTGCTAAAGGAAGAAAAAGAATGACTTTAAAATATTTACTTTTATACAAAGAAGAACTTGTTTGTACAAAATTTTTAAAAATTACCTAAAATTTTGAATGGATAGCCGTTCTTCTTCCTGAAACAAATTTTTTTTAAAGTTTAATAAAATCTTATTTGTGAGTGACATTGTCCAAAAAAAAAAATGTACTCTTTACCTGACTTATATAACTATAACTCCTCTGTACATCACCTTTAGAATAACAATAAACATTTTTAAAGATATTTGTGCCAGTAGTAAGCTTGATGTCCTATATATATAGAGAGAGAGATAGATAGATAGATATATATTTTTTTTATTTTGGGTCCGGTCGTGGGGCCTGTCTGGGCCTGGGCGCTGTCCCTCAGCTCTTCAGCTCAAGGCTAGCGCTCTACCACTTGAGCCACAGTGCCACTTCCGGCTTTTTTTTCCTTCTGCTTATGTGGTGCTGAGGAATCAAATCCAGGGCCTCATGCATGCAAGGCAAACACTCTACCACTAAGCCACCTTCCCAGCCCTATATATATTTTTTAACTTACTGATTTAAGCATAGATTCCATCACTCGGTAATACAATCGGACTCCAAGTTTATATCTCTACAAAGGAAAAGAAAAATAAGATCTTAATATTTTAGAAAATTACAAAATTACTTTTTAGTAAGTATTTTCTTGAAATGTATTTCAGAACCTTCTTGGAAATATGAGCTATCAAAGGACCACAAAAGTAGCAAGGTGCCAGTGGCTCATGCCTGTTATCTCAGGAGGCTGAGATCTGAGTATCTTGGTTCAAAGCCAGCCCAGGCAGAAAAGTCTGTGAATTCTTATCTCCAATAAAGCACCAAAAAGCAGTAAGTGGAGCCATGGCTCAAATGGTAGAGCACTAGCTGTGAACAAAAAAGCTCCAGGAAGCCGGGCGCTGGTGGCTCACGCCTGTAATCCTAGCTACTCAGGAGGCTGAGATCTGAGGATCGCGGTTCAAAGCCAGCCTGAGCAGGAGAGACCGTGAGACTCCTATCTCCAATAAACCACCAGAAAAACCGGAAGTGGCGCTGTAGCTCAAGTGGTAGAGCGCTCACCTTGAGCTGAAGAGCTGAGGGACAGCGCCCAGGCCCAGAGTTCAAGACTCACGACCGACCAAAAAAAAAAAAAAGCTCCAGGACTGGCACCAAAAAATAAAAAATAATTAAATTTAAAAATCACAAAAGCTATCTAAAACTCAAGACTTAAATATAACTGATGGTAAACATTTACAGGAAATTATTATGAGAATAGGTTAACTACCTGACTTCCCTTCAATCCATTTCAATCTGCATCATTTATACTAAGTGCAGGTAATGTACCCAGCACTATTTTAAATCCTTTACATACCTAGTGTAATACTTGTAACCTAGAACATTTGTTTTAAAACAAGTCATGTAGGCTTAAGAAAACAATCTCTGTACACAAAACTTAACAAAACAGGCAAAAATCAGACAAACAAATTTATTAGCACTAGGTTTTAACTAACTAGTGTTTATCAGTTGAAAGAGTAATAAAATTTTTGAGTTACATATACATATAAACACTGAAAATGGTATGCTAATATAAACCCATTAGCATTATGTATATATGAATATTCATATATATATACACCAAAATTTTAATAGTATGAAATTTTAATTATTTTTCTTATTTGCACCTTGTATATCTTCTACAATAGATATATGCACTTTTGTATTTTTATAATGAGGTAGGGTATGGTTTGCCTTGAAGTTTCCCATAAATAGCTATCCTATCTACCAGAATTTTATAGGACTGGACAAATAAATATTACAGTAGTGTACAGTATTGCTAAATACTGCCTTTAAAACTTCTACATTGTAGAAATTAACTCAGTTACCTGTGACCCAATTTCAGCACATCCTTGTCCCACGGCTTTTGCAAATTTCTCTTTAAAGATGTGTCCAATATTCTGTACTCTTTTCAGTATATTTTCTCTTGGATTTACTGTGCAGTTCTTTAAGAGATGTATAGAGAAATCAATATTGAGGAGATTGTTCATTAAAACTGTTCAATAGAAATTAAATTTTCTATTACATAGTAGATAATTTCAATTATCTACAAGAACACTTTCACAATAACTAAGCAAACAAGACTACAGATTATATTCAGACAACAGAATTCCATTGAATGTAGTGGCCAAAAATAAAAAATAAAAAAAACCCACACTATTAAAAGAAATTACTTAAATTTTCTGTTCCTAGGCTAGGGAAGAACTGATTTCTTTTTTTTTTGTCAGTCGTGGGGCTTGAACTCTGGGCCTGAGCACTGTCCCTCAGCTCTTTAGCTCAAGATGAGTGCTCTACCACTTGAGCCACAGCGTCACTTCTGAGCAGATTTCTTAACTCCTTTAACCCATCATGATTCCTCATCTAAGATGTTTATTAAAATATATGTTACCTTCCCCCAAAAGCAAATGAAAAAAACAAAACAAAGATGTGAACTTGGTATCACTTCCCAATTCACAGTTAGGCTTTAAATGAGTTAAAAATTAGTCAAATCATTTAACTATGTTTTCACAAGTATCAGATGGGGAAATGGGCATAAAAGAAAGTCTTAATACTTTATCATTTGGTGAGACAACATCAACTTTAATCATTAAAACAATTTACTGGATATTATATTACAATAAGTAATATGATGTATTATATCCTATAACTCATTAAAATATATCAGACACATATCTTAACACCTTGATCAAAGATTGATCTTATTTTTTATAATCTTTATAGATAAGATGTGCCCAAAGTATTCCATAGATGAAAATAAACTTTTCAAAATTAAATCTGATTATAATTCTTTGTAATATATATAGTATCACTCAAAAAATTCACATTCTGCTGGTCATTGGTGGTTCATGACTATAATCTTAAGATACTCAGGAAACTGAGATCAAGCAGATCCCACTTCAAAACCAGCATGGGCATAAAAGTCCACAACTTCCATCTCCAAAATAGACAGCAAAAGAATAGGCTGGAGGCATGGCTCAAATAGTAGAGGACCAGCCAAGCAAGCAAGCCAAGCAAGTATAAGACCATGAGTTCAAATCCTAGAACTGGAAAAAAATTCACATTTTAAGAGATCTGTAATTCTATCCCTGAAAGAAAACAACACATATATCTTAGAAATATGTGACAAATATTTCCCGTCACAATATCATTGTTGTCAAAATGTTCATTAAAACATATGTAGCTTCTAAGATTTTACAAATAGGGAAGATGACTGACTGGTGGCTCACACCTGTAATCCTAGCTACTCAGGAGACTAAGATCTGAGTATGGAAGTTCAAAGACAGCTAGGACATGAAAGTCCATGAAACTCTTAGCTCCAATTACTTACCAAACCAACCAACAAGCAAGGAAAAAAAAAAAAAAAAAAAACCACCAGAAGTGGAGCTATGGCTCAAGCAGTAAAGCACTAGAACTGAGTAAAAAAGCTCAGGGACAACATTCAGGCCCTAAATTCAAGCCACAGGACAGGCACCAAAAAAAAAAAAAAAAAAAAGGAACTTGAACTAATGAAGAAGTGAAATCAAGGAAAAATGTAATGATCTCTAAGACATACTTACTCTGAGACAATCTGTCATCTACATGAAACTGCAGTTAAGCTATAAAGCTTCATTTTAAAAGTTAAGCTTTAAATTGAACTAGACAGAATGTCTTTCAGGCAGAATTTTCTGCCTAACTAAAGAAATTAAAATGAAAACAAAAGCTCCTATTTTGTGCAACACTGGAAAAATACTCAAAATAATATTTGAGAAGAGATTATCCTTCTTTTAACTTCTATCATTATCCTTGCTAACAGTTCAGGCAATTGGATAGGTATGTTATGGCAAATATTCTTGTCCTACAGATAACTCATAGACAAAAGCAACTTAATACCAGTTGGACAAGCAAAATTAGTTCTAAGCCAACACAATTATGAATATGATGAAAGAAATTACTTCACTATTCCTGCAGAACAAGGCAAGAGATGACAACAGCATATGACTAAATCATAAGCATCTTATAGTAGTAGGAGTTGTTAACCACTGTAGAAAGCACATAATTACTAGAATAAGCCAAATTTTAAAAAGTGTTCTGGCCTTGTATAGATAAGCATTTCACTGAGTCCTAACCTTTACTCATTTAGGTTAAGTAAGGAGGGAGTAAGTCTGTTAATATGGGTGCTAGGGTTTTTGTTTTTTCTCTCTCTCCCTTTTTTAGAAGAAAGGTTATCAGGGGCTCTCTCAAATGCCAAACTGGAAGTCTATTAGGGATTGCAAATTGAAATTCATACAGCACCAGGTAAGAATTGTAAATGAAAGTGACTTAGAGGGGCTGGGAAGGTGGCTCAGCAGTAGAGGCTTGCCCATCATGAATGAAGCCCTGGGTTCAATTCCTCATAAACAGAAAAGGCTGGAAATGGCACTGTGGCTTAAGTGGTAGAGTGCTAACCTTGAGCTGAAGAGCTGAGGGACAGTGTTCAGGCCTAGAGTTCAAGCCCCACAGCCCTCAAAAAAAAAAAAAGAAAGAAAGTTAAAGAATAAAAAAGAAGAGTACAATACTATGATGAGTATTCAGTCCTATCTGACATTACCTTTAAAGAATATATCTTAAATGTAACCAAAGAGAAGAGATAGAGTAGCTATAAAAAAAAAACACTACACTGACACAAGACTTCTTAAATTTAGCAACAATAGGAACCAAAAAATAGTGAAATGATATCAACAGAATAATAAAGCAATATTTTAAACTTCTCAAAGTAAACCTCAAACGAGAGCTGAAGATCCAGCTAAACCACCTCTCACAAAATAGAGATAAAGTCATTTCTAAGTTAAAAAAGTATAATATTATCCTAAACTAATCTTACTAAAAGAATTTTTAAAAAATCTGAAGGAAGAAAATTATATCAAAAATAACATATAACTTGCAAAAAAGAATGATGTGCAAGGAAAATGACAGATGTAAGATAATCTGAAAATAAAATTGTATCACCAATAATTCTAATTTAGGGGGTTAAGAAAGCATGAAAGATATATTAAGCAAGAGGTAAGTGCTTTAAAATAGTATTTTAACTTCTAATTTCAAATTTCTTTGCCAAAGTATCATGAAAAATAATGTTTAATATATGGCTTACATTGAAATAGGCAATCAGATTTTCAGATGGTTGATCATTTGCTGAATTTAAAATCATCATTAACTGCTGGATAGTATTCATAACAGTCCTACAGGGGAAAAAAAGGAGCATTAATCGATTAAGGGAAGAAGGAGAGAAACATATTAAACACATCTTCTAATACACTGTCTTCTAGTTATCTTTTAAAAGTTCACTGAAATAAGGCCTTATTAACAGCCAGGTATGACTGTGTATGCATGTAAATCTCAGTGCTCAAAAGTCTGAGGATCAGGAGTTTGACCTTATTGCTTATGCAGGTGGTTCATGTCTGTCATTCAAGCTATTCAGGAAGATGAAATTAAAGCCAACTGTTTGCAGAAAAGTCTATGTGAGACTCCATTTCAAAAAAAAAGCCAAAAGCTGGTTTGGAGGCATGGCTCAAGTGGTAAAATCTCAGCTCAGCAAGCTTGTAATCAGTAAGTTTATAATTATAGAACTGATACATTAACTAATAAACTGAAATATGTTAATATAACATTAATTGGCCAAATAGATGACGTTATTGTGGCATAATATATTTTCATATAATATGGAGAAATAGCTGGCATAAGACACTTTCAAATAAAGACAATAGGTATTTAGTAACTCAGGTAAAGAGATTTTCTTTCAAAGATCTACAAGAAGAAAGGATATCAAAGTCCTAGATACCTTAAAAGTTACCATCGTTAAAGAAAAAGATTAAATTAATCTCTTAAAATCTCTTTCATTCCATATTTTTTTTTCTGGTCCAGGGGCTTGAACTCTGGGCCTGGGTGCTATCTTTGAGCTTCTTTGTGTTCAAGGAGAATGCTCTACCATTTGAGCCACAATGCCACTTCCAGCTTTTTTTGAGTAGTTTATTGGAGATCAGAATCTCATGGAGTCTCCTGCTTGGGCTAGCTTTGAACCACGATCTTCTGATCTCAGCCTCCTGAGTAGCTAGGGTTACAGGTGTGAGCCACTGGCACCTGGCTCATTCTATAACAAGCATGGTAACAGTAACATCTGTGTGTGTGGTGTATAGTAAAAACTAGTATTCCAGTTTTTGGAGAGTATTACATTTCAGACATTGCTTAAGGATGAAAAGAACTGTACAACACTGTTTAGAACTGACGAGATCTACCTAGCAAAACATATTCAGGCCGGGTGCTGATGGCTCATACCAGTCATTCTAGCTTTTCAGGAGGCTGAGATCTAAGGGTCATCATTCAAAGCCAACCTGTGAGTCTCTAATCTCCAATTAATTACCAGAAAACAGAAGTGGAGCTGTGGCTTGAGGTGGTAGACCACTAGCCTTAAACAAAAAGAGCTCAAGGACAGTGCGTAGGCCCTAAGTTCAAGCTCCATGACCCACAAAACAATGGACAACAAAAAAATAAACAACAACCAAAAAACCATGCTCAGTGTTCTCAGAAAAGACTCTCTAATATGATATCTATACTACACTCTTCAAACATATTTCCATGTGGCTTTTGTATCTGTTCATCTGCTAAAAACCAAAAGACCTTTCTCATTTGTTCTATGAAATGAGACTTCCCTGAAGCAGCTCTTTCCTGAAACTCAGTAGCCTCCTTTGGTTTTCATGGCTTTTAACATTAGGCTCCATAACTATAGTCTTCTTCTAAAAAACTAACTTCTACCCAGTGCTTAAGTGCTAGTGTTCTTACTGCTGAACACCTTGCCATCCATTCTTGGCCTCTTCAGACAGTCACATCTATTTTCATGCACAATTTATTTTTCATGTATCAATCTTAATGCTTACTATTTGCTTCCATAAATGTTATAAGACTAATAATCCATAAACATATTCATCAAATACTTATTAATCTTATTTTGGTTCCTATATTCCCACCACTACTTGATTAGTTCATATTGTCAGCATCTCTCAACAACACTATAACAATTATTAAAGACCATATTGAGGACCAGAGATTTTTTACTTATTGTAGTTTTAAGGTCTAGCCATGTAAACTCTGACAAAATTCCTCAGGCTATTGTAATTTGCATCCTGATTAAGCACTAACACAAATTGGCAGCCTATTTCTCATCATGTTCTATCTTCTTGAGGTTTACCCTTCACAAACCACTAGCACACAAAAAATAAAAATAAAAAAATCAGCTGGTCACTGGTGGCTCATGCCTGTAATCCTAGCTACTGAGGAGGCTGAGATCTGAGGATCACTGTTCAAAGCCAGCCTAGGCAGAAAAGTCTGTGAGACTCTTATATCCAATTAACCACCAGAAAACCGGAAGTGGTGCTGTGGCTCAAGAGGTAGAGCGCTCACCTTGAGCTGAAGATAGAGCCCAAGCCCAGAGTTCAAGCTCCACAACTGACCAAAAAAAAAAAAAAAATCAAGCCTGACTTTATCCTTACTCAGTGTATTATCCACTTACTGAACAGGCTACCTCATCCACAGTTGTGAACACACCATAGAAGATCTTCCAGCTGTTTTATCCTCCCATTTTACAATTAACACAAGGCTGCTAACAATTCACCAGATACACTATGTCATTTCACATTTCAATGCTTTTATATGTGGCTATTACCAACCCCTGAAATTCTTGTCTCATGAAGTATTTCAAAATTCTGTTTAGATATCACCATATAAAATTTACTCTGTCATCTGAACTTTCCTGTAACTCTATTACTATATTTATATGAAATGTGTATGTTTATGTGTCTGTACAGTCATTTGAAATATACTATTTGTCTTCTATGTACCAAGGTAGGCCTTAATTATAAATGGTTAACAAAAAAAGTTATGGTCCATATAGTTTGGAATTTAAACTAAACTATCATGGATATAAATGAAAAGCAAGCTACACACAAATGAATTTATAATAATTATGTGATAAGGCTATAAAGGAATAGGACTAGATGCTATGAGAAAGAGTAAATTTTTTAAATTATCTTTTTTTTGTTTTTGGTCCTGGTACTGGGGCTTGAACTAAGGGCCTCAGACTCTTGCCTATTAGTTTTTCATTTCTATTACTTGAGCCACACCTCCACTTCCAAGTTTTTGCTAGAGTGGAGATAATAGCTTCTCAGATTTGTCTGCCTGGATGACTTTGACCCACAATCCTCAAAGCCCAGCCTCCTGAGTAGTTAGGATTACAGGCGTAAGCTAGTGGTGTCTGGCTAGGAGATCTTTCTTTTTTTTTTTTTTTTAAAGCAGTATATGTGCTAACCATAAAGGAAGAGTAGCAGCTGGAAGTCCACGGAAAGGAAATAAAGAAGAATTTCAGAAAGAAGATACCAAATGTAAAAATTTGCAAATACAAAATAACTTACAGAATTGAAAAAGAAGATGACCAATGTGTGCCCAAGCAGAGTAAACAAGAAATGGAGATGAGTTTGGAGAAGGAACAAGAGTCAGATCACCCACTTTTGGGCATTTACCCAAATGATTACAAACAAGACCATACTAAAGCTACCAGCACAACTATGTTTACTGCAGCATTGTTTACCATAGCTAAGATATGGAACCAACCCAGCTGCCTCTCAGTAAATGAATGGATCAAGAAAATGTGGTATATATACACAATGGAATTCTATGCCTCCATCAGAAAGAATGACATTGCCCATTTGTTAGGGTATGGAAAGTCTTGGAAAAAATTATATTAAGTGAAGTAAGCCAGGCCCAAAGAAACATAGGTCCCATGGTTTCCCTTATTTGCAATAACTAGTATAAGTCTGAGACAAGCAAAAACAATCAGATAAGTTGATGTTAGGTAAAATGAACCCCAAGATAAGGACTCAAATGGTTTTTCTTTCTTGCTATTGTTTCTAACATATTTATGATTACTTTGTTGCTTTGTATGTCCCTCCCCCCTTTCATTGTATTTGATGTTGGTATAATTTGTGGAGGGGAAGGGAAAAAACAATGGTTTAAATAGGGATACAGGTAGACCCATTGCAACAATGAGATGTACAAGATGTTATGTCAAAAAACGAACTTTACAACTTTGGCGGCGAAAGGGGGGGATCTGGGAGAGCAGGGAGGGTAAGGGGAAACAAAGGAGGAGGCAACAATGCTTGATAAGAAATGTACTTTATTACCTTGCTCATGTAATTGTAACCCCTCTGTACGGTATTTTCATAATGAAAAAATTTATTAATAAAAAAGAGTCAGATCACACAAAGTTTTATAAGCATTGCTAAGAAATTTGCATTGTATTCCAATTACAACTGGAAGCAATTAGAGAATTTTAATAGCAACATGAAAATACATAAACTGATTTGTTCTTGGAATTCTCTTGAGAATAGATTTGTTGGTGGTGGGAGAGAGAAACAGTCTTTGATAAAAAGCAGAAGTAAAAAAATCAGTTAGCAGGTTACTGGGGAAACTCTAAGAGAAACAGAAAGATGTCTTGGATAAAGGTGGCAGGAGCAGAAATGAAGGAAAAAGGCAAAAGGACTTCATATTTTAGAATAGATTCGATAAAATCAAAAAAAGAATTAGATGTGGCAAGTGAGTAAGAAAAAGAACATTAAACAACCCAGATGCCTCACTACTGATGAGTGCATCCAAAAATTGTGGTACCTATCTACAATGGAATATTATGCAGCCATTAGAAAGGACAAAATAATGCCATTTGCAGGGAAATGGATGGAACTAGAGCAGATTATTTTGAGCAAAGTAAGCCAAGAGCAAAGAGATAAATGACACACGGTCTCCCTGATATGTGGATGCTAAAGACAAAAAACAAGAAGATATGACAAAGTAACAGGACTCAAGAAACGAAGGACAGCCACCCATTTTGTCATATCATTGCTAAATGACTCCATGTTCTGGACCATATATATGGTAGATTTATGCACACAACAGAGGGAAGCCAGGAGGAGGAACAGAATAAGTGAGAACAGCCTACACTAAGCAAAAGAAAAGAAATGTAAACATCACCTGATGTGGAAAAATAACTTGTATTGTCAAAGCTCATAGAATTCACAAACTATAGACCATGATAATGACAATGTGCCTTGTGAAAGTTAAAATGTGTTTGTGACTCTAAGTATCACTATTCTACAATACTGTGAAATATGTGAAATTTATGTAATCACCTAATCTCAATTAAAGAAAAAAAGTGAGAGAAGGGATGGGTTAAGAGAGATGGGTGACAATGTTGTCAGACACTTTGTACTCATACACTGTTTTGTAGAATGGGAACTTCTTTGTACAACTACTTAAATAAAAAAAAGTTCAAATCCCTTAAGAATATGTAGATCAAATGTAATATTTTTTCTTTAGTAAGGTGAATCACACATAATCCTTCTGAACAGACGTATCTAGGTCTGATAACTGTAACCTAAGCAACTCATATAAAGGACACAAAGATCTCTCAATACATTACATGTATGTACAAATACAAGATGAAACAAATAGATAAACCTGAAGCATTATAAGCCATTGAATAAACAATTACAATGAAAATTACAAGTAAGAAAATCCATACCTAACTGGAGTATGTGGAGGAATCACATTCACTTCTTCATCAGGGTTACATTTTCGTGGTGTTCTCTGCATCTCAAAACTAAATGATAAGCAAAGTCATTCATACAACAACAACAAAACCGTATAATACCTCCTGTTGTCTCATATATCATACAACATAGTAAGTCAGTAGGAGAACTAATAGTTAACTAAACTGCTCCTTAAATTTTTCTTGTTTTACTTAAGTATGTGTTTCTTTCCAATAGGTTTATGACAAAGGCACAGCAACCATTCAGTATTTTTCTTAAATGTGGAAAAAAAGTCAAATGTTTTTGAATGGTAATAGTACTGGTAGTAGTAGCTGGTAGTATTAATCAAACTTTAAGAATTTTAAACATTGAGGCTCAAGTTATATATTTCTACTTAAAATTAGAGTTCAAGCCTCACAGCCGACCCCCCAAAAAAAAAAGAGAAATATTTTACTGTATTTTATTCAAAATTAAATGTAGTACTTTCAATTTCACATAGAAAGATTTCCTCCTAAAAACAAAATTAACCTTACTTATGATCAGTCACAAACTGTTTAATAATAACTGTCAACAGTTCTAATTTTGGGATTCTTTCTGTTAATCCCAGAGTATATATTTTCTTAATTTTTTAAATGAGGTAGGCAGGCAATAGATTAAAATGATGGAGAAAAACAGACTACCACTTGAGTCTCCAAATTAATCCAACCATTTCTACTTTCTTTTTACCAATACTAGGGCTTGAACTCAGCTTCTCCACAGGCTTTCTTGCTCTCTGCGGGTGCCCTACTACTTGAGCCACACCAGGTTTAGGCTGGTTAGCTGAAGATAGAGTCTCATGAACTTTTCTATCCAGGCTGCTTTCAATTACCATACTCCAGGCCTGTCTCCTAAAGAGTTAAGATTACAGGAGCGAGCCACCAAGTGCCCAACTACTAATCATTTCCTTTTTTTGAAAAAGAGAAGAAATATTTATTTTAAAATTATTTATTTTTCTTAAGTTTTAACCTTAGTTAATTACCATTTATGTGATGGTACAAGCATTTGCTCTAACATTTTCTTTCTCTCTCTCTCTTTTTTTTTTTTCTGTCAGTCATAGGGCTTGAACTCATAGGGCCTGGGCATTGTCCCTGAGTTCTTTTGCTCAATATTAGTGCTTTAACACTTTGAGTCACAGCTCCACTTTCGGGTTTTGGGATGGTTAACTGGAGATAAGAGTCTCCTCTTGCCTGCGTGGGTTGGCTTTGAACGGCAATCCTAAAATCTTAGCCTCCTGAGTAGCTAGATTACAGGTGTGGGCCACCAGCACCCAACCGCTACCACTTTAAATGTACATTTAAAAAATTACTATAGGGCTGGGAATGTGGCTTAGTGGTAGAGTGTTTGCCTAACATCCATGAAGCTCTGGGTCCGATTCCTCAGTATCACACACACAGAAAAAAAGCCGAAGTGGCACTGTGGCTCAAGTGGTAGAATGCTAGCCTTGAGCAAAAAGACCTCGGGAACAGTGTTTAGGCCCGAAGTTCAAGCCCCAGGACTAGCAAAAAAGAAAAAAAAAATTACTATAGTCAGCTAGATAAAAAAGATAATTGTTGTACTTTACATAAATGGTGGAACTTGCACAAAATTATTTATATTTACTTAAATTTACATAAAATCTCTATTAATACATTTTACCTATTGAAAATACTGTTGTCTTCTTTATTACAGCACATTATTATTATTATTTAAAAGTCAATAAAACAGATTTGATTTACTCACATTTACTCTATAAAAAAGACATACCAATAAATAAACGTATATTATGTTCAATACCTGTCTATAGGATCAGTCTGAAGAGTTTGATCATGATCCAAAAATAATCGTGCATCAAGATCTTTATTTTTAAGATAAATTTCTTCATATCGTTTAGAGAGACTTTCAACCTTAAAAAAAATCATAGCTTATCTTTTTGTGTAATTATATCTCTCAGCATACATTAGCAGATTTCATTCAAGAATTTTTATACATTTCACATGCAATGTAATTACAGTCTAAAAGGAGAGGCAGAAATTTATTTAAATGTATGTTTGCCTTCTTAAGTATACAAGGACAGTTTTTTCATGTTTAGATTGAATCACTGTCCCTATCTTATCTTAGGCACTAATAATCATCTATAGATTGGCAGTTATATATGACATAATAAGGTAAGTAAAAAATTTTCTCAAGATTTGTTTTACAATTTTAATACATTCTAAGGGAAAAAAATCATCACTGCAAGCATTTAAGCTTCTTTAGAGTTGAAAACAGGTCTGGTACCTAAGATAGTAAGAATATTCATTAACACAACACTAGGTCCCTTATTACTTCTCAAGAATCGTACCTTACCACTCTTTCTGTCCTGTCTCCCAACCTTAAATAATTTCTTGGAATTCACTAGATAGGCTACATTATCAAACATCACTCCACCTTTGAATTTACAAAGTCCAACCCATAGCAATGGCATCTCTTACAAGGCTTACTCAGCTCAATAATCACATCACCTACAAACACTTTTTAAAAACACCTATATACCCCAGATCCACACAGAACCCTGTGTATAACTTCTATCAGACTCTTGCAGACTCTTGTAATGTTCTATTTATTTGACTGTCTCTCCCACTGACACCTTAAGGATAACTGAGAGTTAAATCTCAGTGTCACAGTATCTAGCACAAATGCCTAGCATATAACAAATATTCAACAAATATTTAGTAAATAAATTAATGAATTCAAGAATTGGCTACTAAGCCAGGTCACAGAAACGTCAATCCAGCTGCCTAATTTCATGATTTGGTCTTGGTGACTAATATTAGGGATGTATAAAATATGCTTCATCACTGAGAAGTTGTTCATCATGCAGCAAAACATCCATTTTACCACACAATTCACCATATCACCTAAAATTCTTAGTCATTTTGTTCTCACTAGAAAGACATTTGTAGCAAAATATGAAAAGAAACAGAAGGATGGCATACCAATAACACAAATATTCTTGCAATACAATAACATACATTCCAACCAAAATTATTTTTATTAAGCACAGTTTGGGTTGTTTTTTGTTTGTTTTGGTCTTGGGGTTTGAACTCAGGTCCTGGGTGCTGTCTGTGAGCTTTTGTGCTTAAGGCTATATCACCTGAGCTACAGTTCCACTTCCAGATTCTTTTTAAAATAAACTAGAGATAAGAGTCTCATGGATGTTCTTCCTAGGGCTTGCTTTAAAAAATAATCTCAGATCTCAGTTTCCTGAGTAGCCAAGATTACAGGTATAAGCCCCGGCACCTGGCTGAATAAGACACTCAAAGAGATACTCTGGCTGTAAGTTGGCTCAGTGGTAGAGTGCTTGCCTCGCATGCATGAGACCCTGGGTTCAATTCCTCAGCACCACATAAGCAGAAAAAAGCCAGAAGTGGCACTGTTGCTCAAGTGGTAGGGCACTAGCCTTGAGCTGAAGAACTGAGGGACAGCACCCAGGCCCAGAGTTCAAAAACAAACAAAAAAAAAAACCAAGATATTCTACATTATATAACACAATAATGCAATAATGTTAATTGCATTAATTGTAGAACCTATGTTTGAGAAAGCTTAGTAAAGCAAATTAGAATTTAAAAAATGTTTAATGATACTGGGGTTTTGAATTACTTGCCCACACTTGCTAGGCAGGTACTCTACCACTGAGTCATGCCTCTATGTCCTTTTTTGTACTGATTATTTTCAGATAGGGACTCAGTTTTGCCAAGGTCCATAAATTAACCCTACAATCTCCTATTTTTTCCCACAGCAGCTAGGATGGCAGTTGCCCACCATTAGTCCAGCATTTTCTTTTGAGATAGTCTCACAAACAGGTGGGCCTTGAACTGTGACCTTCCCAATTTCAACTTCCCAAGTATCTAAGAACTTTGTGCATGGCTCTATAATCAAATTTGTGTGTTTAGTTGTACTATATTTAGATATATAGTGGCATTTAGAAATTTAAAATACTATAATTTTGGAAACAGTACAGATCAATTTCTAGTACAAATCATAAAATGATGCTTATTTGAATATATATTCCAAGAAAATTTTATCATCCAAAACTTGATTTTACAATACCTAGGTAGATTACTTTCTTTGGGCAAAAAAATATATGTATATATACGTTTGATATACAGTAAATTGATCTTAATGTGAACACAGCAAGTTGCTGGTAGCTCATACCTATAATCCTATATACTCAGGACTCCAAGATTTGAGGATAAAAGTTTAAAGTCAGTACAGAATAGACAAATATAAGACTCTTATCTCCATTTAACCAGCAAAAAGCCAGAACTTGAAACATGGCTCAAATATGGGTGTTAGCCAGGAGTGAAAAAGACAAGATAATGAAGCCCTGAGTTCAAGTCCCAATACCAGGAAAAAAGAAATATAAACTATCCTCCCTCCCCAAAGTCTTAAAACATATTACTTTTTAAATTAAATTTTCTTTCAGATTACCTCTGGAAGTCCATTAGAAGTTATAATTCCAAGGGAGTTCATAAATGGTATAAAATTTTTGAAATAAACATTTTTAACCTGAAAAAGATGTACAATATGATCATTAAAATTTAAAACAAATTAAAGTCTAATCTCTGTCATTAACACAAGAATAAAGTAATAATTCACATTTGATTAATGGTATACTTTCATTAATGAAACTTATTCCTATTATCTGCTTTTTACTTTTTAATGTATGTGCACCAAATTCCAAGTCATAAATAGAGATAAGTGGAGACTGTTCATGAAATATGATTTATGAGAAGTCACTGAAACCAACTCAATATTCCATATTCAACAAAAGATTAAAAGAGCACTCTAAGCCAGCACTGGTGGCTCACACCTGTCATCCTATCTACTCTGTATGGTGATCTCTGAGGATTACAGTTTAAAGCCAGCCCAGGCAAGAAAGTCCATGACACTCTTATCTCCAATAAGCTACTCAGAAAAGCTGGAAGTGGTGCTGTGGCTCAAGTGGCAGTGGGGTAGCCTTGAGCACAGAGAGGCTCAGAGACAGTGCTCAGATCTCGAGCCCTAGGACCAGCAAAAAAAAAAAAAAAGCACTCAAACAAATTAAGCAAGTTGACCAAAGCTGTATAGGTAGAAAGTAACAGAGTTAGAATGAAAATCTACTTGTCTACCACCAAAAGCCACAACTCTTCTGCACTGCCTCTGATTTCTCCCCAAAGTATATTTTGAGCCACTTTGTACATGTATCTTCTGATACCTGCTTAGGGAATAGGAAGTCAATTTTTTGGGGGAGGGGAGGTCCGGTCGTGGGGCCTGAACTCTGGGCCTGGGCGCTTTCCCTCAGCTCTTCAGCTCAAGGCTAACACTCTACCACTTGAGCCACAACACCACTTCTGGCTTTTTTCTTTTTGCTTATGTGGTGCTGAGGAATCGAACCCAAGGCCTCATGCATGCAAGGCAAGCGCTCTACCACTGAGCCACCTTCCCAGCCCTGGAAGTCAATTTTTAAGCAAGAAAATAATTTACACACAAAATACCCAGTAATTTATTTCAAGCCAAATAAGAATGTTTTGTGGGATATGCATTGTTTCATGTAAAAGTACCCTACAGATAATATAAATTTTTCAAAATTACAGTTAGACAGAGGAGTGAATCTGATCAAAGTATGTGGTATGTGTAGTATATGGACATGTCAACATAAACCCCCCAGCCAGGTAATGGTGGCTCACATTGCAGTTCAAAGCCAGCTGTGGCAGAAAAGTCCATGAGACTCTTTTCTCCAATAAACTATTCAGAAAAGGCCAGAAGTGGTGCTGTGACTCAAGTGCTAGAGCATTATCCTGGAGCCAAAGAAGCTCAGGGACAGTGCCCAGATACTGAATTTAAGCCACAGGACTGCCACAAAAATAAAATGAAATAAAAACATAAAAGCCCCAAGTAGCAAGGTGTTGTGGCTATAATCCTAACTACTCAGAAGGCTGAGATCTGAGGACAGCAGTTCAAAGCCAGCCCAGGCAGGAAAGTCCATGACACTCTTAATTCCAATTAACCACCTCAAAAAATTGGAAGTTGAGGGCTGGGAAGTTGGCTCAGTGGTAGAATGCTTGCCTTGCATGCCTGAGGCCCTGGGTTCAATTCCTCAGCACCACATAAGAAAAAAGAAAAAAGCCAGAAGTGGTGCTGTGGCGCAAGAGGTAGAGCGCTAGCCTTGAGCTGAAGAGCTGAGGGACAGTGCCCAGGCCCAGAGTTCAGGGCCCACGACCGGACCCAAAAAAAAAAAAAAATTGGAAGTTGATCTGTGGCTCAAAGTTTGAACACAAAACCTCAAGAACAATGGGAAGGGGGTGGATGGGAGAGGGAATGATACCCAAGTACACCTAATTGACAGAAATGAAAAAAATCATAGTCCAGTCAGGTGTCAGTGGCTCATGCTGTAATCCTAGCTGCTTACTTAGGAGGCTGAGATCAGAGGATCAGAGTCAGAAGCCAACCTAGGCAGGAAAGTCCATGAGAACCTTCTCTCTAACTAACCACCAAAAGGCCAGAAGTGGAAGTATGGCCCAGATAATAAACTGTTGGCCTTGATCAAAAAAGCCAGACCCTGAGTTCAACCCCAGGACCATCCCAAAAAAGAAAAAAAAAATCATAGTCAGAAAACCTACAATTATACTACTGGCTATTTTATACTTGTAATAGGTTACTGAATTTTTAAAAACTTTCATTTATTTAACTTTCTTTTCCAAGCTTGGGAGTAATTTAATATCATTTTCTACCTTCTACTTTACCAATAAGTTAGATTTAGCTTACAAACTCGTAAGTAAATATTTGGGTGGTATGCAAGTATATACAAATATAACTGAAATATGGTAGATTCTAGGGAGATTTGAAATAGTGTAATTCCTTAGAAAGGTAAAATCAAAGTTCAGCAAAATAAAATACCAGACAGTTGGTACTCAAAAGGGATGGGGTGGGGTCAAAGGGAAAGGGAACAAAAGAAGAAGGGGAAAATTCAGTCAAGAATCCAATGTATATTCTACAAAATTAAGTAGAGTGAGGGAGAGGTTAATAGGGAAGGATGGGTGAGAATGTTGAAATCAAGATTCTGTTCATAAAATTCCTTGTTAATTGGCAACTCCTTTGTACAACCAGTTAAAAACAATAATTTAAGAAAATAAGCTTTCTTCCAGGAACTAGTGTTCTATACCTATAATCCTAACTATTCAAGAGTCTGAGATTTGAGAAATGAGATTCAAAGCCAACCTAGGCAGACAAATCTGACTCTTACTTACAAAAAGCCAGGTAAAGGCCAGAAGTGGAGGTATGGCTCAAGTGGTAGAGTAAACAGCAGAGAGAGAGTATGGTAATGAGTTTAAGCCTTAGTCAAGAGGAAAAAGGCAAAAAAAATATGCTCCTTGTTAAAGAAGTATTTTTTGTTAGCACTTATATCTAAATTTACTTTAACTGTTCTAAAGGTATCATACATTTACCTCATCTATATTACATTCATGTTCTTTGCAGAGAACTTCAATAATTCTTGTATCATTTTCTAGTTGTCTTGCTACTCGTGCACTTCTGTTCTGACCTCGCCTGGGTGTTCGAGGTGAACCATTAGTAGGTATTACCGCTGTTTCTGTAAAAATAGTAAATTAGGTAAGAACAACTACATATGGTCACTGTATAAAATAATGAGATATTCTCATTTTAACCAGAAAAGTCAGAAAAATATTGATATTGTTTTATTTCTTTTACTTATCATTACAAAGACAACAATTTTACTTAATTATTTAATATCTACTATCCTTTTATTTTTATTTGTTCACTTTTTTGGAGGTGGGGTGCTAGTGATAGAACCGAGACCTTTGCACATTCTAGGTAATCACTCTTCCCCAAGCCCTGAATTCATATTGTAAGTTATATTTTGATATTAGCTTTTGCCATCCCTATGTTTTCCTGCCCCAAATAGTCCAAAAGGAACTACAATGCCTATAAATCCATATAGATACATACAGAAGTCAGAGAAATAGTCACTTTAGAAACTAATTCTAAGTGTATCCTACTCAGTTTGCAAGAGCAAAAACTACTTTCATCTTATAGCCTTAAATAAATGAGCAAATATTTATAAATTCAATTTCTAAATATAGTATAAAAACTAGTTTTTAGATATGATATGACTGCCATTTTGCTTTAAAAATTTCTTTACAGACATTCAGTGGAAGAGACAAGGATGAAAACATATTTAAGGATATGCTTCAAGAAAATACTGCTGGAGGAATTGGGCAGGAGATGGGGCTACAGACTGACAATTCATTGTCTGTTGATGCTAAGTGTTAAGAATGTGGAAACATATACTACTGTCCTCACTGTCTTCTTTTGTATTCATTTAAAATTCTCCACACAAAAGTAAATTTGAAATTCACTATACTCAATAAATTCAATATCTTCTCTTGGTTTGTATTCAAAATAGTACTTAAAGAATTAAGTACAGATCTGAATTATCCAAAAGAAAAAATATATTAACTGAAAGAAAAACATGACATCAACTTATTGACATTAGAACACCAAAAAGGTGGAAGTAAAGAAAAGGAAAAATTTTAAAGTTAGAAAAAAATGTGAAGCAAATTTATTTTTTCTAGAATTTAAAATTCATTTCTTTTACTTTGTATGTTGTTTCCTAAATGAAAATTTGCAAAATTCTATTCAAGACTACATTTTTCCATTAACTTAATGTTATCAGAGATTAATTGTGCTTCAGTCTTTCAGCCTCTTCAACAACACTTTGAGACTTCATTGCTTGATTTTCCATCTACATGTATTAATAACATTATAGGAGAAAGGAATGAATCTAGCTCCAGGAAATTTACATTTTTCTGTAGTATAATAAGTGATTTTTTATATCCTACCACCAACGCTACCAAAGGAAGAACTTCTAGTCTAAGAAGAATATACCCATCTTTGTAAAACGCTATTTCATTATATTAGAAATAGTTGTTAATCAAATACCTTCCCATCTCATCACTAACATAATATCACTTACAGTTTACTTACAAAAAATCATAGTTATTATAGCATACACCACTAACAGTAATTAAGCTGTCCCTGTAGAATGGGATGATTTTTCCACACAGTTCCATTGATATCTTTGTCTTACCTCTTACTCTTATTTATGGGAAATACTTTCATTCAATTTTTTCAATACAATGCCTTCCCCCAGTGTTAACTACTGGTCAATACTCATTTTCAAATACTATCTTTTTTGTTGGTATTCTTTGATTTTCTACAACTGGAAAAACTTTCCTATTTCCCAAAGGACAGTAGGACTATAACTCCTTCTTTATTTGTCTTTTATTCCTTCACCCTATGGTAAACAGTTTTGTTCTACCATGCATTTCCACCACAATGTGCTACCTTGCCACAGGCTTAACAGGCCAAATTTATCATGGACTGGAACCTTCAAACCTATGAACTAAAATAATTGTTTTTTCTATATAAGATGATTATCACCCATACTTGTTACAGTAATGGAAAGCTGTCAAGCACAAGTGCACAATCCGTATTTGACGTTTTCAGTTTGCGAATAAAACTGAATATACTAGATATTCAATAAATGTTGAAGACAAAGGACAAGGGACATACATTATTTAAAGTACTTACTATATGGCTCTTTGAGTAACGCAGGAGGTGAGAGCTTGATAAAATAGTCCAGCACACACAGCATTAACTGAAATGAGATTACCAGGTCATCTTCCATTTGCAATACTTCCCCTGAAAATAAAGATTCACATTTTTAAGGAAAGTTAGAGATGAAATGTTTAACTCAAGAGAAAATTGTGGGTTTGGGCATCTCAGTGTTCAGTTATTTGATAATCATTTTACACTTTACATTATAATTAATTGTGTATGAGTAGTTAATTCTGTATATAAGTTTTGCTTCTGAAAAACTTTTTTTCCAGAACTAGAGGAATGGCTTATTAGTATTACAGCAGCCTAGCAACCATGAGTCCCTGAGTTCAAACACCAGTAGTGCCAAGAAAAAAAACTTTTCCAGTTTTTTTGGTATGAACTACATAATGTATTAGTTTTGAAAATGATTAGTTTTGAAAAAGATTTTGAAGCACAATACATACAACTTTTTAATTATGTTCATAAAAGTTCATCCTGACACAATTCTACTATAGAAAGAAGAATTATAAAGGTTATTCTAACAAAAACTCAGAACCACAAAGTCTTACATTACTCTAGATGATTCTCTAGTCTCCTTTACCTTCTGGCTAGAAAAAGACATTAATAATGCCTGTTTGTACACTGATATTCTTTGGGAAACACAAACAAGTTATGGATTATGTAGAAGATAGATGAAGAGAGATTCTCTTCAAACTACCTCAGAGAAAATATCAAGTCAGGGTCAGCTGCATAAAGTCTCAGCAAGATTTAAAACAAAAAAGCAGGTAAGAACAGCAATTACACAAATACATCACAGAAAAGGAAAACAGAGTCACAAATAACAAAATAGTGAGACAAAGGACAAAGGATGAACCAATTCAACAGTAATACTCACAAGACACTATGCTGGAAATGAACTTTACAAAAGGAGAATAGGGGAGCAAGGAATTTGGGAGGAAAAGAGGGAGGGTTACATTGTTGGACAAGAAATGTACTCATTACCTTACTTATATAACTGTAACCCCTCTGTACATCACCTTTACAATAAAATAAAATAGAAAAGAAAATATATATTTATGGGAAAAACTCAAATGAAGAACCTAATATTGAAAAGAGTCTTTAAAAAAAAAAAAGAACTTAAAGAATTCACCAGGCATGTTAGAACCTGCTTACAATCTGTAAATCCAGAAGCAAAGACAGGGAATTGAAAATGCGAGGCTAGCCTGAGCTACTTACTCAGATCACAAATTATACAAAAGCAGGAGGTAGATAAGCTAAGAAAAAAGCTCAGAAACAAATAATACCATTACAAAAATAGCTCAAAACAGAAAGACCTAAGATAAAAATAGCCAACGTTGGGGGGGTTGGGGGAGTACAACAATTCTCAGAATATACTTCATTTATAATTTTATAACAATAATTTTTATTCCTATTTAAATATGTTAAACCCGATCTTGATTTTTTGGGGGGAGTACAACAACAACAAAAATAGCCAGAAAAAAATGAGTCAAAATAAAGAACTCAGAAATGGAGTCATTATAATAAAGGAGTTCTGATAAACTTAGAAACGATTTAAATATAGACTGGAGACTAAGCAAGTATAATTATTATTATTTTAGAATGTAAATGTTAACTTGATAACTAAATGATAGTAAAATAACTAATTGGAAAATAGGGAGAGGGAAGGTTACAAGACAAGAAAGAATACTAACGTTCTGTTTCAAAGCAGTTTAATATATATTGGTTGAACTCAAAATATCAAGTTAAAAAACAAAAAGACGCTAGACTCAGCTTTTTCATAGTGCTTCCTCACCTCAGAGAACATTTTAAGAAAGAATACTACTTAAACTAACAAAATTCGTACTAAATTTAAGCAATTATTGCTATTTTTCTTTAGAAAAATTAATGCTTACACACTAAAGACAGCACTATATAGGATAGTAATATTTTTAGAAAATTACATTTGTTAATTCCTATTCTATCCATTTTTGTCAGACTGTATATATACACATTCACACACATATACATATAAAATATGAATCCCATAATTTTAATGATAGTTATTACCGTGTAAATTTCAGATAATTATCCTTGTATTTTGCTATAGTACTTATCAAAAGCAAATCATCTTTATAAACACATTAAATCTTTATTCCTAAAGAAAGAAAAAAAAAAAAGACTACTGAGAATGTATCTTAGGGGAAGGGGGGAAGTATGCAGAGGGCCTTGATTCCATCACCAACATTGAAAAAAAAAATCAAAAGAAGGAAGGATAGATAGACATAAAACAAAACACTTCCAAGATTAACAAAATTAGACATTTCTAACAGACAATCGCCAGGTAAAAAATGCAGTGGATATATGAATTAAATAAAAAAATGTACAATCAGTCAAAAGAATAATTTAATTAAAACATTTGAAACATTTGCATATAATGAACATAATAATTTACCTTTGGCTAGTAAAAATGTAATCCAAGAAACTTTCAGAACCAATAGAGAACTTATCTCAGTAGATAACCTAGTAAAAATAAAAGAAAAATTCATCACTGACAAAATTTTCCAACTATACCTTTTGGGTATTTTGTTTTGTTTTAAATTAGGTCTGAGTTGAACACATATTAGAATTCAGTTCATTTTATTTTTTTTTTATTTTTTTTTTAGAATTCAGTTCATTTTAAGTGCACAAACTACACTTGAACTCAATTTATTTCAATTCACTTTGTGTTTCTACCACAATGTTGTATTTACTATACAGAACAGAATATATTTCACATAGAATATACTAAATAGCTGCCAGGCACTGGTAGCTTATGCCTGTAATCCTAGCTATTCAGGAGGCTGAGATCTGAGAATCAAGGCTCAAGCTAGCTAGGGCAGAAAACTCAGTGAGACTCTTATCTCCAATTAACCACCGGAAAACCAGAACTGGAGGAGCCCTGAGCAAGAGTTCACAGACAATGCCCAGGCCCTGAGTTTAAGGCCCATGAGAGAGAGAGAAAAAAAAAATATATATATATGTTTGTATATATATATACATATATATATATATGTATATATATATACTGAATAGCTAATTGCAGTCTAAAAATATAAGATCAAGGTATGCTGTAACTGGTTTCAAATTATCTTAATACTTATTTGCACTTTATTTTCTAATTAATATCAACACTTAAGCAGGCACATAAAGGTTTAAATGGCTCTGGCTTGTCAATTTAACACTTTGTATTGGGTAAGTTTTCCACAGACATTTATTTGTTAAAATAAATGCATATCATTTAATTACTATACAATTTTCTCTTACAGAAATCTCTCTGTGTCTCTGTCTCTGTCTCTTGTAGCATTAGGGATTGAACTCAGGGATTTGCACTTGCCAGGAAGGTGCTCTATCCCTAACCATACTCCCAATCCATTTTTGCACTGGTTATATTCAAAGTTGTATCTCAATTTATGCCTGTGCCAGCCTGGGCTGTACTTCTCCTGCTCGTGCTTCCTCATGTCATAACAGATTCTAGGTACATACCACAATGCCCAGCTGTTGTGCTTCCCCCACGTTGGGATAAGAGGTCATTTAACATAGCCACTAAATGAGATGGGAGTCTAGCCTCAAACTGATCTCCCCAATCTCTGCCCCCAAAGTAGCTAGGAGTATAAGCTTGAGCCACTGCACTCTATATCAATCAAAAATTTCCATACCACTATTTCATTGGGGTACAAAGTCTCTAGTGCTCATTCTGTTTCAAAAGAAAAACTCTGGAGTGATACATGGGTGTGTTATTCAAGTATTATACATTAAAATTATTTGGAAATTTTAGTATTTGGAAATTTTAGTATAGAAATTTTGTTCTTACACAAAAATTGTGCTCTAAGTCATATATTAATAAAATGCAGGGGCTAGGGGTTTAGCTCAGCAGAAGAGCGCCTGCCTGGCAAGCGCAAGGCTCTGAGTTCAGTCCTCAGCTCTGGAAAAAAGTAACTAAATTAAAATAAAATAAAATGCCTGTGACAGACTCATAATAAAGATTTAATCGATGAATTAATACTTTTCCAGAGTAGATGGTATTTTGTACTGAATCAGTTTCTCCCTCGTTACTTCTCCTTTGCAGTATAAGGGATATATTTCTTTATAAAATAAATAATCTACATTGGATTTCATCACTTTATCTTATAAAATAACATGTTATCATCAACCAAACTAATCCTAAAGTTATCAATATATTTGAGATTATAGTAAAGTCATTTTTTAAAAAGTAAAATGTAGAAGTGGAGCTGAGGCTCAAAGTGGCAGAGACCTAGCCTTGAGTAGAAGCAGCTCAGAGACAGCACCAAGGACCTAAGTTTAAGCACTAAGACCAAAGGGGCGGGGAATAAAATATATAAGATGCTCTCAAATACTTACGAATTGCTGGGTTGAGTCAAATATATAAGTTCACATGTTCTAAAAGAAAGAAACAATTTTGTTACTATATGCCTTTTTAAAAGATTACTTTTAATAATAAAAACTTTTTTTTTTTTTTTTAATACAGAACAACCTGAAGTCTGCATCATAACTTAACAGTTACCTAGGTGTTTTACAGTGTGCCCATCTCAACAGCATGGTTCTAGGGTTTGGGTTCCACACCAACACAGACAGGAGCTTCAGAAAAAGGGAACATAGCAGGAGTGTGTCTCAATCCTTTCTCAAGGAAAAGGTAATTGAGCATTCCAAGCCACTGAAAACCTGTGCCAATGGGACTTCTAAAACAAATACTGTTCTGTGTGCTCTTGAGGAAGGAGCAAGAGGCTGATAAATAAGGGAACAACCTCTGGTAGCAGGGAATAATATGGGGGAGGTCTACTATTTTGAATGCCCCCAGCCCTTGGACTGGATACTCAAAGAGGACCATCTCCAACACTGAATTACTTCTCAGTTCAAAAAGAAATGCTAGCTGGGTGCTAGTGGCTCACACCTGTAATCCTAGGTACTCAGGAAGCTGAGATCTGAGGATCACCCTTTGAAGGCAGCTCAGGCAGAAAAGTCCCCATGAGACTCTTATCTCCAATTAACTGCTCAAAATCCGGAAGTGACACTATGTCTCAAGTGGTACAGAGTTAGTCTTAAGCTCAAAGGCTCAGGGATAGCACCCAGGCCCTGGATTCAAGCCCCACAACCAGAAAAAAAAAATGCTAGGCCCCTTCAACCAGACCACGAAAGGGCTGGCCATCCCTTAGCTTCTATTAATACAAGACAAAAAAGGCCCCAGGAAACAGGTCAGAGGATAGTGACTTACTTGTATTCTGTAAAAGTAAAAAGCTTAGTTCACACTAAGTACTAATAAGGCCAAATGACAAGACCACAGATCAGAAAGATCTGCACATAGAGGTATGGACCAACAGGGAAAAATCTAGAGCATCCTCAGCTTGAGGCATGGGAGGTGTAGAGTGTCTGGAAGGAGGTATTCAAGCAGTGGGAAACTGAATACTCCTAGACAGTGGGGCTTAAACTCTTGGCCTGGGCGCTGTCCCTCAGCTTTTCAGCTCAAGGCGAGTGCTCTGCCACTTGAGCTACAGCACCACTTCTGGTTTTCTGGTGGTTTATTGGAGATAAGAGTCTCATGGACTTTCCTGCCCGGGTTGGCTTTGAATGGCAATCCTCAGATCTCAGCTTCCTAAGTAGTTAGGATTACAGGTGTGAGCCACTGGCGCCCAGCCCAAACCTTAGTTTTAATGGGCTAATTTTTAAAAAAGAGATCAAGTGCTGGGAATGTGGCTCAGTGGTAGAGTGCTTGCCTAGCTAGCATGCATGAGGCCCTGGGTTTGATTCTTTAGTACCACAGAAGCAGAAAAAGCTGGACATGGTGCTGTGGTTCAAGTGGGAGAGTGCTAGCCTTGAGCAAAAGAAGCTCAGAGACAGTGCCCAGACCCTGAGTTCAAACCGCAGGACTGGCAAAAAAAGAAAAAAAAGAGAGAGAGAAAGATCAAATCAAACACTTGGTACACATAACAAGTGCGATGCTTTTATGATCACCTGGTAGCATACAAAAAAAAAATGGCCAAGACATGTCCAGCTAACCAACAGGTCTTTCTAGGAGGTGTCTATGTATATTAGGCTTGACAAAGCTGACAATCCAGCATGGGAACCAATACAGCAGTGACACTCACTAGACGCTATGTTGATAATTAACTATACAACTTGGGGGAAGGGAGGTCAGGAGGGAAAACACTGGGAGAAAATGAGGGAGGGAGTGACACTGTTCAAAAAGGAATGTACTCAAGGCTGGGCTTACTCCTGTAATCCTAGTTACTCAGGAGGCTGAGATCTGAGGATCACGGTTCAAAGCCAGCCCAGGCAGCAAAGTCCATGAGAATCTTATTTCCAATAAACCACTAGAAAACCGGAAGTGGTGATGTGGCTCAAGGGATAGAGCACTCACCTTGAGCTGAAAAGCTGAGGGACAGCGCCCAAGCCCAGAGTTCAAGCCCCGCGACCGACAAAAAAAAAAAAAAAAGGCATGTACTCATTACCTGACTTATGTAACTGTAACCCCTCTGTATATCACCTTTACAATAAAATATAAAATAAAATGAGGTACTACAATGAAAAAATATACATGTATAAGAAAGCAAAAAAAGATTACTTTAGAAATACTTTTTTTTGTCAGTCATGGGGCTTTAACTCTGGGTCTACCCACAAGTCCCTAAGCACCACTTCCGGTTTTCTGGTGGTGAATAAGAGATAAGTGTCTCATGAATTTTTCTGCCTAGGCTAGCGTTGAACCCTTATATCTCAGCTTCTTGAGTAGCTAGGATTATAGGTGTAAGTCACTGGCACCCTGGCTGAAATGTTTTTTGTCATTTTTCTATTTTTTTATTCTCTTTAAGTAGTTGTACAAAGGAGTTGCCACTTAATAAAGTAGTTTACAAATACAATATATCTTGGTCAATGTCATCCCTTCCAACATTGTCATCCATAGCTCTCGTATCCATCCCTTCCCTCATTTTCTTAATTTTGTAGATACACATTGGATTCTTTTGTAACAGAAATCATAGCAATTTTATCACACTTCTAGTCATCTTATTTTAAGTATACATTTTAAAAACAAAAACATGTATAATACTATGAAACAAATTTAAAGTAGCTTTCCCTAATTTATGACATCTCATATCACTCTAATATTTAATTACAAAAGGACTGGATTCTATATGCTAATTTTTAGATGGAAATATAATTTGGTCTAAAGTTAGATAATTGATGATCAGTTTATAGAGTCTCAGATCACATCATGACTAATACCTTTAATAACCATATATTAATAAAAATCTACATTTAAACAGGCATTAGTATCACAATTCTTTTTTTTTTTTTTTTTGGGCTGGTCATGGGGCCTAAACTCTGGGCCTGGGTGCTGTCCCTCAGCTCTTCAGCTCAAGGTTAGTACTCTACCACTTGAGCCACAGTGCCACTTCTGGCTTTTTCTGCTTATGTGATGCTGAGGAATCAAACCCAGGGCCTCATGCATGTGAGGCAAGCACTCTACCACTAAGCCACCTTCCCAACCCCACAATCTTTTTTTAAAAAACAGAAGGTACAAATCAAACAGAAAACCAAATAGAAACCATTTTCATCCAAGGCCTATAGAGTTAGGGCTAAATTTTTGTCATTTGACTAGTCAATAAAAATTCTAATTCTTTTTACAAAGGCCTGAGTAGTCTTTTAAGGCTAAATCTATTTTAAGCCCCAACTTAAAATTATTCAATGACTTTCCCTTGCCTGCAGTGCAAAGTCCAAGCTTACTACCAATCTAATCCCTATCCACCTTTTAGCCATTAGTAAAATCAAAGTACATCCAGCTACTGCTTTGGCTTTGTAGACAAATTAATCCCTCCACCTAGCAGGCTTGGTCCCAGTTGCTAAATTTTTACTAGCTGAATTTCCATTAATCTTAAGCCCTATTCACACACTGACCTGTCATTTATTTCCTGATCAAAATCACAACTACAGTTACTCTTCTCACTTGTTTAAGGTATATACTTTGCCTATGCTCACTACACAATTTCTACTCTCTCTCTCTTTTTTTTTGTCGGTCATAGAGCCTAAACTCTGGGCCTGGGTGCTGTCCCTCAGCTCTTCAGCTCAGGAGAGAGCTCTACCACTTAAGCCACAGCGCCACTTCTGGCTTTTTCTGCTATGTGCTGCTGAGGACTCGAACCCAGGGCCTCATGCATACAAGGCAAGCACTCTACTACTGAGCCACCTTCCCAGCCCAACAATTTCTACTCTTTTTAAACTCTACAATATGGCACCACATTCATTACTGCATTTATTTTTATAAAAAATAATTTATTTGTAATTTATTTACTACTGTAAATATAATTTTGTATACTCATTGTCTAAATATCTGAGTACCAACAGTTAATGCTTGTTATATTTTATCAATTTCTTTGCAATAAAACATCTGATAGTATAAAGTTTCTTAAAGTATTTTCCACAAAATACTTTGGTAAGATTTTAATTAATGGTAAACACACATGAACATATGTAAGTAGTCTATTAAGATTAGGAAATGAGGGGGTAACGATGTTCGACAGGAAATGTACTCATTACCTTACTCATGTAATCGTAACCCCTCTGTACAGTATCTTTATAATAAAAAATTAAAAAACAAAAAAAGATTAGGAAATCCTGAATTCAACCAAGTCTAGTAGATTTATTCTATTGTACTTCTAAAAACTTTTGAGTTTCCACTGTACATTGGAAATACAATACGCAGTATTTCCTAAACTGAGCAGATTTTTAAATTTTGATTCTCAGGGATGTTTATTATGTATACATTAGGCTAACCATGCCTTATCTATTGTAATATATTAAAAACTTAATGCTCAGGTTTTATCAACTTAATTTAGACACTAAGAAACTAAGCACAGAAGTTAGATAACTCACTTGTCCAAGATCACAGCATGCGTTGGAGTTCAGATTAGGGTCTAAATCTATCTAACTCAAAGACTCCACTCTCTTCTCCATTAAGCTCTACTTAATGGAGAGTGAAGGTCATCACACCAGACTATGCTACTATATTGAAGAAAATTATTTGGGAACTCTGGTCTTATGTCCTAATTTCTAGTCTAGAAACATTGATGTTTATATTACCCTTCAAGATAACATAGGAAATAGGATGTAGGAAGACTCTAAGCACTTCAGTATTTTAAAGCTTTCACATTTCAATATACAATAACTGTAATATTCAATTTTCACTTCCCTTACTTATCTCACTTTTCAGTTATCTAAGCATCTTCTGTAACTTTCTTCTTCCCATCCTTACAGATTAACTATTTCATACTCCTTAAAATAAATACACTTTTTTTTTTGGTCAGTAGTGGGGCCTGAACTCTGGGCCTGGGTGCTGTCTCTCAACTCTTCAGCTCAAGGAGAGAGTTCTACCACTTGAGCCATAGCACCACTTCCAACTTTTTCTGTTCATGTAGTGCTGAGGAACTGAATCTAGGGCCTCATGAATGCAAGGCAAGCACTCTATCACTGAGCCATCTTCCCAGCTCTTCATATACATAATAAAACCTTAATATCAATATACATAATACACATAATAAAACCTTAATATCAATCTGAATATAAAAAGAAAAATGTTGGGTTATTTGGTTTACTGATACATGTTCTCTATTTTTAGAAGACGTAGAGAGCAAACTACCTAACCCATCTATTTTTTTCTAAAAATAGAGAGCAAACTACCTAAACCAAGTATATTGGAAAGCCTACAACTACCTACTTAGATTATTCTACATTTTTATTCTTTTAAAAAATTATTAGTATATATTAATTATACAAAGGGCAGTGTATTATGTTATTTCCATACATGCACACAAAATCACCCTCCTCTATTACTTTTTTATGCTGGTCTTGGAGCTTGAACTCAGGGCCAGGGCACTGTCCCTGAGCTTTTGTGCTTAAGGCTAGCATTCTACCACTTGAGCCACAGCAGCACTTCCAGTGGGTTTTTGTTCTGTTTTATTTTAGTATGAGGTGACTGATCGGAGATAAAAGCCAATGGGCTTCCCTGCCAGAGCTGGCTTCAAACTACAATACTTAGATCTCTACCACCTTATTACACAATTGCTTATTTAGTTAAAACATTAACTTTCTTACTCAAGTAAAATGGTCAAACATAACAGACACATGCCCTGTTAGGGACTACAATGCTTGAGGAGACAAAAGTTTGAATGAGGGGCTGGGAAGGTGGCTCAGTGGTAGAGTGCTTGCCTTGCATGCATGAGGCCCTGGGATCGATTCCTCAGCACCACATAAGCAAAAAGAAAAAAGCCGGAAGTGGTGCTGTGGCTCAAGTGGTAGAGCGCAAGCCTTGAGCTGAAGAGCTGAGGGACAGCGCCCAGGCCCAGAGTTCAGGCTCTATGACTGGAACAAAAAAAAAAAAAGAAAAAAAAAGTTTGAATGAAAACTGTATGAAAAATATATAATTCAAGCTTACTTATTCTTCTCCCAGTTGAACAGTAATGGTCCCATTTCTTTTAGATTACCACTGGAAGCACACATTATAATTAAGTAACACAGGTCATATGCCTCCTACAGTCAATATTGTTTCTTTCTAAACTAGGTAACACCAAGGGAAGAAGTTAAAGTCTAGAATACTATTCATAACGAAGAGTCTCCAAGTATCCAAGTATGTAAGGCTAAGCTGGGTACTAAACTTAAAGTCTAAGGAAACAAATGAGATGTGAAAGGATAGAAAACCAGTTAATTTTGAATATTCAGATGTTTATGACTATATAAAAATCTAAGAATTAATAAAAATCAACAGCAAATGGGACAAGACTAATGAATAATAATATCCTTATTCAATATATAACAATCCAACATTAACTAAACAATGACATAAAAAATCAAAGTATAATCCTAATAAAATTTTTACTTCACCTTTCTAATTTGCTGTAGAGTGCACACAATACATTATACTTCTTCATCAGTCTTGACATAGCATTATCAACTTTGGTACTGGTATCAATTTCTTTTAGTAAGTCAAAGAATTTATAGACACTACAAAGGAAAAAAAAAACAGAAAAAGTGGAGCTTTTAACATTTCCTTTAGTTCATTTTCAAATCATAGACATTTCAGGTAAAAAGATTACCAGCTCTATATCAAATTACTATTATGTTCTTTAGAAAGAATAATTTTTTCCCATTCTCCTAGATTCTGAGGAAGAAAACTAGCTTTTAACCTATGCCCCAATATCTATTTCCTATATCAAATAACTCTTTTATGATTGAAAATACAGAAAAAAGGATCATGGACACATATGTATACTTATTTTTAAATTTAACTGTATGGATTTTAAACTAAAATTTGTATGAATGTGCTGGTGCTGGGGCTTGAACTCATGGCCTGGGCATTATCCCTGAACTTTTCTGCTCAAGGCTAACACTCTACCATTTGAGCCACAACTCCACTTCCAACATTGTTAATTGGAGATAAGAGTCTCTGGGACTTTCCTGCCCAGGCTGGCTTTGAACTATGATCCTTAGATCTCAAACTCCTTAATAACTAGGATTACAGGCAGAAGCTATGGGTGCCCAGCAATTAAATTTATTTTAACTGATACATAAAGCATTGTACATTAATAGGGTACCATGTAATGCTAAGCAAAAGGAAAGAAATGTACATACCTAACCCAATGTGGAAGAAATAGTTGTATTGTCAAAGCTCAAACATTTAGACTACGATAATGACAATTTGCCTCGTGAAGGTTAGAATATGTTTGTGACTTTAAATATCACTATCCCACAATACTGTGAAATTTGTGAAATTTATGTAATCACTTAATTACAATAAAAAAAAACTAATTTTTGAAACATCCATTCATACATTTTCCAATAGGGCACTAAAGGAAATAATAATCAATTGCTTATCATATGCTAATTTCTAATCAAGTTTGTATGAAGAATTATACTACTAGGTACCAGTGGCTCACACCTGTAATCCTAGCTACTCAGGAGGATGAGATTTTAGGAGAGAGGTTCAAAAACCAGCCTTGGCAGGAAAGCCAAAGAGACTCTTACCTCCAATTAACTACTAAAAAGTGGAAAGGTAAGTCATGACTGAAGTGGTTGAGCACTAGCTTTAAGCACAAAAGCTCAAGGAGAGCACCCAGACTCTTAAGTTCAAGCCCTAAGACTAGCACACACAAAAAAAGAATTATGTTAAAGCAGCTAACTAAAGCATAGTAGTTTCTTAACCCATTTAAGAGCTATCCAACAACAACTAAAAGCTTCCACTAAGGCAAGTAAATGGTTCATGCTGTGGTCCCAGGATTTGGAATGCTGATGTGAAAGAGGGTCACTTGAGTTTGGGAATTCAAGACTTAACTGAAAAACAGTGAGACCAAGTCTAAAAAAAGAAAAAAAAATCACCAACTGGCACAGAATCTCTCCTCACTTAAACAAAAAAACAAACTTATTAAGGATTCCCATTACATACACTACATAGAATGGATAAAGGCTGTCATGATAAGCTATGTGGAAAAGAAAGAAATAGAAATGGCAAAAGATGGAGAAGATCAGGATGTTGACTACAAGAGAATATGAAATAATTGTGCAGAGTCTAGAGAAAAGAAACAAGCTTAAGAATAGCATTTATTAAAGAAACACTCTCAATTTATATTTTCATGAGGTAATTGTCATCTGTCTTGAGATTACCAAAAAAACTCGATTGTTATAATCAAGTTTTCTTTTTCTAGTGTAACTTAAGAAAAGGAGAGAAGAAAGGAAGGAAGAAACGAGGAGGGAGTTGTTATTTGTTGAGATATAGATACTGACTCTATTAACTCAGTTTTTATTTTATTTTCATATATTTATGAATATATGGGGCTTTGTTTCCACATTTTAGTTATAGTAAGAAAAAGTATTATAAAATCTAACAATTTAGCTTGTTAAAATAAAACATAAATTATATTAAATTTGCCAGTTTAAAAAGAGACACAATTAATTTCTAAACTCAACAAAAGGAAAGTCCAGATATGAAAGAGTTTTTTTTAGTAGCAGAGGTAAAATTTATGTAAGAAACTTTACCTGGTTTCTATGTTTTTCTGTAGCTCAGTAAAAGTAAACGGCATCTCATCTAGGTCAACTGCAGCAATAAAAATACAGATTCCCCAAAACTCCTTTTTCTTTTGAATGTAACCTTCCTGGGAACAACAACAAAAAAGGTACTTTATTTAATCATTCATACATTGGATACTGTGTTTAAACTTTATTATATGTTATCTTTTTTTAATCTGGCATAACAAGATGTGTTTTTAAATCCTTACAATGATATAATTTGAAAATATTTCATTCTACATTAGCATAACAAACACTCAATTTTAGATTTATAAGGCAAAAAAATTTACAAGATATTAAGAAGGCTAAATCACAACTTCCTGTGGAAACTTTAAGAGTCAATTCTTTGAAATAGTTATTTTTAAAAAACCCAATGTCATCAAAGTCGAGTTAAACGATTTGAATCATTTATAAATTGAAAACTAAGTCTCCTTATTTCATAGTCCTTCCTTTTCTCTAATTTTCTAATGCATTAATTCTTTTATCATTTTGTTCACCCAAATATTTTCAAACCTTGTGTAACTTCATGTTTCAATTCCACAACTGTCTTACTTGTAAAATGGAAATAAGATCTAGCTCATTTTATAAGAACTAGATTATATTTAAACCATTTGGCACAGTGCCTGGAACATATTTAGTACTCAATGGGTGATCACTATTACTATTATTAGAATGTTTGCATCTGACATTATTTTCCTCCTGACAATAAATAATACTTCCTAAATATATACGGATTTTGAAAAAAAAATGGTCTAGTAAACTTAACCATTTACTTACTCTTTCTTGAAGACAATAATAGAACTGAGAAAAGCAGGCAATGCAATTTTACGTTATTTTATATTATCTCAATTATATACTAGGTACAGAATAAAAGACATTTTCTAAATTATCAAAATTTAGATGAGAAGTTTAACATCCAACTCCAAACTTTTCCTTAATTTTAACCACTTACAATATGATTATTTTAAAATTTACAACTACATACATCCTAAAATGACTAAAAGTAAAAAGATAGAATATCAAGGTTAGTAAAGATGTAGATAGATGAATCACTGGCACACTAATGATTAAAATACAAAACATTAAGACCATTTTGGAAAAATAAAATTTGGTATAATTTTGTTCTTATATACTTTTTTTTTTTTGTTTTGCCGGTTGTAGAGCCTGAACTCTGGGCTCTTCAGCTCTTCAGCTCAAGGCTAGTGCTCTACCACTTGAGCCACAGCACCACTTCTGGCTTTTTCTGCTTATGTGGTGCTGAGGAATCGAACCCAGGGCCTCATGCATGCAAGGTAAGCGCTCTACCACTGAGCCAACTTCCCAGCCCACATGCAAGGCAAGCACTCTACCACTGAGCCACCTTCTCAGCCCCCACTTACGGCTTTCTTTTTGCTTATATGGTGTTAAGGAATCGAACCCAGGGCCTCAGGCATGCAAGGCAAGCACTCTACCACTGAGCCACCTTCCCAGCCCTGTTCTTATATGCCTTCTTTAAACACTTAGCAATTCTACTCCGATATTTATGTCCAGGAGAAAGTAAACATTATACATGAATGTTCATGGCAACTTCATTCATAGTAGCCACAAAATAGCAACAACTCAATTTTCCCAAAACAGAAATAGTTGCATATCCATATAATGGAATGTAATTTTAAAGTACATACCAGTTCAACTGATATATTTTATTGCGTGCAAATGTACCTTAATCAATTTGGCTTTGAAACTATGTTGTATACTTTTATTTTGGTAATTGAACATACAAAGTATACACTGAACTAGGCACTGATGGCCTGTAATCCTAGCTACTTAGGAGGCTGAGATCTGAGGATCAGGGCTCAAAGCCAGCCCCGGCAGGAAAGCCCATGAGACTCTCTTCTCCAATAAACCTCTCAGAAAACTGAAAGTGGCGTTGTGGCTCAAGTGGTAGAGCACTCAACTTGAGCTGAAGAGCTGAAGGACAGCTCCCAGGCCCAGAGTTCAAGCGCCATAACCAACAACCAAAAAAAAGTATATACTGATTCACTATTATGATTATCAAGTATGTACTTTTGAGTATTTTAATAGAATGAGGAGCATCAACTTTTGTGTATATATTTTTATTAATAAAGTCAATTTCATGGGAAAAATTAAAATCAAGATCCATGTTTTTTTTGAATTTTTATGTTTACTTCTTTTTTTTTTTTTTGTTGGTCTTGGGGCTTGAACTTGTGCCTGGGCACTGTCCCTGAGCTCTTTGGCTCAAGGTGTGTGCTCTACCACTTGAGCCACAGCGCCACTTCTGGTTTTCTGGTGGTTAATTGGAGGTAAGAGTCTCATGGACTTTCCTGCCTGGCCTGGCTTTGAACCATGATTTTCAGATCTCAGCCTCCTGAGTAGCTATGATTACAGGAATGAGCCACCAGCGCCCGGCCATGCTTACTTCTTATTGTTTTTTGTTTGCTTCTCTATCCTTTGCTAACTATCATCTGTTGAATAAAAATATTCTCAACGTGCCTGCTTATAGCAACTCCTTTTCTTCCTACCTTCCTTTTTTTTTCATCATTCCTTTCATCTTTCTTTTCTTAAAGGCTAACAGATGAAAAAACTAAAGTAGCTAAAATTTAGCTTATGTTGTTTAACCACTTTTTTAAACATAAAAATAAATTATGTGTTTGATTCTGGGGAGTGAAGCCAGGCCCTCACATGATAGGCAACTACTCTACCACTTAGCTGTATCTCCAACCCTAAAACACCAAGTTTTATTCAAATATAGTTCACACAATACTGTACAAAATCAAGATCATTTGATACAAAATTCCTGAATGAAATGTTCTATAGTCTCTGATATTTTTTTTTGTCAGTCATGGGACCTGAACTCCGGGTCTGGGTGTTGTCCCTGAGTGCATCATCACTCACAGACACAGCAATATTTCCGATTTTCTAGTGGTTAATTGGAGATAGTCTCAAGTATTTTCCCTCCCCAGGCTGGCTTTGAACCATGATCCTCAGATCTCAGTCTCCTGAGTAGCGAGGATTACAGGTGTGAGCCAACAGTACTCAACTAGTTTCTGATTTTTAAAGACCTGAGGAACTTTCTTTTGAGCAAAGTATGGCCTTTATTTCAGATATGGCTTGTTTTCGTTTTCTTAAAAATCCTATTTTAAAGAGAGGAAGTTTTTTTTTAACAATATCACACACTGAACACACAACTTGACTACTCTGTTACATTCCAGGCCTTATTTTCCAATGGTGATTTACAACCTATAATCTGTAAGTTGATATGTTAATCTCCCAGAACATAATACTGCACATAGCGAACACACATCCCTTTTGCTATACAGATATCAGACCAGGCTACTCAGGTTCTCTCAGTTTTCAAAGATAAGTTTTCTTGAAGATAAAAGAAGTTCAGAATAGCAATTTAAAAACTGTTGAAACAAAATCAATTCAGAGTAAAACTTAGAGGAAAAAGCAAAGAATACACATTTTGCAAAACAAATATTTTTTCAACAAACTTTTGAAAATGCTGAAACTTGGTCATCAATTGATTTTCATTAGTGTGTATCAAAATGCTTCCAAGTTCAGTTTTTATATCTAAGAATTTATTGAATAAAAATATTGGAGAACTAAGACTTATCTAAAAGGTGTTCAAAGAATTATAATAGCAAAAGCAACACTTAAGTATCTTAAAACAGGAGCTATATCATGGAATAATATAAAAGCCCTACAACATTTCAACGAGTATTTTATAAGGACATGGGGAAATACCCAAGATATAATGTTGAAGGGCAAAAAGCACAGAATATAAAATTACTTGCATATGTTGATTCAAATTCTGTAAGAACTCAAAAAAGGTGAAGAAAAGTTCAAATATATGCATAAAATTTTAGTGATTATCTCTACAATTGGTAAGGTTATGAATAGTTTTCATTCCTTCATTAATCTAGATATATTTTCTCAATTAGCTACAATTGAGAAAGGTCAGTAAAATGCCAAATTTGTATGTGGCAGGTTATACGAATTGTAATAATTCTGGTTAAAAAATCTTTACAATATCAAAACTTTAATTTCCTATGTATTGCTATTTAAATTAAAATCTACAATCAATAAGTAAAGAGGCTACTTATGCTATCATTCAGCACACTAATGATATCCTCTACTGACAACTTACATGTACTTTTTTAACAACACATTTACTTATAAAAGAGCTCCACCAAGTGGTGATATAATCTTGGAACCAGTTTTCGTTAGAAAATAATCATGAATTTGAATTGCCATTTCTCAAGTTAAAAATACTCCCACTTAATTAGGAGAAACACTAGAACTCCTAGGCAGAGGCAGAAACTTTTTGAAAAAGTCCCTGGACATAGCAGATAGGAGAGAGACTTGACAAATGGGATTACATCAAAATGAAAAGGTTTCTACACAGCAAAGGACGTAGTTACTAAACTAGAAAGGCAGCCAACAGACAGAGAAGTCCTCTACCAGCAATATATGAGACAAAGGCCTACCATCCAAAATTATACAAGAAATTAACCCTTCCCCAAACTAATAAACTAATCACTAAATGGATTTAAAAAAAAAGGTAAGGTGAGACTTCTCAGAAGAGGTAAGAATGGCAAAGAAACATATGAGGAAATTCTCAACATCAAAACAACACTGAGATTCTGTTTCACCCCAGTAAGACTGGCCCACATTATGAAATCAAACAACAAATGTTGGCAGGGATGTGGGGGAAAAGGAATCCTATTGCACTTTTGGGAATGTAAACTAGTACAACCACTCTGGACAGCACTCTGGAGGATCCTCAAAAAACTAAACATAGAAATTCCCTACAACCCAGCCATACCACTCCTGGGCATCTACCCAGAACACCACAAGACAGGATACCATAAAGAGACAGTTGTACATTCATGTTCTTGCTGCATTATTCATAATAGCCAAGTTGTCAAACAGCCTAGATGCCCTACAATAGGTTAGTGGATCCAAAAAATGTGGTACCTATACGCATACAATGTTGTACACAGCCATTAGAAAGAACACTATGGGGCTGGGGATTTAACTCAGTGGAAGCCTCAGCTCTGGGGGAAAAAATGCTATAAAAAGAATACTATGTCATTTTCAGGAAAATGGATGGAACTAGAACAAATCATATTAAATGAGGTAAGCCAAGTTCAGAGAGACAAACAATCCATGTTTTCTCATATGTGGAAGCTAGATCTAAAATACACCAGGACATAATAACTTAATACAGGTCTCCAGGCAGTCACTCACAGCGAGACCAAATGAATATACTCTTAAGGGAAGAATCGAGAGGTGCAATGCCTCTATGCCTCTGATCATATAAAACAATACTTACTGAACTGAATTTTCCCCAAAAATTATTCCCTCTAAAGTTTTTAAAAATATGTTGAGCAAAGTAAAAATCTGAAATATATTCTCCAAGTCAAAAGGATATATCCTTACATTTAATTCCTGAGACTAAGTGGTTAGAAATAATTACAGTAAGTATATTACAGGGCAATAATACAGAAAATGGGAAAATGAGCTGTCTATTGTCTTTTATGCTTAGATTTCTTCCTCTGCTATGTGCCATATACGAACAAAAAGAATAATAAGGTAGTATGCCATAACCACCAGCCCTCCACCTTGTAATAGCATTACCTAAGCACAGTCAACTGTTAAGGACATTCTTCCATATACACAAAAGAAAATATAGGATGGTAAGGGGAAACAAAGGAGGAGACAACAATGCTTGATAAGAAATGTACTCACTATCTTGCCCATGTAATTGTAACCCCTCTGTATGGTATTTCCACAATAATAAAAAAAAAGAAAATGCAGAAGTGGCAGTTATGAGAAAGAATGCAGAAGCTAATCCTGCTTGAATGTGAATCACATTTTTGATACAACATGCTTCAGCAAACACTACCTGAATCAACCACCAGTCATATAATACCTTTGAGGGAAGAACTGATTCCACTCCCAGAAAAACATGTACCTGGCAAGTTCGGATTATCCGGCACTCTGCCCAAAAGATGAGCACCTGAGACTCCCTTCCTTAGGGACACTATAAACTCAAAGCACAGGATTATTTATACTCTTAACTGAACTGTGACTGATTTGCTTGCTCACTTGTCCCACCTCAACTACTCTGTAAGCATCTCCATGGCAGAAGAATACCTTTTCTGTACCCTAAGAGTCTAACATAAAATGGTGTTAAAAGTGGTTGATTGTGGGCTGGGAACGTGGCTCAATGGGAGAGTGCTTGCCTTGCATGCATGAAGCCCTGGGTTCAATTCCTCAGCACTATTTCAGCAGAAAAAGCCGGAAGTGGCACTGTAGCTCAAACGATTGAATGCTAACCTTGAGCCAAAGAGCTGAGGGACAGCGCCCAGGCCTAGAGTTCAGGACCCACGACCGACAAAAAAAAAAAAGTGGTTGGTTGGTATTGTTTTCAAATTGTGACAATAGCCATATCCAATGTATGATGGAGTGGCTTTTTGGGGGGGGGGGTCCCCATTTTTTTCTTAGTATAAACAGAGAAGCAGCAACTGAATCACCAAAATAAGGTTAGTTCCACACTAGTCTCTTCAGCTCCCATTCACCCCGATAGGAATCTAGTAGGACTACCAAAGAAACTTAGACCTATTTTCTAATCGAGGATGCATAACTGTCCTAGAACTTCATTTCTGTTCAAGCTCCCTGATGAACTTTTGGAGACCATTGTCTAAAGGAGATACACTCAAAAAGATACAATCAGCAAGGTACCAGTGGCTCATACTTGTTAATCCTAGCTACTCAGGAGGCTGAGATCTGTGGATTGCTGTTTGAAGTCAGGCCAGTCAGGAAAATCCATGAGGTTCTTATCTCCAATAAACTACACAGAAAAAGCCAGAAGTGGCGCTGTGGCTCAAGTGGTAGAGAGCACTTGCCTACTATGTCAGGAAAAAAAAAAAAGCATAGGGTCAGCAACCAGGCCCAAAGTTCAAGGCTGCACGCACACACGCACGCACGCACGCGCACACACACACACACACACACACACACACACACAGAAATAATCACACATTCTTGGATCCTAGTGGCTCACATCTGTAAATCTAGTTACTCAGGAGGCTGAGATACAAGGATTCCAATTTGAAGACAGTCTAGGTAGGAAAGGCTATGAGACTCTTTTCTCCAATTAATCAACAAAAAGCCAAAGTGGAATTGTGACTCAAGTAGTAGAGCACTAGACTTGAACACAAATGTGGAGGGACAACGCCCAGGCCTAGAGTTCAAGCCCCAGGACCAGCAAAAAAATAAATAAAAATTAAAAATAAAAATACCAATAATGAATAAACAGATGTAATTTCTCTAGCTCTTAAGGCATAAATGAGTGATATAAATTGTTTATATTTAAGGTATGCAAGAGGTTTTACCTGTATATATATATATGCATATATATGTATATATATATGTATATATATATATATGCATATGCATACAAACACAATGTGAAATAGTTAACACTGTCAGGCTAACATACCCACTGCCTCACAGTTACTCTTTTTTGTGTATATGCAATGAAAATATTTATAAAATAAACTCAAAATTTTCAATATAAAAACAGGGTATATAATAAATTCATTCATCTTATAATGAAGTTTACACTTTGATTCACATCTTCCTATTTCCCACACTTTTTCTGGGCATTAAAGAGTTTCTTATATACCACTATGTAAGTATTTCTCTTTTAGTTGTTTGTTATTTACTAGTTTAATGATGTCCATGTTGCCACAAATGGCAAGATTTTGTAAATTGAACAATAATACACACACACACACACACACACACATGACACTGTCTTTACCTATTCATCCACTGACAGATGAACTGTCCCCACATCTCGACTACTGTGAATAATGCTGACATAAAAATGGGAAAACAGGTATCTCTTACAAACTGACATCATTTCCTTTGGATATATCCCCAGAAGTGGAATTGCTGGATCATGTGGCAATTTTATTTGTAATACTTTAAGGAGCCTTCATATTGTTTTCTGTAGAATCTATCAATTTCCAAAACCACCAACACATGCCAAGTTTCTCTTTTCTCCATATCTTCTCCAATACTTGTTATGTTGCACTTTTAAAAAACAGCCATCCAAATATGTAAGGATTTCACTGTAGATTTTGTTTTTGTGTTTCTCTAAAGATTAGCAAAGATGAAAAGGTTTTGTGTATGTGTGCCAGTTTGGGGGCTTGAACTCAGGGCCTGGGCACTCATTGTCCATGAGCTTTTCTGCTCAAGGCTAGCACTCTACCACTTGAGTCACAGCTCCACTTCTGGCTTTTTTTGGTGCTTAATTAGAAATAAAAATCTCACAGACTTTGCTGGTTGGGCTGACTTCAAACCTTGATCCTTAGAGCTCACCCTTCTGAGTAGCTAGGATTACAGACATGAGCCATCAGTGCCCAGCTAAGATAAACGCTTTTTAATATTCTTATTGGCTATCATGTTTTGTTTTTCTTTTGTCAGTTTTAGAGCTTGAACTCAGGGCCTAGGCATTGTCCCTGAGCTTCTCTGTGCTCAAGGCTAGTGCTCTACTACTTGAGCCATAGTGCCATTTCCAGTTTTTGAATGGTCAATTGGAGATAAAGAGTTTCATGGGGACTTCTGCCTGGGCTGGCTTTGAACCATGATCTTCAGATTAGCATCCTGAGCCACTGGTGACCGGCCCATCCTGTCTTCTTTAAAAAAATGTTTATTTGGGTCCTTTTCTCAACTTTGACTTGATTGCTTTTTCACTATTATGAGTCCCTTACATATTTAGCATGTAACCTCTTTTCAGATATATAGTTAGCAAACATTTCATAAATTCTACCATTCCATTGATTTCCTTTTCATCCCGTTGTTTCCTTTGCTATACAGATAATTTTTGGTTTGATGTAGTCACTTATTAGTTTTGGTTTTGTTGCTTGTGCTTTTGGTGTTTAACAAGAATTTATTACCAAACAGGATTGTAAGTTCCATGTCATCCTGTGCTACAAAGTTCTAGGCAATCCTCCTACACAACAAGCTCTACCTCAATGAAGCAAAATAAAAGCTACAAGCAATGTTGTGAGGGTTTTCTCCCGTTTAGTTCCAGCAGTTTTATCATTTCAAGCCCTAAGTTTAAGACTTTAGTTCATTTTGAATTTTGATGGTATAATTCATTTCTCTTTCCCATAAGGATGACTATCCAGTTAAAACTAGCACTACTTATTGAAAACACTATTCATTTGCTGTTGTGTATACTTAATACCTTTGCCAAAGACTAACCACGTTTGGGTTTATTTCTGTGCTTTCTGTTCTGTTGGCCTATGTATCTACTTTTGAGCCAGTATACTACTCTTCATTACCTTAACTCAATAATATAATTTGAATCACAGTGTTATGCCACCATCTTTGCTCTTTCGGTTCAATATTGATTTTACTACTTGTAATCTTTTGTGGTTCTGTAGGAATTTTAGGCTCCCCCTCCCACATATCTATAAAAATTGCTGTTGAAATTTTAATAAACACTATATTGAATCTATGTACTTTCCATAATATGGGGGGAGGGATTTTGACAGTATTAATTCTTCTAATCTATGAATGTGGGATTTTACCTTTACCTGGGTCTTGATTTCTTTCATTAATGTTTCAGTTTCAATGCATTCCTGCACTGAAATATTTATTTCTTTGTATTTTATTCTTTTTGCTACTACTATAAATTGAATTTTTTGGATAGTTCATTATATATTTGTGGGTAGAAACAACATAGTTTTTTATGTGGATGTAGTACCCTATGATCTTATTGATATTTTTTTTTTTTTTGGTCTGTCGTGGGACTTGAACTCTGGGCTTGGCTGCTGTCGCTGCGCTCTTCAGCTCAAGGCGACACTCTACCATTTGAGCCATAGCACCACATCCAGTTTTCTAATGGTTTATTGGGATAAGAGTCTCATGGACTTTCCTGCTGGCTTTGAACCATGATCCTCAGATCTCAGCCTCCTGTGTAGTTAGGATAACAGTTGTGAGCCACCAGCACCCAGCTTCTTATTGAATTTTTTTATTCAGACAATTACTTAATGGAATATTTACCACTTTGTATATATAAAACCATGTCTTCTACAAACTAGTACAATTTTATTACTTTTCTATGTGTTATGTCAACTGGTTACAGGTAAAGCTCTTATTTTTCACCAGTGGGTTCAATGTTAGCTGTTGGTTGTCATATATGGCCTTTACTGTGTTGATACATTCCTTTATACCTAGTTTAAGAATTCTTATTATGAAAGGATAATTTGTGGCATCTACTGAGTTGATCCTGTGATTTCTTTCTTCATTCTGTTAATGTGTTATATCACATACTCTCCAATAATCAATATACACAGGGAAATAAAATGTAAAATGATATAGGAAATCTAAGCAACATGATCACTCAGCTGAATTAACAGGGCATTCTACCTGACAACCTCAGAAAAGATTTGTGAAGAAACAAAAAAGCACAGAATTGAGTAAGAAGTTAATAATGAGCCAGGTACCAGTGGCTGACACCTGTAATCCTAGCTATTCAGGAGGCTGAGATCTGAGGATCACGGTTCAAAGCCAGCTTGGGCAGGAAAGTCCATGAGACTTTTATCTCCAATAAACTGTAGCTCACAATAAACTGGCACTGTAGCTCAAGTGGTAGAGTGCTCGCCTGAGCACCCAGACCCAGAGTTCAAGCCCCATGACCAACAAAAAAAGAAAAAAGTTAACAATAAAACATAGCCTGAAAACAGAAAAACATTTTGGAATAAACAATGTACTTCTAAATCAATTTGAAAGAGGTCACAATAGAAATTAGAATAAAAATAGAAATAACATTGAGTTCAATCCCCATTACCTAAAAAAAATGCAAACACAAAATATTAAAATATATGGTTTACAGCTAAAGTATAACTTAGAAAAAACTATAACATTAAATGTTTATATTTGAAAATCAACTGCTCAATTTGGTGAAATATGCTTCTACCTTCAGAAACTGGAAAATATAAAAACAAAGCAAGCAGTAAAAAGAGAGAGCAAGTCTAACAAAAAGCAACAAAATTGAAAACAGAGAACAAAAGGTTGTTTATTTTAAAAAAGAGTTTAAAGGAGGGGAGGGAGAAAAGGCAAAGCACATTAAGATTTTTGGAACACTGACACCATAATGGCAGATTTATATTATTACATATTTGTCAAGATCCACATAATATATACTAATCTTGAACCCTCCTGATGTAAACTATGGACTTGGGGAGGCGGTAAACAAAGGAGTAATGTAGGTTCATCAACTATAACAAATAATACCACTCTGGTGGGAATACTAACAAAAGAAAGGCACAGTAAGTTATGAAAAATATTTAACTGAAGACTTACACTTTTAAGTCATAATAGAGTAACAGGAACCAGATTTAGTGTTTGGCCTGAAACAACTAAAAAGCCAAAGAATGAATAATGAAATTAACTCAAGACATTAGACACTAGGTAATTAAGGACAGTGATCCTTAAAAGAGAGGAATCATAAAATATGACTCATACAAATACTCTAACTAGCTTGCTGGGGAAAGATTATAGACAGCAGTGCAAGGAAGAAACCAAGGGGAACACTGGTCTTTATGAACTGTTTTGACATAATTAGGAATCCAAGGAAGTTACTGTAGTTTGAATATGGTTTGTTCCCTCTGAAAAGCACCTTGAAATTTGATTGCTATTGTAGTAATATTAGAGTGGGGCCTAGAAGAGGTGAGTAAGGTAATTAAAGGAGATTAATGACATTCTGGTAGCACTGGATCCTCAAGGGAATTCTTACTTGATACAACTAGATTAGTTACCACAAGAGCTGGTTATAAAGTGAGACCATTCTTCAGGGTTTTTTTCTTTCTTCTTTTTCTTCTGCATGTTCCTGCTTGTCCTTTGCTTTTTCATCATTTTAAGAAGCAGAGCATGAGACACTCACCAGATGCAGATCTTGGACTTCCAGTTTCCAGAACCATGAGCCAAGATAAATCTCTCCAGGCATACTTTAAGTTATTACATTTTGCCTTATAGCACTTCAAAATAATTTTCACAATTCAAACATTTGCAATAACCTTACATAGAACAAGCCTATTGATAATATTTTTTCAACAGCTTGTGATCATTTTGTTTCTGTTTTTCTTTTGTTTTAAAGGGATTTTTGTTGTTGTTGTTTTGGATACAAGGTCTTGCTCTGCATCTTCAAATTTGGGATTTTCCTGCCTCCAAATCCCAAGTGCTAGGATTACAAGTATATTCCGCCACATCCAGTTTCACTTCATACATTTTTTTTTGGTCACATTTTGATAATTCTTACAATACTTCACATTTCTTTCAGTTACCTATTATGACTATATGCAATCAATGACCTTTGATGTTACTATTATAACATGAACTATACCCACGTATGAAAATTTAAATGATAAATATAGGTGTTCTGGTTCCTTAGACACAACAGTATTGATACTAGACCAGCTAATAACCAATAATGGCCTCTAGTACATCTCTCACTTTATAATCTCAAAGCTAAAAATGATTAAGCTTAGTAAAGAAGGCACACTAAAAGCCAAAGTAAGTTTTAAGTTAGGCATCTGTGTCAATTAGCCAAATCGTGAGTGAGAAGAAAATGAAACAGAGAAAGTTGATTATTGCTGATATAGAGTAAGTTTGAGTGACTTGGAGAGAACTAACAAGCAACAGTTTCTTAGACCAAAGGCTAATCTAAGGAAGGTCCTAAGTGGCTTGAAGAGAACTAACAAGCAACATCTTCTTAGACCAAAGCCTAATCTAAGGAAGGTCCTAATTTTTCAATCCTATGAAGGCTGAGATGAGAAAGCTTCAGGAGAAATTCATGAAGACAGCTGAGGTTGACTCATGAGTTTTAATGAAGCTGACTCCAGAAGATAAAAAGTTTATGAAGCATCAAATAAGGATGTAGAAGCTTCAGCAAGTTATCCAGAAGATCAAGTTAAGATCACTGATGAAAGGACCACATGAAACAGATTTCCAATGTAGATGCAACAGACATATGCTGAAAGAAAATGCCACTTAGGGCTTCTATAACTAAAAGGAAGTCAATGCCCAACTTCAAAGAACAGGCTGACTCTCTTATTAGGGGCTTATACAGTTGCTAAACCTAAACTGAAGCCAGTGCTCATTTACTATTTTGAAAATCTTAGCCTTTAAGTATCCTAAAAACTATACTCTGCATTTGCTCTATAAATGGAACAAAGGCTGGATGGCAGTGTAGTTATTTGCAACAAGGTTGCACTGTTGAGACCTACTGTTCAGGAAAAAAAGGACAATTTTCAAAACGTCACTGCTGCCAGGGAGCTGGTGGCTCACATCTGCAACCCTAGCTACACAGGAGGCTAAGATCTGAGGATTGCAGTTCAAAACTAGCCCAGGCAGGAAAGTCTGTGAGAATCTTATCTCTAATTTACCACCAGAAGTAGAGCTGTAGCTCAGAGTTGTAGAACATTAGCCCCGAGCGAAAAAAAAAAAAAAAAAAAAAGCTCAGGAACAGTGCCCCAGTCCTAAGTTCAAGCCCCATGACTGACAAGACAAAAAAAGTCACTGCACACTGAAAAGTCTTGGTCACTCAAGACCACTGATGGAAATGTACAACATAATCACTGTGCTTGCATACTTGCTGATACAAAATCCATGCACAAATAATCCAGACTTTCAAATCATTTAAAAAATGTATTTTGTAAGGCTGTGGCTGCCCATTGCTCTCTTATGGATCTGGATAATAAAAACTGAAAACTTTCTGGAACGGACTTACCTTTCTATAGGCAACCAAAATATTTGTGACTTAAGGGAGGTCGTCAAAATATCTACATTGGGCTGGGCGCCAGTGGATCACACCTGTAATCCTAGATACTCAGGAGGTTGAGATCTGAGGATCATGGTTCAAAGCCAGACAAATCAGGAAAGTCTGTGAGACTCCAATAAACCACCAGAAAACCGGAAGTGGCGCTGTGACTCAAGTGGTAGAGCACTAGCCTTGAGCTGAAGAGCTACAGGACAGTGCCCAGGCCCAGAGTTCAAGCCTCACAATCAACCAAAAAACAAACAAACAAACAAACAAACAAAAACTACATTAACAGAAGTTTAGACTTGATCAATTGAAGACTTCAGCAGAGGAAGTAACATAGGTGTGGTAGAATAGCCAGAGAACTTGAATAAGAAATGTAACCTGAACATGTGAATGAACTGTTAAAATCTCATGATAAAAGACTAATGGATGAGAGATGACTTTTTTTTTTGGGGGGGGGGGGGGTCCGGTCGTGGGCCTGAACTCTGGGCCTGGGCGCTGTCTCTCAGCTCTTCAGCTCAAGACTAGCGCTCTACCACTTAAGCCACTGCACCACTTCTGGCTTTTTTTTTTCTGCTTATGTGGTGCTGAGGAATTGAACCCAGGGCTTCATGCATGCAAAGCAAGCACTCTACCACTGAGCCACCTTCCCAGCCCGTCGTGACTTCTTTTAGATGACTAAAGAATGTGGTATTCTGAGATGAAATCTATTTTTTGGGAGGATGCTGTGAAAATTGTTGAAATGATGAAATAGAAATTCTACTGGTGATAAAATGCTATCAAACATCATACATTTTATGAAAGGAAATCAACCTATACAGCAAATTCATACTTTTAAGAAATCACCACAGTCAGCCTTCAGCACTCACTAAAAAAGCAGTCCGTAGGCTGGGAAAGTGACTTAGTAGTAGATGCTTGCGTAGCATGCATGAAGCCCTGGGTTCGATTCCTTAGTACCACATAAACAGAAAAAGCCAGAAGTGGCATTGTGGCTCAAGTGGTAGAGTGCTAGCCTTGAGCAGAAGCTCAGGGACAGTGTGCCCAGGCCCTGAGTTCAAGCCTCAGTACTGGCAAAACAAAAAACAAAAAAATAGTAGCCATCAGCACTTTCTGACACAAGCAGAAAGATTACAACTTGCTTAAGGTTCAGGTGATTGTTAGCTTTTTGAAAATAAAGTATTTTATAAAGTATTTTTAAGTAGTTGTACAAAGGAATAAAGAATTTTTAAATTAAGGTATGTACTTTCATTAGACACAATGTTATTACAAAGTTAACAGACTATAGAACAGTATAAACCTAACTTTTATATGAACTGGGAAACAAAAACAAAAACCACAAGTTAACTCACTTTATTGCAATATCCAATTTATTATGGCCTGAAACCAAATTTGTAGTATCGCTAAGGTGTGTAATACATATAGACCTATGATAAAGGAAACACTTAATGGCTTCTCTTTGTCATATCCAAATTTGCCAGCATCTCTACTCCTACTTTTGGGATCACTAATAAGAGTTCTTTGAATACATGAATCATGAGAGTCAATCTGATACCCAGATAAGTGATTAACAGGAAGTAGCATATACTGCATAAATATGCAGACAAAGGAAGACAGAGTGAGACACTGAGAAGTTTCATCATACTACTCACAACAACAAGTAATTTAAAACTTAGGAATTTTTATTTCTGGAATTTTCCATTGAACATGTTTGGACTACAGTTAACCACAGGTAACTGAAGCTGTGAAAAACAAAACCTCAGATAAGGTAGGACTAAGGCACAATTATAGTTTTTCAAGGCCTTTTTCATTCTTTCACGTTGCCATTCAAGAGTCAGAAAGAAAACCAAAGTTCTCGCAACAGATTTACTTCAAGTAATAATATAAGTAGCATTCCTAAGTCCCTTCCTTTCTTCTTCCCTCCCTCCCTCTCTCCCTTCCTTCCTTCTTTTTTTGTGCCAATCATCTTGGGGCTTGAACTCAAAGCCCAAACACTGTCCCGGAGCTTTTGTGCTCAAGGCTAGCCCTCTACCACTTGATCCACAGTTCTACTTCTGACTTTTCTGGTAGTTAATTGGTGATTAGAATCTTACAGGCTTTTCTGCCAAGGCTGGCTTCAAACCACAATCTTCAGATCTTGGCCTCTTAGTAGCTACTATTACAGCTGTGAGCCACTGGCACCCAGACTTAGTCCATTTCTTAATGAAAAATTTCTAGGGCTAGGAAGGTGGCTCAGTGGTAGAGCGCTTGCCTTGCATGCATGAGGCCCTGGGTTTGATTCCCCAGCACCACATAAGCAAAAAGGAAAAAAGCCGGAAGTGGCGCAGTGGCTCAAGTGGTAGAGTGCTAGCCTTGAGCTGAAGAGCTGAGGGATAGCGCCCAGGCCCAGAGTTCAGGCCCACGACCGGACCCCCCCCCCCCAAAAAAAAATTCTATTCATTTGCTAGAAAAACATGGTCAAAATCTAATTTTATAACAGCAGTCATACATTGTACATTAAATGTTTTTTCCTAGACAAAATACTACAAAACTTTAATAAAAAAGAAAATGTTTTCATGTACATATCAACAACTTTTCTGACTCTGAAGAACTGAAGAAGATTTTAACAAAAGCATCACAACAAAATCACTATACATTCATTTAAAAACTGAATCATTTAGAGATGAGATACAGCTCAGTAGTAGAATACTTACCTGATATATGCAAAGCCCTAAGTTAAATCCCCAGTGACACGCACACACATAAACACATATTTTAAACTGACTTTCTGGGGTGCAGGGGGCCTAGACTTACTAGGTAGGTGCTCTACCCCTTGAGCCACACCCCATAGCTCTGAAACTGATTATTAAATTCTCCTAAAAAAAAAACTATACGAATAATAAATTTACCAGACTAGGTTATTTGTTTTCTTTATTTGCTCCTTCACAAAACTGGCACACAACACTTGAGCCATGTGTCCTGCTCAGTTTTTGTTGGTTATTTTAGAGATGAAGCCTCATGGGCTTTTCTGATGGCTATCTTCAAACTGATATCCTTCAGGTTTCAGCCTTTTGAGTAACTAGGATTATAGGCATGAGCCATGAGCACCAGCTAAGCTGGTGCATAAAGTGAAATTATCTATTTATATAACCCAATAGTTACTCCTTGCCATTTATGTGCTTGATATGAATTAATCTATTTAATCTACACAATAATTTCAAGATCTAGAAGTTATTATCAACCTCTTTTGGAACTAATAAATAGTAGAGCTGAGACCTGAGTCAGTTCAGTCTGAATCCAATCTTAGCCTGTTTTTTATTTCACACCGTCTACTTTCGACAGTCAAAAGGATTCCCCTGAATTGTTACATGCCTCTTCTCCTGAAGACAGACAACTGTCAGTAGATTACCTGCACAGGTAACAGGTTCATTCTAACATTATATTTGCTTTTCAGAATGCACTCCATTATGTTCTCCTTTAAAATTTATTGTGTATATGGAAGCTAAATTTTCAGGCTGAATATAAACAATTAAACTATCATTTAAAATAACATTTCAAAGAAGAGGTTTGTTGAATTATAATAAATGATCTTCATCTTTTATTATGTCCTCTAAAAATGTACTCCAGGTCCCAATAGTAACATGAAGTTCTTCGGTTGTCTTTGTCCCATACATCACCAGGAATGATTTCATGTATTCTAGTCCTCATCACAAGCTCCACTAGGAAATGAGATTTAAACTATGCCAGTTCTCAGGAAAGGTTAAGAACAAAGCCAGGAAGAGAAAGGGTAAGGTAAGGAAGTAGTCACATTTATTTGTATATCTATTCAATTCTAAAGCTGAAAGGGCTTCTACATTAATACTATTATTGTTATAATTCAATTTTTTAAAAAGTCTGAACAATGATGAATATCTAACTACCATACTTACAGATTTGGAATTCAACACACTTACAAACTGCAAACTATTTGTATTCAATATATTGTTTATTATAGCTATCTCTTCCAATTTTTCTGAAAATTTATAGCTTAATTACTTGGGGAAAGGTAATGTTGAGGAAGCTATTGCTCCTTTTAAATGCATAAGTTTTAAAAAGGCTTTGTACATAAAGTAGTCAGTCAGCAGATATAGATTTTTGGGATAATGTCATTCATTCAAGATACATAATCTTCTCATTTTAAACAAGAAGTCTGATACTATGTTCAGATCATTGGAACTTGTTTTCTCTAACTGCCAGAGTTTTAAAATGTTTTTAACAGATTTTTAAAAAATGGGCCACATAGAGACATAGTTCATTGTAGTTCATTGTGTTGAACTAATCAGTAAAACCAGACAGACATGCACTAGTAGTAATATGTATATGTACACAGTATTCTTATAGTACAATGAGAAATAATTTCATTCAAAACATCAGCCTGAAGTGCAATTTAGCAATAATTTCAAAGTCACAAAAATGTTCATAGCTTATAACTCTGTAATTCAACTTGTAAGAATTTATTCTAACAAAATATCAGAGATCTATTAATTTAGTAAGTTACAACAGACTGTGTTAGGCATTGTTTTTATGATCCAGAATTTGCAATCTGATATTATATCCTAGTCTAGTTATTTAACTTTCCTATACTCAGTATATTCATCTATGAAAGGTTTACACATTTTATGAGTAAAAGATTTTATATTTCAGGGCTGGGAAGGTGGCTCAGTGGTGGAGTGCTTGCCTTGCATGCATGAGGCCCTGGGTTCGATTCCTCAGCACCACATAAGAAAAAAGAAAAAAGCCGGAAGTGGCGCTGTGGCTCAGGTGGTAGAGCGCTAGCCTTGAGCTGAAGAGCTGAGGGGCCGTGCCCAGGCCCAGAGTTCAGGCCCCACAACTGGACCCCAAAAAAAAAAAAAAAAAGATTTTATATTTCATATCTCAATGGGTTGTTAAAATGACTTATTTGTAAAGTTCTTGCATTCAATAAGCACTCTGTATATAAACATAAAATAGTAGTTATTTCCTGTAATTATTATATATGCATATATATACATATGTAAATAAAATTTGAAGAAATATATCAAAATATTATCAAAGATCCTGAATCCTAACAAAACTAATTCGGAGAAAAATCAGAAAATCTATGCAATGATTATATATTAGAAGATATTAAAAGGTATTTTATAAGGCCAAGTATTGTGTTTCATACCTATAATCCCAACTACTCAGGAGGAAGTGATCAGTTTAAGACCAGCACAGGCAAAAAGTTAGAACTCACCTTAACTAACAAATTGAGTTTGATGGTGCATGTCTGTAATCCTTGCTTTATGGTTAGAATAAGTAGGTGGATTGCTGTTTTAGGCCAGTGCTGGCTTAATAAATAAAACAGGACATTATGTTACAAAATACAACTAAAGCAAAAAAGGGCTAGGGGACTGGCTCAATTGTATAGCACCTGTCTAGCAAGTGCAAAGCCCTGATTTCAAATCCTAGTACTGCCAAAAAAGTTAAAAACTAAATATGTATGATAATTTTATATATAATGCAATATACATAAGATATGCTTCTATTTTTAAAAAGTTCTTGTATAATAATGAAGTATTTGTGAATAAAATATGTATTTAAGATTTATTTTAAAATACGTTAGAGATTTATGTAGAGAGGTTTTCTTCAAAAAACATTCTTAATATTAAAGAAGTAAGTTACTTCTGGGTAATGATTATTACTAGATTTTATTTTCTTTATATTTTTCTGTTTCTACAGTGATTTGTAATTATTTTTAAAAGCAGGAAAAAGTTAAAAAAAAAAAAAAACTTGAAGAAAATCCTTACCAATACTCCATCCACAGATGAAACTTTCTCCCAAGTTAACCAAGCTCTTTCTCTGACATGATCTGGTATCTTTAATTTCTGACATAATGCAGTAAAATCAGGTTCTTCCGTTTCTTCAAACTCAAGCCTACCAAATGAAAATAGTCATATAATAGGCACACACTTATAAATTAAACTGGTTAAGTGAACATTTGTTTCAAAGGTTTATACATAATAGCACTATTCTAAAAGGGAACATGACTATGTACTTTGTCTTATTTTTTTAAAATCATACTTAGAATTTAAGCGTATGTTTATCTTTTTCATGATTTTCCAAAATAAGGATACCACATGGTGAAAACATGGTAAATCAAATATACTCTAGAGCAGCAAAACAGTTTTGTAAAGAAAGCAAAATAGCTCATCCTCTTGGGAAAATGGGATAATAGCAAGAGAAAAGCCCATGTATAATATTACAGTGATTTCAATGCCAATGACTTGGCTAAACTGTGGTCTATACTTATCAATGTTTCATAGAATTACTACCTACTAATTACTACCTACTAATAATAATCTTACATGATTATTAAGCTGCTATAAATTATCACTTATTCCTGCTCTTTCTCTTCAAACTTTCTTAAACATAATAGTCATCCAGTAAGTTCTTACCGTCTAATTCCTTTTCATTCATTTAATACCTATAGTATAGCATAATTTATTACCCATGATATAGTATAGTATAAGGAATAGCTTAATTTTTGAGTAGTTACTGTGACCCTGGTACAAAGTACCTTAGATGCATGGTTTCACTGAGTCCTCACATGAGCCCTATTTGCAAAGTGCTCCCATCCTTGTTTTATACGTCTCTACAAAATCAAAGACGTTAAAGCACTCAATCAAGATCATAGCAAGTAAGAAGTAACCATGACAGGACCCCAATAGTTTAACTCTATAAAACATACCCTGACTACATTCTAGCTTGCCAACAACTCCTTCAAAGTTTCATTAACTTTTGGTTATTTCAATCATGACCGTGGCATGCTGTTCCTAGTCACAGTTTCACTTTCAATTACATTACACAGGCCAAAGATAGTTCAATAGAAATACCAACTCTCAAAGTAGAAATGAACACTGTCACTGCATCCCTAAAGCAAGGTTTTTTCCCAGACTGCTAAATGGTGGTACTATCCTTACTAAGTACAGTCAGCAACAGAATATGGAACAGTAGTCCTATAGATTATAAAGAAGCTGAAAAATTCTTACCACTCAGTGACAGTTTAGCCATCATAACGTAGCACAACTATTTACTTGTTTTGAGTAATGCTGGCATAAACAAATACAATGCACAAGTCATATAAAGAGTATAGTACATGTAATTGTATACAGTACATAATGCTTGAAAATAAAATCATATTGGTTTGTACGATACTAAAATTTTATCATTAAAACCACCACTTATTTTAAAAGTTTGATATAAAAATTTGTGTAAGCCAGTAGCAGCCTTATAAATCTGGTATTCCCCCCTCTCCTGACTGGAGCTAGAAGCCACATCAAGACATTAACCTGTAGATCAACCTAGGTTTGTGTTACATGAATTCTATGATGTTTACACAAAGTTCACCTGACAGTTCTCAGAATATGAGTACATATTCCTGTTAAGCACACAACTGTAGTTAATCTACAAAGACCTACTGTCTGACCTATTGACTTTTGTGGATATAAATAGCAAAGAACAGACTGTATTTGTATGGCTTTGACTTAGAGGAGAATGTCTGATAGTTCCCAAAATTAGGTATAACATAATGCGTTGAGGGAGGGAAAATGAAAGAGCCAACGTCCCAGGTGATAGCCAGAACTTCAATTTCTGTGCTTACTCTAAAATAACAAGACAGTTCTAAATGTGTGTGAATGGCATTATAAGACAAATCCATTATGAGGCAAAAGGATGGTAAGCTCTAGGCAAACCTGAGATAGAGAAACTCTATCAAAAGCAGGAGATCGTTGATCATGGAGAATAAGGCAGAAGTGATCCTATTCACCTGCCAATAGATCTCTGGTCTCAAAACCAGTAACATCAACAATGTTCTTTCAATTCTAGGGTGAATTTTTTACATCGCTGCTCTTTGCAAAGTTTTATATACATCAGAATTCAATTTAAAAAACTTCTTCTAGAACACCTTCCATCTAGGTTCGTTTGTTTACCACTGAGTAAGGTTTTAAATGGAACTTTAAGACAATCTAATTAAATATATGAATTTAAATAGCTTTGTAAAAGTCCATTACCAAAATTCTTTTCCTATCTTTTACAATCCTGTCTTAATTCTGTTAAAGTCTGGGCAGAAGAAAGAAAGGCACTATTCAGTGAGGATAAAATGGGGCCTGGTCACCAGGCATGGTGGCACAGGCCTGTAATCCCAGCACTTGAGAGAACAAGGCAGGAGGATGGTGAGCTCTAGGAATGCCTGGGCTAGAGTCTGTATCAAAACAACAACAACAACAAAAAGAAAGAGAGGAAGGAAAAAAAAACAATGGTTGGATGGAGGTGTTGGTGAAAAATGAAAATAGGGGAGAGAGAGGTGAGGGGGCATAAACTGATCTCATTCCCTTGCCAACAGATCTGTGGCCTTAAAGTAAAACCAGTCAAATCAACAATCCTCTTTCGATTTTATTTAATAATAGAGTTAACACCGTTGGAAAAAAAAAATGTTGAAATACAGTATCTCTCTGTCATGTTCCACTGCGTCCACACGGACTTGCTTTAGATTTCACTTAGTAAGTGAAGAGAAAAAGTTCCTGCTAGCAAGAACCCCACTGATTCCGTACTCCCCCCCCCCAAAAAATAACCCCGAAAAGAAGGGTGCACACCTTTGAGGGGACACTCAAAGGCAAAAGACCAAAAACAAACAAACAAAAGGACGAAATACTGAGGCATGCCAACGTCGATTGGCACGCAAGTCCTATTCAACAGAGAAAGGAAAAAAAAAAGTTTTGGAAACTTGCACGCATTTTGGGTACAATATCCCAAGAAAAACTTTTTGCCCACTTACCAGTCCCTCTCAAGAGTTCTGCTTCGCCAGAACTTTAAATCCCCCAAGGCCTGGCAGGACTGAGTGAAGGGCACCCCCCCCCCCCGCGCCCCACCAAGCCGCTCAGCCGGGAACCCTCGCGGGGCCATCGACACCCACGACTCCAGCAATGCACGTTCGAGGCTTTTTATCGGCCTTTCCCAGGACTGCACTGTGCAGGACGCAAACGCTCGCTCAACTGTTGGATTTGCAGCAGAACCAAATTGAGGGGGGGGGGGGGGGAGAGGATGGGAGAGAAGGAATGGGGGAGTCTCCAAACGACTCCGGAGTCTTCCAGATCTCCGTAGGAAAGACCTTCTCCGGCAGACACCGGTCCGCGCTGCGTCTTTCACTCGGCTGGGCTGCGCCCGTCGGGGGCTCGCGCGGAGCCGGCGCCTCCCCGCCGGCCGCCGGCCGCCGCAGAAGCCTTGCACCTGTCACTTCGCTCAGGAACCCGAGCCCCACCCGCCCGACACCTGTCAAGCCGGAGCCGCGACCCCGGCGGAGAGATGCCCTTCCCCTCCGCTCGCGAGCCCGCAGCCCGGTCCCCCGCCGACCGCCGCCGCTCCCGCCGCACTAAGGAGCCCGAGCGCGGTCGTGCCCCGGCGGGGACCCGGTCCCCCTCCACACACGCACGACAAAGATGCGCCCCCCACCCCCGCCGCCGCCGCCGCCGGTGCCTCCGCAGGGCGCCCGCGCGCCGCACCTTCCGCGCGCCCTTCCCGCCCGCGGGCCCGCGGCGGCCGCGGCGCTCGCTCACCTGGCCAGAGGCAAGTCCTCGGGGCCGCTGTCTGGCTCCGGGTCTTCCGCAGGCGGTGGTGGTGGTGGCAGCGGGGGTGTTGGGGGCTCGACGGCGGTGACCGCCGCTCTCCGGGGGTGTTTGGGCGGCATGACGCGCTTCCCCGGGCTGGCGCCGGCGAGCTGTGGAGACGCGCGGGCGGGCGGGTGCGCGCGCGCGGCGGGGCACGCCCCGTCCCTTCCCGAGACTCCCGTTACAAAAATAATGTGGACGTCCCCTGAGACAACCGGACGCGCCCTCACCCCCCCCCCCACGCCCGGCAACCGAGCGCCGCGTCCAACCGCGGGAAAACGTCACTTCCGCCCGCGGCGTCACGTCCGCGAGGCTCCCCGGGCCTGCCGGCGTCTTGTTGGGGGGAACCGGGGCGCCGGGTGAGACGCGGGCCCGGACGAGGGCACGCGGACTGGGCGGGAAGCCTGGGCCTCTCCTTCCCGCCCTTTTCCCTCCTACCCCGGAAGCCTGTGCCCGCTGCCTGCATCGGCGTTCGCCAAAACCTCTCCGGTCGCAGCCGGTGCGCTGGTGGGGCAGCTTCACAAAGAGGCTGACAGGTGACCTCGGGACCCCATCCTTTATCTGTGGGGCTCTCCGGGGCCAGCGCGCAGCCAGGCCGCCGGCATCCCCGGGCTCTCGCGCCCCGGGCGGGCACGCCCCTCTCCCTCCTCCGGCCGCGCCTCCCTCCGCTCCCGGCTGCTCCCGCCCAATCCCCGGACCTCTGTCGGCCAAAACAAAAACAAACGTGGAACCGGAGTAGGGGCTGGACTTTGCCTATCGCTAGTGGGAGTTACCGCGGAGAGGCAATTGACCAGCCCGTCGGGATCCCAAGACAGGAAAAGAACAGACTGTAGGACAATAAAAGGTCTGGGTGGGGTGAAAACGGAAGACACCGTTTAAGGAGGATCTTCAGAGAAACTGTATGTAGCCACTGAAAAGAAGTTTGGTAGCCAATTTAAAGTTTAAGGCCAGCTTTCTAAGTCCTGTGTTTTACATAATCATCTCGTTTAATCCTCAGAAACAGCTCCTCGGAATGGATAGGATTAGCATTCCACGTTTCGGATTGGGAAAAAGACTCAGAAGAGTTCATTCAAGTGATGGGCAACGACTTGAACCCAAGAATATTTGACCAGATGTATCCTAAGTACATCAGTGCTGCAAACAGACATCAGAAAAGAGCAGACTAGAACTACCACCACTGAATATGGGCTTAGAAGTTGTAGCTCTTTGTTTATATTAATAGATTTCTACGGTAAGTACACGATTTCTCTCTTTAACACACTCTAAATTGCTCTCCCAGAACAACTCCGATAGCTGTTGTGAATCAAGTGCAGATGTGCTCAGGTAGAAACTCCTCTTGGAGCAGCTGCACAAGGATTGAGGCATCAAGTAGGTTACAAGCCTGGATTTATCCCCAGGAAGCTGTGTAGTGGTTCTTTATTTCTCTGTGTATCATAAAGTATGTCAGGATGTGTGAAGGCTTGCAAACACTGGCCTACTCACTAGCCAGTCCTGCCCAACTTCAGAAGTTCTCCATTTGGAGAGGAGCTAGGGCCAAACCCAGATCCAGTCACATAGAATGAATGACTAAAACAAGAGCTCCATTCACCTTGCACCACATAGGAGCAAGAACTCAGGATGCTGTTTTAACTTTTGTTAAGATTGAAGATAGTTGGCTAGGAGCCTGGTAAAAAGAGATACAGGAATGACAAAAGCCTACCTCTTAATTGTTATGCAAATGTCACACTTGCTAATTGTTGCACTTGTTGAAAGCTGAGATAGACTAACCAAGAGACAAGCAGAAATGTTGAGGTTAATGTAGTAAGAATAGCAAAAGTTCTGAATCCTCAGTAACAGTCTCTTGATTTAACCAACCCTAGAACTGACTTCAACTGAGCTGTTGTTTTCAGCATCATAACTGATCATTTTCCTGTGAGCCCCTTCAGGATAGAGACCAAACTTAGCTGTCTTAGGATACACAGTAATTGCTTGCTGGCTAAAAGTAGGGAAAATAATAACAATAAAAAATAAAAATAAACAAAAGTAGGGAAAGCCAAGGAAAATTCTTGGAATAGATGTTAATGTTCTTTATATGTAGAAATGACTTGCTTTTTTAAACCTAGTTTATTAACATCTTAGATTTACCACAACTAGGATAAATCAAAAGAGGCTTACCAATTTACAAAATGATATGTATCTCTACCATGATTTAACTTAGCTTTACTTCCTAGTGCATTTTAAATATATTTCTCTTCCTCACAACCTGGGGATAACTGAGGAAACCAAAATTCTTGCATTCTCCACCACAGCCTTCTTTTTTCAAAGAAGTACTAAAAATTACAAATTCTTTTTTAAATTTTTATTTGGTTTAATTGGTAAATAAATACAAGAGAATTTTTGGAGACCACTGACAATATAGTAAACTTTAGAGAATTTATTTCTGTTTCACTCACTTATGCTTCTTGGAATGGAATATCTGGCATTATTCACTAACAAATGTTTAATGTGGTTTAAATTTACGTTCACTTTATTTTCAGAAACTTGAAAAACAATCTAAATAAGGATATACAAAAATTCTTCCTTTTCCCCTGAGAATTTAAAATACCATTTTTACAAGTTAAAACCTTTAATAAAAATTTAGAATTATAGTGCCTAAGTATAATAAAATGGTCACATTTACTTACTTGATCATTAGTAATGAAAAAAAAAATATGGTGGCTCCTAAAGCAAGGGAAATTTGTAAAGTGAGAATTTCCCCTTGTGGGGACTCAAAGTTTTGCCTTATTACTTTTACTTCACCTTTTCAAACAAAATTGCTCCAACTTATAAGAATGTTTACATGGAGACTTTTAGCCTTGAATATTGGTTATACATGCTAAGATTTAAGAACTCCCAATAATGAGATTCAGAAGATGACCCACACATTGGGATGTGTAATTCAGTAAAAAGAAGTTTCCTTTGATCAACACACACACACACACACATTGCATTTTTTAAAAGATTGATGTAATATCAAAAATAAACACTTTGCTAGGCACAAATGGGTCAGTCTGTAATCCAGGCTGAGATCTGAGGATCACAGCAGGAAGCCAGCCTAGGCAGGAAAGCCCATGAGATACTTATATACAATTAACAACCAAGAACCTGGAAGTGGAACTAGGTTCAAATAGTAGGACACTAGCCTTGAGCAAAAAAAGCTTTGCTACAGTGCTCAGGCCCTGAGTTCAAGCCCAAGACTGGCACAAAAATAAATAATAAAATAAAAGCTTTCTTAGAGTTTTTAATCTGGAAAGGAAACCTTTAGTTTGAGACTCCTTCAGTGACATTAGAAAACTATTTGTCTCCACTAGTTAACAAGTTTTCTTCACCATGTTTGCCTGGCCAACCTTACACAATATTTCTTTTTCTTTATCTAACTGCAGCGCATTGAAAGAGCAGTCTCCTTTGGTTTGTACTACTTCCCCAATTTCTCCATTTCCCCAGATGTGCCTGGCTCATCAACACCACCACCATATATATACTCTGCTGAAACCACTGAGTCACCAATGCTTTACTCTACTGAAATCACTCTTGTTTCAAAGGAACCAGTGTCCTAGTTGTCAGATCAGTGGCTTCTTTGGGGGTCGTCAATTTCCTTGAGCTTTTTTACAGTTTACACAGTAAATTACTCCTTTCTTTAAAAAAAAATTCCCTATTCATTCATAAATCTATGTTTCCCTTCTCTCTTCTCATTGTAAACTCTTGTTCGTTTTCTGCTATCACTTCTATGAGGGAATTCCTCTGGAGCAATACTAGGCAGTGTGGTCCTTGTACCAGTACCAGTCAGGAAACTGCTGTTTAGTCCACAAATTTGAGTAAGTATCAAATCATGCTGACTTGCAATCCCAGCACTCCAGAGGCTGAGGCAAAAGGATCTGGAGTTTGAGGCCAACCTGTGCTAAATAGTGAATCCCAAGCCAATCTGGGTTACAAACTAAGGCTCTCACTCAAAACAAAGCAGAGATAAGTTCTAGAGCACTTTGGCATATCAGCAGTTTCCAAACACATAATCACTGGACACCTCTCATTACACAGAATTAGAGCAAAGAACAGCTCTCTAACAAGTTCTCTAACTTGTATGATGAGTTAGAGATAACATGGCTTGTCCTTGTCACATGTATGCAGTAAGACCATATGGCAATGAATGACATTTAGGTTATTTTGTCTCCTGCAACTTGAAAGGAATAAAAGTCTGTGAAAATGTATTTATTTACTCATTGATTTTCAGTCATTAATTTTAATTGTGCTTGTTATATTGATATTTATAGCTAAGTTAAAGAAATAAAATTTATACTCTTTAATAAGCATGTTATATTTGTTTGTTTGTCTGGTGCTGGTACTGGAGCCCTGAACTCAGGGCCTTAAGTTCTTTCTTGGCTTTTTCCACTCCGGGCTGGTACTATATCGCTGGAGCCACAACTCTACTTCCTATCCTTTATTTTAAATCCTATATTATACACATGAAAAAATTCCTCACTGTCTTATGAATAAACTTCACACATCTATAGTGTGTTAGTAATAGTGTAGTAAATTAAACAGTAATCATAGAAATAATTCCAAAGTACTAAAGATCTAAGTGTTGGTACAGTTTTACTTACTGCTTACTGAAATCATTTTTATAACTCATGGCTAAAACCATCTGCCAACTACATAAGCAATGAAGCTGTCAAATGTAAATAACAGTTGTATATGTATAAAATATGAAGAAACTATGAGCTTTCCAAGACATTTGACTATTTACTCAAAATAAGCTTTACACAAAGTAATCATGAGTGGAGTCCATTTCTTTATTGAAAGTTCACTCATGTGTAACCTTATAGGACAATTTTTTAAAGTTGTATTCTGATGAATTTTGGTTAAAGATGAACAAAGCCTTCTTCATTATAGATAAAAGTCAAAAGCAAATATCCTGAACTTACTGAAATTACTTTAGATTTCTTCTTCATACACTTGGGAGTTTTTTCTGTTATGCTAGTGCTATTAACATACAATTTTTTAAAAGCAGTTTAGCTATACATTATCTCCTTAGAATAGAATATAACCAATTCAGTCAACCTAGATTAGATTGTTTAATGAGCAAGGGACATACTCCTTTATCATATTAAAATGTTTTAAGTTAATATTCATTCTGGCTGTTAATGTTCAATGTGAGAAATTGTTACTTGACTAACAACTAAGAGCCAAACATATGTACAGCAGTGTTTGGGGTAGGAAGGAAAGCATAATGTGTTGTCTAAATATTGTTTCATTACCCTGTGAAACAGAAATAGGCTCTGGCTTATGGAAAGAAGTAACAATTTATTGAAAGAATACTTCATGGAATTAAAACAAATGCTGGAAGCTAAGATTCAGGAAGGACAGTGTATCAGACACACCAAAATGTGTATATGGGACTGGAGGCATGTGTATATGGTACAGTCTGCCTAAAACTGTAAGGCTCTGAGTTCGGACTCCAGTACTCCCTCACCAATGTGATTTTTTTCAATGTTTGTTTTATTTTGTTTTAAAATATGTATACAACACCAAACCCCTTTCCTGACTACAGAGTCAATGGACATTTGTTTTCTCCAGCTGCTACCACAGCAACCAACTCTGCACAGGCTCTGCTCAGCCACTACTGCTGCAAGAGACTTCCCTCCCAAGCCACACACAGCTCACCTCCCACCACAGCATGAGTGGAATATTACCTATTCATTGGGTCTTTAATGTATGAGCAGCCTGGAAGTACAGAGGAGTTCATGCTTTTGGGGTAAACCTTTATTCAACACAGATGCATCCAGTTGAGGCATTCTTTTCCCTTCATTGATGAAGTTGGTAGAATTCAACTTTTACATTTGCCAAGCAAACTCACTTTTCATGTAAAGACAAGTTGCTGTATTTCTCACATCCTGCCTCTAAGAAAAAGACTCATTACTTAGTGGCCATTTTTAGATTCAAGAACAACATGTACTGTTTTTATGACTACAACCCCCGCCACTTATTACATGACTTAGAAAGATTCTATTTCAAATGGCTACCAGAATGGGAAAATACAAAAGACTTAAGATAGGGCAAGTGCCTGACGCCAGTGGCTCACCCTCACAATCTGAGGATCATGGTGTGAAGCCAGCCAGGGCTTTGGGAAAGTCTCCAATTAATCACCAACAAGCAGGACAAGTAGCTGTGGTTCAAGTGGGAAAGCCCTAGCCTGGAACTAGAGTGCCCGGGCCCTGAATTCAAACCCTAGGACTGGCAGAACAAAAGAATAAAGGCAAGATTAAATTATGAAGTCAGATTCCTGGGAATATAACTCAAGTAATTCATATTTATTGTAGTATAACTTACAAATAGCCAAAATTGTGAAGTAAGCTTAGGTGTCCAACAACAGATAAATGAATAAAGAAAATGTGTAATGTATATTCAATGGAATATTATTCAGGCATAAAGGAGAGTAGCACTCTATCATTTGAACAAAAATAGATGAAATTGCATATCATGTTAAGCAAAATAAGCCAGATTCAGAAAGACAAAAATTACATGTTTTTAAAGACATAAAAGTAGAAAGGAGACTATTTGGGAATGAAAAAGGACCTGCTGGAGGAGGAAGTGAGGACATTAGTGGGTAATGGGGAAATTAATATGGTCAAAGTACATTATGTACTTACATGAAAATGTCAAATAAAACCTACTAAAATGGTTATTTCTAAAAGAATGAAGTCAAAAGAAAACAAAGCATTCTCTTAGGAATAGAATAGGTGTGTTCCCCCTCCAAAGTGGTAAAAGTAAAAAAAAAAGGAGATTTATTAATGAACTGGACACAAGCAAGAAGAGGTAGGAAGGTATTAGAACCCATCTTCTGACCAGTGTTTTAAGTTTACACAGAGGAAGAATTGGAATCAAGGGATTGAGAGGCATGCATAATTAAGCAGTCCGGGGCAGGCTGTAAGGGAAGTAGTCACCACCGTCATCACTTGAGGGAAACAATCTGGTTCCCATAAAATGATTACTCCTGATACAGGAGGCCCAAGATGATAGGTAATTGTCTGCATTTGGAGGATGATCTATCCTAGGAAGGTCTGCTATTCCTTTCCTTGGGGGGATTCTCTGTCCTTTGTTATAAAGATTCTATTGGATCAATCCTGTCTTTCCTGAAACCCAAGGTAACTACAAAAGAGAGAGTCAGAGTATAATAACATTGGTGCATAATGAAGGTAGAAATGCCAAACTTTTGTCCTGCTTTTAGTCAACATGTGGCTCAAGAAGTGAGTCAATTATTTTTCTTTCTTTTTTCCTTCCTTCCTTCCCTCCCTCCCTCCCTCCCTCCTTCCTTCCTTCCTTCCTTCCTTCCTTTCTCTTTTTTGCCGGTCCCTGGGCTCAAACTCTGGGCCTGAGTGCTGTCCCTGAGCTTTTTTGCTCAAGACTGGTGCTCTACCACTTAAGCCACAGTGCCACTTCCAGCCTTTCCTGACTAGTTTACTGGAGACACAAGTGTCACAGACTTGCCCAGGCTGGCTTCAAACCACAATCCTCAGATCTCAGCCTTTTGAGTAGCTAGGATTATAGGCATGAGCCACCAGCACCTGGCTGTTTTTCTTAACAAAAGTAGTTTCTAAGTACTAGATATAGTCTCTCCTCCTAGTTACAGGAACATGCCTGGTGTTTCTGCATACCTGTATGTGGGCACTGAGGGGCACAGGCAGTGAGCCTCAGTGACTCATCAGGGTTAGTTCTCCCTCCATTTACTGGCTAGACTCCTTTCCCCTCAGCCCAGAGGATTTTTGTTATAGTAAAATGACTTCTATGGTTGTGTTCTGAGTCCTCTTCATGGGGTTTATGATAATTAAGTGAGATAATTATAAAGGCGTTGCTCATGTATGAGTAAAGTTGGCATCATAGTATTTCTCAGCCACCAGGGATTTTTCATCCAGAGCAGTGTGGGAAAATAATTGTCCATTAAAAGGTATTTTCTGAGTCCATCATCTTTTTGGTATGAAAGCTGCCATTTCTTTTCATAGCTAGTATTTATTTCAAGTATGGGATATAAGTTTACCTTCTTGTCATCATTTTTGTCATCTGAAATGGAATTATGAAATGTATCACTATGGAGGGCTATAAGAGTGTGGCTCAAGGGGTAAAACTACTTGCAGGTAGGAGGCCCTGTGTTGAAACCTGCAGTACTGTCAAAACAAACAAAAACCATTGTGTGATAATTTTTAAGGATTAGTTCATTTTCTTTCCCTTTTCTGCTTAATTTCTCTTTCTGAAAACAATCAGGAAAAATATGATAGTCTTTTTTTTAAAGGTACGGGTAGGGGGAGAATAGAAATCAGATCTATAAATCTTTTCCTCAAGCAGTTTAAGATCTTTTTAGAAAACTAGATATCACCAAAAAAAGTTTAAACAATGGTAAGATTATAGGTGAGGAACATAAAATGGGAAAACTATTTCAAGTGATGTGAAGGTTTTGTCTGATTATTTGTTTTTGTAGTGCTGAGGATTTAGCTAAGTGCTCTACCTCTAAACTATACCACCATTCTGAACTGAAAAGCTGTTTTGTTTTGCAGACTTTTGAGGGTTGAGGGAATGAATCAAATGGTAGAACATCTGCTTGGGATGCACATGGCCCTAAGATCAAATCCTGTTACCACTCACCCCTACAACACATGCCCAAACAAAACAAACAAAAAACTGGAACATAAGACTTTCAAGAAACTCCTAAATCTTAGAAGTTATATTATTTTCTGATTTGTATCATTAAATAAACAACAGATGGGCTGGGATGGTGGCTCAGTGGTAGAGTGCGTGCCTTGCATACATGAAGCCCTGGGTTTGATTCCCCAGCACCACATAAGCAAAAAGAAAAAAAGCCAGAAGTGGCACTGTGGCTCAAGTGGTAGAGCGCTAGCCTTGAGCTGAAGAGCTGAGGGACAGTGCCCAGGCCCAGAGTTCAGGCCCCACAACTGGACCTCCCCCCCCCCCCCCCCCCCCCGCCAAAAAAAAAACAGAATGAGGCCAATCAGCAGATCTTTCTAAATAAATGTAGCATAAAAATATTTCTATAGAATTCAATATCTTGTTTATTGTTCCATCTGATTTTGTCATTTGTTTGTTGTGTACCAACTGTGTCTCTGTGTGTGTCTATTTTGGGTAGGAAGTAAAGAAAGTGAAGAAGCTAGCCACCCACTCCTGCAGCTGTCTTAACAGCTGCATGTCACATTGAAGGAAAAGTATCTAGCTGTCACAAATGTGATAGAGCTGCAGAAAGTTCATGAAGTTATAGGATTGCATCTGTACCCACCAGCTGGTACAGCCTATGATGCGGCATTTCCAGATTTATTTTTTTGTTGATTTCCTCATCTAATAAAATATTTATCAACTCCCTACTGGATAGATACTCAGAATCCAGGAGAGAAGCTTATGTTCCTGCCCCTCCACCACTGCTTTTTTTTTGGTAGGTCGTGGGGCTTGAATTCTGGGCCTGGGCGCTCTCAGCTCTTCAGTTCAAGGCTAGTGCTCTACCACTTGAGCCACAGCGCCACTTCCGGTTTTCTGGTGATTAATTAGAAACATGGACTTTCCTGCCTAGCCTGGCTTTGAACCACGATCCTCAGGTCTCAGCTTCCTGAGTAGCTAGGATCACAGGTGTGATCCACCAGCACTTTTTGTTTTGTGATGCTGGGAATAAAACCAGGCACTTTCACATGCTAGGTAATAGCTCTAATGTTAATACTGGGCTACATTTCCCGCTCCCTATGGGGAGCCTTTATAGCTAGGGATCCTACTTTCATGAAGCCTATTAGCAGCTAGGGGAGGCAGATATGAAAATTATTCAAGTTCACCATTACAAATTGAAGGAATTGATGGAGGGTGAGGCTGCTCTGCTCCAAGGTACTCCGGGACAGTCTTCTTGGAAAAGTGACATTGGAGCTGAACTAATAGATGATTGGGGAATTAGACAACTGGCCTGTGGAAAAGCCTGGAGGCTGTTAAGGAAATAGAAGAGTCTTTGGTCCAGAGCATAAGAAAGGAAAAAAGCAGCCTGATAGAAGATTAGAGAGGCTGACAAGAGTAAGGCAGGCCAATGTGGGACACTGGAAAGTTTTTTTAAACCAAGAAAGGACATAATCAGATTTCTTCACTATGGTGTGGAGAGTTGAGAAGAGGAAAGGAATGGATTCAAGACCACCAGCTAGGAGGCCCCTATGTTGTGGCTTGTTTTGTCAAGAACAGCCTCATGGCTCTTCTGGATAATTGGTTACTTCAGGAGAAGCCCTTTGGAAATCTTAGATTCAAGTTACTACTAAGATTGGTTGGCAGCTTTTCTTATAGGATACAGTTTGGTTAATGAAACCCCTTAGAGTCCCTAAATCTTTAATTTATGTTTATGATGCAGGCCTTCTACATGTGGATTGCAAGAAACATTGCCAAGCCCAAATGGCTAAAGTGAGAAAGGCAGAGACCTCTTTGGGTGGAACAAGCACCATTTAAATAGAGACCTTGAATGCACCAGTCCTGTCTGTTCCATAACTATAGAGCTAGGCCTCCTTTAAACCATGGTCTGTCTAATATGGGGGACAGAAGACTCAGTTATGCAAGGGTAGGGGTGTCAGTCTGCAGTACTCAAGTCCCATGGATAAAGGTAACAAATTGGTGTCAAACTTTCACTCCGTCTGGGTTCACTGCCTGATTAAGTTGGGATTTGCTACCACTTCTGGGAGATGGTCATTGATTGACTCCTGAAGTACAGTTTATGCCAACCTCTCTTTGAGTCCAGGTAAAGAAAGTTAAAGGACCCTGGTGAATGAAACTGTAGACTCTTGACCAATTCTGGTAGATCATCAAAGTCTTGCAAAAACCTATGTGAAAGTATGCATACATTTCCATCAGATGATCTATCTGCTTACATTTTATAGGAAGGTAATTATCTTCCTCCAAGCTCAAAAGAGAATAGATGGTATTTGAGATTTTGGCCAGAGCTAAATAGTATAATCTGGGAGTTTTCAAACTGCTCCAGGCTCAATATAGGAATTGGCTGCAGGCACTTCAAGCAGTAAGTTCACATCTGAACTCCAGGTCTGATGAACAGTAGCTTTTTTTTTTTTTCTATATATAGAGTAGCTAAATATTCTATTAGGCTTTTCATAATTTTACTCAGAACCTAAGTCCTGGCAATAATCAGTATATGTGTGAAAACAGAACAATGACACTTATTGAGATTGGTTTGGAAAAAGGGGAGGGGAGGGAAAGGGAATGAGGGAGAGTGATGGAGGGCTTGGGTCTGATCACGGTACATTGTTGTATGTGCATATGGACAAGTGAAAATAAAACTCTGTTGTACAACTAATTGAGGCTAATAAAAATATTAGAAAAGGGGGGAGGGAAAGTGGGAGAAAAATGAGGGAGGGGGTAACAAGTTCGACAAGAAATGTACTTAGTACCTTACTTATATAACTGTAATCCCTCTGTACATCACCTTGACAATTAAAAAGAAGCAAAAAAATTAGCAAAGCATAAAAGAAAAAAGAGACAGCTTGCTAGATATGGTGACACCTATTTGTAATTGTAAAACTCAAGAGGATGAGGCCCAGACTATATAGTTACAAAATAATACCCCGTATCAAAAAAAAAAAAAAGGCAGGAACTGGCAGCACAAAAGAGATAGCGAGAGAAGCAAGTGAGAAATTCAAGAAGCAGAAAGTACAGGTCCTACAAAATGCTTCTTTCCCACATTTTCTAAATCTTCTAAGCTATATAACAATGGGTCTTTTTTGTGACAAGGTCTTAACTATGTGTAGCCCACGCTGGCCTCAAATTCTACATTCTCCTGCCTTAGACTCTTGAATGCTTGGATTACAGGTGTATATAAGCACTCCAGGCTTGATGGTTCTAGTTTTTGTTTTTTTCTGGTTTTGGGGGGGCTTCTTGGTACTGGGGTTTGAACTCTTAAGACAGGTTTTTTTTGTTGGTTTTTTTTTTTATCAGTAGAGGTGCCTGAACTATGGGCCTGGGCACTATCCCTCAGCTCTTTAGCTCAAGGCTAGTGCTCTACCACTTGAGCCACAGCACCACTTCAGGCTTTTTCTGCTTATGTGGTGCTGAGGAATTGAACCCAGGGCCTCATGCATGTGAGGCAACCACTCTACCACTAAGCTACCTTCCCAGCTTGCTTATGGCTCATGCTCCATCACTTGAGCCAGGTCTCCAGACTGTTACTGATTATTTTGGACATGTATGCTCAAGGATTTTTCTGCCTGGGCTGGCTTTGAACTTTGGTTCTCCAGATCTCAGATCCTGTGTTGCTAGGATTACAAACATGAGCTACTGGTGCCTAGCTCTGGCAGTGGTTCTTTGACCAGGAATAGTAGCATCACCTAAAGGTTGTTAAGAGATACACAGATACACGTGCAAAAACCAGAAACTCTTAAGAGCAGTCTTTGCTTTAACAAAGCTTTTAGGTACTTCTTGTTCACTGGCTTAAATTATAAATAATACTGGGTTTATGGAGAACACTAAACATCATAAAAATGGTACTTTGCCCAGATATTTATTGATATTAAATAAAATATGACATATGCAATATAACATATGTATATATTATGTGTGAATGTAAAATATATGCACATATATAATATTGCATATATGTGTACATAAATATATAATTATGTAATATGCAAATGTGTATATTATATAAACATGTAAATAACATATACTACATATGTAATATTCCATTACATAATGAAATATTATTCAGTCTTGAAAAGGGAAGGAAATTCTGACATATATTATATTGGATAAACTTTGAGAACAGTATGCTAGCTGTGATAAGCCATTCACATAAAGGCAATTATTTATTATTGTTCTTATATGAGATATTTAGAGTAATCAAATTCATAGAAATCAAAATGGTGGTTACCAGGGACTAGCAGAAAGAGAAACTAGAGAGCTTTTGTCATTTAATGAATATGAAATTTCAGTTTTGCAAGATAAAAAGAATATAGATCTGTTGCACAACAATGTGAATATACCAAACACTACTTAAAATAGAAACACTTAAATTTTGTAATTTTACAATTACAATTAAATTTTTTATTCAAACAATACTAGCAGTCAGTTATAAAGTATAGATCTTTGTTGGATCCTAATTCAAATTTAAAAAGAAAATAGAACTTGTAAGACTGGGAAATTTCAAGAGTAACTATGTATTTATTGATGTTAAATTGTCTGTTTTTTAGGTATGATACGGCATTGTTAATTTTTTAAGTTCTGGCTTTTGTTAGTAAATACAGATTTATGGAAAGATAGCTTAATGCCTGGAATTTGCTTTAATACAGTCAGGTGGGAAGTACCTAGGAGCATAAAGCTAGACTGGCTATGAGTAAGCAATTGTTCAAGTTGGTTGAGAATATTCTGATCTCTCTCTCTCTCTCTTTCTCTCTCTCTCTCCACCAAAATACACACATACCCTTTTTGATAGTATCTGATACTATTCCTTACTGATATTATTCCTTTGCACATAGCAGATACCACATTTATGTCAGATCACAATGACATGCTTGTTTTCAACTCTGTCTAGCAAATCTGTTCCCTTCTGTCACATACCATGGAACTAAAGTAGTTCACTGCATTTCAATAGCTCAGAAGCCAGAATAAATAGCTTTGTGCCACATGGCACCATTAGGCCCTGTACACAGTCCAGAAATAACATTAGAAAGTGGGTAACTAATGCATGTCTGTCTGCTGAAACATATCCTGTAAGCCACAAAGTGTCAAAAAAAAAAAAAAAAACAACCCTGTAGACTGATTCTTGTCCTACAAACAGGACAACACTGGAGACACTGAGACTGATTTTCAGGTTAAATTTATCCAAGAAGGAAACAGACAGGCAATGTTTATATGAAATGGTAGGAAACTGAATACTAAGCACATCAGCTAGCTGCTTCAAACCATTGTCCCCAGAGTTTCTTGTGGAGTGAACAATTAGCTGTTTCCTGCCATTTATTTCTAAGCTCTGTGTTTGCATTTCAAAGTATTGCATGATGAAAGAATTTGCTTTGATTTCCTCTAATAAGCATTTCATATTTGCACTTTTTTATATTCAAGTATTTCTGCAAATAAAAAAGACCATAATCAGTAACATAACAAACAAGCTTATTATGTTTCTACTTTTCTTTTGAAACTAAAAGGTTAAATGGTTCTTGAAAGACATATTTATTTAAATTTTTCCATGAGGATAATTGTATTAAAATAAAGAGACTCAAGAGAAAAAGGGCCAGGTGCCAGTGGCTCATGCCTATATTCCTAGCTATTCAGGAGGCTGGGATCTGAGGATCATATGGTTCAAAGCCAGCCCGGGAGGAAAGTCTGTGAGACTCTTATTTCAAATTAACCACCAGAAAGTGGACATGGAGCTGTGGCTCAAAATGGTAGAGGGCTAGCCTTGAGAAAAAGAGCTCAGGGACAGTGCCCAGGCCCTGAGTTCAAGGCCCATTACTGACAAAAAAAAAAAAAAGGTATGTACTGCAGTATTTGCAGGTGAAATGATATGCTGTATATAATCTGCTTTAAAACACTCTTACAGAAAGAAAAATAAAGACATAAAATGAGAAACAAAATGTTAATTGGTAAAACTGAGTGAATTCATGAGAATTTATTATTTCTATTTTTGTGTGCATGTTAAAGAAATTCCTAAATAAAAAGTCAACTCCACATTTATACTTCCAGAACTTGGAAGATTGAAGCAGGAGGATCATGAGTTTGAAACTAGAAACCCTGTCTCAAAAAATAATAAATAAATAAAAAAGGAAAATGAGCTGAGAATGTGGCTTAGTGATAGAGTGCTTGTCTTACATGCATAAAGCCCAAGGTTCTATTCCTCAGTGCCATATAAACAGAAAAAGCTAGAAGTGGCACTGTGGCTCAAGTGGTAGAGTGCTAGCCTTGAGCAAAAGAAGCTCAGGGACAATGCCCAGGTACTGAGGCTTGTGGGGGGAAAAAAAAGAGTAACGAAAAAATTGTGTTCTTTAAAAACAAAGACAGCAATCAATGGACTCAAGAGCCCTTCTCTTTGTGGTCCTCTCTCTGGCATGCCCAATAAATCCTCTGTTTTGAGGCAAGGAGGTTCAGTATATTAAAAAATGCATTTCAAAGTCATTGCCAAGAGATTTGCAACTTTTTTTTCCCCTCCTCAGAACTCAAGGCTTCCAAGACTCTCAGAAGACAAGACCTTCCATTTTCTGCCTAAGGATTGATTCTCTGAGAGATAACAGGTCAACAGGTCACAACTTGTCTTAAGCTCCTTGTTTTAAGTGTGCTGTTATTGACAGTCATCACTGAGCAGAGAAAGTTTCCACTGATACTTTGTGGCTTCCTGTGAAAAGGGTGGTTGCTCTAAATCTGACCTCAACCTGTGACTTTTCCATTCTGGCTTAAATTCTCCTTGTCTGCAGTATGAGTGTGGTTTTAGGGCCAAACACAGATGATCTTCCCCATCCTTGGCTAAATTTAGCCAAGTTCCTTACATGATCCATACCAATTTTTGACTTTGTAGACTCAGTTTTTATATACACATGGCTATTTAAAAAGCTGGTTCCTCTGTTTTTTCTGCTTACTACTTCTTACTAGAATTTGGTGGATAGAAAGCCCTTGGATTTGCTGAGAGCCATAATAAACATTTATTGGATCATGCCCTTTAAATATTGGGGGAGGATGAGCCAGATATATATGACTCAGTGGGAGATGTAGCTCAGTGGTCAAGTGTGGACTTTTCATGCACAAAGTGCTTAGTTTGATCCCTGGCACCATAAAGAAAAAAAAATTAAAATATCTGAGCCAGAGCCAGAATTTTTTTTAGGATAGATAAGGCAACATATACATGTAATCCCAGCACTATGGAAACTGAGGTTAAAAAATCTTAAGTTTGAGGCCAGCCTGGGTTGCTAGCAAGTTAAGGCCCAGGCTGGGTTACATAGTGAGTTCTTCAAAAAAGGAAGACTCACAATCCTCCCAGGTCTGAGCCCCATGCCTGATATAATATCAAATGTGGTCTTATGTTAATGTCAAATATCCTATTAAAATCTGACATAGTAATAAACACTAGCTGTTGATGTTTCAGCAAGACATGTGATCTATAAGACAGGTTCCTTAATGGAACATCTTTTCTTTCACTAGAAACAGTGACCTTACAGAGAAAGACAGCCAGGCTATGGTTCTCCTTTCATTCAAATCCCTAGGCAGAGGGGCTAGGAATGTGGCTTAGTGGTAGAGTGCTTGCCTAGCATGCATGAAGCCATGGGTTCAATTCCTCAGTACCACAGAAAAAGCTGGAAGTGGCGCTGTGGCCCAAGTGGTAGAGTGCTAGCTCAGGGACAGTGCTCAGGCTCTGAGGACTGGCAAAAAGAAAAACAAAATCCCTAGGCAGATACAACCAGAAAGCAAAAGCCAGGCACCAGTGGCTTATGCTGGTAATCCTAGTTATTCAGGAGACTGAGATCTGAGGATCGTAGTTTGAAGCCAACCTAGGCAAGACAGTCCATGAGACTCTTATCTCCAATAAATCACCAAAAGAAAAGAGAAAAAAAAAAAAGCCAGAAATAGAGCTGTGGCTCATGGGGTAAAGCACTAACCTCCAGTGAAGAACTAAGGGACAGCATCCAGGCCCTGAGTTCAAGTCCAATACCAGCCTTAAAAAAAAATGAAACAAGCAAAAGATAAAAAAAAAAAAAAAAGGAATGTTTAGTTTGTTTGATATTAGCAGCCTACGAAGTCTATACAAAGACTACATAGAACCATGTTTAAAACACTGAGCAAAATTCACTCTGTTACTGAGTACTTAATATGTCAGGTGCTATTCTCAGAGCTGGGACACAGCATGAGCAACAAAAAGTCTCTGCTGTTAGGAAATTTACATCTTACTTAGAAAAACAGACAACAAACAAGTACAAAAATAAATGCATAAGTCAAGCACTAGTTGGTGGCTCACAGTTACTCAGGAGGCTGAGATCTGGAGGATTGCAGCTCAGACAGGAAAGTTCAAAAATAACCAGCAAAAGCAGACTGGAGGCAAGACTGATTGGTATAACACCAGCTTAGACAAGCTTGAGGCCCTTAGTTCAAACCCCAGAACCACTGAAAAAGAAAAGAAAATGGTGCATATTTTAGATGGTAATTGGTACCACTGAGGAAAAGAGGGCAGTGTGGTAGGTCATGGCAAGGAAAGCTCCTTGAAATGTAGAAGTCTTAGCCATGGGCATAGCTAAGATGGTCATAGAACAAGGAGTCCTATGACCTTATCAGGATCACTGTGCAGGATGGCAAGCTAGCAGTTTCTGGTTACTGAATGACTGCAGGTGAGGGAGGGAGGGGCAAGGAAACAGAGCCAAGGATACTCTTCCTCTCCCTGGTGGATATTTCACGCAATGTAGGCTGTAGAATCCACCAAATTCAAGGTGATTCCTGAAAAAGAGAGACGCTGAGAGAAAAATATGTCCCCTAAGTACTCTCCACTTGTTTATTCTTTGCATTTGCATTGCATATTGTATTAGGAAATAGTGATTTTTTGTTGTTGTTCATTGTGGGGCTTGAGCTCAGGGCCTGGGTGCTGTCCCTATACTCTTTTTGCTCAAGGCTAGCACTCAACCACTTTGAGTCACAGCACCACTTCCAGTTTTCTGGTAGTAAAGTGGAGCTAAGTCTCATGGGCTTTCCTGCCAAATTGACTTTGAACTGTGATCCTCAGATCACAGGATTACAGATGTGTGAGGCACCTCCCACTCGCTGTGCTACTATTTTGTTGTTATTGTTGTTCTTTATTGTATTGAAGACTGAACCCAGGGCTTCACACACAACTCCTGCACTATTTTAGGAATCCTAACCAAGTCCTAGTCATCCTTCTTATCCATTCTTGAATTTTAAGTAATCTTCATGGACTGGCTAGGTCAAGCTAAGTAAGAATACACAGTAATACAAATGGTATTGGGAGTAGGTGGGGGTGGGACTCACTTTAGAAAAGGTATTCCCCAAGCAAGACCTAATGATACAACATATGAGCAGATACTTGAAAGAGCCTTGGGATGGATGGAGAAGGAAGAAGCAAAGTGTGGAATTCCTGGCCCACAAACAGCAAGTGCAAGGCCCCAAGGCAGGGTTGTTCTTTGTATATTCAAAGAACAGTGAGTCAACTGTGTACCTGCAGAGGCCTGAGAAAGGAAGAGTGTTAGATAACTCAAGGAAAGGGGAGGTTATAGGAGGTCAGATTATCTAGCATTGTCAGCCATTGTTAAGAAAGCTGGTCTTCATTCCACGAAAAAGTGTTGGAGTTTGATCACAGAAGTTATATGATATTTATTTTTATATTTTTAAATCTATTTTATTGTTATTATAGAGGGGATATGCAGAGTGATATTTAGAATTAGACAGGATCACTCTAACTACTCTATTTATAATAGGTTTAAAGAGCCAATTATGGAATAAAGAATACCAGTTGTGAGGCTGTTGTACAAATCCAAGAGCCAACAGTGGCTTTGACTGGTATCTTTTCAGCAGCATGGATAGTGACTGAATTATGGATAATCTGTATTTTGATGATTGTGTTAACCAGATTTGCTGATGGATTTGACAAGTTGTGTATGAAAAAGACACAAATCAAGGAGTCCACATTTTCAGCTTAAGCAATGAAGAAAAGGAGTTGAGATGAGGAAACCACAGGAAAGGGAAGCATGCAGAAAAAAAATTAAGTATGACTTTGAGAACATAATGAACTATTCCTTAAGGGGAATTTTAATGAGGTATTCAAATTGTACACATTTACTTGAAAGGATATATTCGATATTTGGTTAGGCCTTTAATTCTACAATAATGTTATTCTTAGTGCTTATTACTGTAAGGATAATATTTGAATTGCTATATTTCACGCATTTATTATTTAGACTTCACCAATTCACTCCTGAAAACATGAGTTTCCCAATGCAATTATTAGACAGATTCTAAAAAATGAGATGTCCACAAAGACTTGCTCATACATGTTCACAGCAACTTTACTCATTCTAGCCCCAAACTAGAAACAATCAAAATACTCATATAGAGAAGAAATGAAATTGTAGCATATGCAAAAAGTGGAATACTACTCAACAACCGAAAAGAAACCATTCCTGATTCATATAACAACATGTATGACTATCAAAAAAACTACAATGAATGAAGGGGGAAATAATTAGACAAAAGAATACATGTACAAATAAAATTAAATAATGACCCCAAATTAGTCTGTGGCAATAGAAAGTAGCCACTCTTCCACTGGAAAGGTGAATGAAGAAACTTCCTGCCCTGGTAAAAATGTTCTGGTAATTGTATGTAAAAATAATGTCCAATTTTCAAAATTCATTGAACACATAAAACACAGGTAATTTTGCTGATGTCTGTAATTCCAGCTTCTCAGAAGGCTGAGATCTGAGGATTGTGGTTTGAGCTGGGCAGATAAATTCTGAGACTCTTATCTCTAATTAATCAGCAAAAAGCTGGAAGTAGAGCAGTGGCTTGAGTGGTAGAGTGCCAGACTTTAGTGGAAAAAGCCAAGTGAGAGGGCAAGGCCCTCAGGAGACCCCCAGTACCAGCCCATACACGCAAAAATATTCATATATTTTTATTACAGAAAAGCTTCAAAGTAAGTATGCAAAGTATACCTAAATTACATAACAAATGATGAGCTAACCTAAGGGTACTTCAAATGCTACTAAAAAGGTTATGTACTAAACAACAACAATAACAAAACCCTAGGTTAAAGAGTTTAATTTAAGAACAAAGTTCGGCTTTGTATTTCCCAGCAACCAAAGCAAAAGGGGAGAAAATAAATTATGTAGCTCTACTGTCTAATACCAACATGTATCAGAAAAAAATTTAACCCTAAATTTAAAAATATTTGGATAAGAAATATTAGATATTACACAATGTTTTCACTAGTACTTATGCAAATTTTAAATATTTTAGAGTCCTTTTTACTTTATTAATACTCAAAGCAATAGAAAAATAATGTTTTTTTTGTTTTTGTTTTTACCAGTCCTGGGGTTTGAACTCAGCCTGAGCACTGTCCCTGAACTTACTTTGCTCAAGGTTAGCACTCTACCACTTGAGCCACATCACCACTTCCAGCTTTTTCTGCTTATGTGGTACTGAGGAAACAAACCCAGGGCTTCATGTATGCCAGGCAAGCATTCTACCACTAAGCCACATTCCCAGTCCAGAAAAATAGTTTTAAGTTATGGTTCTATAGGCTTTTCCATGGAAGGGTTAAAGAAAGGTATTCAAAATAGGGTGATTTTCTAGAGTATAGCTACTTTCAGGGAGAAAAAATCCTGGGAGAGAATAAGATTCTCAAATTTCACAAGCTCATTAACCTTCCTACCTCTCAGTGGAGTTTATGATGAGAATTCAATCCGGTAACTAGGGGTTAAAGTATAAGTAATGTTCTCTGGAGTTGATTAAAACTAGACAAGCGCTGGGTGCTGGTGGCTCATGCCTGTAATCCTAGCTACTAAGGAGGCTGAGATCTGAGATCTGAGGATCATGGTTCAAAGTCAGCCCGGGTAGGAAAATCTGTGAGACTCTCATCTCCAGTAACACTCAGAAAACCAGAAGTGGCACTGTGGCTGAAGTGGTAGAGCACTAGCCTTGAGCTGAAGAGCTGAGGGGCAGTGCAAGGCCCACAGTTCAAGCCTGACAACCAACCACACAACAAAAACCAAACAAACAAAAAAACCAAACAAACAAAACTAAAGACCCAAGTATTCACAGGAGACATATGTGAGAATCACAGTTCTCAAGGACTAGGCAGACTACCTCCAAAAACAAGCCAGACTGTTGGTGCATACCTGTTATCGCAACTAAATAGGACAAGGATAAAATCTGACACCTTACCTGAAAAATAAACTAAGGCGAAAAAGGAACAGGAGCATGACTCAACGGGTAGAGCACTTGCCTAGAAAGTGTAAGGCCACCCTGTATACTGGTGGCTCATGCCTGGAATCTTGGCTACTCAGGAGGCTGAGATCTGAAGATCAGTATTTGAAGCCAGTCCAGGAAGGAAAGTCTGAGAGACTTAGTTTCAATTAACCAATAAAAAGATAGAAATGGAGCTGTGGTTCAAGTGGTAGTGGTGTACCAACTTTGGGTGAAAAGCTAAGTGGCAGCACCCAAGCCCTGAGTTCAAGCCCCAGTACCAGGACAAAAGAGTAGAAGGTATATGGCTCTGAGTTTAACCACTAAGAAGGAAGAGGGGAGGAAAAACCAGATGTGAGTTTTAGCTACTAAATTTGTAGCTAGAGCTAATTATACATGTTAAGTAATGTTCTAAAAACTTGCCATCCTCATACCCAAATAGAAAACCATTGCTGCCGTAGTGAAGGCTTAATGGATACTTCTATTCTACAATGTGAAAAGTCTTTTAAGACTCCTTTCGTACTTCTCAACAAGGATATACTGCCAAATTAGGCAGAATAATGTGTTGTTCAAGACTGCCTACTTTTAAGACTTTCAACATCCTGCCCCCATCTATTAAATACAAATGGCATCATCTAGTCCAGTGACAAAAAAATAGCCTCTCCTATCCTACATTTTAAACTTTGGTACAGATGCCTTTTAGTAAGTTACTAGGCTTTAAAAGAATGCCAGTATTCTTTCAAATATGAAAGAGTAACTCAAAATGCCACACTGTGGAGGATTGAAAAAGTTGCAGGGTGTTTGTGTGTGTTTGTGTGTCCATGTGTGCGTGTGCACTATCCCACAGAAACATTTCTAAACTAAGATTTTTATCTTTGCACAACTGGCAAACTGCTGTTCATTTATTCATTCAATAAACAAACAGTTGAATCTGAGTATAAATTGTTTGCCAATGAATACTTGGGTTTTAGGAAAGAAACTATAACTGACCAAGATGTTACTTCTTCCTTCATGTTAAGATCTACTATGTAGCAAGTTTTGAGGTCTCTGGGGTGAGAACATTTTGCTAGTCTAAAGGAATGAAACAAATAAAAGAACATGCTAGTTGTAAGAGAGCTGTGATGGACTCCCTTAAGAATTTAATTTAGTATCTGAAAGATGAGGAGTTCTAACTGAGCATTTCACCTGTGGAGAGCAAGAGATGGGTGGGGAAAAAGGAAAAACTGTCCCAGAAAAGATTGCAAGCTTAATGGAGGCCAAAAGTGAAAGAAGTTAGGATATAGTTTGGGGGAATAAAAAAAAGGCTGTGGAATTCCAATTAAGGGCAAGATTTGGAGGCTTAGGGGTATGGAATTGTTTTCTATATAAGGCAAAATGAAGCCATTGAATTTCATAGAAGTGATCCACTTTATATTTATAAGGCAACTCGATCTAGGATAAAGATTTGACAACATCCTAGATTTGGAGACAATTTTTTGTGAAGTATGTCATTGATAAAAAGGTGACAGAATACTATAATAGGACAAGAAAGAATAATTCATTAAGTAAGAACTTCAACTATGTGCCAAGTACCCTATTAAGATACTGGAATCTTTGCCAGGTACCAGTGTCTCATACCTGCCATCTTAGCTACTCAAGAGGCTAAGGTCTAGATTCACAACCCCTAATACCATCCAAAAAGTCAAAATACTAAGTCATGTGGGAAATACATAAATAAGCAGCAATGACAAAACAAAATTTTAATTATATTCAATTCCACAAGAGAAATTTGATGTTATGAGCTTGAGAAACAAAAACCATTACTATTGGTTAGGAAAAGGTTTTTACTAAGGAACACCACAAAAACAAATCTGAAAGGCTCAATAGAAATCAATTAAAGAGCATGGCATGGAACTGATGAGAAGAATTTCCAAGGGAACAAGAATAGCATTTACCAAGGAACCCTAAGCAGTCAGTGTGGTAGGAGAGAATTTTGATGTGTGGATTGAAATTGAACTGTCTAACAAGGTTTTGGTCTTTACCATAAGAACCAGAGGGAGTCATGGCAATTTTAATGGGGGAATAGGGAGGGATAGTGAAAACATCAAGTTCATGTTTTAAAGACTATTGTGGCTCACTACAAAGCTACTGAAGGGCTGGGATCTGAGGATCACAGTTTGAAGCTTGCCAGGCAGTAAAGTCTGTGAGACTCGTATTTCCAATTAAACACCAAAAAGCCAAAAGTGGAGCCATTACTCAAGTGCTCAAGTGCTATTACTCAAGAGCACCAGCCTTGAGAGAAAAAGCTAAGGGACAGCGGGCTGGGAAGGTGGCTCAGTGGTAGAGTACTTGCCTAGCAAGCATGAAGCCCTGGGTTCGATTCCTCAGTACCACATAAGCAGAAAAAGCTGGAAATGGCTCTGTGGCTCAAGTGGTAGAGCACTAGCCTTGAGCTGAAGAGCTGAGGGACAGCGCCCAGGCCCAGAGTTCAGTCCCCACAACTGGCAAAAAAACAAAACCAAAAAAAAAAAAAAAAGCTAAGGGACAGCAACCAGGCCTCAAGTTCAAGATTCAGTACTGGCATGTGCTCACGCGTGCACGCACACACAGACACACACACACACATATCAAGGTTGTTGTTGTAGCTGCAGCGTGAAAAATGCATTACAGGGGCACAGGAGTGGAGGGCCTGGTAAAGAGAGCCAAGCTCTCATTGCAGACCAGCAAGTGGGGGACTTAATGACTCTCCAGATTTAGAATTTCAGGCTGACTCCTTCCTAATCATATTCTCAGTTTGATGGTAAAATATCACCTAACCAGACAAAGTATTTTTTTCCTTCTTTATAGGTCAAGATGACTTAGTTCTTAGAATGGGACGGAAGGGGAAGGATGGTAAAAAGAACACAAGATTCGCTTTTTACCTCAAACATTTCTATATTTCATGTCTTACCAATGAAACTGTAAATACAAATATAAGCTTAAAAAAAAAAACCACAAATGTTGTGCTAGAAGCTGGGGGCTGGAATCCTACTGTAATCCTAGCTACTCACAAGGCTGAGATCTGAGGATTGCAGTTTGAAACCAGCCCCAGCAGGAGTCTATGAGACACTTACCTCAAGTAAATCACTCAGAAAAAGCTGAAGTGGAGCTGTGGCTCAGGTGGTAAAGTGCTGGCTATGAGTAAAAGGAGTTCAGAACAGTGCCAGGCCCCAGGACTGGCACAAAATGAATAACTAAATTGCAATACTATCAGATTATTTTAGATGTAAGTGGAGTAGAGAAAGTACACTGTTATTTTATGCCACCAAGGAGTGGACTTTGAACTCTCAAGAGCCCATTTCCATCTCCTCTGCTTCTTAAAATTAACCTGCAAGAACCTGTAAAGTTAACCTGTAGGAACTAGAGGGATTAAAGTATGAGACCCAATATCTCATCAGTGGTCACATGAGTGCTATCAGGAAATAATTTATAGCTTCAAAATGTAATAAATACCTGGGTCTGGAATATTCCCCATCACTTGGGAGCTGAGGCAGGAGAATTGTGAGTTCAAGTTACAGGCCAGCCTTGGCTACCTAGTGAGACCCTGGCTCAAAAAAAAAAAAAATAGTAAATAGCTTAAAAAGTTAAATTGTTCTTAGTAATTTTCTCAATAACAGAAAAGGTTAAGATGACCAACAGTCAAAAAGCTCACACTAAACTACACTTCTTCAAAGAACCTTAACTGAGAGAGAGAGAGAGAGAAAGAGAGAGAGAAGCTAGCAATAACCTTGGGCAAGACATTCTACACACAGATAGCTCTTACAGGATGAAAGCTTCTTTTTTCTAAGGAGATACAATGAAGTCCTTAGCTGGGAAATGTTAAAACATACAAGGGTTGGCATCCAACCCAGATAGATTTTATAATTCTGGGCCAACAAAACCTGTTTGGCAGAAGTTTGTCTGGTATTATATGTGTATTTAGCAGAACCTTACAGATCCAGACAGCATTAACTCATAACCACATTTATAAGCGGGCTCTCTGTCTTTTCCTTCCAATATTCCCTTTGCTTTCTGTTTGAATTATCAATTTTCCTTTTGAGTTTCTTGACGCTCTACACTCCTACTTCTGGCATTTGAAATAAATACCACTAAGAACATTGTGTACTTCTCATCTCACTTACTAAAATGAACATAGAAAACTATCAAAAAGAATCCAGGAAATACTGAAATGAGAAATTATACATAAAAAATAATCAATGCTGATTTGCTAACAACAGCAATGGAGGTTCACAAAAAGTACTAACTGCCAACTGAACAGAACTGTATAAACCACTTTCATCCATTATTTATCAGCTACCTTTGAGCCAAAGATATTCATTCCCAGGTCACAGATGAGCAATCATGGAGACCTAACCATTTGCCAAGATTTATATAATCTTGTTTTGTGATATCTATGTTCCTTATGCCAATACAGTGTGCTGCAAGAGAGGCTGGACTATTAGGTAAACACATGCACACACACATATGCATGCACACATGCATACCTTCTCCGAATGTTTCTGCTCTTCCCCCCAAATCATGTTGAGATGCTAGCCTTTAAGGAAATGAAGTCCTTGGTGGGACACTCATGAATGGAGTTAATGCCCTTAAAAAAGAGCTCCTCCTTCCGTCTGAGTTGAGAGTATGGCTGTCTATGAAGGAGACTCATCAGATACAGAATATACAGGCCCCTTCATCTTGGACTTTTTAGCCTATAGAACTAGGAGAAACAAATTAATTGCTGTTTATAAGCCATTCCACCTATATTTTGTTGTTTAGGCTGATATATCAGCCCAAATGTAGTACTAACTCTGATTCTCCTTGGAACTACTAGTAAACTGGTCTCTCTTTTTATTTATTTTTGGTGCCAGTCCCAGGCTTGAACTCAGGCCCTGGGAGCTGTCCCTAATCTTTTGTGCTCAAGGCCAGAGCTCTACCACTTGAGTCACAGCTCCATTTCTGGCTTTTTGATTGTTAATTGGAGATAAAGGGTCTCAAGGACTTTCCTGCCTGAGGTGGCTTAGAACCATGATCCTCAGATCTCAGCCTTCTCAGTAGCTAGGGTTACAGGGGTGACTCACCAATGTCTACCTCTGATTGTCTTTCAAGCTTGTCACTTGCATCATTCATTTTCTGTTCTTTTTCCACGCCATATCACAAATTTGAATTCATGGCACATGAATTCAAAGGGTATAGCCTAGAATATCATTTTGGAGTTACAAATTGCTAGGAAGAGATACCTAAATGACTGAGTTTGGTTGACATGGGCACTCTACTCCACTGATTCTAAGGGAAATAACTGTATTCGTAATGGAAATAAAGTTATGGGCACCGTGTGAGACCAACTGACCAAACAGTAATTATGAATGATCTGAAGCAGTATCAACTACTTTCCGAAGATGATTATAAAAAAAAAATCTTACAAAATTTAAATAAAATATGTTGTAATGAAGTATAAAAATATGGGTGCCTGGAAACTTGGACAATGCTTATCACACTGGTCTATGACTATATGAAGTCAATGAGAAGTTAGGATTGTTCCTGCAGTTTGCTACTTTAATATCACATTATCAGTGAGCAAAACAAAAACTAACATTTTTCCTCTAAAATAATAAACTATTAAGTGTCTCCTTAGTACAGTTGGTAGTGTATAAGTCTCATAAAATACAAACCATCTTTAGTGGCCCATGAATCTGAACACCCTCAAGATAGCATATAACAAGTCTGGGAATATAATTTTGTGATAAAGGCTTATGTTCATTCCCAGCACCTCAAAAAGGAAAAAAAAAAACCAATTAAAATGAAAGATGGCATATATCATTCCTTCATGAGTCCATGCACTGTGCGTTCTAAAAAATCTCATTACCCCTTGTGCATATGTTCCCAAAGCTCTACCTCTTCTTCCCGCCCCCCACCACTACTGAGCATAATGTATTTTAACTGTGACTGTTCATCAGTCTCTTTTTTTATGCCGTAAATCTCCATGAAGGTTTTCCTTTGCAGATGATATACCTTCAACATACAATGTCATTTGTGAAGCATATAAGGTATACCCATTATTTGTTACATAAATCATATGCTCCCAAATGTGCGTAATCCTCTGAAAAAATTTTAGATCCTGGATGACAGGGAAAAGCAATTCTTATTTTACCAAGGGCCAGAAGTCACATAATATCCTTTTGACCTGGAACTGGTATGCAGACCAAATCCTTCATGGAGTTTTGAAGGTTAAAAAACTATGACCTCTTAAAAGCAGAATTGAGGTGTTTTTCTCTGGAACTTGTAGCAAATCACTTACTGGTGATTACCTAATGGTGGTAATGTCTGAATTATGTCAGACAGAAAGCAACCTTTATATAAAAACCACCATCACCAGGGATTGAGGTGTGTATCTGTAGTCTCAGTTACTTAGGAGACTGAAGCAGGAGAATCATTTAACAACAGCCTGAGTCACATAGTAAGACTCCGTAAGAAAAACAAAAAACAAAAACAAAAAAACTCCTTTAATTCAAAATGCTCCAGAAAAGCACAGTATTTTATGCTTCAATAACAGCTTTTCCACTGAACAACAACAAAACAAAAAACCCCACCATTGTATATTAAGCAGCAGCATTCAAGGTTGAGTCTTAAATGTTACTTTAATAGTATCCACAAAGAAATATGGTTTGGTTAAGTAATGGCTTATTTTTATTTAAAACAATCTATGATTTTTACCCATTGTGTATAGAGAACTTGATTTTTAAAAAATACTTTCTTTTGTCAAATGGGTTATCTTAAGATAGGAAGAACCAAATTATTCTTTGGTTTTATTATATGGGAAAAACAACACAGTGGTCAAACAACTTTGTGATATTTATATTCTATTGCACAGGTTTGGGTTATACAAATTAGTAACACAAGTTATTTCTTAAATTGCAAACATTTTCTAAAATATCATTACAGGAGATGCCTATTATATTAAAACATCAAGGTAGAAATCATACTTTTAATAGTTAAATGCAACATTAAAAATACTGCTGATTCAATTAAAGAAAAACTAAAATGTGTGCTCAAATGCTCTAAAACTAGGTAGCAGGGCAACTAACAACAAGTTAAGTCACTGTGGTCCACTTTAATGTATGCATATATATGAGTATTCTTGATAACCCCCTCTCCTGAAAATGCATAATGGAAACATAAAAACCCAGATAATTGATTTAAAGTAATTGTAATTCTTACTAATGCCTAAGCTCTATGGTAAAGTGTACTTTATCTATGATAAAGTACATATCTATATATCTATGACCTCATACATTTACTAAATCATATATAAAAGACACCACACTTAGAAAGAAGAAAGAATGTTTTTAAGGTAATAGTTTTAATTCAATTATTGAGATGAAAAGACAGTGAAGCCCTGTTTACTACTTACATGAAAGAAGATTTAAAAAAAATCACTGCACGAAATACAAAGGGTGGGGTTAGGCTGTGATATTAAACTTCTCTGTGTCTTTCTTGATTGTTCAAGAGCAAATTAAAGTTTCCACGGCAAATTTGTTTTCAAAATGCCGAATTGTGACACAATCACTGACTTCTCGTTTCTGAATACCTGTTTGGGAAAGAAAAGTTTTTAAGTTTTGGGTTCTTTAGTAATGAATAGTCATATTAATTCTCACAGGTATTATTTATTTTAATGGAAGCACTTCACTCTGTTCTATGAATTTCTATACTTAGTCTATCATACTACAAAAATTAACTTTTTAAATTTTTTATGTTGGTCCTGGCACTTGAACTCAGGGGCTGAGAACTATCTTTGAGCTTTATTGCTCAAGTCTAGCTCTCTACAACTAGAGCCCCAGCTCCATGTCTGGCTTTTTGGTGGTTAATTGGAGATCTGGACTTTTCTACCCACAGTGGCTTCAAACTGCAATCCTCAGATTTCAGCCTTTTGAGTAGCTAGGATTATAAGCATGAGCCACTAGCCCATCCTTTAGGAAAAACAATTTTTAATTCCTTTTCTGGATTAGGTATTTTCACAGATAATAGTATAATAGATTGTTTATACCTTTACCAGCTTGAAAGGTACTAGAAACAGTCTCCATCTTGAAGAGGACCGTGGGTATGGGTACGGGTACTCAGAAATGCACATTAAAAAGAGCAATCTTCATCCTATCAGTTTAACTTTTTAAAAACTATGAACTAAGCCAACTTTGTTTTTTGCTAGTCCTGGGGCTTGAACTCAGGTCCTGGGCACTGTCCCTGAGTTTCTTTTGCTCAAAGCTAACACTCTGCCACTTAAGCCAGCACTACTTCTGGTTTTTTCTGTTTATGTGGTACTAAGGATGGTACTAAGGAATCAAATCCAGGGCTTCATGCATGCTAGGTAAGCACTAAGATATATTCCCAGCCCCAAGCCAATTTTAAATGTAAGAAATCAAGGAGCAAGTGTCCAATGACTCATAAGGTAGGAGAACAGTATTATTAAAAGCACTAATATAAAGCTAGGGAAGCATTTTGGCCAGGTGACAGAAGGCCAAAGAAATCATACAACAGCAAAACTGAATGACAATTCCTTACTCTCTACAGTTCTGTCACATGTCATTTCTTTTTCTTTTTGGAAGAAGTGGGGACATACTGTTATCCTGATTTTTACTTAAGTCAAATGGTTAGGGAAAGCTACTACATCAGTTGTGTCAATGCTCTAAATTCCTCACCCCAAATTTCTTTCTAAGGTGACTGATTACCCTCAAAGTGACTCAAAAGGCAACTTTCGTGCTTTACATCCACATCTCTGAAAGTACAACTGAGCATCTGGTATCAAGAGACCATTAGAGAGTAAAGACTCTTAGTGGCTGAGCCACAGAGGAGACACAAAGTCAAACCAGGGTGGCTAGTGGAAGGTAAGGGACAAGTATCTCAATGTCTTGATTCTCTCAATAATTTTTCCATCTAAGGAATGAATTTAAGTTTAAGATGATTATATGAAATCTGAAAGTATTCTATATATATGTATAGATAGATATCTGTATCTATCTATATATATATAGAATACTTTCAGAACATGATGTAATTTTATTTTTCTTTTTTTTTTCCAGTGTTTAACTTTTTTTTTTATTGTGAAAATACCGTACAGAGGGGTTACAATTACATGGGCAAGATAATGAGTACATTTTTTAATCAAACCTTGTTGCCTCCTCCTTTGTTTCTCCTTCCCATCCCTTTCCATCTCCCACCCCGCCACCCTTCCCACCCCCTGCCACCCCGTCCAAAGTTGTATGTAATTTTCTCACTCACAGGAAGCATATTAATACTAATGACTAGACTTCATTTCAATTGTTCAACACTATAAAGCTACAAAATAAACTTTCCTACCAGAATTTTAACATTAAAAAACATTACTCTCCTTAGCTAAATCTAGGTATGTTTTCATGTCCATCTGATTAAAAATTAATAGAAAATTAAAATTCATTTTCATCACCCTGTATAGCTTCTATTTTACTACATGGAGAATGCAAAGTGAAAACTAGATGGGGGACAGTTTCCTTGCATTTTCACTGCTTCTCTTTTAGCGAGAATTTAAAACATCCAATGTTACTGGGGCAAAGTAATCGTGAAACTCTATCATGAATAAGAGTCTTTGGGTTCACTAACATCTGACCTTCCAAAGGGAGAAAGGAATTAAAAGTATGAGCACAATACTTTTTCCATGTGTCTGGTCTTTGCTTCAAGCAATATGCGCAAATAGAAAATACAGGCTTTCAGGATACATATTACTTTAAATGCACACTACTACTTGCTGCCAGACCAGATGTATAGAAAAAAACAAAACCAAACTACTTCGTTTCTATAGCCACTAAAGCGATATTTACTTTGTTTTAATTTGCCATAATTTGCTTATTAAAAAACCTATCACCCTTTGGTAGCAAAGGTTCAGTATAAATAGGTGTTTGAGCTTGACATCTTTATGGTTTTTTTTTTTAATTGTGAAAATACTGTACAGAGGGGTTACAATTACATGGGCAAGATAATGAGTACATTTCTTATCAAGCATTGTAGCCTCCTTCTTTGTTTCCCCTTCCCATCCCATCCTCCTTCCGCCACCCCCCCAACATCTTTATGTTCTGATTATTATTTTTTCCATTTCAATTAAGGCACCAGTAATGGTAGTTTTTGAAATATACTGTAAAATAAAAAGGTAGCATAATTAAAATTGAACAAGCAAACATTACCTTTAATAGTTTCTCTGCGTTGCAGTTTGTAAGTTTCCTTGTCATGGCAAAGTCGATAAATAAAGAAGCCCAGGTGATCGATGTTTTCAATGCGATCAGTAATAACCATGTGCTCATGAATCAGATAGGACTGAGGCAGATAGGTTCCAGCCTACATTTAGAAAGTCTTATGTTATATGAATATCTCAAATACATATTCTCAACACTCTAGAAAAACAGAATTCTTAAGAGTTAATAGGCATTGACATCCGATTTTTATAAATATAGTTCTATATTTTTTTTGAGAAAGCTTCTCACTATGTTGCCTAAGCTGACCTCAAACTCCAGGGCTCTCATAATCCTCTTGTCTCAGCCTCTACAGTGGTTAGTACTGTAGGTGTGTGCCACTGTGCTGGTTATAAACAAGAGCTTTGTTAGAACAGAACCATTCCCTTTGGTTTACACTCAGGAATGAGGAACAGGAAGCCTGGCTGCTGGTCATAAAAGGTCCTCAAAAGTCCTTTGGTACAGGATGGGACAGATATGTATACCTATCAACAGCTGTCTACGGCTGTCTTCCTGTATTGATAATTTTGTATCACCCATGAATGATGTTATTGAAATGGCCCTTGGCATAAAAAAGGTTCCTCAGATCTAGATAAGGCATCAGAATTAAACTGAGGATTAATAATATTCTCTGGTCTTTTAGGTATCCATTAAACATAATTTTAGAAAGTTTACTTGTAGGTATGATTTTTTTTCTTTAAAGACAGGGTTTTATATATAGCCCAAGGTGGACTTAAAACTCCCAATCTTTCTGCCTCCACTTCCAAGTGCTGGGATTAGAGGTGTGTGCCTCCTTCCCCACAATAAACTGTATTTTCTTTCTTTCTTTTTTTGGTCGGTCATGGGGCCTGAACTCTGGGTCTGGGCACTTTCCCTCATCTATTCAGTTCAAGGCTAGTGCTCTACTGCTTGAGCCACAGCACCACTTCCAGCTTTTTCTGCTTATATGGTGCTGAGGAATGGAACCCAGGGCCTCATGCATGCAAGGCAAGCACTCTGCCACTGACCCACCTTCTCAGCCCCAGTAAACTGTATTTTTTTTTTTTTTTTGTCGGTTGTGGGGCTTGAATGTTGGGCCTGGACACTGTCCCTCAGCTCTTCAGCTCAAGGCGAGTGCTCTACCACTTGAGCTACAGCACCACTTCTGGTTTTCTAGTGTTTTATTGGAGATAGGACTCTCAAGGTCTTTCCTGCCCGGGCTGGCTTTGAACCATGATCCTCAGATCTCAGCCTCCTGAGTAGCTAGGATTACAGACGTGAGCCACCGGTGCCCAGCTTAAACTGTATTTTCATTTCAACATATAAAACATTACTGAAATAAAATTACTTGTCTTAGTTCTTCTTTGTAAAACTCTTTTGATTATATTCTCATAAGATGGCCTCCAATAGGGCTAACTTTTCAACAGGGAATTCCAAGACTCTATAACAACATCCCTAGTTAAGAAAATATGAAATACTTCATACCTTGATGTTAATAAGTAACTCCAGCAGGTTTCTGGGTGGCATAACAATGGAAGTGTTCAAAGGAATCACGTAGCACTTGTCCAGGTTAAGATCTAGATAGGCAGTGAGTCTCTGAGAAGATAATTATAGTTAATATTTGTGATTTTTAAGAGTAACTGCTACATTAATATAGGCCATCTTTAGGATGCAGAAATCACTTGCATTTTAAGAAATTAAGAATTTGGTGGAACAAACATAAAAGTAGGAATAGAAGAGGAAGTTATTGCTAGTAAGTGAAACTCTTAACAAGTTTCTATAATAAAGAATGACTATACCTGCTAAAATTAACTGCAAATACCTATGAGCCAGCTAATTAACCCCTACTTACAAGGTCTGACGGTGGTTATGTAAATATTACCTTCTCTCTTATGTACCTCAAATATTAGGATGATCTTTAAAGAAATAGTCTCTGAAATTATTTTTTGTCTCTTGTAGTTCAAGTAAGAAAGCTCAGTAAACAAGGACAATCTTATAGGATTATTTTGATGACTAAGTTAGACCAAACCATGCAAACACTTGGATTTCTCAGTAGTACCTATTATTTAATGTTTGCTTTTGATAAAGGTTATTATCTTGAAACAATTTTTCATAAATGGTTTATAAATACATATATTTAAATAAAGATGTATTTGAAAGGCACAAAAGTTTGCACAGCTAACTTCACTGATATGTTTGAGTATTCATCATGGCAAAGACATAAAAGCCAAATTAGTGATTCACTGATTAGTGAATTTGTACATCTCAGAACCCTGGTTTGAAAAAACAAATTCTTGGGATAAAAGAACTGAGGAAATTAAAATATACATTAGATAACTAATACTATATTATCAGGTTCTTTGTGTCTGTGAGTGTGCTGGTACTAGGGCTTCAATTTAGGGCCTGGTATTCTTACTTAGGTTTTTTGCTCAAGGCTGCCACTTTACTTCTCAAGCCACAGTTCCACTTCTGGCTTTTTGCTGGTAAACTGAAGAATCTTAATGGATTTTGTCTTCCTGGGCTGGCTTTGAACAGTGCATGATCTTTAGACTTCAGCCTCATGAGAAGCTAGGATTACAGGTGTGAGCCACAGGGACCCAGTATCAGGTTCATTTTCAGGTTAATACATCACCATTATGTGATGATGATGCTTATAACTATGTAGAGGGACATTCTCATTCTTAAAGAGATAAGAACTTAAGTCTTTAGGGGAAAAGTGTCAAATGAGAAAGAAAGAGATAAAATATATATGGCAAAATGTTGGAGTCAAGTAACTCTGGGCATCTGCTATTTTGCATTACATAAAAAACGCTGACAATGTGGGGGAAATGCAGGCCCCTCAAGATACAAATTAACTTAGTAATTATTAATTTCTGAAAATGTTACTAAGGAATGGACACACAACTGACTTCCTACCTAAGAAAATGTAGGAATGGGTAAGAAATACCTACTTTGTTTGCCAGCAAACAAAGCAAAGGAAAGAAACAACAGTAAGACATGGGAAGGTCAGGCCAGTAAGGGGTCAGCTTCAGATACAGTAGTGCTACCACATGTGAATAGGTTCTCTTGTAGGGCTGAAAAACCCATGTCCATTTTGGGTTTTTTGTTTGGAAACAGGATCTTACTACATAGCCCAGGCTGATCTTGAACTCTTGATTCTTTTACCTCAATCTCATGAATGCTAGGATTACACGCATCTGTCATCATGCTTAGCTTTTCCAAATCTATTTTTTAAGTAAAATCTAAACTACAGGTAGAATAATTTAGCAATATTGGACTCCAAAACCGCAAAAGATGGATTTAAAGAACCTGCATTCTTTTTACCACTGTGGACATTTGGCTCACCTTGTTAAAATCATGAACAATGTTGGCAGGATCACTATCTGCAAACTCTGGCACAGGCACACTGATGAATTCAACCTCATCTTCTTCAAAGATCTTAATGTTTTCCTCAATGGTCTGATAGCGAGCAGCGGGGGCAGCAGCAGATGGCTCATTTAAGTTGACATCATCCTTGATGTACTTTATTCCACAGTAGTACACGTCATCTGGCTACAGAGAATTTAAACACCTCAGCAATTCAGTATGAGACAGGTTTTTAAATGTAAGCATTACTTAAGCTGCCACTTCTATTAAATACCATTCAGCTTGCAAACTCTTACTTTCAGATGACAAGTCAGACAGCTTAATTATAGATTTAACACATTCCTTAAGACCAGGTTTTTGAAGTATTATTTTTTTTTAATGGCTTCAAGAGAAGGAGAACAGTACTGATTTCCCCTTTACTTTTGTGGTAGATAAAAACAGAATATAAAAACAATTATCCATTTGGTGACAAATATAAAGAAATACATAGGCCTACTCCTACCTGTAGGCACTGTTTTGTTCACAAAAGAACATATTCAGAATCAACTCGTATTATTTTAGAAAGAATATATACATATATATATATTTTTTTCCTTTCTTCTTTTTTGTGCCAGGTCCTGGGGCTAGAACTCAGGACCTGGGTACTATTCTTGAGCCTTTTTCTCAAGGTTAGCACTTGATCACTTGAGCCACAACTCCACTTCGAGCTCTTTGGTGATTAACTGGAGATAAGAATCTCACAGCTTTTCCAGTCCAAGCTGGCTTTGAACTGCTATCTTCAGATCTCAGCCTCCTGAATAGTGAAGATTACAGGAATGAGCCACTGCCAAGAAGAACACACTTTCAAAACTGCTGATGACATTCATTTATTTGGTGATTTTTCCCTTTTAATTCCAAAGACAGTTAATTTTTCTGAAATTCTGAGTTTTCCTTAAACTGTATCACAATTAAGTGGATGGTATTACAGCAAATATGTATATTATTTTATCTTTCCAGATTTAAAGAGTGTGTGTGTGTGTGTATATATATATATATATGTGTGTGTGTGTGTATATACGTGTATATATGTGTATAACAGTTTGGCATCAAATGTTATCTGGGGACAATGGAAAGCAAATTATTTTTTCTTGCTAAAAATACTTTAAGATGCTTTTCCTAGTATTTCAGTAATGTCTACCAATTTGTCATAATCATATGACATACAACAAATGAGCATAAAATATATCTTCTGGTGGAATATTTCAAAATTAAATTTTAAATTTGAATTTTAAAAAATGTATTTGTCAACTGTTTTCTTTAAAGTTTAGAACATTGAAACACTTGAAATATTTATGGAAATTTTAAAATAAATTTCTCCTGCAAGATTCCTTAAATGGGGCTAGGCAACATATGCATGTAATCCCGGGCAACCACAGAATTGGTTTTTGAAGTCAACCTGGGCAAAAAGAAAAGGTTGATGAGCCTCCATTTCAACAAACAAGTCTGGCATAGAGTTTCACATTTGTTAGCCCCATTATTCAGGAGACATAGTTAGGACTGTGGTCTGAGGCTGACCATAGGCAAAACCATAAGATCCTACTTAAAAACCAAAGGGTATGACTTTCATCTACCCAGCAAGTCTGAGCCCTGAGTTCAAATGCCAGTACTGTCAAAAAAGAAAGAAAAAGAAAAAAAATATACAAACTCCTGAATTATTACTAGGAAAAACATAACAACACAACAGATAAATCATAATTAAGTGGGAGAAAATCTATGAGATTCTACTAAACACTGTTAATAGCAACTGTCATCCTAAATTACTTCAGTATCACTGTTGTAGTCACATGGTTCTTTAAACAAACCAGTGACTTGGAAGCTGTAGAAACATGCTGACAGTATGTTCTGGTCCTAAGAGCAAAAGGTTACTGTGTGGATAGAGCAAACTGGCTCTCAATGATAGCATTTATGGCTAATGTATTTATCCAACTGGTGATTAATAACACTATACACCCTCTTCCTTATTAATGAATGTTAGTTAATTTTGAAATAAATCACCATACAATCTAAGTCCTTATTTTAATCAGGAACATCTAAAAATTCTGTTACTTTGCTTCTATTAGCTATGTGTTTAACAGGTGTGGAAAGCACGTGATCAGGTTAAGCACAGCTTTAATACAGAACCCCCCTGGCTAAAGGCCATCCACAGAAACAAACTTAGAACAAGTTAGGAACAATTTTCTTTCTTTATTTTCTTTTTTATTTTCGCCAGTCCTGGAACTTGAACTACTGGAACTTGGGCACTGTCCCTGAGCTGCTTTTGCTCAAGGCTAGCACTCTACCACTTGAGCAACAGTGCCACTTCTGGCTTTTTCTGTTTACATGGTACTGAGACATCGAACACAGGGCTTCATACATGCTAAGCAAACACTCTAACACTAAGCCATCAGCCCCTCAGGGACAATTTTCTAATGCGCATGATGGAAAAGAAAAAAAAAAGGTTTTGTTTTGTTTTTTAACTACTTACTTGAAGTGCAAAGTATTTGTACAGGTATGCACCTCCCAGAATGACACCTGCAAGCATGAATGCGAGCCCAAAGCACATGCACCAGCACCAGGCTCTTCTCTGTCCCACAGGCACAATGTCATCTGGGTCCTAAAAGATGAAAATGACAGCCAGTCAACACTGAGCTTCAAGCAGAATCTCAGGATAGAAAAAACCCTCAGCTTTATCATTTTAATAAATGGAGACAGAAAAGACCGAAGGAATTAGACTCGTATCAGAATCAACCTAGGAGCAGTGCCAAGACTCATCCAACTGGCTGGAGAATATTGGTCCTTATGAAGTATTCTTACTGCCAATTCTTAATACCCCACCGATTAACTGTGTCTTGAGCAATGACACTTCTATTTTCTATGCACAACTTTTGACAAATCTTCTAGTAGTAAAATTCAGAAAAGGTTACAAACACAACTTCCCCATAGAGTATCCTGATATTAAACCTTGTATATTACAGATTCAGGGTTATCTGTCAGGTTATTTATAAAAATTCTTAGCTTGCTACATCTAGGTAGATAATATTTTATTCCAGGTATGAAACCATTCTAATAATCCACAAGAAAAAGCTAACAGAAAATAGGAAAGAAAATTCTTTACACAATTAGAATCTTAAAAACATAAAAATAAAAGACAAAGTCCTAGACACCTCATGCCTGTAATCCTAGCTACTCAGGAAGATGATATCTGAGGATCACAGTTCAAAGCCAGCTAGAACAGAAAAATCCCTGTGAAACTCTTATCTTCAATTAGCCATTCAAGAACTAGAAGTGGTGCTGTGGCTCAAAGGGTAGAGTGCTAACCTGGAACAAAAGAGCTCAGAACAACACCCAGGCCCTGAGTTTAAGCCCCACAACCAACAACAATAAAAGGACCAAGTTACTGACCGAGAATAGCCTACAATACTGTTCTAAATTTCTTCATTTTATTGTGGGAAATATAATGTTATTAACTCAAAAATGAACTGAGGTAAAATAAGACCCAATATGGAGAATGTTAAGGAAAAAAGTATATGCAGCCTCTCCGTATAATATAGTACAAATAAGATCTTAAAGAAAAACTACATGAATAATGCACAAAAACAGAGTGGGTTTATCAGATCAAAAAAAAAAAAAATCAGATATGGCTGAAGCAAATAGATTGCACTCGAGCCTAAATCCTAGCAAGTATTCTCTACCACTTGAGCCACACCCTTGGTTTTTTGTTTTGTTTTTCAGGTAGGGTTTCATGCTTTTGTCCAGGCCAGATTTGAGCTACAGTCCTTGTATTTCTGCCTTGTATTTCTGCCTCCTGGGTAGCAGGGACCACAGGTGTGTGTCACCATGTACAACTTGTTTCAAACCACAATCCTCTGATCTCTACCTTTGAAGTCGCTGTGATTAAATGCATGTGCCACCAATTTGACTCTATTTTCAATCCTAGGGAAATTTGATTTTGATGCCACTGGGAAAAGTCCATTTTCAGATGTTACACACCAAGAACAATGTAAGGCTAAATAGTGTGCTCTCTGAGGTTCTGTCTTTAAACAGAATTTCAAACTGTACAACAAATACTATTTAATCTGAGGATCAGATGAAACACTGTGTTACATTTTGCTGAAATACTTGTCAATATGCTGTGCATATACTAAAGGCAGCAGAATGTAATGAGAATAGCCTAGAAGGATTTGTCTCATCATGTAAAATATCCTACTTGTGAAAAGTTGTAAGAATCTTATGGCATCATACAGTATTATGAAACCTAATGATAAAATATACCTGTTTTGCTTGAGCCTTATCTGATACAAACATCTACAGAGATAAGAAATTCTTCTTAACCTAATTAATTTCAAGGTGGTGGCTAGGGTGGGGGAGTGGTGGTGGAAATGAGAGATGGCAGCAGCCATTCCCAGCTATTGAGACAACCACATGTGGGCACACACCCATCCTATCTGATAAGCTCTCTCCTAACCGTCTGTAAATAAATGAATAGCCAGCCACAGTAAGATACGTATAGCATACACTGCCTCAGCTACCATACTGGTTGCATTTTTAAAGACTTTTTATCATTAAGGTATTTAACAAACAATACATAATTCCGAGAATAAATTGGGGAAAGTGTTTTATTGTGAAAAGTGGGGCTGGATGGATCTGGATAACAGGTAAATAAAGATAGGAGACAGGCCCTAACAGGAAAATGCACATGGAGCATGAAAGAGAGGATGAGTTTGGGGAAGAATTTCCAGGGGAGATAATGTGTGAGTCTGATGGCAAAGGATTCTCATCACCTAGGTAAAACAGAGTTAAGAGAAACACTAGGTGAGGCAAAGAATGAAATCAGACCCAGAATACATGACATTGCCAAGGGCCCAATATGGTGGTGAGGGTTCTAAGAGATGAAGATATAATTGTGGCATAATACAAAAGGCCTATTAGACCCATAGTGTGGCATGGAATTTCCATGTTACATAAAAATCAGTAAGAGGAAAAAAACTAAATATTCAAGAATTTTACACTTAAACACATTATTTATTCAGCACCTCATTAATATGAAACATAGTTTGAGAATAAGGGGGAAAAATTAGTCTTTGAACAGTCATAGTATGAGCTGAAAATCCACACACCAACCAGGAAATTGATAAGAGCTACCAAATCTACATCTATCTAATCTCTTTCATCTCCCTCCAAATTTCTAGTGATCACTTTCTACCTTGCCTTAGAAAAATTCACACAGAGATCCTATCTCTGGCCACTAGATTATCAGGTTCTTGTGAGTATCTGTTCATGTTTATTTTGCATTACTGGTAACTCTAAGCCATGCTTGACACATACCGGGCATGCAAATATTTGTTAAGCTGACTATTTAATTTTTTATGATTCACAAAAGAGAATCAACAGCCAGTAAGATAACTGGGGATGGGGGGCCGCTAGGGGGAAGCAGCATAATAATGTATCAAGCACAACAATCTTGTTATTCAGCAAAAACAACAGTCTTATTTTGCCTAGTCCAACACCTATCAAGAGCCTGTTACCTGCACTGTACTGTGCTAGATCCTATAGGAAATTCAAATCATATCAAGCCATGGGTCAAGACATGAACTATTTGTGGACAGAACTAAAACTACATGACAGATAAACAACGCCCCACTGTGCAATCTGAATCATGGTAAAGTGTTTATTAAAGTGCATTCAAGATTTAGATTTAAAAGTGTTCAATTAAAAGTGTTTCTCTCTTCCCTTCCCCCTCTGTGTGTGTCTCTCTCTTTTGTTTGCCAATACTGGAGCTTGAACTCAGGGTCTCACTCTTGTTCTTTCCTTCAAGTCTAGTATTCTACTACCTGAGCCATACCTTCACTTCTAAAAGTCTTTTTAGGGCTGGGAAGGTGCCTCAGTGGTAGAGTGCTTGCCTTGCATGCTTGAGATCCTGGGTTCGATTCCTCAGCACCACATAAGCAAAAAGAAAAAATCCAGAAGTAGCATTGTGGCTCAAGTGGTAGAGTGCTAGCCTTGAGCTGAAGAGCTGAGGGACAGCGCCCAGGCCCAGAGTTCAGGCCCCACGACCGGACCGCCCCCCCCCCCCCCAAATGCTGATTTTAACCGATGAAAGAATAAGCTTTATTTGAAGTCCTATGACCATCTCAATATATAGAAAATTCAACTTCCATTCATAATAAAGCTTTTGGCAAACTAGTTAGAGGTAAATTCGTTTAATATTCCAATATATTTCATACTTATTGGTGAAACTTCAGACTTATACCACACCCTTTTAAGTGAAGAACAGAGATGTCCAATAAAAGCAGTTCTTTGTTTCTGCTCAATATTGTAATAGAGATCCAAGGAATAACAAGAACAAGGATTAGAAAAAAAGGAAAACGAAACTGTCATTATTTGTAAATGAACTACAGTAGAAAATCTAACAATGTCAATTTTTTCAAACTCAAGAGTTCAGCAAGATTACTAAAGATCAGTTATCAAAAATCAACTGAAGCCAGATGTTGGTGACTCACACCTATAATGCTAGCCTGAGATCTGAGGATTGTGGTACAAAGACAGCCTAAGCAGGAAAGAGTCTCTGAGACTCTTATTTCCAACAAACTATTCAGAATAAGCCAGAAGTGATGCTGTGGTTCATGTGGTAGAGCGCTATCCTTGAGTACAAAGAAGCTAAGGGACAGCACCAGGCCTTGAGTTCAAGTCCCAGGATTGGCAAAAAATAAAATAAAATAAAATAAATCAACTGAGCCAAAATATGTATATAGGAATATTCACAGTCATTATTGATAATATCCTCAAATTATAAACAACCCAATATTCATCAACTGTTATTAACTGAGGTGTATTCATACTGTGTAACAGACCAACGTAAAAAAGGACCAAAAGTAATCCATTCTAGCATGGCTAAATCTCAAAAACATACTAAGTAAAAGAAATCCAACATACACCTAGCAATAAAAGAAAATATACCAATGCCAAGTGCTGAGGAAAGAATAAACAAAGGGAACTGTCAACTTTCCTACAGTTGACAAGAGGTGGCATAATTACTTTAGAAAATTTGGCTGTAACTAATAATTCTAATCATAGATATGTAATTCTAAAAAGTTTTTGCACGTGTACATAAAGAAATGTGCCAGTGGCTTACGCCTGTAATCCTGTATACTCAAGAGGCTGAGATTTGAGGATTTATGATCTTCAGACTGGTTTGAAGCCAGTCTTGGGTAGGAAAGACTCTTATCTCCAATTAACCAGCAAAGCAGCAAGTAAAGTGATAGAATGACACCTAATAGCAAAAGCTAAGGAATAGTACCCACGCCCTAAGTTTAAGTCACAGCATACAAACATACACACAGAATCTGTCTGTTTCCAATAATGTGCAAATAACAAAATATTGGAAACAATCTAAATGTCCATCATGAGAAGATTATAGACTTACCAAATAACACTGCTAAAAAGGACCAGTTTGCACTGCTAATTTTTAGATAAACCTAAAATTGAACGGCAAGTTTCATTAAGGCAAGTTATACTATATACAACTATATGTTCAAATATATGTATGATATTTTAGACTATAACTTTACCTGGCCTAATTTAAAAGAAGTCAACGAGACAGTTCCTCCCCTGTACTGCAATAAAACTGGTACATCTTAAACTGTGCTTATAAGGCAACAGAACTCCCACAGGTGATGTACAATTATCATCTCATTAATCTTCCTGAAGATATAAGATATTAGCCCAGTTTATAAGGCACTGAAGCACAGACTGGCCTCTAATCATCCCTTAATGGTAGATACAGAAAGATGTATTCTCATAGCTGGATACCAGTGGCTCATACCTATAATCCTAGCTACTCAGAAGACTGAGAACTAAGGATTGCAGTTCAAGCCAGTCAAGGGCAGGAAAGTCTATGAGACGCTTATCTCCAATAAATTACTCAGAAAAAGCCAAAAGTGACACTATGGCATAAGTGGTAGAGTGCTAGCCTTGAGCTCAGAGAGGCTTAGGGACTGTACCTAGGCCAAGTACCAGCAAAAAAAAAAAAAAAAGTATTCTCATGCCAGGCACTGGTGGCTCACACCTGCAATCCTGGCTACTTAGAGAATTGAAATCTGAGGTTCAAGGTTTGAAGAAAGCCTTGGAAGACAAATCCAAGAGACTTAATCTCCAATCAATCAACAAAAAGTAGAAGTTGAAGTGTGGCTCAGTGGTAGAGTGCTAGCTTTGAGTGAAAAAGTAAAGCAAGAGTGCAAGACCCTGAGTTCAAGTGCCAGTACCAGCACCAAAAAAAAAAAAAAAAAGCACTCTTGCTATAGCATCCCAACACACCAAATTCTAGTTCAAATAAAAGCTTATCCAATGACAAAGTAAAATTACTTAATCAATTATATTTTAAGCAAAATGAAGGATAAATGGTTGTTACCTCAATTAGTTAAGAATTAGGTCACCTCAATCATTTCCCTAAGAGGCTTAGGAAAATGTGCTTCAGTTACAAACTTAGCTCAAATAAAATCTAAGATTTTTTTTTGCATACAATTTTTATTTTGTTCTCAAACTAAATTTTTATTTTGTTCTCAAACTAACAAATCACTTTACAGCCTTAGGCGCTTCTATTTGAGCCTTCTTTATATGATGAATGAAGCTTTTAAGAGCCATTTTACAAAGTTCTCAAAGGCACTATTTTTTTTATTACAGCAAATGAAATAGCAATGCTTTAGAAGCCAGAATACTAACGAGAAAAGTATCTCCTGGCACTAAAAATTATAGTCTAAGCCAAGTTTGGTGGTGCATGCTTATAATCTCAGCACTCAGGAGACAAAGGCAGGAAGATCTCTCAAGTTCCAAACCAGCCTGGACTACATAGTGAGACCCAATCTGAATTTCCTCCTTCAACCAAAAAATTATAATACCAAACACACAAAGGGGGAAAAAAATGACAGAAAAAAAAACAAGTATGAAAATAAAACAGGTAAGTGGAAGCCTGGAGATATGGCTCTAGATGTAATGACTGTCTAGCATGTGAAAGGTCAAGTACTATCAATTTATTAAAAAATAATAATAAAGCATGTTGGAATAACACAGGAGAACACTGGTGTATACAGGCTAGCTGCCTATGATGTGTTGTTGGGACTGAATAATGCTGTCAAACCAGAGAATTACCTGCCAATATTTTTTTTAAATGATGACTCACATTATTTTTTTTAATAAAATGGATTACTCAATGTTCTATAGCATTCTCAATTCCTATGTTAGCATTTTTTTCCCAGCTTGAAGACTAAGCATATAATGTGGATGGATTTTGAACCCAGCCAACTATGACTGGGAACATCTCCATCTGGAAGAATTTAATCATATAATACAGTAATCGATCTAAACTACTAAATTTAAGAATTTGAGTTCTGTGTTAGAGAATGTTCTTCTATTCACCTGGCTTCTTTCTACATTAGGTTACTTTTCCTCAGTATATAGGCACCAAACAAGCATGATTTAATCCACATTAATAGTACTGACTACCAAATGTATCTGCCATAGGTAAAACATATCTCCTAGCTGATAATCTATAAAGACATCAAACATTTGATTACAAAACTCAAATTGTGCTTCCAAATTTGCATTTTCAATTAGGATTGCTATCATCTTAAAGACTATAGAGACGAAGTTCATGTAAGAAATATGCTTGACACATAAACAGGAAGCAGTTTTTCAAGTGGTTGGCCTTATGTAGAGAAGAACAGAAAACTGCTCTTTATATTTGTCGCTGCCACATTTCACAAAAGTTTCTAATCTCTTGTCAGTCAATGCTAATTAAATGGCAGAGTATTGAGTCAAAATTAGAAAGTACTCTGTGTTATAATCAATAAAAGTTATTGAAGTATTTTACATCTGAAATAGATTACAAAAAAGAACGTAATCTCAAATTATACAATGTCTTGTATAGTTTCTCATTAATATACTTTTTGCTAACAAATCCAACAACATATGAAGAGAAGGAAAATAAAACATTAATGCTACTGTATGACAACTCTTAAGAGAAATCTATGAAATCTGAAAGAAACTATTAACACCATATAAAATTAGCATAAGTCGAGGTTAAAGAAAATTAGGTCAGAACTAAAAGGGAAAAAAAATCAGGCAGCTTGGACATGCATTTAGGGCTGGGTCATAACTTAATCTCTTTTGCATCATTAGGGACAGCAAAGTTTCTGGTGCAAAGTAAAATAGGAACATATGAACAACTTAAAATTTTATTTTTTCCTAAGAAATTTAAGCTCTCTTAATCTTTTCTCTATATAGCTTAAAAAATGACTATCATTTACAGGTGTTAAGAAAGCCTAGATTAGGTGTCTGTAAGAAAAAGCATTATGTGAGACATCTTTTTTAAAAAAATTTATTTTTTATGTGGTTCTAAGGATCAAACTCAGAACCTTGTACATATGAAGCATATCACTGAACTATATTTTCAGCTTGTAATTATTGCTAATGTTAGCCTTTAGATAAAGTCATGAAAATGGTATTTTCTACCACTGACTGAGTCACATTAGAATCATATGGTTTCTAATTCCAATTGTCTTCCTAAAAATTTAAGCATATTGTATTTCTGTGTAATACATTATAAAATTGTCAAGATTGGACAAAAATAAACCTGTCCTGGACTCATTTTTTAATAAATGTTCCATTTTAATGTCATAGGTAATTAATAAGCAATCATATTTCTTTATCACAGTGCTGGAGACAGAACCCAAGGCCTCATGCACTCTACTACAGAGCTATATTCCCTGTCCACATGGAGCAATTTAAATGTAGAAACTTCTAAGTATCTTCAACAGAAGTTTGAAATTTTGCAAATTAGCCCAAATTACTAAGGCAAGCTGAGGTCTTTAATCCCAGTAGTACTAAGGAGGCTAAGATAGTAAGACTGCAAGTTCAAAGCCAGCCAGACAATGGTGGCTCATGCCTGTAATCCTAACTATTCAGGAGGCTAAGATCTGAGGATAACAGTTCAAAGCCAGCCCGGACAGGAACATCCAGGAGACTCTAATCTCCAATTAACCACCAGAAAACTGGAAGTGGCACTGTGGCTCAAGTGGTAGAGCGCTCGCGGTGAGCTGAAGAGCTCAGGGACAGTGCCCAGGCCCAGAGTTCAAGCCCCATATGGACAAAAACAAACAGTTCTTGAGATCAGAGGCATTTGCCTCTCTAAAGTGTACAGGTAAGAACTGCTTTGACATATGGGCTGTATTGCGTATCACTGTTCATGTGTTCCATAAATACTGAGTGAAAAGAATATATTTTAAAATGTTCCAAATTTATAAGTGAAATAATTCTATATAACAGACAAAATGACATTTGACTTTGCTTCTTAATTTTTAACACCACCATTCTGTAGGCTCTTGGACCCAGGAAGATGATTTTCTTGTGAAAGAAAACATAGGCATTTAAGTAGGTTGTGGTTAATTCAGTTTACATAACTAGTTGGTCTTTGTTATCTACATTATATGCTTCGTTAAGGTTGGAGTTCTTAGTAATTTTGGTATTTCTACTATTGTGCCTGGCCATGTAATAGATGCTTCTGAATATATCATTGGTACAGTGCTCAGAAAGAAAGATCCCCTATGAAAGGTCAGTTAATCCAACACACCACAAGATTAATATGAGGCCCCTAGCACTAAAATTATGTGAATAATTAGATACTGCACATATCTGAATATCATCTGACTCTACATACAACTTCAAGAAAAACTTGGAATAAGGCTGGGGATGAAGCTGAGTAGCACAGCCTGCCTAGTATTCATGAGGTTCTGGGCAGTATACTTAGTAGAACAGAAGGAAAAAGAAAAGAGAAAGAAAACATGAAACTAATAGGTCAACAACTGACTAAACAGATTACACAAATGAATTCTAGAAATGAAGAAGTAACCTAATGCCACACTTGGATAGTAGTCATATCTAACAAAAACTACATGGCTTGAGTTTCGACAGAGTTCTGGTATTGTAAGAGGTGTTCCTAACCAGAGCCACACGTATAATAAGGACCACATGTGTTATTATTACAATAGTATTACTTTAAATTACTGACAAAAATTAGTAAGACTTTTCTCTATTACTCATCACAAAAAGTACTGAAATCATATATACATGAAGCTAAACCAAAGAAAAACACCAAGATACACCAACATATATGCATTTCAAAATTAGAAAAATTAGTAAAAAAATGTAATTCAATTATGAAGTTACAGCAATAAAGTCACAAAGCAACTCATAGTTGGCAGTGAGTCGTCTCAAAAATTTCTTATAAAGGAGACAGTCTTAGCACTTTGAAGAGAGAGACCTCAGAAGATACCCACCTATCTTTCTAGGTCACTCTGTCTGTTCTTAAGCTAGTACTAATAATAATTCCGATGGTTTCTATTCTTACCCAATATTAATTATCATTAAGCCCGTTTTTAGCATAAAAAGAAATATTCTATTAATCTTTTTAAAACTATTATAGCAGAGTTGATTTTCAGTTCTATGTTTATCTTAACTCCCCCCTGAAGGTTCAATAAGGGAAAAGTAAATGGATAAACAACTGAACCATTCGTCTCAGAGAAAGAAAAGGAAATAACAGCAGACAAGTTATATCACTAGAGTTTGAAAACTGAGAGGGTAAGGGAAAAAAAACCTAAAGCTTAAGGAGAAAAGCTCCCACTTCTAGAAATGGGGAGTGAGGGAAAGACATAATGCACAGAGAACTCAGAATCAGACTGGCATTGGACTAGAAGATAATGGAATCCTTGGATAAAAATGCTGAGAAAATTACTGCTAAAGTAGAATTTTATAACCAAATGATCAATTAAGTGTGAGGGCAAAGATTCTCAGAAAATGCTTTCAAAATTTTTATCAAACGTTTTCTCTTCATATTTATTTATAAAACCAGAGATCCAACATGAGATGAAGGCAAAGGCAATTTGGCACAGTGACTTTTGGGACATCTGTAGAGTAACACACCTAGAGTGCAACCAGCTGGACTGGAAGACTGAAGATTAAAAAGCAGGAAGCACAAGAAAAATATGAAACTTGGAAGGTCCCTGGTGACCCTGAAGATTCAGAAAGGCAATTATACTGCTGTCAGAGAGCCTGAGGATATTACAGTAAAATACACAAAAAATTAAGCAACCTTCCCGTTAGCCCCCAAAACAACAATCAAGTCCTGGAAAACAAATAGGTTTTAAACAAACAAACAAACATAATAAAAGTACACTACATTACTCAAATGTAAATAATGTTTATGTCAATTACAATACAAGCACTGAATATCAATTCAAGCAGAAAATGTTTTTATATCAATTGTGTAAGGTTATAACTAAAACTGCAAAAAATAAAACAGAAACAATTGAAAATGATGAAAGAGCATTACAAGCAAGTATTTAGAATAGTTTTCTTTAATGTGGTCCAGGAACACCTTCTGGACACTGCTTCACTTTCATTCTCACTTGTATATTGGAATTTTCCAGAAGCTGAAAGAAATCTAAAAAAGCTGGCCGCCAGTGCCAGGTGCCTGTAATCCTAGCTACTCAGTAGGCTGAGATCTGAGGATTGTGGTTCAAAGCCAACCAGAGCAGAAAAGTCCCTTGGAGACTCTTATGTCAAATTAACCACTTAAAAACTGGAAGTAGAGCTGTGGCTCCTTAGCAGAGCACTAGCTTTGAGCAAAAGAGCTTAGGTACATCACCCAGGCCCTAAGTTAAAGCCACAAATAGACAAAAAAAAAAAAGAATTCTGAAAAAACGTAAAAATACTACGCCTCTTAGATCTTTTAGGTTGTTTGGAAATTTTTATTATTCATAAAATAGTATTCATGCTAACCTACTATAGGTTAATTACTAAATATTTTGTTTACTTCCTAATAAATATTTATCTCGCTAAAACTAAATCTGCAATGTAGATTTTGGGAGATTCTGAGAAAATACAATAAAATATATAATATGTACATTATTACATGTAATAATATATACAATATATAACAATATATAACATGCATTTATTTAAAACAAATTTGTTATGCATAACAATTTATAACATATTATACATAATTTTATAAAATATATAAATTACAATATAGTTCCATCTTATATAATGTATATATAAATAATGTTGTTTTTTTTGGATTCTGAATTATTTTTTTTTTTTGGTCGGTCGTGGGGCTTGAACTCTGGGCTTGGGTGCTATCCCTCAGCTCTTCAGCTCAAGGTAAGTGCTCTACCGCTTGAGCCACAGCGCCACTTCCGGTTGTCTAGTGGTTTACTGGAGATAAGAGTCTCACACTTTCCTGCCCCAGCTGGCTTTGAACCATGATTCTCAGATCTCAGCCTCCTGAGTAGCTAGGATTACAGGCATGAGCCACTAGTGCCCAGCGATTCTGAAAATTTTTATACAAAGATTTCTGAAACCAAAAGCTTAACATGTGGATATATAGGTTGTTTCAGTACAATGCCAGATCAAGGGTATCAGTGAACTAGAATCCAGTCTATATTCTCATCAAAACCCCAGAGAGGACATCTTTTTTCATTTACATGGAAGTAGAATATGGTCTACTGGTTACCCTGGTTATTATTACCAGAAGTTAAGGAATGAACATGACTGCCTTTGATTAAGAACAGAGAATGCCTCTAAGGAGAGAAAGCAAATTGTAAAAGACCATTAAGCCAGGAGCCAGTGGCTCACATCTGTAATCCTAGATACTCAGGAAGCTGACAATTGAGGATCACCATGCAGGAAAGTCCAATTAACCACCAAAAAACCAGGAGCAGAGCGTGGCTCAAGTGGTAGAGCATTAGCCTTAAGCAAAAACAAAAAACAAAACAAAACAAAAAACTCAGGGACAGCACCCAAACCAAGTTTAAGCCCAAGGACTGGCACAAAAACCACCACCAAAAAAAAATTTTATATATATATATATGTATATATATATATATATATATTCTGATAATACAGACCTAAATGGCCTGTTTCTCAAAAATATTTTTCTCTACACCATAATGTGCATTTTCAAAGCCCAGCACCAGTGGCTTATGTCTATAATTGCAGCTACTCAGAGGGTGAGATCCAAGGATTGCAGTTCAAACCAGCCTGGACAGAAAAGCCCATGATACTCTTTAAATACCAAAAAAGTCAGAAATAAAGCTGTGGCTCAAATGATAGAGCACTAGCCTTGAGCACAAAAGCTTAAGGATAGTACTTATGTCTTAAGTTCAAGCCCCAGGAGCAGTTTACACATAAGACACATGCACACACACACATATATAATTTTTTTTTTTTTTGCCAGTCCTGGGGCTTGAACTCAGGGCCTGAGTACTGTCCCTAAGCTCCTTTTGCTCAAGGTAAGCACTCTACCACTTGAGCCACGGTGTCATTTCTGTTTTTTTTCTGTTTATGTGGTACTAAGGAATCAAACTTAGGGCTTCATGTATGCTAAGCAAGCACTCTACCACTAAGCCATATTCCTAGCCCTCTCATAATTTTTTAATCAAATCTAAGTCATAAAATTATTGCTGGAAACTTATTACCATAATGATAAGAATAAGTAAAAAATTAGAATATTCTAATATCTTCAAAGGAAGGGTATCTAATTATCTCATCTCTATAAAATAATATTTTTTTCTACTTAGGAATAAGAGCTATACAGATTTCCCAAATGGTACAATTACTGAAATACTCAAGTTTTCTTTTCTCTAATCAATTAAATGCTTTGGAAATCTGCATGTTTATCCAATTGTTAGCACATATAAAATGAATAAATGAAATGAATAAAATTAAACAAAACATATACTATAGATTTCCTTAAGCTACTAAAAATATATATCATAGCTAGTTGTGGGAGATCACTCTATAATCTTAACTCTCTAGATAGAGTTCAAGGCCATCAGTCTCAGCTACATAGTGAGACCATGCCTTATTTAAAAAAAAAAAAAAAAAAAAGAGCTAGGCACTCATGGCTCATGCCTGTAATCCACTATGTAGGAGGCCAAAATCCAGAGGTCTAAGTTCCCAGAGTCAGCCAGGGGTAGAAAAGTCTTTGACAGTCCATCTCTAATTAATCAACAAAGAAAGGCTGGATGTAGGTTGGCAAGCAAGTAGAATTAGCAGGAGACTACGAGTTCAAACTCTGGTATAGACAAAAGATAAAGTAACACCTAAAGTTTAAAAAAAAGGTTATCACAAATATTGATTAAAGAGGAAAAAAAAAAATCACAATTGAAAGAAGGTATTTTCCTTAAATGATACCTTTAGGATCATTCCTGTAATTGTTTTGTGCTAGTTCAGAGGCCTAGGCTTTTTTGCTGAAGACGTGCTCTACCATGGATTTTTGGTAGTTAACTGTAGACAAGAGCTTTATGTACTTTCTTGCCCAGGTTTCAACTGTGATCCTCAGATCTTAGCATCCTAAGTAGCTAGGATTATACTCTGAGCCATCACACTCTGCCTCTAATATAGTTAATTTTAATGTGCAATTTAAATTATTTACCTTGTAAAGACTTTCAGTATTAAGCTCCATGAAAAGAGCCCAGAAATGACCATCTTTATAGGAGTCAAGCTTACTGAAGATTGTGTCACTATTTTCTACATCATTTAGACAAAACCCATCGTTTTCATGATTAGAAATGTCAGTCATCCAACTTGCAGCAGTTATGGGTCTGAAGTGCTTGGGTGGGAAAGTCGGCATATTTGCAGAAAAGTTTAAAAGTCAATTCATTTTGTCCTCTTTGAAAAGTCACACTTTTTTTTCAGGTCTTTTATTGATACAGTGTTATAAAACAAAGTCAAGAAACTTCAGTTAGAACACAAATTCAGAAAGTATTTCCTTAGGAAAAGAAGGTAGCTTTTGGAGATGTTATGATAAAACGGAAAAAAAAAATGTCCTACAACTCTGCTTAGTACATTTTTTTTTACAGACCTTTACACACTAATCAAGCTTTAGCAATAAATAATAAACACAATACTAAATTATCTTTAAAAGGTCTATGCCATGAAAGTGTTGGTATGTTTGAAGTGATTCTGGTTAAAAAAGTACTGTTAGTCACATAAACCTTTTATATTCCGTGAATATAAAAGGTTTATTCCATGAAGTCTTACAGGCTGGCTTATGATTATGCCAAGAATAACACAACTACAATCCTGGGAGTAATTCTGGCAAGTAATCTGACCTTCAATTGCACAATATACAACCTCACACACCCTCGAAAGCAGCAACAACTTATCCCGGGTGTGTACCAGGGATGTGTCCATAGGAGGTTGATGCCAATGTATTTGGGATACACAGGGACAATTCATTCATCTCCCTGCCCTAACCAACTCCTCACTTCAGGTATTTCTACCTTCCACGTAGACCAAAATGTAATGACTATAAATGTTTTACTGACCAGTGTTTACAAGTATGAAATTATGTAACTAGATAATGAGATTCACTTTGGGTTAAGAGAACCAAGCTCACAACCCTTTCTTTAAAGGTCAACACATTTTACTAAATTCCAGTTATGCATTTTATGTTCTCTTCTCCACCAACCTCTCCAAAAACCCACAACAAACAAAAATCACCACCACAAACAAAAAGTTAAATTATCAAACCCTTCCTTCATTCTGGCTCAAGCAGAATAGGAAAAGTCAGAAAGATATCAAGAACTAGGGTCCACACAGCCATTTTATCATGGCTGACTCAGAGCTTAGTAGTCTTCACTTCCTCAGACTGGCCCATTTTCTCTTACGCAAGCATTTTATTTTTCTCATTGAAAAATAGCTACAATATAGCATAAAGATAAGATCACTCTGTTATCAGCAAAACAGCTTGTGGGGATACCTAAGGAAGCTAACTTAAGCTTTCTGCAGATCTGCTGTTGGAAAAGGGGGGCTTCATAAACAAGCACTGCAATTGCAAGAGTTGTTGACAACTTATCTTTTCTACAGTGAGATAACCAAAAATGAAAATTTGCTTTTATTACATAATATCTCTATTCATCTTTTTTCTTTGGCACACTGTTACTTGATGTGAGGGAGGAATGTAACACGTTAAATATGAAAAGGAAGAAAGGGAACAGTCTGGTTAGGGTGAAGAGGCAGTTGTTACTTTTCACAATTAAAACAATTTAATCTTTGCCAGAATATGTAATCCTAGCATCTTTACAGAATTTTAAAGCTGGAGGAGTCCATACGGACCATCTGGTCATACTCTCTTGTCTTAAATGATAGGAAAACTAAAATTTAAGCCTGAGATCAAGCAGTTATGTAATAACAAAACTGGGGCTTCTGATTCAGTACATTAGTATTTTCACAAATGTAACAGTTCTACAAGGTTTATTTAAAGCTATGCACACAAAAACAAGTGAATGTTAAGTGTTGTTTGTAACAAGACATAGGTATCATTTCAAACTGATCTTTCTTTCACAAAATATAGACCCTGTGATTCTTTGCTAATTCCAGTCTTCCAAAAGATTTGAGCCTACCAGCACAGGTGTACGAGGGTGAAAATAGTTAACAGTTAAATGTTGTTTGTTTTTTTTTTAAATAGGTAAAGAAAAAAATAATGCAAGCTAGCTGCGACTATGCAATCGATGGAAATTGCTGGGATTAATAGCTACTGAAAAGACAAGATAGAATGCATAATGGAGCCAGAGAACTGCTTCTAGAGGGTTCTCCCCCTGCAGAGAGAAAAACAGCAAAAGATAGGAGCAGCATAAAAGTACTGGAATGCATGTTATATAAGACAGCTGACTAGAATGATCAGAATTCTTGTGGCACAGGATAGTAAAATCTGCATTTCTATACCAGAATTCCAGAAGATCACCACAGCAGTCCTCAAGGGAACATTCTGAAAAAACCATCTATGGATATTGTGGTCTAAGTTAAAGGTATTCACATTTTTTATTTAGGATTTCTGAGCCTTAACGACTAAGCTGGGTCCTCTCAAAGACTTACCTGGGAAATGCCCCAGGCAAACACAATAAGGCTAATTGGTTCCCAGCCCAGGCAATCACACAAGGTAGTTGCCCCATAGTCACTCCCCCAACCAACCCCCAAAAGGAGCCAGGGAACATTATGTAACTATTGCCCAAGATGAAGAGATGAGAAGTCTCTCGAAAATGTCTGTCACTAAAAAAGGTTTTCCTATATCCGTTAAGTGACCAATTATAAGGATTTCACTATTATTGTGAAAACACATTTTGTCACCCACTGAGGAAAAGTCCTTTGGCTTACAGATAGAAAAAAAATTTATGTTTATCTATCAATTCATCCTTGGTTGCTTGTGGTTACAAAAGAAGACTGGCCCTCAGTGCTTGGATCCAGTATTTTTTTCTTTGGATATGGGGATCTGAGAAAATAAGAGGTATAAATGGTTACTTTTGTATAGCTTCTATGAGCACAGAATTTAAATTATGGTGAACCTGTAGGAAAATCTACGAATCTGAAAACAGAGCTTCTGTTTCATAACTGACAAAAATTCTCAAAAGTCAGATTTAAAAGCTGCTCAGCAAATGGAATTTTTTTGACAGTTTCCATTTTCTTCCCTACAGAAGAGAAAAAAGCTGTATGAAATGACATCATCCTTTGCTTTCTCTTTAAAAAAATGGGAGGAGTCATTTATTTTTAAGATTTAAAATTCATAAATAGCATTAAAAATATATGTTTAAAGTTGTGATTATGGCTCTGTTTTAGATACAATGTATGTTATAGAGCTAATAATTTGCTACAGCCATTTTTATCTGTACATTCCTAAAATTTCTTTTAAGACTAAAACTGTTTGCAATGTGCTCAGGAAAACAATTACTATATCAAAACCCTTAATCCTTCTGGGGACTTTGTTCACTGTTCCTATTTCAGGGCAAAGCAGTCCTTTCAAAAACAACAACAACAAACAACACTTCTGACCTTTCTGTTTTTGACTAAAACATTTCCAGAAAGTAAGTATAACCATAACCAGATTTGCATTACATTTCAAAATTCTTATAGTGTACTAGTGGCCTGTATTTCAGTAGCAACTTTCATCAGCCCATATAAAACCTCGTATTGCTGGTAGTTGGCATACCAATGATCCTTTTTAAGTTAAAACTAACATTGCCCTACTGAGAACACATCTTGAAAAGTGCTACCAAGGGAGGAAAAAGTATGCGAAACGATGTGACTTCTACAGTCAATTTTTACAGGATCCTAGACCATTACATTCACACGTAATTAATTAGTATACGCCACTAAAAGTTAACATAGTAGCTGTTCTACGTAACCTTCACTTAGTGGTAAGGAGGGAGTTTTTCTTTTTGGTAATTTTTTTTCATTTTATAGAATCAGGGACAGATTTCTTAGCTTTGGTTTCATAAAAAAAACACAAGTTACAGAAGTCAAGCGTTGCTTCTATGCACTGTCACCCACGGACTTTTCTTTTTAAGCCTGGAATATCTGTTTCCAAACATGTCCACAGCCAGAATCCACTCCTCTGAGTCCGGCTCACCCTCCCGCCGCCCCCCTTCTCCCCCGGGTGGTGAAGTTCGCCAGCCAGGGAAGAAAGGAAGGTCAAGAAGTGGGGGGGCGAAGGGGGGGGCCTTCAGAACTCAGAGCCGCTCACAGTGGCCGCGCACACACAGCCCGAGCGGCGTCTGAAACGAAAGTCGGAAACAACAACGGAGATTGGGGTTGGAATGATGTCAGCCATTTTAGGCACATTATTTACTCGGGGAAGGAAGTGCCAGAGTCGGTCCGTCACTGGGGGGTGCTGCTGCCGGTCGCCGCCGGTCCTAGGTGGGACGACCCAGGTGTCGATCCCCGCCCAGGACCCCCGACTGGCACACACGCGCCAGCGTGCGGAGCTCCCCGGATCTCCGGTACCCCACCCCCAGCCCGGAGGCGGGGGGGGGGGGGCGGGATCCCCGCGGTGGCCGTCGCGTTCGGCACGCGCACCCCCTTACAAAGGGGAGACCGGAGAGAGAGGGGTGCGGGCGCAGGCCGAGGTGGGGGAGGGACCCTGCCTCGCCACCCCGGCGCGCCGAGCCGCGTGCCCAGCCGCCCCCCCTCCCAGCAGCCCCCGGACTCCCAGCTCGGACCTTGCAGTCCACCGCCACGGCATCGGGGGGAATGATGAGCGCCTCCTCGCCGCTCTTGAGCTCGTCCTTCTTGGCCTCCTTCTGGGCCAGAGCCGAGTTGAACGTCACCTTCACCATGGTGCGGCCTAGAGCGCCCTGGACGGGCGGCGGGGACCTGAAGGCGCGGACGGTGGGCTACAGGCTGCGGGCTGCAAAGCCTCCGCGGCGGAGCTCGGACGGCGACGCGCACAGCAGCAGCGGACGAAGATCCGACCGTGCTACTGCAGCGAGCGATCCCAGCTTCGCAGCTTCGCAGCTCCGGCGCGCGGGGCGGGGCCTCAGGGCGCAGGGCGGGGCCTGGCGCCGGGTCAAGCCACGCCCCCAGCCGCCACCCCCGTCCTCACGGAATCCGGCCTGCTGAGGTGGAGGGCGCCGCCTGAGGGATGGCCGGGCGTCCTGTGTAGGCCACCAGGATTTTCCAGTTCTGAATTCGCTTCCAGCTAGTTTACCTCCGGGGCCCAGGTTGCTGCAGGTTGGTGGCCTCATCGAGTGACCTTTTCTGGTTCGCCGCGAACAATGGGTTTAACCTCTGGGCCGCACCAAGGCTGCCTCTTCCGTGCGTGCCGAGGACACCGCGAACCCGAAGGCTGCGGGGTTTCTGTGTGGAAAATAAGTTTTGTGTTTTGTGTGTTAAACCTCCATGTCCCCCGTTTCCCAGCGAGCCGACTTAGTGGAGCACAGGAATGCTTAAAGCTCGCTCTCCTCCACAGACCTCACCCCAGGGCGTTGTCTGACTCAGCCCGGCCTGCCTTCTCCTCCTCCTCCTGGGGAAGATCGCCGGCCCTGCCCAGTCCCACAGCAGTCAGTTCCCAGGAACCTTCCTAGCAGATTTGGGTTTCACACATCTACATTGGCAGAAAAAGTTCCACGCTGGGGAACACTTGGGGGGTGAGGGGGGGAACAAAGGACATTGCGTCCGGGACTGATGGGTGATTCAAGGCAAAGTAGTCATGATGAAGTTTAATTTTTCTACAAAATGAAAAACATTCATTTAAGCTCATGCCTGTGGTTCTAACTATTCAAGAGACCGGGACCTGAGGATTGAGGTTCGAAGCTAGCTTGGGCGGAAAAGCCCATGGGGCTCTTATCTCCAATTAACCACCAAAAGGCTCATTGAAGCTGTAGCTCAAGTGGTAGAACATCAAGAGACAGCACCCAGGCCTTGAGTTCAAATTGTGTACCCTTCACATACCCTACCATCCTTGTTCACCCAATTTGTGGCTGTGGGTTGAATCTGAGGTTTGGGGGGATTTGGTATGCTCAAGTAGAGAGTTAGATATCTAGAATCTCTAATAGAGTGATAGATCACAAATTCCTGATAATTAGCTTAAGATGTCCCAATTTTAGGAATATCCTGGGCCACAAAGGAAATCCAGTCAAAACATTGAGTCTTCTTGGGTATTCTGAAATTTCAGTCTAAATGAAGTGTGTTCAACAAGGGGAGAAGGTAGTAGCTAGCTATATGATTTGACGCAACTATGAGATGAAGTCAGATCTGTAGGTCTGAACTAGCTCTTGATAGTAAACATGGATCTAATTCATCAAAGTTAACTACTGACCCAGCTCTCTAGTTCATAGATCTCTTATGAAGTTAAAATTGGAAGACTAAGGATTTCTGAAGCAAAGTCTGGAGTATATATGATGTATATAATATACTATGTGTATGGTATATTATATATACCATATACAATCATATATATGATACATTTTATATATATACCATATATATGAGAAATATGGTATATATATATGTATGTGTGCATATATATCATATATATATATATATATATCATCCAAGAGCAAACTACTAGTTTGTCTTAATTGGCATAGTTTTCAATTCTAGAATTGAGTAATATTTCATTCCATGAAATAGAGTAAATTCTGATGAACACAGCAGAGAAGGTTGGTCTTATAGACAAGAAAAACAAGTAAGCAAAAGGAAAAAAACTGAAGAAAGCCAAAACAAGGAACACAAAGTAGCTTGTCATTTCAAAGTCACTTTGTTTTATAAAGCCATGACCCAGAGTCAGAATAACAGAATCTAAGCAATTTGTTAACATCCAGTTACTTCAGCTTAACCTTTTTGTAAGAAGAAAAGACCTAAGGAACTTTAATAGCATTCCAATTGGACTGGGCTGTTTGGGAGGTTTACTAATCTCCACTATCCTGGCTTTTCAGAAGGTCAACAAAATAACTTAGTTTCTGTGTAGTGATGGGACTTTAGTGTGTATGACTCCATTTTGATTTTCAGCCTAAATTGTTGAGGCTTAGTATAGGAGCTTAGTCCAAAATAGGGATCTCTTATATTTGTGTGTGTGTGTGTGTGTGTGTGTGTGTGTGTGTGTGTGTGTGTGTTGGTTATAGGGCTTGAACTCAGGGCCTGAGCACTGTCCCCAAGCTCTTTTGGTCAAGGCTAGCACTCTGCCACTTTGAGCCACAGCTCCACTTCCTTTTTTTGGTGGTTAATGGGAGATAAGAGTCTCACCTACTTTCCTTGCAGTGCTGGCTTTGAACCACAATCCTGTGATCTCAAACTCCTGAGTAGCTAGGATTGCAGGTGTGAGCCACCAGTGCCTGGCTCTTAGAATTTTTATTCTAGTTCTTGCTATTTTAAGATTAAATGGTAAAATAGTAAAAAATATCTCCAAGGCATTTTGCAGTAGATAGAATTAAAGAAACAAGAAAATTCTTCCTAAACAACAGTATTGCATAGGTTTAGAAACTGAGGCAAAGGAAGAACAAATGAGATTGCAGAGCCAGATAGTCTCTTCTGCCCCAGGATTTCTATTTTAAAAGGCTTTTCATTACTTCATATGCTGATCCTGAGTTTGAAATTGGTTGGTCAACAGTCCGGAAATAACCTCCTGGTTTTCCTTTTCCATTTTGTCTGGTGTGTCTACAGAAATGTGTGCTACACATCAGGAGGGATAGTAAAGAACCTGGATCAGAACCACATAAAAGGTTGCCCTTTGACCCTGGTAACAAAGGAGTAGGGAAGGAGAATAATTCAAAAAAAAGTTAAAAACATACTCATAAGTTACCATGAACTAATAAATACATTGGGGATATTAGAAGAAGGGTGTTTTCCAAGTTGATTTTGAGAAACAAGAAAAATCCATTTTTAAAAGGACTTTCCATTTTATTTTACCAGAAATCAACTTTGTTTTTATACTTAACTGGGGAGGACAGAAAGTAATTGGGAAACTAAATTCTAGAATCATGTTGATTTGTGTTATGTTTTTAGACAAGGAGTTTTTACATTTGGATTCTTTACATATCCAATCCCTTTTTTCTTTCTCAAGAAAACAATTCCCATCTTCTTCTGAGAAATATTTCATTTAGCAGATTGAGTGGAAAACAATATTTGTAAATAAAGGGTCTTTAGTAAGACAACATGACTGGATATGTACTGTGAAATGTGCTCTTGGAGCCTCCTCCCCTAATCCAACATGTGGCTTTAGCTAGGCATCTTGTGGTTTTGTCTGGGCTTTCATAAGGGGAGTCTTTCTTCTAGGCAAGGGGGAAGGCTTCCCCTTTCTCGTCAGAGACTTCAGCACTGATTAATTGTTTTATTTTTTTTTAAATCATCTTCTTAACCTTAGGTATCTTTTTATTGCTTCTACATTTCTTATCTCCCAAGGAAAAATAGATCTACTAATCCACTTCCTACCTCGGTGTCATGTGCCTTTAAATTTTTATCTTATATCAGTTTAGTTTTTAAAAATAATTTATCATTATTTTCTTCAATGAACTGGCTACAAGAGTTTATTTTCCTTAGAATCTTAAGCTATTATAGTTTTTTGGGAATGAGAGTTTTTGTTTTGTTTTATTGGAGTTGAAATGACGATGTCTTCTCTACCCTGGGTGCTTTAGTCTCCTTGTCAGCTCTTGGAAGTGTGTTCATGTTTAGAATATGTCTCTTCACATACAAAGAGAAAGAGGAAAAGATGAGAAACGCCCCTCTCCTACCCAAGACTAACCAAAAGACTAAGACAAGGCATGTACTAGGAGAAAATTCTTGCCAAATACTTGTATCACAGATATGCAAAGAACTACTTAAACTTAACAAGAAAATTACTCCATTAAAATTGGAGAGAACATTTTGAACAAACACATGAACAAAGAAGATAACCAGCACCTGTGATAAATAAACATATGAAAAGATATTTCTCTCATCAAATTAAAGCAACAGTGAGAGGTCTGGGAAGGTGGCTCAGTGGTAGAGTGCTTGCCTTGCATGCATGAGGCCCTGGGTTCAATTCCTCAGCACCACATAAGCAGAAAAAAACAGAAATGGCGCTGTGGGTCAAGTGGTAGAGCACTAGCTTTGAGCTGAAGAGCTGAGGAACAGAGCCTAGGCTCAAAGTTCAGGCCCAAAGTTCAACCGATAAAAAAACTAACAAACAAAAACAGTGAGATACCCTTGCACACCTACCCAAATAGCCAAAATCAACACACTGACAATACCAAATGGCAGTGAGATTGTGGAGTATCAGTTATCCATTACTGATGGCAATGCAAAAATCATTCAGCCACTTAGAAGAAAGTTTGGACATTTCTTATGCAACTAGTCACTCTTACCATATACTGAGCTCCTTGATATTTACTTCCTAGAAGTTGAAACTTTATGTTTCCAGAAAGCTCTGTGCATTTATAACTCCTTTGTTCAGAATTGCCCAAACTTGAAAGCCATCAAGCTGTTCTTTAGAAGGTGAGTATATGATAATATATCAAAAACAATCAGATTGCTATCATCTCTACAAAGAAAGTTACTTAAAAAGCTATGAAAAGATATAGCAATGTAATGAAGACTTCTAGGTAGAAGATGGCAGTTTGAAAAGGCTATAAACGACATGATTCCAAGTATAGGACAATCTAGACGAGACAAAACAAGGGAGAGTAAAACTATGAGTGGTTACCAGCGGTTGGAGATTGGGAAGGAAAATAGGTAGATGATATAGGATTTTTAGGAGAGTAAAACTAGTGTATATACTACTACAATAATAGATCCATGTTATTTTACCTTTGTCAAACTTCATAGAACTTAAATCATTAAGAAGAAATCCTAATATAAACTATAGACTGATATGTCCATGTAGGTTTGTTGATTATAATTTCTAGAATGGAATGTTGATGGTAGGGGAGGTTTGTATGTGTGAAGATGGGGGAATATGGGTTATCTGTACCTTCTTGCTCAATTTTGCTCTAAAAAGATAGTGTTTATTAAAAAGGGAGAAAGAAATGGCACAAAGGAAGAAAATCCAAGGGACAGAAGGCACTCAGAAGCTGAGCACCAGTGGCTCACGCCTGTAATTCTAGCTACTCAGTAGGCTGAGATCTGAGGATCATGGTTCAAAGCCAGCCTGAGAAGGAAAGTCCGGGAGACTCTTATCTGCAATAAAACCCACGAGAAAACCAGAAGTGGTGCTGTGGCTCAAGCGGTAGAACACTTACCTTGAGCTGAAGAGCGCAGGGACAGCGCCCAAGCCCAGAGTTCAAGCCCCATGACCAAGCCCCTCCCCCCCCAAAAATCAGAAGACCCAAACTCTTCTGAATATCTTGGTTAAACCTTGCCATATTTTATCTTTTCATTGGTAAAACAATTATCTCTGTATACATAAGGGACTGGTTCCAGGACCCACTGAAGCTATCCAAATCCTTGGATATATAAACTAGTATAGAATTTACATATAACCTACATATACCTTTCTTTATACTTCAAATCATCTCTAAATTACTTGTAATATCAAATATAATTTAATAGTTATATAGAATTGTTTGAGGAATAACAACAAGAAGAAAAAGTCTATACATGATCAGTAAAAATGTGTATTTTTCTCAAATATTTTCAATCTGCCATTGATTGAATTCACAGATGTGGAACCTGGAGATATGAAGGGCTTCAAACCAACTGCTCAAAGTAAATTAATGGAGTCAAGAATAAAGTGTCAAGTTTTCTGGAGAAGTCAAACTTTTAGTTAGAGAAATGGAAGAAGACAAAGGAAGAAGGAAAATATTCTGGGAAGGAAGAACACACACACACACACACACACAGAGAAGCAAACAAAACCCAAACAAACATGAAAGAGCACCAAGACAAGAAGGAACTAAACCAGGAAACCAGGAGGAAATCAACCTCAGGTTAGCAGAGAATCTCTGTTGAGAAATCGTGGGACTGGAATGGAATGGGGTTGGAACAAGCTAAAAGTCTTCATATTCTATGCATTGGTTAGCTTTCTATTACTGTAAAAACAAACAATTGAGAACATCTCAGATTCAGTTTATAGACAGGAAAGTTCTATTTTATTTTATATTTTTGCCAGTCTTGGAGCTTGAACTCAGGGCCTGGGCACTTTTGCTGAAAGCTAGCATTCTACCACTTGAGCCACAGCACCACCTCCAGCTTTTTCTGTTTATGTGGTACTGAGGAATCAAACCCAGAGTTTCATGCATGCTATCACTCTACCACTAAGCCACATTTCCAGTCCCAGGAACGTTCTATTTTGACACACTATTTTGGAAGTTTTAGTCCATGTTTATTAGGTCTATTGTTTTTGGACCAGTGGTGAGACAGCACAACAAAGAAGTAATATGTGGTGGAAAAAGCTGCCCATTCAAAGCCATCTGAGAATCAGACAGTGAAGGGAAGAGACTGGGCACCCACAATCCCTTTAAAGGCATGCCACCCATGACCTAAAACCTCCAAGTAGACTCTGCCTTTTAAAAAGGGTCCCCTCATTTTCTAATAGAGCTTTTGTAAGTACAATATATGGTGTACTATGTATAATATATGTTATCTCTGGACATTTTTTTGTGGCTCCAACTGTTAAATAAATTAACTTACCTAAGACCTTTGTAAGAATGACACATATACTCTAATCATGGTTTGATAGACTATATCCCTAAATATTTTTGTATGTATTTTATACATACTTATGAGTTACATATGAAGCCTTTGTGCAATTTAAATCTCAATCAGAATAGAAAAAATTGCTGGGAAGAAGAGCAAAATTCAAACTTGGCTGAGTGCCAGTGGCTCACACTTTTAATCCAGAATGAGAACTGAGGAGTATGATTCATAGCTAGCCAGGACAGAAAAGTCCCTGGGATACTCTTATCTTCAATTAACTACTGAATCCAAAACCAAAAGCAAAACCAACAAATAAACAAAACACCCGGAAGTGGAGCTGTGGTTCAAAGTGGTAGAGGTCTAGCCTTGTGTGAAAGAGGTCAGGGACAGCACCCAGGCCCTGAGTTCAATCCCCACAACCGAAAAAATTTTTAAAGAGCAAACTCAAACTTGGCTGGCTTATAAACTGAAATTTCTGTAAATCATAAGTTCAAAGTCTCCTGTTCTCAGACAAAATAGCCAGAGGACTTTATCTTGTGTTCAAACAATGTTCTAGTTAATAGAATCAAAGTACTGGAAAAACAACTTTAAGAAGTCTCTGATAGTTCTTTTTCTGCCTAGTCTAAGAACAGATTACATCCAGTATAATGGGAAGGTCATGCTTATTTAGCCAAATTTATTTTTTCAAGCAATAACAAAATGATTTTTGTCATAATCATTTAGTAAAAGAACCTCAGGGGAAAAAACTAAGAAAAAGATCAATCTTACTCTAGAAATTACCCATTTTTAATTAATAGAGTCTGCTTTTCCTAAAAAACTTGCTTATTACTTTTACTATAAAAATAATAATAATTAAAGAAAAAATTGAACCAGTCTCATTTTCAGCAGAATTATGATCAATGGCAGCTTCATGGGCAGGGACAAAGGTATTTTTTCAACTTGGGATCCTAAGACATAGTACATCTGGTAATTGTTATTCAGCTAGGAAAACATTCATAAAGCAGCATAAGTAAAGGCATAAAAATAGCATGGATTTTATTCCACTTAATTTTCACAGCTTCTCAGAGATAGGGCCATCCAACTACACACCTTGTACAGGCTGAGGAGCTGTTTCCTTCTAACTCAGGATCATTTCCTAGATCAGTATTACCAGCCACGTCTAAACTGTTCCTTGAATTCTTTGACCAGGAAAGGTTCCTAATGAGTTAGTTATGAGAGTTAGTTTACTCTTAAAACTGCTGCTGACACAGTTAGACTGTGTTGTCCAGATCACACTCCTTATATTGCTTCCGTGGGTGAGTGGATAAAGAATATACTTGAAAGCTATATCTTAGACATGGGAGAAACACAAGATATTTGGGCTGTTGAAAAGAACTGGTTTCTTCTACATTTCTGTCCTAATACTTTCTATTTTAAAATCTTGAAACATTTCTTTTTATGCCAGTGACATTATATTTAAACTACAGTATTTCTTTAATGAAGTTTTATATATATATATATATATATATATATATATATATATATATATATTTAGTGAAAATTGGGCGGTTGTAACCAAAGAAGTCCCAAGTGAGCCTGTCTCATTGGGTCCCAGAGTAAGGATCAATCAAGCAAGGCCTTTACGAAGTATGTTTGAGACTTTTTCTTATTATAGATCGCTTCCTACAATGTACTCAGAGACAGAGGGGGTTATTTCATTCCCCAAATCTGCCTGGGTCCTAGGCTAGTTTAACCAAAAGAATATGCAAAAAAGTTCACCAAAGCAAGAGAAATCTACTTGGATTTTTTTTAAACTTTGAATCCAATATAATGAACTTCCTGGTGGTTCAACAGATGGAATAACAGTGAAGACTTGTACCTAAGAGAAAATTGTTTAGACTCAGCATCAGAAAGTATCTGATATTCTTTATAATCTTTTATCTGGATTTTCTTTGGCTTATTTGGTTCATTAAAATTCCAGGGACCAATATATATAAAAAATATGTAAAACCCCTTTTACATTGAAAAAAAGAACTCTTTTAGAGGTGTTTCAGATAGATAACGTAAGAGTAGTCAGGATATACCTTTTGAAGGATAAGAAAGATTCATGCATGTTAAATATACTAAACACAGTAGTTTCTCCTTAGGATATTCATGGTTTGGCTGCTCACACTACATAAAAGACCTATAAATTCCATCATAAAGGAAGTGTACAATCTAAACCAGAAACAACATGTTTTAACTGCCGTTTGCTCTAAGAGACCACACAGGGGGGAAAAGCATATAAAAGAAAATCTGAGCAGATGCTTAGAGATATATGAAGGAAGTGGTCTGTTCTTGTTTTTTACCAATGAAAAGAGCAAAAGAATAAAAAAAGAGTTAACACCTTCTTTTCCTTTCTAAGTGTCAGCTAGGGTCCATTTTTCAAGGCATGGAGAGATGAGAGGAACAGACGTGCCATTCCCTGAAAAAGCAAGCTTGCATAGAACTACAAATAAGCCTCCATTCAACAGAAAGAAAAAATTACTGGTGGGTCAAGAAACAGCCATTCACTCAGGAAATTTCCCAACCTAGTCTAGTATCAGTTAAAGCCACAAAAGTTACTAAATGAGGGGCAGTACTGAAGGGTAACTCTGAACTGATATTAGGAAGAGGACTATTTGTTCAGTTTGACTCTTTCAATACCATCATCTCAGGATTGTGGGTCAAACTAGTGCTCAAGCATGCTCCTCCTGCCATGCCTTAACTAGTTTTTCATTTTATTGGCTTAGCCAATTTTTAAATTTTGGTACTCATTTCATTTTGAAAATGAGCTCATTACATTTTACAAGGAGCAAGATGTTACTTCGGAGGCGTAATAAAACAGTCATTGTCAAAAATCATATGATCATCGTTCTGAGACATCTATATGAAGAATTAGGGTGCGTATAAGAGAAACAAACACATACATATACTGCAGGCAAGAGATATTAATGGCATTTAATAAAAGCAATTCGATCCAATGTTTTTAAAACCTTTTTCAGCAATGGCTGTACACTTTATAAAAGTCCCATTTGTCATAATGGGCTCAGAAAGGTCCCTTGTTAATGACAAGTGGGTGGTTGCAGAAGACTATGCAAAGGTACAGAAACAAAGAGAGAAAGAAATTGAGCAGAGAGGACATGGGGTGTATGAAGTAGGAGAAAGGACAGGTATCATTAAGAACAAGTAGTTCTACCAGGCAAGAATTTGAACGAGTCAATCCTGTTGTCTAGTAGAAGGTACCTAAAAAGAATATAAGCAGATCAATTGGTTAAAAACAGATTTCTGAGAAAATTTTCTTGTAGATCTCATAATGATGAAAGAGGTGATTTTGATCAAGATGCATTGAACTTACAAAATTGACATGTTGAATGATAACCCCTTTGACAAGTATGTAAATTTAAAAAGAAGAAAAGAAAAACAACTTTTTAGAAGCTCTGATTTTCATGGTCAAATGGTATTTTCAAACAATTGAAAAGAGAATACTAAAAGAAGTTATGTAATAATGAGCAAAACAAGACAGTGAACAATGGTTGCCGAACTGTAGTTAACCATGCCAACATGGTCAAAGCAAACAAGATTGTGTTCTTTGTGAAGTTGCTGTACTTTAGGGAACTTTCCCTTGTCAGCCAAACTGAACAATGTTCCTTATAACAAGCTCTCCCTGGAAGGAACTTGAGGAAAGTGTGTGTGTGTGTGTGTGTGTGTGTGTGTGTGTGTGTGTGTGTGTGTGTGTGTGTGTGTGTGTGTGTGTGTGTGTGTGTGTGTGTGTGTGTGTGTGTGTGTGTGTGTGTGTGTGTGTGTGTGTGTGTGTGTGTGTGTGTGTGTGTGTGTGTGTGTGTGGAAGCCAAAGAGTGTTTTTAGTCTTACACATCCTGTGCTTGCTTCCCCTTCCCCCCCCCCCCCCCCAGCTGCTATTCTGAAAGATAAACATTACATTTGTGGTTGAGCTCTTTTCCAGGTTAAAGAAAACAAAACATGATCATGAAAAGACCTGAGATGGAGTTAATGACCTTGGAAATGCAGGCTCTTTTCCTGGTTTTAAAAACAAAATAAAAATGAAAGAAACCTTAAAAGGAAAAAATAAAATAAAAAAGAAGCAGGGAATGAGGAACAGTGAAGTCACTGAACACATCTCCAGTTCCCATGGCTTCAGGCCTAGCTTATCCAGAGGGACGTAAACAAAAGACACAGTTTTGCAGGAAGCTCTGTGAACAGAGAAATGGCAATGCCTCAAGCATAGGCACGTTGTCCTTCTACATTTTTTTCAACTGATAGTTTATAGACAGGAAGCTTTGTTCATCCTGAGTTTTATTAAAACTAGACTGTTTTTCATGTTCTCCTTAATTAGAAAATGAATAAAAAATGCACTTGGAAAGTGTTTTAGTCAGTTTTATTTCATTATAGCATACTTGAGGCCAGCTAATTTACAAAATAAATAAATATATCACCTCATGGTTCTGGAGACTGGGCAATCCAAGATTCAGGGGCTGCAATTCGTGAGGTCTTTGTGCTATGTTACAGCATGGTGGAAGGTCACACGGAAAGAGAGCACGCATGTGCAAGCTTGGGTCCAGGACTCTTCTTACAATGGGGTTGTTACCATATTAGGTTACTTTGTGCTCATGACCTCATCAATCCTAATTATTATCTTAAGCCCTCACCTAAAAATACTGTAAGCATATGAATTTGAGGATTTAAGTTGCAAACACATAAACTTTGGGGGCATTGCATATAAACCAGAGCAGGAAGTTAGGCATTTCCTTGTGGGTTTGAAGGCAATCCTAATCCCACTGGATCACTTCCATAGACAACTTTGGTTTTATATTAGATACCAAAGGTGGCTTTTACTATATCCTGTCACACAGGACACTGCTAATGGCTACAGTTTCCTGATAGATCAGAGAAGTAGAGAAGAGTTGAGAGAAATTCCATCTGATCTACATGTTAATCTCCTTGAAAAATTACTCAGGGTAACTGCAAGAGTTGCTTCTTTACACAGTACAGTCTACAATGAGATTGACTTATAAACGTGTCATTAGGACAGAACTGAAAAACAAAAGAGCTCTAGGAGAACCCAGATACAGGGTTCTTAAATCTCCCCTAGAATAAGATGTATCGTTGTTTGGCTTGTTTTCCTAAGGCTGATTTGATAACTGATCACAAACTATGTGACTAAAAACAACAGAAATTTGTACTCTCACAGTTCTAGGGTCAGAAATCCTAAAACAGTATCACCAAAGTAAAATCAAGATATTGGTCAGGTTGCATTCCCTCTTGCCAGAACAGCAAAGTCTGTGAGACTCTTATCTCCAATTAACCACTAAAAAACTGGAAGTGGTGCTGTGGTCCAAAGTGATAGAGCACTAGCTTTGAGAAGAAAAGTTTGTGACCGCCCCCAAAGAGAAGAATCAGTTGCTTGCATTTCCCAGTTTTGATGGCTGCTGAGAGCTTTTAGCTTTGGCCTTTATCTCTCTAATTCATTCTCTCTCCCTCTCTCCCCTCTCACATATGAAATCTCCCTCTGTAATGGTATTTAGGGCTCACCAGATAATCCAGGATAATCTCCATCTCAAGACCCTTAATCACTTCTGCAAAGACCCTTCTTTCCTTTAAGGTAATGTTTACAGGTTGTAGGGTTTACCGGTATCTTTGGGGTCATTATTGAGCCTACTATAGGCCTGTACTCTTGTTATCTGTGCATAAATAGTAACACACAATGCTCATGCGATCTGAGAATTACTGCCAGGCCACTTAAAGAACTCTAACTAATAAGTACTTACTGAGCATCCTGTCTATGATGAGCATTGTTAAGCAAAGTAGCAAAGTAGAAGAAGTATAAAACATAATCTCTGCCTTGAAGTAAAAGACAAATACAGTTGGAAGATAAGACAAGTGACACAAATAGATAATTTGCAAGATGGCAGAATCTAATAGTACATATTAAAATGTTATAAGGAAAGGCATCTTAGAAAACTAAATATACATAATATAAACTTGTAGTTAGAGACTATATTTTTCATTATTGGAAAATTCTATTAGTATTGCTTATAATGCCTACAAAACAATATGAATTAAAACAAACTATTATCTGGGCACTGATGGCTCACACCTGTAGTTCAAGCTACTCAGGAGACTGAGATTTGAGGACACGATTTAAAGCCAGCCTGGACAGGAAAGTTCACGAGACTCTTATATCCAATTAGCCACTAGAAAACCAGAAGTAGTGCTGTGGCTCAAAGTGATAGAGCACTAGCCTTGAGCACATAAGCTTGTAACAGTACCCAGGCCCTGAGTTCAAGCCATATGACCAACAAAAATTTTTTTTAAGTGAACAAATTGGTTGATTGGGGCATATACCTGTAATCCTAGCATTCAGAAGGCAGAGATAAGATGACTACAGAGTTTAGGGAGACACTGGAATTTAGTGAGACCCTGGCTCGGAAAGAAAGGAAGGATGAAAGGGAGGGAGAAAGGAAGGAAGGAAGGAAGGTAGGAAGGAAGGGAGAGAGAGAGAATATACTGGTGCTAGTGGTTCACACCCATAATTCTAAGTAGGCAGAAGGCTAAAATCTAGAGGATTGCAGTTGAGGCCAGCCTGAGTAGAAAACTCCAATAACCAGGCAGTCTAACTCCAGAATACATTTTTACATTAGTGCTAGATTGCTTTTCATTTTTCTATGTTTCTTTCTGATTAAACAAAAATGGCTATTCCAATAAGGAATCAAACACATATATGTCAACACTCCAAAATGAACTCAACCTGGCTAATAGATACAATTTATCTATTGTTGAGTAACAAAACATCCCAAATTTTGTGACTTAAAAAACAAAACCAATTATTTATTTTACTTATGAATTATTAATCTGGGCAGGACTCAGCAGGAGTGTCTTATATCTGTCCTAACAGCACAGCAGCCATGGCTAGTTTGGACACTGGAATATCTTCTTTCAGGATTGCTCACTAACTTGCTCAGTAATCAGCAAGTTAGTTTTGTTCTATTGGATTTAGCCAGGGCTGTGAGGTGTGAGAGACATGTGGTCTCTTCACAGATTGCTCAGCTTCTTTAGTATGATGGCCAGTTTCCAAAGCAAGAATATGAAAAGAATCCAAACAGAAGGCTGGGAAGGTGGCTCACTGGTAGAGTGCTTGCCTTGCATGCTTGAGGCCCTGGGTTCAATTCCTCAGCACCACATAAGCAGAAAAAATAAAAAGCCGGAAGTGGCGCTGTGGCTCAAGTGGTAGAGTGCTAGCTGAAGAGCTGAAGAGCTGAGGGACAGAGCCTAGACCCAGAGTTCAGGACCCACGACCGGACCCCCCCCCAAAAAAAAAAAAAAAAAAAGAATTCAAGCAGAAGCTGTTTTTTTTTTTTTTTTTAGAATTTAGAACTGTTAAGCTATACAGAGGAGAATTTAGTCTATTGCTTGCAAAAAAAATAAAATAGCAGCAGATTCGCATTTTTTTTTAAGTCAAGAGCTATTAGAGACATATATTATTAAAGTAACAGAGGAAAGCTCAGTTTAAAATAGTACAAAGCCTAGTCCATGTACCAGGTGCCTGTAGCTCACAACTATAATCCTAGTTACTCAGGAGGTTGAGATCTGTAAATCAGGAAAGTCTGTGAGACTTAATCTTCAATTGACTAGCAAAAAGCTGGCTGGAACTAGAGATGTGGCTTAAATGGTAGCTTTAATTTAAAAAACCAAGTAAGATCTCGAGGCTTTGATTTCAAGCCTTAGTACCAGAAAAAAACATGCAAAAAAGAAAAAAAATCTAGTGCAAACTATAACAAACATACCTGCAGAGCTGGGGTAAGATAATCTCCTTTCAGCCACAATTACTTCCCATGGCTTCACTATGTGACTCAGATTTTCATTTTTTCTTTTTTGCCATTGCACAGTTGAATCTCAACATCAATAAGCAAGTTTGAAATGATTCAACAACTTTCTCTTACCTATTACACAGTGTCAGTGTGTGGGGTACTGAGTCAGTTGGGGAAAAGAAAACAGTATGTTTAAGTCAGTATGCTTAAACAGTATGTTTAAGGTGAGTAAGAACCACTTTAATAATAGTGGTTCTTAAACTACATATTTACTTTACAATTAGTAGTTACCTGTTATAGAAACTAATTATCTACATAGTTTAGAAAAGCAGAAATACAAAATTTGTGTGGTTTTTCCCAAAGCTGTCATAAAACAGCAAAATTGGAATATCCCAAAATTCTCAACTTACTGATATTCCCTTGGACTTGGACTATGAACTTTTGGCTTAGATGGACTTTACTAAACTCAGATAAAGACAATAGGTGCTATTGAACATTGTAATATTGAACATTATTATGTTCCAGAAATTGTGTGAGGGGCTGGGAAAGTGGCTCAGTGGTAGAGGGCTTGCCTTGCATGCATAAGGCCCTCGGTTCGATTCCTCAGCACCACATAAGCAAAAAGAAAAAAAGGAGGAAGTGGCGCTGTGGCTCAAGTGGTAGAGAACTAGCCTTGAGCTGAAGAGCTGAGGGACAGTGCCCAGGCCCAGAGTTCAGGCCCCACGACCAGACCCCCCCCCCCAAAAAAAAAACAAAACAGAAATTGTGTGAATTGCTTTTTATGTATTGACTCAGGACAATACAGGACACACATTCAGGTAATTGTTAAAATCCTCATTTGATAGGTTAAAAAAAAACTGAGTCTAGAGAAATGCAAGTAAGATTGGGCTAGAGGCATAGCTCAGCAGTAGAGCATCTGCTTTGTAAGCAGAGGCCCTGAGGATTTTTGTTTGCTTGTTTTTTAAGATCAAGCAAGGATCTGAGGTCCCATAGTCATAAATGGCAGAGTCCAGTGTAGACCAGTGTGGCTCCAGAGTCTATTCTCTGAACTTTGCATTGTAGATACTTTGAAGTTATGGACTGGCTGATGGCTCTGAAGAATTACCATAAGTGGATTCAGGAAATAAACTGTGCAATATAGGAGTTTACAAAGAGTTGTTGCTGTTGGGCACCGGTGGCTCGTGCTTGCAATCCTGGATACTCAGGAAGCTGAGTATCTTTCTTGGCTGGGCAAGAAAGTCCATGAGACTCTTATCTCCAGTTAATCACCAAAAAAAGAAAGACAGACAGGAAGAAAGAAAGGAAGTCAGGCAGGCAAGCCAGCCGGAAGTGGAGCTGTGGCTCAAATGGTAGAGTACTAGCCTTGGGCAAAAAAAGCTCAAAGATAGTGCCCAGTCCCTGAGTTCAAACCCCAGGCCTGGCACAAAGTTAAAAAAAAAAAGAGTTGTTGCTGCCTACAGGGAAATGTTGACCCTGCTTCCAATGGTTCATTTATACCTGACTTTTGTTTTCCTTCTTCTTGATTTCTTTTCTTCTTCTTACCAACCTGCAGGCCTCTTGTGCTGAAGAATGTTTACACATGGATGAGGTGCTAAGAGGTATCCTAGAGAGGCAGGCAGATGGTGAACTTTGAAATTTCAAAGTAAAATATGTGAATACTAGTTTCATTTTCTTACCATATTGATACTTTTCAAATTACATCTGTTACTGGTTTTGCTTTTGTCAAGATGTCTTTCACAGAAAGACTAAGTTAGGTAGTGACCATATTTTTAAAATAATAATAATAATAATAATATATGCTCAATGTAACAGAAGTAGAAGAATGTTAATTTGTGTAGATCAACAATGTTTTGTTTAAATCAAGAATTTTAATGAAAATTTAAATCCACAAAATTACTGGAAGAAAACATTGGTGAATTTAAATAATAATCTTGAAACGAGAGAAGAATTTTAGACATGAAATATCTGTAATGATAAAGGAACATGCCATATGTTAAGTTGCTTAAAGTTTGCTCATAAAAATGGATTATAGGGCTGGAAAGGTGGCTCAGTGGTAGAGTGCTTGCCTTGCATGCATGAGGCCCTGGGTTTGATTCCTCAGCACCACATTAGCAAAAAGAAAAATAAACGAAAGTGGAGCTGTGGCTCAAGTGGTAGAGCGCTAGCATTGAGCTGAAGAGCTGAGAGACAGCGCCCAGGCCCAGAGTTCAGGTCCACTACCGGACCCCCCCAAAAAAAATTGATTATAAAAAATGGAAAAGAGCTGGGTGCCTTTGGCTCACACCTAAAATCCTAGCTACTCAGGTGGCTGAGATTTGAGGATCACGGTTAAAAGCTAGTCCAGGCAGAAAAGTCCGTGAGACTCTGATCTCCAATAAACCACTAGAAAACCAGAAGTGGTGCCGTGGCTCAAGAGGTAGAGCTCTCGCATTGAGCTGAAGAGCTGAGGACAACACCCAGGCCCAGAGTTCAAGTCCCACGACCGACACACACACAAAAAAAGAAAAGATTCACAAAAATGGGAGGATTTAAATCTGTAGCATCTATAGTAGATAGTTATTTTGCCATAAATCAAGAATAAATTATAATTTTGTAGTAATTTGCCAAAAGACATAAAATTTTTTAACTTTATTACAACTACATGAGTCAGGTAATGAGTACATTTCTTTTGTATGGGGTCTTCCCTCACTCTACCAGTTAAAATATATATAAAATTTACAAGAGGATACATAAGATGTTTTTCACTCATAAATAAAATAGTATACTAATGAGATTAAATTTCATAGTATACTAATGATATTAAACTTCATTTAATGATGAAAGATGTAATGTTTTATAGTATGCCATGTTACACATCCTCATTCATTGAGAGTGGGAATTGCTATAACGTTTTGGAAGGCAATATAGCAATATTTATATGTGTGTGTGTGTGTGTGTGTGTGTGTGTGTGTGTGCGCACGCTCACATGTACGTGTGCATGCCAATACTGGGGCCTGGGCATTATCTTTTAGGTATTAAGCTCAGGGCTGAGACCATTGGAGACACAGTTTCACTTTGGGATTTTTGCTGGTTAATTGGAGATAAGAGTCTCACAGACTTTCCTGCCTGGGCTGGCTTTGAAATATGATTCTCAGATCTCGGTCTTCTCAGTAGCTAGGATTACAGGTGTGAATCACTAGCACCTGGCTTAAATCCCCTGGATTTTTGAACACGCAATTACACAAGAATTTATCTAATTAGTTATTCCATTAGAATGGAATAGAAGAAAACAACAATCAGCCTAAATATTCTTCAACAGGAAAAGGGATAAACTATGAAGTTTCCCTTCCACTAAGTACTATCCAGTAATTGTTTGTTTGTTTATATTTTCTGGCAGTACTGGAATTTGAACTCAGAATTTGAACTTGCTAGGCTCTAATCTACTCCTTGCCCAGCCCTGTTTTTCACTGTTTTTTGTTTTTTTTTTTTTTTTGCCAGTTGTGGTACCTGAACTCTGGGCCTGGGTGCTGTCCCTCAGCTCTTCAGCTCAAGGTTAATGCTCTATCACTTGAGCGACAGAGCCACTCCTGGCTTTTTCTGCTTATGTGGTGCTGAGGAATCGAACCCAGGGCCTCATGCATGCTAGCAAGAACTCTACTACTGAGCCACCTTCCCAGCCCTCACTGGTTATTTTTAGAATAGAGTCTTGCTTCTTGCTTAGGTGCCCATCCTAGCCATAGTCTATCTATGTTAGGTTTCCAGTCCTTGCCTTGCTGAGATCAACGGTGCATGCCACTGCATCCATCTATCCTTCCATGGAAACAGAGTCTTGTAGACTTTTCTGCTTGGGTTGATCTGGTACTATAAACCTTCCATTAACAGCTTTTCATGTAGCTAGCAATACATGAGTCACCAGTACCCAACCTATCCAGCATTTAAATAATGAAGCAAAGGTAAATGTGCTTAGTAACTGGCCATGGTGATGTGTGCCTATAGTCCCAGCTACTCAGAAGACTGAGGCATGAGGAGTCATTGGACCTAGGGTTTTAAGACCAGCCTGGGGAAATGTAACAAAACAAATCTCAAAACAACAACAACAACTACTTACTTGAAAATATATTTAGGATGTATTATTCAGTGGAAAAGCAATTTGCTGCACTATATGTATGGTATATTCTATTTGGGTATGTATATTTTGTAGCATATGCATGCATTGGTTAGGATATTTTGTTAGAAAAATAGAGGCAGTTGCTTTTTTGGTTTAGGTGAGGGGCTTGTTCTATTGGTTCAATTTGGTTTCTGTGACTTTCCTGTCTCCTCTGAAACTCCTTCAGTTTTTCCAAAATAGATCCTCACTTACAGTCTAAGTTTGCTTGAGTGAAACTTCTAGCATGTTTCTCTGCATTTCATTTCTCTGAACCAGGTCAATTGGTTGATTCACAGGCACATTGTCAACCTAGTCCTCAGGACAGAAAAATACCCTGCAGAGATGGTGTAAGCTTATTGAGTCAGTTCCTGGCAAGGGAAAAGCTCTGAACACAATCGAGTCAAATCAGAACTTAGCAAGGAATTGAGGTTCATCAAATGACATGGCTACTCTATATGCAATGGAATGAAATGGAGAAAGGGCTGTAGGAGAAGGCATAGGTTTTTATTTTTCATTTTTTAGCCTTTATACCATCCATTTTTTGTTTTATTTTTTATTAGTTGTATGTATGTGTGACTCAAGGTCTTAGCAGGAATCTTATGAACAACTGGTATACTCAAAGGGGTTTAATAAAGAGACATTGATGAGGGGACCTCCTACTGAGGTGTGAGAAAGGTTAAGGGAACAATAAAGGCAATGCTGAAGCATTGGCAAGAGAAGTTTTCCTACACTAAGGCCCAAAGGGCCAGGGGGGGACAGGAGTAAGGGAAATTGGTAATAAGGAAGTCTAAGGCAAAGTGGTTCTAAGGAAGAAGAGTGAGGAACTTCTTTTGCTTAAGCAACAGTCTTGCTCTCCAGTCTCCTGATGGTGCATCCTATTAGTAAAAATCAACCAAAAACCCATGGACAAGCTGCAAGATGAAACAATATTTATAGTCAGTCTTCTGGGACTCAGAGCAGGGGGAGAAGGATAGACAATGGATGTTTGGGGGATGGACAGGACAGTCAAGGAGCACAGCATATATTATTTAACTGGAAGAAAAATGCCTATGCTGGGCATTGTGGTGCATATGTGTAATCCTAGCTATTCAGGAGGTAGAGGCAGGAGGATCATGAGTTAGTTCAAAGCCAGCTTGGAAATAAAAGGTAGTGAGACCCTGTCTCAAAACAAAATGAAAGCAAAAGGGCTGGGGTGGGAAGGTACTTGAAGTGGTAGAGTCCTTACCTGTTATGTATAAGGTCCTGGGTTCAGTCTCCAGAGCTGAAAAAAAATTAATGGTTGTGTTATTCAGCTTTCTATTGTGATAATCCTCTTAAAAGAAGAGCTTATTTAGGCTCACAATTTTGGAGGTTTCAGCCTGTGCTCAGCTGGTCCCCCTTGCTTTGGGAGCTGAAGTGAAGCAGTATATCGTGGTGGGGACTGCATGTTGGAGGAAGCTTCATGTCAAAGCTGGAAGCTAAAGAGAGGAAGGGACTGGAGTCACATTCCCTTCAAGAGCACACCTCCAGTGCCCTAACTTCCTCCTGCTAGTTCCAACTCTTAAACATTCCACTACTTCCCTGTTGTTCTCTACAGGCTGGTGACCAAACCTTTAACACATGGACCTTTATCCAAACAATAGCAATACCTTTTTAAATTAACAAAATACAGGAAATCTTGTCCCATATAAAAGATAAACGAACATTGAGGATATTTTGCTAAGTGAAATAATATAGTCATAAAGAGACAAATAGATTATCACTGTACTTATTTAAGGTAACTGAAAAAGTCAAATTCATAGAAATGGAAAGAAGAATGGTGGTTGCTATGGTAACTGGAGGGAAATGAAGAGTTGTGCGAATTCTCATGGTTCTTTGTTTTTTAAAAAAAATATTTTTTATTCTAAAGGTACTGTACAGGGGGGTTACAATTACATTAGTTAGACAATGAGTACATTTCTTCTCCAGCATTGTTACTCTTTCTTTTGTTTTTCCCCTACTATCTCTTCCCTCTCTACCTCCCCAACTCCTCCCTCCCCATCTCCTGCAATTTGTAAAGTTCTTTTTGAACATAATGTTCCCATAGTTTTGAAAGAAGAAGTTGTAGAGGTCTAGGACTCTTGTGTGACTGACACACCTGATTTGTATACTTAAAAATAGTTGCAGTGGGTTTTGGTCATTCTACAAATAGGTAAAAGTGTCCCATTCTAACTTACATTTCCCTAATGATATATGATATGCAACATCATTACTTGTACTGTATGTTGCCTTTGATGAGACATCTATTCAGATACTTTGCCCATTTTTACAAAGAAAATTTCAGTTGTTTATTTTCTTTATTTGATGCTGGTCCTGGGGCTTAAACTTGGCTATGCCCCTGAGCTTCTTTTGTTCAAGGCTAGCATTCTACCACTTGAGCTTTTTTTTTTGGTGGGGGGGGGGGTCCAGTCGTGGGGCCTGAACTCTGGGCCTGGGCACTGCCCCTCAACTCTTCAGCTCAAGGCTAGCACTCTACCACTTGAGCCACACACAGTGCCACTTCTGGCTTTTTTCTTTTTATTATGTGGTGCTGAAGAATCGAACCCAGGGCCTCAGGCATGCAAGGCAAGCGCTCTACCACTGAGCCACCTTCCCAGCCCCCACTTCCAGCTTTTTTGGTAGTTTATTGGAGATAAGAATATTGCTTAACTGGGCACCTGTGGCTCATGCCTGTAATCCTAACTACTCAGGAGGCTGAGATCTGAGGATCGAGGTTCAAAGCCAACCCCGGCAGGAAAGTCTGTGAGACTCTTAACTCCAGTAAACCACTAGAAAACCAGAAGTGGCGCTGTGGCTCAAGCAGTAGAGCGCTGGCCTTGAGCTGAAGAGCTCAGGGACAGTGCCCAAGCCCAGAGTTCAAGCCCCACGACCGACCAAAAAAAAAAAAAAAGAATATTGCTTAACTTTCCTGCCTTGGCTGGCTTTGAACCGTGATCCTCAGATCTCAGCCTCCTGAGTAGCTGGGATTACAGGTGTGAGCTATAAGTGCCCCTGCTTGTTCATTTTCTTATTGTTGAATGTTTTCTTTGTAGAGCCAAGTGCTTTATCAGATAGGTCTTTTACACATATTTTCTCTCAGTCTTTTCCTGTCTTCTCATTCTCTTAATATCTTTGTGAAACAAAGGTTTTTAATTTAAATTAAAGCGATTTTATTGAATCTTTCTTTCACTAACAATACCAAATGCTGGAGAAGGAGGAGCAGTAGCAATAAGCTTTCATTCATTCCTTGTTCAGTGGGAAAATGGTACAGTCATTATGGAGCACAGTTTGGTAGTTTCTTATGAAACTAAAAATACTCTTTAGCATATAATTCAGCAATTACACCCCTTGGTGTTTGCCCAAGGGACTTAAACCTGGAAGCTAGGTATGGTAGCTCACAACTTTAATCCAGGCACTTGGAAGGCTAAAACAGGAGAATCAGAAGATCAAGGCAAGCCTGGGCTACATAATGAGTTCAACGCCAGGTTAAGCTACATATTAAGACCCTGTCTTCAAGAGAAAAATAAACAAAAATTTTTCTTTGTCTATATAAATAGCTGCACATGACTGCTTATGACAACTTAATTCGTAACTGCTGAAACTTGAAATAACCAATATGTCTTTCAGTAAATGCAGAGGCAAATAAATGGTGACACTTTCATACAGTGAGATTTGATTCAGCACTAAAGAAGAATGATCAAGCTATGAAAAGACATGAGGGAATCTTGGATACATATTATAAGTGAAAGGAGATAATCTGAAAATGTTACATACTATATATTCCACTTATATGAAAAAGTACAAACTCATAGAGAAAAGGACTGGGAAGGTGGCTCTGTGGTAGAGTGCTTGCCTTGCATGCATGAGGCCCTGGGTTTGATTCCTCAGCACCTCATAAGCAGAAAAAGCTGGAAGTGGTGCTGTGGCTCAAGCGGTAGAGTGCTAGCCTTGAGCTGAAGAGCTGCGCTGAGGGATAGTGCCCATGTCCCACAACCAAAAAAAAAAAGTTCAATGGTCACCAGAGTATGGGCAGAGGGCATGATGACCAAGCACAGCAGAGAAGATTTTTAATGCAATGTAATCACTTAGTTTATGTGCAACATTGGTAGATTTATATCATTATCCATTTCTCAAAAGTCCATATAATATATAGCACCAGGAGTGATTTGTTAGTATAGACTTATTGATTATAATTGTTAAATAAAAGTTGTAGGAGGCAATTGAATTAGACAGAGCTACTATACTACATCTTCAAATTTATTGTCAATTTTAAAAATCATAATAAATGTACCACTCTGGTGCAGGATTTTGATAGTGGGGAAGGATGTATAGGGGTGGGATATTGGGTACCTAGGAAATTTTGCTACATGCCACTTAGTTTTGCTATGAACCTAAAATTGCTCTAAAAATAGTTGTGTTAAAACATGATTATGATGGGAAATATTGCTATATATTTTTAAAGTCCACAGTATACAAACTGTAAATGTCATCTTTCTCTTCTATATTTACCAAAGAATGAATTGAAACCTTTTACCGTCATTTAAAATGTTTATGGGGACTTTTTAATGATGCAAGGGTAAATGCCATATAATAAGTGACTCATTATTATTGCTACTGTGTTTAAAATATGTACTATATATGTATAGAAGAGGATTAAAACTGTCAAAATTTAAAAGAATTATCTCTAAATGATAGTGTTAGTGATTTCTTCTTCTTCTTTTTTTTTTTTGTTGTTGTTGTTTTGTGGGACTTGAACTTTGGACCTGGGTACTGTCCCTGAGTTCTTCAGCTCAAGGCTAGTGCTCTGCCACTTGAGCTACAGCGCCACTTCCGGTTTTCTGTTGGTTTATTGGAGATAAGAGTCTTACAGCCTTTCCTGCCCTGGCTGGCTTTGAACCATGATCCTCAGATCTCAGCCTCCTAAGTAGCTAGGATTACAGGCATGAGTCACAGGCGTCCAACAATTTTCTTTTTTATACTGCTATATTTTCACAATGGATGCGTGTTATTTTTAAAAGCCTAACTTAGAGATGTTAGTTTGTTTTTTTATAAAGAAATATGAGATGTACAAACAAAATAATATGATTCTTTCTTGAAAAGGAAAAAAATTCTAATTCACTCTACAGCACAGATGAATTTTTAAAATATTATACAAAAGCGCGAAGCCCTGAGTTCAAACTCTAGTATTGGCAGACAAGAAAGATTAGATACTGTAGGATTCCTCTTAAATGAGATACCTAATCAAATCGCACAGACAGAGTAAAATAGATGGCAACAGGGGCTGGGAGGTAGGAGGCATGAGGAGTTATTGTGTAACGGGTACAGAATATTGAAATTTGGGATGTTAAATATGGTTTGGCAACAGATGGTGATGATGGTTGCTCAACAATTTGAACAAGTTTTAATGTTACTGAACTATACTTTTTATGTGGCTAATGTGCTCTTTTATGTTATGTATATTTTACCATACCATAGTAAAAAAAAAATGTTTAAAGAAGCCAGACACAAAAGTGTATGCACTGAGTTCATGTATACAGAGTTCAAGAATTAGAGATGAGGGCAGAGTCAGAACAGCAGTTACCTTGGTAGATATGTGCAGAAAGGAAATTGGGAGAGGGAAAAACAGAGAGTACATTTCAAGGAGTTTGAAAAGGAGTCAAACCAGGTAATGTTAGCTAGGAAAGTATTTTTTTTAGGAAAGGGAGAATTGGATATATTTTTAGTTTGAGGAACAGATGGAAAGAGAGATGACAATGCAAAAGAGGAAAGAGACAGATGATATTTGGAGTATGAGAGGAGAGGATCAGGCAGGGAGAGCTATAGGGACACCTCTGACACTTGACCATCAAAAAGAAGCAAGGATGGACAAAGGCCTGCCAGCCCCCAGAGAAGTAGAAGAGAAGCACATGGTCTTTAATTTGACTCTACTAACTTGCTTCCTTCTACCTGTCCAACATCACCAATATCTTTCAAATTAAAACCTCTCTGATGTAGTTATCAAAAACAAAAGCTCTCTGCCACACATTACTTTTTTCAAAACCATTTCTGAAAATACAGATATTTGATTAGAAGACTTCTAAGGTTGATTTAAGATATAACCTTTTGATTTGCTATGGATATGAACTTTAGAATAAATCACTTGGAAAATATATATACATATATTTTTTAATTTCCTCTGTGTCCTGAATTTTAATAAATGTAGCTGGGAACTACGTGCATTTATACTAAAATTATGTTGGAAATAAAAGGGAGTTATCAGCTTTCCTTCCAAAAGTTCTGTATTGTAAAAAAGGAGAACTTTCTTTTTATTCTTCAAAGAAAACTGATTTCAGATGTAGATAGCTAAATTAAATATAATCTCATGCACTTGGTGTATCAAAAATTTGTTAGTAGGAGACAAATAATTGGAAAAGTTTCCTTGTCTATTCAGAGCAGTGAAGATTTTTATTATAGTGTATAAGCTGATAATGAGATTCTAGGATGGTTCTACGATATGTAGTCTCATGAACTCAGGAGAGGGGCAGGCAATATTGCAGTAAGGGACTAGCTAGAAAATGTGTTCAGAATAACCCTTTTCTAAAGGCCTAGGCAGACACTTCAAAAGGCAATATTTTGAATGGCTAACACATGGTAGAAAATGGAAGGTTTTGTTAATATTCAAAGAATGCAAATTAAAATGACACTCAGATTCCATTTTATCATATCCAATTAGCAAGGCTTTATAAAGGTAATCCTTAAGGCTAAAGTGTAATGGGAAATTTTATGGATTGCTTATAGTGTTTAAATTGATTTATTTAAAAAAACAATAGAAGGGTGGATATGAAAAGCCTGAGCAATGGCCATACTTTTTGAATCAATAATTGTAATGCTAGACTATCCTTTAAAGAATTCAGAAAAGAGGATAAAGCATTTTCCCACAAGGTTGTTCATTACAGTGCTTATTATGATAAAGCTAGAGACACCTGAATGCCTAATTATGAGTCTTCTAATTATGACAGATATATATGATAGTATAACTTTTACAGACACTTAAAATATTTATGAGGACTTTTTAATGCCGTATAATAAGTGACTCAGTATTGTTTCTACTATGTTGAAAATGTGTACTATGTATAGAAAAGGAATAAAAATGTCAAAATTTAAAGGAATTATCTCTAAATGGTAGAGTTTTAGTGATCTTTTTTCTTCTTTCTTTTTTTAATACTGCTATATTTTCACAATGGATGGATGTTATTTTTAAAGCCTAACTTAGAGATATTAGTTTGTTTTGATAAAGAAAGTTCTCTTTGATTACTTTTGGTAGTAGTTAAATCCTTGTACTCAGTTAAAATGATCCAAAACATCTGGTTACAATGAACTATTCATTTGGCAGTATTTACTAAGCTCCTGCTGTGTACCAGGCTCCACAGTATGTTCTGGAAATATTAGGAGAGCACAGACACCCAGTGACAGGCTGCTCTTCCATGAGATTTAAGTCTACAGAGATGCACTGTATTCATTTGCTAAGGCTGCCCTTTAAAAAGTACTACAGTTTAGGTGACTTAAAAATAACAAAAACATTAGTTTACTTGTCATTATGGAGGCTAGAAATCCAGAATGAATCAATGAGTTAGCATGTTGGTTTCTTCTAAGGTTCCTGTCCCTTGGCTTGCAGATGGAGACCTTCCTCCAATCTCTTCACCTCTTGCCTATATGTGTTCATGTATCCAAACTTCCTTTTCTTATAAGGCCACAAGACATGTTGGATTAGGACCAACCTAATGACCTCAGTAAAGCATGCAAGATACATTCTAAGGTATTGGGGGTTAGGATTTCAACTTCCAAGTCTTGGGTAATACAATTTAGCCTACAATATCTACTAATTGAACAAGCAAATGGGTTAGGAAGAGACTTGAAAGACTGAGAGCAAAGGTTGAACATGGTACTCTGCACTTTGGTTAATTTCCAGAAAACTGTCCTGTTTACTATGTGTCTATACTTGCTGGTTTCAGTTTTCTTTCTTTCAGTGTGTTTGTATGCTTTGTAACTCTACATTTAACAGATTAACAGGAATGAAGCAAATTTCATCTCATGATGATGAAATACAATTGACATTCAAAATTTAGCTTCTGAGTGTCAGAGAATGAATATTTATTCTTTGCTACAGGGTATCACAAAGTTATTCATTATCTTTCAGGGAACAGCTTGGATAGTGAATTGATACCTGCTGAGTTCCCAGATGAATATGTCTTCATGATTCCCAAGAAGGGCTTGGCTGGTTCTAAGTCTCTAGAACTGTAAACAAACAGAAGCCTAGGGAATAAATTCTGTCCAGGCTAATGTCTCTGTGATTTGTTTTCAATAATACTCAAACTCCAGAAGAATACTTATTGTTGTTATTGTTGTTAATGTTTTTTCTTCTTTGCATGCTGTGCATTGGAGCACAGGGCCACATGTAGGCTAGCCAAGAGTTCTTCTACTGAGCTACATCCTCAGGCCCAGAAAAATACTTTTTTAATGATTTCAAGTATGGAGTCTAACTAAGTTCTCAATGTATTTCCTATAAAGCTTTCATTTCATCTCAAATCCTTTATGACATGTAGCAGACTACAAATAAGCTCATTAAAAATAAAGCATTAGGTCTGGGAAGGTGGCTCAGAGGTAGAGTGTTTGCCTTGCATGCATGAGGTCCTGTGTTCGATTCGTCAGCACCACATAAGCAGAAAAAGCCACAAATGGCACTGTGGCTCAAGTAGTAGAGCACTAGCCTTGAGCTGAAGAGCTGAGGGACAGTGCCCAGGCCCAGAATTCAGGCCCACAACCAATAAAAAAAAAAAATAAAATAAAATATTAGATCCTTGAGGCTGTGTAAGTCACAGTTGGAAAATGTTTATTACATCGCATTCATATATACAACCTAATCCTCCCCATTTGGAGAAGAGACTGAAGTAGAGGAAAGGTGATTGAAGGTTGTGCTCTGAGGCAGACCCACCGCATCACACCTTCACAAGGATGGTAAAGATGAATGAGTGCACCCTGGGAAAGCCCTTACAGTAGCTCTGGGTGACAGTGATGTGTGCAGTGTTGAGAGCTGCTATTGTTAGACTGCAGCATTGACTCTATCTGTGATGAGCCCTTTTCCTATGCTTCATCCAGACCTAGCTCTAGTCAGTTGCCAAGTTCTAATTCAGTCAATACTGAGTTGCTCAATGACAACTTTAAGTCATTATAAGGCAAACACTTGCTGTCTTATCTATTTGAAGTTCTGCTTCTGTCTTGTTGGATCCACACAATTGTAGTGATTTTCATTATTATTGTTGTTAGTTTAATTTTATTAGCCTCTAATTGTACAAAGGGGATTTCAATATGATAGTTCTATCCATATATAATATACACTTTGAACAAATTCACCTCCATTACTCTTTCTTATGCCCCCTCTTCCCTTTTAAAAACAATTTTAAAGGATTTCATGTTCTGTTTTCATACATGCACGTAAAGTATTTTGACCATATTCAGCCTCTCATCATCATCTCTTTTTCCTTCTCACTGCCCTGGTTTCTCCTCCAAATAGTGCCAGGTGATTCTCTTTTCTATGAATAGCAAAATAAAAATTTGTACAACTTTGGAAGGAAGGACATTCTTTGGTGTTATTCCATTAACTTGTAAATTCCTCTCATACACTTGGATTTATCCAAGTCTACTGTGAATAATCCTTATAGCATAATCACTGTCACTGCAAGAATATGTGTCTTTCTCATTATTATTAGCTACTGTGCTAGGTTCTCAGGACTTAGTTGCTTGTGGTTGTTCTCAGTTTGCAATGTTTTTGTCCCTCTTCAATAGTATTACCACTCCTTTACTAAAAATAAAATGAGTGAAATGAAATTGAATCTCAAACCTCTGGAATCTTTTTATTTTCATTCTTGTCCCTTGTCTCTAATAAGTTCTTATCTTCTATATTATGTTCATTTGCCCTTATGAATTACTGCTTTAAAATGTGGTTTTAGCTGGATGCTGGTAACCAATGCTTGTGATCCTATCTACTCAGGAGGTTGAGATCTGAGGATTACAGTTCAAAGCCAGCCTGGGTAGGAAAGTTTGTAAGATTCTAATCTCCAATTAGATATCAAAAAGCTGGAAGTATAGCTGTGGCTCAAGAGGTAAGCTCTGCTCTATCTAGACTTGAGCAAAAAAGCTCAGAGATAGTACCCAGGCCCTAAATTCAAGCCCCAGGACAGCTAAAAAAAGTATTTTAAATTAAGTGCCTTTTGTCACTGTTAGATTATAAGTATTTTGACAGTATTTGTAGGCTATTGTACTATTTTAGAATATATACTAAATATTGATTACTTTGGTATTCCATTGCCTCCTTCTAGTTACTCTCGGGGAGTCTCCTTGTACAATAGCTTCTCTAACTGATCTCTTATCCTACCATTGACAGCCTAAAGCATCTTCTGTTCTTTTGTATTTTCAAGCATTTGCTTTGTACCTATTTTACTTTTTTCTTTCATCAAATTTATTTATATATTGTATTAGTGAAATTAAAATTGTTTCCCTACAAATGGGAAAAATAACCAAGTGCCCCACTACAGTTAGAATTGAACTCTTCTCTTTGTGGCCCTCAATCTACTTTATGGCACTTCTTATATATCTTCTCTCTTTTAAATTAAAAAAATGTTTCAGTTCTGGGGCTTAAACTCAGGGTCTGGGCACTGTCCCTGACAGTGCTCAAGGCTAACACAATCCTCAGATCTCAGCCTTCTGAGTAGCAAGAATAACAGGTGTGAGCCACCAGTGCCTGGCAACTTCTCTTTTTTTATTCTATTGTAAGACTATATTCTCTTAATTGTATTGATCTCTAAGTTCTTGGTTCATTGCCTGCATCACAGTAAGTGCTTTAAAATGCTGAAGTAAAGGATTGAGCAAAGAGATTTACCTATCAAAATAATGCTCTGTTCTTGCTTGTTTTCTAAAAATCTAGCTTTAGACTAATGCTCTAAAGTGTGGGCACTGGAGCCAGATGGTGTGATTAATACCCAGCTCTTCTAGTTCCAGGCTGGTGAAGGGCAAGTTTTTTTTCTCCGAGACTAGCTACATTACTTGTGAATATCAAGAGGTTATTGAGAGTCTTAATTTTAAGAAAAATAAGCACTTAAGCACTTAAGAAATTTAGCTATTGTTATTATTTAAAATGCATATTAAATATATTAATATTTGTTTAATCAAGGGGACCAGGAAAATTACTACCACAGTATTGCCATATCTTCATATACTGAGGATTCAGTTCTCCAAAAGTCACGGACAACTCATCAGCATTAGACTAAAGTCTGAGGATAGGGACAGAATTTTCATCCATATGGATAACCAGTAATGTCAACATCTACAAGTTTTCTCATAATTAAAATTTCTATTTTAAAAATAGCTGTTATAAGATATGCATTAACCATTTAATTGTATACTTGAAATCTAATCATTTTCAAGTTCATATGTGCCTCAAGCACTGAAATGTTTGCATTGTTGTGTGATCACCATTATTTTTGGAACTATTTCCATCTTGCAAAACTGAAGCACCATACCATTAAACAACTCCTCACTCTCTTCTCTTTCCAATCCCATCAATCACCATTTCATTTACTATGAATTTGCCTGCTCCAAGTATCTAATTTTAGTGAAATGGTGTAGTGTTTGTGCTTTCGTGTCTGGCTTGTTATGCCCTGCATATCTTCAAATTTCACCCATGCTGAAGCATGTATCAGATTTCTTCCTTTCTTTTTAAGGTTAAATGCTTTTTTTTTTTTTTTTTGGTGGTCATGGAGCTTGAACTCTGGGCCTGAGCGCTGTCGCTCAGCTCTTCAGCTCAAGGCGAGCACTCTACCACTTGAGCTACAGAGCCACTTCCAGTTAAATGCTATTTTTAAGATTTAAATATTTGTGAAACATTTCTTTCTATTGTTGTATGTCTAGATTTTTTTACAAAAATATTTGTAGTTTATCAAAATTGGCCTGTCTTTGTAATGTTACCCAAGACATTCAAAACCTCAAATAATAATAATAAGATTGCAGAAAAAGAAAAGATTTTTTTTAAACCAAAAAAATCTCATTAGCAACATGTCTTTTTGATCTTTCCATATGCGTATATATGATTTAAGATATATTTAAGATATTCTGTTTAAGGAGTAAAGGAAGAGGGTTGCTCACTGTTTGACTTTGTTGTTGTTTACCAGCAGTGATTACCACATCTTCTTGGCCAATGTACTCAGTGACCATAATAGGGAAAATAAGTCTGTTGTTAGTAACATTGAGAGTGAGCTAACAAGTGATTTCTGTGCTCTGGGATGGGCTGCAAGGTGAAACAGAAGATATTCTAACCAGCCAAAACTTGAGTTAAAGCCCTTAAAATAGTTCCTTTTCCAGTAACTGCTAAGATTATTAAATTGCAAAACTGGATCAGGAAGCTTCTGGCATGTATTTTATTTCAGACAGCAAACTACTAATGAGAAAAACAGCGAGACATCAGGGAAGTAAAGGGCAAAATTGCATATAACAATATTGGTGGTTTAAAATGTATTTTTTAATATGAATGAGAACGCTGATAACAAACTTGGAAATTCATAGGGTGTGGATGTTTCCTTTTTCTTTTAAGGGAAGAAAACTTTAAATTGGATTTTATTACCCTAGGAGGAAGAAATATTTTTATATTCATTATTTATACCCTGCCTAGTAGAAGAATTATTTGAGGCAATTGAGAGAATATTAAAGAATACAACTGAAGAAGTCTGAATAGAATTTCTCTAGCTTGTCTTTTGTTGTTGAGGTACTGACCTTTCTCTGAAAATATTAGTAGAAATCTTACCAAAAAAACATAAACTCTGATGACTAAGGAGAATAGTTCAACAGCTTTTCGGTTGGAAGTAGCTTGTCTAACTAGGGTTGGTCAGCTCAATCCTCTCGTAGTTAGAATTTTCTTGGCTTGTAAATAGAATAGCCATATGTTCTAGATTTTCTGGGACAGCCCCAATAAAAATATTCTTTTCTGTTGTTAGACCATGTGTTGGACCATGTGTTCTGATATTTTTATGCAAAATGTGGTCAGCTTTTTGAAATCATCAGTATTTCCTTAATAGATCTTTCTTCCAAGGTAGTTAGAGCCCTTTGTGTCTAGTCAGGGTCTTCATCCTACTGTTACATGAGATTAACTGTTGTCTTTATATGTTTGTAAATCCTGGATTTCTTTAGCTCCTGCTTGCTACCCTCCTGCTCTCAGCTCTTCCTCTTTATCCTCTAATGTTATATTATCATCAATGTCCAATTACATACTGTTCTTATTGGGTTTTTGTTTTTAAAGTCTCATATCTTCAACACATTTTTACAGCCTGAGGAATAGGACCTTGAATTCCACAATTATTTCCATACTTCCATTAGGCCTATTACTCATTGTTGGGTGTGTGTGTGTGTGTGTGTGTGTGTGTGTGATGTTCAATTTCTAAGAGTTATAGAAGTATTTGGGAAAGGTCTTGTTCATTAGGTGATAATGTTTTGCCCTGCAAGAACTTGAAATATTTAAAATAAATAATGGATGCCTGGTGCTGGTAGCTCACACCTTTAATCATAGCTATGTATGAGTCTGAGATCTGAGAGTCAAGGTTCAAAACCAGCCCAGACAAGAAAGTCTGTGAGATTTTCATCTACAATTAACCACCATAAAGCCAGAAGTGGAGCTATGGTTCAAGTGGTAGAGTACCAGCCTTGAGTGAAAAAGCTAAGACTCAAGGCTAAGGCCCTGAGTTAATTCCCAATATTGGCATAAATAAATAAATATATGAATACAGAAATAAGTAAATGTGAACCTTATTAAGTATATAAAGACATTTTAAAATGTTTAATCACCTAAGATTGTAAATTAATTTATTGATTGTACTTAATTTCTTTTCTTTTCTTTTTTCTTTTTTGTCAGTCATGGGGCTTGAACTCTGGGTCAGAGTCTTGTCCCTCAGCTCTTCAGCTCAGGGCTTAATTTATTTTCTTTAACATGACCTTACCAACTATTAACTAAGGGAAGTTCTTAATTTGCATAACAAGGTTAGTAATTACAACTCAAGAAAAGTTAGGTTTTAAATTTTGTAATTAAAAAAATTGAATTGAATTTATTGTGCCAGTAAGTATAAATAGCTTTATTCTATTTTTAAAGATTTTTTTCTTGCTCGGACCATATAAACAAGTAAATTTCTGAATCTATCAAAAGATAGACCCCTACATATGTTTAAAATTAATTGATAGTTTATTCCCCACAATCTTTGATACTGAGTCTACGAAAGTTTTGGATTGCAAATGATCCATAAAATCTTCAATATGAATATTAGTAGTACTTAAAAAATTCCCTGTTAAATACAAGGTTCCTTTAACTGTCAGGTATGTAGACAGATATGGTTGTATTACAGATGGATTTGCTCAATTGGTTTGTAAATGATCTATGTTAATCCAAACGAATCACTAAGTAACAATGAAGACTTCTATTTTCTGGAAAAACATTTCAGACCTGACACCATCCTCCTTCAAGCCACTCTTCCTGGGAGCAATCCAAGTTTAAAGAAAAAGGGAAGAAGGACAATTGTTATGCCAGGAGATTCAAACACTAATGCAAAGCCTAGTTTCTTTAACAGTGGTAAAGTTGAAACTGCAGACTGGTCTTTCTCACTTCTAAATTGTGTATATCTGCTCAGCTAAAACTGCAAAGCCACTACTAGTACACAGGAGCAATGTACTGTGTAACTCCTGGTAGTACTTAGGAGCATTTCAGGACTACGCACCCCTGATATACAGTGTGTAGTACATAGTATACAGAGACTGCATAGCAAGAAATTACTGTGAAATACAGTCCATCAAGACAATTCCACCCTGTGAATGGCTATGTTTTTTTAAATTTGTTTTAGATGCATCTCACTATTTATATTTTTGTTAAAGAAAAAAAAGCATACAGAAGACCAAAAACTTTAGATTAGTTTAATTGAGTAGAAGTCAGGCAGGTGGCAAAATGCAAAACAAACAAAAATTATCTTATATTAAGTACTATTTATGTGAATCAGGATTTTATTGCTATTATAAAACCAAAATCAAATTCAGAAATAAATCAGGTGCTTGTATACCAAAACAAAGCTAAGTTGTAATTGTTTTCCATCACATAGAGTTAAAATTTTGTGTTTATTTATTGGGCCTCCTTACGTTTTGGTTGGCTGTTACACATTTAAAGTCATCAAATTAACTGGTCTAATAAGACTGTCCCTATCCCTCTCATATTGTTGGGATGTCCTGTAGGACTTCATTTTTAGAGTGGAGTCTTTGCTAAAGAAAATTTGAAAGACCTCTGATTTACATCAAGCTAATGGTCCCTTAGCTTTCTTTTGGGATTCTAGTACTTCCTCTCTTTATCTTATATAGATCAACACCAACTACACACCAACTTTACTGAAGATTTAATTATTTCTTCCTTTTTCTTTCCTAAAAATGTTTTTGATTTATGATCTATAAGTAGTTGTACAGAGGGGTTTCAATTCAATGTATTGGTTTAGGAGTACAATGTGTCTTGATCAATGTTTCCCTTCTATCATTCTCCCCTATCTCCCAAATCTACCTATTCCCTTCAAGTTACCTGGTCCCATTTTCACACATGTATATTAAACATTATGACTATTTGTTTGCTCTCCAACTATATCTACTCCTTTTTCAAAAATCTATGAAGGTTCTTTGTGGACTACTCAATTAAGTTCAATGTTTTTGGCCTGCCTTTCCAGGCAGATATAATCTGACTTGTCCTAACCAAGTGTTTTTTTCCCCTAGTCACCCTTCTTCAGGACATTATGGTCTAACAGGGTATGGTGCCTTCGCTTCCTTCTCTCCTGTGCTTGACAGGCCCTGTTCATCATGCACTGAGCTACTTTCCGTCTTAGAATTAACATGTGAAATGAAGCCGATGGACGATGCATCAGCTCTTCCCTGGACAGCCTCGCCTCCTCACTTGCCCCTTATGGGCCCTGCATTTTGGTGTAATGTGTCCTTAAATCTGAGACCAGGATCATGGCCTTCTGCATTTTTTTTCAAAACAGGATCTATTTTCTTAAAAGTTACCATCAACTCTTAACTACATGTATAGGCAGTCTGAATTTAGTCTCAGTTCTGTTACTAACCTATCTGCCTCTAAAACCAAATCATTTAAACTTTCACTGTCTTGCCTTTTTTCTCTGTACAAGGGGAATAATAATCTTTTCAGTGTTGTCACCGATGGAATGCTTTGCTGCTCGCTTTGGCTAACCTCTTTATTGTAATCATTGTGGATGAAGAGACTAGTGTCAGGCCATTCCAGTGGAGAAATCCAATCTCCATCCAGAGTTGACAGACAATAGGAATCTAATTGATGAGACTATATAGTAGTTCACAAGAGACTAGTGGCTATCTTTGCTGCTTGTCTACATTCTCTCTACAGGCAACTTCTCTAATCCCAGAGGCTTTTAAATGCTTCTGTTTGTGCCTCCAAATATCTGGGGCAGTTTGGGGTTTTCTTTCTTCGTGCACTTATTTCATTGATACTTTTTTTTTGTTGGTCACGGGACTTGGACTCTGGGTCTGGGTGCTGTCCCTCAGCTCTTCAGCTCAAGGATAGCTGAGCCACAATGTTACTTCCAATCTGGGGTTTTCTAATAAGCTTCATGGCTCTAAATCTAAATGGTCTTTTTTTGTTGCTATGACATTATACTTGAGACTGGATAATTTATAAAGAAAAGAAATTTATTTCTTACACTCCTGGAGATTAGGAAATCCAAGAGGATGGTACCAGTGTCTAGTTAGGTCTTAATGCTATATCATACACGTAGAAAGGAAAGAAAACAGGAACTAGAGACAGAAGCGAGAGAAGGCTAAACAGGCTTCATAATAGTTCACTCTCAGGACAACTAGCCCACTCCTGAGATAATAATGATGTTAATCCATTCATGAGGTACTGCCCTCTTAAAAGATTCCACACCTTGCTAGGCTCCAGTGACTTGAACCTTTAATTTCAGCTAATCAGGAGACTGAGATCTTAGCATGATGGTTTGAAGTCATCTCTGGCAGAAAAGTCCATGAGACTTGTTCACAATTAATCCCCAAAAAGCCAGAAATGTAGCTGTGGCTCAAATGTCAGAGTACTAGCCTTGAGCAAAAGCTTAGAGACAGCAGCCAGGCCCTGAGTTCAAACTGTAGGACTAGCATGCACGTGTGCGTGTGTGTGTGCACATGTGTGTACACACACACACACACACACACACACACACACAAAGCCTCCATACCTTAACAGTGACAGTTAAATATCAAGTGAATTTTAGAGAGGATGTCAAACCATTTCTGATCTGACTATTATTTCTTTGATAACCCACTGAGTATAGACCCCAAAACTGTCAATAAAATATTTTGTAAATTGAAGTCAACAACACATTAAAAAGATCATACAGCTGGGCACCAGTGGCTCACACCTGTGATCCTAGCTATTCAGGAGGCTGAGATCTGAGGATCACAGTTCAGTCAGCCCAGGTAGGAAAGTCTGTAAGACTCTTATCTCCAATAAACCACTAGAAAACCAGAAGTGGTGCTGTGGTTCAAGTAGTAGAGTGCTCGCCTTGAGCTGAGGAGCTCAGGGACAGCACCCAGGCCCAGAGTTCAAGCCCCACGACTAAAAAAAAAAAAAAAAAAAAGATCATACACCATGATCAATGTGCTTTTATTCCAAGAATGTAAGGATGGTTCAACATGTTCAAATCAATAATAAGTGAAATATAACACATAAACAGAGTAAAAGACAAAAATCACACAATCATAAATGTAGGAAAAATCTTTGACAGAATTCAACATCACTGCTTGGTAAAAGCCCTGAAGTAAGTAGGAATAGAAAAATACACCATGACATAATAAAGCATATTTACATATCTACATCATATTAAACAGGAAAAAAACTGAAAGCATTCCTCTGAAGTAAGGAATAAGATAAGGGTTTCCACTCTCTCCACTCTTATTCAATTTAGTGTTTGAGTTCTTAGCCAGAGCAATAATGCAAGAATAGGAAATAAAAGGGATATAAACGGAAAAAAGGCAAATTATCTCTATTTGTGGATGATCAGATTCAATACTTAAAATACCCTACAGACTACTTCAAAACTCTTAGATCTAATAAACATGGTTAGGAAGATATAAAATTGACATACAAAAATCAGTACCTTTGTATACACTGATAATATGCTAAGACAATAAAATCAGGAAAATAGTTCCATTAATAATAGACTAAAATAAAAAAGGAAACAAAAAGAGCCTAGGAATAAAACTAACCAATGAGCTGGAAGACCCTACAATGAAAACTGTAAATCATTGAAGAAATACTGACAGATGGAAAGACCACCCATGCTCACAGGTCAACAGCATTAGAGAATATATATGACAAATGTATAGCCAACATTGTATAAAACAAGAAACTGAAAGCATTTCAGTGAAAATGACTGCGCTTCTGAAAGCAATACCAGTACAAACTTCAAAATTTCAGTATTATTTTTCATAGAAATATAACAATCATAGATCAGTGGAATACATTGGAAAACTTAGACATATGATATGACCATCTGACTTTCAACCAAGGTAGAAAACATGCATTACAGAATAGATTACTTCTTCAACAAATGGTGATAGGAAAATTGAATATTCACATGTAAAAGACTGAAAGTAGCCGGGTGCCGGTGGCTCACGCCTATAATCCTAGCTACTAAGGAGGCTGAGATCTGAGGATCGCGGTTTAAAGCAAGCCTGGACAAGAAAGTCCGTGAAAGTCTTATCTTCAATAAACCACCAGAAAACCGGAAGTGGCGCTGTAGCTCAAGTGGTAGAGCGCTAGCTTTGAGCTGAAGAGCCGAGGGACAGCGCCCAGACACAGAGTTCAAGTCCCACGACCGACAAAAAAAGAGAAAGGAAAATAGGTTTCCATCGTTCTGTTTCCCAATTACTGATGCTGACTGCTGTTTTGAACAGGTTCCCATGTGACTCTCAGCTCCATTTAATCACAAAATGCTGGAAGTAGAGTTGTGGCTCAAGTGGTAGAACACAAGCCTTGAACATAAAAGCATAGGGACAGTGGCAGACCCAGAATACAAGCCTTAGGACTGGCAAAATAAAAATAAAAATAAATAAAGCAAACAATATGACAAGGATGTGGGAGCAGGGACCCATATTGTTGATAGTATTGTAAATTAGTTCAGACATTATGGAAGTCAATACGGAGGTTTCTTGAAAAACTAAAATTAGAAGTACCATATAATCTTACCATAGTACTACTGGGCTTATAGCAAAGGAATGTAATTAATCATATAATAGTGACACCTGCCCATTTACATTAATTATTGTACTATTGACAATAGCTTAACTATAGAATTAGACATCAACAAATGATCAGATAAAGAAAATGTACCATATGGACAAAATGAAATGTAATTCAACTATAAAAAATGAAATTAGATCATTTGTAGGAAAATGGGTAGAATTGGATATCTTCATGTTCAGCAAAATAAGCATACAGATAGTACATGGTATCTTATATAAGGAATCTAGACTTAAAAAGAATGATGTGAAGTAGAAGAGGGCGTATTTGTGGGGGCAAACCAGAGGGAGGAAAGTAAGTCAAAAGAAAGGCTGATGGTGTTATAGGAGATTTTGGGTCCTGGGCACAAATTGCTGGGTTTCATAGATCAGATCTGGTGATTTACCCAACATGTGAAATAAGAGACAAGTAATGGTAAAAGATAGAGAAATGATGTTTACTATATGACACAGGAAGCTGTGGGTGGAAAACATTTCAGCTCATCTTCCTTGAACAGACATTTGCCTTAGGTTTAAATAGAGTGCAGAATTAGAGGCAAGAGAGGTATACGTACTTAAACAATTCCAGTCATAGATGCATTCCATGGTCATGAGTAGCACAGACAGCAGTCATAGATGGTCTGGCAGCTCATTGTCTCACTAAGAATGAGAAGAAAAAATTAAAACAAACCTGTGCTAAGAACACAAGGGAAGCACTTAAAGGTCCTAAGACTTTGTAGGCTTTTCTTATCGAATACTGCTTCCAGTTTTCAAGATGTCTGAGCTTATCATTGCTTTCCTTCTAATTTCTTGGGAGTTTAATCTGCTGTTCTTTTACTAGCTTCTTAAAGTAGAAGTTTAAACCAAGAGGCTTTTTAGTATTTCTTCTCAAGTATATACACTTAAAGCAGTATTTCCCTTTAAGTTCTGGTTTACCTACATCCAAATGTTTTAATATGTCATATTTTCATTCTTAGTTTAGCATAATTTCTGATTTTCCTGTAATTTCTCCTTAAATTCATAATCTGTTTTTAAATGTGCTGCGTAATTTTCTAACATTTTTGGGAAGTTTTCTAGTTATCTTCCTGATACTCATTTCTAGTTTGGTTCTAATATAATCAGAGAACACATTTTGCATGATTTCAAATTTGTTGACCCTCGCTTTATGGCCTGGCACTTGCATACGGTCTTTATTTGTTTGCAACAAGGGCTTGTTATGTAACTGAAACTGGCCTTGTACTCACTATGTAAAACAGGCTGGCTTTGAACTAGGAATCATCCTGCCCCAGCCTCTCAACTGCTGACACCTAACACCCATGTTATATATGTACTACCACACCTGGTATGTACTATTTTACCTGGCTTATGGCCTACTTTGAGAAATGCTTAATACTTCTAGAAAATAATGTATATTTAACAATTAGATTAATTATGTTATTTAGATATTTTATATCCTTACTGATTTTCTGTCAGTTTGTTCTCTCAGCTGTTGAAAGAAATATTAAGATCTTCAATAATTATTATAGATTTACATAATTATCTTCTTAGTTATGTCAACTTTGTTTAATTACATACTAAAACTATGCCACATTTTTAGTGTGTATGTATGTGTGTATGTTTGTGTTTTCTTATGTTTTTTATTGTGAAAATACTGTACAGAAGGGTTACAGTTACATGAGCAAGGTAATGAGTACATTTCTTATCAAGCATTGTTGCCTCCTCCTTTGTTTTTCCTCTACCATCCCTTCTCTCCCATTTCTGCAACTACACTCCTCCACCCCCACCCCCCGTACGTATTTATGTATGTATTTTTACTAGAAGTTGAATTCAGGGCTTTGCACTTGTACTTAGGACCCAGGATCTTTGAGCATGCTAGGCAAGTGCTCTTATCACTTGAGTCACACTCTCAGTCCTGTTCTTTATTCCTTTATTTCAATTTTCTTCTTTTTCTTGGGGGGGGGAGGTAGAGTGTAGAATCAAGTACTTTTAAATATCATTTTCTCTTTTCTCCTATTTTAGCTTATCATCAGCTTTTAGAGACTCTGGATTATTTTATGTTCTGTTTACAAGTTTGGAACATAGGGAAATCACTTTACTCCTATCAAGATGGTTTGAAGCTTTATTAAAGTTGATCAGTCATTATTATAAGGCTGTATCTTTTGGAACCTCAACTAGAAACTTGGTCTTGCTATCTCTTCACTATCACAAGGCTGCACAAATCTCAGCATAGTTTTGTAGCTTCTCAGCTGCTACCATCTCATTGTTTGCCAACTTTGCATGTCTTGCTCAGCTTAGGAGTTGGCAAATATCTTAAGGAAAGAGTACAGGTGGTCTTCTAGGTTTACTTCCTTTCTTAGGGGTTTTTACAAATCCCAAGTCCTAACTACTTTAGCAGCTTTGAACTTCATCCTGTCTCCTTGACCTAACAGAATTGCTGTTTGCTCCATTTCCTGCCCTGTAAATGGGGCAAGGGTGAATATAAACCTCACCTTGATGTGACTATCTTCTCTTACAACTTATCTATGTCAGTCACCTTCCATTCCCTTCTGTTGGCCATGTTATGAATTTTATTTGCTGATAGAATGTTAGGCTTGATTCAAAAGTGTTCCTTGCAGGAGAATGATAGAAGGGATGATATTGATCAAGATGTATTATACTCGTAGATTGACATATCGAATTGAAATTCCTTCATCCAATGACTGAAAAATAAGTTAACAGAGAAGTTAAAAAAAAACACAAAACAAAATCATTCCTTTTTTTAATTGAACACATTATATAAGTAAAAAAACCTAAACAACTTAATAGACTGAAATAAGGAAGTTTCAAAAGCATAAAAACTTGTTTCTCCAAAGGAAAGACCAACCTCAAGTGTTTTGGACTCAATATTCTGTTTAGAACAAATACAAATGCTCTTCCTTTCTCTTTAGGTCTACTGTTAATGTCTTATTTTCAGTTTTGGAGATTGAACTCAGGTTCTTCCAATTGCTATGCAGGCTCTTTGCCACTTGAGTCACACCTTCAGTCCCTTTTTGCATTGGCTATTTTCTAGGTAAGATCTTGTTTTATAACTTGGGTAGCCCTCTGTGTTTCCTTGAGTTGCTTATGTTGATAGGCTTATGCCACTGTGCTCCAGACCATATGCTTCTGCTGTTGCTGGAAAAACAGGGTCCTATTTGACTAGTCATTGGTTGAAATAGTTTCTCATAGTTCTCAATATAGCTGGCCCCAAAATTCAATCCTTCCAAGTAAGCTAGCATTACAGACTTGAGCCACTGGGCCTGGCTAGTTTTATTTTATTTTTTTTGTTTCTTTTTTTTTAACTGTATTTTTTTGGTACTAGGGATTGAACCCAGAATGTTGAACTTGATAGGCAAGCACTCTTCCATTGACCACATCCTAGCCCTAATTTGTTGTTGTTTTGGGCAAGAGTTTTATACTTGGACTAAGAAAGTCAATGTTAAGTTGTTGAACTTCTGTATAAAAATTAAATGATCCTGGAGAAAACTCATCCTTGTACCACTTTGCTTTTATTATTAATCAAGGAGGATGGCCATTCATGCCTACTTGCTTTAAGTTTTTTTAAGTGCAAGTAGGGTAAAATATATAAAGGAGCAGTCCTGTCTTCTTAACAGTGTTGGATCAGCTTTTCTCCAAAGGCAAAGTTCATAAGGGTGCCTTCTCATAGCAGGTGGGTGCCTCTTCGACAATTTCTTCTCATGCTCCATTTTCCTTTGTTCTTTTTAATTAGAACAGTGAACTGACACTACCATGACTGCTATTTCCTCTCCATCTGGGTCAGACGGTCCTGTCTATCCCCTAGAATAGAACACAGGTATTTGAAGGGGAGTCTGATTTGGGGCGAGGTGGCTGGCCCACTGGGCCTGAGTGGAAAAAATTCCCTGTGGATAGATCAGACAGAAGCCAAACTATCAATAAGGTTTTGGTCAATGTGAAATCTAAACAGAGATCCAGAAATGTGATTTTTGAAAAAATAGAATGGAGACTACAGGCTCATGCCTATAGTCTTAGCTACTCAAGTGTCTGAGATCTGAGGATTGAGGTTTGAATCAAACTAAGCAGAAGAATCTGTGAGACTCATATTTTCAATTAAACACCAAAGGCTGGAAGTAGAGGTGTGGCCCAAGCAGTAGAATGCCAGTCTTGAGCAAAAATCCGAGCAAGAGCACAAAGCCCTGAGTTCTTCAAACCCCAACAAAAAAGAATGGCATTTACTCTTTTTTTTTTTTTTTTGCCAGTCTTAGGGTTTGAACTCAGGGCCTGGGCACTGTCCCTGAGTTTCCTTTGCTCAAGGCTAGCACTCTACTACTTGAACCACAGCACCACTTCCAGCTTTTTCTGTGAATATGGTACTGAGGAATCAAACCCAGGGCTTCATGCATGCTAAGCAAGCACTCTACCACTAAGCCACATTCCCAACCCCTCCTCTCTGATCTTTACATCAGTCTGGGAGGTCATCACCTTTTTTTAAAGATGCTGAAACCAAAGATTATAGAGGTTTAGGCATCTGCTCAAACTCACAAGGCCTCAATGTTTCAGAGCTTGTGTTCAAATGTAGATTGTACCTCAACTCAGTGTTCTGCTGAACAAGTTCTAGAGGGATAAAGTCCCTCAAATTTAATCAGCTACCATTATGTCATATCTTTATATGTCCCTCTTCTTAGAATTCATTTGTTCATGTTTATTAAATGCCTACTATGTTCTAAGAACTTATAATAGTAGAAAAGATATAAAGCCTAGCCTAGTACAAATGCAAACTAGTACATCCTCTAAGGATGGTAATTTAGCTGTTTTTTCCATTTCAAATGTAAATAACCCTTGACCAGCAATTTTACTTAGGAATTATCCACATAAGTGCATAAAGCCTACAGTCTAACTGGAATAATGACAAATATAGAAATGCATGCTAAGCATATTACCCCAAATTGAAATAAGTATTATAAAGAAAAAAAGCTATATCAGAGTTCCACCAGAGAAACAGAGCCAATATTTAAATATGAGTAGGGAGGGGAGATGGAGAGAGAGAGAAAGAGTGTTTGGAGAAAGAGAAAGCACTGTTTAGGTGATTGTGGGGCTAGCTAGACAGGACTGAGGTCTGTAGGGTAGTCTGGAAACTTGAGCAGGAACAAGCAAAAAGTTAGGAACTTATGGCTGAGAATGATTGTGTGAATGAGATAAGGAGTCAAATCCTGGACTGCTGACAACATTAGAATGATTTATAAAATACAGGAGGGTCTTGCTGAACTACAACCCCCACAGACAAACTAGGCCTGATCAACCAAGGCCATAGACTCATCTGCCCGACATGTGGGTGGGAGGATAACCCTATCTCTGGAAGTAATTGACACATTAACTCCATTTTCTAGAACTAACCACTCCAATAAAACTTGAGATGTAGCCGGGCACCGGTGGCTCACGCCTGTAATCCTAGCTACTCAGAAGGCTGAGATCAGAGGATGGCAGTTCAAAGCCAGCCCAGGCAGCAAAGTCCGTGAGACTCCAATAAACCACTAGCAAACCAGAAGTGGCGCTGTGGCTCAAGCAGTAGAGTGCTCGCCTTTTGCTGAAGAGCACAGGGACAGCGCCCAAGCCGAGTTCAAGCCCCACGACCAACAACAACAACAACAACAACAAAACGAGATCTTGGGACTCGCAGTGCAGTACTCCTTCATTCTTCCATCTGGAGGGTGTACTTTTGCATTAATAAATTGGTTCCTGCTTGACTATGCACTCTATCTGTCCTTGAATTCTTTCTCTGATGACACTAAGAACTTTCTGGACGCTAGATTTCAAGACTCAATCCAGTAGCAATACATAAAGGGGGACTTTCCTCCTCCTTAGAGAAACTCCAGTTTTGCCTTTCATCTACTTGTGTGAAACACACTCACATTTACAATCTAATATCCTTTACTTAAGGCCACTTTAAGCAGATGTTAATCAAACTTAAAGATCTCCACAGTAACACCTACTTTAGTATTTGACTAAATAAGTAGGTAGCTATAACCAAGCTACATTAAAACAAACCATCACAAGAGGGTCAAAAATAGATGAAGCTTCAATAATAAGAAACGGAAAGGCTTACTCAAACAGCCTTAAGCAATGAGGAAATATACTGGTGTATAGCACAGGAAATCCAGAAGTAGGCTACCTACATGGCCCAACTTCTGAGGGCTGTGCCCAGATAGGATGGCTGCAGCACTTCCCAGTACTCTCTGCCATGTAAAGAAGGGAAAAACCATCTCTTGTGGTGATGGAGAAATTTTCAGATGCCTCTAGCCAACCACCTTTCATATCTTATTAGCCTGAATTGGGTCACGAGTCCATATTTGAGCTGACCTTTGTGATGGGACTAGCATGTATTGAAAGTGTTAAGAGTTGAGGGTCTGAGTCAGTCACTAATGAGAAAAATGGATATGTATTATTCCATTAATTCAGGATTGCCCTACGTTTTTGATATTGTATGGCAAACTACAATGGCTTAAAATAAGCACCCCAAGGACTCCAGATGGAGCAATCCCTGGGCTGTCCAAAGGGTTAAATATTTTTGTATACCAATGGGTGACAGCACCTATGTTGGGTTAGGCCAATTAGAAAACACCCCCTGGGGATACAATCTATTCCCAAATTATGAGGCTTCTATCCAGTGGAGAAACAAGTGGCATGTGTTTTGAGACAATGAATAAGGAAAGAGATTGGAAAGTTCTAACATTCAAACATATTTTCTACAGTTCTGGTTTCAGTAACAGGGTAGATACCAGGGTATATTGCAACTAGATTGTGCTAGCTCACAATTACGCAGCAAAAATGGGCAAAGATAAATCAGTGGTTTTTACAAAAGGGGTTGTGGACTTGGTTGTTACAACTTCATTAGCATGTAATGCCAAGACAGAAGAGTACTGGAGGAAGAACAGGCTTGGTCTTTTGTTTCCTGTTGGGATCTTGCTCATCTTTTTATAAAAATAATTTTTATTGATATTAAGTGATTACATAAATTTCACAGGTGTCATAATATTGTGTGATAGTGATACTTAAAGTCTCAAACACATTTTTACCTTCACAAGGCAAATTGTCATTATCATGGTCTATAAAGTTTGTGAATTCTATGAGCTTTGACCATACAACTATTTCTTCCACGTCGGGTGATATGTACATTTCTTTCCTTTTGCTTAGTGTCAACTATTCCCTCTTTCCCACTCATTCCCTCCCTCCTATCACTGCCCTTGAGTTGCTTAGTTCTCTTTCACCAATGTCCAGTGCAGCTGATGCGCCCCTCTGTTGCATATTGTCCCCTCTTTCCCTCTGATTCTGTGTCCTCCTCCTAGCTTCCCTCAGATGTGCACATAATATATATATATATACATATATATACACATATATACACACACACACACCTATATATATATATATATATATATATATATATACCATATATGTTAAGAACATGGATTTATTTAGAAATGATACGACAACTTGAGTGGAGGTCCTTTGTTTCTCAAGTTCTGTTTACTTTGTCATATCTCCTTGCATTTTGGATTTAACATCCACATATTGGGGAGACCATGTGCTCTTGGCTTACTTCGCTCTAAATGATTTGTTCCAGTTCCATCCATTTCCTTGTGAGTGTTATTATTTTGTTCTTTCTAATGGCTGCATAATATTCCATTTTATATAGATACCCTGATTTTTGGATCCATTCATCTGCAGTGGGGCATCTGGGTTGTTTCCATATCTTGGCTGTTGTGAACAGTGCTGGAATTAACATGCAGGTGCATGCTTCCTTGTATCCTGATTCCTGTGGCTCAGGGTAGATGCCTAGGTGTAGTATGGCTGGGTCATAGGGGAGGTCTATATTTAGCTTTCTGAGGTACCTCCAGACTGCTTTCCAAAGTGGTTGTATTGGTGTACATTCCCACCAGCAATGCAATAGGGTTCCTCTTTCTCCACATCCCTGCCTTGCTCATCTTTTTGTTGTTATTAAATTGAAGTGGAAATTTATGTAACATAAAATTGACCATTGTATACTTCCTTTTAAATTATATTCTTTTAGAACACCAACTCAAGTGTTAATGCCCTCTGCTTTTCTTCATTATAATGTTTGATTTTACTTTTGAAAAGGCAATACAGGGGCTGGGAAGGTGGCTCAGTGGTAGAGTGCTTGCCTTGCATGCATGAGGCCCTGGGTTCAATTCCTCAGCACCCCACCTAGGCAGAAAAAAGCTAGAAGTGGTGCTGTGGCTCAAGTGGTAGAGCATTTGCCTTGAGCTGAAGAGCTAAGGGATATTGCCCAAGCCCAGAGTTCAGGCCCCATGACTGACAAAAAAAAATAGAAAGAAAGAAAAGGCAATACATAGAGGTGCTTCAAAACACAGAAAAAAATGAAATATACTGTAAAGAGCTGTCCTCTCCATCCTATCTCCTGGATATCCAATTTCTTTTTCTAGAAAAAATAAATAATGTGAGTTTTTTTGGTATACTTCCAGAAAATTAATAATAAATAAACAAAATTACTTAATTTTCCTCACGCACAAATGCACATGTGTGCACATATATACACCAAAATATTGTTCTGACTTTGCTTTTCTTCATATAACAAAACACTGTGTGGGCAACTACTGCATACTAATGTATACAGACCATCCTTATTCTTTTTATAGCTACAAATAAACAGAGGTATTGTCAATGATTTTGTCCATACTTCTGTATGTATATTTGTAGGAGAAAACTTGCAAGTAGAATTTCTGATCAAGGTTATATTCATTTGAAAAGTAAAAGATATTGTTTAGATTGCCTTCTGTTAAGATTGTATCAATTTATATTCTCACTAGCAATGAGCAGGATGCTCATTTCCTTTTAGCCTTGACCACAAATACATTATCAAATTTTTTGCTCTTGCTAGTCAGATAGGCAAAGTTATATCACCATATTTTAAATTTTCTTTCCATTTTATTATGAGTAAGGTTGAGCATCTTAAATTGTTTTTAAAATAATTAAAAAATTTTAATTTAAAATTTTAAATCACCTCATCATCTTTCTAGGTAAGTGCAATACCATTTGAGCTACACCTCCAGTCTGGTTAGGCTTTTTCTTCTTTGTGTATGCCTCTGAGTGCTTGCTCACAGGTGCTCTCTCTCTCTCTCTCTCTCTCTCTCTCTCTCTCTCTCTCTTGCACACACACACGCTCTGTTTCTGTTTCTCTCTCTTCCTGCTTCCCTCTCTCTCTCTCTCTTTTTCTCTTCCATTATTCCTCCCCCCTTCCCCATCCTTCTTTCTTTTTGTTTTGAAAGAGGATCTTGCTATATAGCCTGGAATGGCCTCAAATATTCTATGTAGTCCATGTAGTCCAGGCTAGCCTTGAACTACCTAGTTCTCTTGTGCCTTAGCTTCCTCACTGCTGGGATTATATGTGACTCATGGACAGTTTTTACATAAACAGTTTACCTTTTTGGGTAAACTGTTGGTACCCTTTTTTTCCTACTGGAAAATTATTATTAAATTATAAGAGCACTTTTATGATAAAAGACATAAACATCCCCCATGCACTTTGCCATTTATCATGTGATTTTATTTCTAGTCTTTGATTTTGATTCTATTAGAATTTTCTTTTATACCTTCTTAGATTTATGTGACATATAGGAAGGTCTGCCTTACTCCACAAACTGTAATTATTTAACCCAGTTTTATTTTCCTGTGGTACTTTTATGCTTTTCTTTTACATTTAGATCTTTGTTTCATCTAGGTTTTGTTCTGTGCCCTTCCCTTAACACATACATGTAACTAAATGGCTTCCTTAATATTATACATTGTAATATTCATATTTTTTCTCTACTGTTTGGAAATTCTGCCTCTACATATGAACTTACAGAAGGAAAAGCAGCAAGGGTTAGTACACTTACAAGAAAGCATCTTTTAGCCTTTAGAAAGTGATAGCACAGCCGGGCGCTGGTGGCTCACACCTGTAATCCTAATTACTCAGGAGGCTGGGATCTGAGGATCTCGGTTCAAAGCCAGCTCGGGCAGGAAAGGTCGTGAGACTCTTATCTCCAATAAACCACTAGAAAACCGGAAGTGACTTTGTGGCTCAAGTGGTAGAGCGCTCGCCTTGAGCAGAAGAGCTGAGGGCAGAGTTTAAGCCCCACAACTGATCAAAGAAAAAAAGAAAAAAAAAAAAAGAAGCACAGCATATAGCTAAATGCTTGAAAAGATGTTGATGTTTGGTTTAATTTGTTATTAAATGTTATATATGGTAAGAGAGGGATAGGGAATACAGCTCTATGACAAGAAATGAATTACCTAATTTATCCATTTTGTTATTCCTTTTATTATTTTGTTTTGAGGAACAGTTACACAAATGATAGAAAGGGCTGGGATGAAGCTTAGTGGCAATGTAATCGCTCAGTTTTGTCAAGGCCCTAGGTTGATCCTGAGAAGGAAGAAGGAAGGGAAGGAGGAAGAGAAGGAGGCAAGGAGGGAGGGAGGAAGGAGGAAAAAAGGAAAGAGGGAGAGAAGGAGAAAGACAGGGAGAGTTGAATGCAAGACTAAGCTCTGTTTTGGTGTTTTGTACTTCTGTTGTCAACTGCTTGGATAGTTAGTTCCTCTGTAGCCTCAAATTTGTTATTAACGATATCTACACAGAACAAAATCGGGCATTGTGTAGGTATATTAAATATTCTACATCAGAGAAAGTATAAAGATCCTACTCATAAAGCATTTTGGTCCCCTTTTTGGAGAACATAGAGTTTCCCTTGACTAAAGTGAATATTGACATTAGAATCTGTAGAAAGCAGGACCTTCAAAATCGTTGTTTTAAGGCAAGGAAAGTTACACAAAAAGAGGAACTGCTGACAGTTGACACAGTGGCAGGAAGTGGTGTTTCTGTCACAAGCTGGTCTTGGGACAGCGTCAAGGGTCAGCAGCTTGCTGATAGGGGAAGTAAATGTCCAGGCAGGGCAGAATTCTATGCCACACCTTCTCCACAGAATGGGGTTCTGAGAAGCAGCCAGATGTCCTGTGGGATGGAGGCACTTTCACAGAATGAAGAACAAGGTTTGGTTGGCCAAGGCTTGAAAATTAAAGTCATTTAGCTCTCCAATTACTGGTTTCTGTCTCCCCTCTCTGCTTTCATGGCCCTGCAGTAGCTTTCCCCTTCGTGAGGTCCTTGGTAGTAAGTTTCATTTCACCTGTGTGTCTTAAAGTAGGGAACAAGGAGACCAACCGGCACAGGACATGATGCATTGTCCCAGTCTTGGAGAGTAGCTCTGGAGTCCCTGTATCTGCACTCAAGGAAATGTTCATAGGCCCTAAGCAGATGAGCTACCTGTGGTCTTTTGGCTTCTGCTTGCCCATGGTAGGTTGTTGACTGGGGTCGATTCGCCAGAACTTATTTTTAGTTTGTCGTTTTGCCGGACTAGGAGGTGGAGGACTCTGGTCCTTGGTCTTGGTATTAGAAATCCCCAATTCACATTTTCCTCTCATAATTCCTACTGGCTCTCAGCACCTGATAAATGATTACTTTTGATGCTATGAGACAGAAGTAAGGCCTGTTTTTTTTTACGTACATATTGGCTTACTGGGTAAAACAACTAACATAATGAAATAATTGTATCTTCAGGAAAGATATTAAAATATGTTAAATAAACAAAATGCAAATCAGTAAATATAACCCAGATACAAATCGCATGGAGGTGGGGAATAGGAAGGAAAAATAATAGAGAAAATAGAAAAGAGAAGATGTAGGAGAAGGTCCTGTGGAGAGAAGTGACAGTGTTGACCCATGTTAAAGTTCCCCTCTAAAACATTAAAATTAAAAAAAAATTAAACCGACTATATTTAGTTTTTCATTGCTTCCATCCTTAACTAGAGAGAGTTGGTTCTGTTGAGTTAACCAAACCATTGTCCACTATGAAAATCATTTTGTAACCCACAAAAGCAAGATTCTGATGCCACTGAAGATCACTGGCCAGCCTCATAAACATTTGCTTTTAGGCCTCTTAAATGCCAAACTGCCAGCAATACACAAAGGAGTGGGGGTTGCTGATGATGGAACATCAGATGCCCTTAAAATAGAGATTAGTCTCCCCGCAGAAGGGGTAAGGTAAGGGGTAGGAAGAATTTTTTAATCATTCTCAATCTTTTTTTTTTTTTTTTTTTTAGTTTCAACTCTGACATAGGCCAGAGATAAAGAGATCCTTTTTTGGATATATTTATGTCAATTTTTTTTTCAGGGCTGGCAAGGTGGCTCAGTGGTAGAGTGCTTGCCTTGCATGCATGAGGCCCTGGGTTCGATTCCTCAGCACTATATAAGCAGAAAAAGCTGGAAATGGTGCTGTGGTTCAAGAGGCAGAGCACTAGCCTTGAGCTGAAGAGCTGAGGGACAGTGCCCAGGCCCAGAGTTCAGGCCCCATGACCGGCAAAAAAAAATTAAAAAAATATATAATTTCCCTTATTTCTTGCCTTCTTTCTGATCTTTCACACATGCTAAGTACTGCTTAGGGAGAAGAGGCTATCATCAGCTTCTTAAGCTCCCATTTCTACGAAGATGGCAGGGAACATCCCACCCCTGTGACTAACACCCCTGTTAAAACATGTAATTTCTGTCCCCCTGAAATATCTTCATGGCCCAGGTGCTACACCACCCCCATTCCAAATGATAACAAATAAGCTGCTCTGCTGCTGCTGCTGCAGGTTCTTTGGTGTTGGGAGAGGAGGCAGATAATGAGTCACTTTTACTCATTTTCTAGAACCTTCCCCAACAGAGGGCCAGAGTTGGGTTGCATACCCTCTCCTAAGCCAATAAAGCCAATGACAACCTCATCCCCAAGAATATAGTTTGGGGCAAAGATTTGCATTTAATGAAAGTAATTTTACATAGCCTCTAGTATGATGGAAAGGGTTTATTCTTTTCTGCGTACCCAATGACGTTCCAATGTTCAGAAACCTTTCTCACTGTGAATTTATAACTACAAATGGAAAAGTCCTTTGTCAGCAGGTAGGAGAGGTAGTTAGCATTCAGAAGATTCTTGCTATCTATAGTAAGAGGAGTTGGTTTTCTGTGACTGGTTTTATATTACCAGTGGGAAAACTGATTACTCTCCAAGGAGTTTTCTTCTGTATTTTCCTAGCTTCCACTTCCTTAGTCCTCACTTTATGTCACTGTAGTTCTATCTCCCTTGGTTTAAAACCTACCTACTCTGGGCTGCCTCTGACCACACCTTGCTTCTAAGGCAAATAAGCAACTTTAATTTGGGCTCCCAAGTGGAAATAACTGATAGTCATCAAGAACAGAGGACTCTTGCCTGAGCTTGCTCAGTAAATTCCCCACTGCCAAGAAGGGTGCAGCTGTTTCTCTAGCTCCCTGGTTCTGCATCCCTAGTCAAAAGAACAGGAAGTTTTATTCTGTCAAATATTAACCCTGTCTTGAAGGCCTTGGTTGCTTTAGGGGAAAGAAATGAGGGTAGAAGGTCAAGGAAAAGAGAAAGGAGAACAAACACAAAGAGAGAGAGAAGTAAAGCAGGATCAGAGGATGTTAGGGAAAGGGTCAGAAGTTCAGCTGGACTCCAGGGGCCTCTAACATTACCAGCTGCTCCTTGTAGATCAACTCTCTGGCTACCATTCCTGGCCTTGTTAGAGTTTTCCTTCTTATTGTCATGGAAAAAAATAATTATCAAAATAAAAGAGTTTGGGTAAAAATAGCCCTAAAATATATTCATCCTCTTTTATATATTTGCATAAATATCTGGAAGGCTATTAATAAAGATTTTATTACTTTGAAATGGTAGGATTATAGATGTGTTTTTCTTTTCTTCAGAGCTAGGAGAAGGAGGCAAGGTTTTCTGAAGTGTATGATGATTCAGATATTTTATTGTGCTATCAATTCTCAAGTGTTAAGTGTTCTGTGCACTTAGTAACCATTTGACTACGATTTTCAGTTTGTCCCTAATCCCTTTTGATTTTCTGGACAAGGGGTCTTCCTATGTTAGCCCAGGTTGGAACTTGTCATCATCCTGACCAGCCTTCTCAGTTCTGGGATTACAGGCATGAGGCATCACTCCTGGCTCATCTGCAGTTTTTTTTAAATGATATTAGCTGTCAAATCTTTGGTGCACAAGGGAATCAGGGAACTTTTTCAAAATATCCTATCCAGGGTCCTATCAGAAGAAGTTCTAATTTACAATGATCAGGTAGAGCCTGGGTAGGAATTTTGGAAATCTTTTTAAGTATTCTGATACTCATCCTGCTGAAGAATGCCAGGATGTGCAAGATGATCCACCAAAATATGAAGGAATTATTAGTCCTAATTACATCCTGTTTCATTTTCTAAAAACCTATCTCTGTTGGAATGTATAATGCTATATTGATATCATGTATAATCTACAAATAAATAAACTTACATTTTTCAAGAATATACCATCAAAAACTTTGGAGGCAACTTTAGAGAATTTGAAAATTCATGCTTTAGAGAATTCATGAATAGGATAGCACAAATGTCCAAACAAACTGAAATTCTCTGGGCTGAGGTAACAATCATGAGGGAAATTTCACACCACCCATGATGACTCACTGACCTACTTCGTTTCCTGCTTATGGGTGTATTGTTTTTTATTGGTCTGGTGTCATCATTTGTGGGCATATTACCTTCCCAGGTAGGTTCAGCTGGCTCCTTTGTAAATATAGATGCACATATACACAGCTACTATACAGAACCACACATGTGAAGTGCACAAGGCCAGGAAGCCTGGTCATTATTTCATGATTCACATGCTATGCTCTGATAGCATCTTTGAAAAAACCCAACTAGATCATCTTAACTGGAAAAGTGAAACAACTAACAATAATTAATCATTAGTGGCTAATTTGAATTCTTGAGCTTTTGTGCTCAACGCTAGCACTCTACCACTTGAGCCACAGCTCCATTTCCAGCTTTGTTGATGGATAATTGGAAATAGGAACTTCATGAACTTTTCTGCCTGGGCTGGCCTCAAACTTCAATCTTCAGATCAGCCCCCTGAGTAGTTAGGATTATAGGTATGGAAATGGTGCTGTGGCTCAGCATTCAGGCCCAGAATTCAAGCCCCACGACCATCAACAACAACAAAAAGGGGATTATAGGTATGAACCACCTGCTCCTGGCAATTTTTTTCTAATACTCTTGCTACATAGTTCAGGCTGGCCTTGAACAAACAGACCTCTTTCCTCAGTGTCCCAAATGCTGGGATCATAGGCATGTACCATCATTCTTGGCAGCAACAGAATTTTGAAAGCTGGAAAATAAGAAATGTGGCCAGTGATATCATCGAGAAAAACTGAATCCAAATCAGCACTGGGGAAATTTGAGAAACCAAGCAGAATTCTCAAAGGTACAGGAATCAGTAGCCCCACTTTGGTTAAGTGGTGGGGCATGCTAAACATGGAATAGCTCAAAGTCTGTTCAGGAGGCATTTAGATTCTCAGGTCTCTTCCCTCTCTGTCCACAGAGTCAGGCCAGTACCTTGGTCCCCATAGACATTCTGAACAGAATGTCAGCAGATTGGAGGATACTGGGCAGAGTTGAAGGCTGAGTGCTGTTCTGAAAACAGAGGGATTAAGAGAAGAAACATGTCGGGCACCTGTGGCTCACACCTCTAATCCTAGCTACTTAGGAGACTGAGATCTGAGGATCTCGGTTCAAAGCCAGCCTAGGCAGGAAAGCCTATAAGACTCTTATCTCCAATTAACCACCAGAAAACCACAAGTGGCACTGTGGCTCAAGTGGTAGAGCACTAGCCTTGAGCTGAAGAACTCAGGGACAGTGCCCAAGCCCAGAGTTCAAGGCCCATGATCTACCAAAAAAAAAAAAAAAGAGAGAACAAACACTAAGACCCTCTGAACTGCTCTGTCTTCACTTGGCTTCCACAAGGTTAGAAGCCAGAATTATATGCTCTGGTCATAAGCCTGGATGTGTCCTCTCAAAAGAAATTTGATCTTTGCCCAGAGGGAAAGCGTAAGGACACTAATGTGGAAGTGTTCCAATCAAACGGCCCAGCTCCAGTGTGTAATGGAGCTTCCAGACAATAACCTTTTTACTCCCATTCTTAAATAAGAGCAGATAATCTAGGTTCAGATGTTGTGAAAAACCTCTGGGATGAACGACAGAGACCAAAAGGAACAGATAAAGTCAACACAGGAAAGACAGGCTACAAAAAATTGAAGAAAACAACAAATATTTAACCTCTGATTAAATCTTCTGATTATTATTATTATTATTTGTGTCAGACCTCCTGGGCTTTGCACTAAGGGCCTAGGTGCTGTCCCTCAGCTTTTTTCTTAAGGCTAATGCTCTACCTCAGCTCTAGCCACAGGTCTACCACACAGCTGCACTTCTGGCTCTTCTGATTAAAATTTACAAGAATAAAAATTAAAATTCAATAAAAGCTAAAAAACAAGAGACAAATCTCTCTTCAACTTGAGCAAAAGAGAAAATAGTGGGCAAATGGCTGATAAAACAATTAAGAGATCAGAATAGCAGGTGCAATATATAAAAATAGGAGTTCCAAAAATCAAGAACAAAGAGTAAGCTACTATCTCAGCACTTAGGTAAGGCAGGAGGACAGAAAGTTCCAGACCAGCTTGTTAGACCTGTCACAAAAAAACAAATACAAATAAACAAGCCCACAATAAACCAAAATACCTTGAAAGAGAAGAAAACAGAGAAGTCATTAAAGAAATAATGTAGCCAAGGGCTGGTGGCTCATTCCTATGATCTTAGCTAAGATCTTAGGATCATAGTTTGAAGCCACACCTGTCAAGAAAGTTCATGAGTCTCTTATCTCAAATTAACCACTAAAAAGCTGAAGTGGAGCTGTGGTTCAATGGGTAGAGAATCAGTCTTGAGAGAAAAAAATCTGAGGGAGAGTACCCAAGCCCTGAGTTCAAGGCCTAGTACTGGCACATACTCTCAAAAAGAAAGGATATGCAGAAGAGAAAAGTTATCATATTTTATGAATCAACTCTGTTTTATAGTCAAAATAACATAAACATTGAACATTTACCTACAATACACATGACTATATTAGAGGAATTTGGATGAAATGGAGAAAGATGTACATGTAGGACCAAGCAGCAGGAGGGACACCCAATCCTAACCTTCAATGCTGGGGGGAAATTAGATAGATATTAGCTAATATTGAAGAAAAATCAGAGATTAGCTATTCAAGCATATCAGTGCTTTTCTCATGAGAAAAGGGGTTAAAGTGTGTGGGGGAAATGAGCTAGAGGAGTCTGATCAATAAGTTTTATAGAACTATTTGACACTAGACTTTATACATATCTGTGGGAAAACAGAGAAGCACTTATACTCTATTTAGGAAAAAAAATAAGTCAATTCATTTTCTTCTCTGATTCTAATTCCCAGAGCCTAGAGACTCTGTTCTTTGTATCTCCTTTCAGGTGTGTCTTATGGCTGTACATAGCTACAGGGCTAGCCAAATCTTGTGATCTGCCACTGGCTCTTAAAGTTGAGACATCTAGACAACTTGCCTCATTTTCTGAGCCTTCCAATACATTAAAAAGAGAGAAGTTATAAAAAGTGGTGTTACAAGAATGTGATAAACTTTGCATGAGTCCTACAATAAATGGGCATTTTTATCAGATACCAAATGATGTTAGAAGTTAGGGTTTAAGCCAGCTTGAGGCCCAGGTTAAGTGGCCCTGATGAACCCCAGGACTTTTAGCATCAGCTCTATTCTGTAACTAACTTTGATCCTTATCTAATTTTGTATCGTCTTCCCCACCTCGCTTGGCAATGTGTTATTTCCTTCCTTTTTCCAGAAGTGTATTATTCTGTATCTGCATTTGCCTTCACTGAACTGCCTTTAGTTCCCAGCAACTCTCCTGGTCCTTCTTTGGCCTGCTGTCACCTGTTGCCCTCCAGGCTAACAACCCTCATTAAATAATTAAAATGTCCTCCTCCACTTGTTTTCCATCTTCACATTTAATGAGAATGCTTGCCATTCCATTCTGCAGGTCACACATGAAGTGTTGTGTCATCAGGTCCACTCTCTGCGGTCACTCCAAGTGTTACATCCTCCCAGGTTAATCATAATCTGCTAGTGCTTACTCTCCAGGTATGCCACCACCTAGTAATTATGTGGGCTAAAGTTGAAATTTTAGACCAATGTTTCGCAAACCTGGATTCCTGCTAGAAATACTTAGAGAGAAATAGGGATCGTGGATCTTACCATTTCAATTGTGTGCTTTTTTAAAAAAGCACAACACAATCAAACAAAAAACTTGGCTAAATAAAGTAGCCTGTTTTCATTAGATATAGAATTTTCTTTGGCTCTTCAAAAAGAAGAAAAGTAAAATGGCTTGCAGAATTATAATACAAAAGAGAAGTCTGCTGGCTTTTAAGTTCTTCTTTTCTTGAATTCTAAAGGACAAAAATTTAGAACTTGGTTACATATGCTGCTTTAGTTTTCAATTCCAGTTGTGAAAAAAATGATACTCAAATATAATGACTTAAGACAGAACAAACTTAGCTGGGCACTGGTAATTAGCTCACACCTATAATCCTAGCTAATGAGGGGGCTGAAATCTGAGGATCTCGGTTCAAAGCCAGCCCTGGTAGAAAAGTTCCTGTGACCCTCTTATCTCCAATTAAACACTCAAAAACTGGAAATGGAGCTGTAGCTCAAAGTGGTAAAGCGCTAGTCTTAAGCAACAGAGTTCAGGGACAGCTCCCAGGCCATGAGTTCAAGCCCTGTGACCACCACTACCACCACCAACAAAACAACCCAATACAAACAAGCAAAAAAACCCAAACTCAGCACAAATTCATTATCTCACAGTACTAGAGACCAGAAGTCTGGCATTTAATTTCAAATGGACATGGTTGCTATTTATAGTGTTGCTGTAGGTTTATATTCTACAACCCAGAAATTCTAATGAATTCTATTGCACATAATTCTTATTAAAATTGTAAATATATGGTATTTTATAATTACTGAATAATTTCTGACATCTATTTTGGTGAGAGATCTGTAAATTTAAACATTCTGCCTATAATTTTGCATGTCTAATATTAAAATCATTTTCCACAGTTTAGTTTCTAGCCCCATATGTTTCAAGCCTGGTATTTTCTCTTCTATCTCCATAACTCATATTTCATTCTGACCTCTGACCCTGTACCTTCTGGTCAGAGTAGCAGGTGGTTGATACAGTATGGGAAGAGTGATTCTGGATGACATCCTACTTCCACCAGACACCTAGCAAATATTCTAGCTGTACATGTGGTGATTGCATTCCATCTAAATATGTTCTAATAAACCTAAATTTAATGTCTCCCAAAGCTCCCTTTAGCTAGATTCCCCAAGTGCCTGATGTACTTCACAGAGAAGTGAAAAGAGAACCAATTAAAATATTCTATTGCTTTAAATATCTTATTTTGCAAAAATTCAGAAACATAGCATGTTTGAAAAGAATGCTGAGGCACCTGCCAGGAGCTTAAGATAAATTTGTGCAAGCGAGAAGCCCTGGTGCTTCAGTTGCTTATATTAAGTCTCCCTTTGTTTACATGCATTGTTTATTTTAGTAGATGTTACTAAATTATTTTCCCTCCCATTCATAGTAAAAGGTGTATATTGTAGATGTATAATCAAATTTGTAGATTTTTGCCAATTTGATGGATAGGGCAAAATAATTTAGTGTAATTACATTATGTATTTCTCTAATTAGGAGTTGATTAGCTTTTCTTAAGTTTAAGAATTATTTATGTTTCCCTTTCTTTGCTCTTTATTATATGATCAGTCCTTTTCTAGCTGATTTTAGAAACTTTTTATATATTAATAGACTACCACTGTTAGCGAAGGGCCACACATCGTTTGTTATTCTTTTATATTGTTAATCTTTTACTTTTCTTATTAAATGTTATGCTTTTGTTATTTGTTTTTGCCCAGGTAAAGTTTTTAGTTATTACATAAACTTTGTTTCCTTTTTTCTAACCAAACTTAATTGGTACTCTTTTTGGTGAAAACACAGAAAAAAAGTAGAAGCTGAAAATAAAAGAATGAAGTAAGTTTTATTACTTGCAGCAAGAAGGAAAACATAGGGGTATTTGCAAAGCAATGGTCTCTCTGAATAAAGAAAGAATAGAGACGATATTAGGAAGTCTGTACAACTTATTCATATTTGAAAAACACATGTAGGGGAGGGCATAATCCTGAGCATGCTCAGTTCAGGGTCAAAGACCAGATATTCAGAAAGAAAAGATGGTGGACTGGCTGGATACTGGTGGCTTACCTCTGTAATCCTAGCTACTCTGGAGGCTGAGGACTAAAAGTTTAGTTCAAAGGTAGCCTAGAACAAAAAGTCTTTGAGATTTTATCTTGAATCAACCAGAAAAAATCCATGATCACTTGAGCCTGGCTCAAATGGTAAAGCACCCGCCAACTAAACTGAATGAGCTTAAAGGACTGAATTCAATACAGGAAAAATAGAAAAGCTAGTGGACTACTTCTAGTCAGAGAATTTAACATTGTAATGAACAAAGTACTTTAGGTAGCCTAAAAGAAGCAATCAGGCTGGGAATGTGGCTTAGTGGTAGAGTACTTACCTAGCATGCATGAAGAAGCCCTTGGTTCGATTCCTCAGTACCACATACACAGAAAAAGCCCGAAGTGGCACTGAGGCTCAAGTGGTAGAGTGCTAGCCTTAAGTGAAAGAAGTACAGGGACAGTGCCCAGGCCCTGAGTTCAAGCCCTAAGACTGGCAAAAACAACAACAACAAAAGAATCAATCAGAGGAACTTGGTGATCTTGACTGAATTTTCTTAAGTTTTTCCAGAGTTTTAAGTGAAGCAAAAAGAAAGAAAAATGTCAAAGGTTGTTAGCCATCTTGTAAAGAGGAGGTAGCTTTCTCCTGGGTTAAGTGTTAAGAGTCTGTCCCTAAAGGTCAGCTCCTCACTTAGCAGATAATATTTTCATTTTCAGTAGTAGCAGGAAGGTCTTCCCCACTTCAAGATTGTAAAGAAATGCTCCTATGATTTTTAGTATACAAATATTCAATATTTTATGCAGAATGGGTTTTTTTATATTTGAATCTTTGATATTGTTGAATGGAAAGGTTTTTTTGTTCTTTGTTTATTTGTTTGTTTTTGGTGCCAGTCCTGAGGTTTGAACTCAGGAGATGTCTCTAAGCTTTGGTGCTCAAGGCTAGTGCTCTCTACTACTTGTGCCACAGTGCCACTTCTGGGTTTTTGGTAGTTAATTGAGGTAAGACTCACAGGATTTTCTGCCTGGGCTGGCTTCAAACTGTGATCCTCAGCCTTCTGAGGTGATACTCAGCCTCCTGAGTAGCTAGGATTACAGAAGTGAGCCACTGGCACCTCGCCTGGTGTGGAAAGTTTTTAAACATTGATGGTTTACTTGAAAATCCTAGGGTCTGAAGAAGATGGAATTCAGGTATCATTCAAAGAAAGAGTAATGTTCCCAACCTTTACCTTAAAAATAAAATCAAACACTTCTACTTAGAGCTTAAATATTAATTTGCTTTCTTCATCAAGCTAATATTTATTGTGCTGAATCATTATACTTTCCTGCATTGAAGAATACAAAACTAGGAACAAAAGCGTTCCAAATAAAGATTCATCTCCTCTCAGAAATAGAAGCAATAAAAAAAGTAATGTTCAGTAGCCAGAAATAAAAATCTTCATGTTTCCCAGACATCTTAATATTTATAGCCTTACAGACAGTTCTGTCCTTTCTTCATGCTTGGAGCCACATGCTTCCTATGGAGGAACTCACTCTTCTGGGGATGAGCAACTTTCCTTTGTAGTACAGGTGCTTATTTTCCAAGAAAAGATCAAATGTTCCTCTCAGCTGGAAACACCCACTCTCCCCCGTGGTCTCAAAGAGTTTCTTACTCTTACATTCCAAGCATGTCCAAACTAAACTCCCGGTCAGAAAAGTAGCCCTCATTTCAATGCAACCCATCGCCTTTGACTCTAAGAATTAGATCAGAAAAATAGGCCAAGCAGGGATGTAGGTGAAAGTCACAGAGATTTAGGGTAGATATAGGGTTTATGTAAATCTAATGTACAACATGGTAGTTATATTTAATAATATTATATGGTACAGGAGGTATTCATTTCAGGTAGGTTGTAGGGATGCACACAAATAAGTAACCAAGATGCTAGATATTTGAATTTGCTTGGTTTTAGCAAATGTTCTTACTAATGTTTATCTAAATATATTGCATACCTCAAATATATAGAATAAAACAAATAAAATTTACCTCTAATTCTAGTTTAATCATCCAATGTCTTTACGTAAGTTAACGCTCATTAATATTCATCACTAATAAAAGTAGTATTTTCTTTGGTGTTGAAGAGGAAGAATCATTTTTATAAATATTAACTTGGCTCCTAATGTTCAGAATTCTATCAAATACCAAATGAAGGACTTTAGAAAAATGTCATCTCTGGAGCATCATCAGAAACTAAAGAACTAAAGTAATGTGAGAACTGAAAGGTGCCTTTGAGATATCTTGGCTCAACCCCCCTCATTTTAAAGATAAGGCAGCAGAGGCCCAGAGAACTCTGAGCTTAATGACACCTTACCTATGTTTGTCTCAAGTCTTCATGCCCATGCATAAAAGAACTACTTAGCCTTCTTCCTTAATTTTACTTAATTCATGTAGTTCTAGCCTTAGTTTATTCTAAAAATGTGCAAATACAAAAAAGCAGGGGGAAAATAATCTAAATCTCTCTACACTAGGATAGTCTCTGTTAAAGAGGCAGCAGGACTATTATTAAGAGAATGAGCTCTGGAGACTGTGTTAGGGAGAGCCCCAGCAGTTTTACCACTTAAAGGCTCGTGTGATTATAGCTTAGTTACTTTACCTTTCAGAACCTTAATAATATCCATCTCATAATGAAAATCAAAGTTTATCATAGAGCTGGGAATGTGGCTTAGTGATAGAGTGCTTGCCTAGCATGCATGAAGTCCTGGGTTCAATTCCTCAGTGCCACATAAACAGAAAAAGCTGGAAGTGGCACTGTAGCCCAAGTGGTAGAATACTAGCCTTGAGCAAAAGAAGCTCAGGGACAGTGCCCAGGTACTGAGTTCAAGCCCCAGGACTGGCAAAAAAAGTTATGTAGTTAAAGCGTTCAGGTCACTGAGGCACAGATGTATTACAGTTATGTCAATACATTATGGATTCTTGTATTATGTTTTTTTTTCAGTTATTGTGTCACACATATTTCTTAGATAAAGATAGACATTAAAAAAAAATATCATCGCTGACTTTGTAGAGGGGAAAAAAGAAAGGATTATTTTCATTTTAAGCCCAAAGTTGCATATATCTTCCTAATCAGGGTGAGAAAATAGCTGAATCAGCAGCTTCAAAAAAAAGTAAAAGGAAACAAGTTAATTTAGAAGAACTATTTTGGAATAAACACCTTGATTTACAAAGCGTGTATATGAGAATGCTTTGATGTATGTATTTAGAGAGTAAAGGATATAGAATAATTGATGGCTATATTGGCAGATCAAAGTCTCCCAAGTGCATTGTAGGCTGGGGAGTTAAACCATTTACACTTTTCCTGTGTTTAGTGTGTGTATTTTGTGAGCGTAATAATAATTTGTCCTCACACAGGACCTTTCATCTGGGGAGGAGCTCAAAAGCACTTTGAAGATCTTAATAAGAAAAAGACCTGCTAATTAAGATTGCTTAAAAATAAAAACTCTTTCAGCATGCTTACTTGGTTGCTGAGAAAGTGATGACTCAAAGGAGATTTGCTACACAGACAAGTTTTTTTTAATGTTTTCTTTTTAAATCATACTGTTGGATATTTTTACTGATAAAATGGTTTTCTCCAGATAGCCACTTCCACTGTTTGCTGGTTAATTGGAGGACAGAGTCTCAAGGACTTTGCTGCCCTGGTTTTGAACTGAAATGGTCAGACCTGAGCCTCCTGAGTAGCTAGGATTACAGGCATGAGACACTAGCATCCTGCTTTTATTGGCTATTTCTGAGGTAGGGTTTCATTATTATGCCCAGGCAACCCTGAACTTCAGTTTTCCTATGTGTGCTTCCCTGAGTTGTTAAGGATAACAGGCTTGCATCTCCATGCCCAGCCATTGGTTGAAATGGAGTTTCATGAACTTTTTTTTGTCTGGGGTGACTGTGAACCCTTGGCCCCCATTTCTGCCTCCCAAGGAATGAAGATTACAGGCTTGAGCCACCTCACCTAACTCCCAGAAGAGTTTTGTAGAACCAAGAGCAGTGCTGTGTTGGGTATCTGTAATAAGTTTTAAGGCGAAAGCCAGGGATTGGTGGCTCACGCCTGTAATCCTAGTTACTCAGGAGACTGGGATCTGGGGATCACAGTTCAAAACCAGCCCAGGAAGGAAAGTCTGTGAGACTCTTATCTCCAGTTAACCACCATAAAACCCCAAGAAGAGCTGTGGCTCAAAGTGGTAGAGTGCTAGCCTTGAGCAAAAGGAGATCAAGGGCAGCACCTAGTCCCTGAGTTCAGGCCCCACAACTGACAAAATAAAAGTTTTAAGGAGATTAAACTCAGCCAAACTAGCTTAGAAGGATAGAGATAGATTTTTTTAAAGTCATATTGATTAAAGAAAATTTAAGTGGCAAAAGTTGATTGATTAAAGAAAATTTAAGTGGCAAAAGTTGATTGATTAAAGAAAATTCAAGTGGCAAAAGTTATGGAGCATTGTCCCAGTGCATGGTGAACAGGATATCTTTATTGAGTTCTACAAGCTTCCACCCTAACTTCCCTACATCAAACATCCTGAAGTAAGGCTGAAACATGACTCAAGCAGTAGAATACTTACTTGTCTAGCAAATACAAGACCTTGAATTCAAACCCCCAAACAAAACCAAAACTAACAAAAGTCAAAAATATAAATATACTGAAGCACATGAATGAAATTAATGCAGTGAAAATTAGCCCTGATAGCAACGGTCATTCTCAACGGTACTTTCCTTTCTCCTCCCTAGGCAGTTACATTATTTGTCTATTTAGTATATATGTAATCTTTTTTCTTTCCTTTTCTTTTCTTTTCTGTCAGTTGTGGGGCTTGAGCTCAGAGCCTGGGCACTGTCCCTGAACCATTTTGTGCTCAAGACTAGAGTTCTACCACTTGAGCCATAGTACCACTTCTGGTTTTTGAGTGGTTAATTGCAGGTAAGAGTCTCATAGGGACTTTTCTGCCTGGGCTGACTTCAAACCGTGATCCTCAGATCTCAGCCTCCTGATAGCTAGGATTACAGGCGTGAGCCACCAGCACCCAGCTCATGTTTTCTTTTAATTGTATTTTATTGTAAAGATGCTGTACAGAGGGGTTACAGTTACATGAGTAAGGCAATGAGTATATTTCTTGTCAAGCATTATCATGTTTTCTTATATGACAATTTTTACAATTCTTCTGTATAAAAGAGTAAACTTTAAAGAAGGCAGAACATGTTTTATTCCTCTTAATATCAACTCAGTGCTTGATCCTGAACATGACATATTCACTGATAACTGCTATTTTTTTGTACTTGGGCTTGAACTCACCAGCTTACTGGCCTGACACTCTACCATATGAACCATACCTCCAGTCTAGTTTTTTGCTGGTTATTTTGGAGACAGAGTCTCATAGCCTTTTTTGCCTGGTCTGCCTCTGACCCATGATACTCTGGGTCTCAGCTTCCTAAATAGCTAGGAATATAGGAATGAGTCACTCCTACTGATAACTACTTTGAATTAATTTTATCCCAAGGCAAGTACTAATGGCTCACATCTGTAATCCTAGCTCTCAGGAAATTTAAAGCCATCTGGGGCCAGAAAGTCTTGATACTGTTATATCCGACTGGCCATCAAAAAGCCAGAAGTGGAACTATGACTCAAGCGTTAGAATGCTAGCCTTCAGCAAAAAAGCTCAGGGAAGCAACAGTGGCTCACGCCTGTAATCCTAGCTACTCAGGAGGCTGGAATCTGAGGATCAAGGTTCAAAGCCAGACTGGGCATGAAAGTCCGTTGAGACTCTTTATCTCCAGTTAACCACCAGGAAACTGGAAGTGGTGCTGTAGCTCAAGTGATAGAGCACTAGCCTTGAACTAAAGAGCTTAGGGACAGCGCCCAAGCCCAGACCAGCAAAAAAAAAAAAAAAAGCTCAGGAACAGTACCCAGGCCCTCAGTTCAAGCCATAGTGTGTGCGCGTGCGCACGCACACACACACACACACACACACACACACACACACACACACTCACAAGACTTTCATGATAAGAAATTGGGGACAGCAGGGCTAAATAGAGTTATGAAACATCCATATGAAGGAATATTGTTGCCAAAGGAATGAAGTCAGCTTGGAAAGTTCAATGATTTATTTATTTGTTTTACAGGAGTTTGAACTTGGGACTTTGAGCTTACTAGTCAAGTGTTCTACTACTTCAGCCACACCTCCAGCCCTCAATGATGCTTGGAATGAAAAGTTCACATATAGTTTAGGATCTGATTTCTTTTTAAAGGCCAACTAAACCAGCCAGATGTGGTGGCACATGCCTGTAATTCCAGCGCTTTGAAGGCGGAGGCAACAGGATACTAAATTGGAGGCCAAAATTGGGCTACCTAGTGAGACTTTATTTCACAATCATCAGCCAATCGTTTTAAAAGCCAAACTAAATAAAATGAATAGTTGATTAATACATGAGATGCACAGAGACCAGACAAATAGACTAATACATTTTCTTTTTAATTCAGAGAAAATGTAAACAGCAGAAAAATGAGCAAATTACCAACTGTGAGTGTTTGTAGTGATTGAAGCTGAGTGTCCTGGACAGGTTGTGAGAAGATGGTCTTTCTGTTTTTACTTTACGCTCTACATTGCTTTAGCAACAAGCAAGTGTTATTTTTATTCATGAAGAAAAACAGGTTACTATTTATTGATTTGAAGCATGAATTTTTGAACTTGCTTTCGTTGAGCAGATGACCCAATATCCTATATTTCTCAACTTGCCAGGTTTCTCTCTAAAAGAGCTTCTGGCACTAGATGAGCAGAAGGGACAAAGTCTTTCCTTTACAAGAGTAGGCATTTGGCAGGATTCAAACCAAATCCCCAGGGCATTTTCCTGGGGCACCTTTCCAGGCCTTGCTTTCTAAACTTAGTACACTAATGGGCTGGGACATATTCCCTAGCTGACTCTGGAAGCTGTCAAAATCTCTCTGGTAACTTTCCTTGTCTTTTCTGGTCTCTAATGAGACATCAACCTTTTTCAATTGTAAATCAGTTTGCATCAAAATTCAAGCAGGAGGATTCAAGTCCCTGAAGCTGCTAAAAATCCCTGCCACCCTTTCCTTCTGCTCTGAGTTCTGACTTACTTAAAGCCATACTCATCTGGAGATAATCAGGAAGAGCTACCCTTGCTCTCCTCCACTTTTTCTCTTCTTCTTCTTCTTCTTCTTCTTCTTCTTCTTCTTCTTCTTCTTCTTCTTCTTCTTCTTCTTCTTCTTCTTCTTCTTCTTCTTCTTCTTCTCCTTCTCCTTCTCCTTCTCCTTCTCCTTCTCCTTCTCCTTCTCCTTCTCCTTCTCCTTCTCCTTCTCCTTCTCCTTCTCCTCCTTCTCCTCCTCCTTCTCCTCCTCCTCCTCCTCCTCCTCCTCCTCCTCCTCCTCCTCCTCCTCCTCCTCCTCCTCCTTCTTCTTCTTCCCCTCCTCCTCGTCTTCCTTCTCTTCCTCTTTTTCCTTCTCCTCCTCCTTCTCTTCCTCTTTTTCCTCCCTCTTCTGTTCCTCCTTCTCTTCCTCTTTCTTTTCCGACTCTTCCTCCCCTTCTTGCCTAAAAACATTTTGATAGGCTTTTTATGTTACTTTCATGCTTATATATATCTTTTATATATATGTGCCAATACTGAGACTTGAACTCTAGGGCCTGGGCACTGTTTCTTAGCATTTTTTGCTCAAGACAAGTATTCTTCCACTTGAGCCACAGCTCTACTTATGGCCTTTTGGTCATTAGCTGGAGATAAGAGTCTCATGGATTTCCCTGCTTGAGATGACTTCAAACCTTGATCTTTAAATCTCAGTCTCCTGAGCAGTTATGATTTCAGGAATGAGCCTTCAGGTGTCTAGCTGTGTAAAACATAGTTTGATCATACTTCTCCCACCCACATTGCCCTCTCTTTTCCTCTTCTCCCCTCTCTCTTCTACAGGTCCCCTTCCTCTTTCTTAATAATCACCTCACCTTTCTACTTGGATTGGACTAACTTCTTCAGTGATCATATTCATGCTTTAATAAGGTGAAGGGGTGCAATCTGTTTTGAACCGTTTATGTAAGATGGCTCACTGCAAGCATGATTCTCTCAACTAAAGGAAGAACTGACACTAAAATGAAAGAGTAAAAGGGAATTTCTGGAGGTAATGGAAAGGAATCCACTTCCCTGTGATCTGGCCTACTCCTTGTTTAGTGAGCCTGGTTTAGGACTGGATTGTGGTTATGTAAATGTGCCAACAATCCAGGAGAGGAAAGAATACCCTCTGCTGGTAAAGTTATATGTCTGCACCCTGAATTTCAGCTCACTGCCAAGTTAGTTACTCATCTGTACCTGAATGAGGATGTGCATTCCCACTTAGCCACAGAAGTCTATATATAAAGATCTTGATCTTGAATGATTCTCAGAAATGCCAGCATTAGAATTTCCATTTCCCTATTATGCTTTCTGTTTGGTTCTAAGTTACCACATTGTGCATTGTGCAGATTAAAATGTCTAACTTTGTTATATCATTTCATTGTGGAAAAAGATCCTTATCATGATACAACCTCTAGAGTCCTAATTGGTTTTGTATAACATTATTAATGATGTTTTGCTTATTGCTATTTCAGGCCTGTCCTAGTTTTCACAATGATAGATTTATTTTTTATCTTTTATTTTTGTCTGTTGTAGAGCTTGAACTCTGGGCCTGGGCACTGTCTCTCAGCTCTTCAGCTCAAGGCTAGTGCTCTACCACTTGAGCCACAGTACCACTTCTGGCTTTTTCTGCTTATATGGTGCTGAGGAATTGAACCCAGGGCCTCATGCATGCAAGGCAAGCACTCTACCACTGAGCTACCTTCCCAGCACCAATGATAGATTTTTGATGCCCACAGTGTATGATTTCATTCTGCTCCATGATTTAACATTCAGAATGTCTTTATAGCTGGGCACCAGTGGCTCAAGCAACTGGTAATTCTAGCTACCCAGGAGGCTGAGATCAAAGTTTAAAGCCAGACTGGGAAGAAAAGTCTGAGAGTCTTATCTCCAATTAGCCACCAAAAAGCTGAATGGATCTATGGCTAAAATGACAAAGCACCAGCTTTTGGGGAAAAAAAGTTAAGGGACAATGCCTAGGTCCTGAGTACCAGCAAGAATGTATTTGTAGGGGCTGGGAAGGTGGCTCAGTGGTAGAGTGCTGGCCTTGCATGCATGAGGCCCTGGGTTCGATTCCTCAGCACCACATAAACAGAAAAAGCCGGAAGTGGCACTGTGGCTCAAGTGATAGAGCACTGGCCTTGAGCTGAAGTGCTGAGGGACAGCATGTAGGCCCAGAGTTCAGGTCCACGACCGGCAAAAAAAAAAAAAAAGTATTTATAGCCATAGACTCCAGTCTTCCTGTCAGTTAAACTACTCAATTATCAGGAATGGGTTTATTGATTGAGCAGAACATGATCAAAACTGATACTCCAGTTCTTCAGTTAGCAGGCCTGGTGTGGAATGTTCAGTGGAAGCCAGTGTTCATGTGGGTCTTGGAAATCTGCCTTCCGAAGGCTCTGCCTTTGACTTTCCTTTTGGGAATCATGCCAGAAAGGTCACTGTTTCCAGTTCAGAATATTCCCTTTCAGTTTCTTCTTTTTTTGGTGAGAACTCTGTCTAAAGCATTTTCCCTTGACCATATGTTCTTTCAGGCCTTGAGACACTTCTGAAGTGGGGAGAGTTTAATAAACTCAGAGTTTCTGTTCAACATCTGCACCTTTACATGTCATTGAAGAGTGGAGTGGTGAGGCAGGGGCTAGGAGGTGAGGTGAAAGAGGATAAGGGGGAGTCAAGCCAGTATCTAACTCTTGCATTAGCTTCTTTTCAAGAAGTTCACTGGCTACCTGATAATATGAATGACCTTCCTCATTTGCCTGAGACTTTAGTGTTTTCCAGAACACAGAGACTTTCAGTGCAAAACCCAAGGAAATTCCAAATCAACAAGACTAGTTGGTCACACTAATATGAGATTAGGACTGACTGCAACAGTCCTCTTATTTCCCCCTGGTTCTGTAATTGTACTTTCTTTTACCGTATGTCTGCCAAGTGTTCTTTCTGATGCCTTCTAGTGAAAATATTATGAAATAATTACCAAATAAACATTAAAAAGAGAAATAAGATAACCTACTAAGGATTTGTTATATTTAAAGGCCTTAATCATGGAAACCTTTTTGTTTGAGCCTAAAAATTACAAAAACATGAAGTTTGGGGTATGGTTCAGGCTAGTTGAACTCGCTGCAAGACCCTGAGTTCAAACCCAAGTACTCTTCCCCTACCCCCCCCCCTAAATAGCTAAGGTCAAATTTATATTTTGAGCTGGGAGAAAATGAGCTAGAGATTAGCTGGCCCCAACAACTCTACTGTAATAACATTACAGTTTGTGGGACTGTATAGCACAGTTTGGTGATTACATGCATGCAATGCCCGATACTGAGGGTGAGGAACTAAAGGGATAAACAGATAACTATCACCACAGTGCAGGAGGCCAAAGAACACTGGTGGCTCATGCCTGTAATCCTAGCTATTGGGGAAGCTGAGATCTAAAAATTGAAGTTTAAAGCCAGCCTGGGCAGAAAAGTCCTTGAAATTCTTATTAACCAGCAAAAGCTAGAAATGGAGGGTGGCTTAAGTGGTAGAGTAGCTTTGGCCCTGACTCCCCCCAAAATAAAAAAAGAGCTATTTCTAGCAGAGAAAACAGTTGTCTACAGGCTCAAGAATGGCTGAGTAGAAGCTACCTAGGCCATTCTGAAGCTTCAAGTGAATGATCAGTTCAAAGAGGGTATGATTACAGCCAGGTAGTTCTGCATCATTGTATTTGCATGTAGTACAAGCTCATTGAGTACAACTTTACCAAACAGAAGAACATTTCTTTCATCTCCTGTCCCTCTGCCAGCTTTTATAGTGTTAGGCCAGTCTCTAAAGAATTACCCAACTGTCTCAGTACATATTTGAGGTGCCAAGAACTGGAGCATTGTCAAAACTGTATGTACCTACTCCACCCTTCCTTCTATTGAGCCCAGGGCAGGGTGGGGAGACCCAAGGAAAATGAATGAGGAAGCCACCCTTCACCTCCTATAAATAAGCCCTGGCACAGACATTTGGAGCAACAGGCCCATCTCTTCTTGTGCTTAGTAAATATATGAACAGTTCCATGAGAAATGAAATTTGAAGTGACTATAGGCCTCCCTGACATTTCTCGAGAGCAGGACTACAATGCCCACATAACAGTCTGAACTGGGCAATATATCATAAAATGAGTTTACCTTTTCCTTGTGAGAATCCCACTGTTAGCCAGGCACTGGTGGTTCACATCTGTAATTCTAGCTACTCAGGAGGCTGAGATCTGATGATTGCTGTTCAAAGCCAGCTTGGGCAGGAAAGTCCATGAGACTCTTATCTCCAGCTAACCACTAGAATACCTCAAGTGGAGTTGTGGCTCAAAGTGGTTGAGAGCTAGCCTTGAGCAAAAGAATTCAGGAACAGTGCCCAGACCCTAAGTTCAAGCCCCTACAACCACCACCACCACCACAACCAACAACAACAACAAAAGAATCACTGTTTATAAGGTGGATTGTGAATTTGAGAACTTCACTGTTACTTAGTGAAGGAAGTCTCTTTCAACCCAGACAAAGACAATGTGAAGATATGTGTTTATAAACCACATAACCACCAATATAACTAGGACCAAGGAAGACAGTGGCAAAAGGGGTAGGTATCTTCATGAGGTTTTTCCTTGGGAGACCATGGCTTGTCTTACTCTTGCACTGAATTGATTCCAGTATTTTTCCTTTGGTAAAAACAAAATCTTGGATGCTTAAGGAAAAGACACTGCAGATACAAGAAAACACTGGCAAAAAGGGAGGCTTAAGGTTATGAATCAGAATCTCTTACATTCAAATTGTCTTGAAACTTATCATAGATTTTATTTTAAATTCTTTGAATTACAGATATACTTTGAAAACTCTACTGTTTTGCTTGTTTGGAGTTTTATTTTCTCTCTATAATTTTTTTGGGGGGGGACAGGATTTTGCTATGTAGCCCAAGCCGGCCTCAAATTTGTGATCTTTCTTCTTTAGCCTAATTTATAGGCACATGCCATCATATCTGGCATTCACTTCATGGTCTTGACCCCATTCCATGTCCTTTTTGCCATCTAATTTCCTTCCTCCTTTCTCAATTCTTTCTCTAAACTATTTTTTATCTGCTGTATTTCTGATCTTGAACTTCCACTTTGCCTTCTGCTAGCTGTTAAGTTAGCTCACAAGGACTGCTTTCTTTCGGAGGTGTTGGGCAGCATGGCTGCCATGGTAAGATCTGGTCCCTTAAATGGCATGAACACAAGGTTGAATTATTGAGTTGAATAAATGAACCTATTTTTTAAAAACTGTGCCATTCTGTTTTTCAGTTTTTGCCTTATTTGAAGACATAGCTCGGTAACTAATATTTCTATGCTTGAAAATGTGGGAGGGAAATTCCATTAGTGTGGATTAGTCAAATACATTCTTCATTCCCATACATTAGTTGTACAAAGGGGTGGTGTTCATTGACATTTACACATATGTACAAATGTATTGCTATCACCATCACCTCCATCACTTTCCCTTACCCTTTCACCCCTTTCTAAAATGATTGCAACAGATTTCATTGTTCTATTTTCATATACACAACATTCTCCTTCAAACACCTAGCTTTATTTATACTTCTTTTTGTGTTTACTCATCCTTAATTATATCTACAGCTGAGTTCTTTCTCCCTCCACCCCATTTGTCCCAGACATCATCTTTCCACATTTCTTTGTGAGTAATTTTTTAAAAGAACCTTCCAATTCACTTTGTCCTTGGTGGTATCATTTAAATCACTCTGATTGTAATTAAATGCAAAGTTTGGTATTTGCTATTTGTTTAAAGGTTTCCTTGGAGAAGACTCAGTTCTTTTAATCTTAGTTTTTAATTTGATAATCGGTTACTTTTAAAGTACTTTAAAGGACTTAAAGCTTCTTATTTTGACATTTTTATCTATAAATATTTGAACAGTCCCAGACAATGTGGACACCTCCCAAGTCTGTCAGGTAATCATCCTTCATTGGAGGATCCTCCATTGCTTTAAAAACCTAAAAAAGCATTCAGACTGCCATAGTGTCATCAGATTTAAGTCATCAGCCTCCTGGGGGTCAGAAAGATCTTAGTCTCATTGGAAAAAAAATTCAAGGACAAATACAGAGACGTAAGCCAGAACAGCTTTATTAATGCAAAGCAAAGCGAAAGCAGAAAGCAAAGCAAAAGTGCATCCCCTAGTGAAGAGAATGGGAAGGCTCAAGAAGACCCTCACTGAAGGTCTCCAAACCCTCAAATTTTTATTAAGATCTGTAGAGATGGGGGTGGTCTGGGCTGGAAAACTGGATTAATAAGTCAGTAACTTCTAGACACAGGGTTATGAACTTTTACATGTTGGACAGGGGACTTCATGGCCTTAGATAGTCTGTGTGTGTGTGTGTGTGTGTGTGTGTGTGTGTGTGTGTGTGTGTGTGTGTGTGTGTGTGTGTGTGTTGTGTAATTTTGGAGGTTACAGGTCAGCAAGACCCTGTTGTATGTTCATTTCATGAATATCAGCACTCCAGGATGTGACTCCTTGTAATATTGAAGCAATCATTCTCAGCCATCCATTTTCCTAACTTGCTACTTCAATTACAGATCAACAGAAGACCAATAGCTGTTGTAGTCAAGGGCGATCTGGCCACTAAGCCAAGAACATCTAAAGAAAATACTGGTAGACTATTCTACCATATCCATTAATTCAAACACCATTGCCAAGTCATGGTTTCTTTGAAAGTTCAGTTAGTAGCAGACCATTAACCTTTCTTGCATTCCTCTGGTTTAGGGAATGACAAGTGGAAATAACCCGCCTTCTAATTTTGGGCCCACAGGAACAGAGAGCTTAAATAACTGCAAGAGGGTCACTAGTTCAGGCCACAAAGACATGTACATGTAGGACCCAGAAGGTAACAAAATGGGCCACAGAACTGAACACAGGGCCTGCCATCAGTGCTCTTCTAAGCAGGAGAAATGCTATTTTATACCACATAAAATGCCACTCCATCAGGGTGTTGGTGGCTCATACCTGTAATCCTAGCTATTCAGGAGGCTGAGATCTGAGTATTGTGGTTCAGAGCCAGCCCAGGCAGTAAAGTATGTGAGACTCTTATTTCCAATTAACCCTCAGAAAACCAGAAGTGGCACTGTGGCTCAAAGTGGTAGAGTGCTAGCCTTGAATGAAAAAACTCAGGAACAACTCCCAGGTCTTGAGTTTAAGCCCCAAGACTGACTTTTAAAAAAAGCCTTTCTACAGAACTCCTCCTCTCTTCAACACAGGAAATCTAATCTTCTGACTTTAGGCAGCATTGTTCACAGAGAAGTTGGTCTTCTGCCTGGGTAATCTTTCTGAGACAATTTTCTTTCAATCTTTGACTACGAATATGGACTCGGGCTAAAAATGTGAGAATTCAAACCTTGACCCTATCATTTTTACTTTGGACAAGTGATCTCTTCAGTGACTTTTTTTTTACTCCTTTGTAACATAGAAATTAGTAACAGTAATTAATAATTAGTGCCTTCGACAGAGATCACTAGAGATCAAATGAGTTGATCCAGGTGTGCTAATACATGCCTGGAATCCTAGGTACTCATGAGGCTGAGATTTGGAGAGGGGGAGAGGGTTGGTTGTGGGGCTTAAATTGAAGGCGTCAGTGCCACTTCTGGTTTTCTGAGGGCTAATTGGAAAGAAAGTCTTTATGGATATTTCAAAGCCAGCCCAGGCTGGCTTTGGACTGTGATCCTCAGATCTCAGCTTCCCAAGTAGCTACGTTTACAGGCATGAGCAATCAATATTGGGCTCTATTTTGGTTCTTTTTGTTATCATTTACTATGCTTCCTTTCTTTGTTTGGAGAGCCTTCCCTTTCAATGGCCATTCGTATACTTCCTCTCCTATTAAAATAGCAGAGCATCAGTATCAGCTACTAACATACAGTAGGGAAACATTTCACATTGCCTCTGCCAGCTGGTTTGCCTGTCAAGCTTTGTTTGTAATTGGAGAATGGAAAATCTAACTCTGTTTAAGGAATTTCAGTGTGTGTGTGTGTGTAGTTCTGGGGCTTGAACTCAGGGTCTGGGCTCTGTCTCTGAGCTTTTTTGCTCAAGGCAAAAACAGAATGAAGATTGTGGTTCAAAGCCAGGGTAAGAAATTCCATGAGACTCTTACTTCCAGTTAACCATGAAAAGGTCAAAAGTGGGTCTGTGATTCAAATGGTAGATTGTCAGCCTTGAGCAAAATAATTAAGGGATAGAGCTCAGGCCTTGAATTCATGCTCCTAACAGTTTCACACATATAAAAAGTTAAATAATAGAGAATCATTAAATATCATAAGTCATTTTGAGTTAGGGGCATGGTTCAAGTGGGAGAGTGCATAATTAGGTTGAACAAGGCCCTGGGTAGCACAACCCATACACTTTAACCCCAGAAAAAAAAAGGAAAAAATAGTTATTAAAATCACTGTCTAGCCGGGCGCTGGAGGCTCACGCCTGTAATCCTAGCTACTCAGGAGGCTGAGATCTGAGGATGAAGGTTCAAAGCCAGCCTGGGCAGGAAAGACCGTGAGACTCCTATCTCCATTAAACCACCAGAAAACCGGAAGTGGTGCTGTAGCTCAAATGGTAGAGATCTCACCTTGAGCTGAAGAGCTAAGGGGTAGCACCCAGGCCCTGAGTTCAAAGCCCACGCCCGACAAAAATAAATAAATAAATAAATAAAATCACAGTCTGAGGTGGCTCTACTGTTAATAGTGTGATTGTTTTGGGACATAAGCCTCCTTGATGTGTATATTTTAAACATAGACATTCATTTACCTGAATGAATGCATGTTTCCTTCCTACTCTTCAGTCAATAATTTATCTAAAAGAATTTCTGTAAATGTAAACATTTGTTTTCCTGTACTAGAGATTGAACTCAGGGCTCTCCATTCTTTTTTTTCAGATAAAATATTATAGATTTATTTAAAATTTAATTCTCACCTTGAGTATGCAAAATACAAACTCCATAAAACGTTCAATTTTTTACTTTGTAGTTTACAAATACACAAAATAGAAGTATGCTTAAATTTACATTACGTATTTATTAAAGCAAGGAACTATATAGAAAAAACATATTAGCTCTGCTTAAGGCATACTTAGGAATAAACCATTGTACAAATTATTGCACATCTGAAACCACAGTACATAACAGATTGTCTGCATAAAAAAAAACGTTAAAGAGGGCTGGGAAGGTGGCTCAGTGGTAGAGTGCTTGCCTTGCATGCATGAGGCCCTGGGTTTGATTCCTCAGCACCACATAAACAGAAAAAGCTATAAGTGGCACTGTAGCTCGAATGGTAGAGTGTTAGTTAGCCTTGAGCTGAGGAGCTGAGGGACAGTGCCCAGGCCCAGAGTTCAGGCCCCTGACCGACAAAGAAAGAAAAAAAGGAAAAAAGAAAAAAAGAAGGAAGGAAGGAAATAGAAAGAAAGAAAGAAAGAAAGAAAGAAAGAAAGAAAGAAAGAAAGAAAGAAAGAAAGAAAGAAAGAAAGAAAGTAAGTTCAGGCCCCATGACCGACAAAGAAAGAAAGAAAAAAGGAAGGAAGGAAAAAGAAAGAAAGAAAGAAAGTTCAGGCCCCATGACCGACAAAGAAAGAAAGAAAAAAAGGAAAAAAGAAAGAAAGAAGGAAGGAAGGAAAAAGAAAGAAAGAAAGAAAGGAAAGTTAAAGAAGTAAACAGAAAGGGATGGGAAAGGGAAACAAAGGAGGAGGCTACAATGCTTGATAAGAAATGTACTCATTATCTTGCCCATGTAATTGTAACCTCTCTGTACAGTATTTTCACAATAAAAAAAAGAAGTAAACTGGTGTAAGTGTAATTTACCTGACTTAGGTCATACATGTAGATCAGAAGACAAAAATAGATTTCTTATCAAAGTATGCAGCAGTTTGGGGCTCTCTATTCTTGTTTGTCTTTTTCAGTCAAGGCTAGCACTCAACCATTTGAGCCACAGCTGCACTTCTGTCTTTTGGTTAGACTTTTCTGTCCAGGCCAGCTTTGAACTTTTGATGCCTCCTAATGAGCTAGAATTACAGGAGTGAGCCACCAGATCATGCTAGATCAGAAATAATATTTAAGACATATCTGGACCATGTTAAACATACTCAAATGTGGAGAACCTGTGCCTTATTGCCTCCTTGTCTCTGTTACAATCATTGATGGTTTTTCTGTGTTCAATAGTTTAGTATGTATCTTTAAAATATAACTTTTTGTAAATACACAGGACCAATAGCATAATTTATTATTATTTTCACACAGGTAGTATTTGACTCATGCATGTAATCCTATCTACTAAGAGACGGAGGTCTGAGGATCATTGTTTGAAACCAGTCTGGGCAGGGAAGTCTGAGAGACACTCATCTCCAATCAACCAGAAAGCAGCAAAAAAAACAGAAGTAAAGCTGTGCCTCAAGTGGTAGAGTACTAGCCTTGAACGAAAAACCTCAGGGCCTGTACCAGGTCCTGAGTTCAAGCCTCAAGAGCAGCGCATGCACACACACCACACACACACCCCTCCCCCCCACACACAGAATAACAGCAAGAAATTCTGTATCATTTGAGGACTCATTTGCTCTTCCTTTCTGGATTTTTTCTCCAAGTATTTGCCAGCCAGTTGAAACTTACTAGTACAACTACAAGTTTTTTGTTTGCTTGTTTGTTTGTTTTGTGCTAGTACTGGGTCTTGAATTCAGATGTACTGAGGTTTGAATTCTGGGCCTCTCTTACTCTTGCTTGTCTTTATGTGTTTGTTGATTATGAGGCTTGAACTCAAGTGTACTGGAGTTTGAACTCATGGTCTCTTGCTGTTTCATGGCACTGTGTGTGTGTGTGTGTGTGTGTGTGTGTGTGCGCGCGCGCGCGCGCGCTCGCGCACGCACGCGTGCACACGTGAACGTGTGTATACCAGTAATCCAGTAATGAGGTTTGCACTGAGGGCCTTTAGCTCTTGCCTGGCACTAGTTTTTGGGTGTGCATATGCTGGTATATTGGGAATTGTAGTCAGGGCTCTTCCTCATGTTTGACAAGAGCCAAATACAAAAAAATTGGCTCTGTGTGTATGTGCATATGTGTGTGTGTGTGTGTGTGAGAGAGAGAGAGAGACAGAGAGAGAGAGAAAGAGAGAGAGAGATCGATCAGTACTGGGCCTTGAACTCGGGGCCTGGGCACTGACCCATAGCTTTTTCTGCTCAAGGCCGGTGCTCTACCACTTGAGCCATAGCTCCATTTCCGGGTTTTTACTGATTAGTTATAGATAAAAATCTCATAGACTTTTCTGTTCAGGCTGGCTTGGAACCACAATCCGCAGATCTCAGCCTCCAGAGGAGTAAGATTATAGGCACAAGCCACCAGTTTCTTAAAAGTTTTAAAGCATAGCTGACAGGCTTATTGGAATAGGTCTTACCTGTCTCCCTCCTTCCCTGGTAGAAGTTGTATTAGTAGGGCCTTACTGTAGTTTCCTTTTGGGGTGATTTTTTAATAAATGTTTGGGGTTAGGATGACATTTCTGAAGGCATCGTTTGAGGTTTTGCTTGGGGTCACAGTCCAGTGCAAGCCTGGGTCAGCCCCCACCAATCTCTCACTGAAGCCTGCTCTTTTTGGTAACTTCTTTTTCATGGCAATCTGCACAATATAATACCAAGGCAGCTTTTGGATGTGATCTAAGCTGACTAGATTGAGACGCACTCATAACCTGCCAGAGTGTGGAGGGAGATCTGTTCTTGTTCTTTTCTTTTGATTACTTTTTACTTCTCAGGGTCATAAGGCACCAACTAGGACTGAGTTGTTTCTTTATTGCATTGCTTGGTCCATAACTTCATCTATGGGAAGAAGATAACTGCCCTTCTGGGAAAATTTCTGGGTTCATCTGTGGTGTTCACATTTTTAAAGGAAGGCTTATTCATTGTGTGTCTGATTCTGTTTGGGCAAGACCCAGGAGAGATCTGCTTGCTACTGGCTGCATCAATCTATGTTCATTAGATGTTTAGCTGCAAAGTTAAATTGGTACCAACTGGGAAAAATGGACTTTGGGTCCACGAACTACAGTTTCTTTCCTTTTAGAAGAAGGGAGTCCAGAAGTTGGAGGGATGTAAAATGTGTTTAAGAGTGTTAAACAATTGCTTTGTCCTAGTATGATTCAAAAAATGGGGTAGAGAATAAAGGATAGGGACTCAAAGTTGTGGAAAAGTTGTGAAAGGTGTAACTAGGCCTTGGAGAATGGAGGACAGGGCATAGAGCGCCACCTGAAGGATTTGTGGGGAAATAATTGGTGGTAATTTGGAAATCAGGTAATGTTCACTAGTTAATTTAATATGCTAATATAAAGCAAGTTCTTTAGTCAAAGTCTTTAAAAAAATGCTTTGCTTTTGGTAACCTGGTTTACATCAGTTTGAATTAGATAAGTGTTAATATAAGATTTACTTGTGCCTTAAAAGTAAGGGATCTGTGTGTGGTCACTGGCATTTTCCTCATAATTGATATAAGGGACCTAAGTTTTGCTTTGTGTCCTAGAGTACATTAGAGACAGATTGGAAAGGAAAAATAAAAGTCCCATATATGAGGGGCTCCTTGGGAAGGGGTATAAAGCCATGTATGAGCACAGGTCTGTTACTCAATTTCCTTTTCCTAAGTTCAGGGACAAGTAGGAAATTGACTTGGAAATCCAAGGTAGATGATGTCCTGTGGGCCTTGTGTGGGCCATGCACAGTTAAGAGCAGATACTCCAGTATATCTGACTTAGGCATGGGTGCAAAGTGCCTGCTCAGTTTATTCAAAAACCAGATGACAGGAAATGGCCAAGAGATGCCTTCACTTTTGCCAGGTTAAGCTCTGAACCTTAGGCATGTGTTTCTGATGAATTCAAAGCCAAGCCCCATTTCCACTGTTGGCTATTTCTGCCCCACAAAGCATTCCTCTAAAAAGTGTGATAGTAGTTCTTTCAGTATAGAAGAAATTCAGACTGATGAGTGGTACATAATCTGAATTTACACCTCAGGTGCATATTTTGATAACCAAATCAGGGTTATCAGATGGGATATGATTACCTTTAGATATGGTATTTAGAATGTTTAAAAATAATTTATATTCTCACACTGTGTGGTTTTCCTACTTTACAGAAAGTAATTCTGTAGGTAAACTTGTGGCTTATTCCAAATGTTAGTAAATTGAAAAACTGATGTACTTACACTGCATATACACCCACACACTCACACAACCTCACACTCATCCCGCCCCCCTTCATAAACACACTCTTGAGGAGTCAAGTATATATAAAGCAGGCAGATGACCTGTCCAAACCACACATGCATTAGAATTGGATTAGATCCTGTCTTCTCATTTTTATGTTATTGCTACTTTCTTTCCATGGCCTGGGAAAGGCAGTAGTTAGTGTATGAGAACTTCGTCTTTGGCCTCTCAAGTTGATCAAGCCCTAGATAATAAATAATTCAGAGACTGACAAGCAGCAGTCTTTAGTCTTTTCTAAGAAGTGCAATTCAATTTGAGAAACTGGCTTTATAATGGGAACACTAAAAAAAAAAGTTTGACCTGGCATCTACTTCCAGACTAGATAGACAGTTAATGCTCTAGGTTTGGTGTTGAGGTTTAGATTGTTAGAAGTGATTACCATGAGCTACCAAGATAAAAAGCTACTGGGAAAAGATTACTGAGCATTTTTATGCTGGATGTTTATCCCTTGGCGAGATATGTGCCAAACAGTGCCTACTGTTCTTGTGCTCTTAGCCAAGTTTCTGCCCTATAAAGTGAGGTTGTTGCCAGGATTGCTATAGGGTCTGTGTAATCAGTTTAGGGGAAAAAATGTAATGGAAGATGCCAGCTACTATGTCCAGAAGATTGTAATTTGGAGGCCAGACTGTACATCTTAGAGTTGATGTAAAAAAGAAAAAAATATTTGTGGGCCACCTTAAAAGCTGTGAGAATATGAAGGCATTTAATGTGTACCACTGAATGGTTCCCTGAATAGACATTATTCCAATGTGCCTATAATATATGAACTTTAGAGTAGAGTTCAGAATTGAAAAATGAGGAAGACATAATCGTTTCTTTCACATTCAAATGTAGTTGGAGAAATAATAAATATACAAAAACAAATTTAACATAACAAGGTACTAGAGATGAGGAGTATAGCAGATTACCAGGAAAGCACCATGGTTGTGTTAACATGTTACAAGTAGGTGTTATTTGGGGATTTCAGAATGAGCTTTAGCTGGGAAAGAGACAGCTCTCTTCAGAGATGGAGATACCAGCCCTAAAGGACTCAATGGGAATCTGTGCCAGTCCCATGTCCCTTGGTCACACCATAGTTTCAAAGAAATTAAGAGGATCAGAGGCTTTGGTGATAGTATGACTTGGACTCTTTTGGCCTTTGTGATTTTTGAAGATCCTGGAGATCCTGGAGTTGTTGCTGGTGACATGAAAAGGGAAGAGAAAGCAGCCAGGGGGAAAGCATTGTTAGTAATGGCGGTGCCCAGTGCTGAGATGTAGTTTGTCCATGCATTTATCCTGTGGACATGGGTGAGACAGCCTCTCAGTCCACTAGGGGCTGCAGTCTTCTCATCTACAAAGGGCACAGAACTTGCTGCTCTTCAGCAAGTTCCTTAAGATTATTTTTGATCATTTACATTTGTTATTACAAAATTTTCAATCATTGTCTAGCTAGACATTAAAAGTGACTTTGCCCAGTTGTTCTATTTCTTCTGTCTTTTATAATTTCGTATTTTGCTGCCCTTATGTAGTAATACTTGAGATACACATTGTATACTTTTTTATCTTTCAAAACCATTTGATGGGAAGATGGCTCAGTGGTAGAGTGTTTGCCTTACATGAGGCCCTGAGTTCGATTCCTCAGCACCACATAAGCAGAAACAGCTGGAAGTAGCTGAAGAGCTGAGGGAACAGCGCCCATGGCCCAGAGTTCAGGCCTTACAACCAATAAAAATAAATAAACAGATAAATAAATAAATGAGGGGCTGGGGGTTTAGCCCAGCAGAAGGGCGCCCGCCTAACGTGCGCAAGGCCCCGGGTTCGGTCCTCAGCCCTGGAATAAATAAATAAATAAATGAAAAGAGTTCATAATAAATACTTTTTTTAAAAAAACCATTTGTATTTCTTTTCAGCTTGTTTACATGTCTCTTCCAGGTTCCACATGGACAGATGAATTTGATGCCTTCTAATGTTGACACAAAATGAGTCCTGGATGCCAGTCGCACAACATTTTCTGCAAGGAAACATTGTATAGGGATGTACACACTCCTATTCAGTCTTGTGTATATTTCTTATCACATCTTTATTACCTGAAAAAAGTGGTTTGAAGTTGCAATTGGCTGGGCAATTTTTTTTAGTCTTAGTTTAAGCGAGAAAGTAAGGTGTGTGTGATTTTTTTTTTTTAACTTTTCCTTCAATTAGCCAGTGGAAAACAGACCAGTTTATCTAAGCTAAAAGTACTGGTGTATAAAGAGTCCTCGTTGGGACTGTAGATGATGATTTTGTTGCTATTCTTGTTGTTCTGTTCAAATAAATGAACTCATGGGATGTTGCTTTTCACACTACAGCAAATGCTGCAGTAATAGATACTTAACACCTAGAGATAAGAAAAACATGTTCTTTTAGAATAAACATAAGTTTCAGGGAGCTTTAAGCAACTTGTTTTGGTGTCTTACCCCTATTTTAATGTTTTATAAACTTCTTTAGTAAAAGAACATTGTAAGACATTTTTGGTTTATGGATTTGGCTTAAATTAAGGTTGTGGGGGCCTGGGTGTTATCCCTGAGCCTCTTTGTGCTCAAGGCTTTCACTCTACCACTTGAGCCACATAGCCACTTCCAGTGTTTGAGTGGTTAATTGGAGGAAAGAGTATCAAGGAGACTTTTCTGCCCAGGCTGGTTTTTTTTGGGGGTGGGGGGGGGGGGTGGTCCGGTCGTGGAGCCTGAACTCTGGGCCTGAGCGCTGTCCTTCAGCTCTTCAGCTCAAGGCTAGTGCTCTACCACTTGAGCCACAGCGCCACTTCCGGCTTTTCCTTCTTGCTTATGTGGTGCTGAGGAATTGAACCCAGGGCCTCAGGCATGCAAGGCAAGCGCTCTACCACTGAGCCACCTGCTCTACCACTGAGCCACCTTCCCAGCTTCCCAGGCTGGTTTTTAACCATGATCCTCTGATCTCAGCTTCCTGAATAGGTAGGATTACAGGTGTGAACCACTGGTGCCCGACTTTTTTTCTTTTTTTTAAAATTGGTACTTTGGCTTGAACTCATGGCCTCCTAGGCAGGTATTAAACTGCTTCACCTATTCCTTCACACTTTTCTGCCTTAGCTCTTTTTGATGGTTTCATATTTTGTCGAGACTGGCCTGGATCATAATTTTCCTATTTGCATTTTGTGTGTGTGTGGAAGGTGGAGTGATAGATATACACTACCCTGTGAGCCTTTTCTGTTGAAATGGGTCCTCCTGAACTTCTTTTTCCCCAAGATGGCTTCCAAACTTGATACTTCTCAATCTCAACCTCCTAATCTCTACCTCGCAGTCTCAGCTTTGGGTATACAAATGAATTTATTTATTTCAAGTTCCAAAACAGTTTTTTCTAACTGTTGCTGTTATACTTTGACACTTGACCAAGTTCCATATGACTAGAACTGAAGCATTTCCAAAAGGAGCATCTCTCAGTAGCATCTCTCAGTAATCAGCATCAAAGAAGTTTTGGCTCATTTTTTGTCCTTCCATCCTCTAGAATATTCATTTTCTCTGGTCTTATGTGTATTCATCCAAGACATGTCATCCCAAAAGACTGAAGACTTAGAATCTTTTTGAAGAAATTACCATCTGTTTTACTGGCTAGAAAATTACAGATGGAAGAAGTCATATCATTGGCTTTAGACCACTTAGCGGCCAACACAGGTTTGTTTCTTTGTGGTTCTTGCCCTCTGTTATTACCCTCCCTCAGAGCAGGAAAAGTAAATCATCATGTGATACCCTAAGCATTTTCTAAGTCACTGCAATCAATATTTGCCAAGTTCCCTTAGATAACCAAGGTCCTTTCATCTTCAAATGTAGAAGCAAAAGATAAGGCTCTGTCTGTGTTTCTGTTGGATGAGAATCTCGTTTTTAAAAATTCAAAAAATACTATTTTATTATCTTTAGGTAGTTGTACTTAGGAGTTGCCACTTAATGTAGTTTTATATATACAATAAACAAGAATCTCTTAACCTCATCTGTCTAGGGTACCAATTATCCAAAGATGAGCTTTTTTCTTGGTGCCATTCTTGGGGCTTGAACTCAGGGCCTGAATGCTGTCCCTGAGCTTTCTTCTTCAAGGCTAGCTATTTACCACTTATGCCACAGCTCCATTTCAAGCTTTTTGCTGGTTAACTAGCGATCAGAGTTTCACAAATTTTCCAACCCAGTCCTGTGTTGAACTGTGGTCCTCAGATTTTAGCCTCCTGAGTATGTAGAATTGCAAGTGTGAGCCACCTGCACCTGGGAAAAACTTATTTTAATTGTACCAGGCACATATAAGTGTAAGTGGAGGGTAGTACACTCTTATTAAGTCATTTTTGGTTTTGCAGTTTCTGTTTTGTGTTTTTTATTTTCTATTTTCATTCTACTACTTAAGCTACACCTTTACTTCTGGCTTTTTGCTGGTTAACTGGAAATAAGATTGTCACAATTTTCTGCCTGGGCTGCACTCCTAAAATCTGTAATGTAGCAAGTAGTTTTAATAAACTACTCTTACCCCCTCAGATACTATGTTTTGAAAAAGCAACTTTGACACACCTTTCTTGGCCTTAGATCTGAGTTTCTTCTACAAAAAATGGAGAGATTTGCTGGCATTGACAGTTTCCAGCTTACTTGCTCCTTCCTTCTTTCCTTCCTTCCTTCCTTCCTTCCTTCCTTCCTTCCTTCCTTCCTTCCTTCCTTCCTTCCTTCCTTCCTCCCTTCCTTCCTTCCTCCCTTCCTCCCTCCCTCCCACCCTCCCTCCCTGCTTTCCTTCCTCCCTTCCTTTCTTCTGTCTCTCTACCCCCACTCCTCTTAATGCTTGACTCAACTTCTCCAAAATATACTGGAATACTTCTTAACCAAGAATCAAGAGTCAGCTTCTCTGCATGGTCGTTTTTGATTTTTGCCTTTGGCTTCTTTGCATCTGATCTGGGTTTGTATTTTCCTGCCTCAGAAGCTACTCCTTGTGGTTCAACTCTCTCCCATCATGATCTTTTCAAATTTTCTCAATTTCTAAAAGAGAAAGAAAGAGGAGAGAGAGAGAGAGGACGAGAGGGGGGGGGGGAGGAAGAGGGAGAGAGAATGCTCCAGGTTCTCTTTAGGCTTTGGATAAATAATCTATTAGTTAAATTCCTCCATCTCCATGGGAAATCAAATTGATCAAATTGCTATCTATCATTTCTAACCCACATTAGCACAATGCCTTCTAATGGCTGTTCCAACTTTTCTTTTCCCTACTCTTAATTATATTTCCATATCCTACAGAGACTTCACATAGCCATCATGGTAGAATAGAGATACTTCTTTATAAGAGTTAACATTTTTTAAAGCTTCTTCATAATCTAACCTCATGAGTTAGTCTCTAGGTACATTCTAATTTTCCAGCCTTAATTTCACTTTCCGTGTAGTACACTTTCCATAGTATATTTTGCTTATTCAATTGTCAGGTTTGTTTTTTTTTAATAGATTACAAGCTCCATGAGAACCAGAACCATTTCTGTTGTGCCTATTACATACCAAGTACTTAACAAATAATCAATATAGGATTTATAAGTCGGGCAGTTCACAAGAATAGATGCACTAAATTCTAACTGATAACCCATTAAGCAATTCTATGAGGTGAGAGATATTTCTTAGTTGGGCTGTGGGCTAGATAAGCAACAAGAAATGTATGAAATGTTTATCACCAAGAACTGAAAAAGATGATGCTGCATAGGAATGACTTTAGATCCTAGAACTCCCATGATGCTTCACTTTCTGCCCCCACTGTAACAAGATAAAATATCACTTTGCCACTTTGTCTCACACCCTGAGACCTGTCTGATACTCAGTGTACCCAATCTGCTCTCATACATCATGTTCCAGCTTCTTTGACTCCTTAAATATCCTCAGGTCATCTCTATTCCTGTGCTTTTTTTTTTTTTTAATCAGTCGTGGGGCCTGAACTCTGGGCCTGGGCACTGTCCCTCAGCTCTTCAGCTCAAGGCGAGTGCTCTACCACTGAGCTACAGCACCACTTCTGGCTTTCTAGTGGTTAATTGGAGATTAAGAGTCTACAGACTTTCCTGCGGGGCTGGCTTTGAACCATGATCCTCAGAACTCAGCCTCCTGAGTAACTAGGATTACAGGTGTGAGTCACTGGTGCCCACCTTCCTGTGCTTTTGAACTTGCTGTATTTCTGTAGTTTTTTTCAACACTGAGATTTGAACTACGGACTTTATTCAGGCTCAGCCATGCCTGCCAGTCATATTTTCTACTGGCTATTTTTGAGATTATTTTTCTTTCCTGACCAGGATGTGATCCATCTATGTTAAGTTTCCCATTGTAGCTTATCAGGCAAGTGTCATGGCATCCAGCTCTCTATTGAGAAAGGATCTCGTGAACTTTTCTGCCTGGGCTGATCTTCAACTGTATTCTTCTCCATCTCAGCTTCTCAGATAGCTAGGAATACTTGTTGTACATTGTAGGAATTTTCTTCTCTAATCATTGTGCAGTGAGGTCCTTTTTTTTATAACCATTCTCAGAGAGGCTTTGTGCAGCCACACTACGAGAATGTGGCCATCACCTCTTCAGACATTTCACCATCATTTAAACTTCTTTGGCATGTTTATTTGCTAATGTTCTACCTCTCACATTGGATAATAAGCCCTAGGAGGGAAGGGCACTGTTTAGAACATTCTCTGCTATATCATCAGAAGCTACAAAACATTTTACTTTGGATTGTAATTGCTTAGTAAATATCCTGGATAAATAAATGAATAAACAAATGGGAAGGTATGTGGTCAGAATTAGGCATAAGATTTCTGTCTTTCAATTTTTCTTCAATTTTCTATTATTATATTCAGTTTTTGAAGAGAAATTCACCAACTTTTCCTGCTAGAGGCTGTTATGTAGCAGATTTCTTCAGAATCCCTTATTGCTCCCTATTCTTCTCTATCCTGGCTCAGAACAGAGAAGTCCTAGTGGACTTTCTTTATCCCTAAAATCTCTGGTGACATGACAAACTATGAGCATATCAAGTATCACCTGGAATCAAACAAGATTATTCTGAGTTTTATAATCTCTGGGTTTTTGGGGGACTCCTTATTATCCTTGATGATAAACATTGGCTGGCTTGTGGGTTTTGTTTTGTTTTGTTTTTTTGACATTTTAAAATACATTAATTCATATTTTGCATTACAGGGCCCCACACATGCTAGGCTAAGTGTTGTACTACAGAGCTATACTCTCCTCAGTCAAAACAAAATACCATTTAAGTGTTAATGTTCTAAGAGAATGTCACATTTTTCAGACTAATTTCTGCCAAACAAATTTGTACTCGAGTTTTTTTTTTCTGCTGAGTTTTTAAAAGTCTGATTAACTTGAAAGACACTATGCCTGGTCTTGTGAAATTACAAATCTAAAAGCACTTACTAAAGGCCAGGTACTCTTCTTAGTGATTTATGTATTATGTCATTTAAACTTCACAATTGCAGAAAGGTAAGTATATTATTTAGGTGAAAAAAATGAAGGACAAAGTGGTCAAGCTTTTTCACTTGTGCTGGAGTTGTAAAGTTTATTAATCAACACATCAGAATGCAAACAAACAAAAAAGGCAAAGTTTTATAGGCAGATTTGAATATGCATCTATCTGAATGGTTACCAGCCAAATTCTATTTGTTGTATATCCCACCACTTCACATTCTAAGCCTGGCATTGAGTGGTTAGTGTTTTGGACACATACAGACTTAGAGAAGAACTACTGACACTTATAAAATCAAATTGTCTAAAGTCTCTTTGAAATTGTAAGGCCTTTGTTGAAGAACGTCAGGCATCCCTGCCAGAATCTTAAAAAAAAAAAAAGTCTGGGGCACTTTGCACAGCACACTGGCTCAACAGGAGCTTTGTGTACAAGCAGGTCTTGGAAATGGATTGCCTGGTCATCCAGCAAATGAAGCATTTTGCATATGTCTGGTTGAGAAGAGATAAATAGCTTGGATCAGACAGAGTGAAATGTGGCCAACATTTGGCAAGGGCTTTCCAATGAAAATAAAAGGTCTTCACAAAGAGCCAGCGCATGCACTTTCAGATCTCCTAGGAGAGAGAATTTGATGTGTGTAATTAGCAATTTTATAATCAGGTGTTAGATTCATAAAATAGACAAACAACATTAATGGATGCTTGACTGCAGAGGACAGGGAATCACTGTATTCATCTCTATTCATCTCTGCTTTGGGGCTGCTTGAGGGAAATAACTTATGGGGAGTCTGAGAACCAGACCTGGCTGATGCTCGATATGAGGGAGAGCAACATGTTATCCAACAAGAGGCAAGGACCAAGCCCCAAAGCATCTGAAAGGACAAAGGAGCCACTGTTCAACTCTGACAAGTGCCAAGAAACCTCCTTTAACCTCATTGCACTGACTCAAACATTTAGTAATAAATTCATCTTTATGTCTTTCATGGTAGAAATCTGGCCAGGTTCACAATCAGATAGCTTGGGCTTTGTAGGCATCTGAAAATGAGTGGAAAAATGGGAACTAGCGAAGATGTAGTTAATCAAGAGGGCAAAATGGGCTGAGAATGTGGGAACTTTGAGGTGGCTTCCATTCTTCATTCCCTGACACTTTGATGTCTATCTCTATGCCTTTTGTGGAAGGATACAGTGACTCATTTGTACAAAGGACCATACAGTACTTTCTGGATTGTGACAAACATTAAATGACAAGGTTAAAACAGTCCAAGGCAAGTTTTGCTAATTTAATTAAAATGTTTATTTGACTTATGAAAGTGTTTTCCTGAATTAAATCACGTCAGTAAACATTTACCCAGCACCTCTCTATCATGTGAGAGGTTCACACGCAAAACTAAACAGATTTGAAATGTGAGGAAATGAAAAACAAACCAGCAACACGGAGATTACAGTCAATCTTTTCTGAATTGTCTCCACAGAGTTCGACACAGGAAGAGACTAGCCTTGCAAATGGCCAAAGGGAAACTTTTTTTCCTGGGAAATTGCCCTTAATAAAGCCAAAACAAATATTTTGATTTGGAAGAAAGCAAAGGTTGAAATGAATCTAAAACTGACCTTCACATTAAGATACTAGATAAGTCAACTTTAATAAAATACTGAACACTGGCAAGATGGTAGATACTTATACAAAGTTTAAAAGACATAGATGACATCTACGGATTTAAACGTGCATTATACTGTGCAATTCTTTCTTTGTCTTCAAATCCTTTTTCTTTCAGTGTTTACTTCTTTCTTCATTTTGCTATCACTTAGAAATTTTAGAAGATTTAGATTTAGATTTATTATTGAATCTGAAGTTTATGGATATGAATTTGGCAGTCTGTCATAGATTTTTTGCATATGGCATAAAGAAATTATAAATATATAATGCATTTGTGCTGGTTAGTTGGCTATACTCCAGCAGTATTGATTTCTTGATTGACGGTTGGTTGCTGAAAACAATCAGATTCCATCACCAGTCCCAGAATCCAAAAGGTTGTTGAGGCATCATTTGTATTAAAACCATCTTAACTCATCTGTAATGGAACAGCACAGATTGGACAGTTATAATGGATAGAACTTTATTGATTTACTACTCTGGAGGTTGGAAAGCTCAAGATCAAGGAGTCAAATTTGGCAATTTCTCACAATGACCTTCCCAATGAAACCACACCACAAATACTTAAAAGAATTGAGAAGTTTAACTTATTTTTTTTTTTAATTCTTAAAGCACAAGAATGTAGGGAGTTAAAGTCCAGTGGCACACTTACAGCAGGGGTAATGATTTTAATTAACACTGATCAATTTTGGACAATGCGAGTTATTGGTCCTGTGTTTTGGAATTGAAGACTAGGTTCTTGGAATGCAGGTATCACAGTGTAATTAAGAAGGGAGGGTGAAGGTGCTAAGAGTCCTTTAAAGAAGTAATTAAAGCTGGGGATGTAGCTCAGTGGCAGAGTGTTTGCCTTGCACTTGCAAACCCTGAGTTACTCCAGATTGATCTTACTTGCTCTCACTTTCCTCATCTTCGCTTCCCTCATTATTGAACAGCTTTCAGTGACTTTCATTTTGCTATCATCATTCACAGATGCTTGTATTTGGTTATGTTCCTTTTATAATATTCCATCCAGTGCTATTATCTGTAATACATGTAGAATAACAATACTTACCTCAAAAATGTTTTGAAAATTAAATGTGTTAATATTTTTAAAGTGCTTAAAAGTGCTTGACCTGCTAAATAAATAAAATTTCATAAGAGGGCACTTAGGGTTCTCTTTGAACTTACAGCTCAATAAAATACATAATACTTAGCATTACAATGAATTCAGTAATGCTAGATGATAGAATGCCTAGTTTGTTAACCAACTAAGATCTGTATAATTTTCATGAAAGCATGTTGGTGGGCAATGCTATTATTTATCAGTTTATAGGCACTGTTCAATATGCATATGAATTTATAATGAATTAGAGGGCATCTAGAGTTCATAATATGTACATGTTTTTGTTTTTGGTCGTGGGGCCTGAACTCTGGGCCTGGGCACTGTCCCTGAGCTCTTCAGCTCAAGGCTAGCACTCTATCACTTGAGCCACAGCATCACTTCCGGCTTTTTCTGTTTATGTAGTGCTGAGGAATTGAACCCAGGGCCTTATGCATGCAAGGCAAGCATGCTACCACTGAGCCACCTTCCCAGCCCAATATGTACATGTTTTATACACTGGTCCTTAGTATTTGAAATATTGTACCTGCAACTGACCACTTTGCAATTCACTAGAATCCTCCTATAGTCTTTTTTAATATTTTAAAATAATTATTTTCTTTCTTTCTTTTTTTTTTTTTTTGGCCAGTTGTGGGCCCTGAACTCTGGGCCTGGGCACTGTTCCTGAACTCCTCAGCTCATGGCTAGCGCTCTACCACTTGAGCCACAGCACCACTTCTGGCTTCTTCTGCTTATGAGGTACTGAGGAATCAAACCCAGGACCTCATGCATGCAAGGCAAGCACTCTACCACTGAGCCACTTTCCCAGCCCTCATTTTAAAATAATTATTATTAAGGAGTTGTTCAAAGAGGTTACAATTCCACAAGTCAGGTAAGAGTACAATGATGCTTGGACAATGTCACCCTTTCCTTTGCTTTCCCCCACCCACAATATTTAAGTAAAAAGTACACTAACATTTTCTCCTTCTTTCCACCAGAGTTGTGGCCCCAAATGACTCTAAGAGTTGAGTGAACAAAACTAATACGTATGCCACTTAACATAAATTATTGACTAGAGTTCTGGGAGGCATGCTGGAAACCATAATTAGGAAAGCTTCAATCTAATTTATTCCATTGCCTTGGAACTGATTATGTTAATAAGAAGGATGAGGAGACTTGGAGAATGGTCAGAAAACAAGACTTGTTGGTTCTGACCCAAGGTTAAGAGGCCATATCTGGTGATGGTCTTCTTGCTGGCAGCAACTCAATAGTGTAGGACTTCACAGTGAAGAGAGAGTACATGAGCCACCAGCCAAACTGGCTTCATGAAAGACCCATTCTCAAGATACTCCATTAATCTACTAATCCACTAATCTTGTGAGTAGATTACTTCCCTAGTGAAGGCAAGAATCTAATCATTCTTACAGATCCAACCTTATCCTATTTCTTTTCCATGTTTTGTTTTAATTTGAGACAAGGTCTTACCATGAAGCCCAAGCTGGCCTTGAATCCACAATCATCCTGCCTCAGCCTCCTGTATACTGGGATTACAGGCATGAGCTACCATACTCAACAATTCTCTCTCATCTTCTCTCTCTCCTCCACCCCTCAGCTGTGAACTCAAGGCTTAACATTTCCTAGGCAGGCACTCTATCAATTGAGTCATGTCTTTTTTGCTCTTTTGCTCTGGTCATTTTTGAGATAGGTTTTATTTATTTGCCCAAGTTGGACTGAGCTACAATTCTCTTGATCTCTGCCTCCAGAGTATTTACAATTATAGGCATGGTACTTATTTTCTGGGCTTTGACTTAGTCTTTTTAAAAAATTACACTATTTGGGCTCACCATACAATCTATTACACTGCAATTTATTTATTTGTAACCCCTTACTTACCACCCAGTGTGTTTACTTGTAGATTTATAGGCACATTCTAGCTACCATAAATTAGGGAAACCATGCATTGTATGTTTCTCTGGGTCTGGCTTACTTCACTTAATATAATTTTTCCCAAGTCTTTCCAGATCCTTATGCATAGTACAATATCATTCTTTCTAACAGATTAGTATAATTCCACTGTGTATATATACTACATGCTCTTGATCCATTTGCCCGTTGAGGGACATTTGGGCTGGTTCCATATCTTGGCTACAGTAAAAAGTGCTGCAATGAGCATGGTTGTGCTGGTAGCTTCATTGTGGCCTTGCTTGTGCTTTATTTATCAATGCCCAGAAGTGGAATTGCTGGGTCAGAGGGAAACTCTTTGTGTAGTTTTTTGAAGACCCTCCATACTGCTCTCCAAAGTGGTCAAAAAAGTTTACATCCCCATCAATAGTGCAGTAGAGTTTTCTTTTGGTCACATCCCACCAGCATTTGTTATTGTTATTTTCTTAATAGTGACCATTATAACTGGGGTGAGGTGGAATCTCAATGTTGTTTAGATTTGCATTTCCTTTATGGCCAGCGACATTGACAATTTCTTCATGTGTTGATTAGTCATTTTTACTTCTTCTGAGAAGTCTCCCTTTAGGTCATTAGCCCATTTATTAATTGGGTTGGTGTTTCTTCCAGGAAATGGGCACTTGCAAGAGGGGAGGGTGAGGCTAAGGGGAAGGTGAGAAAAGAATGAAGTGGGAGGGAGGGAAATGCAGGCAAGTATTCATTGTCTATACCACAGAATTGAGAAATATAAGGGAAGGGGTGAGTGGGAGGTATGAAGATGTTGAAGGGATGAAACATATCAAAATGCATTGTACACATAACTGCTTTGTTAAATGTCAAAAATTCAATTTATAATCTAAAATTAAGATAAGTAAGGGAAGGGTTGGGTTGGGAAGGGATCGGGAGGGGTGGATGAGGATGTTGAAAGGGATAACACTGATGAGGAAGTTCAGTACTCATAAACTGCTTTGATGAATGGCAACTCTTTTGTGAACTACTTAAAGGTAATAAACAATATTTTTTTAAAAAGAAAACAAATCAACTTGCACTCATCAACTTATGAGTGCAAGCATTCTAATCTAATGCACACACTGAATGATTGCATTAGGACTAATGGTTGCATTTGTTCCAATTCAGGTTCACCAAACAACATTCTGAGTAAAAATTGACTTCCCATGTTTGTTTATGGGGAAAATATACTCAGCACTATTATTTTTCAATGTGAGTAGATCAATTAGCATTTAGGATTATGTAGCTATTTTTTCTGAGGGGATTTATTCAACATTCCTCCTTCAGAGAACTGTCAGCATTGGTGCTTAGCAGTCTGTCTCTAAGGGATGGATGACAGAATGAATTTTAAAGTGAAGGGACCACAGGTCTTACTATTCATTTCTGATGGGTGTCTGTAGTGGCATCTTCATCTCATCTTTTATTATAGCAACCCTTCATAATATAGAACCAAACACCCAGTAGAGTAGTACCTGGGTTTTCCTGGTAGGGAAAATTCCCTAGTACATAGCAGCTTTTCCCAGGAAGTGGGCTGGAGTACATTTTCAATTTTGATGCCTGGTTCCGATTTTGGTATATATGCTGCGTCAATTATTTACTATCACTGACATACTTTATTGACTCATGCAGTCCAGCAGTCATCTTGAGTAATGACTGAAATACGTTATGGGCAGATGTATGAGTATAAAGATGCATTCAGAAAATAAAAACAAAACATAGAAAGCAATCTACCCATTGTCAGATAAAATGGAAAACAAACCATGGTGTATGCCTACTATGAGTATTATTGAATCTTAAATGGGAAGGACATTCTTTTTTTTGAAGGAATATATATATATTTTTTTGTGAAAATACCATACAGAGGGGTTACAATTACATGGGCAAGGTAATGAGTACATTTCTTTTTTTGTGGGGGGGAGGGGCGGTCCGGTCGTGGGGCCTGAACTCTGGGCCTGGGCGCTGTCCCTCAGCTCTTCAGCTCAAGGCTAGCACTCTACCACTTGAGCCACAGCGCCACTTCCGGCTTTTTTCTTTTTTCTTATGTGGTGCTGAGGAATCGAACCCAGGGCCTCAGGCATGCAAGGCAAGTGCTCTACCACTGAGCCACCTTCCCAGCCCCTGAGTACATTTCTTATCAAGCATTGTTGCCTCCTCCTTTGTTTCCCCTTCCCATCCCTCCCCTCCCTTGAAGGATATTCTGATACAGGCCTTCATACAGATGACCTGCAGATGAAAAAAGCCATGTATGAAAAAACAAATACAGTTTTATTCCACAGCTACAAAGTAGTCAAACTCACAGAAACAAAAGTCTAATGGTGGTTGTTAGAGCTGGGGACGGCTGGAATAGGGAGTTAGTATTTTCCTGAGTATAAAATTTCAGATTTGATCTTGGGACCCATCTCCAATAGCCATCTTCTCAGTTTTGGTGGCCTAGTTGGCTCTGCAGCAGCCTGTGATGCTCTGAGATATGTTACCAGGGTGATCCACAAGAAGGAATCACCCCAGATATCAGGAAAGCACCACATTCCCAAACCTATTTTCTCTTCAAGTTGGGGTATGGATTTGGGCCAGGGATAATAACAGTACCACTAAAACAGAGTCTACCAAGTAACTTGTCATTGTGGATGTAGCAGTTGTTTACATATTGTGACCCTCATGTGCGTCGCCTGAGATTGGCAGAGGAGAAAGCTGTAGAACCAGTGAGAATGACGATCTGAAGGATTATGGATTCTTCATCCCAACAGCTGGCTGGACTGGGCCATTTATGGAGAATTTTGGATTTTCCTCTGATGTTGAAGAAATATCCTGTTTATTAAGAGCTAAAATAGTATTCATTTACTGTCTCATGTGTGTGTGACAGAGAGCTAATAAGGGTCTGATGTGAATGGATATTCCAGCAATGTTGATCTTATCATTATACATATATGTACTGAAATATCTCACTGGACAGAATGAATATGCATAATTATTATGGAGCACTAAAACATGTGTATAAAATTAAAAACAATTTAAGTTTATTTTAAAAACAATTTTATTATTATTATTTAGATGTTGTACAGAAGGGTTATCATCTCATAAGTTAGGTGACAAGTTTATTTCTTGATTTTGGATGATGTTACCCCTTCCTTCTTTCTCTCAATCCCAGTTTCTGCCTTTCATCCTTGCCCACAAGTTACAGAGGTCATTTTCTACATAGTGTATACTGAGTAGCATGTTTGCCTTTGTTTACCTATCTTTCCTCTTTTCTGCATTGTGCCCTTTATCCCCCCAAAAGAAAAAAAAAAGCAAAAACAAACAATCCAGCCACCACCACCACCACCAACAAAAAAACCCACGTTTCCATTTCCTGAAGTTCATTTTTCCATAAATAGTATTTTAAATGTTCAGAGAAGTTACACCTTTGTGTTCTTCCCCTAAGATTATCCTCCTTTAGTCTGAAAGTTTGTGTGTGGATGCCTAAAAACAATTTAAGCTTTAAAAATGAAAAAGTTTTGGAGATAAAAGGTTAACAGTACTAGTGTATTTAATACCATGGAACCTTATACTTAATATAGTAAAACATATAATTATTCTTATAATCATTTAATTTATAATCATTTATATTTTCCTTTTGTCTTGTTTGTCTTTGGGAGAGTAAAGAGGCACAGAAATGGAGGGACAAAGGGTGAACCAATGCAGAAGTGGTACTCACTACATACTATGTTGAAAATGAACTATACAACTTGTGGAGGAGGGGAGTTGGGAGGGGAAAAAAGTGGTAGAAAAATGAGGATAGAGGCGACACTGTCCAAAAAAAAGTACTCATTACCTGATGTAACCATATCCCTTCTGCACATCACCTTTATAATGACAGTAAAATAATTTTAAAAGCATTAATTATTTTATAATTTTATATAACTGGAATATATATTGTTACTATATTAGTTGTTGTACATATTTATATATAAAATATTTAAATTTATATATAAGCATGCCTTAACATGCTTATACTACAGCGTCCATAAGAGGCCCATCAGGAGGACTGGTATTAACATTTGGGGATAACAGACTAGAGCAACGTTAATCTGAGGAGACCCGGGGATATTTCATGAAGAACATGCCAGTATGTAATTCTCTCAGATGCTTAAAATCTGTTTATCAACATCATTGCTGCTGGTAAAAACAGAACTCCCAGGAGAGCCAGACTGCCTGTGTCTCTCCTTGTCCTCCAATGCAGCTCTCTGCCTCACAGTTCCTTTCCCCCCTCCTAGAAGTCCTCGCTAGGGCCAGCGGGTGGCGAGGGCGCCGCAGTGCCTCTCCAGGACGCAGGGGGCGCCCTAGCAGAACCTCTCTTCCCTTCGTCTCGGTGACACTTTCTTCCGCTTCCCTGGTCCAGAGCTCACTGCGCCTGCGTGGACTGCTGGTCTGTGAAGAGGATGGCGGCTTCTTCAAGTGGGGAGAAGGAGAAGGAACGGCCGGGAGGCTGCTTGGGGTCGGCAGGCGGTAACAGCACGCGAGAGCGACTCTTGTCTGCACTGGAAGACCTCGAGGTCTTGTCTAGGTAATGCTGGCGTCCGGGCTGGGGTCGGTTCCTGGTCATGTTGGCTTGGTCTCGGGGGGCTCCATGGGGCGGGTCCCGAGAATGGGGACGAGGGGTTCGCAGGCCCGTGGGACTCCGAGCGACAGGTTTTCCCGGGAGGTTACATTTTAGTAACACCACGGATTCTGAAAACCCCAAACCCAGCCGTCTGGCCTTGGGGAAATCTCCAGGTTTAAGCCCCTTCGTCCACCGGTTGACAGACTGCACGGAGCCCCCCCGGGGCTGCAGCCCGGGGCGGCCGGACCCCAGCGGGGGTGGGGCGGGTTTACCCTGACTGGAGGGAGGCCGACGTGTAAAGAAATGACGGGCGAGGGGCAGGTGTGATTAAAGGGATGCTCCAGCCGCTGGCCGCTTCAGGCGCGCAGGTTCCAGACAACCTGTTTCAGTGGTAAGGCGGTCTTCTGAAGAAATGTTTGGGAAAGAATGAGTTCATCAGACTGGTAGATGGCGCCGAATGTGCAAACGCTTGGAACTGTGAGCACGCCGGACTCGCTGGAATGGAAAGTTGTTCGGGATGGCTGGAGTTTGGTAGAGATAGATGAGTCTCAATACTCTCTAAATTCTTAACATTGATATTCTTATACTCCTAATATCCAGTTATTAATATTCTCCATGTTGCCAACTGTTATGATAGTCTAATGTCCTAGTAGTAACTTGGATGTTAACATTCTTTTGTATTGTCCGATTTTGTTCTTGTAGTTTGTGCTGGCACTGGCGCTTGAACTCAGGGTGTGGGCACTGTCTTTCAGCTTTTCACGGAAGGGTGATGCTCTACCACGTTAGCAACAGCTCTACTTCCAGCTTTTTGGTATCTGAGACGCTTACCTCCAATAACTCCGTTCCTCAAGTCTCAGCCTCCTGAGTAGCTAGAAGTACTTGTGTGAGCCCGTGGCACCGGGCAGAATTACCTTTTTTATTCTCGTTGATTGGTTGTGGGTCTTGAACTCAAGGCCTGGACATTGTTCCTGAGCTCTTTTGCTCAAGGCTAGCACCCAACCACAACACTATTTCCAGTTTTCTGGTGGTTAATTGGAATAAAGAATCTCCAATTTCGTACATCGGCTAGCTTTGAACCCCAATCTTCATATGTCATCCTCCTGAGTAGCTAGAATTACAGGTGTGAGAATTACCATTTTGGGTCCGGTCATGGGGCTGAACTCTGGGCCTGGGCACTGTCCCTCAGCTCTTCAGCTCAAGGCTAGTGCTCTACCACTTGACACAGTGCCATTTCCCGCTTTTTTCTTTTTGCTTATGTGGTGCTGAGGAATCGAACCCAGGGCCTCATGCATGCAAGGCAAGCGCTCTACCACTGAGCCACCTTCCCAGCCCCGAGAATTACCATTTTGAAAGGCACTTTATGTCACTTTTCTTCTATTAACAATACTTGGTAGGTTCTTGTTACCTGATAAGATGAAGTTCAAGTTCCTTAGCTTAGTGTGAAGCAAGGCTGTTCTCCTGGTACAAACTAAACTGTTACTTTCATTTGCTGCCACACCCCTCTATCTTTCTACCTTTCCCTCTTCCCTTTCCAAGTACAGTCATACAGATGGACCATGTATGCAATAGTGCTCAATTAAGAATGTAATGTAGGACCCTGTGACCTTTTAGCTATGGTGTACATTCTAGTGCCATGCATTACATACCTATTTGTAGTGGTGCTGATAGTTATAGAAAAGTATGGCACATACAACTATGTATAGTATATAATATTTGATAACAAATTAAATTGTTACTAGCTATGTATTTACTATATTTGTATCATTATTTTAGAACGTACAGTTTTCCTCAAGTATTCTTGTTATTTTTACTAATCAGGACAGGCTAAACTTCCAACTGGATTAAGACTGTGCCTGTGTCCCCAGATCTAGTTCTTTCCTGCCAATAAAATCAGATATAATGTATTATTTCATCCCTCCCTTCCTTCCTTCCTTCCTTTGTTCCATCCTTCCTTCCTTCCGTCCCCCCTCTCTCTCTCTCTTTCTTTCTTTCTTTCTCAGTTGTGGGACTTGAACTCTGGCCTGGATGCTGTCTCTCAACTCTTCAGCTCAAGGCTAGCACTCTACCATTTGAGCCTTAGCGCCACTTCTGGTTTTCTGAGTGGTTTATGGGAGATAAGAGTCTCATGAACTTTTCCTGCCCGGACTAGCTTTGAACTGTGATCCTCAGATCTCAGCCTCCTGAGTAGCTAGGATTACAGGCATGAGCCACCGGCACCTGTCTATTTCATCATTTTGTGTCAGCATATAATGGTTCTGACGTTATATGATCTTTATTGACCTTAAGAAAAATGGCTAGTGTAGTACTATAGTGTAGTAACTTGAGTAGCTTGTAATAATCAGTGCTTTAGACTTGTCTAAAGAATGTATAACCAATGCAGGGAAATTTCATGGTTACTACTTGCTGTTAAATGAATTGTAAAGTCAAAAAACCCCAAAAAACAAAAAACCCTATGCCATTTTACACTGGCAGCGGCTCCACACATCTCATGTTTACTTGTGGCTCTGGATTGCTTCTAATTGACTGGTTGCTCTATATCCTCTAGGTTTGCAAAAGTATAGTTTATGAATTCCAACAACTAGATTGCTTGATGATACATTCTTCAGACTGTATCATCTGTCCTGTCCTGTCCTGAAGCTAGGCATTACTATACTTTCATACTAAAGCTAGTTATACTTTCTTATCTTCAAGCCATTCTTATTCCTATTCCATGATGATGAACGAATTGTTCATCCCCCAGAATCCACTTCAAATATCACCATTTCTGTAGTTGGCTTTCTTTAGCACCTTTAGAATCTTATATATTGTGGGAAATTTTTGCTTTTCTATAGGCATTTTGCACTGGGATTTGAATTCAATGTCTTGCACTTATGAGGCAGGCGCTCTACTTCTGAGCCATGCCTCTAGCACTTCTTTAACTATAAATTTTGTTCCTGCCTGCAAACAGGCCTGGCCTGAGATCTGCATATTTTAAGCTTCATATTGGCTGAGATATCAGATGCACATCACAATGTCCAGCTCCTTCCTTTGAGATAGAATCTTAATCTTACAGATTTTTCTGCCCAAGCTGGCTTGGAACTGTGATCCTCCCTATCTCAGCCTCCTAACTATTAGTATGAGCCTCAGGTGCCTGGATATCTGTTGTGTTTTAAATTACTTATGATCAGTATGTTATGTTTGCTGTTAGTTTAGTCCTTGAGTACAGTATTACTAAAGTTACTAGGTCAGCATGATATTGAATGATTTAGGAATCTGAAAGTAGAATATAAGTGTATTATGAGTTTAATCCACTAAAACCAGATTAGACTCAAATACTGCCTGATGACAAATAGGACATGAGGAAAAACTAAGCATGTGGAATTTTCAGTGGTTAGTACAGTAAACAAGCAACTTAGGCACAAGATATCTGCCTTACTATAGTATAGTATGTCTGTGTACATATTTGTGGAAATACCATTTCCTTTGTCTTTGCTGTATTTATAGTTTTTGGTGGAGAACTTGTTAGCTCCCTTATTTCTTTAATCCCTTATTTCTTTAATGAATGCCTTAACTTTTCAGCTATTCTGGAAGAATTTTCATCTGAAGGTTAAATATACTACATGTATGGCTTCTAATGTCTTTGCTAAGGAATCTTGATGGTGCAGTTGAATGTGAAATTTGTCTAGTGAATGTGTTCTTTCTTGTTTATTTTGCCCTTCCATGTGGTATATGAATGGTAGATTTTTCTGTAAATATGAAGATGTGATGTCCCCTTGTAGGAAGTGGCTGCTGTCTTTTGTTTTGAGTCTTGTCTTTTCACCAGTATGCTCTTCAGCCATATGTACATTCTCTGTTGAGGTGCTGAGTTTTCTTTTGCTTTCTGTGAAAGAAGCTGTAGTTCTGTTCTTTCTCCATGAGTGCCAGAAAGACTGCTTTCTCATTAATTTCTTTACTGTATCTATTGACAAGTTGATGTTAGACTTCTTGAGGCATATTGCAGTCTGTATTTAGAACCATTACCTTGGAGGTTTTGTTTTTCTTTGATTTTTAAGTGACTTATCTGCTACATTATTTTATTTGTTTATCACTAAAGACTGACAGTGGGTAGTGTTCCTCTTTTATGATCCTGGAAAAGGTTGTTTGGTGGGAGAGGACAACATGACCCCTAAGGGTTTGCCACCTGTGGGTCATTAGAACATTTCTTTCATCAGAATGAAGGGGCTCCAGTCCTGAGACTTGGAGCAGCACCAAGACTTAGAAACTTCTTCCCCATACTCCTGTATGAAAGGTATGGCTTTCTATGAATGTATATTCCCAGATTTTCTCCCACCACATTCCTTTCCAAACTCTACCACCCCTTCTGTAACCTAGGTTTGCTTTGACCAGAATGACTTATCTTTATGTTTGAAGAAAGATTGATCTGACATGCTATTTTCATACACTGTCATTCTCTAAAATACACGCTTAAGCCTGTCTATGCTTTTCCCATTTCTGTCACTAAATTTTAGAGGCTAGAGCCTAATCAAAGCCATGGAATATTGCCTTTTTCCAGGAATATTACGAAGAACAACTGACTTGTTTTCTATAGGCCACCTGATAATCAGTTCATGAAATAGTGCAGCAGTTGTTTGAAAGTGTAAATCAGTTCATGTAATTTCTTTGTTTCTCATTGTACTTAAGATGAAAATATATTAGAACTAATCTTTTCTGTGACTTCAAGGCCTTGTTACATTTTTCTCACTTCTCTTTCTTTGGTGCTTACTGTGCTCTGGCTATCAACCCATGTTTGGGCCAAATAATTGGTTGTGTGTTCTGCCCTTATCTTAGCCTCCCAGATCCAATGGCTGGCTTCTCTTGTACAATTTGTGCCTTACCTCAAAAGACAGCCTGGTGCCAGTGGCTTACGCCTGTAATCCTAGCTACTCAGGAGGCTGAGATCTGAGGATTGCAGTTCAAAGCCAGCCCAGGCAGAAAAGTCCCCGTGAGACTCTTATCTCCAATTAACTACTCCAAAACCAGAAAATGGCACCATGTCTCAAGTGGTAGAGGTTCAGGGACAGCACCCAGGCCCTGGGTTCAAGCCCTACAAAACCCTACAACCAACCAACCAACACACACACACACACACACACACACACACACACAAAACCCTACAACCAACACACACACACACACAAAACCCTACAACCAACACACACACACACACACACACACACACACACACACACACACACACACACACACGCCTTCCCTGATCACTCACTTTAAGTAGCCAGTCACTGGCAGTTTCTATGGTGAAGCTCTGCTTTGTTTTCTCAGCCTTTTCTCTCTGATTTTATTTCTTCTTGTCTCCTGTATTAGAATTTAAATACTATTGTTCATTTTTATAATTTAAGTATAAAGTACCTTGCACATATAGGTACTCAATAAATATTTGAGGATTGAGTGAATGTAGACTTTGTATTTCCATGTCCACCTTTTTCATTAACTCATTTCATACACAGTGGCAGAGGAAAGTAGTAGTAGAGAGGTTTCAGTTCAGTTCAATTAGCTCCATTCAGAAAATGATATTGAGCTAGCAGGAAGAAAGGTGGAGATATTAAAGTAAGAGAAACCTTGCAATCAGCATGAAGATGCAAACTAGGCCTAGCTAGAGTAGTATCACATAGTGGTAAACCTGTCCTCTCAAGTAATTTTTGCAGTGCTGGGGGTTAGGGCCTAGATTCTTGTGCATGCTTTGCATGTACTCCTCCACTGGGCTACATTCTCCAGCTTTTGAAATAATCTTTCAAAAATCCCACATTTTCTTGATTATATTTCTTAATCAAAAATTTCTAACAATGCTAATTCCCATGTGGAAAAACTGGTATATTTATTACATATACATTCTAGGAAGGTGGAATTTCACAGTCTTTCTTAGATGACAAAGATTTCACTAGTTCAAGTGGAGACTCTTCAGTTGTGTTGCCTTATCTAAAACATAAAAATGTATGTTTATTCATCAGTCTTTTCATATAAGACAGGAGTCAGGAGATTTTTCTAAAAGGTCAGATGGTGTCTGTCTCTCTTTAAAAAAAAATAACTACAGTTTTTTGGGGGACAACTGAAATAGCCATTGGTATAGCTAAATTACAGGGCAGGGTAGCCAGTCCTGTGCTGGATTTGACCTGCAGATTTTCTTGTGTAGATCACTCAGTGCATTGGCTGCATTTTCTTGAAGGGTTTCTTTGAGGTGAGATGAGAACTCTCATCCAGCAGTCTCAGGGCAGACTTTCCCAAGCTCTTCTGACATCTCCCTGATACTTTACGATTGTCTTTTGCAAATGTCTATTGTCTTTCTAAGCATTCAACTTGGGTTTTTACAGAAACAACTCTTTCTGTTTACATACAGCATTGGTATTTATATAATTATGGTATTTGTATAAATATGGTACTAAGTGAAACTTATGTGAGTAAATTTGGTAAATGCAACTGAATCTTGGTGCAAATGCAGTACAGCTGGTGAGAGCCAGCCATGCCATGAGGACCATGAGCCTGCAGTCATCTAGTCAGAGAGCAGTTAATAAAGCTGCTGTTGTGTGGATGGTTCAAACTTGCAGTGCTAGCTACTCAGGAGACTGAGATTTATAGAATCTAAGTTTGAAACCAGACTAGGCAGCAAATTCTGCAAGATCTATCTCCTATCAGCAAAATGTCATACTGAAGACATGCCTTAAGTAGAGTGCCAGCCATGCCCTGGGTGGGGAGAGGTAAAGTTCCTCTTGTATTTATTTTACCAAGGATTTTGTTTGTTGCTCTTTTTCTTTTAGGGAACTTATAGAAATGCTGGCTATTTCAAGAAACCAAAAGTTGTTACAGCAGGGAGAAGAAAACCAGGTCAGTAGCTTCTTTTTAAATTTAAACATGATAGAAATGTTAATTCCTACAAGGTTTCTTATATTTTTCCGAGAGAGCTAGAAACTTTTAAACTGAGATTTTCTTTTTCTTTTTTTTGTCGGTCACGGGCCCTGAACTCTGGGCCTGGGCACTGTCCCTCAACTCTTCAGCTCAAGGCTAGAACTCTACCACTTAAGCCAAAGCTCTACTCTGGCTTTTTCTGCTTATGTGGTGCTGAGGAATCTAACCCAGGGCCTCATGCATGCAAAGCAAGCACTCTACCACCGAGCCACCTTCCTAGCCTTTTTTGTTTTTGAGGCAGACTCTAGCTCTATATCCCAGGCGGGGTCCCTCTGCCTCCACTTTCAAGCTGAGTCCTTTATTGTAGGCTATGTCGCTGTAATTTATTTTGGAAATGACTGGAAATGAAGCATGTAACTGTAGAGCATATTTTATGAATATTGATTTACAGGTTGTCTTTATTTTATTTATATTTTCCTATGTTCCAGTTCTACAGTAAATAAATCTTTTTCTGATTTAAGACTTTTTGGCCATACTCGAAGTTGAACTCAGGGCCTCATGCTTTCTAGGCAGGCGCTAGAAAATGGGCCTGTATCCTCACTACTTGAGCTAGATCCCCAGACTTTTTGTTTTTGTAATAGGGTCTCATGTTTTTATCTGCAGCTAGCTCCAGATCCTGGTGTAACAGGTTTATGCTACCACACCTGGCTTACTGATTGAGATGGGTATCTAACTTTTTGGCCTGGCTGTTCTCAAATTATGATCCTCATGATGTCTGCCTTCTAAGTAGCTGGAATTATAGGCATGAGCCACTGCCTTGCTGATTGAGAAATTTTTTTCCTTTCCCCAGAACTATGGTTTGAACTCAAGGCCTATAGTTTCCTGGCTTACTTGCTCAGCTGGTGCTCATCCACTTGGGCCATGCCGCCAGCATATTAAATGGATATTATTTTGGAGATAGAGTCTTGGAAACTTTTTTGCCTGAGCTGGTCTCAAACTGCAATCTTCGGGATCTCAGCCTCCTGAATACCTAAGATTATAGGCACAGCCCACTGTTGCTCAGCAGATCTATCTATCTTTATTGATTATCAGTAAATATTAATTATTTTAATAAATCTCTTGATTTATTAAATTATGCCGCCTAAATAGATCTGGATCCTGGACTCAAGATCTTTGTACCTCCTTTAAATAGATTCAGTAATGACTATGCTTTAGTTAGTTGCTTAATATAGTTCTTTATATAAACTTGTATGGGATTTCACTGATGATGAATTTAGATGAGGCCTGAAAGTATGGAAAGGGGCTAACTTTAGGAGTATAGTATTAGCAGTTGTTTTTGTTTGTTTGTTTTTGTCGGTTGTGGGGCTTGAACTTGGCCTGGGTGTATCCCTGAGCTCTTCAGCTCAAGGCAAGTGCTCTACTCTACCATTTGAACCATAGCACCACTTCTGGTTTTCTGGTGGTTTATTGGAGATAAGAGTCTCATAGACTTTGCTGCCCGGGCTGGTTTTGAACCGCCCTCTTCAGATCTCAGCCTCCTGAGTAGCTAAGATTACAGGTATGAGCCACCGGCCCCCAGATGTGTTAGCAGTTTTGTTTTTTTTTAAAAAAAAAACAAACTAAAGATAAATATTTTAATGACATCTAGTCTCAGATACTCTATTAATAAATACCTGTGAGTACTTAATAATAATAATAGGAGGCTATCCTAGACGTACAGTAAGTAAAATGCAAGGCATAGGTTTGTTTCCTATGTACTTGTTTACTTGTTTACTATGAATCAGGCACATGGAGATCATTCAGACATTCTCTTGAATAATCAGCACAAACCTTTCCTATACTTTTTTTTTAGCAATAGCAATTCTTTAGATTAATTCCCTAGTGTATAGATTCCTGTGTTACTTTATTGAAACTGTTAAATATTATGTAAGGATGTATCAGTTTGAAATTTTCTAGCCACCATTTGGTTTTGGTTTGTTTATATTAGTTTACGTTAGTTATACAGGTGATGATTTCATTGTTACCTTTTCCACATGTTTACAACACATCTCAATCAGTCTCACCCCCTCTTATCAATTTTCCTTCCCCCTTTCTCAAAACAGTTTCAACAGGTTTTATTTTTCTGTTTTCATAGCTGTAAGTCCATTTGGACAGTATTCAGCCTCCTTACACCTCCTTGTTAGCCCAACCACCATTTGTTTTGAGTATTTGAGTTTCATATAGAATCTTAGAGTTAAGATAGATCTTAACATCTTGCAAGATTGAACTCCAGAGTAAACAAATGAGCTAGAGGCTAATGGTAAGCAGAATTAGAACTTGGATCTATGAGTTTAGTTGTTTGAGTAATTTTTTTCTCTGCTGAATAATAATAAAATGTGTATTATTCTCTGATAGTATACAGATTAGATGAACAGTATAAAGTATATTTTCTCTTTTCTCTTTTTCTCCTTCCTTTTTTCCCTTCCTTTCTTAAAATATTCTTAAACACAGGAACAGAGGTTGTAGCCCAGCTGATCAGTCCTCTGATGTATCTTAAATACTGTAAAGATGAAGTGAACTTAATGTCAAAAGGAACTCGAAGAATCTTGCCTATAGATTTTAGTCTTCTATGACTTAAAAAAAGTAATTTAAAAAATTTATTATGGATTGTCATAGCCATTTCTTTTCTAAAGTATTTTTCATAGCACAATGAAGGAAGAATGTTTTATTTCATTTTTATTATCTTTAAATAGTTGTACAAAGTGATACCACTCAGAAAATCAGTTTATAAGTATAATGCATCTTGACTGATGTCATCATTTTCTTCCATCCCTCCCAATGCAACCTCTCCTCTCTATTTTCCTGGGTTCTACCTTAATATTTTAGTGGGTGATGATGATAATAACAACCTTTGCTGAACTCTTCCTATGTGTATTTGGTCTATATTATATCATATCATAATCATATATCACCCAGGGTGATAGATACTATTCATGTTTCTCTTTTCCTAAGGAGAAAACAGGTTGAGAGAGACTAGTAACTTCTGTAGCACTCTTCTAGCAAATGAAGGACTTGAGACTGAGCCCTGGATTTTTTTTTTCTTCATTTAACCTTTGTATTTTTTCCCCATATCTTTATACTACATATTTTTTCCCCCAAATCTATTTTCAGGCCATTTTTATTCAAAATAATACTGTGCATCAAATCACAGATTTAGTGTTTAAATTTTTCTGTTATATGTTAGTACAAATGTGTAACTAGAAAAGTCCTTGGTTTCACCTAAAATTACATTGTGTACTGAAACTTAGGAATACTTCAGTACCTTATGTTTTTAAGGACAAACTTGTAAATTCTATCTTCTTGATTATCTTAGCACACATGGTATCATAATCCCATATAACCTGAATTAATAAACTTGGCCATTTTGGCATGTTGTGACTTTTTTTTGGGGGGGTGGTAGTTCCGGTTGCGGGGCCTGAACTCTGGGCTTGGGTGCTGTCCCTCAGCTCTTCAGCTCAAGGCTAGCGCTTTACCACTTGAGCCACAGTACCACTTCCAGCTTTTTTCTTTTTGCTTATGTGGTGCTGAGGAATCAAACCCAGGGCCTCATGCATGCAAGGCAAGCACTCTACCACTGAGCCACCTTCCCAGCCCATGTTGTGACTTTTAAAAGACTAATTTCATTTTGTTTTACATGAAAGAACAGAAAAAGTAGAAAACCTTGATAGCAGCTCTGTGTCCTAAAATAATAATAGGTGGGTTGTTATTAGGATAACATTTTGAAGGTATTAAAATTTTACAGCCTAGCCAATTCAGGTATGGATTCTGTGTCTCATTGGAAAGTAGTCTTAGTCAACTGTTATGTTGTAGGTTCTGGAGTTGTTAATTCATCGAGATGGAGAATTTCAAGAACTTATGAAATTGGCTCTTAATCAGGGAAAGATCCATCATGAAATGCAAGTTTTAGAGAAAGAAGTAGAAAAGAGAGACAGTGATATTCAACAACTACAAAAACAGCTAAAGGAAGCAGAACAAATACTGGTAAGTTGATAATCGTTCTTAAGGTGGAAAAAAATGTTCATGATACATTAATAAATCTATGTCAATAGTTTAAAGGGTCAAAAACTTGACTTTTAAGTCTAGAGTTGACATGTTGTCAGTGGTTAATTGAAAGACAATCTAAAATTTCAGTTTGCAAAATAATTCAAAATAAGTAGAAAGTTTGTGTTACTTTTATAATTTAAGTAGCATTTACTTTAATTTCAATCTAAAACAGGGTTTTAAAGTTCAATCTTTAAATAGTTGTAGCATCAAGTGAACATGTCAATTTATGTGTCCAATGAATCTTGATCAAGATTTAGGTATGTGTCAAGGACCAATTCTAGGTTTCCAGCTGTTGTTCTTGGCTTACTATATTTAGGAAGCAATTTATTTGCTGTTAGCAGTTATTTCACTAAATACTAACTAATATAATTGTCATTCTATGTTATTACAGAAATAGCTAAGCTCAGTTTTCATTTGAACTAGATGTTGTTGGCATCTTTACTCCTGTTGAATCACTACAAATATATTCCAAAATAGATTCCAATAACTAGGAGCCTGAGAAATTCAGGATGACTACAGGCTCCTTCCTGAAAGAACAACCCCAAGTAATTGCTTTTTTAAAAAAATATACCTAATCTGTTTTTCCCTGTGAAAGTAACATTTGCTTACCAAAAGTAATTTTAAAAATATGGAAAAAGCAGAAAGAAGGAAAAATGCTTTTGCTTTTTCATGGTTTGTATGGTGCTACCATTTACAGTTCAGTTAGTCTAAACTAACAGTTAAGTCTGTTCTCTTTTAGGCTAAGGTATTTTGTTTTTGTTTTTTCCCCCTTTGGCCTGTCCTGGGTCTTGAACTCAGGGCCTGTACACTGTCCTTGAGTTTTGTGCCCAAGGCTAGCACTCTATCATTTGAGCCACAGCTCTACTTCTGGTTTTTGTGGTTAATTGAAGATAAGTGTCTCACAGACATTCTTGGTTGGGGTTGGCTTCAAACTGTGATAATCAGATTTCACCTTTGTGACTACTGGGATTACAGTTTAGCGCTATTGACACTCAGCTCAGGTATATTGTTTAACTTATTATAATTAATAGACTTTCAGTTACAATGTAATTGTTTCCTGGTTGCTTTGTTTTCCAGGTTTGTGTTATGAATAATATTTTGATGACTAGACTTGGAGACATATCTTTTCTTCTATGTTTTGGATTATATTCTTTAATATTTCCAAAAAATGTAATTACTGAATTAAAGATGATGACCAAAAGAATTGTAAGAATGAATGTTACGATTAACAGCAGCTAACAGTGACTGAGTGCTTAATCATCAGGCCCTATGCTTTGCATATTACATGCATTATCTCAGTCTTAATAACAATTTATATCATGTCAGTGCTCCAATCCAGATGATGAAATCAAGACTTTCATTGAATAATTAACTTGCCTCAATAGATAAAAAAAGATAGAAATTAGATATCTCTGACTTCATATTCTAGCCACAGAGGTAGCTTTATGTTGATCTTTAATGTAGCTTGATGGACAGATGGATTGCTTTCCTGATAGCAACTGTTAAGCATTATAGATATGTACAAATGAATAAGGTCAATCTGAGAATGTTTCTTGTAAACCAGAAGAAAAAAAAATTCTATCCTAGGAGATACAGTTCACTGGTAGAGTACTTTTCTAACTTATGCAAAGACATGGGTCTGATCGCCAGCTCTGAAACAAAACAAAAATGTGAGAAGGGGTAGTGGGGGGGGGGGGGCAGGGTTGAGATAGTTTCTCTGTGTAGCCAAGTTGGCATTGAAATTGTGATCCTCTTGCCCCAGCCACACTTAGTTTTAGAAAGACATTTTTTTTTAATGTTTAGGATATGTGTTTAGAACATTTAGAAGATATATTTAGGTATTTTAGAGTAGAATACTTTCGAGTGGTACATGGTCTGGATCTCTTTTTCGTATTTATGATAAATGACCTAAACAAACTAGTCTCCCTAGTTTATTTTTTTCACAACAATTTATGAATGGAGACTGATTTGTTAATATTACATTCTTTCATTAAATATAACTGTACATAAATGACATCAAGTAGTATTTTAGGACATTGCAAATAAATTTTAGTGATGTCCAAGTTTTGTAAATTAGTTCCTATGGATAAGAGATCTGGTGAGTTAATATAGTATCATGCATGATATAATCAAAGCTAAATCACATTTCTTTTTTCTTAATGTTGTTTTAATTAGGCAACAGCTGTTTACCAAGCAAAAGAAAAACTTAAGTCAATAGAAAAAGCAAGAAAAGGTTAGTACTATGGGAAGACTGGATGACCAATACTCAAGAACTTCAAGAATCTTAAGAGAATATTACTTGTAATCATTAGCTGCTGTTGAAAAGATGTCCAGCAAATTTTCATTGTAAATTTTCATTCTTGTTTTAGGCATCCTTAGGGTATAAGGATCTCATCTGTTCACAGGCTAAAAGCAAAAATAATAAAGGTGATTTACGGCTATGGAATCAGATCTGTAAATAAAGACAGTGGTTTATGAAACAGGAAGAAGGAAAAGTGGGATTTGAATTGGAGCTTGAAGGCTAGCACAGAGAGAATGAAAAGAAATATGCATTGGACAGCTCATTCCAGCTCATGTCAGAGCTAGAAATAGCTTTGCAAATAATCATATTTAGTGGTACAGAGACTCAGGTTGCCTTCTACACTGCCTTCTGTTTTCAAAAGGTTTACCTTAAGGATCTTGTAGGATTCTTTAATTCACATGTTAAATACAGAATTGTAATTAAAAGTTTGATAGCATGTCTAATGATTTGTAGATTGATTTATATTTAATCATCTCAGATTTATTGTCTGCTTTTCCTCTATTCTGTGTCTCTGGGAGCTTATACTGTTTGGTTATTTCATATGAAAAAGCAGTACCCGGGGCTGGGAAGGTGGCTCAGTGGTAGAGCGCTTGCCTTGCATGCATGAGGCCCTGGGTTCAATTCCTCAGCACCACATAAGCAAAAAGAAAAAAGCCGGAAGTGGTGCTGTGGCTCAAGTGGTAGAGCACTAGCCTTGAGCTGAAGAGCTGACAGACAGCACCCAGGCCCAGAGTTCAGGCCCCACAACCAGACCCCCTCCTCCTCCCCCCCAAAAAAAAGAAAAAGAAAAAGCAGTACCCTTTGAGAAATGGTAGACTGGTGTTCAGTAACAGGAAACAATCTCCAGGAAAGGTGGCTGACTGTCTGAAATCTAGACCATGGTTTTGTTTTGTTTTTAGTTCTGAAAAATGTTACATACACCATTGCTCTATGTTATATTAAAACCAGTCTCAAGTTTATAGAATGAAAAATGAATTCTTACTTCTCAGAGGTACCTACTATTAATGTTTAGTATATGTCCTTCAGGATTCTTTTCTAGATCTGAGAATATATGATAAAGTGCAAATAAAGTATGCACATGTATTAAAACCAGAATTCATGTGGGACTGTGTATATTCAGCAACTCCTCTTTGCACTTGCCGCTCTACTGAGAGAGAATATATTGTACATACCTTTTCACTTGGTTCTGTTCAGAGCCCGAAACCTTGTTAATTACAGAGGGCAGGATGAATTGACTTCCAACCTCCTAGCTTGGCCATCATTGGTACATGAAACACTGTTTGCTATAGTGTACCTGTGCTCACTGGTGCTTTGAAAAGAGTAATGGTATTTGATGATAGTTAATAATTGAGATTATTGAGCATTATGTTCTCTCAACTTTGTTTCTGTGTAGCAATTGAATTATGAGGGGGGCAGGCAAGGATGGTCTTTGGGCTTGAACTCAGGGCCTGGGTGCTGTCCCTTTGTGTTCAAGGTTAGCACTCTACCAGTTGAGCCACAGCAACATTTCTGCTTTTTCAGAGTAGTTTATTGGAGATAAGAGTCACAGATTTTCCTGCTTGAGTTAGTTTCAAACTATGATTTTCAAATCTCAGCCTCCTGTAGCTAGGATTACAGCCTATCAGCTGATTTTGAGTGGGTGTCTTGCTCTTTAATTTGAAAATATAATCTAGTTTTATAATATATTTAGATATGGTTATGGAAGATAGGTGGCTGAGATTATCCTATTTTTCCTGATAATTTAAAATTGTGATGTGTCATTTATAATGTAGGTGCTTCAGAATTTGGATGTTTGCTAAACAGTTACATTGTTCCCTTAACTCTCTCAGGTGCTATCTCCTCTGAAGAAATAATTAAATATGCACATAGAATCAGTGCAAGCAATGCTGTATGTGCCCCACTGACCTGGGTTCCAGGTAAAAACACTTTTCTTTTATACAAGATAACTGTGGTTTTGAAAGTCTTCAAGTATTTGTCTATAAAAAGAGATTTAAACATAGAATGTTTATTTTTAGAAAAGTAATCCAATGGTAAAGGTATATGTATATAATACTTGCATATATTATACACACATGTCATAGATTTTGTAGGTTTGATTTCTTATCATGTCATTAGTACTGGAAACTATGGTTCTTTCCTTTTAAAAATGTTACTGAGGTTTTTTTTTTTATTGTGAAAATACTGTACAGAAGAGTTACAATTACATAGGCAAGATAATGAGTATATTTCTTATCAAGCATTGTAGCCTCCTCCTTTGTGTTACTGAGTTTTGAAAATATATATTAATATGTGATACTTCCAGGACAATAGTTTTATATACTTTAAAATCATACTGGGAAAAGGCGGCAGCAGCAGAGACAACTCTGGGCTTTGCATCTCAGGGTATGTTGGCTGTTTTGGCTGCTTAGGCCTGGTCTGTCAAGATGGTTGGTTGGGATTCTTGGCACCATTTTCTATTTTCATGATGTTAGTGCCCTTTTTCTTGGTCCCCAGAAGAGGCAGTGTGTAAATATCACTGTTTTTACTGTGGATACTGATGAATTACCAGTTAAGGAGCATGCTTAAATTTTTATTCACCAAATGAGAAATAGGATTTACAGTGCTGTCAGCATATCTGTATTCACCAAAGATTCATGGTGACTTCTGTTTGTAATGGAACTTGGAACATAGTCCCTTCACAATAGTACTTTTGAACTCTTCATCCCGTGAACTTGGTTCTGGATCCTGGAACAACATGCTGAAACTGGGTAATAAATTTACTAATGAACTAAATGTCTATCCAAAGATCACAGTGACAATGTGATCTGCCATGTAGAGTCCTGCCTCCCATTGGTTTTACTCTGAAATCATAAAGTTCTAATAGAAGACTAGGTGGGTATTGTCATAGCAACAACCATCAAGAGAAGTCCTTTATGTGGAAACCTGAGGAAGTGTAACAGATGATTTCTGAAGAGGAGGGAAAGGTTCTGAAGGGTCTACCTTGTCCTGGAGAGAAGGACAACAAGGAAAAGAAGAGGAAAGAGAGAAGTACCAAAGGATATTGGAGCTATGTAAAGAAAGTGGTTATGGAAAACTCTGTTGCTCCTGTAATGTTGCATCATCATGGTTTTCAAAGAATTCATATGGATACATAAAGATCAAAACCAAAGTGGAAAAGCAGAATCATGGAGTCTGAATAACTCAACAGTATAGAGCTGTTGAAGCAAGGACCTCTTTGACTAGTGAGAAGTGCCCAAAAGGTTAAGTTTCACATAGAGAAAAGATGGAGTCAGAATTGAAAGTGAACCCTGGGCCATTTGAAGCAGTGGTTTGCTGATTCAGGAAGAAAATTTAAGTAGTTGAGACAAAGGAAAATAATTTCCCAGACAAGACAGGGATAGAAGCATGGACGATCTCTCTGAACTTACAGAGAACATGGAAAAAGAAATCAGTGATGCTCTAGGCCATGGCCCACAGGATGAGATTCTAAGTAGTGCGTTCAAGTTACAGATTACTCGAGGAGATATCCAGACCTTACAGGATGGTCACTGGCTCAATGATGAAGTCATTAATTTCTACATAAATCTTCTAGTAGAAAGAAGTAAAAAGCGAGGCTATCCAATACTTCATGCATTCAGTACTTTGTTCTATCCTAAATTAATGTCTGGTGGTTACCAAGCAGTGAAAAGATGGACCAAAAGGGTAAATCTCTTTGAACAAGAACTTATTCTCGTGCCCATTCATCAGGAGGTGCATTGGAGCCTGGTAGTAATGGACTTAAGAAAAAAGTGTCTTAAATATCTGGATTCTTTGGGACAACAGGGTCAGAACATCTGTGAAATTCTTCTTCAGTATTTACAGGATGAAAGTAAGACTAAAAGAAATACTGAACTGAATCTTTTAGAGTGGACCCACTACTGTATGCAGCCACATGAGATTCCTCAGCAGTGGAATGGGAGTGACTGTGGGATATTTACATGTAAATATGCAGATTATATTTCTCAGGACAAGCCTATCACATTTACTCAGCACCAGATGCCTCTCTTCCGGAAGAAGATGGTGTGGGAGATCCTTCATCAGCAACTGTTGTGACACTGCTCCACTGGAGCCAAATTTCTCTGGCTCCTGGTGCTTCTCTCACATATGTTTCCACATATGTTTGCATTATAGGTTAAAAAGACCCTGCATTGTTTCTGATCTTACAGGTGTGTCTGCATGGTAGTTCTGACTGTGAGGCTGTGTTTGGTCAGCCCTGCACTGTCAGCCCAAAAAGAACAATGCTAATTAATAGGGATTTTACTTTTTGTTTTGTTGTTTTTTAGTTTAGTTTTTGTGCTGGTACTGGGGCTTGAACTCAAGGACTGTCCCTGAACTTCTCTGCACAATGCCAGCACTTTTATCACTTGAGCCATAGCTCTACTCCTGGCTTTTTGGTGGTTAATTGGAGATGGCTCATATGTGTAATCCTTGCTACTCAGGAGGCTGAGATTTGAGGGCTGTGTTCAGAAGCCAGCCCGAGCAAGAAAGACTCCTATCTCTAATAAACGTCTAAGAAAAATCTGGAAGTGGTGCTGTGGCTCAAGTGGTAGAATACTAGCCTTGAACACAAAGAGGCATAGGGACAGAGCTGTTCAGGGACAGAGCATAGGCCCCGAGTTTAAGCCCCAGACTGGCAAAAAAAAAATCTCATTAGCTTTCCTGCTTGGGTTTTGAACTGTAGTCCTCAGATCTCAGACTCCTGAGTAGTCAGAATTACAGATGTGAGTTACCAGTACACAGCAGGGTTTTTGTTTTAAAGATTGTTTTTCTTTTCTATAAATATAAGAACTACTGGATTTATTCTACAAATTGTTTTTTTTGTGTGTGTTTCTTTATGTGTATTCATGTGCTAGAACAAAAAGGTTGCAAGACCCTATCTCAGTCAACAATTTGAAAGTGGTGGTCTCGCTTGTAATTCCAGGTGTGAGGATCATAGTGAGAGGCTAGCCCTGTGCAAAAAGTATAGTACCCACTGGGCACTGATGACTCATGCCTGTAATCCTAGCTACTTAAGAGGCTGAGATTTTAGGATTGAGGGTCAAAACAGCCTAAACAGGGAAGCCTGTGAGACTCTTCAATTAACCAGCCAAAAGCTGGAAATGGTGTTGAAACTGATTCAAGTGGTAGAATGCCAGCCTTGAGCAGAAAAGCTAAAGGACAGTGCTCAGGCCCTAAGTTCAAGCCCCAGTATTGGTGCACATACAACACACACACGCGCACACACACACACACACACACACACACACACACACACACACACACACGAAAATTCAGGATTCTAAAAAAAATAAAGCAAAAAGAGGACTAAAGGGTAGCGGCATAACTTTAGTAGAGTGCCTGCCTAGCAAGTTCAAACCCTATTACTACCAAAAGAAAAAAAGAAGTAAAAATGTAGTTTGAGTTTTTGAATGAAACATGATAAATCAGTACTCAAAGGATGGCACTCATTGATGGTTTTTATATTTTGTTTTAACTATGTTTGAATTGAAAACATTCTTTAGGAGATCCACGAAGACCATACCCAACTGATTTAGAAATGAGAAGTGGATTATTGGGTCAGATGAACAATCCTTCCACTAATGGTGTAAATGGTCATCTCCCAGGGGACGCCCTTGCAGCGGGCAGACTGCCAGGTAACATTAGCCTCAGGAATGTTTTCTGAGATGACCCTGATGAGTGAGCTGGCTGCAAGTGTTTTGAGATTCCAAACCAAACTGGTGTGGTGGGCTTCAGTAGCTAGGTTATCTTCCAGTTACCCTGCTTCTTCGCTTACTCCATTTAGACTTTCCTAGATAAAAGTTACAGAATTAGACTAAACTGCTTTTCCTTCCCTTAACTGTTAAAATTCTGCCATCTTGGGCTGGGAAGGTGGCTCAGTGTTAGAGTGCTTGCCTGGCATGCATGAGGCCCTGAATTCCATTCCTCAGCACCACATAAACAGAAAGAAAAAAAAAAGCCGGAAATGGTGCTGTGGCTCTAGTGGTAGAGTACTAGCCTTGAAGAAGAGCTAGTACTAGCTGAAGAAGAGCTGAGGGACAGTGCCCAGGCCCAGAATTCAGGCCCCATGACCGACAAAAAAAAATCTGCCATCTTCCTCAGGCATTGGGCCTTTCCCTTTTCTCTTATTTTTCCTAACATTGTGTTTTTGCAGTTGTTAATTTAAGCATGCTATAAAAATAGAATAATAAACATATTTGTAAAGTAGAAAAAGACATAACAAAGGAAAAAGATACCTTTTTGGGAGCAGTCAAGTTAACTACCTTTAGCCTGTCATTTCTGTAAGCTACCTATAGTACAGACTTTTTTTTTTTTTTTGGGGGGGGTGGTCTGGTCGTGGGGCCTGAACTCTGGGCCTGGGCACTGTCCCTCAGCTCTTCAGCTCAAGGCTAGCGCTCTACCACTTGAGCCACAGCGCCACTTCCGGCTTTTTTCTTTTTTCTTATGTGGTGCTGAGGAATCGAACCCAGGGCCTTAAGCATGTAAGGCAAGCGCTCTACCATTGAGTCACCTTCCCAGCCCTAGTACAGACTTTTGAACTCACTGAAAATTTTATTTCCCTTTTGATAGTCATCTTTCTCACTGCAGTCATTACTGGATTGTTTGCCAGTCACAATCCCACTAGGAGACAAACCACACTGATAATTTAAACAGGGAAGTTGAAAGAATTCCTAACTAGTAATTACTTAGTAATTATTATTACTAATGAAGGATTAGGAGAACCCCCTTTTTTTTCTCTCAAGTACAGATATAAACAATATAGGTTGCTGCTAATATACTTAGGACCAAAGTACCAACCCATAGAAAGGACTAAAAGAGTCCTCCACGTGCTGTCCCAAAGTTAACATTAAATTAGGGCACTTCCCTGGAGAGAGAGTAGAGCAGAAATTAGATAAACTGTCAGAAGCCAGCACTGACCAGCAAGAAATTATTGCTGGGGTTCAGAGAAGCTTAATGGGAACCCACACTATGGGATTCTGGTAAAACCTAAGAAGCCACATTCAGGGGTGCAGCTGAAAGTTGCTGAGGAGTAAACATCACTTGACCTGTACTCCAGCCATGCCCCACAGGAATAAAGGAAAAATGACAGTTGAGGAAGTGAAGCTTGATTTACAGAATCCATCTAGCATCTTCTATTGACAAAGCCTGAGATAGCAGCAGCTGGCCCAGGAAAAAAGAAATTAGGCAGGATAGATTGAGGTTGACTAGCACATTGACTGGCACACTCTTTCTCTTCTCTTTTTCTTTTCTTTTCTCTTCCTCCTTTCTTTCCTTCCTTTCTCTTCCTCCTTTCTTTCCTTTCTTTCTTCCTTTCTTTCTTTCTTCTTTTCTTTCTTTCTTCCTTCCTTCCTTTCTTTCTTTCTTCCTTTCTTTCTTTCTGATAGTTTAACTCTCTTCTTTTCTCCTTCCTTCCTTCCTTCCTTTTCTTCCTTTTTTTTTTCTTTCTTTTTTTTTGTCGGTCATGGGGCTTGAACTCGGCCTGGGTGCTGTCCCTATACTCTTCAGCTCAAGGTGAGCGCTCTACCTCTTGAGCCACAGCGCCACTTCCGGTTTTCTAGTGGCTTATTGGAGATCAGAGTCTCACAAACTTTTCTACCTGGGCTGGCTTTGAACCATGATCCTCAGATCTCAGCCTCCTGAGTAGCTAGGATTACAGGCATGAGCCACTGGTGCCCAGCTTTTCTTTCTTTTGCTTGTTCTGGGGCTTGAACTCAGCCCTGGGTGCTGTCCCTAAGCATTTTTGTTTGTTTTTTGTCAGTTGTTGGGCTTGAACTTTGGACCTGGGCACTGTCCCTCAGCTCTTCAGCTCAAGGCTAGTGCTCTACCACTTGAGCCACAGTGACACTTCTGGCCTTTTCTGTTTATATGGTGCTGAGGAATTGAACCCAGGGCATTATGCATGTAAAGCAAGCGCTCTACCACTGAGACACCTTCCCAGCCCCCCTAAGCATTTTTGCTCATGGCTAGTACTCTGCCATGTGAACTACAGCTGCACTTCTGTCTTTTTTGTGGTTAATTGGAGATAATAGTCTCTCAGACTTTCCTACTTAGACTACCAGTATGAGCCACAAGTACTGAGCATAACTTAACTCGTTTGATTCTCTTCAAATCTGACTTCTTCCTCTTCATCTTAAACTATATTTGCTTTGCTCTTTACCTTCTCTTCAGTCTTGGTGTGATTTGGGACTTTTTTGGTAAGATATTTCTGACACACACATTGCCAGTCAACAATTCTAATGATTCTTTTTCTTTCTTTTTTTTTTTTTTCTTTTTATATTGGTTCTGGGACTCGAACTCAGGGCCTGAGCTGCTTTTTGCTCAAGGCTACCTCTACTTCTGGCTTTTTTTATTCATTGGAGACAAAGTCTCTACCCATACTCCTTCCTGGCCTGGCTTCAAACTGCTATCCTCAGATTTCAGCGTCCTGAATAGCTAGGAATCATGCCCAGCATGATTCATTTTTTAATAGATTTCTTCTCTTTTTTAAGATTATTCAAATCTATCCTAATACTTAAACTGTATTATATTATTACTTGTTTATAATATATGACCTAATTATGTATTGTTCTTAAATTGTGGTGGTGGTGGTGGTGTGGGGGTGGAGGTGGTGGTGGTGGTGGTGGGTAGGGGGGTGGGTGGGTGTGGGTGGGTGTTGTGCTAGTCCTAAGGCTTTAAACTCAGGGCCTGGATGCTGTCCCCGAGTTTTTTTGCTCAAGGCTAGCATTCTACCACATGACTCACAGCTCCACTTCCAGTTTGGTTGGTTTCTAATTAGAGATAAGAGTTTCATGAACTTTCTTACTCAGATTGGCTATGAATGAGATCTTCATATCTCAGCCTCCTGAGAAGTTAGGATTACCGGCATGAACCACCAGCACCCAGCTTATGTGTGTGTGATTTTAAGATAGGTGCCTAGTTACTAAAACATTATACTTTTCTTGGATCACTTTAATTTGATCTGCCTTAGTTTGGCCAAACATATATTTTAATTCTAACTTTACACTTAATTCAGTAACTCAGTGGCTGGGGATATATTTGGTGGTATAGTATATATATTTAGCATACATGAATGAAGCCTTGGGTTGGTTCAGTGTCCAGAAACACACTCACACTCTAAATATTTGCATAAAGAGTAATCGATAGGTAGATTAGTACCAATAGAACTGTTCTTATACATTCTTCTCTCTTTTCTCCAGATGTTCTTGCTCCGCAATATCCATGGCAGTCAAACGACATGTCAATGAACATGTTACCACCAAATCACAGCAATGACTTTTTGTTGGAACCTCCTGGACATAATAAGGAAAATGAAGATGACGTAGAGGTTATGTCAACTGACTCCTCAAGCAGTAGTAGTGACTCTGATTAAAAAACTTGTGAGATTGCACATAGAATTGAATACTCTAGGATTTTCTTAATAATGGGGAAATATAAACTGAACACTCCTAAGTGTAGCCACATAGATTGTACATCCTAATTAAAATAAAAATGGGTTTTGTTTTCAAACCCCAACCTGATTTTAGTTCTAATTTAGGCAAATGTTTGGAACTAGTCAAGCTTTACTGTTGAGAAGATTGTTGAGCAGTTCTGTGCTGGTCTGCCCAGCTCCCTCCATTGGAAGCATGTGGTAGGGAGGTGACCCATGCACATGTGTCACTAACCAGCATCCAGGAATTATTTAGAAAAGCATTTTATAAAACTGGTGGATTACTGAATATTCAGAGTTCAGAGTACAAACTCATGTTTCTCAGCTCTGCTACATTTTTTGTATTATTTGTAATTATTGTTTTTTTATAAATAAAATTGTTTATACTTTGTTTTTTAATTTAAACATTTTAGTGGAGGTAGAAAAATTATTATTTTAAGTTCAATAGAATTTCCAAATACTTACCTAGGATTCTGCAGTGGGAATGTGCTTGATTTTTGGAATACATTTGACCCAGTAATCCCAACTAGCAAGTTTCTCACTCCTATTCTTAGAAGAAATAAAATATTTATTAACAATTAAAATTTTTACTATAGTCACGTCTTCTTTCAAGAATAAGTTGTGTGAAAGGTGTTAAAAAATCTTGCCCTTACCCTCCCTATTCTCTAATTTTTTCTTTTTTTTTCAGTCATGGGTCTTAAACTCTGGGCCTGGGCACTATCCCTCAGCTCTTCAGCTCAAGGCTAGCGCTCTACCACTTGAGCCACAGCACCACTTCTGGTTTTCTGGTGGTTAATTGATGATAAGAGTCTCACGGACTTTCTTGCTAGGACTGGCTTTGAAGTGTGATCCTCAGAGCTCAGCCTTCTGAGTAGCTATGATTACAGGCGTGAGCCACCAGCGCCTAGATAATATGAATTAATTCTAATGGTATACTCATGAACACTTAATACCATAGAATCATTTTGTCATCAATAAAATATTAATAAAATATGGATACTATAATGGGAAAGGAAGGAAGTAGAAAGGAGACAGATGAGACAAACAGCAAAATCTTGGTTCTCGGGTGGACAAAGGAGTATGGGGAAGTTAATTGTTCCATTTTCTATTTCTGGGATATTTAAAATTTGTCATGTAGAAATTTCCTTTGTTCTCTATATCACCTTCCCTCCCCCCCCACACACACAGTGTTTTAAAATGTCAGGAGATGGAAAAGCTTTCCTTCTCTTCTAAAACAGCTTTGATGCACCAAGAACTCTAGAGATGCAGATAAAGAAGTGTGTAGGCACTTACCAGAGTGAATTTTCATTCTCTACAGCAGTATTCTGAGTTCACCTGTGATAGTTCATGAAGACTGCATGACCAAATACCATAGACTGGGTGACTTAACAACAGCAAGTTGTTTTCTGCATCTGTAGGTCAAAAGCTTTCTGCCACCTCTCTTCCTATGTTTGTGTCTTCTAACATGATCTTTTCTTTACATGTCAGTTATGTGTCTCCAAACTTACTATTTTTATGAGAACCTCAACTAGATTGAAGAAGGACCTGCGTTAGCAGTCTCATTTTAACTCAAATACCTTTCAAAGCCCAGTCTCCAGATCCTTTCAGTCTCCACCCACTTTCTGAAATATTGCAGGTTATGGGCTTCAGTGTAGAAATCTGGTGGGATGCAGTTAAATAACCAACTAAAGGCCTGTATAAACTAATAATTAGAGGTTAAATGAATGTTTGGCCTAGTAAGATTTTAGGTTCAGGTTATATATATAGTTGTATGTCCTTTGCATAACCCGTGTATATAATATATAGGAAATTGTACTGAATTTTGCAAATCATTGTTTCAATTAACAAACTAAAGTAGTTTTCAGCACTTCTTATGAGACCAATCCTTGATCAGAGATATATCACCCTAGTATCATCCTAATGGTAATCAGTTATTTGGGAAAGGACTTACTTTGTAACATCTGATTTTAGAGCCATTTAAAGAAAAGTTTGGTTGTCAGAAGGTAAGTTCTTAGTCTTTCTTATACAAGGTGTACTCTCCTTTAATTCTTTTGCTTCAGTTTCTTCTAAATGTCATAGCTACTTTTCGTTCTAATGCATAAAATCAGAATATGATATAAATGAGATGTCTGAGGGTATGAAGTCCAGGGATAGAAAATAGTTTTCCAAGCCTGGCGCTGGTGGCTCACACCTGTAATCCTAGCTACTCAGGAGGCTAAGATCTGAGGATCGAGGTTCAAAGCCAGCCCAGGCAGGAAAGACCATGAGACTCTTATCTGCAATAAGCCACTCAGAAAACTGGAAGTGGTACTGTGGCTCGAGTGGTAGAGTGCTAGCCTTGAGCTGAAGAGCACAGGACAGAGCCCAGGCCCAGAGTTCAAGCCCCACGACCGACAAAAAAAAGAAAAAAAAAAAGAATAGGTTTCCATCGTTCTATTTCCCAATTACTGATGCTGACTGCTGTGTTGAACAGGTTCCCTGGGCTAAGGGAGTGAGAAAGTATTAGACTGACATAGCTTGGTGCTGCCTGGGCAGTCATTCACTCACTGTGTTTAAGCACCTTTGTATGTTAGGTACTCCTTCCTTGCTGAGGATCCAGCACTGAATAAGACAGAGCTTAAACAAAAGGCAGTAAAATGAACCCAATAGTGTTAAGTATAATAAGGAAAAGAAAATAAGTAAAGTTCCAAATCCAACGAAATTCACAGTCCCCTCCATCTCATATGTACAATCTAGAGTTTTCATAAATTTTAAAACAGGGCTAGGAGGGTGGCTCAGTGGTAGAATGTTTGCCTTGCTTGCATGAGGCCCTGGGTTCGAGTTCTCAGCACCACATAAGCAGAAAAAGCTGGAAGTGGCATTGTGGCTAGAGTGCTAGAGTGGTAGAGGGCTAGTAGCCTCGAGCTGAAGAGCTGAAGTACGGTGCCCAGGCCCAGAGTTCCCCACAACTGACCAAAAAAAACCAAAAAACAAAAAAGTAAAGCAAAAGCAAAATTGTGAGTGCTGCTGTTTTTCACAACTGAATTTTTTTTTCCCAACCCCTGGACTCCTTAAAGGAAATGGCCAACACTCAAACTGGCATGATTTTTCCATAAAAACATGCCTGACCTTGGCCTTTGTTCCTATTGTGTGCTGCAATTCTGAGAACTGATAGTCTTATCTGAGAGGGGAAAAAATGTTCATAAGACTCCTTTATTTTTTCACAGAAAAATCATAAAGTCAACAACCCTAGTTACTCATTTCCCCGTCATGCTATAGGTTGGCAGGAAAGTACTTGCAGGCATAGCTACTAAGTGCTATAAAAGTGAAAATTTCCCTTCACTCAATCTCCACTTGGGTGGGTTTTATGTATCCAGAGTAATGTGGCTGCAGTGTAACAATAGGGTTTTATTTTGATGAAATGATGTTATTAATGTTAAGATTTGATCAATGTCATTACATTTGTATTCCATCCCAAAGTCCTAAGTTTAATGTGCTTAGTTACCTTTAGCAAAAGTATGCCCATCTCTTGTGTTGAGTGTTAATGTTATGCAAAGCATAAAGGATACATGACAGACTTCAAACTTGCTTTCTAAATGATACTTCTCAAAAACGTGGCCACAGCCTTGAGTATCAAAACCAGCTGGGTGGTGATTAGAACACAGATCCAGCTAGATGCAAGATCCCAGTAAGGTCTTCTGCACAAGCCTGGACACCAGTGTCCTAAACCTGCCTCAGTCACTGCCACCACTATCTCGGAATCTAGTGCTACTCTTGGAAATTTTCATATGTAGACAGATAATATAACGATGCAACCCCCCCCTTCCCAAAATAGGACTAAAGAATGAATATGCAGTAGAGATTATAGTAAGACTAGGGGCAGCTGATTAGAAAAAGAATCAATTGTGTACATACCCTCTTTGCATTTATATATGCAGTGCCATAAATCTGACTCCTCAAACCCTTGGGCCTTTAAATGTATTTCAGGATTTGAATTGTGTGTTTTAGAAGGCTAGTAGGATTTATAAACCATATGTTAATAATGCCCAACAAGGTCTGCAGTAGGACCTTTTAAATCAAGTACATTAAAATTTCTTTAGCAAAAATACATACTTTGGTGACCCAGCCTTTTCACTTTTCATTTATATCCAACAAATAAGTAAAAATGCACACACACACAATCTACAAAGTCATAGCAGCTTTATTTACAATAGTTCCCAGTCAAAATTCTCAAATGAACATCGACATTATGTAAATTCTTATTAATACAGAGCTCAATTGTGTAGTCTAGGCTGCCCTCCCACTCGCAATCTTGCTTCAGACTTAAGTTCTGGAATCATAGGCATGTTACCACCACACCTAGCAATTTCAGTGTATTTAAGTATGGAATACTATGCAAAATGATAGCGATGAATTATAGCTGCATGACATGGATAAAAACTCAAAAGCACTGTTGACTGAAAGGTGCCATGAGTTACACAATTCTTATAATCATATTGTATAATTTCCTACAGCAGGTTCAAAGCAGATTCATCAGAAATCAGTTTTGGGGTGCTGGTAAGTTCTATTTCTTGATCTAGGTAGTGGTAATTCATTATGTCCTATATGCATGTTATTCTTCCATTTTAAAAAGTTACTGAGTTTTTTGTTTCCTTTATTATTCACATAGATTTAAATGTTAATGGAGTCCTACTCATATTCCAGCTATTTTGCAAGGCATTAAGGATACCTAATGAACTTTATTTATGGCGCATGCAGATTTGCTGAAGTCATGCTTATTGGCTAGTTTGCTTGCCTATGAGATCCCATACAGAAAAAAACTTTTAGGAGTGATTTCTACCATGGGTTTAACCGTTGATTCTCACAACTATTACTTCTGGCCATCACTTCTAGCCCTCTAGAATCCCTTCCAAAGATTGACCCACATTAGAAAAAGCCAGGCCTGTATCCTGGGTTGGGAAAGTGAACTGCAGGACGTCATACTACTTCATTTTCACAGGCTGATCCAGTCCCATTCCTCTGGCTCAAACTCCTCACTTCCCCCAGCCCTAATCCCTTACTCTGGGCCTTACTTTATTCCTGAACCTGTTGGCTGCTTATTCTTCCTCTCTCCACTTGGAGGTTTTTTTGTTTGATTGTTTTTTGGGTTTTTTTTAGGTGCTGTTATTGGGGCTTGAGTTCTTGCTTGCTTTCTTGTCATGGGCACTCTATATTTTAGCCATGCCTTCAGTTTGGTGTTTTACTGGTTGATTGGAGACTGAGTCTCACAGATTTTTCCACCCAAGCTGGCTTTGAACTGTGATCTTTAAGGTTTCAGTCTCCTGAGTGGGGAGGATTAGAGGTGTGAGCCACTAGCCTCTGGCTGAAATTCAGCTCCTCTAGTGATAAAACCTGGACAGGGACAGTGAAAGTAAATAAGGCTGGTGGCTGCTGCCATCAGGACTTGTAAACCTAGTCTATTGAAAAGTCACTAAGAAAAGTGAAATTTACCCTAGTCCTTAGCAGGCCTACCCAGACCATGGTTTCTATTTTTTGGACTTCTAGCTGTTTTCCTGATCTATTTCTCTTGGTGTTTCAAGAGTCTCTTACCCAAATAGCCTCTTTCTCGGTACCCTAAGTATCTTGTTGATTGAAATATATTCTTACTGTGTAAAACAAGTATATCTACTTGTATATTCACTAATAAAACATGGGAGTATTCTCAAACACAAATGACCGTATGATCATGACCATATGCTTCTGAAAATATAGAAGATATCATAAGGTTCTTAATTTCTTTCTTTTTTTTCATAAAAAATATACTGATTTATTTGAGGTATTTATTTTCTTTTCTTATTGTGAAAATACTGTACAGAGGGGTTATAATTACATGGGCAAGATAATGAGTACATTTCTTAATTTCAAATACAAACTTCAATAATTTCCCCTACAATATAATACCTTGCCATCATGACTCCTCTACGTTAGTAGAGCAACATTTCTATTTCAAGTGCTCCACCTAGTGGCAGCTCTATGCATACACACCTTTCACTGGTAGGTACATTTCTGATTTGTTTCACTACTGCTCCTCCATAGAAACAGCTTTTCTCCCAGTGACAGTGGGAATGTAAATAGGAGAAAAAAATCCAGACCCTATCTCATAAATAACCACAGCAAAAGGGACTGGAGTTGTGGCTCAAGTGATAAAATGCCTGCTTAGCATGCTTGAAGCTCTGAATTCTAAGCCCCAGTACAACCAAAAATAAGGGGGACAGAAACAGGAAGTCCCAATTGAAGTTGGCAAATGTTTGGCTTACTTATGACTGTCCCTTTTGCCTAGAAATTGTTGATAAAATGGGAGAGCTGTATGCAAAACTATTAAGCCCTGGTATTATACAAAAATCCAATATTTAAATATTTTTAAAATGAAAAATATGTGGCATAGGAATTTGGAATTAAGTACATACTTACAATTTTCAATTTGTTGAGGTAATAATATAGAGGCCATGGATATGCCTCTCAGTTAACAGCTTTAAGTGGTGTTTCTTATGAGAACGACTTAATTTTAGCACTAACTTCTATGTACACAAACCTAATTACTTGCAGAGAGAGAAAGAAAGGGAAAAGAGGGAGGATATAGGAGAGCAAGAGAGGGAGGGAGGAAGAGAGGGAGAGTGCTTCAAAATGTGATCTTATTTGTGGACTGATGCCTGGTTCAAGTGGTAGAGTGCCTAGCTGAGCAAACATGAGGCCTTGAGTTTACTCTCCAGTACTGCCAAGAAAACAAAACAAAAAACACAAAGCCCAAGATATATCTCCATGAAAAAAACCCTGAAATTTTTATTAACCAAATAACAATATGTGCACCTAATTTTTCTGAAAAGTAACTTTTTCTAAAACAAAAAAGTTCATCAGTGAGGGGGGTATTACGGTTGTACAGTTTTGTGTCTGACTTAATTCTGACAGCTGATTCTCATATCTGCTTTTGCATTTGCTCTGTTACAATACCATGCAGGCAGACAGGCTCTGGAAATCTCTGTACATTCATCAGAGAATGAAAGTGAAAAGTTACATGCCTGAAAAACAGCTCAGGCCTTGATACCCTGAAAATCTCCTGGGAATCTCAGATCACATTTTGAGATCCAAGAAGAGTCAAGAAATTCAAAAAGATTCAAAGAATCTTTTTGGTCAGCTGGAGATGGTTTCCTTTGTATCCTTCCAGATGGCTCAGCTCTTCTGTAAATGGATTGTAGCCTTGTTCCTTCAAACAGCGGAGTGCCCAGAAAAGCTGGTCTGGAGGAGGGAATTCTTCCCATGGAACCCACTCCCAACCTGGAGAAGAGACAGACTGTCAGTGCACTCAGCTGACACAGAGCTTGAAGAAAGTACTTTGGTATGCTAACCTGTATTTAGGAAAATAACTGAATTTCAAAGTGATCTGCTGCAGGCAGGCAAGGCAAAGTGCACCATTATATACAGTTGTCTTACTTTCATTTTTTTCAGGTTCTACATTCTTGGGTTCTGGGTCTTGGGTCCTATCGACTTCTCCTTTCATCAGTATAGTGACATAATGGTAATTCTCTTTCTCGACAAAAGAATTGACCACTGAAGCAAAGCGGACATTTTCCAGGTGAAGAGCAGCTTCTTCCCAGGTTTCCCTTCGAGCACATTCTTCCCAAGTCTCTCTAGAAAACAGAAATATTCCATTGCATTTTATTCAATTCTATCTATACAGTTTAGTCTTTTTTTTTTTCTTGATTAGAAACTACTAAGGCAAAAAGAACAGTAATTGGCTTGCACTTAGACATGATCAAAGTCTTTGCTGGGTGGGGTGCATGCCTGTAATCCCAGCTACTTGGGAGGCTTGCTTGAGTCAGGGAGTTCTGGGCTGCAGTGTGCTCTGCCAATTGAGGATCCTGTGTTCAACATGAATATGGTGACCTCCCTGGAGTGGGAGACCACCAGGTTGCCTAAGAATTGACTTTCTGTATGTTCTACATCTACTGAGCTGAGGCGCAAAAGGACTTCATAGAGAACAAGAAATTAACATTTAGCCCATTCAGCACGAATTCTCAAGCCAGATGCAAACCTGAGCAACTAGAAGGCAGTTCAATGTATTGGTTTAAGAGCATGGGCTTTTGGGTCCACTAGACTTGTATGGGGCTCAAAGGCTTGTCTATCTTAAGGAAAAAGAGAAGCATGAGCATTTACACTGAGTAGTTGTGCTAAAGTGCACTGCCTTTTCCAGTAGTCTCAGCATTCCAGCTTTCGCCTTAAAACTGAGAACAATTGGCAGTAAGCACTTCTAGATTCTCAATGGTATGAGGGAGATCAAACAAGATGTCATCTGAGCTTATGGATTTGCAGGAAGGCCAGACTAGTCCTTGTCCCCCATTCTGCCCAGGCCAACACAAGGACAAGATCTAAGATATGCATTTGCTACCTCATAGGAATGGTTCCCTTCCTCCTGATGAACAGTCCATTCTGTTCTCCAAGCCCTAGGAGAGACAGTCCAAGACAATGGGCACAGAGGCCAGAAGATATGGCCAGGGAACTGCAGAAATTCACAGGCCTACCCAGTACTTCAAAGCAGGCTGCAGGGAAGAAGTCTTGGGAAGATCTGCAGTGTCTCTTGTCACTTTAGGATGCATATGAATACAGAGGAAGACCAGGAGGGCTGAGCAAGGAAGAGGGGATGCAGTGAAAAAGCACCATTTCTAGTGTGTTCCTTGTGGACTTTCTACAGACCATAAGATTGCTAGGAACTCCACAGGGGTAGTATGCTAGAAGCAAGAGCTAGGGGAGCAGGACCAGTACCACAAAGTCAGTGCTACTTAGCCATGGACTGTGTGGTATAGCAATCCTTGTGGGATGTCCAAGCAACCAAGCAGAGACTCCTGATGGAGAGCACATGAACAGTGGACCTGGCACACAGAAGGACAATGGGTGAACTGCAGCAGCCTCCATGGGATCAACAGCCTGCCCTCTCCTTCCTCCCCTACTGCAGACGGAGGGGAGCAGGAGGTGGAGAGAGCAAAGCAACAGCTTTGCTTTGAAAATCACAGGGAGAGATTAGAACCAGGAAGTGAGGCTAAAGATTTATACTGGATTAGACTCTGGAATGCTTGGAAGTAAATCTTAAGGATCAAAATTCAATTTATTAAACTAGCACAGAAAAATTATCAGAAATATCACTTGTGGGAAAAAAAGCTCTTTTTTGAAGAGTGGAAGGACAAAATAAGGACATTTTCTGTTTGACTCCAGTTATAGTTAGCTGTCAGTATTCAGTTCGGTAAAGACCACATGACAGAGAGCAGCTGAGCAGGTACTTAGCTTAAGCACTTAGTAAAACTGCTTTAAAGTCAGTGTTGGTTACCATCACTGATACTGAGTCAAGAGTCCAGTACTTTCTTAGGATAGCTATCTCTAGCAATTGTTCTAGTAATTATATGTTCTTTCTAGTCCTTAGCTTGTGATCTAAGTTTGGCTAATACCCACCAACAACCAATAAAGCACATTTAATATGTGGCTATACAGGCAATTCAGGTTTTTACTGATATTGTTTTGGCAGTACTGGGATTTGAACTCAGGGCCCTAACACTTGCTAGGTATGAACTCTACCACTTGAGCCACACTCCTGCCCTTTCTGCTTTATATTTCCAATAGGGTTTTGCACTTTGCCTGGCTTAGCCTGAACCATTATCTTCCTATTCATGCCTCCTATGTAGCTGGAATAACAGATATACACAACCACACTGGGTTTCCTCATGGAGATGGGTGTAATTTTTTGCTGCAAATTTTTGGCTGCAAACTAAAATCCTTCCCATCTCTGTGTCCCAGTAGGTGGGATTACATGTGAGCCACAGTACTTGTCCCTATTGGGTTTTTTTTAGATGTTTTTGTCTATGTAGCTCAGGCTGGCTTTGAATTTGTAATCCCAAGTGCTGGGATTACAAGTGTATACCACCACAAGTGGCTTTTAATTTGGTTCTTTTGTTTGTTTGTTTGTCTGTTTGGTTTTTTGGTCATGGACCTGAATTCTGGGCCTGGGCACTGTCCTTCAGCTCTTCAGCTCAAGGCTAGTGCTCTACCACTTGAAACACAGTGCCACTTCTGGCTTTTTCTGCTTATGTGGTACTAAGAAATCGAACTCAGGGCCTCATACATGCAAAGCAAGCACTCTACCACTAAGCCACCTTTTACCAGCCTCTTAATTTGACTATTAAAACTTTTAAAATGCAGTATTAATGACTTACCTTTATTTGAAAACAATAAATGTATTGGTTTTTTTTTTAATTCAGAAGATCATTTTTTAAAATTCCACATGTTGGGTCCTAATGACTCACATCTTTAATCCTTACTCAAGAGGCTAAGATCTGAGGATCACGGTTCAAGGCTAGCTTTGGAAGGAAAGCCTATGGGACTCTTTATCTCCAATTAATCACCAAAAAGCCAAAAGTGGAGCTGTGGCTCAAGCTCTAGAGTGGCTCAAGAGCATGTCTTTCAGCAAAACAGCTGAGGGACAGTGCCCAAGGCCTATGTTCAAGCCCCAGGATGCACAAAAAAATAAATATGCTAAGATATTAATTTCAAACTTTATATAAAGACTAATTAAAAGACACTAGTATGACGGTTTTACTTCTGATTACCAAGACGAACACTCCATATTTTCAACTAAAAAAATGGCAAGACAAAGGCTGTTGGGGGGTTACTATTAGTTATGTTGAGATAAAGCGATACATATCTTTTCTTTTGCTCTCAACAGGGACAAAAGAGTTTTAAAAAAAAGATTTTAGAGGTAATTTAGGAAGAGGGATGGTGGTGTAGCTCAAGTGGTAAAGCACCTACCTGCCTAGCAAGAAAGAGGCCCTGGGTTCAATTCTGGGGGGGAAGGGAATGCGTAAAATTGGGAAGAAGGTAGAGTAACAGATGATACTAAAGAACTGATGTTAGGAAAATAGTGGTGTGTTTTTACTTTTAGATCTATTTAGACAGAACACAAGTATTTAGGGACACTTGTAAATCTCATGGAACCTCACGGAATCTTGGAGGGTCCGCGATGGACTGCTGGGGTTAGAAACGCCCACCCAGCTCCTCCCAGCCCCACGCGGGACTGGTTCACCCGGACGACGTGCTTTCCTTCCCCCCAGCACAGCGCCCCCTCCCGGCGGGAGACTGCGAGACCCTCGGCTTCGCAGAGGAACCCGTGAGAAACGACGCACGGCGTCAGCGCAGGCACGCCCTCACGCACGCCAAGGCCCGCCCTCCATTCCGCTTTGACGGATCGACCTGCTCACCCGAACTCCAAATGTCCCCCAGGAAGCTGGAAACTGCCGGCTCCAAAGGACCCTTTCCTCTTGCCCAACAGGACGCATCGAGGATGCTTGTAGCTGGTCACAACCACTCCGACCCCGACCCCGGGCCGCCTTCTCAGCGGCTCCACACTGCCGCTCATAGTGCCGAAGGCCTGGCTGGGCCGCCACTGGAAGGGCACTTCCGGTGGTGTACGCTTCCAATCTTAGCTCGGGTCGCCCCAGGACCTCTAAACCAAATTGGCCGCTAGGCCTCCGCCTCCCGCAGGGGTGGGACTGCGTGCCGAGTTCTGTTTTAACGAATGCCATTTAATTTTGCACTTCAACACTTAGGTGTCCATTCCCAGGTCCCTCCATACCACCTGGTTACAGGCCACCTGCCTTTCCGAACATCTGAACCCTTGCACATTGTTTTATCCTTGAGTGACCTTCGCTCCAGAGAATTCGTCTTACACTGGAGCTCGAACCAGTGAGGTACCAGGGCAGATGTAAGTCACTGTGATTTTGGAGTAAATAAGAACTAGTAAGTTGTGTTAGAATGTGTTAATTTCATGTTTGAGACACTATTGCAGATGTTTACATACCATACACCAAGTGAAAAAACAGAAAAAGGGGGAAAATCACTGTTGAAACAGAACTATAGCTAAAACACATGATTCGTCTACATGGGATTTACAAAAGAGGAGGTAACAATGATTGATAGGAAATGTACTCATTACCTAACTCATGTTAACTGTAACCCCTCTGCACAGTATCTACAATAATTTTTTTTTAAATACTCTGGTTTGAATTCATTTCTTTTTTCCTTCTGGCACTTCCTGTGTTTGACACTTGAAGCTCCATGTAGCTCAAAACCCACCTTGCAGTTTTATATAATATTGGATGGTGCCTAATGTAGCTAAATCATACAACTTAGGTCACATTGCAAGTAATGTCCAAAGGAACATTTCTCCCTCTCCTTCACCCTCTCCTACACCCGTCTCATCTTTTTCCTAACACTGTATGTCATTGGTTGGTTGGGATTCAGTCTGTGTGAAATGAACTAAATATTCACTATGGTTCAACTTGATCTGATCACATTCAGTGTGTCTTACTTAATAGCTGGCCTCAGCTTTCTCACATTTGAACTTATTTGCTTAAGATGTCTCAAACATATCAGATTTATGCTGTGGCTTCTGTTATAACACTTTGGAAAGACCATGTCCTTGATTCATGTGGACTCAGCATGAGACCCAGGGAACTTCAAGACATCAGAAGAGTCCTTACACAGAAACCTCCCCATTTCCACCCATCTGCTGTGCCCCCTGACTATATGGTGTGGTCAAGTTTGTTTTGATATGGGGGACTCTCCTGGGCAATAGCAAACCATCTCAAATGGGAAGATTGATAAGGCAGGGCTAGAGGCAGGGAATTCTCCTCTGCCTTCAACATTGCTGTTATCTAATGAAACTTTATATAGGAAGATCACAAAGAACAAAAAGTAGCAATACACTCTCCTCTTTTCTGTCTTTGAGACAGAAAGGGAACTGGATACTCACTTCAAAAAATCTATAATTTATGATCTGGCTTTAGTCTTTCATATTCTTATGGGAGAGCTTAAGATCAGACTTGCAGGCCTATTACCTCACTGTGTAAACTTATCTTGAATGTTGGAAACTAGTATTACTTCTATCAAATGTGCCTTCTCTGTCAATGTATTAGATGGATATTTGAGAAACATAATTTAATTACCCTTCTTTTGGATCTGCTTGTGACTTTCTTGACCAATATAGTGAGATGGAAATGACATCATATGATTTGCTAGGTTAGGTCATCAGAATTCTTGAAGCTTTACCCCTCGTTGCCCCCTTGGTTTTTAGAAAACTTACTCTCAGAAATCCAAGGACCCTGTGAAGAATCTAATTATCCTGTACCTGCTATATTGTCAGGAAGCTCAAGCTATCCAGGTGGAAAGGTCATTCAAAGACAGAGAGAGAGAGATATTTGGCTATCTGTCACTGGCTTTTCCAGACATCCCAATACAGGCAATACAGATAAAGAACCCATCTCTGTTATTCCCACTTGAGCACACCTGAAGCAGAGAAGAAAAGTCTAGAAGACAAACAGAACTAAGGAACTAGCTACATGATCTGAGAGCTCAGAGTCCAATAAAAACGTGGAACTCAAGGTTTAATATTATTCAGAAGTTCAAGATGGTGTAAACAGAGAATGAAGTGAAGAAGGGGCCCTTTTATTACCACTGAGTCACCGTGGTCACTCACCAGTCACTCACATGCCTACTTCAGATACATGAAATGCTGAAAACAAGCCAGCAATCTTCAGCCTATGAGCTGTCCTCACCATGGGAAAGCAAAATACCTGTCCTTGCTGTGGCCTGCTCACATCCCTGATCTCACAATATCATCAGTATAATACAGTGATTGTGGTTTTACACCACTAAGATTTGAGATGGTTTGTTTAATAACATTACATATAATCCCATTATAGAATAATATTTACTAGTCTTCAAGATTAACATTTATACTTATTAGTTATGAAGTAACAATGTAGCAAACTAATATGTTAAGCTGTGTTAGAATGTTGGATAGACCTTGAGAAGATTACACTAAGTGAAAGAATCCGTTTACATGAAATCTATAAGAGGCAAATTCATGGAGACAGAATAGAACCTAGGGCTAGCAGGTGGAGTTTGCAAGGAAGGAGGAAGTGACTATGGATGGGTAGCAATTACTTTGTGGGGTAGCAGTTACTTTGTGGGGTAATGAAAACGTTTAAATGAATTACCACTGTATGAATAGAGTAAAAGATAAATGTATTCTATTTCTTAAATGGGTGAATAATACAGTATACAAATTACATTAAAGCTGTTATTAGGAATGTTGAGTGGTGGAAGACGAAGCTTGGGATAATAAAGTATATGGATATATTTGCCTAAGACCGTGATCTAATATTTTATATTCATCTCATCTACCTTGAATGCTAATTGTGGATCATTGGTGGCACATGAAAGCTTCTTGGATCTTTCAGACACCACCATGACCAACGAGGAAGTTATTGTTTTTCTATTCTATACTTTGTTTATTCACATACCACTTGGTGGACATTTGGGATGCTTCTAGAAATTATACAGTGACTACTAACATTCATGTATAGTTTTTTTTGGTACTGGTCCTGGACTTGAACTCAGGTTGTGGGTGCAGTCCTTGAGTTTTCTTTTTCTCTTAGAGCTGGTACGCTATCACTTGAGCCACAGCTCTACTTCTGGCTTTTTGATGGTTAATTGAAGATTAGTCCCATGGAGTTCCTACCCAGGCTGGGTCGAACTGTGATCCTAAGATCTCAGCCTCCTTTGTAGGATTATAGGAATGAACCCCAGGCCTGGCTCAAGTATAAACTTGTGGGTGCTTATATATTTTATAATTTAAAAAACCTTTTTATCTAGAAAATGTTTTCATAACTTTATTGTACTTCTTCATGTCCTACCATATTTCTCAGTACAAACTGTAACAGTTCTTTTGGGACATGTTTTAAATCTTCTGGATTTGCTCTTAGTTGCTTGTTTTCATTTTGGAATAATTGGTTACTTTTGCAAGAAAACCTTATTTACACACAAATATATATATATATATACATATATACACATATGTATATTAATAATCCTTGTTTATTTCTTGTTTTACATCTCTTTATCTCCTATTTATTTTATTGTTTTTACCTTCTTTTTTTTTACCACCTGTACGAAAGTTTGAATACAGAGCTGCAGGCTTGCTGGGCTGGTACTTTCCATTTCACACACAGTTCTAGCCTGACATTTTGCTGGTAATTTTGGAGTCTTTCTGCTCAGGCTGGCTTAGAATCGTGGTCCTCTGGATCTTAGCCTCTTGAGTGGCAAATTACAAGCATGATCCATTAATGCTGGGCTTAAAAAAAGCTGAAATTATATTCATGACAAAACAAATAACAATCATCTACCCACATATAGTTACAGATATTATGTAGACTTTACTGATACGTGTGTGTGTGTGTGTGTGTGTGTGTGTGTGTGTGTGTGTGTGTGGCCAGTCTTGGGGCTTGAACTCAGGACCTGGACACTGTCCCTGAGCTGCTTTTGCTCAAGGATAGCACTGTACCACTTTAGCCACAGAACTATTTCTGGCTTTTTCTGTTTATGTGGTACTAAGAAATGGAACTCAGGGTTTCATGCATGCTAGGCAAGCACTCCAGGACAAAGCTGGATTACCAGCTCTACTTAGATTTTTTGTAAAGCTCTTTTCAAACATTCCCCCATCTCCTTATTGGAATCTAAATGTTACATAATGTTGAAATCTACTAACTAAAGTTCTGCAACCTTAAATGATAAAACTTTTAGGGGCTGGGAAGGTGGCTCAGTGGTAGAGTGCTTGCCTTGCATGCATAAGGCCTTGGGTTTGATTCCTCAGCACCACATAAACTTTAGAAAAGGCTGGAAGTGGTGCTGTGGCTCAAGTGGTAGAGTGCTAGCTTTGAGTTGAAGAGCTGAAGGACAGCACCCAGGCCCAGAGTTCAAGCCCCAGGACCGACCCACAAAAACAAAAAACAAACAAACAAAAAAAATCTCCCAAACTTTTAGTAGGACCAAAAAGAAGGCAGAACAAAGAAAATACACAAAGTCCAAAAATCTGTAGTGACAATTTAGGATACAAAAGGCAAATTGATAATTATTTGATATGTCTAGACACAGAAGAGAGGATTAAATCTCTACTGTTGTACAGATTTCTCCAGTCCAGAATGAGAACGTAAAACTCACCTCATATTGAAAAGGAATTGGGTAGGCTAACTGAAATCAGGGAAGAATAGTTACCTGCTCCTGAGTAGGGATTTCCTTCATTCTCCTTGGTTCACTGAAATATGTCACCAGATTCAGGTCCTCAGATATAAGCATACCAGAAAGTTCTTGGTCTTGGAGAAAGAAATTAAGGATGAACACAGAGGTGACTTAAGCAGGAGCAGGTTAAGGCAAAGCAAAGTGAAAGCAAAGCCAAAGTGAACCCTCCAGCTGGGAGGATGGGCAGCCAAAAGAAGGTGCTGTGCTGGAGCTGCCAAGCTTTTGTTGGGGTCCTGGACACAGATACCCTGAAAAACTGGATTATGTGTTATTAACTAGAATTCAAGAGACTGGGCTTTATAACCACCTGCTAAAGGACTTACATGTGGTTGAGGCAACTGGGGCTGGTGGGGGAGGTAGGAAGGGGGGGTAGGGTGGGGTTCAGTTCTAAATGGGGACTCGAGACAGAGTCCCTCAGCTTAAAAAGTATAGACATAGTTGTTAGGTCTGCCAGGAAGAACAGTCCCGTCTCCCCACTCTTCATGAAGGACAGCACTGTAGCCTAGCCAGAAATCACCGCCTGAAATCGGTAGTCACCTGTAAATAACCTGTCAATCACCTGAATATGGGTCCACGAAAGGACCCCAGGCTTTCATCGGATGATGCAGTCACACCTCCTTCTCGCCCTTCCCTAAATAATCTACCATTAGGTTGAGCTGCTGCACCCTACTCTAGAGTGCAGCCTGTTGGTTTGGCTCTCCCAATAAACCCTTTTCTTTCTGAACCACCCGGTGATCTCCTTTTTGGCAACCCTTTGACAACCACCATTTTGAGTCTTAAAACTCCCACCCTCTGCAACCAGGGGTTCTCCTATCACTCCTTATTTTGTCCTGTTCTGTTTAGTAAGGTTTTGCTAAACTTCTACCTCGTGAGATTTTCCTTTGTGTGAAAACTCTAGGACTGCTTTCCATTGTGTATTTCAAGTACCATGACTGACTGGGAAGCTAAATGAAGCAGCCTCTCACCAGACCTCTCTCTCCTCCCTGATAATATGCAGGCACATCCACCTTCCCATATGCTCTGGATCCCTTCTCCTTCCTTCTTTCTGCTGATTTCTCTATTTGGCTTCAGCTACAGGGTTGTGCCAGCCTGCCAGAGGTTTCTACCCTTCACTCAAGATCTTGAGTGTCCCTCAAATGCCCCTTATTCTAGATTCCCAAATCTACATTCCCTCTAGGGGTAGACTTGCCCTTTGTCCTAGACATAATGATCCCTGGGAGTATAGAGTACAGATATCCTGCGTAAGGAACTACTGCTAAGATTCTTGCTTCTCCCCGTGCCCTCAAGGGGTGAGGTAATGTCAAGTTCTACTTCTGACATTTAAACTTGAGTCCTTCTGGGCTTTAGCTTTTGGAAGCCAAAGTTCAGACTCTTGTAATTCAAAGCATGTGAAATCTGCCCTCCACTACTGTGCTCTATCATTCTTTCCTTTGGAGATGAATATTATTAATTAAATGTAGAAAAAAGTAAAGGGTTAAAGAAAACCAGAAAGAAGTATGAATCCTACTTATCTCAACTTCTCATTCTCCTACCCTGATTGAGAAACAACCAAATAAAAGCTGTGACATGGGGCAAGTTTTCATATTATATTTTCAAGCCTCCATTTTCCCTTTTGTAAAATGTAGGACTGTTGGCAGGACCACAAAGAAAATATTTATAAGCATTTGGCTAAGTAAGTGTTCAATAAACATCTGTTACCTCAGCTTGGCGTAGAACTTACAGGGAAACAGATATATTGAAGTTGTAAAGCACGTTGTTAACTCTAAAGTTAACAGTAGAACATATCAGCTAAAGGCATTATCTTTGGACATCAAAGCATGAAAAGTGTAAAGACTGGAAGAAGTGAATGTCTCCTGATCCTCAGAAAATGTCTTTCCTCTTTTCCCTGTATATCATGTGTTATCCTAGTGGGAGGCAGATAAAGGTCAAAAGCAAAAATTCTGTTGTACTTGGAGAAAAAATATTTTTAATACAAACAGCTCTCTCCACCAACAAGCAAATACAAAAACAAAATTCAACCTTTATTCTACTTATCACATTCTGCTATCCTGCCATACTAGTTTCTAAGATCTTTGGATATAAGGATTGCAAGTTTTTGTTGTGAAAAATAAAAGCTTCTAGGTAAAGCAATGTCAGCTTAGAATTATTACCACATTAATCATACACATCAATGGGGTTGAGTGTGAGATTTTTCATAAACGCAGCATCCCTTTTCCCACTCTTCTACCTCCCACATCCTTTTCAATATCTATTAATTACTATTCTACTTTAAAGTTCACATTTGTTGCTTTATCTTATGAGAGAGAACATGAGTTTCTTATCTTTCAGTATCTGGTTAACAAAGTGCCCTCCAGTGCCATGCTTTCTTTAAAGTGCCAGCATGTCTTTTAAAATACTTAGTCTTGGACTGTTGTGATTGGTTGCACTATCTCTTTTATCATCAGTTAAAAGAGATGTCTTGACAATACACCCTCTTCCTATTTGGTGGAAAATGTGCTCCCTTTAGAAACTAAGTCCTTCACAATTCTTTTAGCAAGATCATTCAGGTCTTATCCGATTACTGGAGGGTACTTGAACCACCAATGTCTGTTTCTCTTCTTCCCTGTTTCTAACTCCCAGGGTATCTATTAGTGATGACAGGGGACTAAAGTGATTCCTTCACTACTGCCAATGGAACCAGGACGTCCTGAGTGTATGAAATATTAAGAAAGTACATTTCAGGAGCTGCAAAGAGTCCTTTCCCATTCCCTAAACCCACAGGTGCTCATCTTATATTCTTCTGTACTCCTCCCTGACCCTCCCCTTCCCTCTCTTTTTCTCTTACACTGTGTCAGACTTGCATACTGGAGCTGGCAAATGCCTGTCAGCAGGACCACCCATCCTGTGGTTGAGATCCTGCTCATTAAAATCGCTCCCACACATCTTAAAGCTAGCTCGATGATGCCAAGAGCCAGAACGTGAGCCCAATCATTTGTCCAAGCCCTAGCACATGTTTTCCGTGTTTAGTGTAAGCATCTGGGTTCTTAGAGAACCCTAATTAACACAGATGTCTTCACTTCCCTTAGACAGGATGGAAGCACAGTATTTTAAAAGAAGCTTCCCCAGGAATTTCAGTGTCTTCGCGGTTGACCTCTTCGGGTGTCAGAAAGCACTGTGCATTTTAAAAGTTAACTTTTAAAACTTGAATCCCCAAAATTTAACTCGGTGTTTTGTACAAAGCAGGCATTCAGTGTTCTTAAACCCCATTCTACGTGTAAGTTCTCAACGGCTCAGAGAGGCTGAGCTCACAATCGAGTGACGAGCTCGTTGTCCGGGGCCACAGGTCGGATGCTCAGGCTGCAGTGGAAGTTCTAAAGGTCAAAGTTTGGCTCCGCAGTGACCCGATCCAACCCCGCCGCCCCACCCCGCAGCGGCAGGGTTAACAGGAGGCCCCGCCCCCGACGGGGGGGTCGCGCGAAGGGGCGGAGCGCGCGTGGGGAGCAGCAGCGTCGCCGCTCTGCGCCTGCGCGAGGCGCCCAGGGGACGGGGGTCGGATGCAGAAATGGCGGCCTCCGTGTTGTACAGTCGCTTGTTGGCTGCCGCCGCTTTGAGGAACCACCGGCCCCAGACGACGCTGCGGGCCGCTGCCCAGGTACGGCTGCAGGGTCCTATGCTGGCCTCGAGGGCCGCCCGAAGAAAGGGCAAGGTGGGACGCTTGGCTCCTGTGGGCGAGGCTTGCGGAGCCGGCTTCGGGTCACTTGGTCGGGGTGACATTTTCCGAGTGCCCGGCGGGGCCCTTGGGCGACCTGCCCGGGGCTGCGCTCACGGGGGCCGGCGGCCGCCCGCGGTCCCCCGCGCCCAGCTCCTCCGGCGGACGGGCCGCGGCTGCCCACCCTGGCTTCCCAGGGCGGGGTGGGGACTGGCGGGTCCCGAGGCGGGCCCGGGGGGCGTCCGGCGCCGGACGCGGGGGGCCGCGGCCTCCCCCGCGCGGTCCGGGGTGCGCGGGCGCCGCTGCCCCGGCCCCGGCGCGTCTCCCGGGAGCTGTCACAGGCAGGGCGACTTCGGAGGCCCCGCAGGGTCTGCCGGCGGGTCTTCCCCCCTTAGCTCGGGGTCCTCCGACGGTGGGTGGCGGGCTCGTCCGCTCCCTGCTGAGGGGAGCACCGCCGCCTGTCCCGGCCAGCCAGGTGAGCCATCCTCTGCGGAGGCTCTGCTGCCCTACGCGTTTAAAGACGTAAATCGTGGCCTGTTCCTGCCAGCGTCGCCTCCGCGAACCTGAGGTGGTCATGATTGGTTTTCTGAGTCAGGTCTGGAGTTCCGGGTTGTTCCGAAAGACACCCCCTCCCGCCCCCCCCCCCCCCCCCCCCCGGATGCCATATCCAAAGACACGGAGGCCTTTATTGTGGTTGTTTTTTATTAATGATGATTATTATTTTGCCAGTCCTGGGCTTTGAACTTAGGGACTGGATGCTGTCCCCGAGCTTTTATTGTTCAAGGCGAGCACTCTACCACTTGAGCTACATATCCACTTCCGTCCTTTTTTTTTTTTGGTTGATTGGAGGTAAGTGTCTCATGGGCAGCTCCGGCTGGTTTCAAACTGCTATCCTAGGATTCTAGGATTACAGGCCCGAGCCACAAGTGCACAGCTATCATTACTGATTTTTTAAGAAGTTGTTTATGCTTTCAGTCTAGGGGTAGTGACTTTGGTTTCCAAATACAGAGTTTTATGTTTGTTTGTTTGTTGTTGTTTTTCCTGCACTGCCTTAAGGGGTGCTTAGTTTGTAGAGAATGAGAATTTGGTAAATAGATGTGTTCTCATTCTAGTCATAATTTTTAAGCTTGGAAATTCCTTTCTAAAACAGCTTTTGTTTCGCTGGATGATAATATGCCTAGCATCTTTTCTTTTTAAAAGCTTTTTACCATGGCATTAAGAAATACATCTTCAGAGCTTGCACAGACTTGAATCTAATCTGATTTTGTAGATGGGGACCTATGCTGCATAGGCTTAGGAAAGTTGTGTAAGGTCACATACTGAGTTTAGCAATTCTTTCCAATATTTTGTTTAGCACTTTGACTATCTTTCAGTTTTTCTGTGTCTTTGTTGAAAATAGTTCAGGTTATGAGCGTATAATTAAGAGATTTTCTTGGATTTGGTCAGGATGAATCTTCTTAGCTTTTCCTCTTTTTTGTTTATATTTTAGATGATGCATTAACTGTACATATTATCTGTACATATGGTATACTTATTGGTGTGTTTCAGTATGTGTATACATTTGTTGTATAATGATCAAACCAAGGTAATTAGTATTTCCATCATCTCAAATATTTTCATTTCTTTGTGGTAAAACATTATTTTCTCTTCTAGCTGTTGTAAAATAAACAACACATTATTGTTAACCATAAACACCCAAAACTTGCCCTCCTGTCTAATTTTAACTTTGTACATTATTGACCAACCTCTCCTTGGCAGTAAGAATCTTCTGAGTGACAGTATCAAGAAAGATACTAAAGTGTGGGAGTCCTTGTGATCACGTAACAATTTCTATTACTAACCATTGGTAACTGATACTTTTTCTCTCTCTCTCCTTTCTTTCTTTCTTTCCTTTTCTTTCTTTCTTTCTTTCTTTTTTTTTTGTTGTTGTCATGGGACTTGAACTCTGGGCCTGGGCTCTGTCCCTCAGCTCTTCAGGTCAAGTCTAGTGCTCTACCACTTGAGCCACAGTGCTACTTCTGGTTTTCTTGTGGTTTATTGGAGGTAAGAGTCTCACAGACTTTCCTTCCTGGGCTGGATTTGAACTACAATCCTCAGATCTCAGCTTCCTGAGTAGCTAGGATTGCAGGCATGAGCCATTGGCCCCCGGCTTCTTGATTCTTTTTTTGTGTTGATCGTTGGGCTTGAAATCAGGACCTACAGACTGTCCCTGAGTTTTTTTTTTTTTTTTTTTAAAGGAATATAAAACTATTTATTGACCACTGTTCACCATTATTTACAATAAAGTAAACAATATACAGTTGGGTAACATTCTGATTACTACAAAGTTGTTTCTCTGGCTTTTGTGGAACCAGTAACCCAATACTGAAAAAAATTGAACTTACATGTAAGGAATGAGTTGGGGTAAAGAAAAAGCATGCAGGTCAATAATTATAAAATTTTGATCATTTAGGCCAGCAGGTCCTAAATAGTTGAAATCCCTAACCAGTTGATTTTACATTTTCATGAGCTGAGACTTAGATCGTGACCCATGAACTTTTAGTATACAGATTCCAATATTCTGTTAAGGAATGCTCACTACAGAAACTTTTAATGAAAGGAAATAAAAACGTCTTAGTTTTTTCATCTGGATGAGGAAAGTTGTTGGTAGTGATAAATTTTTTCCTTTCAATAAGTTTTGCAAACCTACTGCATTTGTATATCTATGGCAGAGGCAGGAGGACCTAAAGTTTGAGGCTAGCCTGGCTACCTAGTAAGTTCAAGGCCAGCCTGAGCTGCCTAGTGACCCTGTCTCAAAAAACAACAAAAAAAAACTAAAACAAGGGCCAGGAATATAACTCAGTGATACATCATTTGCCTACATATGCAAGGCTCTGGGTCTGATGCCCAACACCTCTAAACAAGCAAAATCTCCAAAACAAAAAACTACCTATGTATTTTGTTTACACGCACACAAACACACACACAAAAAATACAGGATGGTCCTTCAACATAGCAGTTAAAGACAAGCTGTTTTGATTAATGACCAAAAAAAAAATTGCCTAATATTAAAAAAAAACACAACCTGTTCCTGAATGCAGAGGAAATATACCATGGAATTAAATATTCTTTTCTGATAAAAGAAGCAACTACAGAAAGCCTTTATTATATTTGTTCAAAGTAACCAGTGCTATTGAGGAAAAAAACCCAAAAAACTCAACAACTCCCCCAATACTACTTTCAAAACCATTATCAAACTTGATTTTCTTTAGAATGTAGTTATTGTTTCACACCATTAATTCAAAAACCAAGACTCAGATTTTATATATATGTATAAATATATATAAAAAACAATGCAAACAATTATTGAGCTTCATCTTCTGGACAAGAATGCCAAGTTAGTCTCTCTTCATAAAATGCAATTACAATCTGAGGACATTTCATATTCGCCTCTTTTGCCAGCACCAAGTCAGCTTCATCCGAATTTTTCCATTTCATGAGAAACATCAATTCTCCACTGCTGTCTGTGGCACCAATTATTCGTTCAGGATCTAGACCCCTGGCAAAACCTCTTGGTTTGTCAGCAGTATCTCTTTTCTTCTTTGATTTACTATCATCAGATTCACTGTCTGATAAAGATTTTCTTTTGGTACCATCCTTTTCTTTACCAGCTTTTTGAGAGTTAAGAAATGCTTCAATTAATTCTGGACAATCTAAATTTTCTTCAGGTTCCCAAGTATTATCAGCATCTGTAAATCCTTTCCACTTCAGGAAATATTCTACTTTCCCATTCACTACACGTCGGTCCAGTACTTTTTCCACAACAAATTCTTCAGGCTCTGCTTCTTCAACTTTTTTACTCTTTCCATTTTGTTTCTTTCCCATTTTTTGCAATGTAGTTTTGTTAGAGGCCATTTTTAATTGTAGACTTGAAGAGCTATTACTCAGATGCTCCGGGTCGCGATCCTGCAGCAGCAGCAGCGTCTACGGCCCGCGGGCTTTCTGTCCCTGAGTTTTTATACTCAAGGCTAGCCCTCTACCACTTGAGCCACAGCTCTACTTCTTTTTGGTTGTTAATTGGAGATAGAATCTCACAGACTTTCCTTCCTGGGCTGGCTTTGAACAGTGATCCTCAGATCTCAGTGTCTGAGTAGCTAGCATTACAGTCACCAGCATTTGGATAGTTTTATTTGTATTATTATCTTGTGGCACATTTTTGTAGAGTGAAGAAAATCGTTTACTCAAATTTTTGGATTGATTTTTATTTATGTATTTGCTTGTGTAGCAGCCATCTAGGTAAAGATGTGCAATGATTTTCAGCTCTCAGAAAGCTTTATTTTTGGTCAGTAGGTCCCTACTGTAACTACAAATTCTGACTTCCACCATTATAAACTAATTTTGACTGGTTTTGAACTGTGTGAAAAGAGGATAAAAACTTAATTGTAAATGAAATATAATAAAAAGCTAATAGTGTTTTGTTTTTTTTTAAAGAGGTTGTATAACAGTATTATGTCTTTTTTTTTTTTTTCCCTCCCCAGGGCTTTGACACTGACCCTGAGCTTCTTTTGCTCAAGGCTAGTACTCTACCACCTGAGCCACAGTGCCACTTTTGGCTTTTTCTGCTTATGTGGTACTGAGTAATCGAGCTCAGGGCTTCATGTATGCTAGGCAAGCACTCTACCACTAAGGTACTTTCCCAGACCTTTTCTTATGTCTTATTCCTTTCCTTCAGCATTGTGTTTGTGAAATTAATCCATCGATGTGAAAAACAGCTACTTTAAAAATCCTTTTAATTTTTTTGTTTTTAATACCCTATTTATGAATGCACTACAATTTATCCATCCTTCTATTAATGGGAAACCAGTTCATTTACATTTTTTTGTTGTTGGAGTAAGCCTTCTATGGCTATAACTATAAATGTCTTTGGGAGAGATTAGACTTGTTTCTGTTGCAGTATATTCATGAAAGAGATTTTTGGATCAGAAGATAGGTATAGAGAATCCTAATAGGTTACCAGCTTTTAACATCAGAATAACATTAGAACAAGGGATTAAGTTTTCCTGGTAAAATGTTAGCTAGAATTTTAGCCAAATGAATTAGAAATAAATTGCTATTATATGTTATTGATTTATTATACTAAAGATTCTCAGACTATAGGGTATTTAGGAATCAGCTGTTATTGGTTCATATATCCTTGGGTCCAGAGATTATGGACTAGAGATTCTGATTTTGTAGAGAAGAATAGGGTCCAGGAATCTGCATTTTCAGCAGCAGATTTAATTTGTATGTAACAGATCATGAGCTCACTTTAAAAGAATCTCCTTTAAATTCTGTTCTTATGATACTGTATGGTTGATAAAAGCTTTCAGTGAATAGTATTTTGTGTGGTGATAATGGAAGTGTGTAGATGAAGCTTGAAAGTATGATTTTAATGCAGTCTTCTGAGGCTTGATTAGAACTTAATTTGTTCTAAATATTGAGCAAATTAGGTCTGAGGAATTGGAAAAAGGAAAGCAGGCATTTTGGCAAATTGTGATAGATTTGACTAGGCTCTTACTTAATGGAAGCTTTGAGACTAAGAGATGTTAAAGAACTTCCTGTTGCACATCATTTTTCAGCTCTTCACAATTTTGTGGCCTTGATACCAGAAGCTGAAAAGTTAGTCTTCTTCCTCCTTTCTCCTATCTCAAATGTAAGCTGAAATATATATGTAGTTCTTAAATAATTTGAAACCCAAATTCCTTTCACATACGTACGACTTTAAACCCTGGCTTCATTTTAGTGGACAGTGTGAACAGTGCTGTTCAGATCTATCCTTCAGGTTCTAGACATTCATGATCTGACCTGCTGAAAGTATTGGCTGGAACAAAGCTCAGGCCAGACTTCTTTCATACTTTTTAGAGTAATTTTGACTCAGCTGTATTCATAAATACATTAGATTCCTCTTCTACTGTATTAAAGAATACTCGTAGATTTTCATTTTCTTCTTACCTTACTTAGTATTTGTTTACTTATCACCTGTCCCCATCTTCTACAAATATACAATTAGGCTATAATTGTTAAGGGATAGCATTGTTTTGTTTACTACTGTATATTTCTGGTGCCTGGATGCTCAATAAATATTTGATGGATATGAATGAATAGTCTACATAAAATAAGGAGAAGAGATAACTTTCTTGGAAGATTTATGGTCCAAGTTTAAAGACTCACTTAGAAGAGGTATTACAGGGCTGGGAAGTTGGCTCAGTGGTAGAGTGCTTGCCTTGCATGCCTGAGGCCCTGGGTTCGATTCCTCAGCACCACATAAGCAAAAAGAAAAAAGCCGGATGTGGCACTGTGGCTCAAATGGTAGAGCTAGCCTTGAGCTGAAGAGCTGAGGGACAGCGCCCAGGCCCAGAGTTCAGGCCCCACGACCAGACCCCCCCCCCCCAAAAAAAAAAAAAAAGATGATGTATTACAGATGTTGTTCCAAAGGTTGGAATCTCCAAGATGAGATTTTAGACTTTAAGATGGAGAGTTGGGTGAAAGAAGTTTGTTGGAAAGTGTTCTGAATTAACACCCATTGAAAGTAAAGGTGGGAGAGTGAATAGAGGTATAGTTGCAGCAAAATTACTTTATTCCTATGGGCCATCTAAAATAGCCCTCTCCTGTTTCTAACAAAGTCAGTGGTGCAGGCTGCCAAGCTCATAAAGAACTTTGGGCAAAGAAGCTCCAATGATGGGTCTGGTCTGAGTTGCTGTCCGAGTTAGTACTTCCCAGCAGCTCAGGCCATGGATGTCTTAGACTGGAAGAGTGGAACTGATCAGCACCCTACAATGTCCCTGTTAGATAAAGGGCTTTGAGTCTTGGGTTTATGAAAGGAATATAGGTACCAAATTATTTAAGTATCATCTATCTAGTGTCACATGATTTGTTTGATGTCAGAGGAATGGTAGAGAGAAAAAGTTGGCAAGGAGTTTGGTTTGGTGGAAAAGATGAGATTGGTTTTTAGATCTTCTGAATTGGGCATCTATGTGAAAATACCCTGTAAATCATTAGAGGTAGGCTAATAAATCTCAATGATAAGATACGGACTAGAGATGACAAGGAAATAACTAAAACTATAAGTAACATTTGATATTTAGCTGGTATATTAGCTCTTAGGCTTTTAAATTGTGTGTGTGTGTGTGTGTGTGTGTGTGTGTGTGTGTGTGTGTGTGTGTGTGTGTGTGTGTGTGTGTGTGTGTGTGTGTGTGTGTGTGTGTGTATGTGTGTGCGCGCGCGCGCGCCAGTCCTAGGACTTGAACTCATGGAATGGCACTATCCTTTAGCTTTTTTGCACAAGTCTAGTACTCTAGCTCTTCAGTCACACCGTCACTTTTGACTTTTTGGTGATTAATTAGAGATAAGAGTCTCACTGATTTTGCTATACTAGCTGGCTTCAAACCTTGATCATCAGATCTCAGCCTCCTGAGTAGCTAGGATTATAGGCATGAGCTTTTTTACTGGTTAGCTTTTAGTTTCATACTGTAATTTAACAACTTAATTGTAGCTATGATGAGATAAGTATTCTATACAAAATATTTTAAAGAGGGTTTTTTAGTAAGATTAACTGCCAAATTATTTTCATATATAAATATGTTTCCAATTTCTCTAGGTTTTGGGAAATTCTGGATTATTTAATAACCATGGACTCCAAGTACAGCAGCAACAGCAAAGGAATCTCTCTCTGCATGAATACCTGAGTATGGAATTGCTGAAAGAAGCTGGTGTCTCTATTCCTAAAGGATTCGTGGCAAAGACATCAGATGAAGCTTATGCAATTGCCAAAAAATTAGGTACTAAATTAAGCAAATCTTTTGCCATCTTAATATGGAAATTTTGAAAATATGATAACTTTGATTTTGGTTTGATGATGTTTGGCTTTTATTTAAAAAAAATTATAAAAAAATTATTTGCTTAAAAAAGAAGGTAGAACTTTATGATTGTTGGATTCTACAATTATGTAATTTTTCAGCTACTCTCATGCTAATGACTTTGCAGTCTTATATTGGCTTTAGTAACTTGAAATCCTAAGTTAAGCTAGAACATAATTATGAGAAAAGAAATTCTGTTCATTACTTTGTAGTGGTGGATGTGAAGATTTTTTCAGGAAAATAATGAAGAAAAGTCTTAGCTGTTTATGTGTGATTGTTAAAGAGAAGTCCAGTATTTTCCTTTTCTGTTTGGATGTGAAAAATATGGTTGAGCTCTAGAATGTAAGTTCCATGAGAGTAAGGTTTCTCTGATATATTTGTTCAATGATAGATATAAAGTTGTAGGAAAGTGCCTGACATATTTCAATAATATATTTGTTAAATGAATTAAGTAATTACTTATATGAATCACATTATTATTGATATTTTGTTAACTTAAATTTATAGTAAGCTATTAATTAAAAAGCTTCCACTCTAATAACTAAGTTTTTACTTTTAAAGATTTACAGGAACATAATAATGAAATAGTTTAGTATGTGTACACTGCATTTTCTTTATAATAGTATTTGAAACCAACCAGTCTTATGATAAACACAGTTGATATTTTATGTACACTTGGTTTCCCTTAATGTGTTTTTCTGTATCACATATAGTTAAACTCTCATCAAATTCTGATAATATATCAGAAAAATACTTATATAGAAACTTTTTCATAGAGAAAGAGGATTTATTCTGATGCCAGACTCCATGATATTACTCCATCTAATGATTTCTAATGATTCTTAGATATGGTAAGGAAGAAGGGTTAATAATGTGTAGGATAAACTGTAACTATTTTAGAGTATTTCTGGCAAATTCCATGGGACTGGGACTTTTGAAGGAGTGTTTGAAGGACTTATTTCTTTAGGACAATTAAGGAACAGGTAGGAGGTCTGATTTTGAGCCATTTGGAACAGGATAATGTTATCAATTGATAAAGTATTTTCTTGTCATTAAATATTCCAAACAGTGTTATAGGATGGGCATGGGATTAGGGACTAACAAAACCTTTAAATCTAGAGCAGACTTTTAAAAATATATATTTAGTAATGACTTTGAAGACATTGAGAACAGTTTTTGTTCAATGAGTAATAGCAGAAGGAATTGATTATGACAAGATATACATTTATTGGTCTGAGGTGCCTCATAAGGTGTGGTATGGTTTTATCCATCTAGATTGCAATTTCCAGTGCTGAGTTTTGGGTACTTTAGGGTTATTTTTGCTTTTGTGTTATATTGCAAAGCTTATAAATGTTCTCGTTAAAAATTCCTACCTAAAGTACTATTTACCAAACAATATGCTTTTATACTAGCTTTTATACTAGTCATTCCCTCCAAAAGAGCTCTGGCCTCTTTTCCAAAAATTCCTTGTTTTTTTATTATATGAAAAAAGTTGGGAAGCACTGTCCTGGAGAAAAGTTTTACCTGGTATGAATAATTGAGGTTAGAAAAGGAAAAATGGTTAGAAAGAAATCTAATGTTATATGTGTGTCTGTTTGTGTGTATGTTCCTGTGTGTGTATGTGCATGCGCGTGTGTGCATACATGTGTGCGCAGCATGCTGGTCCTGCCCTGAAATTTTAACTCAAGGCCTACGTGCTGTCCTTGAGCTTTGCATTCAAGGCTAGTGCTCTGCCACTTGAGCCACAGTTCCACTTATGGGTTTTTGGGTGATTAATTGAAGACAGGAGTCTTACGGCTTTTCCTACCTGGGCTAGCTTCAAACTGAAGCCTCAGATCTCAGCCTTTTGAATGGCTAGGATTGCAGGTATGAGCCACCAGTACCTAGTTTAATGCTAATATTGAACAGAGAAAAAAAAAAAGTTGTGTGCGTTCATAAAGTGAAAGTTGGTGAGATTAAAGATGAAGGAGAAATTTCTAGAATGGATTATTGGAGAGAACATTGTAAAGCACCAAGAAATGGTGGTTATATTATATAGTAGAATCAGTTGTAAGAGGAACTCACCATCCCTTACAATCATTTCTAGTTCAAGGAAACATGATTTAAGAGGTTTTAAATATCTCTTTTGGCTGTAGATTGGGTTTTCTAGTATAATTAAGGTAGATTCCTTGTTTAGTTCAATAAATATGAAAATTAACAAATGCCTTCTGAGAGGGACTTTTTGAATGGCTTATAGTAAGACCACTATTTTTCTTTCCAATGTTTTATTAGTTAGATAACTATATATAAAGAATGGTGGAAGTGTTTGTGAAGACTAAAACTAGGGAGGATAACAACTATACTTTAAAGATAATGTTCAGATCCTAAAAATCTTTTCTAGTATATAGTGCCAAATCTGTAATAGAATATAAGATTACAAACTCTAGAAGGTAGGATATGCCTCTTTTATTCATTGTTCTATCTATAAATCCTGCACAGTGTCTGGAATGTAGATGAATGGTAAATAAAGTAATAGAGTTGAATAAAACACTTATTTTAATCAGGTTTGTCTTATAGTCCTTTTTGATAGTTCGTGAAATTCACATTAGTTTCTATTTATTTTTGGTTTGTCTTTTGTTGTGAAGGTTTTTTTTTTTTTTAGATTTAATTTCCCTCCCTCCCTGTATTCCCCTCCTCCTCCTCTCCTTTCTCCTCTCTTCTCCTTTCTTTCCTTTTTTTCTTTTTAAATTTCATTTCTTTCTTCTCTTTCTCTTTTTCTGAGAAAGTTTTGCTATGTAACCCTTGAACTCAGAATCCTTCTCCCTCAGTCTCTTCAGCGTTAGGATTGTAGCGCGTGCCACCTGGCCAGAAGGAACTTTTGAAGAATCTTCTTTAGGATTGTCGTTCTGAAGAAAGTAAATTGACACTTTGGAAGAGGAGCCTTTTGTGAAATGTTTATGAAAAAATAGACCTTTATTACTCTTGCTTACTATTGATCAGTATGCTATATTTTCAGTTTAGTCCAGGATTTTTAAACTGTTGACCAGGTTTAATGTAATGTATATTAGTTATTTTCTTTGGACACATATGAGTCAGGACTTAGCAGATAACCAGAAACGAGACTGGTACTTGTAGTTAGGGCTTTTTTTTTTTTTTTTTTTTTTTGTCGAACATGGGGCTTGAACTCTGGGCCTGGGCACTGTCCCTCAGCTCTTTAGCTCAAGGCAAGTGCTCTACTGCTTGAGCCACAGTGTCACCTCTGGTTTTCTAGTGTTTTATTGGAGATAAGAGTCTCACGGACTTTCCTGGCTTTGAACTGGTATCCTGAGAGCTCAGCCTTCAGTGTAGCTGAGGTGTGAACCACTGGCACCCAGCTGTGGATAGGGCTTTTAAGAAAGATTTTAAATCTTCAATCCTTCCTTACCGAGTCAGTTCAGATACATTTGTGAATGGTTGGGACTGTGACACATTGAGTCAGTCTTGCCCAAATAAGACAGCATTAGTTACCAAGATTGGATCCAGTATTTTCAATGTTTGAGCTTTTCAGAGTGGGGAAAAAACTTGATTTACAAGAGTTCTATTCATCTTAATGTTCTTGTCACTATTCAGCAAAATGTTATGGTGGGTACTCTTTCAGAAGCTTGAAAGCACTGGGAAGGTAGTTCAGTGATAGAGTGCTTGCCTTGCATGCACGAGGCCCTGGGTTTGATTCCTCAGCATCACTTAAGCAGAAAAAGCCAGAAGTGGTGCTGTGGCTCAAGGGAGTGCTAGCCTTGAGCTGAAGAGCTGAGGGACAGTGCCCAGGCCCAGAGTTCAGGTCCTATGACTGACCAAAAAAAAAAACAAAACCAAAAAACAGAAAAAGAAGCTTGAAAGCATTAGTGAATACAACAGGGATTCTGCCATCCTGGAGCCTATGTTCTAGTGGGAAAGGAAATAACACATTTTTTTTTTTGTAACCTTTGTACATTAAGTGATAAGCTGATGAATTCTATGAGGGAAAATAGTAGGCTGGGGAAGGGAAGTTGGTCACAGTTGGGTAGACTGCCACATTAAGTAGGATTATATGATTGGGTTTAAGCCTCATGGACAAGATTTGTTTAATATTTAAATAAAAAGAAAGGATACCTGGATAAAGAGTATTCCAAGCAGGTGCTGGTGGCTCATGCCTGTAATCCTAGTTGAGTAGGAGGAGGCTAAGCTCTGAGGATCACAGTTTGAAGCCAGCCCAGGCAGACAAGTTGATGAGACTCTTTCTTCCAATAAACTACTCAGAAAAAGCTGGCTGAGGTTCTGTGGCTCAAGTAGTAGAGCACTAGCCTTGACCACAAAGAGACTCAGGGACAGTGACCAGGCCCTGAGTTCAAGCCCCAGGACTGGCAAAGAAAAATAAAAATAATAACAAAAGAGTATTCTAGACAGAAGGTACATTAGAATCAAATTCTGAAGGCAGGAATGGGAGAAGACTTGTGTAGCTAGAGTGGGTAAACAAAGAGCACTGGAGCTGGAAAAGGTAAATAAGGTGTTAGTGGTATATCATGCAGGGCCTTGTAAGCCATTGCAAACTCTGGCTTTTACTCTGTGACTTAGGCATTCAGTAGTGCATCATTGGTTTAGCTTGTCTACTAATTTATACATATTCTACAGATAATGAATGTCATCTAGGTGTGAGATGATGATAGCTGAGACCGGGGCCAAATTGATAGCCAAGATTGTAGGTAAAGTTTGAAGATAGAACTAGTGTGATCTCTTAATAGATGATCGTAGGGCATGAGAAAGAGGGTTTGTTTTTGTTTTTATTCTTTTTAAAAATGTTACTATGACTGCTCATTGGGTATGATTTAAGTGGATAGTTTACACAATTCATTTTCTAAATATTCGTTTATAATGTAAGTTTTAGGTTATTGCTTATTTGATCACAACTGTACTTATAATAGATTGGTTGATTCATTCTGTTGGTATAAACATTAGGAGTGACTTTTCCTCATAGTGTAGAGTTCTTATCTTTGGTCTATTTCAATACATGTTTATAGAGTAGTTGTTACATCTAAGATATTGTTTTGTGCTTGAGATAAAATACCATGGGGCCATTTACCTTGACCCATAATATGGTAATTGGTGCTGTATTACCATTATGGGCAAAATGCTATGGGAGGTAAAATGAGGAGGCTCTGAAATTCTGCATGCCTGGGAAACAGGGACTGCCTTTCTTATTTATTTATTATTTTGTGTTTATTATAAAGATGGTGAAAAGGGGGGGGGAGGTTAGAGTTACATAAGTAAGGTAATTAGTACATTTCTTTTAAAACATTGTTACCCCCTCCCTCATTTTCTCCCTCTTTTATCTCTCCCTGTACCCTTCCTCCCCAGATTATAAAGTTCATTTCCAACATAGTATCTAGTATCATTGTTGCATTAGTACATTACATCCTTTGTCTTGCTGTTTCTGTGATTCTCTTTAACAGGGAATGGCTTTCTAAGAGGTATTAAAGTAGGTCCTTGAATATAGGCTAAAAGTTTGCCAATTTCTTTCTCTATCTCTCTTTCTCTCTCCCTCCCTCCCTTCCTTCCTTTCTTTCTTTCTTTTTTTATGTTTTTGATTGAGATCATTTGTTTCTCTTAAGCTTTATTAGCTTTATACAACATATTAGTGAGGAAAAGGGATAGTGATCAACTTACTACTTAAAGAAGAAAAATTCAAGACTGTATAAAATAAATATTACATTTAGAAATCTAGCTTTCCAATTGAAAAAATATATATACATCTTACTAACTCCTGGTAAGTTCTCCTAACATTGCTGCTCAATAATGTTTATTTATAGGACTTTTAGTGGAGAGTATGAACTAGCGTTAATGTTGGTATTGGTAATATACTTCAAATCATAGCATATTTTGTTCAAAGTATTTGTAACTCAGATTTTTATAAGCTATCATGTTTACATGTTCATAGAGAGGTCAGGGAGTGCTAATAAAATATTAGTCTCAATTTTATTTTATTTTATTTTTTGTGCCAGTCCTAGAGCTTAAACTCAGGGGCCTGAGATCCGCCCCTAAGCTTCTTTTGCTCAAGGCCAGCTCTCTGTCACTTGAGCCAAAGCTTTACTTTTGGCTTTTTTGGTAGTGTAGTGAGAGTCTCACAGACTTTTCTGCCCATGCTGGCTTTGAACCACAATTCTCAGATCTCATCCTCCTGAGAAGCCAGGATTACAGGTGAAGCCAGGATTACAGGTGTAAGCCACTGACAACTGTTTGAGTCTTAATTTTTACCTTTAATGCCTTCTAAAGGCATTAATGCCTTTGTTTTAATGCCTTCCAATGTACACAGTAAATTGTCAAAAAATGATTAAATTGTTTTCATCATATAATATTTGAAGAATGATTTAGGACTAAGTATGTAGCACAAAGGTAGAGTGCTTGCCTCGTCCACACAGGCTGGGGTTCAATCTCTGTTTTAAAAAAGAAAGAATTTAATGAGTGACTTTTATATTGAAAAGTTAGTTTACTTTTAAAAGTTGTACTCTTTTATATGGTGAATGTTCTCATTTTTGAATGTAGAAAATCTATGAAATGCCTCATTTTTTGATATTGTAGATAAATGGGACTTTAGTAAGATTTATTATTACCGTGTTATGTTAAATAAATCTGTGTCTTGCCTGTAGCTCCCTGCTTTATATCTTAACAAAAATGTTTTTTTCTTAGGTTCAAAAGATGTTGTGATAAAGGCACAAGTTTTAGCTGGTGGTAGAGGAAAAGGAACATTTGAAGGTGGCTTCAAAGGAGGAGTGAAGATAGTTTTTTCGTGAGTGGTATTTTTTAAAGGATAATCACTATTAGAGATTGATTAAAATTGTTGAAAATGTTGAGATTTATATATAAATGAGAAGAGATTTTAGCTGTAATGTGTAATTTTCTTAGTTTGAAAGTGAAGAATCTGAATTCTTTTTCTTATTTCAGACCAGAAGAAGCAAAAGCTGTTTCCTCACAGATGATTGGGAAAAAGTTATTTACTAAGCAAACGGGAGAAAAGGGCAGAATATGCAATCAAGTTTTGGTCTGTGAGCGAAAGTATCCCAGGAGAGAATACTACTTTGCAATAACAATGGAAAGGACATTTCAAGTGAGTTATTAATTGGTATGACAAATTTATGACATTCGATTTCACAAGTTGGAAAAGTAAAAATATATGATCTGTAACTCACATGCAGTATTTATGTCATATTTTGAAAAATAGTGTGGTAAGTGCTATGAAATTTGACATGCAATGTTATGATTTAAAAAAAGTTATAGGAAAAACCTTGCTATAATAAATTAGCACTGTAAAGTAGTTCACCAAATAGAAAGTTTTTTGTGTATCCATTGCTTCATCTCTTTCTTTTCTACTTCTTGGTAATATTTTAAGGTTGTTTTTTGTTTCACTATGTGATTTGGTATTTGGTAAGTTGCAGGTGAAATTAAGTAGCAAACAGTATGATTTTACATGACAATAACTCTTACAAGTTCTTTACAGAACCTAGAATTCTACTATTGAACCCCAGGTATCAGGTTTAATGACAGTCCTTTCATAGACCTGGTGCATGGAAAGAGTAAAAATAAATATTTTACACTGAAATTATCTGGCTTTTTGAGTATATATTGAGTATATTAAGTAGATTTTACAAGCCAAATCTGTGTTAATCAGCCAGATGATTTTCTTTTGTACATATTTAGAAGCCTTAGAAAGGATTTGATATAGAACATTTTTACTAATGTTTAAGTTAGAGTAACAAATTTTAATGGTTGTACAGTAGTTTCTTAAGTAGAACAACTTTTAAAGATAGAATTCCCTAATGTGATATTTTTCTCCTACAATTGAAACTTTAGTAATGTTCAGTTTATGAAAAGATCCTACAACTTTTTAAGAAAATATTAAGTTATATCACTAGGTGGTAGTAAAAACCCACTCTTAATAAATAATTAACAAGAATTGTTTTAACTGGTAATCTATAGATTTTTTTTTTACACAGTAAAATTTCATTTTTCATGATGCTAATGTATGACACAACTTTGCAGAAACATTTACTTTAACTACTTTAACTACTTTTCCTTTTGTTATGACATCTATAAGTACCTATTATTTTTTTAACCTGTTCTAAAGCTTGAACTCGGGTTCTCTCATTCTTGCTTAGCTTTTTCACTTTGGGCTGGTGTTCTACCACTTGAAACACACTTCCAGTTGTCGTTTTGTTATTTAACTGGAGGTAACGGTCTTAGAGACTTTTATGCTAAGGCTGGCCACTTCTTTCTGGCAGCTTTCAATATTCTTCTTTATATTTTCTGCTTCAGTTATAGTCTTTCTGAGTGTTCTTTTCTGATCTTGCCTATTTGATGTTTTGTGACCCTCTTTTTCTAGAAATTGAACAAGTTCTCCGCCATTATTTTATTGAATGGTTATCTATGTCTTTAGTTTATAACTCTTTTCCTATGTACATAATTAGTTAGTTTGGTATTTTGGTGATATCTCAGAAGTCTTGCATAATCAATGCATTTTCTTATGCTTTTAAAAATGTCTTCAACTGATTTATCTAATTCTACTTTACTTCCAATCCCTGTTACTCTATTTTTAACTTGTTGGGTTCTGTGAGCTAACCTTTCAATTGGGTTTATTTCAGTTATTGAGCTTGTCATTTCTAGTATTTTAAGTTTATAGTTTTTTCTTTTTAAATTTTTTTAATACTTACATTGATTTTGAATTGTCTTTGGGTTCAGTTAGCTGTTTATTTTTCTTGAAATAATGTGGCTGCTTATACACCTTTTTAACCATCTATCTAATCTAATCTATCTAATCTATCTAAACTATCTAAACTATCTATCTATCTATCTATCTATCTATCTATCTATCTATCTATCTATCTATCTATCTATCATCTATCTATCTAGATTTGGTGTGGGTCTTGGGGCTTAAACTCAGGGCCTGGGTGCAGTCCCTGAGCTTTTTTGCTCAAGGCTAGCATTCTATCCTAGAACCACAGCTCCACTTCTGGCTGGTTTTGGTGGTTAAGTAGAAAAAAGAGTCTCACAGACTTTTCTGTCCTGGTTGACTTCTATTATCTTCAGATCTCAGTCTCTGAATAGATACGAGCCACCAGTACCTAGCTACCCCCCCCCCCTCAAATTCACTGTTTGAACTTTATTCCTATTTACACTATCGTTTATATTTTTTGTTGTGAAGTTGTTGTGTTTTTACACTGGGGTACTATGTATTATACATAATATAATGTATGTATTACATACTATATGTATATATATACATATATATATACATATATATATATATGTGTATATATATATATATATATAATTTTTTGTTAGGGCCAGAACCTTTCAAATTAGTAGAGCCTGTGGTGGATTTGCATATTCTTATAGGAGCCTCTGGGCCTCTAGTGAAGCCCATATATTAGGTACACTCTGCTTGGACTTCTGTGTCTGCTGTCTGTGGATCCTCATTGCCCATAGTCATCCTCCTCTCTTGGGTTATTGGTGAAATTAACAGTGCTTTGCCGTAGCTCTTAGTTGTTCTTCAAGGATTTTTGTGTGAGAATAATTGTTCAGTTAGGTATGTCTGTGAGAAAGAATGCCAGATGATGTCATGCCATCTCCATCTTGGACTTACCAACTAGATTTTCTTTTTTTGCCTGTCCTAGCCCTTGAACTCAGGGCCTGTGTGCTCTCCCTGAGTGTCTTTGTGCTCAAGACGAGTGCTCTACCACTTGAAACACAGTGCCATATCTGGCTTCTTCTGAGTACTTCATTGGAGATAAGAGTCTCATAGACTTTCCTGCCCTTGCTGGCTTCCAACTGTGTCTGCAGATCTCAGCCTCCTGAGTAGCTAAGATTACAAGCATGAACCATCAGTGATATATTTCCTTTTTTTTTTTTTTCTTTGTGGTACTTGGGTTTGACTTTAAGGCTTTGTCCTGGAACTCTACCACTTGAGCCACACCTCCAGCCCTACTTTTTTGAGTATAAGAATAGTATATTTAGGGTTAGGTGTGGTACCCTGTAATTCACATACTCAGGAGACAGAGTTAGGAGGACTTTAGTCCAAGGCCAGCACAAAGAGACTGTTACCTGAAAACAATGAAAAGCAGGACTGGGGACATTTGTCAAGTGGTAGTGTAGCTGCCTAACAAGTGTAACACCCTTCAGTACTGTCAAGTAAGTAAAAGAATAGTATGTTTATAGTAAAGAATTTTTTTTTGGAAAATAGGTATATGTAAAATAAGGCTTATCTTTAAGTTTTATTTACTGCCTTGTTATTTATATTAAATGATAATACAATTTAGAGTTTTGTATTTTTTTTCTTTAAATATAACACTTTGTGTATATAACTGATGCATGAGCTGCATGTGTTCTTGTCTCTTTGGCAGTGTAGAAATAAAACCAGGAACCATGATCACAGTTGTAAAGAGTTTATTTAGCGAAGAGAAAGTAAAGGTAACTCAGGAGTGCGAGTAGTGAGAAACTGGTTGTGTGCTACATGGCCAGGGACCTGCTGTTTTGCATTGTCCCTCACTACCTTTTTTTTTTTTCCTTTTGGCAATTTGTCAGATGATGATTGGTTTGTTTGAAACAAGTAAGACCCTCTCCTGGGTAGTAGCCAAAGGATGGTAGCTTGCAGTAGGGCTGGTCTGAGCATAGCAGGACTCAAGACCTCCCTTGGGTGGTGACGTATAAGAGGACTGGCCTGAGTTATGGTAAGAACCAAGACCTTCCCCTGGGTGGTGGCCACCAGTTGGGAGGAGGTAAGCCAGCCTGAACTGGTTGGCTGGTATTTTCCTTTAAAACCAACATTTTTTTTTTTTAAATGGTGCTAGGGTTTGAATTTAGGGCTTCGTGCTTATTAGGCAAGTGCCTTCACTGGAGCCATTCTCCACAGGTCTTTTTGCTTATTTCTTAGATAAGATCTCATGCTTTTTCTTAGGCTGCCTTTAGACAAAATTCTTTTACCCGTCTTCTAAATTTCAGGTGTGTACTTCCATGCTTGGCTTGATCTTTGAGATAGGTCTTATTTTTTTGCCCTGGCTAAACTTTTAACTGCTATCTTCTGATGTCCTTCTCCTAAGTAACTGGGATTAAAGGTGGGAGTCACTGCACCTGACCATAACTCTCTGTTGATCACTATTTTCTTATGTCAGTAAATGTATTTAGTAATATGTGTTTACATAAGTAATCTGTATTTACCATTTTTACATGTTAAGGTAATGTACAGATTAGCAAATATATTAATTTGTTTTAAGATTTTTAAAATTTATTTTACAGCACCCCAAAATTACTTATTATATTAACATATTACTTTGTTACATTGTTTATGATAATAGCCAGAGTGAGTTTTCATGGTAGTTAGCTTTTGTTTTTATTCACTTACAGTAAAGCTAGAGATTAGAAAACCTACAGCTTGGGGCTGGGAAGGTGGCTCAGTGGTAGAGCGCTTGCCTTGCATGCCTGAGGCCTTGGGTTTGATTCCCAGCACCACATAAGCAAAAAAAAAGAAAAAAGCCGGAAGTGGCGCTGTGGCTCAAGTGGAAGAGCGCTAGCCTTGAGCTGAATTGCTGAGGGACAGTGCCCAGGCCCAGAGTTCAGGCTCCACGACCGGACCCCCCCCAGAAAAAGAAAACCTACAGCTTTTTCTTAGGCTTCTTCTTTCAAATGTGAATATAATGTTTTCATATATTTTATGTATTTAAAACATTTTTTAATGTCTCAAATTCATACAAAAAGGTATAGGTTATATTTCATGTACATGCGAATATTTACTTATTTGGTATAAATATCTATGTGTACTTTTAATTTTTTTCCTCGTATGCATGCCATTGTCTATGTCTTGTTCTTGTTTCATTTGAACATGTTAAGGAGGCACTGTGCTGGAAATATAAGGATAAATTTTTAAGGAGATGTAAAAATAAGAGCAGGAAATAGAATGTCTAAGTCTGATATTGTACACAGGTAGATTTAAAAATTTTATTAATGAGTCTAGAATGAACTCTGTGTGTTTTGTCTCTTTTCCTACTTGGTAGGGTCCTGTGTTAATAGGAAGTTCACAAGGTGGTGTGAACATTGAAGATGTTGCTGCTGAGACTCCTGAGGCTATCATTAAACAACCTATTGATATTGTAGAAGGCATCAAAAAGGAACAAGCTGCCCAAGTATGTTGTATTCTGAAAAAATGTAGCTTGCAATTGTAGGATTATAACACTTAAAGATAATTAACTGTACAAAAGTGAAGTGATTGTTCAGTTTTTAAAAAGGGATTGATATCTGAGCACTGGTTGCTCATACCTGTAATCCTAGCTACTCAGGAAGCAGAGCTCTGAGGATGGGGGTTTGAAGCCAGCCCACGCAGAAAAGTCTGTGAGATTCTTTTATCTGCAGTTTACTATCAGAAAACTGGTAGTGGTGCTGTAACTCAAAGTGGTAGACTGCCAGCCTTGACCAAAAAAGCTTAGGGACAACATATAGGACCTGAATTCAAGCCTCACGACTGACCAAAATAAAAAAAGAGATGATCAAAACAAGTTAATGTCTTTCTTAAAATATTTGAAAGTATCTGTAATTTTTATCAGTATTCTTTGTGTGTGTGTGTAAATTTAGGAGTCTTGAATTCAATGGCTTTATTCCCTTATGGCTGGCATTCAACCACTTAAGCCACACCTTCAGTCTTACTTTTTGTTGTCATAGACTTTTCTACCTGGGCTGGCTTTGAACTATAATCCACTAGGTTTTAGTCTTTTGAGTAGCTGGGATTATAGGGCCTCAATATTTATCTTGAAAAGACAGGGAGCCTTTTTTTTTTTTTTTTTAAGAAGACTACTGTATCTAGTATCATTAACAATAATTCTTTAATATCTTCACTCATTCAGTCATGCAGTTTCTTCTTATTGTCTGAAATTGTTTCTCTTGTAATTTATTTGAGTCAGGATCATATTGCTGTTGGTTAATATGTCTTATATAAGTTTTCTAATGTATGCATGTTACCATTTCTCTTCATTTCCATTATTTTTTGATGGAACTGGAGTGATTATTACTCATTGTTCCTATAGTTTGAATTTTCCATTACCTTAATCCCTTTTTGCTATTTTAATGTTCTTTTATGTCCTGTAAATGTATAGAATGATTATGGATTTTCATGAATCCTGTGGATTTTTCAGTTATATACACATATACAGTAATTTTTGCTTATAATTTCACTGGTTTTATGTTCTTTCCTTCCTCTTCTGTAGCCCCTGTTCCCTCTGTTTCCTTTAAAAAAATCATAGAATTTAATTCTACTATGTCTTGTGAAAGTTGGAAATTACTTAGTAATATACTATTGAGTTGTATTATTTGGTTTAATGCTATACATGAGTGATTCATTTTAAAAGTTGGAATAGCCAGACACCGGTGGCTCACACCTGTAATCCTAGCTACTCAGGAGGCTGAGATCTGAGGATCACAGTTCAAAGCCAGCCTGGGCAGGAAAGTCTATAAGACTCTTATCTCCAATTAACTACCAGAAAACCAGAAGTGGCGCTGTGGCTCAAGTGGTAGAGTGCTGCCTTGAGCTGAAGAGCTCAGGGACAGAGTCCAGGCCCAGAGTTCAAGACCCATGACCAACAACAAAAAAAGTTGACTTAACTATCTTAGTGGGAAAATGATGTCAAATTAATTTCTGCAAGAACAAAAGTTTGATTGGTGCAAGGTTAAAGGAGTAGGGAAATTTCTCTGATGAATAGTGAAGCAAATAACTTTGTCAAATGAATGCTATGAATGTTTAAAGAGATAGAGATTTGATTCATTAGGTAGTTACATGCAAGTGATATCTGGAAAGTGAAATTTAGATCAAGTAGGAAATATTTGATTTACAAGAATCCTTGAAATAATAATCTGCTAAATTAAAGCGTTTTGAATGCTGAGCAGAAATGATGCTTAGCTTAGTGCTGGGCAAATTAACATGATACTGAATTGATCAGGATTATTTTGGGATTAAGCTTATTAAGTATTGAATTGTGTACTAGTGAAAATCTTTCTTAGTGAAATGGCATATTTATTTATTTATTTATTTAAGTGCTGGTACTGGAGCTTGAACTCAGGACCTGGATGCTATCCCTTAGCTTTTTCACTCAAGGCTGGAGCTCTACCACTCGAGTCACAGCCCTACTCTGGCTTTTTTTCTGGTTAAATGGAGAGTCTCAAGGACTTCCCTGCCTATGCTAGCTGTAAATTGCAATCCTCAGATCACAGCCTCTTAAGTAGCTAGGATTGCAATGGGAGCCAGCAGGACCTGTCTCATATTTCTTTATTTGAAATAAAAATAAAATTATATTTATTTTATTTACTCTTGACCAGAATCATTGACCCTCAAAGAATTTAAGATTTTCTTTCTTTTTTTGTTTTTTTGTTTTGTTTTGTTTTTGCCAGTCGTGGGGCCTGAACCCTGGGCCTGGACGCTGTCCCTCAGCTCTTCAGCTCAAGGCTAGCGCCCTACCACTTGAGCCACAGCGCCACTTCCAGCTTTTACTGCTTATGTGGTGCTGAGGAATTGAACCCAGGGCTCATGTATGCAAGGCAAGCACTCTACCACTGAGCCACCTTCCCAGCCCAGAATTTAAGATTTTCAATTCAAAGAATATGCTGTATCCTTGGTCACATTGAAAAGAGGGAGAGAATTCTCTGTTGTGTTTCTGAGTAATAGCAGAATTGTTAGAATAAACATATTGACATGTTTTCTATTATTTCAATTAAATAGGAAGTGGAGATAGGAGGATTGTCTCTCTCATCTGTAAAATGGGCACAATTGTGACCTGCTTTGGGAAGACTTTAAGTTTTATTGAGACATTTAGTAATAATAGTTGGTATTTCAGTAGTTACTGTTTGATTATGAGTGACTCATGAGAATTGATAAACAGGTTTTTTTCTAATACTTTAATGCTAATTGAATATGCATCACTACTATTTATTAAAGACAAATTGCTTTCAGCTTGCAGAAAAGATGGGATTTCCACCTGATCTTGTGGATTCTGCTGCAGAAAACATGATCAAACTTTATCATCTTTTTCTGAAATATGATGCAACTATGCTAGAAATAAATCCGATGGTAGAAGATACAGATGGAACTGGTAAAGTAGCTTCTTTTATCAAGCTGATGTTTACAGAAGTGAACTCATTGTTCTATAGAAGCTTAATTTATAATGAATTGAATGTAAATAGGAAAGAAACCCAGAAACTTATTTGATAATGAATTGAATTGAATAGGAAAGAAACCCACTAACATTAGATTTGTACTGCTATGACTATCAGCCACATGTGGGTATTTAATTAAAATTAGTTAAAATTATTTAACATTTGAAGACTCAGTTCCTCTATTGTATTAGTCATGTTTCATGTGTTCAAGAGCTATATGTGATTAAAATGTGGGATAGGGGTATGGAGTGTTTTTTATATCGCAGAAGTTTTGTTGGTATGTGTGTGTTGAGCGCGTGCGTGTGCATGTGAGCGTGCCAATCCTGGGGCTTGAACTCGGCCAGGGTGCTGTCCCGGAGCTTTTTTTTGCCCAAGCCTAGCATTCTACCACCTGAGCCACAGCTCCACTTCTGGCTTTCTGGTAGTTAATTGGAGATAGGCATCTCACAAATTTTCCTGCCTGGGCTGGCTTCAAACCTTGATACTTAGCTCATAGCCTCCTAAATTGCTAGGCTTACAGGTATTAGCCACCAATGCTCTGTCCTCATATCTTTTAGCCATCTATCTTTTAAACAATTTTAGGATGTTGTAGTTAAATTTGGAGTGAGGAAGAAGAGTACTGGAAGGTGAAGTCAGAAAAGTAACTTTTTTGCTGGTAGATGCTGATTGGAATGTAGGTAAGAGACAATGGCAGGACAAAAATAGTTCAGGGATCAACATGGGTTAGAAGTTAATATGTTAAGCATTATGATCCACCTACCAGCTTGATTTCTGTTGTTTATCTTCATATTTTTGTTCTGTCTTTCCCCTCTTTCTTTATTCATAATCCTTTAAAGATGTAAAACCCTCAGTTGGAGGTGTAGCTCAATAGGTAGAGCATCTGCCTTGAAAGTGGGAAACTCTGAATTTAATCTTCAATACTGCAAGAAAACAAAAAAGCAAAACCCATTTTCTTAGTAGCTCACAGGCCATCATGAAAACGAACACAGTCAAGTTTGGTATGTTGGCCATAGTTTGCTAATCTTTCTATTCAGCAAAGCCTTTTAAGAAGTTCTGTTCAGGAAACAAAGAGATGGTAAAATTGTATGATTTTATTTTTCCTTTTTATATAAGATGGAGAAATACTAGTATTTTTGCAAGTTAGTGGAATTTAGCTACTAGGAAAGTGGTAGAGGACATTTATTATGTAGCAAAGACAGAATTGATGCAACATTATTTTTTTTTTTTTTATCAGTATGGGGCTTGAACTCTTGGCTTGGGCGCTGTCCCTGCGCTCTTCAGCTCAAGGTGAGCACTACCACTTGAGCCACAGAGCCACTTCTGGTTTTCTGGTGGTTAATTGGAGATAAGAGTCTTATAGACTTTCCTGCCCAGGCTGGCTTTGAACTGTGATCCTCAGATCTCAGCCTCCTGAGTAGCTAGGATTACAGATGTGAGCCAATGGTGCCCAGCAACAGTATTCTTTTTTTTTTTTTTGTCGGTTGTGGGGCTTGAACTCTGGGCCTGGGCGCTGTCCCTCAGCTCTTCAGCTCAAGGCGAGCGCTCTACCACTTAAGCTACAGCGCCACTTCCAGTTTTCTAGTGGTTTATTGGAGATAGGAGTCTCACGGTCTTTCCTGCCCGGGCTGGCTTTGAACCTCGATCCTCAGATCTCAGCCTCCTGAGTAGCTAGGATTACAGGCGTGAGCCACCAGCGCCCGGCCAGCAACAGTATTCTTTTTTTTTTTTGCTGTGAAACGTATTTTTTAATTGTGGTAACAATTTTAAAACATTTATATCATTGCTACAATTAAAAGTTAATCCATTAGTCGGGCTGGTGGCTCACACCTGTAACACTAGCTACTCAGGAGGTTGAGATTTGAGGATCACAGTTCAAAGCCAGCCCGGGCAGAAAAATCCCTATAATTTTTTTTTTTTTTTGCCAGTCCTGGGGCTTGAACTCAGAGCCTGGGTGCTGTCCCTGAGCTTCTTAGCAACAGTATTCTTGACTAATGAAGAAAGGATGGGATCTGGAGCCCAGAGTGGCTTAGCTAGGAGCATGGACTTTCTTGGAAAGTTTTTAAGGACTTAAAATGCCATAGTTTTTGTCTTATTTGTTTTTTCTTCCTTTGTTGCCTAAGATGGAAGCAGAAATAGTAACTTTGGAGTATTTTAAATTTCAGTTATTTAAAAACCAGTTTGGAATAATTGTGAATATAAATTGAAATATGTCAAATAAGTAACAAAATTAAAATGTGTTTTTTTTCCTTGGACTACATGATATTTGATGGTTGAAGAGTTTATTGCGCGTTTCATAAAGTTGAGAACACTTTCTCTTTTTCTCTTGAAGTGTTATGTATGGATGCAAAGATCAATTTTGATTCTAATTCAGCCTATCGCCAAAAGAAAATCTTTGCCCTTCAGGACTGGACCCAAGAAGATGAAAGAGACAAACATGCAGCTCAGTCAGATCTCAACTACATTGCCCTTGATGGAAATATAGGCTGTCTAGGTACTACATGTTTTTATATTACAGCTGGCTTTGCTACACTTACTTTGTTATCTCTGTTTGTTACTTATACAAATTATCTTCCCCTCTTGATAGTAAATGGTGCTGGTTTAGCTATGGCTACAATGGATATAATAAAACTCCATGGAGGGACTCCAGCCAACTTTCTAGATGTTGGTGGTGGTGCCACAGTCCAACAAGTAACAGAAGCATTTAAACTTATAACATCAGATAAAAAGGTAAGGGCAGAATTAATGCCTTGAAATTTAAATTATGAGGAGTAATTTTATTAGTAGATTTCATCATTATGCTAGTTGAACATTGTATTCAAAAGATCTCAATAGTTTGGGAAAAAAAGTTAAAATCTTACAAGTTCAATAATGTTAATTTGACAAAGTTGATTGTTAAACTTCTAAATATAACAATCAAGGTGAACAAATATTAAATGGCTTAACTTTCGATCCTAAAGGGTTATGATAGGTCATTTGGAAAAAAATTCCTTGAGATATGGTTTGACCACAGAAAGCCCAGAAATCAAGAAAATAAAGCTACAGAAAAGGAAGTGAAAAAAGTCACCTGTAATTTTATGTAGGATAACTTGTTATTGACTTGATTCCTTTAAGATGTGTTAATGATTGTATATTTTACACAAACACATTACATATATGTTCTTTTAAAAACAGCTTTGGTTAGATGTAGTTCACATATTGTACAATTTACCCAATTATTTATATCTTTAAGGCCAGGTACTGGTGATTCATGACTACAGTCCTTGCTACTTATAAGGCTGAGATCTGAGTATCACAGTTTAAAGCCAGCCCAGATAGACAAATCTGAGATTATTATCCTTTACCAACAGAAAGCTGGAAGAAAGGCCTGGCTCAAGTGGCAGAGCTCAAGCCTTGAATGGAAAAAGCCAAGTGAGAGTAGTAGGACTTGGGTTCAACCTCCAGTGTGTACACACACACACACGTGCGCGCGCACACACGCGCACACAGACTTTTGCTAATATATCTTGATTTTTAAAAAAATTTATTGAAGTAATTATTTTAAAACACTCATTTTGATGTTCAAATAATGTCTTACAAATGTGTCATAATTTACAACTACATATTTACTAGTTATTATTGAAATATAAGGGATGTGAAGCATTCTAAACTAAAGACATTCATGTTGTTATTCCCAAATGCTGGTTAAAGAATATTACTATTGGTTGGCCAGTGTGGATTTTGTAAAGCTTATAAAAAAGTGAAATAATGGTCTAGAACTTAAGCTGGTTTCTCATTGCTAGGGGATCATATTTTACTAACCGTTGGATCTAATACATAGGCCATTAATAATGTTTATCATTGATGTTGCTAGCAGTTGTTGATGCATTGGTGTTGCTAGAGTCATTCTACTCTAGATTGATTCTTTCTTTTCTTTTCTTTCTTTCTTTCTTTTTTCTTTCTTTCTTTCTTTCTTTTTCTTTCTTTCTTTCTTTCTTTCTGTTATGGGGCTTGAACTCTGGGACTCTTCCTTCCTTCCTTCCTTCCTTTCCTTCCTTCCTTTCCTTCCTTCCTTTCTTTCTTTTCCTTCCTTCCTTCCTTTCTCTTCCTTCCTTTCTTTCTTTTCCTTCCTTCCTTCCTTTCTCTTCCTTCCTTTCTTTCTTTTCCTTCCTTCCTTCCTTTCCTTCCTTCTGTTGTGGGGCTTAAACTCTGGGCCCGGGAGCAATCCCTCAGCTCAAGGCCAAGCACTCTACTCTACCACTTGAGCTACAGCGCTACTTCTGGTTTTCTGATAGTTTATTGGAGATAAGAATCTCATGGCTTTTCCTGCCCAGACTGGTTTTGAACTGTGATCCTCAGATCTCAGCCTCCTGGGTACCTAGGATTACAGGCGTGAGTCACCAGTACCGGCTACTGTAGAATTTTTAATAAATCTAATTTTAACTTGGATTGCCTTCACTTTTAATTCTAAAGGGTTATTTATCATATATATATTTTTTTCTCAGTGGCACTACAGGTTGAATTTAGGGCTTTGTGCTTGTAAGGCAGGTCTATCACTTGAAGCATGACTGCAGTCCCTTTTTGTCTTGGTTGTTTTTGAAGTAGGGTTTCACTTTTTATGCCCAGGCTAGCCTGGGCTATGATCCTTTTACTTTTGCTTCCCCATGTTGCTAGGAATGAAGTCACATACCACTACAACTAGCTATTGATTGTGCTTCCTTTGTGGCTGGGATAACCACCCAGCTATTGGAGTGAAATATGAAGTCTTGTGAACTAGAATGCATAGCTGGCTGGGTCTCAAAATCTTCAATTTTACTCAGAGGATTCAAGTAAAATGAGACATAAAAGGTGCCTTATTTCTTTGGGTGATGATCCCTGTTATGCTGTTGATGCAATATAGAGGTTTAAGTTTGGGTTGTGATGATACTAGACAATTGGTTGTAAATATACTACTAATAGTTATTGTATATATATTTGAAGTCTTTAGGATAGTGAGAAAAGTTGAAGTCTTAGGAGTTGATGCGATAATCAACCAAGAAGGAAACTTGACCTCTCAGAGTTGAAGGGTTGAATAAAGAAGCAAGGCTCATTGAAAGCTAGAACAAAGTGATAGGTAGGTAGGTAGGTGAATGGATAGAATAGATCACGAGAAGGTGGTGAAACTTGTTAACTGGTTGTAGAGTATGAGAAGCAAGGTGATAGCCAACAGTGCTAAATGATGTAGAAATAGTCAAGCACAATAGAGACTGAAAGAGCTGAAGAAGAATAGAAGGAGGAGCAGAGGCCAGTTTGGAAAGAGTGAAGCTGTGATTAGGAATTGAGAAGTTGGGGACTTCCTGGTGCAGTGATTTTTCCAGGATGATGATGATTGTAAATGAAGTCCCAGAAAGGACACACTGTTCTCATTTGAAAGAGAGAGAGCTGAGGCAAACTTTGTGGCATATGCTCACTTATTTAGAAGAATATATATATTGCTTGAACAGAGTTGGTAGAGTAGGTATGACAAAGTTAAGCATGCAGGTGAAAGTGTGGTTGATCCACACATTGCAGATTCTGTAGTGAAGGTCAGTTCAGGTTTGGAGGGTAGAAAGGAACTGAGGGACTAGAGAGAGGCTTTTAAGAAAAGAGTAGTTTTGCTGGGCACCACTGATTTATGCTATAATCCTAGCTACTCAATCCTAGCTACTTCTTTCTTTCTTTCTTTCTTTCTCTCTCTCTCTCTCTCTCTCTCTCTCTCTCTCTCTTTCTTTCTTTCTTTCTTTCTTTCTTTCTTTCTTTCTTTCTTTCTTTCTTTCTTTCTTTCTTTCTTTCTTTCTTTCTTTCTTTCTTTCTTTCTTTCTTTCTTTCTTTCTTTTTCTTTCTTTCTTCTGGTCCAGGGGCTTGATTGAACTCTGTTCTACCAGCTTGTTGGTGGTTAACTGGACATGAGACTCTCATGGACTTTCCTGCCCAGGTTTGATTTGAACTGGGATCATAAGATCCCATCCTCACCTGTCAAAGAAAAGAGTAGTTTTGAAGAGGTGAAAAGTATTGTAGATGAAGGAGAGGATGATAGGCAGAGAGTGAGATTTACAGATTGATATTCTGGAGATGTTTGTTGTGGTATGGTCAAATGTAGGATTTATTGTTGGTAGTAATTAGTTAACATGGACTGAAAGTACTTCGTAGAGATCCAGTAACTTTAAGGCTACAGTGTTGGGTGATGTTTTCTAGTGAATAATGAAGCTGCCTAGAAGGAAATAGAAGAGAGGAGAATAGGAGAGGATCCTATTCCACTATGAGTTCTAGTCCATTTAATAGCGCTCCACTCCTTTCCCTTTCCCTTTTTCTTTTTTTTCTTCTTTTTGCAGTATTGAGGATTGAACTTAGAATCTTATTCTTGCTAGGTAAGCATTCTACCTCTTGAGTGGCATTTCCAGTCTTTTGCTTTTTTAATTTGTTTTTCAGACAGGATCTCATACTTTCAGGTGTAGGCTCTTGCTACTTTTTGCCTTGGCTGGCCTCAAATCTCAGTTCTATTTCTTCTTCCCAAGTAGTTAGAATTAAAAGAATTACCATGCCTGACCTTGAGAGTCATTTCTTGAAAGTCTACAAGTAAGAAAAGGAATATGTAGAATAGCCAATATCATGGCATTCACAGAAAATATTTATGGTTGAGGTTGAAAGGAGAGCTCTTGCCTAGAATGTGCAAGGTCCTGCTTGATCTTTTTCTCTTCTTTTTTTTTGTTTTCATTTTTAAAAAAATATACTTTATTGTAAAGAAGCTGCACAGAAGGGTTACAGTTACATGAGTGAGACAATGAGTATATTACTTGTTGCTAACCCTTCCCTTGCTGTTGCCTCACTGCCCCTCCCCTTTTTAAAAGTATTTTTATTTATTGTTCTTATAAAGGTTAGGTATAGAGAGGTTACAGTTACATAAGTCAGGTAAAGATACATTTCTTTTTGGACAATGTCACCCCTTCCCTTGTTTGTTCTCTTCCTTTTGATCTTTATGGTCACAAGAAAATAAGTGAAAATGTTGAAGTGAGGTCTAAAGTGTAGATGGAGAAGTTTGTTTCATATCAGAGCCTCTTGGCCAAAAAGGCTGTAGCTATCTCATACATCCTAGCTCCTTCCTTAAGGATTGAGGGAGACAGTATTTTGGTATATCTGAAACACATTTATATCCTGCTGTTTGAGAAGCTATGGTGTAACTGAATAAACTGTCCTCAAAAATCTTTTTTTGGGGAAAGGATAAAATACCAATTCAAAACATACCATTGTGATAGTGAAAAATTGCTAACCTAATAGTCCCTGGGGTTTAAAGGTGAGTATAGCCAAGGGTGGGCATGCAGGAGAAGGTGAGTGATTCTAATAGGGGCTTGTGTAAAAAAGTGGTTAAATTGATTGTGATAAATGAAGAGAGAATCTTGCATATAACATTTACTTAGGGTATGAATTAGATGATTTTATTGGTGATTGGTTGTATTATATAGGAAGATGTAAATGGAATTAGATCTTGTTCATATGACATAGAGTTAAAAGGGGAATATAAACTATGTCTTGAAAGTACCCAAGAAAATGGAAATACGTTTTGGTGGGTGATAGTCTAAGCTGGATTAGGATATGGCAATTTGCACTGAAAAATGTTTCCATGGGACTAATTTTAGTAAAACACAGATACTAGTATTTTCTTGTGAAAAGAACAAATACTCATTCCTATAAAATTGTAACCTATTGAAAACACTTTATTGACAGGTACTAGCTATTCTGGTCAACATTTTTGGAGGAATCATGCGATGTGATGTTATTGCACAGGGTATAGTCATGGCAGTAAAAGATTTGGAAATTAAAATACCTGTTGTGGTACGGTTACAAGGTAAGTGTTAAAAGACATCTTGAAGTTGATTTATAATTCTAGGGAGGTCAGCTTTTGAAAATGTAGCTATGTTTTGTCTTATCTTTCTTTTTTATTTATTTTTGCTGATGCTGGGGTTTGTACTCAGGGCCTGGGCTCTGTCCCTGAACCTCTCTCTGCTCAAGGCTAGTACTCTACCACTTGACCCACAGCGCCACTTCGGGCTTTTTCTGAGTAGTTTGTTGGAGATACAGGTGTCATAGATTTCCTGTCTGGGGCAGCATTGAACCATGATCCTCTCAAGCCTCCTGAGTAGTTAGGATTACAGGCATGAGCCACTAGCATTCAGCTTCATCTTTCCTTTTCCTTTCCCCTTTCTCCTTTCCCCTTTTCCCCTTTCCCTTTTCTCTCCTTCCTTCCTTCCTTCCTTCCTTCCTTCCTTCCTTCCTTCCTTCCTTCCTTCCCTCCATCCCTCCCTCCCTCCCTCCCTCCCTCCCTCCCTCCCTTCCTTCCTTCCTTCCTTCCTTCCTTCCTTCCTTCCTTCCGTCCTCCTTTCCTTCCTTCCGTCCTCCTTTCCTTCCTTCCTTCTTCCCTCTCCCTCCCTCTTTCCGTGTGCGTGTGCGTGCGTGTGTGTGTGCGTGCGTGTGTGTGTGTGTGTTGGTCCTGGGGCATGAACTCAGGGCCTGAGTGCTATCCTTGAGCTTTTTTGCTTAAGGGTAATGCTCTGCCACTTAAACCACATCTCCACTTTGGCTTTTTGGTCATTAATTGGAGATGAGAGTCTCACAGACTTTCCTGCTTGGGCTAGCTTTGAATCACAATCCTCAGATCTCAGTCTCCTGAGTAGCTATTATAGATGTGAACCATCATTGCCTGACACAAATAGCTATGTCTTTTACTTGAAGCATCATATAAAATGAAATTTTAAAAACTTAGAAGAAAACATAACACTGGGGCAGTAATGTTCAGAGTTTTGCTTGATATAATTTGATAGACTTTTTACTTGTGACTTATCTGAAATTCTGACTTGCCTTGAATATGGTAAAGGGAGGTAAAAGTTTTACATTGTAACTTCAGGCTTTTGTAGCATTTTCTTTGCATAGAAGTATGCTAGGTGAGTGAAGTACTCTGTTTTGAAAATTTTAATAATGGCATATGTTGTGGCAGAAATTTTGAATACATTTGCATTTAAATGCATATTGAAAAGTTCTGTATATTTGTATAATCATTTTCAGGTACACGAGTTGATGATGGTAAGGCATTGATAGCAGATAGTGGACTTAAAATCCTCGCTTGTGATGACTTGGATGAAGCTGCTAAAATGGTAAATGATATTAGTCTCAGGGTAAATTTGTAGTATCTAAAGCATTTTCTAATTCCTACAGTCAAGTGCTTCAGCTACTATAGTGAACTGTTAAAAATATTCATACTTGTTACAAATAGTAGGGCAAAACTTGAGATGGATGATTGTGATAAGTGCACAAACTGCTAAAATGGCAAGTGAGCATCTTAGTCTGTATGAACTCAGGGCTTACATTGCTGGGCAGGTGCTCTGCCACTTCAGCCACAACCCCAATCCTTTCTTTGCCTTGTTTTTCTTAAAGAAAAAGAATATTTTTGCCCAGACCTTGGACAATAATCCTTGTACTATGCCTGTCAGTAGCTAGGAGCTCAGGCAGACTCTTACAGTGCCCAGCTGAGATCTTGCTAATAACTCTTCGCTCAGGTTGGTCTCAAAATATATCCTCCCTATCTCCATGTCCTAAGGCATGGGCTACCACATTTGACTTTTTGTTTTTACATTTACAGAAATAATACTCATAGAGAGTGTTTGGATTTTTTTTTGCTTATACAAGTCATAATAATAATAATATTAAATAGGATGATGTTAGTAACTGTCACCATTTTTTGAATATTGTGCATATAATAGTTTTTGTTTTCAAGGATTTTCTTAATGTAAGTTTGATTTTTAGATTTCTATTTATATGGATGAGGAGACAGGCTAGATAAGCTAACTTAGTCAAAGTTATATATCAAAACATTAGAATGGCAATTTGAATCAAGGACACCTAACTTCAAACCCTATTTTTTCCCCTTTCTCCTTCCCTGGGGGGGTGGGGGGGTGGGGGGAGGGGTCAAATCTGGAGTCTTGCGCATGATAAAGCAAGCATTCTGTCATTGAGTCATACTGTACCTCCAGCCTTCAAACTCCTTTTTTTTTTTGTAATGATTCTACTGGGAAACAGATGCTAGAATTTGCTTTTAAATGTGTGTAATTTGTGTGATACTTTGTGTAGAAGCACAATTGATTCTCAGATTATTGAAGTGCAGTTATCTATATGATCTATCTCTTCTTCAGAAAGTATTCAGATGTGGGTTATGAAGAATGTCAGACTTGACTAGTCTTTGAGACTGTCAGTTCTTTGTGAGAATACAATGTGATTGATAATATTAGAATAGTTCTGATGTTTTGGAAGGAAAAGATTGTGCATTAATTTTGCATTATTATATAGTTCTGAACTTACCTTTTTATCAATATAGAGTCAAAGATGCTCTTTTCTTTCTTTTCAGGTTGTAAAGCTTTCTGAAATAGTGACCTTAGCTAAGCAAGCCCACGTGGATGTGAAATTTCAGTTGCCAATCTGAACTGATAACCCAGTGGATGACTGACAATGTTACATGTATTATCATCCTTCAAAATACTGTGTTCTGTGTTTTGCTCCTTTTCTTTTTGTGGAGACCATAATTGCCATGTAGACACACAAACTTTAGAGAGCATTTCGTCTGCATTTAATTTGGCTGTTCAGAATGGACTGTTTGTATAAAGAATATATAATGCAAGTTTCTAGGTTATTTTGTTTCAGTCATCTCTTGGTTCTCCTACAGAATGTCACTTTGCGATATGCCTGTTTATTGTTGGATACAAGATTCTCCATTGATGTGAATCCTATAAATAAAATAAATATAAAGATAAAGCTTTATTCTTTAATATTAAAATGTACTATATAATCTAGCTCCTTCAGGAGATCAGTGTTAAAACACTGTTTTATATCAGAAGTATTTTATCTTCAGCACCAAATAAGTGCACACTAAATATATCAATCACTGTTTATAAACAAACTTTCAAACACTCCTCAGAATATTCTTTTAGATATTTCAGTAAGGTAACTTGTTAATTATTAAATCCTTGCAAAACACCAAAAGCTGCAAGTCTTCATGGTTCTGTGGTGTTAAGAAACATCTGCAGGTTTGTATCAAATTCAGATATATTTGCATAGACTTGGTAGACAAAATTAAGAATGTCAATTCAAGTTAATAAAAATTTCAAAATGTGATTTGGATTAATGTTGTTTTTGAATTCTTTTTTCTGTTTTTTAAGTAAACAGAAAGTAATGTATTTATTTTTTATCTAATATATTTTTTAATTGTAAAAATACTGTACAGAGAGGTTACAATTACATGGGCAAGATAACAAGTACATTTCTTATCAAGCATTGTAGCCTCCTCCTTTGTTTCCCCTTCCTATCCCTTCCCATCCTCCTCCCCCCTCTCCCACCTAATCCTCCCCCACCCCTACCAAAGTTGTAAAGTTCGTTTTCAACTTAACGACTTGTACATCTCATTGTTGCAATGGGTCCACCTATATCCCTATTTAAACGATTTGTTTTTTCCCTTCCCCTCCACAAATTATACTGACATCAAATACAGTGAAAGCAGGGGTTATACTGTGGGGGAGGGACATACAAAGCAACAAAGAAATAATCTTATAAATGTGTTAGAAACAATCGCATGAAAGAAAAAAACATTTGAATACATATCTTAGGGTTCATTTCCCTAACATCACATTATCTGACCTTTTCTGCTTGACTCAGACATATACTAGTTATTGCAGAAAGTAATGTATTATTTCAGAAAATAGGTCTTGGGAAAAAAATTGTAGATAACATTCTTAGTATGAAAGTACATATCTTAAAGCTACTTTTAGAGAATTTAATACAATTCTACTGCTCATGGATGTGTCATATAACATATATTAAAAGAAAACATTCTTACTTCCCTACATGCATATGTGCTTATACATACATGCATTTTTGTTCAACACATTAAATTGTTGATATGTGACTTAATAATATGGAAGGAGATAGTGACTGAGCAGTAGAAATTTAACCATTCTTGTGAATTTGAGAACTTCTACCTATTTTGGTGTTCCTAAAATGTAATCCTGTGTGTGTATATATACACTAATATATACTGTGCATAACATCATAACACTGTGATTATGAGTATAGAATTTCTACCACTTGAACCCCAGCCCAGAAAATCAACTTTTGCTTAAAAAATTGGACTTTAAATGAGGCAGTGAGAATGAAAAAGCATTGATCATTTGGAAGCTGGTGTCCAGAGTGAGCCTGAAGAGGAGAAAGCTGGGAAATGAAGGGGTGTCTGGATGATATTGGAGGTAAATGCCAGGATGGAACCCAGTGAGTGTTTTTGGGATTCAGACTATGGCAGTCTTTACGGCCTTGTTAGCTAGCTCAGTTCTTCATCCACTCTGACAAAATTTAAGGGGTTTTGCTAGAAATTTTAACTTTGCCTTTTAAGGTACAAGACCACAGTTGACATTTTTTTCTTTTCTTTCTCCCCCTAAGAAGTCATGTTTTTGTTTTTCCTTTTGCTCTTACATGTGTGTTCTTACTCTCCAGTCTCTTAATTGCCTTTCATGGTGGTGGGTTGGAGCCCCTGCCGTGCATACCACACTGTGGTTGCCTGTTCTTCCTTGAAATTATCACTGTGGGTGCAGACAGTAGGAAACTTTCAATAAGCAGCCAGTAAGATGGAAGGGAAGCCTGAGTGGGAGGGCTGACCCTTCAGCATTTAGTCAGCTGTCTATGGAGTTTGATTGGCCCTCCACATTATCACCTCTTGTTCATGTTGTAGTCATTTCTTTGGAACGGAGGTTCTTTACATGAAGTAGATTTATAGGGATTGTGGACTTTATTTTGCCCCATCTATAACAAGGCATTCATTCACATCCTAACTCCAGCAATTTGTATTCACTTTACCCAAGAAAGAACTTTGCAGAGGGCAATTAAAGCTGTAGACCTCAAAACAGAGATTATCTTGGGTTTCTCTGTAGGACCAATCTAACCCTAGTAGCTCAAGAGCAGAGAGCATAGTCCTGTTGGGTGACGAGATGTGACAAGAGCAATTAGAGAAATTTCAAGGGTAAGAATTCAGTGCCTTATTGCTGACTCTTGGACATAGGGGAACAGAAGGAGACTATCAGTATATAAAGCTAGTGGAGCAAGGAAATGGGGTCCTACAGTTACGAAGATCTCTAAAAGGAAAGGGTCAGGGAGTCTTAACTTGATGACTTGAGGTTCTCTGATTACAGAAAAGAATTTCTGATATTTAGGGTAAGAACCTGACAAGATTTATTCAGCAGGTAGAACAAAAGGTACAGATGCACCACATTAAATCTGGTAAGCTGGTTATTTCTAGGTGGTTAAAGAAAATGGTGTTTGTATACTTCTAATCAGGTTATATATTAATACAACATGTATTAATATATATTTCTCTATATTAATATATAATATATATTTCAGCTCTCATGCTCATCCTCATCTATCATGTCATTTGGAAGCAGATTCTTCTCAGCCTCCTGAGGAGAGTATAATCAGCTAACCTCTTTATTTTTGCTTTTGTAAGACTCTTAAGAGAATCCAGCCAAGCCCATTAAGATTGCCTCAGACATCTGTGAGAATAAATTTGTATGGTCTTAAGCTGCAAAGTTGTTGACAATTACAAATCGTAGCAGGAATGTCTCATCATATTGATCAACTCTTCTCAAACTGGGAGAAGTAATTTTTTTAAAAGTTCACATCAGTTTTCTTTAAAGGAACTTCAAAAAAGTCAATGTGTCATGAGCTGATTTTTTTTTTTTTACAATAAAAGCAATTAGGAGGCATACAATTATTAAAACACCAACTATTATACTCCAATTTTTATTTTTTTAGGTCTGAACTTGTTCTTTCAAATGGCTGTATGCTTCCAAATCTTATTCTGAAATATGTTTTTCTCTTGCAGATTTGTGAATGGTTTGTGGATCAGCTTCAATTCACAGATCACATTTTGGGTAGGACGGAGGAAAGCTCCATCACATCCAGTTTGTGAGGAGGAAAATACAAAGAACTCAAAGTAGGCTGTAAACAAATACCTAGGGGATAAGAGGCTCAGCATTGGGTAGTTTGTACTTAGTGATATCCTGGTCCTCATTTTTCAAGTCTGTGAAGCAATTGCCAATAATCAAAGAAGCCACACTACTGTTACGTGAGTCTTGTCACTGCCAATAAAAATAACAGAAATCAATAAGCTTAGCAGCTTGGAGGATACATTGAAAGGGTTAGGGAGGCCTAAACTTCCTGGCCTGGTTTGTTGATAATCAAATGCTGACATTCATTAATATCTTTTCTAGAACTTGAAACCACTAGTTGAGACCCAGTAGTCAAGCAATTGAGTAGAGGGATGAGCTTGTAAGAAGGAAGCTGAAGAAAAGCTGTAGTTACTCCTAAAATTAGTTCCAATACAACAAAGCATCTTACTCTGTTTTTGATAGTGTATAGTGAAACAAGCAACATTTTAGAACAGGAGACTTTGTTTTACTAAAAATGATGTATACTGATTCTAAGAATAAACCCTCTCTAAACTAGAAATACACACAAAATATAAAAGCAAATAAAAATTAGCTGCCATGACAAAACCCAGAAATAACTATAAAAATAAAAAATAAAAAACAACTATAAATGTTCTTGTGGGCTTGACTATGTGTAAATGTGTGCACAGATATTTGAATGTACTTATATTAATAGAATCATACACAATGCCATATAATCTCAAGATAAAATTGACTTTCTTATATAGCATGAAATATAGGTCTTTAATTGCTATATATTTGAGGATGTGTATCAAAACCTAGGATTTGCATTACTGACCTTTGGTTTCAAAGTAACTTGTTCTTGTGTCTTTCAGCACTTGTGTTAATTTCTTCTTATGATAAAATTCTGTCAGTGAAATGGATTAGTTGTGTAGTGTAAAAGCATAACTATACTTAAACATTTTCATGGCAGATGCTGAAAGTCTTGACAGTAGTGTGTATAACACTTTTTGTTCCATGCCTAATTATAGTAGGCAAAGCATGTTCTTACTATTTAGTATTGATGAAGTTTTGGTCTAAATACTGGCATTTGTAGAAGAGTGAGTGTGTGTGTGTGTGTGTGTGTGTGTGTGTGTGTGTGTGTGTGTGTGTTCATGTTGACTTTTCCTACTGACCATTCTTACTAATATTAAGATTTTTTTGTATATTTTAGAATAAGCATTTGTCTATCTTGTATTAAATATGTGCTAGCCAGCATTTTGTTGTGACAAAATACTTGTGAGAAGGAACTTAAAGAAGAAAAGGTTTATTTTGACTCAGAATTTCAGAGGTTTTAGTCCATGGTCATTTGGCTCCCTTTCCCTGTGCATGGTGAAGCCCATCATAGTAGAATGCTGTAGTGGTGGGAAACTGCTTGCTTCATGGCCAGGAAGCAGAGGAAGGGCTGGGGCAAGATACACCCTTCTAGGTCCTGCCTCCAGTAACAGACTTCCTTCACCTAGTTCCCAACACCTCTCAATGGGTTAATTACTTAAGGCTAAAGCTCTTAGAATCCAGGTGGTTCCCAATAGCTCACTAGTTACCAATCAACCTGTTAACATGTTAACCTTCAACATATTTCCTCATATGTCAGTTTTGTTAAAAATCAAATCCATTAACCTTTGTGGCTTTCAGTCTTTACAACATACTTTAAAATGCTTTATTGGTTTTGACATGAAGTATGAATGTATAGCCCCCCAAAAGCCAGCTTCCCAAATACCAATTACTTAAAATTTCATCTAGTCACTAGCTTTGTCATCTTTATGATACTAACTTCTTGTATGTTTTTGAGAGTATCTACAACTTACATTTATAGGGAAACTTTTTTGAGATAGGGTCTCACCATGCCCAGTCAGGCCTTGGGCTGTTATGTAGTCTATATCAGTCTCAGACTCAAGATCATCCTACCTTAGTTGCCAGAGGGCTGGATTACTGTTGTCAGTGCCATATTCACTTTACAGGGATACTTCATTAATTCTCATTTAGGAAGTGAGAAATGATCTATTGAGACAATGACAGAGGGTGTCTCAGACATTGTTTTTTTCATTCAGTCATTTAGCTATCAAAGTTATCCCTGTTTATTTGTACAGAATTGTACTATGCATTTTCAAGGTTTCTACCCTTCAATTGAATGATCACTTTCTACTAGGAAACATTTCTTATTTGACACTGGATAAATAAAAATGTGGGCTGATAAGAAATGAAAACAGTTTGTCTAGTGATTCACCACTTTCTATCTGGTAGACCATGACTCTCAAAAGAAGCGAGTGTTGATCTGAATATTTCTTTTTTCTCTTTGTGATGTTGAGACTCAGACTGAGGGCCTTGTATATACTGAGTAAGTATTCTACTATTAAGCTACACCCTTAGATCAATCTAATTTTTTTGAGGATTGTATTACTTTAGCCACATCATTCTCCCCAAATCCTTTTTGATTTAGTTTTTATTTTTCAGATAGGGTCTTGCACTTGTGCCACATGGCTAGCACTGGACCTTTGATCTTCCTACCTCTGCTTCTGGAGTAACTTGAACTTATATTACCACCCTTTTTTTTTTTTTTTTTTTGGAGATAAGATCTCATTAACTGCTATGTCCTCTTCCAGATCATCTGGTGTTAAAATCATTTTTAAAATGTTTTCTCCCCTTTCTTTGAGACTAATACTGAAAAGAACAGCCTAAGAAGCATTTTTAAACAAACTGGCCATGGCTTTCTTTTTTTAAAATTGTAATTCAGCTGACATATACTGTTTTTCATCTTGTGAGAGCCATTTGAATTATGGGTCAACTTTTCAAACACCATAGATTTAATTTATCAGGCTATATGTTTTTATGTTTAATATCATATGCCCATGTAAAACTGTCAACCTTTCCTGACCTCTGCAGAGACCATTGAACAGCTGTGGGGCTGTATCTGACTCCTGGTCTAGCATTCCTGACACACATGCTTTGTATGACTCCTTTCCATGTGTCCTCCCATGTAGATTCTGCTCTTCAGTGGCTGTTCTGGTGTACTTGTCTGTGGGCCAACACCAGCTGCTCCCTGAGAATTAATACCATACGAAGCAAAGGTTATTTTTGTGGTACAGTGTTGGCTTGGTGCCTATTTTGTAGAAGTCTCATTGCTGAGAGAGCTGAGTAGTGACATTTAAAATCTATGTACCACTTTGTTATCATTGCATTGCCAACTAATTTAACTTTGTCCATGTCACTCAGCCTGCTTAATGAGCAGTGTTTGGCAAGCCGTCATCAGGGGGACTTAGGAATGAAACACCATGTGAAAGAAGTGCATTGTTTTGAAATATCCTTATTGAGAAGAAAGCCTGGAAGCATCTCTAAGGTGAGAAAATTTCACTTAAAAACAAAACCAAATCCAGAGATCCATTGTTTCTCACCCCAATGTCATCAAATATCTAATATCTTATTCAGAAAGGATTACTGAGTGTCAAGAACCTTACTGTGGTCAGTGGAAGTTAAACACAGGCCTGGAAATGACCAGGCACTAACACTACATAGTAAACAGATCGTAGGGCAGAGACTGCTTTTGGTGTAAATGATGTTGGCATTGGGTGATTAGCTGCACTTGTAAGCTCATGCTTTCTGAAATATCTGGCAGGGACAAAAAGTTACTTTAGTGTCCCTTTGGGCTTTTATTTTTCCTTTGCAAACAAGAGAACTTTTCTGCTGTCTTATTCCAGTTGGGTTTCAATATGGATAAAAATCTTTTTTAGGTGCCTATTAAGTATGCAGCATCCTTAGTCCACAAGAAAGTTTGATTCAGCCAGGTTAGGAATATTCATATCTAATAAACTCCTTAGGTGATTCCAGTGCAGGTGGCTCTTTGAAAAATACAGTAGGGCAGAGGATAAGGGAAAATGATTTGGCATTCTACAAACACTTAAGTCATTCCAGGACACATCACTTCAGTGGTTCCCTCTCAACCCTTGAATAGTATGTGCAGCTGCTTTAGCCATAATTGTGTGTACACCCATACTTAGGGAATGGCTCATTAGGTTTGAAGAACCCTCTCTTCTGCGCTTGCTCTCTCCCCCCCTCTCCTTTCTTAACCTTAACACAAGATCTCATGTATGACCTCCCTGCTTTTAGCTACTGTTTTGCTTATGATTTCAGGTCTCACTATGTGGCCCAGGCTGGCCTTGAACTTGATTCTCTTGTGTCAGTCTCCCTAAGTACTGGAATTCCATGAGTGCAGCACCATGCCTGGTTTCTTACTTTTTGTTTGTTTGGGACTGGGGCTCCAGCTTGGTATCTGACACATTTGCTCCTTGGCTAGTGCTGTACCAACTGAGCCACATCCCTAACCCCCTTATTGTCTTTTAGAATGTAGATACGCAGGAGAAAACATCATCTTATACTTTAGCACAATGCGAACCAAAGAGCCAGTCTCTGTAGCTATTTATTCCTAGTTTCTACCAGGTGAAGGATCTTTCACTGGAATGTAAGTCAGTTACATCACTGAGTACATTGTTTAGTCCATCTGATGTATGTTTCTTCTTGGCAGCATAATTTAGCCAATGAAGGAAGCTTCAGTGCTTTAAGAGTTTATGTTCTGTTATCTTGTTGCCAGCTGATGACAAATGGCTTCAGGGACCAGATTTGGAATAATACTACCCCAACAGACATTTAAGCCTTATAGAATACTAATAGAGCAGCTTCAGGTAAAGAGAGGGTCTACAAAGATAAACTCTGGTGTCACTAAATACCAACTCAGGTGACCAGACCTGGCTTTTTCAGAAGCTACCGAAACTTATTCCCATAGTATAACATAGTTTCTTTGTGCTTGGCCTGTCCAACAGTGGAAGTGGCAGTGAAAGGAAACCCACTTAGATCGCCCAGAGAAGAAAAACTAACCTCATTAGTTGAGAGTCTTTTTGAAGAGGGAATGTATGCCAGCAAAACCTTTCCCTCAACTTGAACCAGTCCTTTTGGCAACTCTAGAGTACTTTTGACATCAATTTAAAAGGACTAAACACACTATTACAAATACAGCTACACTTTGTTGATGAAATTTCTATAATTTTAAAATTTTTCAATCTAAAGGACAAGAATAACAGGAAAAGGATTACAAGAGATTCTTCCTTTTTTTTGTGAGACAGAATTTTACCGGGATCAAACTTGAGATCTTTCTGCCTCAGTCTTTGAACACTCGGATTACGGATGTAAACTACCACTTCTGGCCTTGTTAAGGTCTTGTTAATGAGAGATTCTATGATTCTATAATTCAGGTACACAATTATTTCAGATTGACTTCTAACATTCATTAAATTAATTCAACAAATATTGAGTACCTTTTATGAATGAGCAATGAGATTTGATTCCTTTTGGTGTTTATAATTTGGTGTGAGAGATAGGCATTAAGCAATTATATAGGTCTAGTCATAAATCTGAAGTTTGAGCTTAATGAGAAAAGGCAAGTATGCAAAAAGTTAATAATAATCAGGTATAAGTTTTATTTAACCTATACTCCTAGCTATTCAGGAGCCTGAAATCTGAGAATTCAGGTTTGAAGCCAACCTGGGCAGAAAAGTCCATGAGACTTTTTTTTTATCTTCAGGTAACCACCAAAAGAAGTGGAGATGTGGCTTACGTGGTAGAGGACTAGTGTTGAATGGAAAAAGCTGAGAGCCTGAAGCCTGGGGTTCAAGCTCCAGTGCTGGCACAAACTCCATTTAATTTAGCAAGTGGTTTGGTGCTTTGATTTTATATCAAATATTATTCTCAGTGTCAATAGACACAAAAATAAATTCAAGAATGTTCTTGTCCTCAGATCCATTTGATAGTATACTTGAACACCCATACTTTTCTTCAATTCTCACTTGAATTTTGTGGTTGATTTATATAGTTGTAGCTATTCAACTTATCCTCTGTAACAGTGAGGCAGACCCATACATGTGTGTGTTTGTGAATTTGTCTTGAAAAATCTTTTCAATGGTTATGACTGTTAAAGCAATTGTTTTTTGTATGTAACAGTATTAGAGCTTGAATTTAGGGCCTGGGCTCTATCCCTTAGCTTCAAGGGATAGTGCTCTATCTGGTTGTGACTTTTTTTGGGGGGGGGGGTGTCCGGTTGTGGGGCCTGAACTCTGGGCCTGGGTGCTGTCCCTCAGCTCTTCAGCTCAAGGCTAACGTTCTACCACTTGAGCCACAGCACCACTTCTGGCTTTTTTCTTTTTGCTTATGTGGTGCTGAGGAATCGAACCCAGGGCCTCATGCATGTAAGGCAAGCGCTCTACCACTGAGCCACCTTCCCAGCCCTGGTTGTGACTTTTGAGACACCAAAGGTCTTGACTGATACAGACTTTACAGAACAGAATTATTGTTGCATATCTATCATAAAGTTGTTGCCTTATATTTAAAGTGATCCCAGGGTGGGTTCAATGTTTTTTTTTTTTTTGGTTTGTCATAGGTCTTGAACTCTGGGCCTGGGTGCTGTTCCTGAGCTCTTCAGCTCAAGGCTAGCACTCTACTGCTTGAACCACAGTGTCACTTCTGGTTTTCTGTTGCTTAATTGGAGATGAGTCTCATGGATGTCAACTTTCTGAGTAGCTAGGATTACAGGCATGAGCCATGGGTGCCTGGCTGTTCAATTCTTTGTCACATCTTGGTACCTTTTATGTGCCAGCCACTGTTCTAAATACTGGGTCACATTAGTGTACCAAAGATACACATTTCAACCTCCTGAAAGTTGTGTTCTGATGAAACATCTAAATGTCTCCTGATGGTTATTCCTTTCAGCTTTGACATTTTTATATGTTTTTATTGTAAAAATACTGTACAGAGGGGTTACAGTTAGATGAGTAAGGTAATGAGTACATTTCCTATAGAGCATTATTACCTCCTCCTTTGTTTTTCCCCTACCATCCCTTCCCTCCCCACCTCCCCAATTCTTCTCCCTTCCCCCTTCCCCCGGTGCTTTTAGGCCTTTTTTATTTTTCTTTCTTTTTTTTTTTTGGGTCTGGTTGTGGGGCCTGAACTCTGGGCCTGGGCGCTGCCCCTGAGCCCTTCAGCTCAAGGCTAGCTCTCTACCACTTGAGCCACAGCGCCACTTCTGGCTTTTTTCTCTTTGATTATGTGGTGCTGAGGAATTGAACCCAGGGCCTCAGGCATGCGAGGCAAGCGCTCTACCACTGAACCACCTTCCCAGCCCTAGGCCTTTTTTCAAACAGTGGATTTACCACCTTCTTGGCTTCCTGCTTTTTCACAACAGCAGGGACCAGGGCCACCTTCTTCCCCTTGGCCTTCTTTTCTTTTAGCATCTTGGGTGACTAGAGAGAGAGAGAGACCTGAGTTCTTAAGTCTTCTTTTTAAATTTTGTGTGTATAAGTAGGCATAGATAGATGAGTTCATGGGTATAATCTAATCATATAGGGTAATGGAATTTTGCTTTTGCTTTGGGGTGTATTTTTTCTCTAGGTCTCAGAATGCCTGATGAACAAGCATTTGAACTCTCCATTCATAGTACTTTGTGACAAGGGCTATCCCTACTCACAGTTGAGGACATAGAGGAAAGGTTAAGTGACTTGCCTGAGGTTTCCTGTGCTGTGACTTGAACCAGTCCTGTCTTCAAATTCCCCATTCTTGCATACTTTCCACTTACTCACCTCCATAGCCTTACTAGTAGGTTTTAGGACAGAAGTGATGTCAGGCTTTAGAATGGTCTGTTCCCTACAATCATTTGTAGAAGAATCCTGAACTCAGTGAAAGGTTCTCTTTCTACATGTTAGGAGATGTTGGAGCAGGGAGCAGTCCCTGGTGGCATCTGCACCCTGGTGCTTTGTTTCCTCTTTCCCTCTTCCCTTCTGTTTTCTTCTGGTCCTCTGTCCATTTTCACTTTTCCTTGTATCTTTAGCTACTAGATGGACTTTAATTTCATGGTCTGGAAAGGGTAGTAACCTTGGAGCCAAAGTATTTTGTATCACTGGCAGGTGCAGGTGCCAGACTCTAAGTACCTCACTCTGCAGAGGGGGTACAATGATAAGATATCTCAGTCATTAAATTGGAAAGTGCTCACAGCAAATTGCTTCTGCTAGAGATTTTCTACCCCAGGGTAGAAGTAGTGACAAGAATTCACTCAGAGGATAATATGCTCCTTGGTAAACTATAACAAAATTGTGATATTAATTAAGGACCCATCAAATTTATGATGGGATTTTTTTTTCCTAATCATCTTCTAGAAAGACTGTTAGCACTGCAAAGGACTAAGAATACCAACCCTCATCAAAAGGAATGTGACATAAACTTCCTAAAGGTGGCAAAAATTAAATATCGTATTCCTCAAATTACAAGGATGAGACCACCTTTCACCAACAAGGAATACATGTGTGGGAGTAAATAACTCATGAAGAATATGATTTCTGGTAAAAATTTGCTTTCACATTGCAATAAGCTGTCACCTTAGGTCAGCACTGCTCAATATGGTGCTTTTTTCCACTTCTAGACAAGGCAGTACATTAATTAAGCACCCAATAATTAGCTACTTTCTGTCACATGAAAATCACAATCACCATATAAGGTAGCATCAGCTATTTATTTTCCTTGCACCAAACCATGTAGATCATAATCAGCTTAAAGTTCTTTCTTGGTTTCCTACAGTGACATGATAAGCAAAAGGGCATTTGCAGGAAGGATCCTTTCTTTCCCTGAGAGAGCAACTATTTATTATCTACTATATAGATTTGTTTATGTTCTCTTCAACAGGAGACCTTTGGTAACATAAAAAAGTGCAGTTCAATTTAGTTGAACAAATTTCTGGACATGATGGCAGAACTGTGAGGATGATTAAGGCATGGTCTTTGCTCTTTAAGGAGCCTAGAGGGTGGGGGAAACAAGAAAGAAAATCTGCTGCTTTTTCTAGAAACACTGTGCTTTCCAAAGCCTGAGTTGGATTAGGGCGCTGGGAAGAAGGGATGGAACCAGGAGAGGGGCATCGCATCACTAGGCTGGAATGGGAGATCACAGGAGGCTTCTGAAACTGCATGCTGAAAGAAGAGAAGGAATCTTCCAGGTGGACATAGCTAGGTAGCAGGAACTTCCTGATGAGGAGTGGTCTGGGCCCATGTGGAGAGGTGAAGACACAAGATCAGCAGGTCTCACACACACACAGATCTTAAGCTTGGGAATGACTGTGGCTTAGGAAGTATAGGGAGGTTGCACCTAGGTTGAAACTGGAAGGCAATTGTCCTGTGAGCCTCCTTTGAGCAGTTCCAGGGCTCAAAGGCCCTGATAGCATGAGGGGAATGGATTGAACTTTGCTTTCCAAATGGCTGTTCAGTTAACCCAACATGATTTACTACAAATGCCTACCTTTGTTCCAGTGATTTGACAGAACACCTTTATTATTTGCTTGATCTTTATATGCACTGGGTCTATTCCTAGACTTTTCCTTCTATTCTTTTGATCTTATTGTCTAGTTACATACCAATATTATTATTCTCTGTATTAATTACAGAGACTTTATAGTATATTTTAATATCTGTTTGGACTAATCCTTCCTGAGCTCTCCTTTGCCAGTGTTTTCTCAACTTTCTTGTGTGTTTATTTTCCTGAAATGAACTTTAGGATCATCTTTAATGAGACATTTAACTCTTGTTTGTGATTCCTCCTGAGGGTGTTGAGGAATTTATTGTTAGGAATCTTGCTCCTTCAGGAAAATGATTGATGAGAACCTGGTACTGATGCATGTATGTTTCAGGTATGTCCAGCATTAGAACCTAACCTTAGCTGTGGATTAGAATGATCTAAAAAGCTTTAAGAAATACCAGTGTTGGGATTAAAGTAGAATTTCTCCAGATAAGGCTATGATATTAACATTTTAAAACAATTTTCCAACGCATTCTGTGTAGCTTTATTGAAATTCTAAGTTCAGAGATGCAGCAAGCAATATATTTGTTTCACTTTCTGGGAGGACACGGAAAGTTCCATGTATTAGGTTGAGACACAGGTATACTGTTCTACCACAGGACAGCGCATGTGACAGAGAAATGATATTTGGGAGAGGAAATTATGAGAAAGAGTTTGTGCTATTAACTCAGCTGGCTCAGGCCAGCTGATCATGACTCTCAGTGAAATTATAGAGTATAAACTTCATCCTTGGTATTTTTGCCAAATCATTCAGAGTACAGGTTTTCTCAAATTTTAGATATTCTCTATTTGAAGTACTAAAACATCATTTTGCATGTATATGTGAAGAGAGCAAAGATATTTCCCCATCATATATACATATATAATAAATTTGCTTATTTATTTGATGGTACTAGGGTTTAAACTCAGTGCCTGCAGGCACTCTTATCATCTAAGCCACATCCCCAACCTATTTCACTTTAGTTATTATTATTATTATTTTTGTTGGTGGTGGGGCTTGAACTCTGCACCTAGGCGCTGTCCCTCAGCTCTTCAGCTCAAGGTTAGCACTCTACCACTTGAAGTGCCACTTCTGGTTTTCTGATTGGTTTATTGAAGATAAGAGTCTCACGGCCTTTTCTGCCAGGGCTGGCTTTGAACCGAGATCTTCAGATCTCAGCCTGAGTAGCTAGGATTACAGGTGTGAGCTACAGGTGCCTGGCACTTTAGTTATTTTTTGGATAGAGTTTCTAATCATGCCTGGCAGGCCTGGACTGTCATCCTCCAGCTTATACTTTCTGGATATCTGTGATGAGAGGTGACCATCACCATGCCCAGTGTTTTTATTGTATGATATGGGGTTTAATGAATTTTGCTGCTTGGGTTGATCTCAAATTGTATTCCTCCCAGTCCCAGCTAGGATTACAGGTGTGAGCTATTCTACCTAGCCAATTCATATAATCTTATACTGGCCAGGAGCTACTTTCATCATTTATGAAATGTTACGTACTTTCCTCTCCTCTTTCTCTCTCTCGCTCTCCCTCTCTTCCTCCCTTCTTCACTCCCTCCCCGAGGTTGACATTTGTTGGAAGTTTGTACATCTGACCACAATAACAGTCATTCTGCTTTTCATGCTATACATTTGTGTTTTGTAATGTTGAAAAGTAGTTCTTTGTTACCAGTTGTAGTTAAGATACATTCAAGGAGAAATAGTAATGGGAAATAGGAATGAGAATATCTTGATTTGATGTTTGATGTTTTGACTTCTCATTGTAAATTGTACACTGGATGGCATGGTCCATACTGTCCAGAGGCTGGTTAGGAAACCAGTCTGCATTTTTGAAACATCCTCTGGCTGAGTGAGCAATTGAGTTGTCTCTTACCTTTCAATCATGTGAGCCTCAGGGTGGTTTGTTTTTGTTGAAGGAGATGAAAATACTAATTATCCTGATTTGCTTATGATATGCTGCTGACATGTATCAAATTACCACACTGTACCCAACTATGTATAATTATTCCATGCCAATTAAAAAGGATGGAAATGGTATGTTGCTTTTCCTCCTTATTTTATTCATTCTTTGGTGCACTGTGTCACCTTAATTAGCACAACAAATGTAATTTTATGTGACTTCTTTTCATAGCTCATTATTTTTCCACCAGAGTAGGAAATTGCTGCCCCAAACATTTTTTTTGTTCTACTTTTTCACAAAGGAAAGTACCCATTTTGAAAAACATTTTGCTTTTAGGTTTACTTCCATAAAAGCTCCAGTGACTTTCTTTGTCAAGGAAAGAATCATTTCCTCATCCCTAGCAGCAATCAACTCCTATAGGGTTGATTCTGCTTAAATGCAATGCTGATCTATAATGTAACAACTTAAATGCATGTGATTTTCAAAAAAAATGGAAACAATTGTGTACTGTGGAGCAAAATACAACATCTTAAAAGAGTTTTAAAAACAGCTGCAGGAGTGATGTGGTTTCTAAAGAAAGTTCACACCACATCTCACATTAAGAGAGTTCATTTGTATTTTGCACTGTCACCTGAAAGGAGAAAAGTGGAAGACAAAAAGATCACTTGCAGGCTGTTGTAAAGGGGTTTCCTGTGCTGGGTAGTTTTTTTATGACTCATTTGAGCACACTATATTTTGCCTGATATGAGAGAAGTGCCCACTTAGTTAATTTAAAATATTTCAAAGAAGTAATTTCATACTGTAAAATTTTGTTAGAGATAACTTCATTATTGCTGGAACAATTTTGCAACATCAAATGTGAATTTTATGTACATAGTTGCTTATAAATGTTCATAAACAAAATGCTTCTCTAAGTCTGAATGTTAGAGACACACAAGCACAAATTGCTACCAAGCACTGTAGATGGAGCAATTTCTCTAGCTTTCTTTGTTCACTCTCAGAAAATTGGAAACATCACAGATTCTGATGTAAGCCAGAAGTCTTGGGAATCCTAAACCAAGATATATAAAACAGATAAATTTTAAGTGACTGACTTATTCTCTTAACAAAGAACGTTCTCAAATCTGACACACCATGTTTAAAATCAACATCTGTTGTCTTGGTTTTCTGAAAATCTTGAGATGGGTGATATAAAGCTAGCTCATTCAAGGTGTTGCATCAGTCCTAGAAAGATGTACATTTGAGAGTCTTGGCTTCTTTTTTTCTTTTTGTGTCAGTCCTGAGGCTTGTCCCTGAGCAAAAGGGTTAGCTCAAGACAACCCTCTACCACGTGAGCCACAGCTTTGCTTCCAGTGTTTTGATGGTTAATTGGAGATAGAGTTCACAGACTTTCCTGGTCAAGCTATAAGCTGGCTTTCAATCATAATCCTCAGATCTCAGCCTCCTGAAGAGCTAGGATTACAGGTGTGAGCCACCAGTGCCCAGCTCTGGATTTCTTAAAATAAGAAATTATTATTATTTTTTTAACCTTATAAAAAGGATGTGTTGGATGCTAGTAGCCCAGGCCTGTAATCTTAGCTACTCTGAAGGCTGAGATCTAGAGGGTCACAATTTGAAGCCACCCCAGGAAGAAAAGCCTGAGAGACTCTATTTCTACTTAACCAACAAAAACTTGACTGGAGGCATGGATAAAGCAAGAAAGGTAATACAGCAAGAAAGCAGAGCTAGAGTTTGAGTCCTGAGTTCAAGCCTCAGAGCCTGCAAAAGAACAAATAAATGAAAAAGAGAAAGAAAAACTTCCCATCTGCCTTTCCTGACAACTAGAAGACCCTCCTTTGTTCTGATACACTTTTTGGTGTCTTTGGAACTTTCTTATTTGTAGTTAAATATCTTAAGTACAACATTTACTGTCATCTTTTTAATGGAGAAGTTTTGGTTAGGTTAGAGTAATGCTTTTGGAATGTCACTTTTCTGACAGGGCCTCATGTTTGCTTACTAGGGGGTAGGTACTCCTTCATTTAAGCCACACCTCCAGCCCTCTTTTGAAAACATTTTTTTGTGCATTTTGGACAGATTTTGTTATATTTTCACACATGTATATTATGTTCTTTGATTATACTCACCCCCCCTTACCCTCTGTTCATTCCAGTATACTCTTACTGAATCTCTTCATTCTCCCAAACAATCTCTCTGCTGCTTTCAAGTCAGTTTTTAATTTTTAAATTTATTTATTGTTTCTTTGCGTGTTTGTACTGATAGTGGGTTTTGAACTCCAGGCCACATGCTCTTGCTGGGCTTTTTTTCACTCAAGGCTGGGACTCTACTACTTGAGCCATACTTCCTGCTATTAAGTTATTTTTTTTTAAATGTAGATTCTGTATTGAAGAGAAAGTATGGCATTATATGTCTTTCTGAGTCTGACTTATTTTACTTAATCTGATGACTTCCATTTTCCCTCCATTTTTATCTACAAATAACACAATTTCATTTTTCTGTATGGTCGGATAATACCTCCTGTGTGAATGAATATATACCACATTTTCTTTAGCCACTCATTTATTGATGGGAGCCTATACTGATTCTGTATCTGGCTATTGTCAATAGTGCTTCTATAAACATGGACCTGCAGGTTTCTCTATTGTATGCTGACTTAAATACCTCTGGGTACATACTCAAAAGTGTTATGGCTGATTCATATCATAGTACTATTTTTAGTGCTTTTTTTGGGGGGGGGTCCAGTCGTGGGGCCTGAACTCTGGGCCTGGGTGCTGTCTCTAGTTCTTCAGCTCAAGGCTAGCACTCTACAACTTGAGCCACAGCGCCACTTCTGGCTTTTTTCTTTTTTCTTATGTGGTGCTGAGGAATTGAACCCAGGGCCTTAGGCATGCAAGTCAAGCGCTCTACCACTGAGCCACCTTCCCAGCCCTTTAGTGTTTTTTTTTTGGGTCCAGTCGTGGGGCTTGAACTCTGGGCCTGGGCACTGTCCCTCAGCTCTTCAGCTCAAGGCTAGCGCTCTACCACTTGAGCCACAGCGCCACTTCCGGCTTTTTTCTTATGTGGTGCTGAGGAATTGAACCCAGGGCCTTGAGCATGCAAGGCAAGCGCTCTACCAGTGAGCCACCTTCCCAGCGAGTGGTTTTTGTTTTTTTTTTGAGGAACCTTGATACTGGTTTGTATGGTGGCTGGGTGAATTTGAACAGCCTACAAAGGCTCCTCCCCACCATCACTTTTGCTAGCACTCATTGTTTGCTTTCTTATGATGGACATTCTGACTGAGAAGAGACAGATCTCAATGTGGGTGTTTTTGGGTTTTTTTCTCTGCCCAACCCTAGTGCTCTACCACTTGACCCACATCTCTACTTCTTGCTTTTTTTTTTTTTTTGACAGGGGATTGCTTAATTGGAGATAAGTCTCATGGACTTTAATGCCTGGCATAGCTTCCAACTGAGACCATCAGATTTCAGCATCCTGTATAGATAGGATTAGAGGCTTGAGCCACCAGTGCTTGCTTTCAATGAAGGTTTGATTTACATTTCCTTTATTGTTAAAGAACATTTTCTTGCATTTATTGGTCATTTGAATTTCTTCTTTGAGAATTGTTTAATTCATTTGCCTACTTATTGATTAAATTTTTTGTTCTTTTGGTGTCTTTACATATTCTGGATATTAATCCCTTGTTAGAAAGATAGCTGGTAAAGACTTCCTCTTTTTGGTAGGTATCTTTTCATTCTAGTAATTATTTCCTGTGTTGAACAGCAGCCTTATAATCCAATACAATCCCATTAATCAATTCTAGTTATTTCCTGAACTACTAGAATCCTATGTCTGTGCCTATTTTTTCAAGTGTTTTCTTCTAAGTAACGTCAACATTTCAAGTATTAAATTAAGTTCATTGATCCTTTAGGATTACTTTCTGTAGAAAGTGAGAGCAGGGATCTATTTTCAGCCTTCTACATGCAGAAATCCAGTTTCCCACACCATTATTTGAAAAGGCTGTCGTTTCTCCAACATATGGTTGTAGGCCTTTATTGAGAATCTTATTTCTGTCTAGGTCCTCTGTTTCTGTTATGGATCAGTAGTAAAATTTGACATTTGAAATTGTGATACCTCTTCCATTTTGTTCAGAATTGCTTTGGCTATTTGGGATCGTGTTTCCATATGAATTTTTAGGATTGCCTTTTCTATTTCTGTGAAGAATATCATTGGAACTTTGTGGGATTGTATTGTATCCATCACTTTTGGTAATATAGTCATTTTCATAATAATAGTTCTGTGTATCTATGAACATGAGAGATCTTTCCCTGTTCTCGTGTCTTCAGTTTCTTTCTTGAATGTTCTATAGTTTTCTTATAGAAGTCTTTCATTTCCTGGTTAGGTTTATTCCTAGGCCTTTTTTCTGAGGCTACTATGAATGGATTGCTTGCCTGATTTCTTTCTTAATATGTTTGTGATTGGTATATGGAAAAGCAGCTGAGTTTTGTAGATTGTTATTCTGCTAAAAATGTTTGTGAGATTTAAGAATTTGAAAACAAAGTTTGAACACATGGATGCCCTAATGAAAAGAAACAGGTGGGAAAGCCTCTATTTCAACAAAACATTCATTATTGAAACTGAGCGAAAGCCTGAAAAACCTTTTAACTTAATCCATGTCACCTGCTCTTAATTTGTGACTAAACCCTCTAGACTTAACATTTCACCTGTCTTTAGTTCCCTCCAATTGCTATTCCCTACACCTTCACACTTCAAGGCATATCTGTTAGGAGGTGGATTTTAGATAGGAGTTTCTGGTCTCCTTCCATTTTGGTCACTTCAAGTAACCTCTTACAAGACTTATTATTTTATTGATCAACATAATGTATGACGAGCAAAATGGACATATTTCTGTGATGATTTGGTAAGCTAGTCAGGAGGCAAGTCCAAGTAGACATTTAGAGTGTGTGTGTGGCTTATTGGCTGCTTGCTGGCATCAAGAACCTATGGATGAAATCAAATGAAATGAAGGGACTACCTGGATCATTTGTCCCCAGTACCTTCCTAGAGAGTTTCTCCACTCAGTGTTGCTGACTTTCTTCATGTAATTTCACTTTTGGAACAGAAAAAGGCATCTTGTTTGGTGAGTAACTTTGGTATTTGTGACTGAATTCTCATCTCTTCCTCTTTCTGATTTGGACTTGAGTATGAGTGTCTTTTCTTTGGGAACACTTGATTTGTCTTCTGAGAGGAAGCTTTGGTTTGGTTTTCCTTGTGAGGATCCACAGTTGGAGATCTCTGATGATGGGGAAAGAATCTCCACTCACAGAAGTTCTCTTCATTTTGTGGTGTTTCTGACACGTTTCTGATCTGCAGTGTCTAGACTACAGTGCCTAGGGAAATAGTAGTTCTATCCCCACATACTTTCTTTTGGATTGGTGATTTTTCAGCTATTTTTTTTTTTTGGCCTGGTAGTATTTGGGATTGGGAGAGAAATGCCCTGGAATTGGGTTGTAGAAAGCATTTTGGGAAGGATTTAAGCTCATCAAGGAAAACTGTCCCCACACAATTTCTAGGAGTAATTTTGTTGAGTGTTTCCTAGGCTAATCTCTTATTTATTTGGTAGGGATTTTTTGTTTTCTTGGTGAATTCACTTTTGGTAATATATCTATGTGTGTGTGTATATGTGTGTGTGTGTGTGTGTTCATTTTTCTGAGGCTATGTAAATTGTTTTCCTGATTTCTTTTGTCACATTTCTTATTGATATGGAGAAAAGCAACTGATTTATATAGATTGATTTTGAACATTGCTATTTTGCTAAAAATGTTTGTGAGATTTAAGATTTGAAAACAAATTGTTGAAAGTATGGTTGTCTTAAAGAAAGAGGTGGGAAAGCCTCTATTTCAACAAAACATTATTGAAACTGAGTGAAAGCATGAAAAATCCTCTAAACTTAATCTATGTCACCCGCTCTTAGTTTGTGACTAAACCCTCTAGATAACATTTCACCTGTACTTAGTTTTACATCTATACGCACGCATGCACGCGCACGCACACACACACATTCTCTCTCTCTCTCCCCCCTCCCCCCTCCTCCTCTCTCCCTCTCTCTTTCCCTCCCTCCCCCTCTCTCCCTCTCTCTTTCCCTCCCTCCCCCCCTCCCTCTCTCTTTCCCTCCCTCCCCCTCTCTCCCTCTCTCTTTCCCTCCCTCCCCCCCTCCCTCTCTCTTTCCCTCCCTCCCCCCCTCTCGTATGGCTTAATTTAAAAACTTGAAAATTCTTCTTCTTTTATATTTTGTCAGTTGTGGACTTGAAAACTGGGGGCCTTGGGGCTGGGGGTTTAGCCCAGCGGAAGGGCGCCCACCCGGCGCGCGCAGGCCCTGGGTTCGGTCCTCAGCCCTGGAAAAAAAAAAGAAGAAAGAAAACTGGGAGCCTGGCCACTGTCCCTGAGCTATGTTGCTCAGTGCTAGCACTCTACCACTTTGAGCCACAATGCCACTTCCAGTTTTCTGGTGGAATTGGAGATAAGAGTCTCATGGACTTTCCTGCCTGGGTTGGCTTTGAACCGTTATCCTCAGATCACAGCCTCCTGAGTAGCTAGGATTACAGGCATAAGCCTGTAATACTTGAGTTGCTATTCACTGGCAAAAAATTAGAAAAACCCCAGACAAAGCCTGCAGTAGTCAGCCTTTGTCCCTTCTCCATCCTTGCTAAAAAGCAAAAGAACATCTCTTCCTCATTCAAGTTTACCAAGCTGGCATTTTGCAGAAGGCTACTGACAACCTTGAGGCTCATCACCAGCTGCAGTGAGTTGCTGTATTAGTCAGGAGCTTATAATAAACATAATTTCTGTCTTAGTGTCAATAGCATTGATAGTATTAGTCTTGCTGACCAAGTCAAGATTATGTTTTGCCTATGCTCCTGTGACTCAAGGCTATGTTTTTGCTATGTTTTGCTTCTGTACCTTGCTTTCTTGCCTCAGTAACAGAGCCCAGAAGAACAAAGGCGAGAGTCAGGTCAGGTGGAGGCGTCCAATAAAAAAAAAAACCCACATATGTAACCCTTCTGTTTTAACCAATAAGAGTAAAATTAGCTCATAATTGCTACATGTTTACAGTTAGTTTGTGGCTTGCAGTTTTGCCCTATAAAAATTAGCTTGTGAGACTAGGCAGGTTGGCTCTCTCCATAGAGATGGCCCTGACCGGTCAGTTTGATTCTTGATGCTTGGCACAGAATAAAGCCTTGCTTCACTTTTGCTTTGTATCAGTCTAGTTCCTTTGATCAAGGACCTTATCAAGCCACAGTGCCTGGTTTTAAATATTCTTTTTTAAAAAAAAATTTATTTATTTTTTATTGTGAAAATACTGTACAGAGGGGTTACAATTAGATGGGCAAGATAATGAGTACATTTCTTATCAAGCATTGTAGCCTCCTCCTTTGTTTCCCCTTCCCATCCCTTCCCATCCTCCCCCTGCCCCACCTATTCCTCCCCCCTCCACACCAAAATTGTAAAGTTTGTTTTCGACATAACGACTTGTACTTCTCATTGTTGCAACGGGTCCACCTTTAACCTTATTTAAATGACTTGTTTTTCCCCTTCCCCTCTACAAATTATACCTACATCAAATACAGTGAAAGCAGGGGTTATACTGTGGGGGAGGGACATACAAAGCAACAAAGAAATAATCTTTTAATTTTATTTTTTTTTTGTGAACGTACTGTACAGAGGGGTTACAATTACATGGGCAGGATAATGCATACATTTCTTATCAAGCATTGCAGCCTCCTCCTTTGTTTACCCTTCACCTCCCTTCCCTACCTCCCCCCCTACCTCCCCACCACCCAATCATCCCCCCTCCCCCCCAACCCCCCCCCCTCCACACCAACGTTGTAAAGCTCATTTTCCACATGACCTTGTACTTCTCATTGTTGCAACAGGTCCACCTGTATCCTTAAATGACTTGTTTTTCCCCATCTCCTCCACAAGTTATACTGACATCAAATATAGTGAAAGCAGGGGTTATACTGTGGGGGAGGGACATACAAAGCAACAAAGAGATAATCTTATAAATGCGTTAGAAACAAATGCATGAAATAAAAAAGCATTAAAATACATATCTAAGGGTTCATTTTCCTAACATCACACTATCTGACCTTTTCCGCTTGACTCATACATATACTAGATATTGCAAATAAGGGAAACCATGGGACCTATGTTTCTTTGGGCCTGGCTTACTTCACTTAATATAATTTTTTCCAAGTTTTTCCATTTCCTAACAAATGGGGCAGTGCCATTCTTTCTGATGGAGGCATAGAATTCCATTGTGTATATATACCACATTTTCTTGATCCATTCATCTACTGAGGGGCATCTGGGTTGGTTCCCTATCTTAGCTATAGTAAATAATGCTGCAATAAACATAGTCGTGCTGGTATCTTTAGTGTGGTCTTGTTTGTAAACATTTGGGTAAATGCCCAAAAGTGGGATTGCTGGGTCATAGGGGAGCTCTATGTGGAGTCTTTTGAGGAACCTCCATACTGCTTTCCAAAGTGGTTGAACAAGTTTACACTCCCACCAACAATGCAGTAAGGTTCCCTTCTGTCCACATCCCCTCCAGCACCTGTTGTTATTAGAGTTCTTGATTTTTGCCATTCTAACTGGGGTGAGGTGGTATCTTAATGTTGTTTTGATTTGCATTTCTTTTATGGCTAGGGAGGTTGAGCATTTCTTCATGTGTCTATTGGCCATCCTTCTTTCTTCTTCAAAGAAGTTTCTCTTTAAGTCTTTAGCCCACTTATTTATTGGGCAGTTGTTTCTTTGAGGATTTGTTGTTGGGGGATTTAATTTTTTGAGTTCCAAGTATATTTTAGATATGAGACCCTTGTCTGTTGTATGGCTAGTAAAGATCTTCTCCCAATCCGTGGGCTTTCTATTGATTTTGCTAGCTATGTCCTTTGCCATGCAGAAGCTCTGCAACTTCATGCAATCCCATTTGTCCAACCTTTCTTTGATTTGTTGTGTTTCCAGGTCTCTATTAATAAAATTTCGGCCTGAGCCAAGGAGACCTAGGGTTTCTCCTATTCCATCCTGTAATATTTTCAGAGTGTCTGCTTTGACTCCGAGGTCTTTGATCCATTTGGAGTTGATTCTGGTGCAGGGTGATATAGAAGGATCTAGCTTTAGTTTTCTACAAGTAATTAACCAATTTTGCCAGCACCATTTACTAAAGTGGCTGTCTTTCTTTCATTCTATTTTTTTTAGCTCCCTTATCGAAGATTAGATGGCTATAGGTCTGTAGGTTCATTTCTGGGTTTTCAATTCTATTCCATTGGTCCTGAGGTCTGTTCTTGTGCCAGTACCAAGCTGTTTTGATTACTATGGCTTTATAGTAGAGTTTGAAATTTGGTATTGATATTCCTCCAGCAGTGTTCTTTCCGTTGAGGAGTGTTTTTGCTACTCGGGGTCTTTTATTGTTCCATATGAATTTTTGGATTGCCTCTTCTATTTCCTTGAAAAATGAGGTTGGAATTTTGATAAGTATCACATTGAATTTGTAGATAGCCTTGGGAAGTATTGCCATTTTCATGATGTTAATCTTTCCAATCCAGGAGCATGGGAGTTTTTGCCATTTTCTAAGTTCTGTTTTGATTTCCTTTTTCAAGTTTTTCAAGTTTTCATCATAGAGGTCCTTCACTTCTTTGGTTAAGTTAATTCCTAGGTATTTTATTTTTTGTGGGGCTATTACAAATGGAGTTGCTTTCCTAATTTCAGCCCCACTTTTCTCATTGTTGGCATACAGAAAAGCCATTGATTTTTTGGGGTTAATTTTATACCCTGCTACTTTGCCAAAGTTTTGAATCAGCTTGAATAATTTGGGAGTGGAGTCTATGGGATTCTTTAAATACTAGATCATGTCATCTACAAAGAGGGAGAGTTTTAGTTCTTCTTTTCCTATTTGGATCCCCTTTATGTTTGCATCTTGTCTTATTGCTGTAGCTAGGCATTCTAATACTAGATTGAAGAGAAGTGGAGAGAGTGGATATCCTTGTCTTGTTACTGAGTTTAGAGGAAATGGCTTTAGTTTTTCACCTTTAAGTATAATGCTGGCTGTAGGTTTGTCATATACAGCCTTTATTGTATTGAGGTATGTTCCATGGATTCCTAATTTTTCCAAAACCTTCATCATAAATGTGTGTTGGATCTTGTCGAATGCTTTTTCTGCATCTATTGAGATAACCATGTGGTTCTTATCCTTGCTCCTGTTGATGTGATGAATTATATTAATTGATTTGCATATATTGAACCAGCTTTGCATCCTTGAAATGAATCCTGTTTGATCATGGTGTATGATCTTTTGGATGAATTGTTGAAGTCGATTGACCAAAATTTTGTTGAGAAGTTTTGCATCAATGTTCATCAAAGAAATGGGTCTATAGTTTTCTTTCTTTGATGAGTCCCTGCCTGGTTTTGGGATGAGAGTTATGATGGATTCATAGAATGTGTTCGGTAGTGAACTTTCAATTTCATTGAAGAGTTGGAGGAGTATTGGTTTGAGCTCTGCTTTGAAGGCCTTGTACAATTCTGCTGTAAAACCATCTGGTCCTCAACTTTTCTTAGATGGGAGGTCTCTTATTTGGTTTTAAATATTCTTAAACTGCAATTATAGGGTTAAGACATATAGGTTTTTAACTTTCTGTTTTTTTTTTGCATGTTAACTTTTGCCCCAAAGTTTATTTCAATCAGTTCTAGCTAAAATATAAATATTTAAGAGTACACTCCTAAAGTCATTTAATACTGAGTAAAAGAACAAAAGTATAAGAGGCTTTAAAAGTAAAATAGCTATTATGTGACTTTGTTTCACCTGAAAAATGTGGACTGCAGTCTGCACAGGACTTGCAAATAAAATAATTCTTATAAATTTCCTGGTGAAAGAAAGCAATAAATTTCTTCAAAACAGCTTCTAGTGCTTTAGTGATTAGGTTCAGTGCCCTGTCTGTTTCATTCTGGTTCAACTCCCAGTCAGGGGACTCTGACAAAATTTTGGAGCCCCAGAAAGAACTTTCCATCTTCCCCCATACCTATTCCCTCCTTTTAAAAAACTTCCTCAAGACAACTTCTTGGGGATTTTTCTGAGAAACAAGAGGGTCTTTGTTTTCTCCTTATGAACTAATAAAGACCTTAAAGTGTAATGCATTAATAGACATTGGCTTTTGTGTTTGTATGTGCATGTGTGTGCCCCAGTCCTGGGGCTTGAATTCAGGGGCTGCGTACTGTTCCTGAGCTTTTTTTGCGGGGAAGGGAGTTAAGACTAGTGTTCTATCACTTGAGGTACAGCTCTACACTTCTGGCTTTTGGTACTTTATTGAAGATCAGAGTTTCACAGACTTTCCTTCCCAGGCTGGCTTCAAACCATGATCATTGGATCTCAGCCTTCAGAGTAGTTAGGATTACAAGAGTCGGACAAGGGTGCTCAGATAACACTCCTTCTATTCTTAATTCTGTCATTTTAACCTCCTTGGAGGACCAAAAGTATTCAAATAGACTTTCTTAACATCCTACAACCAATCCATAATGGTGCAAGTAGGGCCTCCTCCTTTTTCTTCTCATTCTATTTATATTAATATACATTCTTAATATAGACTTCTTAGAAACCAATGCTCATGTTTCCTTCTCTTAAAGGAAGAAATGTTTTGAAATCTAGACTGAACAGTTAGGACCGTAAAACCAAGGTTTAGTCTTCTATGATAATATACAGACTCTAGAATATCTTTTCTACAAGAGTCTTTTTTCAAAATAACCAAAATCTAAATGCATTAAGATAGGGAAGCTTGAGGAAGCCCAAAGGATTCTTTTCCAGGTTTGGTACTTTTCAGTTGAGTGGTGTTAGAAAATACGCCTATAAGGCTTTTTACCTCTTAAAGCCAATGAATTTGATGAGGTTATAACAATGCAGATTAGGGTAAATTTAGAGTTAAGAATTACTTAGGGTGGTTGATGAACTAATCAGAAGATTGATAGTCCAACTAGGGGGAGGAAGACTTTGTGAAGGTAGCAAATGAATTTAATGGTAATTGTAATATTTTGTGCAATCACACATGTCTATAAACAAACATGTATATAAACATAAAGCATGTTTTTGTATGGTATGGTGCAAAATGGAAGTTAGGCCCTCTATTTCATTTTAAAAATTTTCTCAATTTTTGTTTTGTTTTTAAATATAATTTTATTGTTGTTAAGGTATTGAACAGAGAAGTTGCCATTTCATAAGCCCAGTAATGAGTACATTTCTTTTTTAAGATAATGACATAATATTCTTTCTAATGGATGAGTAAAATTCCAATGTGTATATACACACACACACACACACAATTTTATTGATCCATTCATCTGTTGTAGGGTATCTGGCTTTTGTGAATAGTGCAGTAATGAACATGGATGTTCAAGTGTCTTTACCATATCCTGACTTGTAATGTTCTGAGTAGATGCCCATGAGTGGTATGGCTGGGTCATAGGGAAATTCTATGTTTAGTTTCTTGAGGAACCATCAAATTGCCTTCCAGAGTAGTTTTACTAGTTTACCTTCCCACCAACAGTGCAATAGGGTTCCTTTTTCTCCACATCTTCACCAGCATTTGTTGTTCGAATTCTTGGTGTTGACCGATCTAACTGGGATGAGATGAAATCTCTAAGTTGTTTTGATTTGCATTTTCTTTATGGCCAGGTATGTTGAACATTTCCTCATGTGTATATTTGCCATTCTTCTTCTTCTTAGCAGTCTCTCTTAAACTGCTTTGTCCATTTATGGATTTATTAGTTTTTTTGGAGGGGGGGGTATTAGTTTTTTGAGCTCCTTGTATATTTTGGATATTAGAACTTTATTGGATGTATTGCTGGTAAAGAGATTCTCCCTGTCTGCTGGCTGTCTTTCTAGCTTAGTAACTATGTCCTTTGTTATACAGAAACTTTTTTCTTTCTTTTTTTTTGTCTATTGTGGCACTTGAACTATGGGGTTGGGTGCTATACCTAGCTTTTTAACTCAAGTGAGTGCTCTATCACTTGAGCCACAGTGGCACTTCTGGTTTTCTGGTGGTTAATTGAAGAGTCTTACAGATTTCCGTCTGGGCTGGCTTTGAACCATGATCCTCAGATCTCAGCCTCCTGAGTAGCTAGGATTATAGATCTGAGCCACTGGTACCTGGCCATACAGAAACTTTTTTATTTTAATGTAATCCTGTTTGTCAGGTTTCCCTATTTGTTGTGCTCCTGGGACTCTTCAAAAAGTTCCTACCTATGCCTATATGTTCTAATGTTTCTCCTGCACCATCTTGCAGTAGTTTCAAAGTTTCAGGTCTGATGTTGAGGTCTTTAACCCAGTTTGAGTTGATATGAGCACATGGTGACAAACAGGGATCCAGTTTTAGTTTTCTGAATATGGATGTCCAGTTTCCCAATATCAGTTATTGAAGAGGCTATCTTTTTCCATTGTATGTTTTTGGCTCCCTTGCCAAATATCAGAGAACTGTAAGTATATGTAACAATGGCTTTATTTTTGAGACCTAGTATTTAAATGACAGTTTTTTTGAGTGTATTGATCTGCTTTTAAAGGAAATTGTAACAATATTAGGTTTTCTTTGTTTTGTCTTTTCTTGTTGTTTAGAACTACTTTTGGGATTTCCAGAGAGACCTTAGTAGTCCAGAAGACATATATTAGACATATATATCCTTCACAGATTTGTTTGTTTTGATTGAGATGTTACTTTAAAACTTTATCTTAATGGGATAATGCTGGTACAGTGTGCTCTAACCCATCATCTACTGAACAAATGGAATTGAAGTTGACAGTGAAGTCCAGGTAAGTTTAGCTTTAGAACCACTCCTAAACCTCTTGTTGCGCAAGTGTAGCTAAAAGGTTTTTTTTTTTTGATACTACCTATGGATCATAATTCCTTTTCCTCCAACTTGGAACCTGGTTGGATCCAACCAGAATGGATCGATCCATCCTGGCAATGGGGGATAATCAAACAATTACAAGATGTCTGATTAGGAACATCTCTTGAATTTATACCTGTGTATAAAGCCATGTAATCACTTTCAGGGCAAATATCTAGGCTATTTTTAGCACCAAAGAAGATTTCATATTATTCCCTCCTAATCCTGACTTCTTTCTCCACAGATTTGTGTTTCCAGATTTTGAACATTGTATGATGTATACTTTTGGTGTCTATCTTATCTCACTAAATGTTATGTTTATCCATATATAAAAGAAGTAGCATCAGGGCTGGGAAGGTAGCTCAGTGGTAGAGCGTTTGTCTTGCATGCATGAGGCTCTGGGTTCGATTCCTCAGCACCACATAAGCAGAAAAAAAGCTGGAAGTGGTGCTGTGGCTCAAGTGGTAGAGCGCTAGCCTTGAGCTGAAGAGTTGAGGGATAGCACCCAGGCCCAGAGTTCAGGCCCACGACTGGACCCCCCCCCCCAAAAAAAAAAAAAAGTAGTATCTTTTCCTTTTGTATACTAATATATGACTGTGCCACATTTATTTATTTATTTATTTTTTGGTTCTGGTACTAGAGCTTAAACTCAAGGTTCTGAGTTCCCACTTGACTTTTTTGCCCAAGGTTGGCACTATAGTGTTTGAGTCACACCTCTACTGGTAGCTTTTTGGTAGTTAGAGATAAGAGTCTAACTGACTTTTCTGCCTCTGTTAGCTTTGAACTGAGACCCTCAGATCTCAGCCTCCTGAGTAGCTGGGATTACAGGCATAAGCCACCAGCTCCAGGCAACATTTATCTTTTGTACTGTTGCCATGCACAATTAGATTGTGTCTAGTTTTTGCCTCTGCAAGTATAGACCTTCAGGAGGAAGTGTACACAGTGTTCTCAGGTGCATACATGATAATAGAATTGCTTGGTTATGGGGCAGGTTCCTATTTAGCTTTACTAGGTTTAATCAGTTTCTCTGAACATCATTTGAATCTTGAACTCTAATCCTTTGCTTCCGCAAGCCTTGAGTCTTTCAGCCTCCTTATAGTACTTCTGAGCTCAGGGATTGGGGAGAGGATAGGAAGGGAATTAAATACAAGTTAAATGCCAAGTGTGTGGGGACGCATGGGGATTCCAGAAGCAACCATAGCCACCATAAACCAGGCAGGATAAGGCGAGTGGCCTTTGGATTTTGTGAGAAAGCTACATGTCTGTGATTGATGTGTTTCTTCCAGGCACGCTGGACTAGGCAGGAGCTCCAATGGCTGCATTCCAAGCTCTGTGTGGGAGGTGGTGAATCAACAGAATCTTACTGATTCTGGGGAGACCTGCAGAAAAGTACCTGGTTTCAGTAGTAAATCCTCCAAGAGTAGTTTTCTTATACAAGACAGAAAGCACATTGTAGCCAATCCAGTTGATCATCATTTTAGAAGCCTCTGCAGAAAATTAGCTACTGTTGCAGGCTTCCTTGATATCTTCCAGCACATTCTCAAAAATGATGCTTTGATTTTGATGGTGACATCTCTGCCAAACTTGAGGATGGACATTTGTTCTGATACTTAGTTTTCACAGTTACCATAATTTCTTTTTTGAACAGGGTATTTTAGCTCTTTTAACTGCACACATTTATTTTTCAACTGTTCACATTTGCCAAACAGAAGCTTTACTAAGTGTCTGGAATTCATAATGGCTAACACTTTAAGAAATGAATTTGGTTTTATAAGACAAGCTGACACAACACAATTTCTCAAATTAAGTCCCCAGCCTTGCTGTTGTCTGAATAATTTGTACCCTGAATTGTTTATCTATTTCCTAAATCTCTTTTTGGACTATTTCCCAAAAAGCAGAGGGGTCTTAGTCTAGTTTATTTCTGTCTGAGGACACATGCAACTTTTTGCAGAAAATTGTCTTTACTAGTTTGTTTCTCTTTCTTCATCTCTCCCTCCCTCTGTGTCTGTCTGTCTGTCCATCTTTCTCTCTCATTGGCCCACCTTTTTTGGGGGCTGGTATACTACAACTTGAGCCATGACTCCAGACTAGCTTTGTGCTGACTATTTTAGAGACAAAGTCTTACGGATTTTTTCTGCCTGGGCTAGCTTCAAACTGCAGTCCTCTAGATTGCTCCTGAGTAGTTAGGATTATAGACGTGAGCCACTGGTATTTTGCTTTTATTTTTACATTTTAAAGAAATTTCTTTTTATTATTTTCCCAGAGAGTTTGTTTACTTTCTATAGCCAGAATGTCTGTTTTTTTTTTTTTTAAATTCTGTATTTGCCATGTGCTACCTCCTGATCACAAAGCAACAGATTTCCAATCTGTGAATGTCCAAGTAGCAAGCTGATAAAGAGTCTGTGCTTATTAAATAGTAATTGCTCTTTTGACACAGATAATGTGTAGTAAGTTTAATTATCTGTGAAATCTATGTGGCTTATATAATACCATGTGTGTTATTTCAGGATTAATTCAGCATCAAGAAACCCACTTTGTGTTACAAGCTCTGTTTATGGGCCAGGTTCTAGGTAAGCAATGGAAGCCACCACAGTTCAAGTAGGGAGGCAACTCAGGAGAAAGTTTTGGATAGCTTATAGAATTTCTAGCTTCTGTTTTCTTGTGGTACTAGGGATCAAACCAGGACCTTGCACATGCTAAGCAAGTGTTCTACCACCGAGCTACTTCCTCAATCTCACCTATAGAATCTCTCAAGGCTTAGGCTCAGAGCAAATCCCACTGCCAATGCATGACATATATGGGAGTATCACTGCCACTTGCATCAGGCACAGGCCACACTGGAGGTGCTGCCACCCTCTAAAAATCTCCATTGGCTGCTGGAGCTACTACTTGCATTTCTGTTGTTGTCTCCTTGGGAGCTGAGTGGAAGAGTAGTGGTTCCAAGTCATCTGGGAAGATTTGTGCCACTTCTGATGCTCTGAGTTGCCAGCTGTAGCAGGTGTGTCTGATCCTCAGGGCTCAGGCTCATGACCCTGCTCTACCCCTGGGAAAGCTGGAAAGCAAGGAGCCCATGCTCTGCCTCTGCAGTAAGAAATGGGCATTTTCTCCATCAGTTTACTAGAGCTGCTCCTCCAAAGTATCGCTTTCAAAGTGGCTTCATCAGAACACATTTATTATCTCTTCTGGAGCCAAAGTCTCAGAATAGGATATTGGCAGTGTTCCTCTCAAATGCCAGGATGTATTTGCTCCAGTCCTATCTTCCTGGCACTTTCTTGGCCTGTGGCAGCTTCATTCCAATCATCACATGGTGTCTTAATATGTGTGTGTTCTTCCTTTAGACGTGTCTGTCCACAGAGTCTCATCACGTAATCTGTACTGGCCCTGAACTTGTAGTCCTCCCGCCTCAATCTCCTACATGTTGGAATTACCATCTGTGTCACCATGCCAGGTTAAGATTCCCCTTTTTGTAAGATGCTAATCATATTGGATTGGGGCCCGCTCTAGTATGAGCTCATTTTAACCAATTGCATCAAAACCCCTATTTCTAATTATTCTAAACTACTAGAGATTATATTCTTACTGTATGAATTTGTTGTTGTTGTTAGTTGTGGGGCTTGAACTCAGGGACAGCCTGGGTGCTGTCCCTGAGCCTCTGTGTTCAAGGCTAGCACTCTACCACTTGAGCCACAGCACCACTTCTGACTTTTGAGTGGTTAATTGGAGATAAGAGTTTCATGGGGATTGTACCTGGACTGGCTTTGACCTGCAATCCTCAGATCTTAGCCTCCTAGGTAGCTAGGGTTTCAGGCATGAGCCACCAGTGCCAAGCTTCACTGTTTGAATGTCTGAAGGGTCAGAATTTAACCCATAAGGTTGAGGCTCCTTAAAGGCAGGAAGAGAATGAAAAATACCCATGACTAGCTTGACACTGGTGGCTCTTGTCTATGATCCTAGTTACCCAGGAGGCTGAGATATGAGGATCACAGTTCAAAGCCAGCCCAGACAGGAAAGTCCATGAGATTTTTCATCTCCAATAAAGTAAAACTCCCCCATCCCCTGCCCACCTTGCAAACTGGCAGTAGAGCTCAAGTGGTTTAGAGTGCTAGTCTTGGGCAAAAAGAAACTCAGGGACAGTGCCCAGGTCCTGAGTTCAAGCTTCAGGAATGACACACACACACACACACACACACACACACACACACACACACACACACACACACACACACACACACACACACACACACACACACACACACACACACACACACACACACACACACACACACACACACACACACACACACACACACCCCCTCCCCCCCCTCTCCCCCCCACCCCCGCTAATTCTGAAAATAGTATTTCCTATCTGTGCTACTTTAATAAATAATTGTTGATCATCCTCATAGTCTTATGTGAACTAAAGATTGTTTTCTATGAATACTAACCAGCACGAATACTAACCAGCCATAACACTTTTAGAGCTGGAAAGAATCTTAAGAATTGGCCTGAGATTTGTTTTCTTCCATTCAAAAACCACCAGAGTTCCATGGAAGCTATGCAACTTGTCTAAGGTCACATTTAAAAGACAGAATAGACTTATTCCAAAGATTCCTTGTTTAATGCTCTTCCTTGTAGGACACATCTCTATCAACTCAGTTTCAGGTCCAAGCCTCAACTTCACATTTATACAAATTCTAGATCCAGTTTCTGAATCTCTGAATGTCCCTAGAGGACCTGATACCCATTTGCTGTAGACTTGGGTGACAGCCAGATGATGGTTGGCAGGCAGATGTTTGACCTGAGGTGGCTCTTTTGACAGACAGTCCTGGCTCTGGTTGTAAGGCAAGGGTGAATTATGAGATGTGCAGAGTCAGCTCTTGGAAATGACTGCTAGCTTTGCTGGAGAAAGGAGAGAGGACTGTAAAAGGACCAGTGACTGGCTTTCTCTACTGGAGATGCATCTCAAAAGGGAGATTTAAAAGGTCCCAAATCTTTATGCTCTGCTATTTGGTGACAAGCATGTTCTTAGCATCAGGTAGATCTTTGTCACTGAATTGTGCAAACAGAGGGTTATCTTCCTGGGATGCTCGATGCTCAAGATCCCTGTGGGTGCATTTGTGGGACTTGCCGTAGAAGGTGTTGAGATAGATATTTATTCTGTTTTCAAGTTGTTGATGGTGTAAGGATATGGATGATGGAATGTCTTTTGAAGCTTTTTTTGTCTCTGACAGGGGATTAATGTGAAGAAATGAGCCTGGGGTCTTTCTTTCCTTTCCTGCCATTTTCCAGAGACAGTTTAAATTTGATATTTTCTGAGTCTATCCAAGACTTTCAGAGTATGTTGAAACCTGCTATTTTCCATGGTTAATTCAGGCCCTTGTAAAGGAAGCTAAAGACAAACAGGATTTTTTTTTATAATTCTTCCTCAGAAATTGTCTTCTCCTTTGAGTTAGGGAATTCCTTACAGAAATAGTTCTAATTTCTCTTATAGGTAGAGCTAATCCAATTGTGTACGTTTCTATAAATTATTCTGCTTACTTTTTGTGAACAATGGTGTCTCATTAGCCCTCTCTCAAGGATGGGGTGGCCTTGGGTCAAGTGAATCCATCAGGTGTTTGAGACTTCTGTCACATGTAAGAAAGGAGATCTTGTGTTTTTGGCTGGGGTGGGGTTTTTGATTGATTTGGCTCCCACCTCCAGTTTCCATGACTTTGGAGAATTAGATGCGTTTTGCCTGCTCCCTATGACTGGCATTCAGTCAATGTTTGTTATGTTGATTGCATCTGATTAGCCATGGCACAGAGCCTGGGTGTATTGGCTGAATATCAGAAGAACCAGAAGGTGTCTTATGGCTTCCTAGTAAGAAAATCTTCTTCCTAGACAATTTAAGTCCTTAACAATTGGCCTGTTACCATATGTATTTGTTTTCTAGGGCTTCCTAACAAAGCACCCGAGGCAGGCTGGCTTCAACAAGGATTTATCTCACAGTTTTGGATGCTGAAGTTCAGGATCAGTGGTTAGCAGGCTTGGTTTCTCCTGAGACCACTCTCTTTGGCTTGCGGATGGCACCATCTTGCTATACCCTTACAAGGCCTATGTGTGCACCTTCCTGATGTTTCTTTGTGTCCAGATTTCTTAAGGACACCAGTCAGATTGGATGAAAGCCTACCTCTATTAATTCACTTAAACTTAATTACCACTTTGAAGCCTTCTGTCCTCAATACAGTCATGTTCTGAGATACTTGGCCTAGGGAAGTAACAGATAAGTAACAGATTAGTTGTGTGTGTGTGTGTGTGTGTGTGTATATATATATATATTTGTGTGTGTGTGTGCCTGTGTCTGTGTGTCAGTATGTATGTATACTTGTTCTGGGACTTGAAGTCAGGGCCTTGTACTCTTACTTGGCATTTTTGCTCAGGGCTAGTACTCTTCCACTTGAGCAATAGCTCCACTTCTGGCTTTTTGCTGGTTAATTGAAGATATGAGTTTCACAGATTTGTGGGCCTGGGCTGGCTTTGAATCATGATCCTCAGATCTCAGCCTCCTGAGCAGCTAGGATTACAGGTGTGAGGACTACAGGCATGAGCTATCAGCACCCCCTCCCTCCTTTAACTGGTTCTTTAACTCCTATTCTTGCACCAGCTGCACAGAGAGCAGCAGGAAATGTTTTCTTTCTTTCTCTCCTTCCCCATCCCCTTCTACCTCCCCTCTTCTCCCCTCCCTTTCTGCTCTCCTCCTCCTCCTCTCCCTTCCCTCCCCTTCTCTTCCTTTCTCCCTCATCTTCCCTTTCCTTCCCCCTCTCCTTCTCCCCATTTCCTCCTCCGTCCCATTTCCCTTCCCCCTCCCCCTCCTCCTCCCAGCTCTCTCTGCTTTAACCTGGTTCTTGAGCCAGTGTACTTTCTCTATTAAACTCCTTTCTTTACCACTTAAAATCAACTAAACCTGTCATGATTAGTACATGAATGGAAGAACAGGAGTTAACATTCCTATTCCCCTTCATTCTGTACGTAAGATGGGTTTCAGAATGATATTGACATTGGGTATGCACTCACAGATTGAATCAAATCCCTCATTTCTTGGCTGCCTTTCAACAGGGTCACAGCTTGGTTTGGGCTGAGAGACAGCTTACTTCCAGGCTCTGTGAAAAGGGAGGCTCGCAATCAGATAGAGAAGGATGCACTCCAGGTCTCTGCCTCATTCCCTCATTCAGTTGTCACTTCACATTTCTTTTAAGCTCCTCTTTATGTAGGGCCTTACACAGAGGCCAAGCATACACTCTGTTCCATTGGAATTCAATATAGGGCATTGCCAAGTTGGGAAGTTTGTCTTTTCCACATTGACATTAACGATTCAATAAAATAGAGACTGGAAATCCCAGGGCACATAGTAGGTTCCTTAAGTTTTGTTGAAAGTTTGACTTGGCTTGTGTAACTTTTTTCCAATGCCTTGAGTAAACACAAGGGCATCATAATGAAAAGTGTCAGCTGAGAAGAAAGGCTGACTCATGGAAATGGTGCTGTGGCTCAAAGTGGTAGAGTGCTAGCCTTGAGCAATAAAGAGCTCAGGGGCAGTGCCTGAGCCCTGAGTTCAAGCCCATGGCCAAGCTCTCCCTGAAGCCCCCTGCAAAAGCCCCTTCCCAACCAAAATCCAAAAGAAACCCCTCACTCCCCCAAAAAACAAAGTAAAGGCTGACCCACCAGTTCCTTCCTGGAAATACATTTTGGTTGGAAATACACTCTATACCAGTCACAGCTTTAGCAGTTTCCACTGCTGTCTGTTTTAGAAAAAGGCAAGACTTAAAACCATTTCATAACAGCATTGCAATTATTACTCCCATTCCCAAGTTAATGTGCCAAGTATTGATAGGTGATTTTCATTATGGTTTGGGGAAGGATAAACCTTGTGCTAAGAACCTTTATGGGGGATGGATAGTGAGATTGCTAAAATTATGGAATTTCAGATATTTCAGATATGAGGAGAGGGAAGAGAAGAACCTGCATTTTTCTTGTGGAGAAACAGCAGCGACTGATGGGTTTATTTACACTAAAATGTACATGGGATGGCCTTGGCTCTCATGTTTTCTCTCCAATCCAGTAGTTCTAAGAACATAGAGCCACTTTTACATGGTTGGAAAGACATTCTATAAGAATATAAAATCCTATTTCTTAATATTAGTCTGTGTATTTAGGCCAAGTGTATCTATGTTATTTATCAAGTTATAAAGAAGATGCAGTGGAAAGTATGTATTGGCTATTGTTAATTATTGTTGAAATTATATCTACAAATATATTATCCTTAAGTGTGCAATTCAGTGTCCTTCATTTACACACACACACACACACACACACACACACACACACACACACACACACACACACACACACACACACACACACACACACACACACACACACACACACACACACACACACACACACACACACACACACACACACACACACCTCTTCTCCTTTCCTGGCTGTCACACTGTGGGACTCCCTTCCCAATGAGCCATGTTGGACACTTTGCGTGTGAGAGCTCTCCTTTGCTCACTAGAGCCTTCTATAAGCTTTGCTCTTAGTGATGTCTGAGGAGCAGCAAGTGGTTTAGAGTCCTGGGCTGGCTCCTCTAATCCCTGACACATCATCGCCACTCTCCCTGAGTGTGGATGCCCAAAGCCTGAGTCACCATCGTGGGCTCAAGGTCCCTGTAACCACTGGCTTTGTGACCTGAATGTCTTGGCTTTTGTTTAAAAGTCTTGAGACCAAGTTTCAGGGAATCTTGCTACAGATGAATCTGTGAAGTCCTTAGGCCCCTCTCTTTTTGTGCAAGTACTAGAACTTGACTCCAGGGTTTAGGCACTGTCCCTTAGATTTTTTTCACTCAAGGTGGATGCTCTGTGGAGTCATACTCTACTTCTGGCTTTTCTGGTAGCTAATCCAAGATAAGAATTTTGAAGGCTTTCCTGCCTTGGATAGCTTTGAAACATGGTCCTTAGATCCCAGCCTCCTGAGTAGCTAGGATTACAGATGTGAGTCTGTAATCTGGTGCCTGGCTTGATCATATTTCTCAGGACACTTCAGCAGTTATGAGATGCCTTGGCCAGCTTCATGGGTTTCCTATTTTTTTTTTTTTTTTTGTTGGTCATGGGGTTTGAACTCTGGGCTTGGGTGCTGTCCCTCAGCTCTTTAGCTCAAGGCCAGCTCTACCACTAGAGCCACAGCACCACTTCCAGTTTTCTAGTGGTTTATTGGAGATATGAGTCTCAAGGGAAATAACAAAATGCTGAAATAAGGATACAGGTTGACCCATTGTAATAACAATGGGTCAAGACACTATGTTGAAAACGAACTTTACAACTTGGGGAGGGAGGAGGGAGTAAGTGGGAGGTGGGGAGGAAAGGGATGGTAGGGGAAAAACAAAGGAGGAGGTAATAATACTCGATAGGAAATGTACTCATTACCTTACTCATGTAACTGTAACCCCTCTGTACAGTATTTTTACAATAAAAAACATAAAAAAAGAGTCTCATGGACTTTCCTGCCTGGGATGGCTTTGAACCATGGTCCTCAGATCTCAGCCTCCTGAGTAGCTAATATTACAGGTGTGAGCCATCGGTGCCTGGCTCCTACTGTTTTTTTTTTAAACATGAAGGAATGCTAATACAGAATATTAAAAAATCTACATGTATTTACAGTGAAAATACCTTAGTACATGTGCCTGCAGTTTTTTCAGTTCTAAAATATAAAATTAATAACGCAGTAATTATTAGTTGGTATGATGGAATTTAATCAGTGGAGAAAAGGTAACTGACTCATGGTGTGCTACATCATCATATAAAGAACAAATTCAAGAAAAAGTGATATATATACACATTCTTTCCATCAGAAAGAATGACGTCCCATTTGTTAGGAAATGGAAAGACTTGGAAAAAATTACATTAAGTGAAGTAAGCCAGACCCAAAGAAATGTAGGCTGCATGGTTCCCTCATTTGTAGTAACTAGAATGCTTATAAATCTAAAAAGTAAATCAATGGCACACTTGGACATGATTAATTAAACAGCAGTCTAAACATTCACATAATGAGAACAAAGGAGGATATTCTCTTTTTGTTGGCTTTTTTTCCTTTTTTTAATATATTTTGTAAAATTACTGTAGAGTGGTGTTATAGTTACATAAGTAAGGTAATGAGTACATTTCCTATCGAACACTGTTACTCCCTCCTTTGTTTTTCTCCTACCATCCCTTCCCTCCCCACCTCCCCAGCTCCACCCTCCCCCCTTCCCTCCCCCACTTTGTAAAGTTCATTTTCAACATAGTGTCTTGTATATCTCATTGTTACAATGGGTCAACTTGTATCTTTATTTCAGCATTTTGTTATTTCCCTTCCCCTCCCCAAATTAGAAAAATGCATTTACAAGATGCAGGGCACTGACATCAAATACAGTGAAAAAAGGGGTTATACCATGGGGAAAGAACATATAAAAGAAACAAAAAAATCACATAGTACATTATAAATACGTTAAAAACAATAACAAGAAAGATAAAACCACTTGTGTCCCTATCTTGGGGTTCATTTCACTTAACATAATTTTATCTGGTCATATGTACATAGCTTTTGACCTTTTCTGCTTGTCCCAGACATATACTAGTTATTGCAAATAAGGGAAACCATGGGCCTATGTTTCTTTGGGCCTGGCTTACTTAATATAATTTTTCTAAGTCTTTCCTAACAAATGAGGCAATGGCATTCTTTCTGATGGAGGCATAGAATTCCATTGTGTACATACACCACATTTTCTTGATCCATTCATCTACTGAGGGGCACCTGGATTGGTTTCATATCTTATCTATGGTAAATAATGCTGCAATAAACATAGTTGTGCTGTAGCTTTAGTATAGTCTTGTTTGTGATCATTTGTGGAAATGCCCAAAAGTGGGATTGCTGGGTTTTAGGGGAGCTTTATGTGGAGGCTTTTGAGGAACCTCCATCTGCTTTCCAAAGTGGTTGAACAAGTTTACACTCCCACCAACAATGTAGTAGGGTTCCCTTCTGTCCACATCCCCTCCAGCATCTGTTGTTATTAGATTTCTTGACTATATCCATTCTAACTGGAGTGAGGTGGTATTTCAGTGTTTTGATTTGCATTTGTTGTGTGGCTAGAGAAGTTGAGCATTTCTTTATGTGTCTATTGGCCATTCTTATTTCCTCTTCAGAGAAGTCAAAGGAGGATATTCTTAGGAGACGATTGCAAGGACTCAATAGCTATGTGCATAAGATCAAACTCTTCCAAGAAGTGGAAGAGTTTTTTTTTTTATTATACTGTTTGAAGTTCTTTATTTTTTCCTTCTTTCCTTTTTTTCTTTGGCTTATTCTGTTCTGTTGCTGTTTTTGATTTCTGTATCCTTTCTTTTTTGTACAAGTTTATCTCATTTGGGGAGAAGAAGGAGAAGCACAGAAATAGTGGGACAAAGGATAAACCAATTCATCAGAGAAACCCACCAGACACTGTACAACTTTGGGGAGGTAGAAATTGGGAGGGGAAAAACTGTGAGCAAATGAGGGAAGGGGTGACACTGTTCAAAAGGAAATGTTCTCATTACCTGACTCATGTAACTGTAACCACTCTGTACATCACCTTTACAATAAAATTAAAATTTTAAACAACAAATAATAAAATAACAAAATAATAAAGTTCTTGAAAAAAGTATGGAAGAATTTTTAAAGTGTGACACAAAAATGCAGAGTCAGAAAACACATTGAATAAATAAAGGCATAGCACTTTCATAAGGCAAGATCTTTCATGGTCAAAATAAAAATTTACTCTTTTACGTCACAAGACATATAAGAGTCGGGGCTGGGAAGGTGGCTCAGTGGTAGAGCGCTTGCCTTGCATGCATGAGGCCCTGGGTTCGATTCCTCAGCACCACATAAGCAAAAAGAAAAAAAGCCGGAAATGGCGCTGTGGCTCTAATGGTAGAGCGCTAGCCTGGAGCTGAAGAGCTGAGGGACAGTGCCCAGGCCCACAGTTCAGGCCCCACGACCGGACCCAAAAAAAAAAAAGACATATAAGAGTCACAAGAGTAAGACAAAGCAACCCACATCATTTACTACATTCTTATTTCCTTACTATGTGAAGAGCTCCTATAATCTGATACAAGCCTAACAAACATACACAAAAATGGACCTTGGATCTGAGCTAGATACAGCTCAAACATGTAGACAGATACTCAACCCTCCTCCTAAAAAGAAAACAACACTTGGGACATCATTTTCACATATTCAGTTGGATGATACAGGAATTTAATAACAGGCTATTAGGGGTAGCATGGGAAAAACTTGATGATTGGAGTAAGAGACCAATATGTCAGCATTGACCATTAAAAATACATGTGGTCTTTGGCCTGCATACACTACTTTTTAGACTCTTAGAACTTTATTCTGTAGTTGCATTCATACAAGTATCTATGCATATATATCAGTTCACTCTAGCATGGTATATAATATTAAAAGCATTCAAATGTCTATCAATAGAGATTGGGCTAATTATTGTAAATATGGTCAGAATATTACATGGCCATTAAAAATGAACTAGATCTTTATATACTGATTTGGAATAAGTCCAAATATATTGCCAGGAGAAAATAAAAGCTATTAGCACTATATTTTCTAAAGTGTGTCTGTGCCTTGAGAATGAATACGTATTACACATGGAATATACAAGTGTTCACACATATTGCTGCTGATATATAGAATATCTCTAAGGTTCATAAACAAAACTCTCTGGGAGGCTGGGAAGGTGGCTCAGTGGTAGAGCGCTTGCTTTGCATGTATGAGGCCCTGGGTTTGATTCCTCAGCACCACATAAGCAGAAAAAGCTGGAAGTGGCGCTGTGGCTCAAGTGGTAGAGCGCTAGCCTTGAGCTGAAGAGCTGAAGACAGTGCCCTGGCTCAGAGTTCAGGCCCCACAACTGACACACATTAAAAACCCCCTAACAATCAAACACAAAAACAACCTTCTGGGATGGTTGACAGGTTACAAAGAGATAGAGATAGGAGACCTGCACTTCATTCTGCATTTGTTCCTATAAAGGTGATATACAGAAGTGTTACTGTTTTATAAGTCAAGTAAGGAGTACATTTTGTTTTGGATGTTGTCACCTCTTCCCTTGCTCTCTCCCAGTTTTGCTCTTGTGTCCTCATTTACAAGTTGTTCAGTTCATTTTCAGTGTAGTGTCTAGAGAGTACCACTGCTTCATTTGTTCACACTAGGTCTTAGTTTAGAAGAATATTCTTGTCTTTCCTAGTGACCAGAGGTGACTGTCTTATCAGAGGCTGAGAGCTCTGCTCTGAGCTCTTCAGGCAGCAGGTATAGCTTTTGACTCCACTCAGGCCCCTCGGGTGAAGACAGGCTGCCTTTCAGCTCCCACACAGGGACTGGCACTTGCTTTCATGGACACTCATGATTTTCAGAGGCCTTTGGAGTTCTTTTGGTTCTGGCACTGAGCTGAATCAGATGTGAGTCTTCCTACTTTCATATGGCTGATGTACTATTGTCTTAAAAGTTTTCAAAGATTTTATGTGGGAATTTTGCCTGCAGAAACTCAAATGGAAATTTGCGATCTCCTCTTTCTCTGTTCCTTTACCTTCTCCTTTATCCAGAAGTGGTTTGAAAAAAATTTAAACTTATTTCTACGTAATCTTTAAATGACATATAGACATATACATTCTTGGGATACAATGTGGTATGCATTGACATGTGTGGTGTTCAAGTCAGGGCAAACATCAGTCCAAGACAGTTACTACTTATTCATTTATTTATTTTGTTGGTTATAGGACTTGAACTCAGCGCCTAGGCCTGGTCCCTGAGCTTTTGTGATCAAGACTAGAATCTATCACTTTGAGCTCCAGCTTCACTGATGGTTTTCTGTTGGTTAAGTGGAGATAAGAGTCTCATGGACTTTCTTGCCCTGGCTAGCTTTGAACAGCGACCCTCTGATCTCAGTCCCCTAAGTAGCTAGGATTATAGGCATGAGCCACCAGCACCCAGCTGCCCTTTATTTATGGTGAAAGCATCCCAAATCCTTTCATCATTCTGAAATGTAAGCACACCATCCTTATCTAAAGTCCCCTTTCTGTGCAATGGAACACTGATAATCCAAAATAATTTTCTGATGTTTTGCATCACTCTTGCTAACACTGAAGAACACTCATTCATGAGATTGATCAGCATACGTCTAACTGAAGAGCAAACCACACGTTCATCCCCCTGCTTTGTTCTAGAGATCTGAGCTCTCAAATCTAAGGCTTTGATTCTGAGCCCTCTTCTGAGTGAGTATAGGTCCCTATTTTGCTTTCACTTGCAGTTTCTCCTTCCTCTACCTTCTGTACTGTTTAATGGTGTCTAAGAACACCTTTTCATGGAGTATAGTACAGTCTGGCAGATCAGGGGAGGCCTGCTGTAACTTGTCTAAAGCTTTACTTCTCAAACTGAACACATCTCATTGAAATGGATATTCTTATAGGTTTTGAGTGAGTTTCTATTTCTAATTAGCTTCCAAATGTGGGCCCTAAGATCCACACTTGATCCATAGGAGCCATTGTAACCCCTGTCTCTGTTCTTTTCTGCCATTGTATCTTATTTTTTCATACTAGAGGTATTTTATTTCTTGTTTATCATCTATCTCACCATTGAATACAAATGCCACTGCTCAAGACTGGTGTTCTACCATTTGAGCACACCTCTACTTCTGGCTTTTGGTGGTTAATTGAAGGTAAGAGTCTTTTTTTGCTGGGCTGACTTTGAACCACAGTTCTTAGATCTCAGCTTCCTGAGTAGCTATGATTAAAGGTGTGAGCCACTAGCTTCCAGTTTGTCTGGTAGATTCTTAATGGCAATGCTGAGTTGCCAAGGGGAGCAGAAAGGAAAGAAAAGAAATGAAGGGAATGAATGGAGGGTAGGCAGCACTGGTAACTGAGAAGAAGAAAGGAATAAGAAAGAGTTCAAGTCTGTACTAGCAGGGATCAGAGAACTAAAGTTAAAATTAGGAAATATTCTTTCTCTGCAAGGCCTTGCATATCATTGCCACATTGATGTAGTAAGTTAATAGAATACAAATTCTTCTGGATAAATAATACCAACATTAAAAAATAATACCAACATTTATGTCTAAGTTCTTTGAAAAGTCACATGCAGCCTTCAGAGTTTACCACTATTTTCTCCTGACTCACTTTTCAATGGGTTCTCTTCTTCTCACGACCCTCTATTGGCTATTGAGCACTGGCTACATTGTGGTGCCCTCTGACCTGTCCTCTCATTAAAAGTCAGTTTTCAGCTCACATCTGCTTCGTCCTTTAAGCTGTCTGTTCATATGGTCTTCCTTCTCTATACTTATTTAATATTTCAGTCACAATTCCCAGTGTGTTTCATCACCAATGTTTTGCACTGTTGCTCACAGGAGGTTAGAATTCTGTTAAGGGTACCTCCTTGTCTTGTTCATCTTTGGTCCTCTACTATATATACAGTTGGAGGGATGTTGGACAGAGGGATGTTGTTAGGTGTCAACATTATATGTGAAGTAGAATATAATTTGAAGAAAGACTGTGAAAAATTAAAGACAGAAACATGCATATTTAAAAAAAGAAACAAGGAATTGGGTGGCTCATATCTGTCATCTTAGCTAATCAGGGGGCTGAAATCCAGAGGACCTTAGTTTGAAGCCAGTTTGAGCAGAAGAGTTCTCTAGACTCTCAGTCTAAAAATAACCAGCAAAAATTTGGGCTAGAGGTGTAGTTCAAATGGTAGAACGAGTTGAACAAGCATCAAGCCTTGAGTTCAAACCCTGGTATCGGGAAAAAAAGTGACCAAGAGTACTAGATATTTATGCAATAGTGAAGATAAAAACAATCCTAAAAAGCAAAACAAGCATAACACATGTCCTTTAATTAATCCAAAGCAAGGAAAGAAAAAGGGACAAGTGGACAAAGAACTGTTAGGGAAAATAAAACAGTTATCAAGATAGTATATTTAAACAAACTCCAGTAAATGGTAGACATTGTCATAGTTGGGCAAAAATGAGAGTCAAATATATGCTGTCAAACAGAAACCCACTTTAAATGTGATGATAGGTCAAAAGGGTAGAAAAGACACATACTGAGCGTAAGAAAGCCGAAGTGGTTATATCAGTATCAAGTGTAGTCAATTCACAAAAAGAATATGGACAGGGATTAAAGGAATATCTCACAATGATGACAGGTATAATCTCTTACAACCCTTTCCCGCATGCTGTACATCTTACCTTCACCGCCATTGTGAGGCTCAGCTGTCCACACCCTGAGGCACTTCGTATTTGTGATATGTTTGATCCTTCTTATCCTCCCAGGTAGAAAGTGGTATCTCATTACAGTTTCAATCTGTATTTCCCGGATGACATTTTCCTATACAGTTGGCTTGCTGCTGACTTTGCTTGTGACTAGTGGGCCTTCTAGCCATAGGGTATCCTTTTGCTGGATAGCATGTCAGGCTTTTTTTTTTGGGGGGGGGGGGCAACAATATGGACTTTGAACTCAGGATCTTTTCCTAGCTCTGGAGGACATTTACACTTGAGCCATGTCCCTAGCTGGCCTAGATGGTGACCCTCCTATTTATATCTCCTACATAACTAGGATGGTAGGTGTTTACCATCACATACAGCTTGTTGATTTGTTGCTTTGTAGGGTTGTCTTTTGATAAAGCAAATACTTGGTTTAGAGGTCTGGCTAACTTCTTCCCCAGGCTGGTCTTGAACTTTCCTGATCTCAACCTCCTGAGCAGCTATGATTATAGGTATGAACCATCATACTTGACTATGAAGTTACTTTATTTGTTTTTGTGCCAGTCCTAGGACTTGGACTTGGAGCCTGGGCTCAGATCCTGAGCTTTTGCCTGAGACTAGCACATTACCACTTGAACCACAGCTCCACTTCTACCCTTCATTTTTTTCTTTCTAGTAGTTTAATGGAGATAAGAGTCTCACAGACTTTCCTGCTTAGGCTGGCTTTGAACCATGATCCTCATATCTCAGCCTCCTGGGTAGCTCGGATTACAAGTATGAGCCACCAGTGCCCTGCTAGAAGTGACTTTTTAAACGGTGTATGGTTCTTCACAGCAGATGACACAAGCCTTGCTTCAGAACCCTGAAGGCCAAATTGTGACTTGCTAAGACTTACAGTGTACTCCATTCTACGTGGCATCTTCTCTGACCAGTGAAAAATCTGTCATCATAGACCTACTTGGTCCTGTGGCTTGAGTGTTAGCACTGACTGCAGCACCCCATGAAGAGCTAGTCTCTGCTTTGAGTCCCACTTAACGCTGTCACCTGGAATACAGGCCAGACATCTACCAGGAAATTACACTTCTTTCTTCATGAAAGGAAGAAGTAGCTTGGATGATTCCATTCTTTCTTGGATGGAATGACTCAGCATACCCCTGAACATTCAGCCTCCAAGTGTTTTCCATACTGTCTTTTTAAGGCTCTTGGTAAGAGTGGCTCACCCCTGCCCGCCTTCTCTGGCTCCTTTGTCCTGAAGTCATTGTAGTGTCATCAATATTACGGATTAATGTTGCAGTCAATAACATTAAGTTTTGCAGGTGCAAGCACATTGTGCCCCTGTAAGATGCTTCGGGCAGGATTCCAGGTCTTTCTATGCCTGGGTCTGAACCGTGGGGCAGGCTGTTTAATTCCTGGTCTTGCCTTAGGAGACATTCTAGGTTAGCTGAAGCAGTTGCTTGTGTTCTTGCCTCTCCTATGGTGAGCATCCTATTTCAAACCCAAACCCCTTCACTGCTTCATGTGCCCTAGTTACAGTGAATGAAGTAGGTGACACAAAAGTAGACTGAGTGAGTTCTCCTTTGGATGGTGGTGGGGCCTATGGGGCACCCATTGCTTAACTGGTGTGCATAACATCTGGACTAGTGCAAGGGTCTTTGCTCTCATGTAGGGTTATTGACTTAAAAAGCAAGCACTTGGGCTAGTTGTTTCTCTCCCCGTAAATCAGAGCACAGCTGTGGGAGATCAAAACTTTCCTTAGATACGGGTTAACTAAGCATAGGCGGGCGCACTGCTAGCCAAACTAAACGTTTGTTATAAAAATAATGTCATGCATAATCATGGCCAGTCATTCTCATTATTCACATATTCGATGTCTGTGGATTTACATACTTGCTAAGATTTATTTCTAACTCCACATTGCATACTTGTGGTGCTATCATGGTCACTAATAGCCATGTGCACTGTGAAAAAAAGTTTGAGTCACCTAACAGGCACAGTCATAATTGAGTTGCGCAGGGTCGTGCTCTGCCTTCTCACGCCAGCTGTCCTACCATAAACACATGTCCTTTTTACAACCTATTTTGAGCTATGTCTTGCCTTTGGCATTGTTGTATTTATTATTGGCAATTTCTTTTCTTTCTTTTCCTTTCTTTCTTTCTTTCTTTCTTTCTTTCTTTCTTTCTTTCTTTCTTTCTTTCTTTCTTTCTTTCTTTCTTTTCTTTCTTCCTTCCTTCCTTCCTTCCTTCCTTCCTTCCTTCCTTCCTTCCTTCCTTCCTTCCTTCCTTCTTTCCTTCCTTCCTTCCTTCCTTCCTTCCTTCTGTAACTTTCTTTCCCTCCCTCTCTTTTCCCCTCCCTCCTTCCCTTCCTTTTTAAAAATTTGATGGCACTGGAGTTTGAATTTAGGGCCTTGAACTTGCTAGGCAAGTTCTTTATCGCATCAGGCCTAGCCCTTCAGCTCTTTCTACGTTAGTATATTTTTCTAGTGGATCTCATTTTTATCTGGGGCCATCTGTCCACCAGGATCCTCTCAACTTCTGCATAGGTGGGATTATAGGTGTGTATCACCATATCTGGCCATGATTTTGCTATTTAACATTTCCCCAAGGGTAGCACTAAAGTACTATCGCAGGAAGGCTGCGATGTGCCTTATGGAGAAAATATATGTGCTGAATAAGCTGCTTCAAGCAGATTGACAGCACTGTTGGGCCTAAGATCTATGTTAATGAATCAACAACCTCTACATAAGGCTTTACCTAAATATCCAGAAAATGTCCATCATTCCAAGTATCAACTGAGCATGGTTTATGCCTACTGGAGCTTATGACCCTCTGCACTGGTGTGTGGAGCAACAGGTCCTGACCAATTGTAGGTGTCAGCAAGAACCTGAGCCTCATAAGGATGGACAGCGAACCGTGGCTACTTTCTAGATGCCAAAGTAGATCAGACATCAGGGGTCAGAGCAACACATTGCTCCTTGCAGGGTACACACAGTGGCACTGAAGTATTGGCATCACAGACCTGGAAGCTTATGCAATCATGGTTACAGCTGAGGAATTGGGGCCAAAGGCTCAGCAAACATTGGAGCAAGAAGTGAAGCCTCACAAGCCTAAGGTAATTACACCATGGCCATCTCCATCTGCCTCAGAGGCAGGAGCTGGACTGGCTTTATGGTCTGGCGCAGTCAACAAGAACACGCAGGATGCTCAAGTCCATGGTGGGGGTTCTCTCTCAATGAAAGGTCATTTGTTGAATAAATAAACCATCAGAGTAAGGGGCTGTGAGAGGGATGTCTCTGTCAGACTTTATTTGGTAGCACATGGAATGGAATACTTCTTGAGCAGTGTTAGAAAGAAATATGGGTGTGTAGGAGGTTAGGACATTGGCAAATGAAATGCAGATTTTTCTGGGAAAATATAAAGGCATTTTGGGCAGCAAGCTAATGGGCCTTAGAACTATTTGCGAAACTGCTAGAAACCCTCCATCTCCCCTCCCCCTGACCTCGCCCAAGTTGCCTCATCTCCTGTGATTGGCTGTTAAGTTGCAGCTGCAACTGTGGAACAAGCTGCTATCCACTTTTACATGATTCTTTGGAATGATGGATTAAAATTCATATTCTCTCTCTCTCTCTCATGCTTCCCTTTGAAATTGACTTGTGCTTGTTGTGGATAGAGAGATACTGAAAGGAGTGTCTGTAAGACAGCGAGGGCAGCAGCAGCCTGATGGGGGTGGCTGGGGAGTTTTATCTGTGCAGCTAAGAAGTAGTGGTGCCATCCTGTTAGGAATTGGAGGACAACCCGAACTGTTTGAACTGAGATTTTAAATTGGTCAAGTATCAGGCCCAGGACTAGACTGAATTATCCATAGATAAAACTATGTTTAAAGTATTTCAAATTACCCTACAACAAGTGAAAAACGAGGATTTTCCCTTATTATCAAAATGAAGTCTTCAAAACATTTTGGATAACAGTGGCAGAGGATTCAACAGAGCACATGCATTCTTTTGTGGCACTGGCACTTGAACGCAAGGCTTTCTGATTGCAGACATCAAGGCAAGTGCTCTGTCCCTTGGGCCACACTCACAGTCCTTTTTACTTTTGTTATTTTTTTTTTTTATTGAATAGGGTCCCAATACTTTTGCTTGATGTTCTGGACTGCAGTTCGCCTGATTATGCTCCCCACAGAATTAGCATGAAAGGAACCCACATGCACGGAAGGATTTTGTGGCTGATGTCTGTGTAATCTCTTGGTACCATGTCCTCACTGCAGTTTGAATTGTTGGAGATGCTAGTTCCCTTTGTGCGAAAGACATATTTTGCCTTTATTTTGATGGGGTGGCATCTGGGCCCAGGCTGCCTGACACCTGAGATTTTGCTTCTCAGCTGTTCTTCAGACTTGATTCCTGCTTCTTCATGCAGTTTAAACACAGAGATAGATGCTTTGGAGAAAATATACCAGACTCTTCCCAGCCTCCAAGCAGTTGCCAAAAGGATCTTAGTTGCCACAGAGCAGGCATCCAGGGCTGTAGAAGCAAGTATCTATGTTTTATACATGACAGTGGAACTCAGTATTTAAGAGCAATCCTAAGAGGCAAAAATTAAAAAGTTATCCCTTAATATTTTTTTTGTGTCAATACTGAAGCTTGAACTCAGAGCCTGGGCACTGTCTCTTTGCTTTTTTGCTCAAGGCTGATACTTTACCACTTGAGCCACAGCTCTACTTTCAGTTTACTGCTGTTAATTGGATATAGGAGTCTCATGGACTTTTTTTTTTTTTTTTTTTGCCTTTTCTGGCTTTGTACCATGATTCTCAGATCTTAGCCTCCTGAGTGGCTAAGATTTTATAGGCAGCTCCCTTCATTCATCTTTAAAGATTTTTATTTTCCAGTTTCTTTTTTCTTTTTTGTTCCAGTGTATCAGGTGTAAGTTCACCAGTTATTTGACTGGAGAAGCAGCAAGATCTTAGTCCTAATTATTAGGGTAATAACTTTTTTCTGCTTGGATCAATCCTGTAAGGACTGTGGGTTGTATAGACAGGAGTCTAACTCTTGGCTTTGCTTCTGTACAAGGTCAGATCTGGTGAGAAGCAGCTATTAAGACAGGATTAAACACACAGAGCTTTATTGAGGGGAGGGAGCAGACCTTTATCTCCCACCCAGAGAGAGAAAGAGAGAGCAAGAAGATTGCATAGGAAGAGTATTAAAAGAAGGATTTGGGGGCTGGAAATGTCGCTTAGTGGTAGAGTGCTTGCCTAGCAACATGAAGCCCTGGGTTTGATTCTTCAGTACCACACAAAAAGAAAAAGCCAGGCCGGATGCCAGTGGCTCACGTCTGTAATCCTAGCTACTCGGAAGACTGAGATCTGAGGATTGCAGTTCAAAGCCAGCCCAGGCAGGAAAGTCCATGAAACTCTTATCTCCAATAAACCACCAGAAAAAGTGACGCTGTAGCTCAACTGGTAGAGCGCTAGCCTTGAGCTGAAGAGCTGAGGGACAGCATTCAGGCCCAGAGTTCAAGCCCCACAACCACCCCCCTCCCCCCCAAAAAAAAGAGAAAAGAAAAAAGAAAGAAAAAGCCAGAAGTGGTGCTGTGGCTCAAAGTGGTAGGGCACTAGCTAGCTCAGGACAGTTCCAAGACCCCAAGTTCAAGCCTTAGGACTGGCAAAAAAGAAAGGAAGGAAGGAAGGAAAGAAAAAGAAAGAAAGAAAGAAAGAAAGAAAGAAAGAAAGAAAGAAAGAAAGAAAGAAAGAAAGAAAGAAAGAAAGAAAGAAAAAGGAAGGAAGAAAGAAAGAAAGAAGGGTTTGGCTGGGCACCTTCAAACAGATGTGCTCAGTGAGAACCTTGTCTGGAGACCCATGGATGATGGCTTACCATGAGTCCCAGCTGGGCGTTCAAACCGTGCTCAGCTGCTGGGCTGGGTGAAGCTGTGGGATGGGATGGAAGTCCTCAGAGAGAAAGAGGTTTTTGCTGTGTTTTGAAGGCAGGAACTAGGGCTGCAGCAAGAGAGTGGAGTGGTCCACTCTGTGCCACCCGGAAACACATTCTGTTTTCAGTACTCTGTGGAAACAGCCAGATGGGAAAAGCAATTTGGGATCTGTACTATTCCTTACAGGGGCATGGCTGAGAATGATGTCTGCTTAGAATTGTATCTTGGGGAAAGTGACCAAGAAATTATAAGCATCTGCTTTAGATGACTGAAACTTTTGAGTCTGGCTTCCAGACTTTCCCTTCTGTTTTTATTCCCATCATCTTTCTGAAGTTAAGTAAGTGTTGTTTCTGTTGCTTCAAACCAAAGAACCCTGAGTTATTGATTATGACTTGGGGTATTAATTTGATATTTTTGACCCACATGTTAAATGTTGAAAGTTGTAAGTGTGGAATAAGGTGAAATGTGGGCAACATTTGATACATGAGTCTTGTCTATTCCAACCTTTAACATCTACTAGGCTCTTCAATATTATATATATTGATCTACTTATCATTATCTCTACTGATAGTTATCTTTGAGTACAATTGCATGAAATTGTACATGTTTATGATTATTTTTTGTCAGTCATGGGGCTTGAACTCTGAGCCTGGGCACTGTCCCTCAGCTCTTCAGCTCAAGGTTAGCACTCTACTATTTGAGCCACAGTGCCATCTCTGGTTTTCTGGTGGTTTATTGGAGATAAGAGTCTCACGGACTTTCCTGCCCAGGTTGGCTTTGAACCGTTATCCTCAGATCTCAGCCTCCTTAGTGGCTAGGATTACAGATGTGAGCCACTGGTGCCCAGCTTTTACATGTTTATTTTTATACACAAAATTGAACCCCTATTTTTCATTGTGAGTTGTGGTCCTAGCTTATGGTCCTAGCTGACTGGAGAATTAAATATATATGACAAATTAGTGGGAGAAAAGCAGGCCAACTTACATGATACAAGTTTTTAATGGTGCAGTAGATCTTCTAAGGAAATTAACACCCAGAGAATCAGTAATTACTTGCCTGGATCAAGGATAGTAAGTTCTAAAGAAACAACTTCATTTAGTGGGGGAGGACAAAAAGATTAGAGCTCTTCGAAGGAGTTCTGTACTGAATTCTTCCTGCGCGAGTTCTTGTCCTTGAGGACAAGGAGGTTGCTCTTCTTTCTTGTACAGGGATCTGTCACGTAGGAATTTCATGTCCTGCTTTTTAAGAAACAAAAAAGAGCTCAGAGTACCTGCTGTTTTTCAAGTACCTTTAATCAGAACAGTCCAAAGATCTGAGGATGAACTGTGTGGTATTTTACTTCAATCTCAACTATTTGTGAAGGAAAATTTCAGAGCACACTTAAGACGTATTTCCTCGTCTCAGAAGGAATCAACCACTCTCTCAAAAGTTTAACTCCCTACTGTCTAGAGTAAGATTCAGAATACTTGTTGCTTAAGGAGTCAGCCTTAGACCCAGTCTTAACGTTTTTAGTGGTTTTTATTTTTATTTTTTACCCTTGCCCATCATATTCCCAAAATCCTTACCCAAATCATATCTACCATGCCCTTCTGCTATGTGAGGTCATCTGGGGTTTGAGGCTATCTTCTTAGGATATTCCCTGTTATTGTTTGAATCCTCTTCGTCCTCCAAGGCTATGCGTTGAAGACTCGTCACCGGACTGTGATGCTTTGAGATGGTCCAGTCTTTTAAGAGTTGGAGCCTATTAGGAGGGTGTTACAATCATTGGAGATGTGGCATGGCTGGGGGTATTTTGGGATTTCAGACACTTTCTCTTTCTTTACTTCCTGGTCCCCACAAGGTGAACATATTTCCTCTGTCTTGGAGCTCCATCATGATGTATTGTCTATACAGGTCTAGAGCAATATGAGGCCAAATTACCAAGTCCTTAAGTATCTGTCACAGGGAAGGTACTACACACTCCCACACCCCTTGCGGCCACAGTGCATCTAGTGTTCTGATGTTGAAAAAAAAATCCTACCTGCTTTTATGACTGACCGCACCTGTTCTCTACCCAAAATCTCCTGTGGTCTCATCCAGCTCTGATGCTTTCTTACGGAGTCCTCTGTCCTTCCTGGCACATTTGCTTTCTGCTTGCAGGGTGGCCATGAAGGCATGAATTATCCATTGGAGCGAGAATAGGACTTACATGGTGCTAATCTGTATTTTTCCCAGAAATCCCAGCATGCATTTGGCATACAAGCTTCCTGAGTGGCAGCTAAAAGGACATGGGAGGAAGGTGGATGGATGGGTGGAAGAATACTCTGTGGTGGCAGGCAGCAGGCAGTATGTTGTTCAGGTGAGACATGTACAGATGCATCTTGAAATTCCCAGTGCATAAAAATGCTTTGAGTAAAGACACAACTCCTGCGCACCCTTCACTCAGGGTTTTCAGCTGCTAAAGATTTTTGCCACATTTGCTGGATCATTTTCTCACTCTATATGTTATTTTTGTTATCATCTGGGAGTTAGCGGCAGGAATACTTCTTGCTCCTAAGTACTTCCATGTATACTTACCAAGAATTAAAAATGTTCCCTTACAACAGCCATAGTACACTTATCACAATCAAGAAATTTAACATGGACATGGGATGAATCTACACCTTAATGAAATGTCTCTACTTACCTAATATCGATTAGTTTTTCTCTAGTTTAGGATCTCATCGACAATCACATGTTAAGATTTAGTTTTTTGACAAGTGAACTTTTAAGGACAAAAATAGTATTTATTTTTGGTCCAGATTTTATTCAAAATCAGAGAAGCAAACTATGATAGCAGAGGGAGGTTGTACAGGGATGTTCTGCTTCAGGTGCCTTTTCTTTTTAGTTGTATTGGAGCCTGGACTCAGGGTCTGGGCATTGTCCTTTAGCTTTCTACTTAAAGCTATAACTCTACCACTTCATCAATAACTCCACTCTGGCTGTGTGTGTGTGTGTGTGTGTGTGTGTGTGTGTGTGTGTGTGTGTGTGTGCGTGTGTGTGCGCGTGTGTGATTAATTAGAGATAAGACTCTTACAGCCTTTCCTGTCCCAGCTGGCTCCAAACCATGATATTCAGATTTGAGCCTCCTGTGTAGCTAGGATTAAGACCCAACACAACAGGGAATGCTTACTCTTCAGTGGTTTTTGTGAAACAATTTACTGATGTTAATTACTGATTTAAGTGAATGCAAATATCCATATCTTATGAATTTCAAAACTCCCTGAATACTGTCTTTTTCATTTACATGAATGTAAATCCTAGTTTTAGCCTTTCATGAGTTGAAAGACAAATTACCCAAAACAACACTGACTAGAGATGTTAGGAAAGAAAAGCAACTGTCACTTTTTCCCCTGACGCAGAGTGTGTTGCTGATATGTAATAGTTGAAAGCTAAGGGATTCATTCCTGTTTGAAATCAGATTACTTTGGGGAAGTGAAAGATTGAGAAGTACTCACCACATCCCAACCTTCACAAGGAGAATGAGATTCCTGTCAGCCCTTCCTCAATTGGCCATTCTCCTTGTTGGAATTTTCTTTTAAAAATTGGACTGGTTTTATTATCAGTACCAGCATGACTTTACAATCAATTAAATTTTGTTCAATTAAGCTTAATTTATTACCATTTGTCTACAACTGTGGTAAACAATATTTCTTGGTATAAAGACACAACCTTTGGAGTTTTTAAAACATCCCTAATGCAAGATTATATATGTAAACCTCCAATTATGTTTTATGTAATAGTGGACTAGATAATCATGTTAAATAGTTATAGTATCTAAAATAAAATAGAATAAATAAATAAAATAATAAGATTCCTATTTAAGTCATTGATTTATAATACTCTGTAATATTTACAATACTATATACTATAGTATTTAAAATACTATCTTGAGAATTATGCTCCTATTAAGGCTTCAGTTTGAGCAAAAGTCTAATCACTTAAGCAACAACAATTATTTAAACTGAAAATGAGAGAGAAGTCAAATTCAAAAAAGAAATGAAAGATACTGTCAGGTTTCTGGTGGTTGTGGAGATGAGTAGCAGGTGCATTGGAAGGTGGAGTTGACCTTGAAGAGAACTGACTTTCAGGATGGAGGCTGTTGGGGGTCAGGGTGTGAGAAGTCCAGCTCTTGGGCAAGATAATGAGGAAAACTCACTGGTGAATACACATTTTACTAGGAGTTCCGGGTGTTGGTGGGCCAGGGAAACCCTTTTGTGGAAAATAATCTTGAGAAGCTCCATACATGGCTTCTAGAAGAGATGGAGGGAAGAGTCTCCTATCTCGGAACCTGTATCCTTTGATCCATTGCGAGTAATGAATCTCTGTTAAGAGGAGTAAAGCCAAGGCCCGTTACTTTGTGTTCTGCAGGGAGAAGTGAATTAGGCACACTTGAATAATTATTTCTATTGGAATCTATGTCTGAAGACCTTGGTCCATCGCTTTATGAAAAGAAAGCATATTTTGAATTCTTCTGGTCCAGATAGCTAACCAGAAGTAGAATATAATCTGTTTTGCCTCTGCAGAGTGACAGCTGGAGCAGAACATGGGAGCATCACCCTTCTGCCTGCATAGATTTGGCAGGGGCCCGGTGTCAGAAGGTTCTGTCTGAGGATCTTTACCCTGGCATGGCTTGATTCTCCTCTGCTTTTACTAATCTGACGATCCAGTGAATTCTCAGGGTCTCTTGAGCTTCCTTTACCTCCTCTCAGAAACAAAGGTGAGGTTCTGAGTGGATCCTCCAAGGAAACTAAAGGGGACAGCAAAGCCTTCCTTTCGGTTGACCCACTGACGAGAGACCATATGCTGTCTGCCACCTGCTGTATTTAGATCTGTGACATACATAAGGAATTTTTCCTAAGAGTTCAAATTTAAACTCTGCTTCAGTTAATTTTTGTCTCTTGTAGGTTCTTACTTTTCTAAAGTATTTGAGGTTTTTTTTTTTTGTCCCCTCCCCTTCTGAGTTGCCAACCAAGTCACATGCACTTTTATTTCCTCATGGGAAATAATCTGCCTTAGATAATCATGAACGGTCCTGGCCAATTCTTCAAGAGCTCTGACTTGCTTTTCATAGGTCTTCCGATCTTCAGCAGCTTGGCTGATCTTCTCATGCACTTTGGGAAGTTTCCTTTTCTGTCTCTAGCTAGTGTTTTTCCTCTACTTGTAATTTCCTGTACAGTTCCATTTCATTTTCTTGATGCAGTTCAGTCATTATTTTAACTTTTTCTGCTGAAGCTTCCTATTGTCACTTTCAAATGGCATAATTTCTGACTAGGAAGAGGCATGTTCAGTCTGGAGATTTATAATACGTCTGTTAGGTCTTTCTTTGTATTAACTACTTCAGGCAACTAAGTGTTGGTTTCTTTTTCCTATTAAGGGATTTAAAGAATCATTTAGGTTAGCAGCATAAATCAGTTTCCTCAAATCTCTGTTTGACTGGTTATATAAGTGAACATCATGTTATGATTCACCTTACATTTTTTTTGTGTGTGTGATATTTGTGGTGGTCGAATTTAAGGCCTTGTGCTCAGTTGGCTTGCTTGTTTGGTTGGTGTTCTACCATTATGAGTATTATTGGTGGTGGTCGAATTTAAGGCCTTGTGCTCAGTTGGCTTGCTTGTTTGGTTGGTGCTCTACCATTATGAGCTATGCCTCAGATCCAGCTTTTTTCTGATTAATTAGAAATTAATTAATTTCTGTCTTCTCTGCCTAAAATGGGTTCAAATCTTGATTCTCCAGATCACAGACAGTTGAGTAGTGAAGACTACAGCTGTGAGACATCGGTTCTGGAGACAGCATTTAATCCGGCTCGCCTAGACTGTGATCCTCCTATTTATTCTTCCTGCCAAAGCTGGGATGATAAGGCCATGCCACTGTTACCCAGCTATTGGTTGGGATGAGGTCTCACAAACATTTTTTAATACATTTTTTACTGTAAAAATACTGTATGAAGGGTTAAAGTTACATGAGTAAGGTAATGAGTACATTTCTTATCAAGCATTGTTACCTCCTCGTTTGTTTTTCCCGCACTTCCCCTCCCTTCCACTCCACAACTACACTCCCTTCCCTCCTTCACCCCCTGCTTGAATTGTAAAGTTCATTTTCAACATAGTATTTTGTACATCTCATTGTTACAATGGGTCAATCTGTATCCCTATTTAAGCATTTTGTTTTTTCTCTTCCCCTCCCCAAGCTAGAGAAGTGTATATACAAGATGCAGGGCACCGAGATCAAATACAGTGAAAACAAGGGTTATACCATGGGGGAGAAACATACAGAGAAACAAAAAAAATCACATGGTACATTATAAATACGTTAAAAACAATAGCAAGAAAGGAAAAACCACTTGTGTCCCTATCTTGGGATTCATTTCACTTAACATCATCTTATATGGTCATATGTACATAGCTTTTGACCTTTTCTGCTTGTCCCAGACATAGTTATTGCGAATAAGGAAAACTATAGGACCTATGTTTCTTTGGGCCTGGCTTACTTCACTTAATATAATTTTTTCCAAGTCTTCCCATTTCCTAACAAATGAGGTGGTGCCATTCTTTCTGACGGAGGCATAGAATTCCATTGTGTGTATATATACACCACATTTTCTTGATCCATTCATCTACTGAGAGGCATCTGGGTTGGTTCCATATCTTAGCTATTGTAAATAATGCTGCAATAAACATAGTTGTGCTGGTAGCTTTAGTATGGTCTTGTTTGTGATCATTTGGGTAAATGCCCAAAAGTGGGATTGCTGGGTCATAGGGGAGCTCTATGTGGAGTCTTTTGAGGAACCTCCATACTGCTTTCCAAAGTGGCTGAACAAGTTTACACTCCCACCAACAATGCAGTAGGGTTCCCTTTTGGCCACATGCCCTCCAGCATCTTTTGTTATTAGAGTTATTGACTATAGCCATTCTAACTGGGGTGAGGTGGAATCTCAATATTGTTTTGATTTGCATTTCTTTTATGGTTAGAGCATTTCTTCATGTGTCTATTAGCCATTCTTTTTCCTCTACAGAGAAGTTTCTCTTTAAGTCTTTAGCCCACTTGTTTGTCAGGCAGTTGTTTCTTTGAGGATTTGTTGTTGGGGGATTTAATTTTTGAGTTCCAAGTATATTTTAGATATGAGACCCTTGTCCTTTGTATGGCTTAGTGAAGATCTTCTCCCAATCCATGGGTTTTCTATTGATCTTGCTAGCTTTGTCCTTTGTCGTGCAGAAGCTCTGCAGCTTCATGCAATCCCATTTGTCCAACCTTTCTTTGATTTGTTCACAGACATTTTTTTGGCCTCAGCTGTCCTCAAACTGTCCTCAAACTCAAATTTCCTTGAGATCTGCCTTCTGAGTAACTAGGAGTACAGGTGTGAGTCACTGGTGTCTAGCTATGATTCATTCTTCATTTCTCATTCCAAGTTACCATCATCTGTTCTGTTTTCTCCAGGCACAGCAACCTCATCTTTCATCAGTCAAGCCTCCAGTTTTGATAGGGTTTTTATCATTTTGTACTTGTTCTGCATGTACACAGGAGATTTTGACTGTTATTTTCTTTTCAATAAGTTCACTCACTTGTTCCCCCCATACGTCTGTTTCTTGTAAAAACTGTTACTGGCTCTCCTGAAGTTGGGAATTTCCATTTCAAGCATCTGTTCTTGAATCCTGAAGTTGTGTCATTTATTTGAGGTATTTCTGAAAGTTGTTTTGGCTTTGGCTACTTGTGATTTGAGGGAATGTTCATTTTTTATATATTTGCCATCAACTCATCTTGTGCAAACTGAGTTCATTTTCTTTTAACTTGTTTCCAGAAAAAGCATTTCCTTCTTAACCTTAGATTTGAATCTATCCAGCCTTTTACAGGCTGCTTCCAACCCTGGTACTTCCTTTGAGACTTCTCAAAGCTGCCATTCTTTCATGGCGGCTCAAGGCCTTCGTTTTGAATCAGGGTAACTTTTCAAGTAGTTATCTTGTTTTACTGATTAGTTCAGAAAGATTTAGACACAACTTTCAAGCTAGCGGCTAATTTAAAACCTCTACAGAAACAATGGAGAAAGCCAACCAAGAGCATGAGGTCCTAGTTCAAGCCCCAGCAATGGCAAGTCACCTCCCCTCACCCTCCCCTCACACAAGAAGGGTGCTTTCAGACACCCCTGGATTGAGTATGGCTTTTCCAAGTTTGTGGATGAAAAGATCCAGTTTCACTAAGATGGACTCTTACTCCATCTCTTGGTCCTCCATGCTTTCTTCGCCAATTCTGCATCCTTGGGATCTAGCACTTTGCATCCTTGGGAACCTCTGCTGTTAAGTCACAGTCTCATTGGGTGACACTCCCCTGTCTTACTCTTGGGCTGTCACTCAGGCCTTGGGATTCTCTCTGGGCCTCTGGGCTGGACCTTGCTTGTATTCTATTAGTACGGTGATGGTTCATGAGTAAGGTGTGGCTTAGAAAAGCCAGAGTTAGCCCATTTTGTCATGGCACATCTTACATTCTGCAAGTGACTACAGTAATGTGTCACCTAACTCATTTTAAATGCAAATAAAAAATGAATGCAAGGCTGGGAAAGTGGCTCAATGGAAGAGTGCTTGCCTTGCATGCATGAGGCCCTGGGTTTGATTCTTCAGCACTACCTAAGCAGAAAAAGCCGGAGGTGGTGCTGTGGCTCAAGTGGTAGAGTGCTAGCCTTGAGCTGAAGAGCTGAGGGACAGCGCCCAGGCCCAGAGTTCAGGCCCCATGGCCGACAGAAGAAAAAGAAAAAGAAAAAAAAAAGAATGCATTCCTTGCAGGTATCACAGCAGTGAGCATTCTAAGGGGGGAAAACAGCTGGGTGTATCTTGCTTTGTTTTTTAGTTACTGCTGATACTTTTGCTCTATATTTGTGACCTTGGTGAGATTTCTTGTTTGCTGCATGCAAGGTCTGTCTGGGCTATTGTTAGCATTTTTCACATGATCACATTGATAAATTGGGATTTGGGAAGTTTCAGTTTACAAAAATAGGCAATGCTTGACTTTTCACAGTCATTCCCCTTGTAATTAAAATGGCATATTTCTTAAGGTAGAAAAGGATAAGTTTATGGTAAGGGGAATATGAGTCTCCTCAAAAAGGCTAAGTTATATTCTTGAATCACTGCCAGATGGATGGTAAAAGTCAGCTTGAACAGTGTATATAACTAGATGGTACAAACTGGATAAATTATGCTTCTGGTTCTTTCCTTTTGAGAACACATTGACTATTTAAAATAAAAAAGCTGAATGCTGATGGCTCACTCCATTCAGGAGGCTGAAATTGGAGGATTGCAGAATGCTTCAAAGCCAGCCTTGGAAGGAAAGTCAGTGAGACTCTTCAATTAGCCAGCAAAAGAAGTAGATCTGTGGCTCATGTGGTAGAGCACCAGTCCTGAGTGAAAAAGCCATGAGATATTACCTAGCCCTGAGTTTAAGCCTCAGGGTCAGCACCAAAAGCAAAAATAAATAAATAAAATGTGATTGAGCCTGGAGAAGTGGAATGAATGCGGAATAAATAGGGACATTTTGGAACAAATTTCTATTCATTTTTGAAATTTGATTTTTTTTTTATTTGCCAGTTCTGGGCTTGAACTGAGGGCCAGGGCTCTGTCCCTAAGCCTCTCTATGTTCAAGGCTAGCATTCTACCACTTGAGCTATTGGACCACTTCTGGCTGTTTCTGAGTAGTTTAGTGGAGATAAGAGTCTCATGGACTGGGGCTGGGAAGGTGACTCAGTGATAGAGCGCTTGTCTTGCATGCATGAGGCCCTGGGTTCGATTCCTCAGCACCACATAAGCAAAAAGAAAAAAGCGGGAAGTGGCACTGTGGCTCAAGTGGTAGAGTGCTAGCCTTGAGCTGAAGAGCTGAGGGATAGCACCCAGGCCCAGAGTTCAGGCCCCATGACTGGACTGAAAAAAAAAAAAGTGGCCAGCTATGAACTGTGATCCTCAGATCTCAACCTCTTGAGAAGCTAGGATTGCTGGCATGAACTTGCAGTGCCTGGTTAGAAATTTGACTTTTAACTTTGCTTTTGACCACAGACCCTGTAGATTTGAAGTCTATGCACTCAGCTGCTTATACACATTTCTGGCTGAATCTTTGGCTGAGACAGGTTAGTTTTCACTCCACGGAAGTTAAGAGCAGGGTTAAGAATGGAGCAGCATCTGGGAGAAACTTGAAGTTGGTTGAGGGAGGAACAGCCGCGATGAGAATGTCTGCTGCCTCTGGTGGGAAAAGCAATCTCCCTATAGACAAAGATCCCTCCATATCTTCACAAGCAAGTGGAGGCTTGAGGGACTCGGTAACTGCCTCAGTTCTTTGCTTGCTAGGTCAGCTGAGACCTTCAAGGGGAGCTGAGACCTTCAATGCCTCGTTCTAGTGACAATTGAAATAATGGAAGTGCAAAGAGAGAAAGAGAACATGCTTTTCCTTTAAGTTTGTTTATTCAGGCATGGTTGAGGACTACTGCAGTACAGCTTTGTGTTAGAATGTGCTGGTCACAGTTCCCTTCTAAGAAATAGATGTTTAGCTAGGACTTTCTACATGCCAACCTGCTAGTGATCCTTTAGTGGTGGAGCCCCATGGTATTTTGCTCCTTGCTGTGGAGGTTTGACCTGATCTCTCTGCAAGTGAATATGAACATGGGGGGGGGGGCGCTTGATGACTCACTTCAAAGTACTCTCACTACAAAGTAGTGAGAGTAATGTCCCAGTCTAGGCCAGAAAAAGGCTCCAGCTGAGAAATAGACCTAACTTTTGTTGGGATAAAATTATGGTTGGAATTTCTAACCCAAATTATATTCTAGCTGAATAGATCGATCTTCTGATCCAGTTTAGTATAACTTAGAGGAGCCAAACTATTAAAGCTTCAATAGTTCAGGTTCAGGGACCGTTGCAAATGGAGTTGATGTGGCTAAGCTTCTTTAGATAGCTGTCGTACACAGGCTGTGCGTGAACTCAAGGCTACCTGTGGGTGCAGGTGGGTGTGGTAGCTTGGTATCTCTTTTGTTGCTTATAGGAATGTGTGGTTTAAAGTTCAGAGGCCTCAGCCACGTGTAGCAAAGGAGGAATGGATTCATGGATTCAAATTCTCTGCTGCATTGCAATAAGTTAATTATTCATGTGAGCTTGTCTTTCCCAGAAAGCAGAATCTTATGTTCCCTGGGAGGGACAAGTGAAGATAGGGAACGAGAGAAGGCGGCTTGAATAGTCAACTATGCTCACCACTTAGTCTCAATATCTGCAGTCTAATAAAAAGCCAAAGCAATGATTGCTTCTTAGCATTGGACATTGAGGGAGGATGGTGAAAAATGTACCTGTGGTTTTCATCACTATGGGTCAGAGTAATGGCTTCCTGGGACACTAATTCCTTCAGTATTACTGGGGGCCAGAGCACCACTGGTACTGTCTCATGTCTAAGTTATCAGAAAGCCTGCAAGCCGGAGGTGAGAATATGAGATGAGACCCTGGTGGATTGTGACCTGTTAGATTGATACCTGGCCTCTAGGTGGAAGGTTCTAGTGATTTCAGGGCCTGAGGTGGTTTAGAAGGTGTGTGAGAGGCATGCTGTATACAATGCTTACAGCCCACCCGCTTGCTGGTGGCCCACTGAAGGTTCACACCAGCAGGTCAAACTACAGACTCCCACTCTAGTTAGTTTAAAAGAATACTTTGTAAATTACCTAGGTCAGACTCACTGGAACAGGTAAAATACAGATTTTTCAGGCTCTACCTTAGACCTACAGATTCAAAGTCTTTAGAGCTGGGAACCAAGTTGGACCCATATCCTAAGAACCTCGCTCATCTTCAGCACAATTCCACCTAAACAGTCATTAAGGAAATTCAGGGTCCTGTTTAACTGATTGAATCTTTATCAACACATCCAAGAGCAGTGTAGAGAAGAATGGATTTCAAAGTCATTTCCATTAAAAGTAATTTTTCTACCAGGCCTCATTTATTTTATGAATATTGACAGGATGTCACCCATTTCAATTTATCCTTTATTGACAATGCCAAGTGATGAATCTACTTTGACTCCATGAGTACATTTTGTTTTATGACATCTTATGTAGTCTTGGGGCTTACATATGCTAGGAAAGTACTCTACCACTGAGCAACCTCCCTAGCCCATTTGAATACATTTAATACCTCCTATCACTGTAGCTCTTATAAAACATTCTTGATGTCATCTATTGTTATTTATTTGTTTATTGATTGATTAGCATAGGCAGCTTTGAAGCAAGGACCTCACACATACTTGATAAGCATTCTATTGGCGAGCTGTTCCTGAATATATGTAGCAACCCCCAATTTAACATTTTAAAAAAATACTTATTTTGAGACAGAGTCACACTAAGTTGTCTAGACTTAGTGTGAACTCTTGATCCTCAGCCTATTGAGTAGCTGGGATTACAAGTGTGCACTACCACACCTGCTTTGTCATCTATTACTTTAATGAATTTTCCCATAGTCAAGAAGTTAATCTCACAGGACTAACTCTCAGTGAACTCTGGTCTTCATTAACTCGACATTGACCAGAGAGCTGAAGAGCAGCTGCTTATGGAGAAAACTGCTGTTGTGTAGTTTTGTAGGTTTATACTTGGAGCGCAAAGAGCCCTAAATCCCTAGAGGCTGAGATTGTCAGCTTATCTTCAGTGTGTATGTGTGTGTTTTCTTTTAATTTTGTGAGCCCACAGTGGCTCTCATATTTTACTGCACAGGGGGCCGTCTGTTCCTTCCCTAAGTAGTTTGATATTTACAGGAAATGGATTCATCCTTAGCAGTCTGCTTTCATGTTCGTAAGCCTTGCAATCAGTGCACGGAGTCCTTTGATGTACCTTGGACTCTTTTTTTTTCCCTGAGATTCAAACCCAATGGGGGGAAGGGATCCCAGGGTAGTCTGCTGTGAACTTACTTGTAACTCTGTTTGATTTTTATAGCTACATGTACTAGATTGACAATCATAACGATTTTAAGTGTGATAAGAGAGATTAGACTTAAGCCAATAAGCAAAGGAATGTATGTGAGAAGCTTAACATAGAGAAATTATTCGAGAATCTCCCTGCTCATGTCTGTGGAAGAACGTCTGTGGAAGAATGTTACTTCATGAAGGAAGATAGCTCAGGTATCTTAGACTCAAGATGGTGGCATCATTGGCTGATATGGCAGCCTGGCATCAAAAGTACCAATGGAGAGTAGGACCAGACCTTCCAACAAGACCCAGGTTCCAGCCAAGATCTCTGGTTCCAGCCATTTCATTTTTTTCTCTATCACAATTTCTTTCTCTTTATGGCTGAAAAATGCTCCATTATCTATTTTTAATCTACTTATCCATTGCTAGGCAGCTAGGCTGACTCCATAGCTTGGCTTTGTAAATAGTAATGTAATAAACTTTTAAGAACAAAAAATGTTTCCTCTTTGTGTGTGTGTGTGTTTGTCCTGGAGCTTGAACTTTGTGCCTAGGAGCTGTCCCTGGGCTTTTGTTTTCAAGGCTAGTGCTCTACTACCTGAGCCATAGCTCCACTTCAACCTTTTTCATATTTAATTGGAGGTAAGCATCTTACTGACTTTCCTTTCTGGCTGGCTTCAAACCATGATCCTCAGATCTCAGCTTCCTGAGTAGCTAAGATTACAGGTGTGAGCTACCAGTGCCCAGCATCTCATTTATTTTTGTTTAGATTTCCAACTTCTGAGGACTAATGCTGTGAACACTTAGAAGTTTTATCAGACCTAGTTTATATGCCTTCCTAGACTCACATTGCTCCCCACTTCCAATCACCAAGGCCATTAGCAGCCTTCTCAATGGGAAGCTGTTATAAACTTCCACCCCAGTGGTGTTCTCCTTTAGTTCATTGGAGCATTGGACTCTTCCCTGGCCTTCATTGTGCTTTTTTTCTTGGCAGGAGCCATGCCAGTCCAGCATCCAGCCACATCTTGACTAGACCAAGGGAGTCTTGGCCTCTGGACTGTGAAATCCTGCACTACAGATCAGGGAACCCTACTTCGTGTAAGTGGCTGCCTGAGTAAGTGAACTCCTGTAAAGATGGAGGGGACATGACCAAGATGAAAGCACTTTCACATCTGTCTGTAAGAGTTGCCATGCAACCAAGCAACACAGCAACTCTGGCTGTGTTATCTGGTCAAGCTGTGTTATCTGGTCAAGGACATGATACCTTGTATTTGCTGGGTTCATCTCCTAGCTATCTTATGCTTTCTGTTTTGGGGTTACACTTTACCACAAAGCCTCAATAGGTAGATTTTTTTCCCAGAAGTATTGTTTTCTAGAGAAACTAGAATAAGATAATTAGTAGAGGATTGGGCCTAGCAAGAAGAACCTCAAGATTGGATTTAAGAGTAGAGTTGCCGATTTGTTTGAAAGGAAAAGGATCTCCATTGCTGTTGGAAAGGAGAATGTTAATAATGCCAGTGTGTAACAAGATCCTGAATTAGTTTTTATTGCTGTTGTGGCAGATTATCTACCCTTAATGGCTTAAAACAAGTGCATATATTATCTTAAGATTTGTAAATTAGAGGCATAATGTGGATCTCTGTGGGTTAAAATCAAGGTGAAGGCAGGCCAGAGTGCCTTTGGGAGGCTTCAGGGAGAATGTGATTCCTTCCCCTTTAGCTTCTGGAGGTTGCCTGCATTCCTAGGCATGTAGCCCCTTTCCATCTTCAAATGCTTGCACTGTAGTAACATTACCTTGTTCCATTGTCAGATATCTCCCTTTTAGTTAGGAAATCATGCCTTTTTTTTTTTTAAAGGACTGTAGAATTTGATTTGATCCACTTAATAATCAAAGACTTTGTGCCTGGATTCACTTAATAATCCCAGATAATCTACCTATCTGAAGCTACTTAATTTTAATCATAGCTGTGTTGGAGTCTTTCATCTGCCACACATTAATTTTATTGAATAGAGTTTTCTCTTGAGAAGTATAGGTACATGACAAAGATCTGTAGATATGTTACTAATGGAGTTGTTGGTCATGTTGAAGGAAGTGAATTTATAAGGATGTGGCATGAGGCATGTTGTTTTAATAGTACTGGAAACTTTATTAAGATCAACCTGAAATTGAGGGTATATCACAGTGGTAGAGCACTTGCTTAGTATATACCAACCTAGGTTCACTTCCCAGGATTATCCCTTCCAAATAAAGACAGAATCATAGACATATTAAAATATGCTCTAAGCCAGGTGCTGGTGGCTCACGACTGTAATCTTAGCTACTCAGGAGGCTGAGATCTGAGGATCATGGTTTGAAGCCAGTCTGGGCAGAAAAGTCTGTGAGACTCATATTTCCAATAAAATACTCAGAAAAGCTGAAAGTGGTTCTGTCGCTCCAGTGGTAGAGGACTATTCTTGAGCACAAAGAGGCTCAGAGACAGTACTCAGGCCAGGTCTAATCCCTATCTTCACTGTATTTGATGTCGGTGCCCTGCATCTTGTATATACACTTCTCTAATTCGGGAGGGGAAGGGAAAAAACAAAATGCTTAAATAAGGGTAAAGGTGAGATGTACAAAACACTATGTTGACAACAAACTTTACAACTTTGGCAGAAGGGAGGGTAGTTGTGGAGGTGGGAGAAAAGGGATGATGGGGGAAAACAAAGGAGAAGGTAACAATATTCAATAGGAAATGTACTTATTACCTTATTCATGTAACTGTAACCCCTCTGTACAGCATTTTTACAATAAAAATGTACAAGAAAAAGAACTCAGGCCCTGAGTTCAAGCCCTAGGACCAGCAGAAAGAAAAAAAAATACACTATGCTCGCTAAGTGAAAGTATGCCTAAGGCTGTTTTAAAGAGCTAGTTCTAAGCTATTGTGACCTATGCCTGTATCCTAGCTACTCAGGAGACTGAGATCTGTGGATTATGGTTTGAAGCCAGGCCAGGCAGGAAAGTCTGTGAGACTCTTTAATCTCCAAAAGAGATTATCCTTGAGCAAAAAATGCTCAGATACAGAGCCCAGGCATAGAGTTTAAGCACTAGGATTGGTGTACAAGCACACGTACACATACACATACACAGTTGAATAAAATGGACTAAATTGCATAATTAAAAATAAAAGCTCACATCTCCCAGCTACCTGGAAGACAGTGCTGAAAAATCAGTGTTAGTTGTAAAAAGGACAGAAATGCAAGACACCTCAAAAGGCACAACCTCAGTAGGTCTCCATGTTAAGTTCAGGACCGTGATAAGAGAAGATGAGACCGCGAGATCTGAGATGGGGAACCTCTTCCCTTCCGGTCACAATTCCTCAGGATCCTCCTTATTGGCAGAAGCAGTTCCTCCACTCATTGCTCTCTGCTAAGGGAACAGTCATTCCTGTGCCATGTTGCCTGGATACGGGCAAAGCCTCACCTGGGGGTGAGGGGAGGGGCAGCAAATCTGCTGCTTCTCCAAAAGCTCCACCCATTGCTCTTCATTCCCAGGTTTAGGTCTTTGCTGTTACTTAAGTGGGAAGCAGGACTGTTTCAGGATAAAACATTCTCCACAGAGCCATTATAAGCTAATAAGTACCCAAAGGAACTGGGGAACAGGTCTAGGGTGGATGTTGACAATGTTAGTTCTGGGATGTAAGGAATACAGACTGGATGTGGGAGAATTCACTGGCAAAGGGACCATGAATTGTGCTTACTAAATTGCTTGTGGGGAGGACCCTGCAGTCTGAACTGGGCAGTCGCTATTGTAAATAAGGTGGAGATGCCGTCATTTCCTTGGTCTAGAAAATCAGGGAGCCTTTGAAGTTTTGAGACTGGATAGAACAATCCATGTTCTGAGAAGGCACTGTGTGACTATGTCTCTCACCTAGTTTTACATCTCCAATTACTTAGATCTAAATCTTAATCGATTTGTAAAACAGTTTATCTGAAGACTTCAGTTTGAAAAACAAGAAGAAAAACATATAGCTTCAGGAGGGTGCTTCTTCAATATATTTTTATCTTTTGACATCTTTGGGGTTACAAAGACATTTTTCAAGAATGACTGAAGAGGCGTGCACTGTTTTGCCAAATCTCTCATTAGATATTGGCTGAGAGGGATCTGTCTCATGGAAAAACCTCATTTGTCTTCCTTACTTTCAATTTTAAAATTAATGAAAAGTTTTGTGAATGAGGGGTGGAGGAAGAGAGATGTAGTTTTGTCTTATTTCATCTGTCATTCAGCTATTATAACTGTTTTTAAATTAAGGATGTACTGTTTGATAATTTAAATTCCTCACATAATTAACAGATTGTTTTGCTGGTCCATCAACTTCATTATCTTTTCCATTCTTTTGTGACTTACCAGGTCTATGTAAGCACCACAGTAATAGATGAAGATGACTGGCCTTTAAAACATGCATTTAGGGGCTGGGAAGGTGGCTCAGTGGTACAGCGCTTGCCTTGCATGCTTGAGGCCCTGGGTTCGATTCCTCAGCACCACATAAGAGGGGAAAAAAAGCCAGAAGTGGCGCTGTGCTTCCAGTGGTAGGTCACTAACCTTGAGCTAAAGAGCTGAGGGACAGCACCCAGGCCCAGAGTTCAGGCCCCACAACCGGGACTGGACCCCTCCCCCCCCCAAAAAAAAACAAACCCATGCATTTATTTTTGCCAACTTTTATTCCAGTTAGAATTTGGAACATAACTGAAAAGAGGAATGTCCACTAAGTCTTTTGGGAACAATAATTAAGACTATTTTGGTAGATAGAGGGTGATTGATTAATATTTGAGTGACTACTATAGAAAGAGCAAGCTGCTACCTTCTTTTCTAATCAATTGCGTTCTACCCACTAGAGGAGATGCTGTATTAGGAGGGTTGAACTCAAGGCATTTGTTGCAGATTTACTATAGTTTTGCTTTGATAAATACCGTTATGAAAATACCATTTCCCCCATTATAAATGTAATACATTTAGTGAGATGTATATGTATTTGAAAAAATACAAAGGAAGTTACTAATAGTTCTACTACAAGAAATAGTAACTGTTCTTATTTTGGTATCTATAAGTCCAACTTTTTGTGTATTTAATCATCTTATTAAACTTAACTCAGAGAAAAGTTATAATTTTTGTTATGAACACTATCGTTAACTAGTTGTTCAAAGTAGTTATGATTCAACAGGTCAGTTTACGAGTACAATGCGTCTGGATCATTGTCACCTCTTTCATTGTTCTTCCCCATTCCTCCCAACCCCACTAATTGCTTCAATTTACATAGTTTGTTTTCACAGATGTACAGTGAATAAGATGACACATTCCCCACCCTTCCTGTCTCCATTTATCTGCCCCCTTTGATCACACCCTCCCTGCACAGAGGGAAAGACACTACATTTTACTCATCGCCCTAAAATGTTCTACTATTTCATAATTCCCTTTTGACAATATCTCTGACTTTTACTATATTGCTACTTTCTCTTTTTTCCATACACTTTATTTATACATCACTATTAATAAATATTGATGGAACCATTTATACCCTCAGAAGTGACAAATTCAAATATCTCCCTTGTCTGCTTCCATAAGGAATGCTTCAGGACTCAGTTCTGAACCATTTAAACCATTTAGCACATGACAACATTCTCTTAGTTCACAGGGTTGATTTTGAACTGCTGCCAGTACTGTGCTACATTGGGAAGCCATCCTGAAGATGCTCACACAGAGAAGTCAAGAGAAGTGCAGAAATACAGAGCTGGAGTCTTGAAGAAATCATGCTTAAATTGGTGCTAGCTTTTAACTTTACATTATGTGAGCCAGTAAGTCAATGTAAATGATTCAGCCAAGGTGCTCCTAGCTCCTGACAACACTGGCTAGCTTATGGGTTATTTAAGCAGATGGTAATTGGAGACTCAGGGTATTTCCTCTTTTTGCTGAACTGTCGTGAGCTTAGTAGAATTGCTTGTTTCATGGGATCCCAGAACTATTTTATGGAAATGAAGACATCATTTCAAAAGAAATTCACAGATATTTGAGCATGAATTATGCATTTAGTTTCTGCAGCGGTCTTTCAAGTGCAAACATTGGTGTGTGATGCAGTCACAAGATTACATCTTATTAGTTTGGCTTGCTATTGAGGCATTTGAGATGAGGGATAATTACATCTTCCAAGGTGATGTAGACTCTCTGTAATGTTCAAAGTCAGCATATCATTTCTAAGAGGGTTATGAAATTTATCTGATTGAAGTATGGCAACTTCTACTTAACTTTAGGAAAACATTATCTTTTCCAACAAAGTGTTGAAATACAAGTTCAATACAGTGTGAGTTACAAGTTAAGAGCCACTATCTATGAGATAGATCTGGACTCAGGATTTAGTCATACGCATTTCAACAAATTATCCTTTTTTTTTTTTTTAGCGTCCACTTTATTTCTGTTAATGCCACTAATTTCATCAACTCAATTGATGTTCTGCATGAACAAAGAAAATTGTCAAGACTTCATGTTGCTTCTGTGTTTATGCTGAGATCTGACAACTACCACTGCTAGTACAAAAACTCACATAGTTACAAACATTTGGCTTTCTGATCAGATGGCTTTCTATGGACTAAATGTTTGTGTTTCCAGAAAATTCATGTTAAAGTCCTAATCTGAAATGTGATAGAATTTGGAGGTAGAGCACTAGAGGGTCATTACATTATGTTAGTAGAGTCCTTTAAGGATGGGTCTAGTAGTTGGGCATCAGTAGCTCACATCTGTAGTCCTAGCTACTCAGGAGGTTGAGATCTGAGGATGATGGTTCAAAGCCAGACTGAGCAGGGAAGTCCATGAGATTCTTATTGGAATTAGCTACACATACACACACACACACACACACACACGCACACACACACACACACACACGCACACGCACACACATACACAGAGCCAGAATCAGAGCTGTGGCTCAAGTGGTAGAATGCTAGCCTTGAGCACAAAGCTTAGGGAGGGCACACAGACCCTGAGTTCAAGCCCCAGGAATGGTACTATATCCACATATCTATGTCTCTATATGTATTTATATATTATGGTTCTTAGGTACATAACTAAATCTTAAAGGCAAAGTAATGTCAGAAGAGATTATTGTCTTAGCCATGTGAGGACCCAATGAGAAAGCAGCTTCTATAGCTCTGAAGAATGCTCTTGCCAAGTCCCTACTGCTGACTACCTCCTTCCTCTTAGACTTCAGAGCGCTGAGGATTACATTCTATTCTTCTAATTCATTGCTTGTTGACTAAGTCTATGGTGTTTTTTTGGTTTTGTTCTAACAACCTGGTAAAGACATGTTAAAACTTCTGTCCATGCATGATGGTTTCTGCTGAGTCCATCATCTGGGAGGCTGAAGAAGGAGGATCACAAGTCCAGGCCAGCTTGGAACACTAATCTAAAAACAGTCTCAAAGAAATCAACAATAGTCTCTGTATTAACGTGTGTGTGTGTGTGTGTGTGTGTGTGTGTGTGTGTAACTCTCATGATTGCTTATTACTGTTTTTCATTGGTTTTGTTTCTCTCTGATTATATCTAATTGAGAAATACCTAATTTAGGACAAATAGTTTTCCTATGCAAGCAATTTGAAGCACTATGTGGAAAATTATAACCAACTCTGTGCTGTGGTTCATAGAGAGATTTTTAAGAAATAGTCCTTACCAAGAAAGAAAAGACTATGTTACTTTTTAAAAAATGTTTTATTTTTTTATTGTGAAAGTACTATACAGAGGGGTTACAATTACATGGGCAAGATAATGAGTACATTTCTTATCAAGCATTGTAGCCTCCTCCTTTGTTTCCCCTTCCCATCCCTTCCCATCTCCCCCTGCCCCCCCACCCAATCCTCCCTGCTACCCCCCCCACCAAAGTTGTAAAGTTCATTTTTCGACATAACGACTTGTACGTCTCATTGTCGCAATGGGTCCACCTGTATCCCTATTTAAACAATTTGTCTTTCCCCTTCCCCTCCACAAATTATACCAACATCAAATACAGTGAAAGCAGGGGTTATGCTGTGGGGGAGGGACATACAAAGCAACAAAGAAATAATCTTATAAATGTGTTAGAAACAATTTCATGAAAGAAAAAAAAACATTTGAATACATATCTTAGGGTTCATTTCCCTAACATCACCTTATCTGACCTTTTCTGCTTGACTCAGACATATACTAGATATTGCAAATAAGGGAAATCATGGGGCCTATGTTGCTTTGGACTTGGCTTACTTCACTTAATATAATTTTTTCCAAGCTTTTCCATTTCCTAACAAATGGGGCAATGTCATTCTTTCTGATGGAGGCATAGAATTCCATTGTGTATATATACCACATCTTCTTGATCCATTCATCTACTGAGGGGCATCTGGGTTGGTTCCATATCTTAGCTATAGTAAATAATGCTGCAATAAACATAGTTGTGCTGGTAGCTTTAGTGTGGTCTTGTTTGTAAACATTTGGGTAAATGCCCAAAAGTGGGATTGCTGGGTCATAGGGGAGCTCTATGTGGAGTCTTTTGAGGAACCTCCATACTGCTTTCCAAAGTGATTGAACAAGTTTACATTCCCACCAACAATGCAGTAAGGTTCCCTTCTGTCCACATCCCCTCCAGCATCTGTTGTTGTTAGAGTTCTTGATTTTAGCCATTCTAACTGGGGTGAGGTGGTATCTCAATGTCATTTTGATTTGCATTTCTTTTATGGCTAGGGAGGTTGAGCATTCTGTGTTACTTTTTGTGTCATGATAATATTTAAACTAAAAAGGGTCGGGGCTGTAGATCCATCCTTCAGCAGGAGATTCCAGGAGGAATTTGGAAATCTCCCCAAGCCCCCAGCAGAATGGACCCATGCTTCCTCCAGTGGCGGTCCCCATTACGCCCCCTTCAGGAGAAGTTGTCTTTTTTTTCTCCCTCCTTGCTGCATCCTGGGATGATTTCTCAGCTGAATACTCTTCTCAGGCACTGTTTTCAGCAGAGATGAACATAAGGAAGGTCCTTATCTGAAATCTAGGAATCTTGAGTGGATCTTGAAGGCCAAGGTTTTCAGACCCTGCTCTCTGCAGGATGGTTAAACTGGTTGTGGACTCTGGAGGCTGCTGGCGCAGCTAAGCGCTCTCTCTCTCTCTCTTTCTCACACACACACACTTACACACACATACACACACTCTTACACACACATACACACTCACACATACACAGAGGAGGAGTCAGTTCTGAGCAGTCAGTGAACACTTATGGAACTGGGCTGTGGGGGAGGGGCATGGCTGTAGCAAGAGGTGACCTGGGGAGACTTTCTGCCCAGCCAAAAAAACGTCATGGTAGAGTGAAGGAGGAAGACAGAAACGAGGAGAGGAGAGAAGTTGGCAAGGCACAGAGAAAAGGAAATGCTGTCTCTCCCTCTCCTCCTGTCAGGAAGGCTAAGAGGTGTGAGCAGCAGATTGTAAAATAATCTGGAGAGCCAGGGACTCCGCCAACTTGCTGTACATGTTGGAACCGTCTCTTGATTTTTGGAAGCCAATGATTAAACTAAAACCTGAGGAAGATGACCAAATAGAGCTGCAGCTTCCTGCTGCCATGTAGGTGTGGGGGCAAAGTAGCCACCCACTGGAATTTTGGCAGGTCTGAAAATTCAGCTCCCAGGGTTCCTGTTGGGTGTCTAGTTTCTAAGTTTTTTCCTACCTGGCTATACCTTAACTTCCATGAGGCACAATTCTGTCCTTGTAATACTTCACACACAGCCTTTTCCCATTTCCTTCAGCTACCTTGGGCATCCCTTTCCTTTCCTTTTATTCTTCCCTCCCCTTCATACTGGGATTTGAGCTCAGGGCTTCATGCTTGCTAAGAGGTGCTCTATCCCTTTTGCTTTAGGTAATTTTTCAGATAAGACCAAACTGGCCTGGGACTATGCACCTCTTAGCTATACTTCCTGACTTTAGGTATGAACCACTAAATCCTGCTTCTTGTTATTGCTGTCCAAGATCCTGACCTCCCTGGGCACCCTCCCCAGCCAACCTGAGCGGCTCAGAATTCCCCATCCTAACTCTGCCCGCTGATTTGCTCCTGTTCATGTGGCTTGAGGTGCTGCTTTCCTTCCCATACAGATGATTTTGTTTCACAGTCATTAGATCTTTGTCCCCTATGTCCTCTCACACATCTCTCAGTATGTCCAATGAACCTCATGGCTAATGTCATCTGTTAAGTGAAATCCCAATAATAATCTTCTACTTTGGTAATGTCAAAACCACCAACAGAGGTAAACAGTCATTCTAACAATGTAATTGTCCACTTTCCACACACAGGCAACTGTTAGAAGATTTCCAACACCTTCATACTACTTGAGTATCTACAGCCAACACATCGTGATGCTTTTCTTCCCAGTCAACTTCCTGGTCCCTTTGTTGAAGGGAGAGCCTACTAGAGACCACCTTTGATTAAGGCCTATGTCCCTGGCTCCTCTTAGAAAAAAAAATACCTAAAAACCAGACCTCTGGAGCCAGTTTTTCCTCCCAAACCAGCATGACTTGCATCTGAAAGGCAGATAACCCGTGTGCATTTCTGCATTCCATCCTCAAAACACCAACCTTAAAGAAAAGTATGTTTTTATATCTTAGACTAGCAACTAGATATACCAGATGGCAATGGATTCTTTTAACTATTCTTTACAGTTTAAATAAAAGTAATAGCCACTTGTTAAAAAAAATGAAAGGCAGTTTTACGAAGAAGGAGCATGTGGATAGCTAGGATTCTGGGACAAACTCCTGGATGAACATAGAGCCATCATCTGCTTTCACTGAGTAACCTCAGGATCTCTGTGATCCATTTTTACCTAGAACATAAGGTTGTTAAGCATTCCTACCTTTAGAGGTGTAAAACAGAAATTGTAATGAACTTAAAGCAGTGCCTGGAATATGAAAGCTTTCTATAAAAATATTTTTTTGGGAGGTCCGGTCATGGGGCCTGAACTCTGGGCCTGGGTGCTGTTCCTCAGCTCTTCAGCTCAAGGCTAGCACGCTACCACTTGAGCCATAGCACCATTTCCGGCTTTTTTTTTTTCTGCTTATGTGGTGCTGAGGAATCGAACCCAGGGCCTCATGCATGCAAGGGAAGCGCTCTACCACTGAGCCACCTCCCAGCCCCTATAAAAAATATTATAGGAAATAAAATGGTATCAAATATTTTTGGCTTTTGTATGCCCATATGAACTATCAATGAATTGCTTTTCTGTTTCTGTGTGTAGACTTCTTATGCATACAACAAACCCTCATTACCCCCTTGCCAGTGTATCTTAGGCATCCTGTTAGAGTTTTTACTGCTGTGACCAAATGCCCGAGCCGAACAGCTTAAGGAAAGAAGGAAATAGTGTATTATGATGGGGAGGGCATGGCAGAGTAGAGCTGCTCATATCGCAGTGGCCAGGAAGCAGACAGAAAGAATGCCTGTGTGCACCAATGTCCCCCGTTCCCCACTTTTATTCCATTCAGATCCCCAGCCTATGGGAAGGCACTGCCCTCATTGAGGGCAGGGCTTTCCTTTTATGTCATCTCCTCTGGAAACATCTTCCCAGACCCACACAGACGTGTGCTTTTACTTACCTTCCAAACAAGCTGACCACCATGACCAAGCACCTCAGACATCTTCTTGGTCAGTCTTTAGGTATAAATTTGTCAGTATTTTAGAGATCTCCTCAGTCTTTTAAAATGCATTTTGCCTTTTATTCATTGCATAGATGTTGTAATGATTTTAACCAGTCCACTGAAGAGAGATTCATGTTTCTGTTACAAACAATACTATTAAACACAGTTGAATACATATATTTCTACAAACTTAAGAAAATTCATCAATGTAAAAGAAATTTTGGTCATCATTGCTAAATGCTGCTCCAAAGATTCACCATTTGTTTTTAAATCTGGACTCTGATTAACATAGGACAATGCGAAGCACTTCTTCCTAGCTGATGGGAAGAAACTGCAATGCAGAGAAATGTGCCTGTGGTCATGTTTGACGCCAAGCTTGACAATCCAGGGTTTGGGATAGACGTAGGCCTTATGTTCACTTACCTCGGATCTGAATTCACATAAAAATACACAGAATAATGTTTGCAGGGAGTCACTAGACCTTAGCAATGGACTCTCAACCCATATGCTGCTTGTAACAATGGACATAACGAACGCTGCCATTGTTTACATACACATGTCTAGCATGTAGCAACAATAGACAAGCCCATGTATCAACTACGGGTAATGGAAATCTCTTTTTAGTAATACCCTAACTACAATAGAAGATTGTAAATTAAGCTCAAAATATAGATGCAGGAAGCTTTCTAGCATGTAGTGTTTGAGAAGGCAGCAGAGAAGCCTGAAGGCTAAAGATGCACTAGCATCCATCTCTGGCCCTGGGCAGCGTGTGTGTGTGTGTGTGTGTGTGTGTGTGTGTGTGTGTGTGTGTGTGTGTGTGTGTGTGTGTGTGTGTGTGTGTGTGTGCGTGTGTGTGCGCGCGCGCACGCGTGTGTGTGGTGGGTGGGGGGGTAGTTTCCTTCTTTTCACACACATTGCTGTCCTGTAGATGCCTCTGCTTTACCCATGGATGGCAGCCAAATTCTTCTACCTTCTTGCAAGATACAGAGGCTAGGATATTCATTATGTAGCACCCAAAGGGAGCAAGCATTGCTACTCCAGAATTACTGAAGCAGAGAAAAATTCACTTAATTGGAATGATAAATCTTTATTATTCATGTGTTTAATTTCCAAAAGGTATGAATCGGGCTAAATATATGCATAATGGAAAAATATAAGAGAAGGCAAATATTACCCACATTTTAAAAACTATACACAATAAAAACTGAAAAGCCAACTCCTAACCACCTCTCTCCTCTCTCTTCCCCTCCCTGCCATAACCACTGGACTTAGTATCCTGGAATTTTTATTCTCTACAATCATTAATATTAAAGAAGGGATAAATGGGCTGTATCCCACGGAACAGGTAGCAGCTCATCTAATGTTACAGTAGCAACTTCAAGCGATAGGAGAGTTAGGGCTGGGTACCAGTGGCTCACACCTGCAATCCTAGCTACTCAGGAGGCTGTGTTCTGAGGATTGCAGTTTAAAACTAGCCCAGGCAGGAAACTCTATGAAACTCTTATGTCCAATTAAGTGTGTGTGTGTGTGTGTGTGTGTGTGTGTGTGTGTGTGTGTGTGTGTGTGTGTATACACACACATAGAGCCAGAAGTGGAGCTGTGGCTCAAGAGCACTAGCCTTGAGCAAAAATGGTAAGGGACAATGCCCAGGATTGGAGGGAGACAGGAGAGGGAGGGGGGGAGAGAAAAGGGAGAAGAGAGAAAGAGGGAGAAGGAGAGAGGGGAAAGGGAGAGATAGGCAGGAGAAGAGGAAGGAGAGCTAGCAACATGGAAGCAGGAACTCCATTTTCTTTCCTTCCATGTTGACTTACACAGGCATGAGAGAGCATCACAACTCCTCTAGTCCAGCCTCTCCATGTACTGATGTGTGTTTATCCCTTGGCTGTTGATGTTTCCCAAAGAATATTACTAATAAAAGATATTGAGGCAGGGAGGCTAAGATCAGGACAAGGATCATAATTTCAAGATGGCCTCTGGAAAAAAAAGTTCATGAGACTCAATCTCAATGGAAGAAGCTTGGATGATAGAACAAACCTTCAAACCTTTATCTTTCATGCTAGCTACACAGGCATAAAAGGGGTAGACGGTTATTTTAGGCACAAAATAGGCAAAAGTGAGACCTTATCTCAAAGTACTTGGTGCAAAATATGGTGTGGAGGCATGTCTCAGTAGTAGACTGCCTGCCCAGCACATGCAGGCAGGCCACAAGCTGAGACCCAGGATCATAAAAAAAGGAAGATAGTGGTAATAACCACAGCCATCATTCTCTGAGCATTCACTGTATGCCAAGTCTTCTAAATGCATCATCTTCTTTGATTCTATAACAATCCTATTGCTTCCATTTAGCAGATGGGAGCACCAAGTGAGGAATGTGATGAATAGCTCATGGAACCACCAACTGATGGAGTTCAAGATTCCAATGGCTGGACCTAGGGAACACATTCCTCCCTGTGTAATATTTGGGCAAGCATAGTTGGAAACCATGGGAGAAACAGGGAGGAACAGCATTCTACACCTTCAGAAACCCACACATCCTAAATCAGGAAGGTTTCCTACTGACACTTTCTGACTGACAGGAAATTTCGAGAGGGTAGGAAGAGTTCTTTCCATACTTAGATGATTTGGATTTGTAGCTTCTGTGGCTTAAAAAAATAACAGGCCAGGAAAATATAAAAAAAGGATGTACCGAGGGGGTGGGGGGAACAGAGTCATTCATTTGAGAAGTTATGGAAAACTCAGAAGCGGGACTATTACTGAACAGTGCCTTAAAGGTGTTCAGTCAGGAAGAAATTTGAAAAAAGGTTCAAGCAACCAGGAAATAATAAAAAACAAATACTCTGGGGGTAACTTGTGGAATAAATGAACAGCAAGGCAGGGGAGGTTTTTTTGGGAAATGTTTAGACGGAGCCAAGGAGGCTCAGTAATCCTAGCTACTCAGGAGGCTGAGTTCAAAGCCAGCCCAGGCAGAAAAGTCCCAGGGAGATGCTTATCTCCAAGTAAGCAGTCAAAAACCAGAAAGTGGGGTTGTGGCTCAAAGTGGTAGAGTGCTAGCCTTGAACAAAAGTAGCTCAAGGACAATGCTCAGGCACAAGCCCCAGGTCTGGGAGAAAAAAAAAATTATGTTTGTTGAGCACTTCCTGTGTATCAGGTGCCACATAGCACCTGCAGGCAATGAACTCAAACATGGTGGTATATTACCCTTACTACCATGCAACTAGTGGTCATTAACCATCCCTCTTCTACACTGGTGGAGACAGATTTAGGGAGTTAACTCTGTTGCCTGAGGCCACATAGCTTGTTCATGGTCTACCATTTTAGCCTAGGGTCCCTTGTTTGTTAAGTCCAGGCTTCTAGTGTTGGGCAGGAAGTCTGGGAGGGAACAGAAAGGAAACAGCCATGGATGTGTGAGGAGCAACCTTTACCATCACAAGTAAGCAGAGATGGAAAAGGACCAGACTGGGAAGAAGTGCTAGGTTCCAACTCATCCAAAGTGGGTTCATCGTTTTTGTTATTCCTGTTTTTGGCTTGTTAATTTGCCATCTCCTTTAGTGGAAGGAGAACTCTTCTTATCTGCATCCCACTATGGAACTTTGGTGCTTGATCTCAGCCAACAGTCAGAAGGGAAGAAGGAAGATAAATGACTCCACAGTATTACCTGAATGACTGAGAACTTGCCGTGTCTATGATGCTAATTTTTCAGAAAAGAGAAAAGTTCTCCTCCCCCGTCTTTTCCTCCTTTGCCATTTTTTTCCTCAAGAAAACAAACAAAAAAATTCAACCTAGATGACAAAAAGAAGTGGGAAGATTCAGACAGGAATGGCAGGGAATTTTGTGAGCTGGCAGCCACAAGAGAGTGGTTCTATTGTATCTGGGACTTTTTGACTTTGGGCCTTCTAAACTTCCTTCCCCAAGTATATCCCCAGGTGGCTTAAAACTATGGCTGGATCTGGGCACCGGTGGCTCATGTCTGTAATCCTAGCTACTCAGGAGACTGAGATCTGAGGATTGGGGTTCAAAGCCAGCCCAGGTAGGTAAGTCCTTGAGACTCTAATCTCCAATAAATCACTAGAAAACTGGAAGTGGCCCTGTGGCTCAAGTGGTAGAGCACTTGCCTTGAGATGATGAGCTGAGGGACAGTGCCCAGGCCAAGAGCTCAAGCCCCACAACTGACAAACAAAAACAAACAAAAAAACTATGGCTAGATTCTATTTTTTTTTAGCTCTCTTATAGAAGAGTAGATGGCTATAGGTCTGTAGGTTCATTTCTGGGTTTTCAATTCTATTCCATTGGTCCTGAGGTTTATTCATGTGCCAGTTCCAAGCTGTTTTGATTACTGTGGCTTTGTAGTAGAGTTTAAAATTTGGTATTGATATTCCTCCAGCACTGTTCTTTCTGTTAAGGATCGTTTTTGCTATTTGGGGTCTTTTATTGTTCCATATGAATCTTTGGATTGCCTCTTCTATTTCCTTGAAGAATGAGGTTGGAATATTGATAGGTATCTCATTGAATTTGTAGATAGCCTTGGGAAGTATTGCCATTTTCATGATGTTAATCTTTCCAATCCAGGAGCATGGGAGGTTTTCCACTTTCTAAGTTCTGTTTTGATTTCCTATTTCAGGTTTTTAAAGTTTTCATCATAGAGGTCCTTTGCTTCTTTGGTTAATTCCTAGGTATTTTATTTTTTGTGGGGCTATTATGAATGGAGTTGCTTTCCTAATTTTAGCCATGCTTTTCTTATTGTTGGCATACAGAAAAGCCATTGATTTTTGAGGCTTAATTTTATACCCTGCTACTTTGCCAAAGTTTTGAATCAGCTTGAGTAATTTGGGAGTGGAGTTCGTGGGATTCTTTAAATACAAGATCATGTTCAATAAGGGAGCTAAAAAAATAGAATGGAAGAAAGACAGCCTCTTCAGTAAATGGTGCTGGCAAAATTGGTTAACTACTTGTAGAAAACTAAAGCTAGATCCTTATATATCACCATGTACCAGAATCAACTCCAAATGGATCAAAGACCTTGGAGTCAAAACAAACACTCTGAAAACATTACAGGATGGAATAGGAGAAACACTAGCTCTCCTTGGCACAGGCTGAAATTTTCTTAATAGAGACCCAGAAACACAACAAATCAAAGAAAAGCTGAACACATGGGATTACATGAAGCTGCAGAGCTTCTGCATGGCAAAGGACATAGCTATGAGCAAGATCAATAGAAAGCCCATGAATTGGGGCTGAGAAGGTGGCTCAGTGGTAGAGCACTTGCTTTGCATGCATGAGGCCCTGGGTTTGATTCCTCAGCACCACATAAGCAAAAAGAAAAAAAGCTGGAAGTGGCACTGTGGCTCAAGTGGTAAAGCACTAGCCTTGAGCTGAAGAGCTGAGGGATAGTGCCCAGGCCCAGAGTTCAGCCCCCACGACCAGACCCCCCCTCAAAAAAAAAAAGAAAAAGAAAACCCATTGATTGGGAGAAGATCTTCACTAGCCATACAACGGACAAGGGTTTCATATCTAAAATATACCTGGAACTCAAAAAATTAAATCCCCCAACAACAAATCCTCAAAGAAACAACTGCCCTAGAAATAAGTGGGCTAAAGACTTCAAGAGAAACTTCTCTGAAGAGAAAAGAAGGATGGCCAATAGACACTTGAAGAAATGCTCAACCTCCCTAGCCATAAAAGAAATGCAAATCAAAACAACATTGAGATACCACCTCACCCTAGTTAGAATGGCTATAATCAAGAACTCTAATAACAACAGATGCTGGAGGGGATGTGGACAGAAGGGAACCTTACTGCATTGTTGGTGGGAGTGTAAACTTGTTCAACCACTTTGGAAAGTAGTATGGAGGTTCCTCAAAAGACTCCACATAGTGTTCCCCTATGACCTAGCAACCCCAATTTTGGGCAATTACCAAATGATCACAAACAAGACCATACTAAAGCTACCAGCACAACTATGTTTATTGCAGCATTATTTACCATAGCTAAGATATGGAACCAACCCAGATGCCCCTCAGTAGATGAATGGATCAAGAAAATTTGGTATATATATATATATATATATATATATATATATATATATATATATATATATATATATGAATTTTTTATGCCTCCATCAGAAAGAATGACATCGCCCTATTTGTTAGGAAATAGACTTGGAAAAAATTCTAATAAGTGAAGTAAGCCAGGCCCAAAGAAACATAGGTCCCATGGTTTCCCTTATTTGCAATAACTAGTATATGTCTGAGACAAGCAGGAAAGGTCAAATAAGTTGATGTTTGGTGAAATGAACCCCAAGATATGTATTCAAATGTTTTTTTCTTTCATGCGATTGTTTCTAACATATTTATAAGATGATTTTTTTGTTGCTTTGTATGTCCCTCCCCCATGGTATAACCCCTGTTTTCACTGTATTTGATGTTGTTATAATTTGTGGAGGGGAAGGGAAAAAACAAATCGTTTAAATAGGGACACAGGTGGACCCATTGTAACAATGAGATGTACAAGACAGTATGTCGAAAAACGAACTTTACAACTTTGGTGGGGGGAGTAACAGGGAGGCAGCGGGAGATGGGAAGGGATAGGAAGAGGAAACAAAGGAGGAGGCAGTAATGCTAGATAAGAAATGTACTCATTACCTTGCCCATGTAATTGTAACTCCTCTGTGTGGTATTTTCACAGTAAAAAAAAAAAAAGAAAACAAAAACTATGGCTGGAAGGTAAAGCCTGGTGTCAGTAAGGATCTCAGACCTAGTGGGGTCTGGTAAGAAAAAATATTGCAATCTATGCACTGGTGGTTTATGCCTGTAATCATAGCTACTTGGGAGCCTGAGATCTGAGCATCTGGGTTTGAAGCCAGCCTGGGCAGGAAAGGCTGTGAGACTCTTACCTCCTATTAACTACCAAAAAGCTGGAAGTGTCTGAAGCAGTAGAACATTAATTTCAAGTAGAAAACGAAGGTACAGTGCCTAGCCTGAGTTCAAGTCCCAGTACTGGTGTGCGTGCATGCGCGCACACACACACACACGCACGCACACATGAAATTTCGGGACCCCTTGTTGAAAACACACACACACACACACACACACACACACACACACGAAATTTCAGGACCCCTTGTTGAAAAGCTATGAAACAATTCAAGACAGTAAAGGGAAGTTTGTTTTTGATACCTGTTGTTCTGTGGGTTTTTTCTTTAGCGTACCCCACATTGTTCTTTTATGTGATCATGCCGTTCTTGCTTCTCCTTAAACACCCATGTGTAATCCAGTGGCCATGGAAAGAGGGTTTTCCTAAGGTGGGCTGCAAGATGGGGCCTGGACTGAGGTTTGAGCTTTTTGCGTACAAATGCCATTGGGGGCCTGGTGTCTTGGAGGAGGTCCATTCCTTACCACTACTCCCTGCAGAAGCGGGGCTTGTGCTGATATGAAGCACAAAGCACTGAGGACATCCCCTGTTCTCTGCACGTCACTGGAAACCTCTTCAGGAGTCCTTGGGCCAGTAAGGTCAAGTAAGGTCTGAGCATCAGTCTTCCCATTGCCATGGCAAGCAACTGTGTGATCCAGATCCCAATAAATGTGGTTTTGGGGGTCGTGTTTTGATATGCGCACACTCAGGCCTCCTTTGCATACATAGAACTTAGAAGATGGAGGCAGGAGCTATGGATGCCCTGGTAAAGCCTGTTTCTGCCCTAATTCTGTCTTCTGAGGACATTAGTAGATTGTTTGCTTAGAGATCTTGATGATATTAACAGGCCATCACCTTTATATTTGGTTTTAAACAGGGTCATGATTCTCATTTTCTGGGATTACTATGTTCACCTCATAAAGGAAGAAACCAGGCCTCTCACCCCAACCCATCACTCTTCGGCATTTTTAGAGAAGTTCATTAAAAGGAGATAAATGCATCAACAATCCTGGAATGTGCTTTTCTCAATCGCATTCTCCAGTGAGACACATTTGGCCTCAACATTCAAGTTTATTTGCTTATTTTTTCTAGGAAAGGTCTCTATCATCATTACAAAATTAGAAACAATCATTTGAACATCCCTGGGGGCCACAGCTCTAAGATAAAAATCAGCCATACCCTAGAGCTTGTAGACTTAACATTTTGGAATTTCTACAATTTAAACAGCATAAGGGAGCCAGGTGCTGGAGGCTCACGCTGGTAATCCTAGCTTACAAGGCTGACATCTGAGGATCGTGGTTTCAAATCAGCCTGGGCAGGAAAGTCTGTGAGACTCTTCAATTAACCGCCCCCCCCCATCCCCCCCCCAAAAAAGCTGGAAATGGCAGAGTGCAAATGGCAGAGCACTAGCATTGAGTGGAAGAAAATCTCAGGGACAGCACCCTGGCTCTGTGTTCAAGTCCCAGTACTGGCATAGAAGAAAAGAGTAGTAGTGTGAGATTTATATGATGGGAAGGTACAAACAGTGGTACAGCTGTGAGTGACCTCAGGCCTGGAGATGCTATACAGCTTGTATGGCAGTGACTGAGTAAACTGTGAGTGTTTTGCAATCAATGCCCTCTCCCTGCCCACTCAGGGGCATCTGAGTGTGGGAGGAGTTGTGTCCTAGGCAAAGTACAAGTGAATTGTAGATCGTGGAAGACTCCAGATTAGGATAAGTTGAACTGTAAACAAGAACCCTGTGTTAACACAAAAGGATGGCATATGAATCAATAAAGAGACCATAGGGCTGCAGGCTTCTGGAAGGCGGTGATTCAGGTCACAGAGTCTAAAGGACAAAGTTCAAAGTGGAGTCCTATACTGCAGAGGATTTCAGAAGGTGAGCCCCTGTGGGTGACAAGGTGTGGCGTCAGGGTGTTTGTACTGTGTGGTCAGCCCAATAGTAACTCTTAGGCTGCTATCTCTTTTGTTCTTACACACACACACATACCATTTGAAATCAGTACCAGCCCTATTCTTGGGAGAGAACCATGCAGCACATTCATTTCTCCTTTTATTTTATCCCACAGACCCAACTTGGTTTTTCCACACTTGGATTACTTTGAACAATTATGACACATCTAGGGAAAGAATCCAGATCAGGCTGTATTTCCTTGGGGGGATTCTTGTCTGGTGTTTGCTCTGGACTACCCCTCCCCCCTCAAACTGTAACTGAATTGGTCATGAGGTACCACCCCCAAAATCTATGCCAATCTGTTTTCAGAGTTCCTCGGACAACAAGGAGTGTATTTGAGCTGGGTGGAAGGAGGAGGGCACACATCTGACCCAGCGTGTGCAGAAGGACAGAGGAGGTAGAATGTATCATCAGAGATTAAAATGGGGCTTTTGTTCTTCTCAGCCAGGAAGCATCCAGGGACCATCTCCATATGGTGGAGGATGACTCACTTTTGGGGTGCTGAAGGACAGGAAGTGTCACCACTTCAACAGGCGCATGAATCACAGTTGTGTTCCTTGCTTGTATGTTCCAAGATCTAAAGACAGAGGCTGCAGGACCTTGTGTGGGTAAAGCATGCAGAGAAGCAACGTTGTTGTGTGGACTATTCCTGACATGCCCCTATGTCTGCATCTCTGTTGATTCTCCAGCTGGCAATCAATTGGGCAGTGAGAGAGCATCTGCTCTTCCTAAGGTGTGCAGCTGTGGGAACAGATGGCCCTCAGATCTGAGCGTAGTGCTCATGTTGCCCAGAGAGAGATCATACCTGTGTGTCTCCATGTCCCTGGGTGAGTTCTGGGTTCAGCCTGAGTTTCCCACTCTGGGAAAAGGACTAGAGACAGTTTGAATGGCTCTTGCCAAGAGATCTAACAAGGCCTTTACACAGTCTTACTAGTCATGGGACCATGGGTAAAATTATCTTCTTGGAAATATAGAGGATAGTAACTGGGCCCAACCAAGGTGGGGAACTGAGGAAAGGAAATGAGGGGATAAACGTGCACATAAAAGACTCCAGAGCAGAATGAATTGGAGGCCAACAGAACTAGAAACTGAGTTGTGTCATGCCTGCAGTCCTATTGTCTCTTTACTCATTCATATGTCATCTGTTAGACTCCTTTCTGTGTTAACATGGGGTTCCTGTGGTTTGCGATTTAATGTATCCTAATGCTGCAGGTATCTTCTGTCTTGAACACTTGCAAAGTGAAGCGGACAGTACCTTTAAGGGACAGTTTGTTGTGTCCATTATTATATTACCCACTTCCTGGTTTCCTTTTATCTTTAAACATTTCTTAGCCTATTAACTTCAAACCCAGGTCCCCTGTAGATCCTCAGTGCCATGTTCTTGTTTTTTTCTTCTCTTTACAAACATTCTCAGATTTCACTCACACCAAGCCAGTGAGGAACACTAATGATATTTCTCAGCCTTCATCTTTTTTTTTTCTCCCTTTGGTTCAATCAATATTCTGAAGTGAAAAAAAAATCACAGAAAGTCAGCCTTTCCCAGAAACTGATGACAGACATTGTGAAGACTTTACTCAGTACCGCTTTTCCTATTGCCTCCTCATACTGCTGTTTCTAAGTGGTAGAAGAGCAGAGGAGAGAGAAGTCAATGAACACTGGTAATGTTTGCTGGTGGGACCCAGAGAGGTCAACCACCAGGTTCAATACTCCATTGCTCTGAAACATATAAGACTGAAGGCCACTAATGCCTTCTACTTAAGTTATCAAACTGTGCCAGACTCTGAGTATGGCCTGCTGAGAAGCAAGTTAGAAACACTTGCAATTGTATATGTTCAACAAAGTCCTGCCTGCGTGCTGGAAAAGCTTGAGACAGGACCCATAGCCTGGGAGGGTGGTTGACTGGCTGGCTTTTAGGGAAGATGTAACAGGCCTGAGAATGAAGTTGGTATGAGTTACTGAATCAGTAGGTTCCTAGCTGAGAATGATTTTACTTGGCATCATATAGAGAGAAGGGGTAGTGATGGAGATTTTTTCATTTGTTGTCTCCTTTCCTTTTCCTTTTTCCTTTCCTTTCTTTATACCACTATTGGAGGTTGACTCAGGGCCTTACATTCTCATTTAGCTTTTCACTCAAGGCTGTCACTCTACCACTTGAACTATACCTTCACTTGTGGCTTCTTGCTGGTACTTGGAAATAAGAGTCCCATGGACTTTCCTGATTGAGCTGGTTTCCCAACTTTATCCTCAGATCTCAACCTCCTGAGTAGCTAGGATTACAGGTATGAGCCACTGGCATCCAGCTTCTTCCTACTTTTTTTTTTTTTTGTTTTAAACAGACATTCTAAGGAGTCTAAGATGTTTCTGGGAAACATCTGGAAGAAAACCTTTAAAATAGGAGCTAAGAGAGTAACAAATACACAAAACACTCAGCTGAATCATAGAATCTCCAACCGTTTAGATTGAATCTGAGGATGCTTTGGTATATTCTGTTATGTTAATATTATAATGAGAAAAGGAATACACATGACTTCAGAGTTTCCATTGTCTCCTGCTGTTTTAAGACTTCTATAAAAAATCATTCTACAGATAATCAATGAATGAAAACGAATGTAGTAGGAGCAGGGACAGTAAATGTGACTGTAAATATCTGAACACCTTTTGGACATGATTGCATTGTGAATTATTTTGAAGAGGCCTCAGTAGATTACTTTTTACTTAATGTATGTAATGGTCCTTGTCTGCAATCAATTTAATTGTTGCTGTTTTATTACATCTTTTCCTCTTAGCCTAGTGATTTGGAAATGTGTTAGTTTCAGACTCTGAGAAATTCAACTGCAGCTTAACAAATTTCAACTTTAGCAAGGTTTTGAGGTGGTTTTTTTTTTTTTTTGCGTGATGCTTTTTTTTCCTCCTTAAATCAGTTGTAGGGCTGGAACTCAGGGCTTGGGCACTGTTCCCTGAGCTTCCTTTGCTTAAGGCTAGCCTTTACCACTTTGACCACAGCATTACTTCTGGTTTTCTGGTGGTTTATTGGAGATAAGAATTTCATGGACTTTCCTGGGGGAGGGGGACTGGCTTCAAACCTCGATCCTCAGATCTCAGTGGCTGGAGAAGCTAGGATTACAGGCATGAGCTACTGACACCTGGCTTGCATGATGTTTTTAATAATAGAAAAGGAAATATGGCATAGACCTGTGGTTCACAACCCTTTCCAAGCAAAGGACTTCTTTCTGGTATAAACTGATCTCATATAATAATTGTTAGTATTCTCCCCACCTCGGGTCCTCAGCTCCACCCAGACCTGAGCTCCTCACTGCCCTAGAGTTCCTGCCAGGATAGCTGGACACTCCTACTCTCTTCCCAGACCTCCCTGTTCACAAAGAGTAAGTACCTGACCCATTAGCCCCAGAGCAACCTCCTGGACAGGGGCAGATGCCATATTGCTCTCTCTCCTGGGAAAGCTATGGCCCCTCCCTCTAAAAAACCTTGTATTAATCTTTCTCCTGTGCCTGCCTGCCTCTGCGTGGTCCCCTGGGATGGCCAGGATGGACCCTAAAAATAATAATTTTATTTCTTTAGTTTTTAGTAAACACACATGTGGATTAATGAGTTCTATAAAAATAATTATTTCACCCACTCCCAGACACTTCAATGAGGAAGATACGATAGCTTGTCATAAAAAAAGCGTTCATGAGAGGGTGGATATGGTCAAAATATTTTACCCCTAGAGGGGGTAAAGAGGATGGATATGGTCAAAATATTTTAATGTACATGTTGGAAAATGGACAGATGAACTCCATGGAGATTTGTTTGGGAAGGAGGGGAGGGGCATAAAGGGGAGGGACAAAGAGGGTGAGTACATTGGATATGTGTGTATAGAAACATCAAAATGAAACCCTCTGTACAACTAGTTGATGTTAAAATAAGAGAGAGAGGGAGAGAGAGAAGGAGGAAGGGAGGAAGAGAGAAGGATGTAAGAGAGGGAGGAGGAGAAGGAGAGGAGAGAAGAGAAAGGTGTTTTCTGTGGGGATGGAATGTGTGTACCCAGGGAGCCTCCTCTTCTTGCTGAACATGTCTTCATACATATATGTTCAGGAACTTTTCTAGTATTCTTGGTGCATGAGTTGACCTTACTGAATCCACTCATGTCAGATCCACTTGGGAAATTCTGTCCTTGGAGTGTAGCTCTGTGCCTTGTCATAAATATCCACTGTGTCCCTACAAAATGAAGCCAAATGAATGACATGGCTATGCATCTGTTGTCTTTGTTTATATTGGCAGCTGGAGAAATTCCCTTGCAGTCTGGTCAGCCACTTACCCTATTGACTTTTGAGAACAACAGTTCAACTTCAGTGCAATTCCACTGATTTCCCTCCAAAGGGAGAGCAACAACTAGCATTACATTTTGAGAAACCTTCTTTTGCTTGCTTTCGGGGGAACACATTGTGCAGCTTTCTGGCGGTTCCCGGTGATTATGAGTGGAGAGCAGAGAGATGTTTTGTCTGTTCAGCCATTCAGTCATGGCTGCAAAAATTCATGACACAGTTGGAAAAATAGTCTCTTAATTTTATTGAAAAGATGATCTCTCCTTTTTGCAGAAGCAAAATCTCTATTCTATCAAGCAGGGGAAATACATAAGCCGAAAGACAGTCACTTTGAAGGTTTAAAAAAATATGCCGGTTAAGAACTGGTTTTGTGATGCAAATTTGGTGGCAGAGCCTAAGCTGTTTTGAAGAGCACAAGATGAAGAAGGCTCTAACAGAGCCCCTGGGTCCCCCAGGAAATTCTTATCTTTCTTGGTTTGTGAAAGTTGCCTTTTTCCCCACCTGTGAAGTGATAGATGATGAAAGAATATATCTCATAATGTTGTTGGTGGTGAATTGAGATACAATACAGTACCTCATATTGTGTAGTGGCTCAGATGACACTTAAAATAACTAATGGTAGCAGATACTGCATTTTCCTAGCAATGGGGATTGAACTCAGGTCCCGGGCACTATCCCTTCACTGTTGTGTTCAAGGTTAACACTTGAGCCACAGCTCTTAGATAGGCGTCTCTGGGACTTTCCTGCCCAGGTTGGTTGTGAACCATGATGCTCAGATCTCAGTCTCCTGAGTAGCTAGGATTATAGGCATAAACTGTTGGCGCACGACATATAAGAACTTATAAGAAGCAATATATTATATATCTCATGCATGTACATGTTTGTGTGTGTGTGTGTGTGTGTGTGTTGTGTGTGTGTGATGCTGTCCAGCCAAAGTCCACAGGAATGTTTCTGTAGATGAACAAATTGAACTCATTTCTCCTCCCAGTGAGAGAGGACACTCACCCATGGAAGTAATGATGGGAAAGAGCTTTCCAGGGTTTGGGCTCAGGCTGAGTGGAGGGAAGGAAGGTGTGGGAAGCAAGAATTCACTCCAGATCAGATGCTGGTAGAAAACAGGGCCATATATAATTGGACATTTAGGAATTCTTATCTTGAGAGGAAAGACTAGAACAGGAACAAAGCTATAATTGGTAGAAAACTGGAAATCCTCATCTTGTCCAAGAGATGGGTATCTGGTGTTTCCTGGGTGGCAGAGTGACCTTGTTTTTGTCTGTGGCTCAGACAAAACTGTGATGTGGCCTTGCTTGGTCATGTTTTCCTGGTTAGAGTGGCCTTGTCTGAGGTGAGTGTCCTGGCTTCATGTCTGATGGGAAAAGCACAAGGTCAACCCACAAGGGCCAGGCCAGCTTCTGATGTCTTCTTTCAATTGTTACAACTAGAATTCTCAGTAATACTCCACTAATTTAAATAAAGCCCACCTCCTTCCCCTTGAAGAACTGAATGGAATCTAAACCACATTTCTAGGAAAATATTGTCAGTCATTTGTTCAGTCCACAAACTTAAAAAGATTACTAGACGTTGTATATGCTGGTCTCTAGAAATGAACAAACATCACGATGTAAATATGCTTGCTATAGTTTGCTATATAGAACTGATATGATGAAAAGTTGAAATGCATATTGCTATCTTTTAATTTAAATCTATGAGTTAATAAGCATGAATAAAATTTTAGGAGAAAGCTTTATTTACTTATGTATTTATTTGTCAGTCATGGGGTTTGAACCCAGGGCCTGGACTCTGTTTCTGAGCCTTTTTGCTCAAGGCTAGCTTTCTATCACTTTGAGCCAAAGTGCCACTTCTGGTTTTCTGGTGGTTAATTGAAGATAAAGAGTGTCATGGACTTCCTTGCTCAGGCTGGATTTGTAATGTGATCCTCAGGTCTCAGCCTCTTGAGTAGCTAGAATTACAGGTGTGAGCCACTAGTGCCTGGCTCTGGAAGCTTTATTTTTGTTTTTGTGTTGCTGCCTTAATGACAAGGTAGAATATTTCTAATAAAATAAGTCTCCAGTTTGATATTGCTCATAAAGAGAAAAATAAGGTTTGTGCAATATAAATTATTTTTACAAACTTGTGAGCACCAATTAGTTTGTGATGTAAATGTAATTATTTTGCTCATAAGAAAGATGAATCAATTTAAAAATTACTCATTAGTGCTTCTGGAGACATAAATTTATAAACCTTGATATAAAATTACACCAAAGAAAACAAAAATAAAGTGAAACAAAGTTTTAGGTAACAAGGTATGTCTTTGTAGATGAAAGTAAATTATATTGCCATTTTAATGGATAAAAATTCAAAGGAAGGCCAGGTGCTGGTGGCTTAATGCCAATAATCCAAGCTATTTAGGAGTCTGAAATCTAAGGGCAGGTTTTTAAAACTAGCCTAGACAGGAAAGTCCAAGGGACCCTTATCTCCAATTAACTAGCAAAAAACCAGACGTGGAGGATAGAATACCAGCTTTGAGTACCAGCTCAAAGGATAGAGTACCAGCTTTGAGCAAAACAAGCTAAGGGAGAATACCCTGGCCTTGAGTTTAAGCCCCAGTACTAGTTAAAAAACACAAAACCTTGATGGAAAATATTGAAGCAGAAATTAGAAATTTTGGCCCAAGTTGTTTAATATGCAAGAAGGGTAAAAAAAATTAGAAGCCAAAAGATGGGCCCTTGTGACTGATGCCTATAATCCTAGCTATTCAGGAGGCTGAGATCTAAGGATTACAGATAGAAGCCAGTCAAGGCAGAGAAGTCTGTAAGACTTCATTTCCTAAAGAGCCAGAAGTGGAGCTGTGGGCTTAAGTGGTAGAACTAGGCTAGCTTTGAGTAAAAGCTTAAGGACAGCACACAGACCCTGAGTTCTCTCTCTCTCTCTCCTTCTTCCTCTCCTTCCCCTTCCCTCTCCCTCCCTCCCCCTCCTCTCTCTCTCTCTTTCTCTCTCTCTCTCTCTCTCATACACACACACACACACACACATGCACACGCACACAAGAGAATGCATACACACACACATACACAGAAGAGAAGAACAAATACACTACTAAAATATACTATGAAGAAAGCTGAAAGTAGAGAGTGGCGTAATGATAGAGTACCAGCCATGAACAAAATGCTCAGGGATAGCACTCAGGCCCTGAGTTCAAGCACCAGGACTGGTACAAAAATAGCCCCCCAAAAGCAAACACCACAAACAAGCAAGCAAAATAACAACCCCCCCCCAAAACACAAAAAAACCAACAAAAAAATCCCCCACACAAACCAAACCTAATAGATTTGTTAATATAGTTCAATGAAAATAATTACAGTGATTTAAGAAGTATTTTAAAGGAAAACTTTAAAATAAAATTATTTGTTAAAAATGGATACAGTATAAAAAAATCTAGGAATAAGATTGTCTACTTTACCTCTGCTCCTGGCATGCTGAATCCTTATTCTTTGCCAAGTCTTTCTTTGTTTGAACATCTTAAGCATTCTGTTTAATTATTTAAACTTTTCTCTTGTAAATTTTCCTGTTATTGATCACTTGCTGGCCTTTGCTTTCTGCTGATTTTTACCTGTAACATTTAAACAGATGGGTACTGTGGGGTTGGAGGCAGCAGGAAGGTGACAAGCTTCAAAGTTCAATCCTTTCCTATTAGTGAAGCTTTGCTTGAAAAATGGACCCACATTGGGGTAGGGAGTTACTCATCTGAAGATGAATGTTTGATTCACATATTTTTGTTTTATTATTATTATTTTTTTTTGTCGGCCGTGAGCTTGAACTTTGGGCCTGGGCAATGTCCCTGTGCTCTTCAGCTCAAGGTGAGTGCTCTACCACTTGAGCCACAGCACCACTTCCAGTTTTCTAGTGGTTTTTTGGAGGTAAGAGTCTCACAGAGTTTCCTGCCTGGGCTGGCTTTGAGCCATGATCCTCAGATCTCAGCCTCTTAAATAGCTAGGATTACAGACATGAGCCACTGGCACCTGGCTTGATTCACATATTAAGATGATGCTTTAAGCTTTCTGTGTCTCACTTTAAGTGACAACTTACCTTTCCAAGGAAGTGTTATGGCATTAAAGTAATTTTTATTAAGCAAAGTTTGATGCCCTAACACTGTGATAACCACTCTTTGAGAGTTTGCATTGTGGGTAATGCAGTTAGAAGCTTCAGTAGTCAGCAGAGACATGAACAAAATGGTGCCATGGACATGTCACATTTGCAAGTTGGATGGATGTTACATTTGCAACCTAATTTATACTTCTTTCTTGGTGAAAGAAGAAACATCTGCACTGCATTGTTATTATTTCCCTCTCTCGTAAGTATAGTGTTATACTTTAGTTCATGAACATAAACGTGATTTCTCTTTAGTCATTTCTATATCTTGATTTGTGCTTGTTGATGTACAGATATTGTTGTTTGTAGGTTTGTCTCCTAAGATACTACCTGTGAGATCGTTGCCCCTTATGGAGCTATTCTTTCACACTGAAATGAAAAGAGAGGGGAATTATAACATTTCCTGAATCTTTCACAAGTTTTAGGTCTGCACTGACTGTCTAGAGGCATGTTAATTGTAAGTCCTTGTTCTCAGAAGTGGCTCTCCTTTAATCCTGGGCTTGATGCCCCTTTAATAGAAGGCAGCAATGTTATGAGATATGAGCACCCATATATATCATACATGCCTGTGCATTTATTACCTTAGTGTCTTGGACAGAAAGATGAAGATAGGTTGAAAGAGGTGATGGGAAAAGACTGCTAGATCTAAAATATAGAAGATGAATGAAATACTGATGCGTTTTCATTTTGATATATTTGTAGAAAAAGCTCAGTGATTATTTTTCTACATTCTGGTGCTATTCTAGTGAATGGTGCTGCTTTTGGAGCTTAGGACATTTGGGAAAATTAGATTTTATCTGGTCATTTTGTTATTTATGCCGAGTAGTGATACTTTCAAGATTCTCTTTCCCATTTCTCCAGCTTAGTTTTCCTTTGTTGGCAAGCTCTCTGTTAAGCATGTGTCAGGTGTTGGGTACATGTTTGTGGGTTTGGTTTTGGTTCCCCGTATTGTGTAACAAGAAGTCAACTAGGTTCTCATCTCCTGGTTCTTGAAGCTCTAATTGTCCTCTTGGTGTCTTTCCTGTGGCCACTTGAATGCAGACCCAGAACTTTCTGAATCATTATTAAAGAATCTACTCTGTTAGAACTCTGGCAGACTAAGAAAATGTCAAAGGATTTTGTCATGTGCATAGAGGAGATTTCCTCACATCTAGCAACTAACTAATGTGTTTATTAGATGAGTCTTCAGCTGTTAAAAAATACTCTCCTTCTTTTCTAGTGAGGCCCTTCTCTCTTTCCTGATTTTCTTAGGGCACTTCAAAATTTTTTGCCTCTTTGTCCCAGAGAGCAGGGAAAATGATCATTATGAAGGATTTTAAAAATAATTTGTTTGCTGGTTTTCCAGCTTGTAGATATCATATCATGGGACTTGTGAGAGAAAGAACTCGGAACCTTTGTAATCTCATGAGCCAATTTCCATAATAAATCTGCACTGCAGTACATCCTATTTGTTTTCTCTGGAGAACATTAAGACAGCTATGACCAAGATAGCAACCGTCTATCAGCTTCTTTCTACAGCCCCTCACTTGACAGATTGTACCCTTTGCTCTCCAGCTGTCCATTTCTCTTATTTGAGAGTGAATGTGGGAAGTAAAATGGGCAAAAGTATATAAGTAAATATGATTTCTGTTCCCACAAAAGACTGCTACAGTTCTAGGACATCAGAATATCTTAGTGCACTCTAAATAGTAATTTTAGAAAAGAACCAAAAAAACTCAAAGAATAAACTTCCTCTTTTTTCTTTTTTTAAATTCAGATCTTTTTCTTCTACTTTGTCTTTGGGCTTACATAATTTGTTTGCTGCCTTTGCCATTCTAACAGATCTTATTAATATACTAACTTTTTGATTATCATTTGGTAAAGCTAGGAGTTGCAAGGGAAAATGATCTTGAAAAATGTTTAGGGATGGTAAATGTTTCTTTTAGTTTCTTTGGGCAGACTATCAACATAAACTTATTTAGTTATTATTTTCCTAGCTTGTCTTTGCTGTCTTCCAGTTTCTTTAAGATGACTATCAAAATAAACTTATTTAGATTTTATTTTCCTAGTCTATCTTTTTAGTTTCTTTAAAATGGCTACAAAATAAACCTATTTAGATTTATTTTCTTTGCTGACAAAGCAGTTTGCATGAACACAGATATTTGAAATAAATACTTATATTGATGGCTTACTCCGGAATGGAGCCTTGTCAGAAAAGTATTATCAAATCTAAGTACAGGTCATTATGTCGAAAAACGAACTTTACAACTTTGGCCTGGGGGGTGGGAGAGTGGGGTGAGGAGATGGGAAGGGATGGGAAGGGGAAACAAAGGAGGAGGCAACAATGCTTGATGAGAAATGTACTCATTGTCTTGCACATGTAATTGTAACCCCTCTGTATGGTATTTTCAAAAAGAAAATACATTTCTCATCAAGCATTGTTGCCTCCTCCTTTGTTTCCCCTTCCCATCCCATCCCATCCTCCCATTCCCCCAACCCTCCTCCCCCCCACCAAAGTTGTAAATTTTGTTTTCGACATAATGACTTGTACATCTCATTGTTGCAATGGGTCCACCTGTATCCCTATTTAAACAAGTTGTTTTTCCCCTTTCCCTCCACCAATTATACCGCTATCAAATACAGTGAAAGCAGGAGTTATACTGTGGGGGAGGGACATACAAAGCAACAAAGAAATAATCTCATAAATGTGTTAGAAATAATCGCATGAAAGAAAAAAAACATTTGAATACATATCTTAGGGCTCATTTTCCTAACATCACCTTATCTGACCTTTTCTGCTTGACTCAGACATATACTAGTTATTGCAAATAAGGGAAACCATAGGACCTATGGAAAGACTTGGAAAAAATTATATTAACTGTATGTATTTTCACAATAAAAAAAATCGATGCACAAACACACACACACACAAACTGATTAAGGGGGCTGGGTGTAGGGGAAAAACAAAGGAGGGGGTAACAATACTCCATAGGAAATATACTCATTACCTTACTATGTAACTGTAAGACCTTTGTACAGTATCTTTACAATAAAAAAAATTTTAAAAAGGGGGTTGGGAATGTGGATTACTGGTGGAGTGCTTGCCTAGCATGCATGAAGCCCTGGGTTCAATTCCTCAGTACCAAATTAAGAAAAAGTCTAGAAGTGGCATTGTGGGTCAAGTGGGTGGGAGCCTTGACCAAAGAAGCTCAGGGACAGCGCCCGGGCCCTGAGTTCAAGCTCCAGGGCTGACAAAAAATATTGATAAGGGAAAGATTTTAGAGCCAACCCTCTCTTCTCCCACAGGAAATTTTCCTGATCTTAATGTCTAATAATTTTATGTATATTTGAAAATAACATTTTTATTGATTGCATACATTTTATTGATAAAATACATTTTAGCAAATGTAATGGCTTGTCTGACTTCAAATATCACTTTTTGTCTAAAAAGATTTCTAGTGAGTGCCTCTTCCCTTGCACACTTACCTCCTCTTTTCTGTCTAAGCTGGGATTTACTTTCAACAGTCTAGCAGGATGATTGAGGTGATCATAACTGATCTTGGTACTTTTTAGGGTTAAAGAACCACTTGGATAAAGTTCACTTCCTGTGTCATTGAAGAATGAATAGCTCTTGAGTTCCCAATTCCTGTTCTGATACCACCCCTGCTAGCTTTAGCCAAACCTCCTCTACATTCCCAGCTTCTGTTAGTGGTCCACAGTAGAAGGATGGGCCATCGATAATTATGCTTTCTTCTTCTTCCTCCTCCTCCTCCTCCTCCTCCTCCTCCTCCTCCTCCTCCTCCTCCTCCTCCTCCTCCTCCTCCTCCTCCTCCTCCTCCTCCTCCTCCTCCTCCTCCTCCTCCTCCTCCTCCTCCTCCTCCTCCTCCTCCTCCTCCTCCTCCTCCTCCTCCTCCTCCTCCTCCTCCTCCTCCTCCTCCCCCCCCCTCCCCCCCTCCTCCCCCCCCTCCCCCCCTCCTCCCCCCCCTCCCCCCCCCTCCTCCCCCCCCTCCCCCCTTCTCCTCCCCCCTCCTCCCCCTCCTCCCCTTCCCCCTCCTCCCCTTCCCCCCCCTCCCCCTCCCCCTCCCCCTCCCCCTCCCCCTCCTCTTCCTCCTCTTTCTCCTCTTTCTCCTCCTCCTCCTCTTTCCTCTTCCTCTTTCTCCTCCTCCTCCCTCCTTCTTCCTTCTCTTTCTCCTCCTTCTCCTCTTTCTTTTGGTTTTGGTACCAGTACTGGGGTTTAAATTCAGATCTCAGTTTCTGTCTCTCAGCTTTATCTACTTAAGGCTAGTGTTCTACCATTTGAGCTACAGCTCCACTTCTGGCTTTTTGGTATTGGAGATAAGAGTCTCATAGTCTTTCCTGCTTGGGCTGGCTTCAAACACATCTTCAGATCTCACCCTCCTGAGTAGCTGGGATTGCAGGTGTGAGCCATCGGCAACCAACTGGAGTCTGTTTTCTTGAAGTATTGTATAGGGTGCTTTACAAACATTTAATCTACTTCTCACAATAGCCATGAAAGTTAGGCAGAATCATCCTATCTCAGAAGCAAAACAGGATCTCAAAACATGCTCTCTGGCTCCCTGGCAAAGCTCTGCACAAGCATCTCTTCTGTTCTCTAGGATGGTGATGCAGCTGGGCTTGTTGCTGCTTTATCCTCTATCCATGGCCTGATCCTGTGCTTTGCCCCCACTGCATTGGCTGTATCTGAGCTAGCTTCATTCTTTGGCCCCTTTATTGAGCTCCCATTGGTCAGCTTTTGCCCCCTGCCCTGTTATTCTGGCCCTGCCCAGTTCTTCCTACATCCCTAGTTTGCTGGCCCTAGAACATCCCTCCCATCTAAGGGTGGTTTGCCTGCAGGTTAACTTCCATTAAGAAAGAGCCAAGAGCTGAGCTATTCTGATAGCTGAACTTTGGAAAGGAGTTAAATAATTTAAAATAAAAGAACCTAATCCCAATTCCTTATCCACTTGAGGTACTGATTTTTTTTTCCCAGCACTTGAGGAAGGAAAGAATACCTCTGGGCACAGCTTTCCTTGATTTACTATGTGTTACCTTGGTCAATGTTCCTTTGTTTCATTCAATCTAGGGTAATCTGGAATTAGTCTATATGTCCTGAAAGTCAGAGAAGTGAGGAGGAGGGAGAGAGGAAGGGGGAGGGAGAGTGGAAGGGGGAGGGAGAGAGAACTGTATTTGTAAAAGTGGGGGAATTAGTACAGGAGTTGTCACTTTTGTCACCCTTCCTGCTGCAGACCTAGAAATTACATTGGGTTGTTGGGTGGGTTGCCACTTGGTGAAATAGCACCTGTCTCTCCACCAGCCATTCTCATGGTTTGCCCTGGGGTTTGCTTCTATCTGCACTTTCCTAAATGTAAGGAAGAACTCAGGTTGAGTAAACTGGCCAGGTTAGAATTCTGATCTGACTTAAAACACATCTCTTCCCTCTTCAGTATATCATGGTGTGATAAAAATTTTAAGAAATCGTCTCATGCCTTGCATTTGGATTTAATCCCATGAAGTGACGAGGACTTCAACCCCTCAGCAGCTCCACCATTAGATGCTAACATGATAAATGAGAGCTGGCAAAATGCTACTCATACATGAGCCTGGAGGTATAAAATGATAGAACCAGCTAGCTTCAGAGAGAATGAAGCTTGGGGTTTGCAGTTATAGGGCACTGGCAAATCCAGATGGAAATCTGGATTTGAAACTCCCTCTCTCCCTTCCCTCCCTCCCTCCTTCCTTCCTTCTCTCGCTCCCTCTCCCTTCCTGCTTCCCTTTCTTTCTTTCTTTTCTTTCTTTCTTTGTTGTGAGGATGTAAGTTTCTGACTGATTTATTTGGTTAATTCTCAAGAATGGTTGCTGGATTATTTGGTAAATTTCTTCCTAAGTGGCTGTACTATTTTGTGTTAGCACAGCAAGAATTCCTGTTTCTCTGCATTCTTCCTAGCACTTTGTACTGTCAGTGTTTTTTTTTTTTTTTAAATTTGATTTTATTCTAGCAATTCTAATGTGTGTGCAATGTTATATAATGGTATATTATTGTTTTATTAGTATGTCCCTAATGATGCATGATATTAAGAATCTTTTCCTATGGTTACTTGCCTAAAAGCTTTAATTTTTTTTATTGTTGGTCATGGGGCTTGAACTCAGGATCTGGGCACTGTCCCTGAGTTTTTTGCCCAAGGCTAGCAGTCTACCACTTTGAGCCACAGCACCACTTCAAGTTTTCTAGTGGTTAATTGGACATAAGAGTCTCATAGACTTTCCTGCCGAGGTTGAGAATCTGGATTTTTAGATCTCAGCTTCCTGAGTAGCAAGAATTACAGGCATGAGCACCATCATCTGGTGTAAAGCTTTAATTTTTAAACCATTAATTTGCTACATTGTTTGGACTTTTCTTTACATTTTGTTGGGCTGTAGTCATAATTGTTGCAAATAGCCCAAGGCTCTTTTGAGCTCTAAAACTTGAAAATAAATGTGAGAAAAGAAGGAACAGCGGAAGGACCAAGAAATGATTGTGAAACAGTTAGGTGGTCAGATACTAAGGATGGTATGAAGAGTCATGCTCCTCAAAATGGAGTATTAGGAAAGTGGCAATGCTTTTCCCTTCTGGGAAGTCAGTTCCTTATCACTTATTGAAGATGAATTGGCATTTCCTGAATGCATTCTCCTTGGCTGGTGAGCAGGAGGGATTCCATGAGATAGCTTCTTATGTGTATAACTAAGACGACTGGAGGAGTTCTTTGGATGTAGGAATTTGAAAGTAGGTGCTCATTTTCATTTCATTACAATTATGATTACAGATTATTACAGGTGTTTTGTACAACTACAGTTGAAAACATTTAAACATGTTGCATGCTTTCAACTCAAGATGATGCACACAATGCATCTTGATCATTGTAGCTCCCATCTCTTGGAGTTGGGGTACGCCACTTCTACCAACTCAGAGTATCTCTAAACTTATCATTAAGGGGGTTTCAATGGCAGATTCATTATACACACATGATTAGTTAAATCACTAGGCTTTCTAGAACAATGCACCAAACCTCAAATAGTATAATATTGCAAAACCCCAATTCTTTTCAAAAAACGTATCTTTAAGTAGTTACATGATGGAGTTGCCACTCAACAATGTACCTTGATCAATGTCATCCCTTTCCTCATTCTTCCCAATCCTTCCCAACCTCACCCCTTCACTCATTTTTCTTAATTTTGCAGGATATGCATTGAATTTTATGATTGTATCCTTATCCCCTTTGTCTCTTCATTCATCTACTCTCCCTCCCCTCAAGACCCCAGCTCTTTGAGTACCTATTTCTTGGGTACTTTCTTGGACTTATTTTCTTGGACTATGAGTTAGCCTTTCTAAAGAATTACAACTCAATTACATTTGAGTTCTCTTCTGAATCTACTGTATTTCAGCTAATACATTTATGTATACTTGGATGTTTACATATAAATATATTTTATTGTGAAAATACTGTACTGAGGGGTTACAGTTACATGAGCAAGGTAATGAGTACATTCTTTTTTTTTTTTTTGGTCGGTCATGGGGCTTGAACTCTGGGCCTGGGCACTGTCCCTGCGCTCTTCAGCTCAAGGTGAGATCTCTACCACTTGAGCCACAGTGCCACTTCCAGTTTTCTAGTGGTTTATTGGAGATAAGAGTCTCATAGACTTTCCTGCCTGCGCTGGCTTTGAACTGTGATCCTCAGATCTCAGCCTCCTGAATAGCTAGGATTACAGGTGTGAGCCACTGGTGCCCAGCATGAGTACATTTCTTATCAAGCATTGTTGCCTCCTCCTTTGTATTCCCCCTACCATCTATTTGGTTCCACATCCACAATGATACTCCCCACAACCCCCCTCCCACCTAAATTATAAAGTTCATTTTTCAACATAGTGTAATATACATTTCATTGTTACAATGGGTCAACTTGTATCCCTATTTAAACATTTTGTTTTTTCCCTTCCCCTCCCCAAATTATACCGACATCAGTAAAAACAGGTGTTATACCATGGGGGAGGAACATACAAAGCAATAAAAAAAAATCACATGGTACCTTATAAATACATTAGAAACAATAGCAAGAAAGAAAAAAATCACTTGTGTCCCTATCTTGGGGTTCATTTTGCTTAACATAATCTTATCTGATATTTTCTGCCTGTGCCAGACATATACTAGTTATTGCAAATAAGGGAAACCATGGGACCTATGTTTCTTTGGGCCTGGCTTACTTCACTTAATATAATTTTTCCAAGTTTTTTCATTTCCTAACAAATGGGGCAATGTCATTCTTTCTGATGGAGGCATAGAATTCCATTATATATACATATATATATACATATATATTTTCTTGATCCATTCATCTACTGAGGGGCATCTAGGTTGGTTCCATATCTTAGCTATGGTAAATAATGCTGCAATAAACATAGTTGTACTGGTAGCTTTAGTGTGGTCTTGTTTGTGATCAATTGGGTAAATGCCCAAAAGTGGGATTGCTGGGTCATAGGAGAGCTCTATGTGGAGTCTTTTGAGAAAGCTCCATACTGCTTTCCAAAGTGGTTGAACAAGTTTACACTCCCAGCAATAATGCAGTAGGTTTCCCTTTTGGTCACTTCCCCTCCAGCATCTGTTGTTATTAGAGTTCTTGATTTTAGCCATTCTAACTGGAGTGAGGTGGTATCTCAATGTTGTTTTGATTTGCAATTCCTTTATGGCTAGAGAGGTTGAACATTTCTTCATGTGTCTATTGGCCATCCTTCTTTCCTCTTCAGAGAAGTTTCTCTTTAAGTCTTTAGCCCACTTATTTATTGGGCGGGTTTTTCTTTGAGGATTTGTTGTTGAGGGATTTAATGTTTTGAGTTCCACATATATTTTAGATATTAGACCATTGTCTGTAGTATGGCTAGTGAAGACCTTCTCCCAATTCGTGGGCTTTCTATTGATCTTGCTAGCTATGTCCTTTGCCATGCAGAAGCTCTGCAGCTTCATGTAATCCCATGTGTTCAGCTTTTCTTTGATTTGTTGTGTTTCTGGGTCTCTATTAAGAAAATTTTGGCCTGTGCCAAGGAGACATAGAGTTTCTCCTATTCCATCCTGTAATGTTTTCAGAGTGTCTGCTTTGACTCCAAGGTCTTTGATCCATTTGGAGTTGATTCTGGTGCAGGGTGATATATAACGATCTAGCTTTAGTTTTCTACAAGTAGTTAACCAATTTTGCCAGCACCATTTACTGAAGAGGCTGTCTTTCTTCCATTCTATTTTTTTAGCTCCCTTATCGAAGATTAGATGGCTATAGGTCTGTAGGTTCATTTCTGGGTTTTCAATTCTATTCCATTGGTCCTGAGGTCTTTTCTTATGCCAATACCGAGCTGTTTTGATTACTATGGCTTTATAGTAGAGTTTGAAATTTGGTATTGATATTCCTCCAGCAGTGTTCTTTCCATTGAGGAGCATTTTTGCTATTCGGGGTCTTTTATTGTTCCATATGAATTTTTGGATTGCCTTTTCTATTTCCTTGAAGAATGAGGTTGGAATATTGATAGGTATCTCATTGAATTTGTAGATAGCCTTGGGAAGTATTGCCATTTTCACGGTGTTGCTCCTTCCAATCCAGGAGCGTGGGAGGTTTTTCCACTGTCTATGTTCTGCTTTGATTTCCTTTTTCAGGTTTTTAAAGTTTTCATCATAGAGGTCCTTCACTTCTTTAGTTAATTCCTAGGTATTTTATTTTTTGTGGGGCTATTAAAAATGGAGTTGCTTTCCTGATTTCAGCCGTACTCTTCTCATTGTTGGCATACATTGATTTTTGAGGCTTAATTTTATACCCTGCTACTTTGCCAAAGTTTCAAATCAGCTCAAGTAATTTGGGACTGTTATCCATGGGATTCTTTAAATACAAATCATGTCATCTGCAAAGAGGGAGAGTTTTATTTCATCTTTCTCTATTTGGATTCCCTTTATGTTTGCATCTTGTCTTATTCATGTAATAGGCATTCTAATCTATATTGAATAGAAGAGGAAAGAGTGGACATCTTTTTCTCGCTCCTGAGTTTAGAGGAAATGGCTTTAGTTTTTCACCATTAAGTATAATGCTGGCTGTAGGTTTGTCATATACAGCCTTTATTGTATTGAGTAATGTTCCATGGATTCCTAATTTTTCCAGTAACTTCATCATAAAAAGATCTTGTCAGATGCTTTTTCTGCATCTATTGAGGTAACCATGTGGTTCTTATTCTAGCTCTTATTGATGTGATGAATTATATTAATTGATTTGCATATATTGAACAAGCTTTGCATCCCTGAAAGGAATCCTGTTTGATAATCGTGTATGATTTTTTTGAATGAATTGTTGAAGTCGATTGGCCAAAATTTTGTTGAAAAGTTTTGCATCAGTGTTCATCAAAGAAATGGGTCTAGGGGGAGGTAGGGAAGGGATGTGAAGGGTAAACAAAGGAGGAGGCTGCAATGCTTGATAAGAAATGTACGCATTATCCTGCCCATGTAATTGTAACCCCTCTGTTCAGTATGTTCACAAAAAAAATTAAATTAAAAAAAAGAAAAAGAAATGGGTCTATAGTTCTCTTTCTTTGATGAGTCTCTGCCTGGTTTTGGGATGAGGGTTATGATGGCTTCATAGAATGAATTTGGTAGTGAACTTTCTCTTTCAATTTCATTTAAGAGTTGGAGGAGTGTTGGTGTGAGCTCTGTTTTGAAGTCCTTGTAGAATTCTGCTGTAAATACATCTGGTCCTGGGCTTTTCTTAGATGGGAGGTCTTATATTGCTGTTTCTATTTCAATGCTTGATACGGACCTGTAAAGTTGGTTTAACTCATCTTGGTTTAGTTTCGGCATGTCGATATTTGCTAGGACATTATCCATTTCTTCCATATTCTCAAGCTTATTAGCATAAAGTTTTGAGAAGTATTCCCTTATAATGTTCTGAATCTTGGTCGTTTCTGTGGTGATGTTTCCATTCTCATCTCTGAGTTTGTTTATTTGGGTGTGTTCTCTTCTTTTTCTGATAAGATTTGCTAAAGGTCTGTCAATTTCGTTAATTTCTTTGTAGAACAAACTTTGTTTTGTTAATTTTTTCCTATATATATATTTGGATTCTAATTCATTTAATTCTGATTTAATTTTAATTATTTCTTTCCATCTACTTGATTGGGGTTTATCTTGCTGCTCTCTTTCAAGGAGGTTCAGATGTCTCATTAAATTGTTGGTTTCTGATCTCTCCAGTTTGTTGATGTAGGAACTCAGAGCTATGAACTTGCCTCTGAGTACTGCCTTTGCTGTGTCCCAGAGAAGCTGGTAATTTGTGTGTTCATTTCTGTTGAATATAATGAACATTTGAATTTCCTTTCTAATCTCTTCTATGACCCACTGGTGATTCAACAGTGTGATGTTCAGTCTCCATGTGTTACAGGACTTTCTTTGGTGGCTTTTGGTGTTGAGTTCTAATTTTATTTCCTTGTGGTCTGAGAGAATGCAGGGCATAACTTCAATGTTTCTGAATTTGGACAAGTTTGCTTTGTGACCTAAAATGTGGTCTATTTTGGAAAATGTTCCATGTGCTACTGAAAAAAACGTGTATTCTGATGCTGCTGGGTGAAATATTTGGTATATGTCTGTTAAATCTAGTTGACCTATGCAGCTGTTTAGATCTGTGATTTCTCTGTTGAGTTTTTGCCGAGTTGATCTATCTAGTGGGGATAGTGGTGTTTTAAAGTCCCCAACAATTAATGTCTTTGGATCTTTGTGAGATTTTAGGGAAAGTAGTGTTTCTTGGATAAATTTGGGTGCTCCTTTGTTTGGTGAATAGATATTTAGAATTGTAATATCCTCCTGAAGGAGAGACCCCTTACTTAGTATGTAGCAACCTTCTTTATCTCTTCTCAGTAATTTTAATTTGAAGTCTATTTTATGTGATATTAGGATTGCAACTCCCACCTGTTTATGGGGGTCATTTGCTTGGTAGATTTTGTTCCAGCCTTTCACTTTCAAAATGTGTTTATTTTTATGGTCAAGGTGTGACTCCTGAAGGCAGCAAATAGAAGGATCTTGCTTTTTAATCCAACCAGACAGTCTATGTTGCTTAATTGGAGAGTTAAGTCCATTAATGTTGAGAGAGAGGACTGAGAGGTGTTTGATAGTTCCTGCCATGTTATCCAGTTTCTTGGGGGCTTGTGACAACTGGATTCTTCCTATGGTTCTTGGATTCTCAGTTTGGGTGCGGTTTCTTGGCCTTTATTGTGCTATTGTTGGTTTTCTATGTGGAGAACATCTTTAAGTATCTTTTGTAGGGCTGGTTTGGTGGAGATATATTGTTTCAGTTTTTCTTTGCTATGGAAGGTTTTTATTTGACTTTTGGTTATGAAAGAGAGTTTTTTTTTTTTTTTTTTGTAAGAATACCATACACAGGAGTTACAATTACATGGGCAAGATAAGGAGTACATTTCTTATCAAGCATTGTTGCCTCCTCTTTGTTCCCCCTTCCCATCCCTTCCCATACTCCCACCCACCCCCTACCAAAGTTGTGAATGAAGGAGAGTTAAGCTGAGTATAGTATTCTTGGTTGATAGTTGTTTGTCTTTAGGGCATGGCATATGTCATTCCAGGGTCTTCTTGCTTTAATTGTCTCTGTTGAGAAATCTGAGGTGATTCTAATCGGTTTCCCTTTAGAGGTAACTGATCTTTTGTCCTTGAAAACTTTAAGGATCTTTTTCTTGGTTTGAATTGATCCTGTGCAGATTATAATGTGATGATGGGATGTCGTGTTCTGGTGTCGTCTATTTGGGCTTCTAAACGCTTCTTGTATCTGAATAGGCCTATCTTGTTGCATGTTTGGGAAGTTCTCTGCAAGCAGCTTGTTAAATAAATTTCCTAGACCATTAACTTCTGTCTCTAAGTGCTCCTCTACACCCATTATCCTCAGATTAAGCCTTCTGATGGTGTCTTCCAAGTGTTGAACAGATCTATCATATTTGTTGGATTTGTCTTAGATAGCCGAATGTTCTTTCTCTGTTTTATCTAGGCTGTCTTCAATCCCCGAGATTCTATCTCCTGCGTGGTCTAACCAATTGTCAAGACTTTCTACTTTGTTTTTTATTTCTTTTCCTTCTAATTGATTGGCTTTGATGGCTTCAAATTCTTTGTTGGAGCTTTGTTTTATAACTTATAACTTGTATGAACTTCTTTACTTCCTTAATTTGGTGTTCAGTGTTTATTCTCAAATCACTTAGTTGATTTGTTATGGTTTCCTTGGATTCCCTTCCCTTCTTCATTCAGAATTTCCTTTGTGGTCTCCCTGGATTACTTAAGCTTTCTGTTTCTGGATTCCATAAATGCCTCTATTGATCTTTGTCTATTCTCATCCTTCTCACACTTCCTGTATTAATCTTTGATTAGCTTCCTCATGCTCATGAGATTTCTGTATTAATTTTTGCTTAGCCTCATCATGCTCGTGAAGTTCATGTATTAATCTTTCCTTAGCCTTGTTTCGCTCCCTATCATGCTCACTCTGAGTCCTTTGCAGGTTTTCAATCTTTTCATTCACCATGTTTACCAGTTGTGTTTGTAGAGCTTTTTGAGAACTCTCCTCTGGATTATTCATTAACTGTTCTGTCACCTGATTATCATTAGTGGAAGTTGAGATACCTGGACTTGCCATTTTTCTTTTGTGTCTCCAGCTTCTTCTGCCCATTTGGTATGAAAGTAACACCAATTTTGTGCTAGAACACTATTTTAAGGCAAGCACCTACCAGAGTCCTGTAGTTACATAGTCAAAATGGCTGCAGAAACACTCTAGTTCAACAGATACAATCTATTCAGCATCAAACAACTTTGGATTAATGGGCTAAAAACATCCAAGAGGGATTCAGCGGACCAGAAATCAATAAGCTTAGGGAGAATTGTGGGGAAAAATAGGATTAGAGGGATGTGGAGAGATAAAAGGAAAGAGTGAATTTAACCACGTCCTAATCTCAGAGAGGGAAATGTATAGGACAGAATGAAAGGAGAGAGATAAAAAAACAAAAAATGAAAAAACAAAAATTTAAATAAAAAAGAAACACTTAAAGACTATATAAGTATAAAGAAATTATATTGAGAGAAGAAAAGGAGATGAGATGAGAGGAGGAGAGAGATAAAAGTGAAAAAATAAAAAATAAAAAACTTTCTAAATGGAATAGTTAAAAATTATATAGGTATAAAGAAATAGTACTACTATTAAAGAAGTTAAGCCTAAGAGGTTGTGAATTGAGTAATAAATTTCTGAATTAAGTATGTACATAATGAGGGATAAGGTCTAATAATCGACAACAGTTATGTATCTGGGGATGAGCAGAACAGCAATTAGGTCACACAAAAAAGAAAAAAAAGGACCAAAAGGTTAGAAGAGATTAAACACACACACACACACACACACACACACACACACACACACACCTAAAATAAAAATTAAAAAGAAAAAATAATAGACAACAATTTTTTAAAAAAAGTAACAATAATTAGGTAGAAAAAAGAGTTCTTTGATTGGGGTAGGGGGGCTATATCTTGTATCTCTCCTGTGTCTGTAACCAGTCTCTTGGTGGAATCTCTGGCCTGCTTGTGTTGTTTGGTTTTCCTGTGGCTTGATTAATTTCTTAAGTCAGTTTGTTTGAGCAGGCAGAAAAATGCTCTACTTTACCCAGGATTTTGTGATCCTCCTCCCAGGCTAGTTCAATGGGAGGGAGACCTGCTTTGAGTATCACAAAAGAGGGAGATGCTTATTTCCTCTAGTTTGGAGTTGCTGTGATGAGGCTGGGTTCTGGGTAGGGTTGAGGCCTTTCAGCAAACAGTGGCTTTTCCCTGAGGGGCTAGTTCCTGAGATACTCACAGAGCCCAGCCTAGCGCCATTCTTAGGGTTTATGTTTACTGAGTTTCAGTTGTTTGTCTATTACCCCTCCTGCTGTCTAAGCTGCAGTGGGGAGGGGCAGCCTCCGGGTGTGTTTACCCAGTGAAAAAAGTCACTCCTCTGGGGCAGAGATTCCTCTGTCTGGGCTGGGTGACTTTTTCCTGGGTGGATCTGAGCCTGGCAGGAAAGGTCAAGTTCCTGTGACCTGCTGAATAGCTCCTATTGTTATCTTCCAAGGCCTGAGTTGGAGCTAGCTGCTCCAGCCTGGCCTTTGTCAGTATCAAAAAAAGGAGATCTTCTCTGGTGGTGGGGGAGGGGCTACCTTCCCACGGCTGCTCTGTGAGAAGCACCAGACTTGGTTCCTGGGCCATCCCTGGTCTGATATCAGCAGGATGAAGGTTTCTGTTCCTGTCAGTTCTTGCTGGTGGTGAGTAGAATCCTTGGCTACCAGCAAGTGCTCAGATCTTTCTCCCTGACCAAGCTGCCTGGATTTTCCCTCTCTGGCCAAACTCTCTGTACTGTGATGGCACACTTGGTGTGATTCTCTAGCCTAGGACTGTTCACTAGGACACTAAAACTGCTTTCTATTTGAGAGCTTGTTTAGCCTCCAGCTTCTCTGTCACCATCTTCCTCTGGACTCTACTTATATATTTATATATTAATTCTAGCTTTCACATATGAGAGAACACATGCATTCTTGTTCACTAAAGCACTATTCACCATAGCCAGGAAATGGAATCGGCCCAGATGCCCCGCAATGGAAAAATGGATAAAAAAGTGATAAAAAAGTGATAAAAAAGTGATGGAATTTTACTCATCCATTAGAAAGAATAGTATTGTATCATTTGCAAAGAAATGGAAGGACCTGGAAACAATCCTGGTAAGTAAGTTATGCCCAGAGTGACAAAGGATGCATGTTTTCTTTCATACATGGACAAATCTTTTATAATCTTCACAGCTCAAATGATTGAAGTGCTTGGGATTTGGAAAGACTGAGTTAAATCTAGGCATTCATTTTATTTATTTTTTGGTGCTGGTCTTGGGGCTTGAACTCAGGGTCTGGGTACTGTCTCTGAGCTTTTGTGCTTGCACTGTACCACTGGAGAAACAGCTCCACTTCCAGTCATGTAGCTCACTTAGTGTGAATGTTCATACACTTTGCTTGAGGAAGATTAATGGGGTGCTGTCCTGGATCTCACTGGGAGTGCTATATACTGTTGTTGATTATGTGATTCCCACCCCTTCCCCAATATCCCCCAAATTCAGAACTTTAAATCACATTGGTGTTTCATTTTGGGACTAAGATCTTTGCAATTATTTATTTAAAACCTCTTTTTCTGGGACAGGCCCTACTTTGAGGGAACCAGTGTCATCCAGGAAGAAGGCATGGGTTCTGTTGTCGCTGCTAATGATAAAGAACTTTAGTAAGTAGTGAGCTCTTCTTGGCTTTTCCTAGAACTTGTCTTTTCCTTTTCAATGAGGATCCTACAATTTTCTCAGGCATTTTGAATATTTTTTCTTTCTATACTGGAAGTGTTGCTTTGCTCAAGGACTTACTGCCTTTTTCTGTTAGAGAGATTAATCCCTCCCAAATTTCTCCTCATGGGCAGTGTTTAATCCTGGTGCATGTTGATTGTTTCTCTCAGAACTGTAATTAGTCTTTGTTCTACTTAAGCTGCAGGGACTCCACTGGAAGCATTAGGTATAGTAATCCCAGGAGTATTTGGCCTGCAGCAGGGTGTTGTCCTCTTCAGACAGAAAAGCCTGTTGCAGTCTTCATTTGAATGTCTCTCAGCTTGTCCATACTTCTGCCTCTCTTCTTCCTGCCTTCTCCCTATCGGCTGTCACTGACTTACTTGTGTAGGGCTTTGCCGTATGAGGGACCACATTCTCTCCCTCTGAGAATCTGAGAGCAAGATCTAATAACTTCAAAGAGAAGACTCTCAAAAGATCTGCATTGGCTAGCCTCTCTTGCACATGAGTGGGACAGAACGAGTTTCCCAAGTGAGGCAGAGTGGCCATCATTCCTGTAGGTTTGAGGATCCCCGAGAGCTGTCTGACACACAGATCATTCACTCGAAGAAGTGGAAGCTTGAGAAGATCTATTTACTTTTAGCCTTGAGTGCCAGCAACTTCTTGTCAGGGACATCCAGAGGAGGAAGCCATTAAATAGCGAGGCTCCCCCTACAGGCATGAAAGAGGAGAGCAGGAAGCCAGGAAGGAAAAGCTAGGAACAAAACCAGCAAACAAAATTGCAATATTAACACCATCTGTTTTACACCCCAGAGGGTAAACAAACAACAAACCAATGTGATTATTTTTTAGCCAGGGTATCTGTTGGCTTTCTGTTATGGGGCCAAATACTTGAGATAATCAATTGGAAAGCAGAAAAGGTTTATTTTTTGTTTTGTCATTTCAAAGCTTAAGTCTATAGTTTCTTGCCCCTGTTGCTTTGAGCTTGTGGTGACACAGTAAATGATGGTGGAAGAGCAGGGAGGAGGAGCCCTGTTGACCTAATGGCATCTGGGAAGGGATAGGAGGGAGGGAGGCAGGAAGGAAGAGACACAAAGGCCTTTTCTAGGACTCAGGGTCCTTTCCATAGCATGTTCCCAATGACATAACTGCCTTCCATCAGGCCCAATCTCCTAAATGTTCTATCAGCTCTCAATAGTATCACAGGCTGGGGCTCAAGCCTTCAATCTATGGGCCATGGAGTGCCTTCAAAATAGTTGGAACATCCAGGGAAAAGTCACCCAGCTCAGGCGCCAGCCATTGGAGTGGCTCTCCTCACCGGGTAACCAGAGCCAGAGGCTGCCCCTCCCTCTAGCAGCCACCACAATCAATTGAAAAACAGAAACCCTGAGAATGGCTCCAGGCTGGGTGCTGTGAGTTTTTTTCACAAAATAGCCCCAGGGAAAAGCTACTGTTTGTTGAAAGGCCTCAACTCTACCCAGAACCTAGCCTCATCACTGCATCCCCCTCTTTTGTGATTCTCAAAGCAGATCACCCTCCCAGTAAACTAACCTGGGAGGGGGAATCTCAAAATCTTGGGTAAAGCAGAGCATTTTTCTGCCTGTTCCAACAAACTGACTTAAGAAACCAATCAAGCCACAGGACCTCAAGCTGACCAGAGACTCCAACCACACTCTGGTTACAGACAAAAGGGAGATACAGGACTCTTCCCACCCCTCCCCCAAAAAAATCAAAGACCTTTTTTTTTTCTTCTTCTTCTTCTTTTCTTTTTTTCTTTTTTTTTGTTTTTTTTTTTTCGTTTTTTGTTACCTTATATATATATATATAAATTTTTTTTGCTTTTCTAAAACTTTTATTAATCTTTAATTTTTGCCTCTTCTGAAAAAATAATTGTTTTCCATTAACTTTTTTTTTTTCTTTTCTCCTCTTATAATTTTTATTTTAGGAATACGTGAATGTGAGTTTTCCTTTCTTTTCTTGTCTTCTTTCTCTTTTTCTTTCATTCTTAATTATCTTTTTGTTTTTTGTCTAGCTCTACTGAACTTCTGATCTTTTCTTCTCACTTTCCTATCCTTTCCATCTTTTCCTCTTTGTTCTTCTTTATGTGACTTAACTCTTGTCCTGCACATCCTCAGATAAACCCGTAGTTAACCAGTAGACCCTATCCCCCATTGTGTACACACTTAATCCACAAACTTATTACTCAATTCAAAACCTCTGAGACTTAAATTCATTAATAGCAGTACTACCTCTTTATACCTATATAATATTTTAAGCATTTTTTTAAAGTTTTTCACATCTCCTCTATGTCCCTCCCTTTCTCTCAACATATTCATATTCCTCTATAAATAGATGGTCTTTTAATCTCTAAAATAACATTAATTTTTACGTTTCTATTTTTTTTTCTGGTCTCTTTTCATTCCCCTTTCCCTTTCTTCTTTTTTTCTCTCTCTCTACTTGCATCCTACCCAACCTATTTCCTGCATTGTGATTAGGACATAGTTAACTCTCCCTGTGCCTCCCCACACCAATCTATTCCTATTTTTTACCCACATCTCTCCCTAACCCTAATAATTTCTGGTTTTCCAAATTCTTCTCTGCGGTTCGAAGCCCTTTAACATATAGTTGTTTGATGTCGAATAGATGTATCTGTTGAACTAGATTGTATCTGTAGACTATTGACTGTACAAATGCAAACTTTGGTTGCTGGTTGCCTTAAGATAGTGTTCTAGCACAAAACTGGTACTATCTTCATCTCAAATGGGCAGAGTAAGCCGGAAAAACACAAGAAAAATGGCAAATTCGGGTATCTCAATTCCCAATCTTGATAATCAGGGGTTAGAACAGATAATGAATAATCCAGAGGAGAGTTCCCAAACAGCTCTACAAACACTGCTGGCAAACATGATAAATGAAAAGTTTAACAATGTACAAAGGACTCTGTATGAGCATGACAGGGAGAGAGAGGAGGCATCCCAGAAGTTTATACAGGAATATCATAAGCGTGAGGAAGCTACTCAAAAACTGATACAGGATTTGCGTGAACAACTTGAGAATACTCAAAGAGAAAGGGAGGAATGGCGTGAGCAGGCTGAGAACACTCAAAGAGATCTGCAGGAATCCCACGAACGGGAGGAAGCTAATCAAAGAGTAATACAGGAATTGAGAGACCAGGTAGAGAACACACAAAGATCACTAAAGGCATTCATGGAATCCATTAACAAAGAGCTGAAGGAAGTCAGGGAGACCACAGAGGGAATGCTGAATGGAACCCAACAGAAGGAATGGGAGCCCAAAGAAACCATAACCAATCAACTAAGTGATTTGAGGACAAACACTGAACACCAAATCAAGGAAGTAAAGAAATTCATACAAGACCTAAACCAGAGCTTCAACAAAGAACTTGAAGCCATCAAAGCTGACCAACTAGAAGAAAAAGAGATAAAAAACAAAGTAGAGAGTCTTGACAGCAGGTTAGACCATGCAGAAGATCGAATCTCAGGGATTGAAGACAGCCTAGATATTATAGAGAAAGAACATACAACCATCCAAGACAAGTCCAAGAAATATGATAGATCTATCCAACACCTGGAAGACACCATCAGAAGGCCTAATCTAAGGATAATGGGTGTAGAGGAGCACCTAGAAACAGAAGTTAATGGTCTAGGAAATTTGTTTAACAGGATCCTAGCAGAGAACTTCCCAAACATGCAAAAAGATAGGCCTGTCCAGATACAAGAAGCCTTTAGAACCCCAAATAGACCAGACCAGAATAGGACATCCCACTGCCACATTATAATCCACACAGGATCAACTCAGAACAAGGAAAAGATCCTTAAAGCTGTCAGAGAGAAAAGGGTAATCACTTATAAAGGGAAACCAATTAGAATCACCTCAGATTTCTCAGCAGATACAATCAAAGCAAGAAGAGCCTGGAATGATGTATGCCATGCCCTAAAAACAAACAACTATCAACCAAGAATACTGTACCCAGCTAAACTCTCCTTCATAACTGAAGGCCAAATAAAAACCTTCCATAGCAAAGAAAAATTGAAACAATACATCTCCACCAAACCAGCCCTACAAAAGATTCTTAAAGATGTCCTACACATAGAAAACCAACAAGACCGCAATAAAGGCCAAGAAACTGCACCCAAACTGAGAATCCAAGAACCATAGGAAGAACCCAGTTTTCGCAGCCCCCAAGAAGGTAGATAACATGGCAGGAACTCCCAAATACCTCTCAGTCCTATCTCTTAATGTTAATGGACTGAACTCTCCAATTAAGCGACATAGACTGTCTAGTTGGATTAAAAAACAAGACCCTTCTATCTGCTGCCTGCAGGAGTCACATCTTGCCCGTAAAAACAAAGACATTTTCAATGTTAAAGGCTGGAACAAAATCTACCAAGCAAACGGACCGCATAAACAGGCGGGAGTTGCAATTCTAATATCAGATAAAATAGACTTCAAATTAAAATTTGTGAAAAGAGATAAAGAAGGTCACTACATACTAATTAAAGGATCTCTCCTTCAGGAGGATATTACAATTCTAAATATCTATTCACCAAACAATGGAGCACCCAAATTTATCAAAGAAACACTACTTTCCCTCAAATCCCATATAGATCCAAAGACATTAATTGTTGGGGATTTTAACACACCACTCTCCCCGCTAGATAGATCAACTCGGCAAAAACTCAACAGAGAAACCACAGATCTAAACAGCTGCATAGATCAACTAGACTTAACAGACATTTACCGAACATTTCACCCAGCAGCATCAGAATACATGTTTTTCTCAGCAGCACATGGAACGTTTTCTAAAATAGACCACATTTTAGGCCACAAAGCAAACTTGTCTAAATTCAGAAACATTGAAGTTATACCTTGCATTCTCTCTGACCACAAGGGAATAAAATTAGAACTCAACACCAAAAGCCACCAAAGAAAGTCCGGTATCACATGGAGGCTGAACAACACACTGCTGAATCAAGAGTGGGTCATGGAAGAGATTAGAAAGGAAATTCAAATGTTCATGCTATTCAACAAAAATGAACACACAAAATACCAGCTCCTCTGGGACACAGCAAAGGCAGTACTCAGAGGCAAGTTTATAGCTCTGAGCTCCTACATCAACAAATTGGAGAGATCTGAAACTAGCAATTTAATGACACATCTAAACCTCCTTGAAAAAGAGCAGCAAGATAAACCCCAATCCAGTAGACGGAAAGAAATAATCAAAATTAAATCAGAATTAAATGAATTAGAATCCAAAAAAACTATAGAAAGAATCAACAAAACAAAGAGTTGGCTCTTCGAAAAACTTAACAAAATTGACAGACCCTTAGCAAATCTTATCAGAAAAAGAGGAGAACACACCCAAATTAATAAACTCAGAGATGAGAATGGAAACATCACCACGGAAACAACCAAGATTCAGAACATTATAAGGGAATATTTCTCAAAACTGTATGCTAATAAGTTTGAGAACTTGACAGAAATGGACCTCTTCCTAGCAAATATTGACATGCCAAAAATAAACCAAGATGAGTTAAACTATCTTAACAGGCTCATATCAAGCATTGAAATAGAAACAGCAATAAGAGACCTCCCAGCTAAGAAAAGTCCAGGACCAGATGGTTTTACAGCGGAATTTTACAAGGCCTTCAAAGCAGAGCTCACACCAATTCTCCTCCAACTCTTCAATGAAATTGAAAGAGAAAGCTCACTACCGAACACATTCTATGAAGCCATCATAACCCTCATCCCAAAACCAGGTAGGGACTCATCAAAGAAAGAGAACTATAGACCCATTTCTTTGATGAACATTGATGCAAAACTTCTCAACAAAATTTTGGCCAACCGACTTCAACAATTCATCCAAAAAATCATACACCACGATCAAACAGGATTCATTTCAGGGATGCAAAGCTGGTTCAATATACGCAAATCAATTAATATTATTCATCACATCAACAGGAGCAAGAATAAGAACCACATGGTTATCTCAATAGACGCAGAAAAAGCATTCGACAAGATTCAACACCCCTTCCTGATGAAGGTTTTGGAAAAATTAGGAATCCATGGAACATTCCTCAATACAATAAAGGCTGTATATGACAAACCTACAGCCAGCATTATACTCAATGGTGAAAAACTAAAGCCATTTCCTCTTAACTCAGGAACAAGACAAGGATGCCCACTCTCTCCACTTCTCTTCAATCTAGTATTAGAATGCCTAGCTACAGCAATAAGACAAGATGCAGACATAAAGGGGATCCAAATAGGGAAAGAAGAAATAAAACTCTCCCTCTTTGCAGATGACATGATCTTGTATTTAAAGAATCCCATAGACTCCACTCCCAAATTACTCAAGCTGATTCAAAACTTTGGCAAAGTAGCAGGTTATAAAATTAACCCCCAAAAATCCATGGCTTTTCTGTATGCCAACAATGAGAAAAGTGTGGCTGAAATTAGGAAAGCAACTCCATTTGTAATAGCCCCACAAAAAATAAAATACCTAGGAATTAACTAAAGAAGTGAAGGACCTCTATGATGAAAACTTTAAAATCTTGAAAAAGGAAATCAACACAGAACTTAAAAAATGGCAAAACCTCCCATGCTCCTGGATTGGAAAGATTAACATTGTGAAAATGGCAATACTTCCCAAGGCTATCTACAAATTCAACGCAATGCCTATCAAAATTCCACCCTCACTCTTCAAGGAAATAGAAGAGGCAATCCAAAAATTCATATGGAACAATAAAAGACCCCGAATAGCAAAAATGCTCCTCAACGGAAAGAACACTGCTGGAGGAATATCAGTACCAAATTTCAAACTCTACTATAAAGCCATAGTAATCAAAACAGCTTGGTATTGGCATAAGAACAGACCTCAGGACCAATGGAATAGAATTGAAAACCCAGAAATGAACCTACAGACCTATAGCCATCTAATCTTCGATAAGGGAGCTAAAACAATAGAATGGAAGACAGACAGCCTCTTCAGTAAATGGTGCTGGCAAAACTGGTTAACTACATGTAGAAAACTAAAGCTAGATCCTTATATATCACCCTGCACCAGAATCAACTCCAAATGGATCAAAGATCTTGAACTCAAAGCAGACACTCTGAAAATATTACAGGATGGAATAGAGGAACCCTGGGTCTCCTCGGCTCAGGCCGAAATTTTCTGAATAGAGACCCGGAAACACAACAAATCAAAGAAAGGTTGGACAAATGGGATTGTATAAGGTTGCAGAGCTTCTGCAGGGCAAATGACATAGCTAGCAAGATCAATAGAAAGCCCACGGATTGGGAGAAGATCTTTACTAGCCATACAACGGACAAGGGTCTCATATCTAAAATATACTTGGAACTCAAAAAATTAAACCACCCAACAACAAATCCTCAAAGAAACAACTGCCCAATAAGTAAGTGGGCGAAAGACTTAAAGAGAAGCTTCTCTGAAGAAGAAAGAAGGATGGCCAATAGACACATGAAGAAATGTTCAACATCCCTAGCCATAAAAGAAATGCAAATCAAAACAACATTGAGATATCACCTCACTCCAGTTAGAACAGCAAAAATCAAGAACTCTAACAACAACAGATGCTGGAGGGGATGTGGACAGAAAGGAACCTTACTTCATTGTTGGTGGGAATGTAAACTTGTTCAACCACTTTGGAAAGCAGTATGGAGGTTCCTCAAGAGACTCCACATAGAGCTCCCCAATGACCCAGCAATCCCACTTTTGGGCATTTACCCAAATGATCACAAACAAGGCCACACTAAAGCTACCAGCACAACTATGTTTATTGCAGCATTATTTACCATAGCTAAGATATGGAACCAACCCAGATGCCCCTCAGTAGATGAATGGATCAAGAAGATGTGGTATATATACACAATGGAATTCTATGCCTCCATCAGAAAGAATGACATTGCCCCATTTGTTAGGAAATGGAAAGGCTTGGAAAAAATTATATTAAGTGAAGTAAGCCAGGCCCAAAGAAACATAGGTCCCATGGTTTCCCTTATTTGCAATATCTAGTATAGGTATGAGTCAAGCGGAAAAATCAGAGAATGTGATGTTAGGAAAATGAACCCTCAAATATGTATTTTAATGTTTTTGTTTCTTTCATGCATGTGTTTCTAACGCATTTATAATATTATTTCTTTGTTGCTTTGTATGTCCCTCTCCCACAGTGTAACCCCCGCTTTCACTATATTTGATGTCAGTATAACATGTGGAGGAGACGGGGACAAACAAGTCGTTTAAGGATTCAGGTGGACCTGTTGCAACAATGAGAAGTACAAAATGTCATGTCAAAACCAGCTTTACAATGTCGGTGGGGGGGGGGGGGGTATGATTGGGTGGGGGGGAGGGGGGAGGCTGGGAAGGGAGGTGAAGGGTAAACAAAGGAGGAGGCTGCAATGCTTGGTAAGAAATGTATGCATTTTCCTGCCCATGTAATTGTAACCCCTCTGTACAGTATGTTCTCAAATAAAATAAAATAAAATTAAAAAAAAAAAAGAAAAAAAAACAAAAACGAAATAGTTGGAACCTTCTTGTGCCTTTCGCTTCAACTTTTTTGCACCCTAAATAATTTAGAGAAAAAGAAAATGTTACACATTTGCAGAGGAAAAGAATAATCCTCTGGTGTCTTGCTGCGTATAGAAGACCACATTTTTTCCCCTTTTATTTGGTACAGATCCTATTAACCTTTTCCTATGTTTATTTATTTATTTTTTTACAGTGCTTGGGAAGTTTGAGGATTCATACTTTTCATAAGTGTTTTTTTTTTTTTTCCTCTGTCTTCAGCCTCTTGCTCTGTCTGTGCTGAGCTCATCCTAAGAGATGTGTAGGCTGAGTGCTTTCTAAGTCACAGGAAGAAGAATCTGGTCTCATTTCAAATATGATACCTCCTGCCGCTCAGGTCTTGGGCCAGAAATGTCAAAGTGAGCCCTGGAGGTGAGCACATCTGGGTGCATCCTGGAAATTGATGGTCCTATTGCAGCCAGTGCAGGGATGATGCTGGGCACAGAGTTTATCTGCCTCTCTTCCAACTATGGAAGCAGTTCACTGCTCACACTGGCTAATGAAAGATGCTGGAGCCGGTACATGTCCACCTTTTACCCCCAGGGGAGGCAGAAACTAATTACCTGCTTTAGAGGCAGTCAAATCTTTTCTGTGTTTTGCATAAGTCTGAGTTCCTCTATCTTGATGTGTCTCAAAGGGGAGCTAATTAAAAGGTGTTAAATGACTAAGTAGTATGGATCTTCAGGCCCTTGAGACAGATGTGGGCGAAGCTCCTACTCAGAAGGGAAACATTGTAATAAATGCCTGGGAAGACCCTCAGACTTTCATCTTTCAGCAAACTCACTGCTTAGGTGAAACTGCCAATAGGCCACTCTAAAGAGATGATCCTGTGATTGCTTTGATTTCCTCCCATCTTTCCTCACCATTTACTTTGTCTCTCAGGTATGCAATGCACACACACAGTGATAAAAAGGATGCTCTGTCTCCCTGTGTAGTATGGAAGCTATGAAAGGAATAGCTAATGTGTGTGAAGGGATTCCAGTACATTTTCAGGGGAAAAGTAAGTGCTGTCACCACATATGGAAAGAAAAGCTTCCTTTTTCGGAGTCTTCCCTACTTAAAATATAACTAGGGTATATATTGGACACACACACATACACACACACAAACACAAACACACATTTTGTGCCAGTACTAGAGCTTTTCTACTCAAGGCTGGTGGCTTAACACTTTAGCCACAGCTGCACACTTCTGGCCTTTGGGTGGTTAATTGGACATAAGAGTCTCACAGATTTTCCTGCTCAAGCTGGCTTGGAACCTCGATCCTCAGATTCTAGCTTCCTGGATAGTTAGGATTACAGACATGAGCCACTAATACCTGGCTAAGTGTTCTATTTCTTTGGCTAGATACAGTTGTAATATATACTTTAAAAAACCCTGGAGCTCATTACAAAATATTTTACTTCAACTATAGATGAGATGTATAAATAAAATACGTAAATATTTATAAATTTATAAAAGACAGAAACAAACATATGTACCGCTTTTTGTGTCAAGCCATCTGTCTGGTTTGAAGCCTTTGGAAATCACTCCTCTAAAGGTCAGGCAGGGGCTAATTTGCACACAGCTACAGAAGCAGTCAGGGTAATTCTCAAACAAACGAATTCTCCACTGCTAGGTGTTTGCTAAGGAAGTAATGCTTTCCCCTCAAATCTGCTTGCAAAGATTTGAGTTACATTATATTATCTTAAATCACCATGGTGAGTTAAACACTGTGTTGCAGTTTGGGTGTGTTCCAGATACTTATTGACTAAGGACACTGGAATGTTTTGGTCTTATTGTAAGAATAAGGGGGAAAAATCTTCTTCAGAGTCCCATTGTACAAAGTGAAGCTTCTCATCTAATTATGTTTTTAATTTTTTGAGATAGTGGATAAAAGGTAAAAATTTAGAAACTTCTTCAACTTGAAGTATTTTTAGCCTTTTCCTTAACCAGGAGCCTGTAATGATAAATAAATCATTTGTTCATCTTTTTTTTTTTTTCTGGTCTTGGTGCTTGAACTCAGGGCCCAGGCACTGTCTTTCCAAAATCTCTTTGGGCTCAAGGCCAGTGATCTACCACTTGAGCCACAGCACCACTTCTAGCTTTTTCTATGATTAATTGGAGATGAGTCTAACAGACTTTCCTGCCCTGCCTGGCTTTGAACAATGATCCTTAGATGTCAGCCTCCTGTGTAGCTATGATCACAGGTATGAGCCATTGGTGTCTGGATATTTTTTCATCTTAAATTTTTTAAAAAGAAATTGTTATTATATTTAACAACAAATGCTGGAGGGGATGTGGCCAAAAGGGAACCTTACTGCATTGTTGGTGGGAGTGTAAACTTGTTCAACCACTTTGGAAAGCAGTATGGAGGTTCCTCAAAAGATTCCACATAGAGCTCCCCTATGACCCAGAAACCCCACTTTTAGGCATTTAACCAAATGATCACAAACAAGGCCATACGAAAGCTACCAGCATGACTATGTTTATTGCAGCATTATTTACCATAGTTGAGATATGGAACCAACCCAGATGCCCCTCAGTAGATGAATGGATCAAGAAAATGTGATAGCTATATATATCTATATACCTATATGAATTCTATGCCTCCATCAGAAAGAATAACACAGCTCTATTTGTTAGGAAATGGAAATACTTGGAAAAAATTATATTAAGTAAGCCATGCCCAAAGAAACATAGTCCCATGGCTTCCCTTATTTGCAATAACTAGTATATGTCTAGGATAAGCAGAAAAGGTCAAAAGCTATGTACATATGACCATACAAGATGATGCTAAGTGAAATGAACTCCAAGATAGGGACACAGGTGGTTTTATCTTTCTTGCTATTGATTTCAATGTATTTATAAGGTACTATGTGATTTTTTTGTTTCTTTTGTATGTTCTTCCCCCATGGTATAACTCCTGTTTTCAATGTATTTGATGTTGGTGCCCTGCATCTTTTATATACATTTTTCTAATTTGGGGAGGGGAAGGGAAATAAAAAAAATGCTGAAACAAGGATACAGGTTGATCTATTGTAACAATGAGATGTACAAGACACTATGTTGAAAACGAACTTTACAACTTGGGGGAGGGGAGAGGAGTTGGGGAGATGGAGAGAGAAGGAATGGTACAGGAAAAACAAAGGAGGGGCTAACAATGCTCGATAGGACATGTACTCATTACCTTACTCATGTGACTATAACTCCTCTGTACAGTACTTTTACAATAAAATATATTAAAAACAACAACAAAATAAATTGTTATTATAAAGGTGATGTACAGAGGAGTGAGAGTTACAGAAGTCTGGCAGAGAGTACACTTCTCTTTGCACAGTGTCACCCTTTCCTAGCTCTCTCCTAGTTCATTAGTTCATCTTAAAAGGTAGAAAGTCCCTCTGGCAATTTATTTGTTTTTGGGTCTGGTCATGGGCCTGAACTCTGGGCCTGGGTGCTGTCCCTCAGCACTTCACCTTAAGGCCTGCACTCTACCACTTGAGACACAGTGCCACTTCTGGCTTTTTTTTTCCTGCTTATGTGGTGCTGGAATCGAACCCAGGGCCTCATGCATGCAACGCAAGCATTCTACCACTGAGCCACCTTCCCAGCCCTGGCAATTTATTTGTGTTTGGTGATCTTCCTAGATTTTCACAGAGTTTCATGGTTGGCTTGTATTTATGAGCATTTACAAAAGACAGCCAATGGCTGAACAATTAAGATTTTATTTTTAGCCAACTTGATTGTTCTCATTCCCTTAATATATTGAAGCCAGGCCTCTGCAGAAGGCAAAGGTTACCAGCTTCTCTGTTTCTCAGGTATCTATAACGAGCTGCAAGACACTCACACTGTATCACAGGTTGACTTGTTTTAATGTGACAGGATAAACTTTCTCTATAATTTTATTGGAGGCAGTTGGAAGACAGCAGTATTTTTACAAACTGAATACAGTGCATATCAGAATTATTGATCTTATTACAGGATCACTTCAGTCTTCCATTAAAGTTATTAAATAAGTCTACCGAGCTATAATTCATATTCAGTCCAATGCATCTACTTGAAGTATAGAGTTCTGTGGCTTTTCAGTAATTGTACTATTTACAATGGTCACTACTATCTACTCTGGGAGCATCAGTGTCATCCCTGCAGTCATTTGCAGACATGCCATCCCTCTATTCAGCCCCACCTCCAGGCCCAGGGTATAGATGGGACTTTTCATATAATTGACTCAGCCAATATGTAATTGTTTATGGATGACCTCAGTATAATGCTTTCAAGGTTCATGTACATGGTGGTCTCTGTCAATAATTCCTTCTTTTTGTATTACTGGATAATCTACTTCATGTAGAGACCATATTCTGTTTATTCTATCTGTTGTTTTGCCTTTTTATTTTTATTTAGTTTTTATTTATTTTATTCTTATTTACTTTTTTCAGTGTTATTAAGCATAGTTGACAAATTGCATGTATGTTTGATGTGTCATGTGATATATTGATACACGTCTACTGTGAAACACATATCCAGTCAATTAACGTGTCAATTAATTCTTGTGGCAAAAATAATATCTTTCAGGAACTCCCAAGAATAAAATATATTGTTGTGAACTTGTCTAAATGCTATAAAGTAGATCTGCACAACTTTTTGAAATTATCTAACTGAAACTGCGCACTGTGACCAACATTTTTCTGTCTTTCTCCCCCTCATCTTTAGCAACGACCATTCTACTCTACTACATTTGGATTCCAGATCTCAGTGAGATCATCTGCCTGGCATATTTCCATTTCTTTTAGCCTAATAACATTTTGGTCTCTCTTCTTTCTGTCGCTCCATATATGTGTATTATGGCGGTCTATGTATGTGCGTGTGTATCACCTATCCATCTACATACATGCATACGTACATACACACACATACCCCCTTGCTTTTTATTGGGTCATCAGTTGCTGGGTATGTAGGTTGATGCCATTCTTTTATTATTATTTATGATGCTCCAATGAACATGGAAGTTTAGATATCTCAGTGACATGGTGATACTCACAGGCAGGATTGCTGGATCATTGAGTAGCTCTGTTTCTAGTGTATAAGGAACCTCCATATTGTCTTCCATAATGAATGCACTCATTTACATTCTCATCAACAATATGTGAAGCTTTTCTCCACATGCTCACAAACACTTATATTTTATCTTTTTAATGATGCACATTCTAACAGATGCGAAGTGATATTATGGTTTTAATATGCATTTCCCTTATGAATAATGATGTCGAACACTTCTTTCATATAACTTTTGACTATTTGTGTGTAGTGTTTTGAGAAATGTCTGTCTGGATCCTTTGTCCTTTTTGATGTTTTTCCCTTTTTACTGTTGAGCTTGAATTCCTTATGTCCTAATCGGATTCATGTCCTGCAATTGTCTCCCATTCTGGAGGTTTTTCTTCGCTCTGTGGATGATTCCTTTGTTATGTAGATGCTTTTTATGGCTTGATGTAGTCAAATCACATCTCACCTTGCTTATCTCTGATTGTAGCTAAGAGGCCATCCCATGTGTAGGCAGCTGGCTGCAGAATAGGCAGCATCCCACTTACAGAGAGGGAGGCTCTCAGCTTCCTACCCCATGCCTTCTCCCATGGACAGAGAAGTACAGGCAGAACCGTAGGGCAGCTGCTGTTCTAGGAAGGCCCTCATCCAATGGAGGATGGGAAGGGTCTCTTCTTCTAGGCAGAAACAATTCTGGAAGCAAGCATCTCACTTTCTTACTCCCTTATTTCTGCACCTGGGGAGCCTTTGAAATCTTTTGAAGTCTTTAATCAGCATATATATTAGTTGTACAAAAGGGTTGATTTCTGAGGTTCCTTTGTATGAATACAGTGTCCCACAACCAAAACCATCCCCTCGATCACTCCTCGTCATCCCCCTTTAACTTCTTGTTGGAACAAATTCATGAAGTGTCACTGGCCTATTTTCATACATGTGTGTGATTACTTTGACAGCAGGCATATCCCCTTCCTCTCTCCTCTAACCTTCCTTCCTCTTGCTTATCCCCATTCCTCGAACAGACCCTGTTTTATATTCTGGACAAGTTCTTTTTTACTTCCTCTGATATCCTCTGTATAGTTCCTATCTCAAATAATATATTCCACAGGCTCTTAGTGTCAGGACCTCTCTCATATCAAGGGCATCTCAATGGGTGCTTCAAGGTGGCTCAAATATCAGATTATGAATATATATACCTATATATAAATATATGGACATATATCTCTATATACAATTATACACACCATATGCATACACACCATATACATGTATATATGTATAGGCATATACATATGTATATATCTATGCATATGTACAAATAACATGTATAGATGTATATGTATACATATTGTATATGCATATCTACATATATATTATGTATATGCATTCACATTGCATATATAATATATGTTTATATATAAATATGTACATATTTAACTATATATACAGCTATACAGGTAGATACGTATCTGTATATATAGTTATATATATATATAGATAAACAAAGAACATAAGTCTAAACAAGGAACTTCTTACAGGAGGAGAAGGAGAAAAAGAAAGCTAGAGAGTAGATAAACTTATAGGCATACTGCAACTAGCTCTGAAAACATCGTAAATAGCCTCCATGTTCGATAGGGGCTTGGTGGTGGGGGAAAGAGGAGCAGGCTCTGTTGGAGGGTGGGTACTAGCCCAGAGGGAGTTGGGCTAACAAAGCTGACAGAGTCTGGACATGGTCGAAATAGATTGTAGGCAAGTATGAATACAGAACAATGGAACCTCTTGACGTTGTATTAGGGAGAAGAGAGAAGGGAAAGCGATAGGTGTGGGGAGTCTGGAATATTGCAAGTGTGTGGAAATGTCACAGAGAAATCCTGCCTTGTGTATAGCTAATATATGCTAATAAAAAAGGATGGCTCAAGTCCATCGGCCTTCATTTGTGTTCTATTTCACACTGTCCCTCTGCTACCAGTGCTCTCTGTTCTTCTATTTTCCCAACAAGATGGCCAGATTTATCAAACAAAGCATAGGACATCCAGTTAACTCTGAATTTTTGATGAACAGTGCATACATTTTCAGTATGAGTTACATGCATCTTGCTTTTTTTTTTTCTTCTTCTGGCAACCCTGCTGTTCTGAAATAGCATGCAGATGAGTTCAGGAAGGCCACTGCCCACGGAGAGAATAAGAGGCTGGTATTCCTTGCAGTGGGCAAGCAGAATGCTTCTTTTTTTTTTGCTGGCTTCTTGCTAAACTTGAGCACAAAGAAGTGAAGAAGAGTCACGGTGAATACTTGCATTTCTGTTCACTGGTGCCTTCAGTGATTCCTTTGGTTTACAGGTTTGCATTATGGACTAAGAGAAAGGAAGACCATACATTTTGGAGATGTTTCTATGTGGTGGGGGGGCTCAGTTTTCTTGGCCTCAGCTTGAGGTGCACACTCTATATGTGGGGAGTGGAAAGGAAACCTCCCATCTGAACCTTGTACTTGTTAGAGCAGCAAAGCTACATCAAGGCAATCCTGGGCTTTCTCTTCTAAAGCTGTGATTGTTATTGCTTGCATTTCACCAGCATGTGGGCTTGGTAGAAACCAAATGTTACCTTATTTAGCTGCTTTCCCTTTTCTTTTGTGTAAGTATTTTAAAGGCTCGAATCTTCCGTCAGACTTGGAATCTTCCATTGGTGAGACATTCAACTTGGATGCACCTCACATTCTTTGTGTGTGAGCCCACGTCTTTCTAAATCCCCTGAATCTGTTACAGGACTAGGGAGTCCAGCACTACCCAGATTCTGCAGGCTGACCCAGGCTCTCACTTCTCAGGGTGCTGACAGCTCATTGCTTAGCCCCTGCCATAGGGAACCTGAACTAAAGGGAACTGCCCCACCCATGCTTGGTCCTTCTACTCCTCTCCCCCCTGTCTACTCCCTTCTAGCCCCCTCCCCCTGTCTACTCCCTTCTAGCCCCCTCCCCCTGTCTACTCCCTTCTACCTCCCTCCCCCTGTCTGGGACAGCATGCATTCCACTCCTGCTGACAGCTGAGGATGAGGTGGTACAAAGAGGCAATTTAATCTTAATATTGGGGGGCCTCTTTTGATGACTTGTCTGGGTCCACTGTAACCAATACATTGCTTACATCTCATTATTTTTGTTAAAATAATGTTATATACTAAAACCAATAGGGTTAAATTCTAAGTGCTTTGTTGTTGTTGTTGTTGTTTGTGGAGCTTGAACTCAGGGCCTGGGAGCTGTCCCTGAGCTTATTTGCTCAAGGTGAGAGCTCTATCACTTTGAGTCACATTGCCACTTCTGGTTTTCCAGTGGTTAATTGGAGATGAGTCTTACAGACTTTCCTGCCCTGGCTTGCTTTGAACCTTGATCCTTAGTTCAGTCTCCTGAGTTGGTAGGATTATAGGCAGGAGCTCCAAGTGCTTTTATTTCACATATCTCTACCCTTCCCAATGTTTACTGAAAACTATCTTGAAAACATGAAATTCATTGCAACATGCTTAAAACCACATTTATGTTGAAATTGTGATTCTACCAGATTTTTACTCACAAATTGATTAGGAACTTCGTTTCATCTTTACTGTGAACTTTCCTAAGAATTATTATTATTATTGTTGTTATTGTTATTTTATTGGATTTCCCCTAAACAGCTTGGAAAGGTGGTTTTCCATAATAATAGGTTTAAGTTCTCTCCTTCTCCTTCTCCTTCTCCTCTTCCTCTTTCTTTTTTAATGTGTGGAATTCGGGTGAAAATAACTTTTTTTTTTTTGGTTGGTTGTGGGGCTTGAACCCTGGGCTTGAGTGCTGTCCTGAGCTCTTCAGCTAAGGTAAGCACTCTACCACTTGAGCCACAGGACTACTTCCAGTTTTCTGGTGCTTAATTGGAGATAAGAGTCTCATGGACTTTCTTACTCTGGCTGGCTTTGAACTGTGATCCTCAGATCTCAGCCTCCTGAATAGCTAGGATTATAGGTGTGATCCACCAGTGCCCAATGAAAATATCTTTTAAAGCTGGGCTTGAGGGAAAAATAATGAAAAATCTTTTCCAACAAAAAGCATTTCATTTTTAAAAAGTTGTGATGATAAAGGTATTTCTTTTCTTTCTTTCTTTTTTTTTTTTTTTATGAAGGTATTTCTAAGGCTGTCAGAGATCAGTGATTTCACACTAGGATTGAGGGAGTTGTTTTCCCCAGTACATATTTTTGATAATGATTTATGAATAGATTTTATATTTGGAAATAAATTAATTTTTTTCAGAGTAAGAGAATTTTATATTTATTTTTTACTATGCTTCAGTAGTGGTACAAAGGAGTTACCATTTAACAAAGCAGTTTATGAATACAGTGCATCTTGATCAGTTTCACCCCTTTCAACATTCTCACCCATCCCTCCCAACCCACCCCTTCCCTCACTTTTCTTAATTTTGTAGGATATACATTGAATTCTGTTTGTGTGTGTGTGTGTGTGTTGGTCCTAGGGCTTTAACTCAGGGCCTGGGTGCTTTTCCTGAGCTTTGGTGCTCAAGGCAAGGCCAGTAGTACTCTACCACTTGAGCCACGGCTCCACTTCATTTTTTTTTTCTTTTTTTTTGGTGGTTAATTGGAGGAAAGAGTCTCAAGGACTTTCCTGCCTAGGCTGTTTCCCCACTATCCTCAGATCTCAGCCTCCTAAGTAGCTAGGATTATAGTGAGCCACCTGTGTTCTACCACATTTTATTCTAGACTACATTCTCCTTTTCTCCTCTTCCTTCCCCCTTGACTCTATCCCACCCCTTTTAAGTACCCACTTCCGGCGTTTATTTTGTTGGACTTGACTTTGCTTTTCTAAGGAATTACATTATTTGAGTTCTTCCTTGAGCCTGCCATATTTCAGTTAATACATTTATATACACTTGCATACCACCCAACATATTTACTTCTAATTTTATAAGCCAAATCTAGCTTCTACATATAAGGGAAAGCATTCATCCTTTGTTTCTCTGGGCCTGGCTTACTTCACTTACCATAATTTTTCTAGGTCTTTAAATTCGCTTTAGTGAGTTTTGTGTCTAACATTATTTATGACATTGTTGTAGGAGAATGGGATAGACCTACTGGATCATCAACAGACAGGACAGTGAGGGCCACGGACCTTCCCGCGGGTTTGGAGGTTGTGTCCAAGAGTTGGGACCGGAGCTGGGTTTTTATAGGAAGTCCAAGCAAGGAGGAAGAGGTTAATGAAAAAGCCACTAGGTCAAGGAAGGTGGGGGCCTTTCAGTTCGGCCCACAATGGGATGTCTACAGCTGGGCTTAGGTGGATTGCCCTGCCTGCACTTCAAACAAGTTCACACATACCTGGGATTTTGCCTGGGGTTTGTATGGGCCTGGGACAATAGGATGGGGGTCAATCCTTCAATTATACCATTGTAAAGGCTGGTTTGGCTTTTGGTAAAGCACAGCCCAGTCTTTGCTTGTCCTCACACTTTTAAGAACCTCTTCTGCTCTATATAGATAGTGAATGGGGTGACAGTTTGGTGAGTTAAATTCTTCATGGGCTTCCAGCCCTATAAAAGTGGGTTTTAACCTATATTTTGTGGAGTTCTTTTGGTTCTGAAGTAGGCCTCAAAGGCATAGAGGAGCCTAAGTTAGCAGCGTGAGGAGTACTTTAAGCCCACAATTTCCACATTGGTCAGTTCAACTGTAGTTTTTGATATAGCCAGTCCCAGGGTTTCCTAAACATTTTGTTTTTAAAAAAGGATTAAAAGGAGAGAGAGAGAGAGAGAGAGAGAGTGTGTGTGTGTGTGTGTGTGTGTGTGTGTGTGTGTGTGTGTGTGTGTGTGTGTGTGTGTGTGTGTGTGTGTGTGTGTGTATGTATATGTATATGTATGTATGTATTTGCCGGTCCTGGGCTTGTGAACTCAGGGCCTGGGCACTGCCTCTGAGCTTCTTTTGCTCAAGGCTAGCACTCTATCACTTGGTCCAAAACTCCATTTCCAGCTTCTGGTAGTTAATTGGATATAAGAGTCTCACAGACTTTTCCTGCCCAGGATGACTTCAAACAGCCATCCTCAGATCTCAGCCTCCTGAGTAGCTAGGATTAGAGGCATGAGACACTGACATCTAGCTAAAAGTACTTTTTTTAAAAGCTCCTCTTTCTGTGACATGAAATATATATATATATATATATATATATATATATATATATTTTTTTTTTTTTTTTTTTTTTTTTTTTGTCGGTTGTGGGGCCTGAACTCTGGGCCTGTGTGCTGTCCCTCAGCTCTTCAGCCACTTGAGCCATAATGATACTTCCAGATTTTTCTGCTTCTGTGGTGCTGAGGAATTGAACCCAGGGCCTCATGCCTGCAAGGCAAGCACTCTACCACTGAGCCAACTTCCCAGCCCTGAGTTATATACTTTTTTAAAGTTCAAATTGTTATATATTCTATAGGATAATAGTAGCCATAACCCTCCCTTTCTTCATTTCAACAACAAGGACAAATAAGGGGGAACTTTTGCATGCTTAATTAGAAGGAACTTCAGTGTCTTCCTTTCAGGCCACTACTGACTTGTGAACTCTAGGAGCCTACTGAGAGCTGAAGTTAGAGACCACATTCAACACAGAAATGGCAGATGTTTCCTGACTTCTTGCAGCCACAAGGTGGCACTGTGGACAACTGGTCATTTTGACAGCTAAGGCGAGTTTGTTTCCGGCTCAAGTCTATGCTGACCACTCTTTGTGGTTTGTTTCTGGCTCAAGTCTATCTCTGTGCTAGGGTTATTTAAGTGCACCTCACACACATGGTCTTAGGGACACAGCTCTTGACATTCAGTTCTTTGTAGCTCTTACGAAGTCACCTCCCAAAACACCAGAACCCGGTGAGCACTATTAACGAATTGATTCTGGGTTTGCTGTTTGGCTCGCCAATTATTGTTACTAGACGTTGGATAGCTTTTACTGTTCTTGGAGATGAGGATATTCTATACCCTGCATCTTAATGGTGCTGACTTGATGTCCTCCAGTGGCTATAATGCCTTCCCTACAAACCTTTTCTTCTATGGTATGTTACCTCTCATGAAGATGGGTTCCTGGCAGGCCTTCCTAGAGAAAGGAGGAGTCACAAGGTATCCAAACAGGAAAGGAAGAAGAGAGATTGTTGCAGTTTGCTGATGTTATGAAGTTATGTGTAGTAGACCCAACTCCCCTAATAAGTGTAGCCTAGTTGTTGGATGCAAAATCAGCCCAGACAAGTCAGTATCTCTAAGCTGGGGCAGGGGGGTAATAAATCAGAAGCCAAGAACTTGTTTAGTATGTACAAGGTCCTGAGTTTGGTACCCAGCTCTACAATAAAAAGAGTCAAATTTATCTTTTCCATTTATTAACAATGACAATTTTGAAAATCAATCACGAGAAAATATTTTAATAACTACAAAATAATGAAATACTCTGGCATAAATTTAAGAAAGGTGAAAATCTAAAATTGAAAATTATAGAATTTTTTTTCTGCCAGTACTGGGGCTTCAATTCAGGGCTTGGGCACTGAGCTTCTTTTGCTCAAGGCTAGCACTCTACTACTTGAGCCATAGCACCACTTCTGGCTTTTTCTGTGTATGTGGTACTGAGGAATCAAACCCAGGGTTTCATGCATGCTGGGCAAGCACTCTACCACTAAGCCACATTCCCAGCCTACAGAATGTTTTGTATCCACAAACTGACATTTGAATCAAAACTGCTTTGTACAAGTACTTAGAGGTAATAAAAATAAAATGAAACAAAAATAATTCAGAAGGTTAATGGAGGAAATTGGAGACACAAATAAATGGAAAATCAATTGGGGATTTGTGGATTCGAAGAATTGATATTGTCATAATTTCTACATTATCCCAAATGATCTACAGATTAAATACCCAATCAAAATTCCAATGCCATTATTTCTAGAAACAATTCATATGACACCCCAAAAAACTGAATAGCTAAGGTTGTCATGAGCAAAAATAAAATGAACAAATAAAAACAAAGCTGAGGCTTCACACTGATTTCAAACTACATGACAAAGTAATCATGATACTGGCATAAGAATAGACTAATAAACAGAACAGAGAGCCCAGCAATGAACACAGGTATGTAAGGTCAATTGGTTTTTCAACTAAGTTGCCAAATATAAACATTAGGAAAAAGACAGTTTCTTCAATACATGTTGCTAAGGAAACTGGATAACCATATGCATGAGTTTTTTTCCCTCATATGAAGTATGAAAATGAACTCAAAATGAGTTAAATACTTAGATGCAAGACCTGGAAGTGTAGCACTGCTAGGAGAGAACACAAAAGCTCTACCGTGTGGTTCTGGGAAACAATTTTTAGATAGGATGTCAAAAAACAAAAGCAAATGTAGAACAGGATTACATCAAACTAAAAAGCTTCTGCACAACAAGCACTCAACAGACTCAAGAACAGCCTGCAGACTAGTAGAAACTATATGTAAAACATGTATCTCATAAGAAGTTCATTTTCAGAATATGTAAGGAATCCAAACAACTCAACAGTAAGAAAACAACACAATTTAAAAAATGAGCAAAGGATCCAGACAGGCATTTCTCAAAAGAAAAGATACAAACATCCCAAAGATATTTGTAAAAATGTTCAACATCACTGTTCATAAGGGAAATGGTAATTAGAACCACAATGAAATGATCACTTCACATGTTACATCATGTGTCATTCAAAAAGATCAAGTATAAGTGTTTGTGAGCATGTGGAGAAAGGGGAACCTTCACATACTGTTGGTGGGATGTAAATGAACGCATCGGTTTTGGAAAACAGTATGGAGGTTCCTCATAACTAGAAATAGAGCTACCCTATGATCCAGCAATCCTGTCTGTGGGTAGCAAGATGTCACAGAGATATCCACACTTCTGTGGATCCCAAATGGTGTCAACCTAATGTGTCCATCACCTGATGACCAGATATAGGATTTGTGGCATATCTGCATACTGTGGATAATTACTCATCCTTATAAGGGGGAAGTTAGTCATTTGCAGCATGGATGAACAAGAGAGTGTTATGCTAAGTGTACTAGGCCACTCACAGAAAGACAACTATTTCATGTTCTCACTTTGAAAATAAAGTTGAAAATAATCCAATTCAAGAAGCAGAGAGCAGAATGGAGTTCCAGAAGCTGGAGAGTGGGAGGAATGAGGAGAGGGTGGTAGGAGAGTCAAAAGCCTCAATTAGACAGGAGGGTTAAGGTTGTTAATTAGACAGTAGGAATGTTTGTTAATTAGACAATTGAGTAAGTTTGTATTTTTTCTATGAGATATTGCAGTTTGGTTGATGTAAATAATTATGTATCATATGTTTTAAAGTTAGGGATGCTGTTGAGAATGTAGGATGGTGGCTTCTTTGGAACACCCAGCCTTCTGACGCCTCTCAAACAATTTGAGTTGTAATCACTTGCATCTTTGGTCCATTAGAGCATTTAAGCTGTAGACACATGTAGGAATCAAACCCAATCAATAGTAAATATGTCATTTGATCCTTGTAGAGATGGAATTGTCTGAATTGGTAGGTTGGTTGTGTTCTCCTCCTCCCCCCCCAAAGTACAACTTTGCCCTTCACTATTTGTGAAATGGCTTTTCATCTGTTTGGAAAACAGCATGCTAAAAGATCATCAGGAAAAATGATGAGGCAACAAATTTCACTTTGAAATCTGGAAAAGTTTCCTAGAGTAAGAAACTTCTCAAGAAACTTTCTGGGAAATTAAAGGTGAGAAATTCAAGAGTCATGTAGTCACCCAAGTGTTAGTGCCAGTAGGAAACATAAATACTTCCAATATTAAAAGCTGTATTGACACTTGATATGTTTTAATGGAATCTCACTTCCTACAACTTTAGCAGGCATTCTTGCCACATAAAAAATTCACAAAAAGTTCCCAGAGTTCTTACATGTTTTATACACTTAAACATTTTTCTCTTTTAATTTCAGCCTGAAGTAATAGATTGATAAATTATGGTTCAAAGAAAGTGTTGGAAAAACCTGATTACGATCCATTTTATCTTTATTTCTCATTACTCTCAACAAATTTAATCCCTAGCCAATATAATTCCGTGTTCTGTATTATAGAACATGTGTGATCCTTTTCTTTTGGAATACTACATGGAAAAGGCTTAGCATTGTGACAGGTATACAGAAAGCCATAGATGTAAGCAATCCCAAGAAGTTTGATGGGTTGGAGGAGAATGGATGGACAACTTAGAACTAGGGGAAAAAGTGAGTCTGGGATGTTTAAATTATTATTATGATTATTAGAAAAAATTATATACATTTGTTATATACATCATGATGTTTATAGATGTACATTGAAGAATGGCTAAATCAAATGAATTAAAGGTCTACAATAGTTTGCATAATTTACTGCTTTGTGGTGAGAACCCTTAAAATCTGTTCTTTTACTATTTTTGAAATAATGTGAATAGTTATAGTCAATATATTATAGAATAGAACCTTAGAAAACTTTACTTAGGTCAGCAAAAATAGTGTGTAGAGATCAATGGGAATGTTGGTGATTATTTCAAGAGAGTTAAAGTCAGTGCAAGCAGAAAAGGGTTGTGAGCAGGTGGGGGCCAGGGACCATTGTGCATGTGATTCTTATGTAATGGATTCTCAGAACTTGTATCTAGTGTCCCAATATTTTGCTTAATAACTTGGAAGTTCTGTGTATGGAACTTGAGACCAGGAGCATTTTATCCATTCTGCCTAAGAGTAGTAGTCAAATAATTGAGCCTACAAAACCATCTTCTACTTCTAACATCTCCCTTTTAGCTTTAGAGAAATGCAGCAACTATTTCCAATAATGTAGAAAAAGGCAGAATTAAATCAAATCAGGTTTTACTAGCTAGCTCACTGTGGACTGGGAATGTGGCTTAGTGGTAGAGTGCTTGCCTAGCATGCATGAAGCCCTGGGTTCAATTCCTCAGCACCACATAAACAGAAAAAGCCAGAAGTGGTGCTGTGGCTCAAGTGGTAGAGTGCTAGCCTTGAGCAAAAGAAGTACAGGGACAGTGTTCAAGCCCCAGGACTGGCAAAAAAAAAAAAAGTGAACGAAGGGGTAACATTGTTCAAAAAGACATGTTTTCTTTACCGGACTTATGTAACTGTAACCCCTTTGTACATCCCTTTTATAATAACAATAAAAATTAAACAAAACTATGATATTGTGTTCATGAAAGATGATCCAATTCCCAGCTTAAAAAGACTGTCCCTGCAGGGTACCAGTGGCCCATGCCTGTAATCCTACCTACTCAGGAGGCTGAGATCTGAGGACTGAGATTTGAAGCCAGCCTGGGAGACTCATCTCCAACTAACCACTCAAAAATAACAAGTGTCACTGTGGCTCAAGTGGTAGAGTTCTAGCCTTGAGCACAAAGAGGCTCAGGGACAGCACCCAGATCCTGCGTCCAAGCCCCACACCTGACAAAAAACAAGCAAAACAAGAAAACCCCTACAAAAAACAACGACTGGACTGGTGGGTGCTGGTGGCTTATGTAATCCTAGTTACCTGGGAGACTGAGATCTGAGGATCTCAGTTTGAAGCTGAGTAGGCTGTAAAACTTTTTATATTAACCACCAAGAAGCTGGAAGTGGAGCTGTGGCTCAAGTGGTAGATCACTAACTAGCATTAAGCAAGAGAGCTCAGGGACAGCAACGAGAGAGAGAGAGAAAGAGAGAGAGAGAGAGAGAGAGAGAGAGAGAGAGAGAGAGGGGGAGAGAGAGAGAGAGAGAGAGAGAGACTATCCCTATATTTTAAAGATAATTGCTGTAATATTGAGCATTCTTATCAGAAATCCCTAGATATTTTGGAGATAATGACATGCACTGTTTTATTTATAAATGCATCCTAATTACATTTAATGTAGCTTTCTTTTTTAATATATATTTTTGTTTTTTTAAAATATTTTTTATTGTAAAGATACTGTACAGAGGGGTTACAGTTATACGAGTCAGGTAAAGAACACATTTCCTATAGAGCATTGTTATCCCCTCCTTTGTTTTTCCCCTACCATCCCTTCCCTCCCCACCTCTCCAACTCCTCCCTGCCCTCCCAAGTTGTAAAGTTCATTTTCAACATAGTGTCTTATACATCTCATTGTTACAATGGGTCAACCTGTATCCTTGTTTCTTCATTTTGTTATTTCACTTCCCCTCATCAAATTAGAAAAATGTATATATAAGATTCAGGGCACCAGAATTAAATACAGTGACAACAGGGGTTATAACACAGGGGGAAGAACATACAAAAGAAACAAAAAAAAATCACATAGTGTAAGGTCCATTCCTGAGTGGTGAACAGACCTCCCCCAGTACCTGCTTTACCTAGGCAACTGGGACACCTGGAAGAGGTCACATCTTAATCTGATGTGGCCACACCTTTCTCCCACCTGGTCCCACCTCTTACCTGGTCCCAATTCCTTTTACCTGGACACACCTCCCCCCTCCCCCCCTTACCCTATGTAAGGCCTAACCCGGGGCCAGATGCTCTCTTTTGCCAGCCCAGTGGAGTGCCAACCTTGCCTGGTCCCAGCAAGTCTACTAAATAAACTTACCCCTTACCTGAATACTACGTGCATGGTGCTGTTCTTACCCGGCTACCTCTTTTTTAAAAACCTAACACATAGTACATTACAAACAACAGCAAAAACAAAAACCCTCTTGTGCCATATCTTGGGTTCATTTTGCTTGGCATTCTCTTATATGGCCATATGTACATAGCTTTGGACCTTTTCTGCTTGTCTGGTAAGATTAGCCTGGACATATACTAGTTATTGAAAATAAGGGAAACAATGTAGCTTTCAAAGAAAAAGAAACCTTGGTAGATTTCCATTGTGTTTTCACAACTAGTGGATCAGAGTCAAGGTCCTCTGCTACTCTTCCTTTCCCTTGATGTGAAAGATGATCAATGAAGTCAATTCATGATTAATTCTCTCATGATATAGCTTGACTACAAAGCCAGTGTATAAGTCTTAACGTGCTGGCATAGCCCATAAAGAGGGAGTTGTATACATTTAGGAAGTTGGAAGAGAATACTTAATTTCTTTGGAAATCTTTTTTTGACAGCTGTCAACATCTTCCCAATTTAAACTTCCTATTGACTTGTCTTCCACTGTCCCTGGCAGGAGAGAGGTGGAAAGGAAACAATCTTTAATTAGATTGCAGCTCCATGGCCCCAGCATTTTTCATTAAATCAGTGAAGAATCAGCCAAAGTCATTTGGCATCTTGAAAGCAAAACAATTCTCTGATTAACTAAGTTTCTCACTTTTTAAATTGGTGGTTTTCTTGTTGCATAGATACGGCATTAGCTAAACCAAAAAAAGAAAAGGAAGAAAAGAAACAAGAGACCTCAAGGACGTCAATTGAAGAAGCGGAGGTAGCGCTACCCTGGAAGTGCTTGAACATTGAGACAGGGTACACTTAGCTTTGGGTCCTCTAGGGTCTACTTAAAGTCTCTTCCGCTCCACTCTGGGCGTCCCAGATCTGTGTTCCCACACAGCTTTTTGTCCTGTAAGCCTAGCCAAGACTTCACTGCAAAATGAGCATCTCTGTTCTCCAAATCCAGAATACCAAATGCTCCAAAATCTAACAACGTTGAGGATGGACATGATGATAGATGAAACGTTCCACCCTGACCTTCACTGGACAGGTTGCAGACCAAACACAGGGGTAGTAAAATGATTCTCAGATGATGTATATAATATGTATATGAAACACAACTGAATAGACTTGGGTTGCTCCCTTAGATTTCTCATTGTGTATATGCAAGCATGGCTGAACTTCAAGAAAAAAAATCCCAAATCCAAATTCCTTTCCTGAGGATTTCAGATAAGGGATCTAACTAGTAGTAATGAGCCAAGGCTGTGAGCTTTTAGGAGATAGCGGCATTCTGCTATCTCCTAAAACAGTGTCTCTAATGATGATGGTGGGTGAAAATCAGAGGTTGAGGAATTCTCAGGTCTCACTCTATAGATAATGGTTTACCTCTACTGCTCCAGAGGCTGGTCCAGACAAAGAACAAGCAGATGCAGCATCATAGCCAAGACCTGACATTGAAGACATCAGTTCAGTTCTTCATCTCGACTTTATTTAGATGGCCATGTGTATTTTTATGGAGCAATGAGGATGAAGTTTGAGAATTTGTGACTTGTAAGTGAAGAGCTGGGGAAAGGAAAGAACAAAGGCATCTGTCTGTAAATATGACTGTTAACACTAAACTAGGCATTTAGGTGATCAAAACATTGCATCCTTGTCTTCATGATACTTGATGTTATGGTCATATTGGGGTTCGAACTCAGGGTTTTATGTGGGTGCTGTACTCCTTGAGCTACACCCCTTGTTCTTTCCTGTGCCACTTGCTAGGACAGTTATGGGACCTAGCAAGTAACAAATGTTCACGTATGTGCATCAAATTGGTATACAAAGTGTGCATAATGTGTATTGTAATACATATTGTGAAAGGATGCTACAAAAACCACGCAGAAGCTTTATTTAAGATTTGTTTTGTAAAGGTGATGATAGTGAGGTTACAGTTACATAAGTCAGGTAATGAGTACATTTCTTTTTGAACAATGTCACCCCTCCCTCATTTTTCCAAGTTTTTTCCCTCCTCACCCCCTCCTCCCTAAGTTGTAAAGTTCATTTCCAACATACTGTCTAGTGGGTTTTACTGCTGAATTAGTTCACTCTTTGTTCCACCCATTCCCCTCCTCAAATCAGAAAAACTTAAACACAAGACAAAGGGTACAGAAATAAAAACAGTGACAAAAGGGGGAAAAACTGAAAAAAGAACTGTGAATGGTACAATTAAAAAAACCTCCTGATTTTCTTTCTTGGAGTTCATTTCAATAAGAATCATGTTATATGATCATATGCACATAGCTATTGCTTTTTTTGGGGGGGGGGCAGGGTTGGTCATGGGGCCTGAACTCTGGGCCTGGGTGCTGTCACTTAGCTCTTCAGTTCAAGGCTAGATGTCTACCATTTGATCCACAGTACCACTTCCGCCTTTTTCTGATTATGTGATGCTGAGAATGAAACCCAGGGCCTCATGCATGCAAGGCAAGCACTCTACCACTGAGCCACCTTCCCAGCCCCATAGCTATTGCTTTTAATTTTGCCTTCATATATATATATGTATATATATTTTATTTTATATAATTTTAATTGTGAAAATGCCATACAGAGGGGTTACAATTACATGGGCAAGGTAATGAGTACATTTCTTTTTTTTTTTTTTTTTTTTTTATGAGTACATTTCTTATCAAGCATTGTTATCTCCTCCTTTGTTTCCCCTTCCCATCCCTTCCCATTTCCCCCCACCCCCAATGTGCCAAAGTTGTAAAGTTAATTTTCGACATAACATCTTATACATCTCATTGGTGCAATGAGTCCATCTTATTTAAACAATTTGCTTTTTCCCTTCCCCTCCACAAATTATATCAACATCAAATACAGTGAAAATGGGTTATACTGTGGGGAGGGACACACAAAGCAACAAAGAAATATAAATATGTTAGACACAATAGCAAGAAAGAAAAAACATTTGAGTTCTTAACTTGGGGTTCATTTTGCTTAACATCAACTTATCTGACCATTTCTGCTTGTCTCAGACATATACTAGTTAATGCCAATAAGGGAAACCATGGGACCTATGTTTCTTTGGGCCTGGCTTACTTCACTTTATTTATACACACACACACACACACACACACACACACACACACACTAAAGCTACCAGCAAAACTATGTTTATTGCAGCATTATTTACCATAGATATGGAAGCAACCCAGTTGCCCCTCAGTAGATGAATGGATCAAGAAAATGTGGTATATATACACAATGGAATTCTATGCCTCCATCAGAAAGAATGACATTGCCCCATTTGTTAGGAAATGGAAAGGCTTGGAAAAAATAATTTTGCCTTCTTAGGACTGATTAACTCACTGGTGAAGTTAGCCAGGTGCTTGTATTCAAATCCTAGTCGCACCATTAATTAGCTGTGCAATCTTGGGCACATTACTCAAGCCTTCCTTTCTTCTTTTGTAAAAATAAGGCTAATAATAATCCCTACTTTATAGAGTTATGAGGATTAAATGAATTGATATATGCAAGATGATTAGGATGGAGCCAGGCAGATGAAACCTGTTGCTAGTGTAACGGTTGGGGACTGGGCAGAGGGAAAACTTCCCTCTGAAGGAAGGAAGGAGCTCAGCATATTTGAGAAACAGAAGAGGTTCATCTGGAGCACTCCAGGTGGCTGGAAACTTGGCATGAGGTTCCCAGGGCTGTGGAGAGGGAATGGGGACATAGTGTTATGTTGACATTTGAAGAGCATTTTCAGGGTTTGGATTTTACATGAAGTGCAATAGGAAGTGTTTTAAATAGGAAAATGCCATTACATAACACATGCTTTAGAAAAGAAAACTGGCTACCTGGAGAGTTGGGATGGGTGAACCAGTAAGTGAGCTGTCATGGGACTACTTAATACGTTTATATATATATATATATATATGTACACACACACACACACACACACACACACACACACACACACACACACACACACACTGTGTGTGTGTGTGTGTGTTTGCACACAGAGACTGAGATTTTAAGGACTTGACTCATGATCATGGGATGGTTAAGTGTGAAATCTCTAGGGCTGTGCAGCAAGCTGGAAATTCGAGCAAAAGTTTATTGGTGACCTGCAGTCTGGGAACAGTCGGTCTAGAAGCAAAATGACTTCTTCTTTGAGGACCCCCCCCGCCCCCCCCCCCCCCGTCTTTCCTCAAAGGTTCTTTGAATAAGTGAATGAATCCCATCATCATATGATGTGTCCTCTGTATCACTTTTTTCTCAACCTACTGAGTTAAATGTTAATCACATCTGCAAGTTATCTTCACAGCAATGTCTGTGCTGGTGTTTGGCAGCCAGGTTGAAACCTTCACTATTCATCACAGAGCATATCCATCATGAAGGATATTCCTTGAATTTCCTTTGTGTGGTTCTGATGAGAGAGGATGATGGATAAGGATTGGGAATTGAGAAAAGTAGTTGAGCTCCAGATTGCATTGGAGAAAAGAATGAATAGAGTCTCATGTGAACTGCTTGTGGAATAGACATGGTAGGGAAGATGAATGGGAGCCACTGACTCACACCTGTAATCCTCACTACTCAGGAGGCTGAAATCTGAGGATTGAGGTTCAAAGCCAGCCTGGGTAGGAAAGTCTGTGAGATTCTTATCTCTAATTAGTCACCAGAAAAGCCAGTGAGTGGCTCAAGAGGTAAAGTGCTAGCTTGAATCAAAAAAGCTCAGGGACAGCCCTCAGGCCCTGAGTTCAAGCTCCAGAACTAGCACACCTATAAAAAAGAAGGAAACAAAGAAGAACACTATTGGCTGGGCAAAGGTGGCTCACACATGTAATCCTAGCTACACAGAAGGCTGAGATCTGAGGATCATAGTTTGAAGCAGACAAATTCAAGAGACTTTTATTTCCAATTAACCAGCTAAAAGCTGGAAGTAGAAGTATGGCTCAAGTAGTAGATGCCAACCTCGAGTGAAAAAGCTAAGTGCCCTGAGTTCAAATCCCATAATGAGAGCACACAGAGAGAGAAGGAGAGAGAGAGAGAGAGAGAGAGAGAGAGAGAGAGAGACAGAGAGAGAGAGAGACAGAGAGAGACAGAGAGAGAGAGACAGAGAGAGAGAGAGACAGAGACAGAGACAGAGACAGAGACACACACACACAGAGAGAGAGAGAGACAGAGACAGAGACAGAGACAGAGACACACACACACACACACACACACACACACACACAGAGAGAGGAAGAGGAAGAGGAAAGAGGGAGAGAGGGAAAAAGGATACTGTTGGTGTCTGGTGAAAGCCAGGACAGCTCTGTGTCTTCCATCTAATGGCAAGCCATGACTGGGAGCAGGAAGAGCCTGTGGGTGTCCTCTGGTGTAGGATCCTGTTGGGGCTTAACCCAGGGGCATCCCTGTGTTGATAAGCTGTGTCTTACTAACCTGGCAGAAAAAGCAGGGGACAGAGCATGCACCAGTAGGAGCCTGTACCACCGTTCCCTTACTTCCTACTATACACAGCCCAAGGAATGTTGAGAGGGACATTTTGGAAAGGATTGGCTCATTCCAATGAGAAGCAAGGTAGGAATATGGAGAGAGTCTATCTTAGTGGTGTCAGCCTCTTGAGTAACGAGGATTCCAGTAGCTGAGACCTAGGATTGAACAGTGCTCAGTTTAATAAAGTGGGATCCTTGGTCACCTTAAAAAGAGCAGTATCAATGGTGGTTCCATTTCACAGATTAACAAGTTGAGGTTAGAAAGATGAATTTACTACTCTTAGTTCAAACCTGGCAGCTCAAAATTGTCTGTCTGTGATGGCACTGCTTGTACTCCTGGTACATAATTTCTCCCTCTTAGAATGTGTACCAGTGGGGTCTCGCTGTCTCGGCCTTGAATTAATGCTCTCTTTTATGTTGTAATGGTGGCCAGCATCTTCTGATCCTGAATGCTTAGCCCAACTAAAGAACTAGATGTTCTGAGAACTTCTCGAATCTCTAATATTTAAGATTCTTTTTTATTTTCTTTAAACCAAGATTATGGCATTTGACAATATTTTCTCCAAGTTTTTATGGTGGTAAAATATTAATTTCTATCACTAAGTCTTTAAACGCCTTCTTGGTTAGAAGACGCAGCCAGCTAAAGTAAATTTATTGAAGCAGATTTTCAGTTAGTCTTGTAACAAGGATTTCACCTCCAACCAAGAACAGCCATTTAAGAACTGTATTGAAGAGCTAATTTAGTTTGAGCCCAACAGTTTTGTAAATAAATACTTGTATAATAAAATTTAAATGACAGTAGTTCTTCTCTAGAAGCTACTGTGTATATATTTGTAACTTTGTAATGCATGCTGTTGTGGTTGATTTAGTATTCTATTTTTTTTCTCCAACACATTAAACTCCTTGTGTTTATTTGATTTCTGGGTTGCAGTCAGTGTCTCTATGATGGTGTCTCATGTGTGGTCTTTCTTTTAAATATCAAGGGCAAGGGGCAGCCTTGGTTTGGCTAATTTGTAGCTGTGTCTTTTCAACAGTCCTGAAGAGATTAAGAAAAACGCACATGTAAATCATAGTCCTAGCTAAGAAATAAAAACACTAAAAAGGATGAAGTACTTGGGAGGCTAAAACACAAAAGGACAACTAACCCTGGAAAGATGGACATGGCCATGCAGACGGGCAGACTCATGGTAAGACAGCTGCCAGAGAGAGAGAGAAAGAACCAGAAAAACTCTCTCTCTCTCTTTCTCTCTCTCTGTCTCTTTCTGTCTCTGTCTCTCTGTTTCTCTCTTTCTGTCTCTGTCTCTGTCTCTCTGTGTTTGTTGTAGTTTAGATCTGGAATGTTCTATGGCTCATGGTGTTACTAGGTGGCATCCCTATGTCTCTAGCCCTTTTTGCTTTAGTTATTTATGTTTTAGATAATGTCTTATGTTTTTGCCAAGGCTAGCCTCAGCCTGAAAGCCTCTTATCTACAGTGCAGCTAGGATTACAGGTGTGCACCGTCATTCTGAGCCTATCTCTGAAGTAATTCTTTTTGTCTGGGGCTGGTCTCTAACTATGTTCCTCTTAATTTTTCCTTCCAAGTTGATATTATTACAGGCATGGTGCATTGACCCAGGCCTCTCAAGTTTGATCACAAGATGGAAGATCCTTATTTTTATGTAGTAGTGAAATGTCAGCAGAGTTTGAGTATGACACAGGGTCTGAACACCAGAAGAACCTATGTTCCATTTCTTCCACATTCTCTTCCTCAGCATCCTCCTCTTCCTCACCTTTCCTGCTCTCTGGAGCATTCCAAGTGTACTCTTCTGGCTCCCTGTGTGTCAGATTTTGTCTTTAAAAATCTACAAGACTTTTTTCTCTCTCTCTCTCTCTCTTTCCCTCCTTCCTTCCCTCCCTCCCTCCCTCTCTCCCTCCCTCCCTCCCTTCCCTCCTTCCTTCCCTCCCTCCTTCCCTCCTTCCTCCCTCCCTTCCCTCCTTCCTTCCCTCCCTCCTTCCCTCCTTCCTCCCTCCTTCCCTCCTTCCTCCCTCCCTCCCTCCCTCCCTCCCTCCCTCCTTCCTTCTTCCTTCCTTCTTTGCCTGCCTGCTTGCTTGCTAATAGTTACACCATCTCATGTATAAAACACTGGGCTTAAAATATTTCATGACTGATCATTTTGTACATAATTTCAAAGAATTCCATGCATTGGTCAAGGTCAAGGTATGTGAAGATTTCCCAGTGATTGTCCCTAATTTCCATGTCCATGACAATAAATGTCATTTTCAATGTGAGAAACCAACCAAAGGCCCCAGAAGATAATTGTTTGTCTATCTATCTATCTATCTATCTATCTATCTATCTATCTATCTATCTATCTATATCTATCTATCTATCTATCTATCTATCTATCTATCTATCTATCTATCTATCTATCTATCTATCTATCTATCTATCTATCTATCTATCTATCTTTCTGTCTGTCTGTCTGTCTGTTTGTCTGTCTGTCTATGTTCCTTGTTAAACAATTCAGAGGGAATTTTAAATGCAGATAGTGTCAACTGGGTGCCAATGGCTCACATCTATAATCCTAGATGTATGGGAGGCTGAGACTTGGAACATTGTGGTACCAGGCCACAAATGTCTAAGAGTTAGTGATCTCCTTAGGAGGTGAGGTGGCTTACGCTTGTGATCCCAGAAATGTCTAGAAGCCAATAGACTTACACCTCAGCATGTACCAGGCCAGAAACAAGACCTGATAACCAACGACATCAGAGTTATCACAACAGCCTAGCAAGCACAAGGCCCTGAGTTTAAACCCTGAGTACTGCCAAAAATATAGATAACCTATTAATATTAATATATCTTGTAAATAAAAATAACGTGATTGTTATAACTGATTAAGTATTACCTTATAAATAATATCTTCTGAATCTAAAAGTAATATGGAACAGTTTTTAAAAATGTCTATTTAGAATATATTGAACTAATGGAATAAAAGTAAAAAAAAAAATCTTTCTTCCATAGTGTCTTTTAAGAAAGGAACTTATGGTGTCGGTGGCTCACATGGTTCAAAGCCAGCCCAGGCAGGAAAATCTATAAGACTCTTATCTCCAATTAACCCCCAGAAAACCAGAAGTGAAGCTGGGGCTCAAAGTGGTAGGGACAGCACCCAGGTCCTTAGTTCAAGCCCTGTGACTGACCAAAAAATAAAATTCTATGAATAAAGGGGATTAGAAAAAAAGCATAAACAAGACTGAATAGAAATACTCACTTCCTGGCTTTTGTCCTCTTCAGATCAGTTATTTATGCTTGTCCTGGGGCCTGGGCATTATTCCTGAGCTTTTCCACTCAAGATTAGCAGTCTAACAATTGGGTCACAGCTCTGCTTCTGGCGTTTTGGGTAGTTAATGGGAGATAGGAGTCTCCTGGGCTTTCCAGACTGAGTTGGCTTTGAACTGCAATCCTCAGATCTCAGCCTCCTGAGTAGGTAGGATAAAAGCTGAGCCACTAGGTGCCCAGCTCAGATCACACTCTAATTTAGATTTAAAATTATATGCTGATTTCCCAACAATAAGCAAGAAATCCCTTCACAGCTGCTCAGAAGTGACCTTGGATTGCATATTTATTTACATGCCTTATGCTTGCTCTACCTCTGTAAGATCCATGATGTCACCTCTGTTGACCTTCTGAGGTCTCTCCCGGGGAGTACATGGTGATGCTCCTCCTCTCTGCCCAACCACTGAGTCAGCAAAGGGCTTTCCTTGCACCAGCCTTCCTAGATCTGAAACACACTGCACTTCACTCTCCTCCTCAACTTTTCCCAGTGTCACCATATATTGTCATAGCAACACAGACTTTGGACTCAGTATATCCTCCACTCTCAGGTGCTGTCCAAATGATACCTGGCAAAGCTGATTACTCTTGTCTTCAATAACTCCTTTCCTCATCTTGTAAAAGATTTATAAGTATAGTGGTGCTTACATTTTTGTCAAATAGCCAGCATTCCATGGGGATAGACATTGTGAATCAAGACAACTGCACTTCCTATTAAGCATTTCACTGAAAATACAGCCATTGACCCAGCCATGAGCTCATTTTGCAAATAGATTCTCCTTGTTGCTAGCCATATAGGAAGACAGAGGGAAGGAAAGGAAGAGAAAGAAGAAAAATGCCCGCTGGGATAATTGCATTTTTCCCTCTATGCAGGAAGTAAAAAAAAATTCCTTTATTCTTTCATTCCTCCAAGCAAGTCACTTCAAAATGCAGCTCAACAAAGGACTCAAAGGTTAAATAAAAAAGCCCAGAACAGTACGTTATTGGACTTTTTGAGAAGATAAGGTGACTAATGGCTAAGTGGGCTGGTCATGTGGCTCAGAGAAGTATAGTAGTCATGATTAAAAGTGATTTATCTCAAAGGGCCAGCATCAAGCTTTTCAAATCTATGATTTGTTTAACATAGAACAAGCCATTCATGGTGCCTTCATGGGACTTTTGCTTTCCATGCAGACCCACATAAGTAAGGATGCATTTCCTTCCATCCTCCATTTGCTACTTGAGCGAGGAATACTAGTCTTCCTTACATATGTGGGCATCAGGAAATAAGAAAGTGTTCTTTCTCCAACTCTTTGTTACAAGCAAATCTGACATTGTCAATGCCACACCTCTTTTGACGATAGAGGATGTGGAGGAAGGACACAAGTTGTTTCTAGTTGAATAGTTTCCTCTCCTGGGAGAGGAAAAAGACAAGATGGAGAGGCACTCAGAGATTGGGAATTGTGAACCTAGGGCTAACAGAATATCCTTGGAGGGATCCATTCTTGTGTGTTTTCAAGGACCAAGCAGTAAACAGTGAGTGTCCTGCCTTTTCCGCTCTGGCACCCCAGTGTTCCTGAATGCATTCTTTCCTGCTGTCCATGTGTACCCCATCTCCCAGCGTCCCTCCTTGCCCTCCCTGTCAGGAATACCAGAGAGAAAGACTGAGGATCTGCCTGGACTTGTATGAAAACAGGGGAAAAGCAAAAGCGAAGGAACGCAAGAGACTTGATGGTTGGTCAGGAATTCCCACCCCAAGATAAGGCCAAAGCCCTTTTGTTCTGACCTTCAGCAGTTTCTGTTTGAAAACACCTCCCCAACTACACCTGCTGGTAAGAGGCTGGACATACGGAGGATTATTAGCAAAATGGGATGTGTCAGATGGGTGCAAACTCCATCATAAAATAGAAAGCTATATAAATGCTGTACTTAAAAATGCTTTGCACCGAAAGGGATGCCTGACTTTTTTTTTCTTTTCATTGCTGGGAACTGATCCTACAGCCTTACACATGGCAACTGCTTTACCACTGAGCTTCACCCTAGCCCTGACATTGGAATTTTGAGAGTACTATTTCTATAGAGTTTGGAAAATTCAGGGAAAATGTCTAAGGCAGGTTTCTGGGGGCTGCTAGGGAAGCACTTTAAATTGGGATGTCAGTGATATAAGCTCCAATATCAAATGTCTGAATGGTAAGACAAAGCCAGTGGGCTTGCCATTCCTCCCTTCCTAATACCCAAGGAAATCGCAACTGAGTGCTCATATGTTTGCATGCATTTGTTTAAAAGTTTAAAACATTTCCTTAGGAAATGAACACTTTATATTTCAAGGAGTTTTTCTTAGATCAAGGCCAATAAGACATAGTCTTTAATGGCTAATAAGTAATATCTTTTGGATATCTGTCTGTCTGTCTGTCTGTCTGTCTGTGCTGGTACTAGGGCTTTAATTCAAGGCCTGTGTTCTGTCCCTGAGCTTGTTTGCTCAAAGCTAGCAATCTAACACTTGAGCCATAGCTCCACTTGTGACTTTTTGGTGGTTAATTGGTGATAAGAGTCTCATACACTTTTATGCCCAGCTGGCTTCAAACCTCAATCCTCAGCTCTTAGCCTCCTGAGTAGCTAGGATTACAGGTGTGTGACACCAGCCCCAGCTCTTGGGAATGTTTGTGAATTACTGGCTTACATTGATTTGCAAGCCATGGCTAAATAATAGCTATAAATGGCATCCTACAACTTGCAGACTGTTCCAGTCTTTGGGTCCCTCTTCCCTTTTATCAGATGGGTGTCTTCGGTCATAACTGCCATGTATTAGCCTTTTCCCATCTGTTCAGTTGCTGATCCCATAGAAGTCTTTATATCTATTCTATTTTTTATGGAGGTTAAGTTATTATAATGAGCTTCTAAAATTTCCTCACAGGCACTGTAATTAATCATTTTAGAAATATTTTTTATCATTTAATATTAAAATAGAACACATATTATCATAGCTATTGAAGAATTTAGAATAAGCTTTGGTTAACAAATGAATATACTACTGAATTTATTACCTTGGGCTTCTAGTATCTTGGAGAAAAGAATTTACTTTCTGACAGAGACTTCTAATTAGTCCCCAGTTCAGGCCAACTTACTTGTCTTTCCAGGCACAGAGGAGAGCCTGCTGCCATGAACTTAGGTGACTACTTATTGCTGCTGGGTTGTGAGGAGCAGTGAGGTGTCACTTCTGGGGGAGAGTGCTTCCTGGATGCAGTATTACTCTTCAGCGCTGCTCTTTCTTCTTCTAATTTTTTTTTGCTGGTCCTGGGGCTTAAACTCAGGGCCTGGGCACTGTCCCTGAGCTTCTTTTGCTCAAGGCTAGCACTCTATCACTTGAGCCACAGTGCCACTTCCAGGCTTTCTGTTTGTGTGGAACTGAGGAATTGAACCCAGGGCTTCATGCATGCTAGACAAGCACTCTACCACTAAGCCACATTCCCAGCCTAATTTTTGTATTTTTTGTAATCCACTGAAATTTGTATGACTATGGGTTCCTGAAGTATAACCAAACCTGTGCTAACTATTCAATGCTTCCTCTTCCTACTTGTTCTGAGTCAGTACTTATCAAAAAGAGCAGTCTGTAGTTAAATTTAATTTTTTCTGCTTCTTTTCTATGGTAAAATATACAGAGAAAGATTTACCAATTATAAGTGTACAAAGATTCTATGACATTAAGTACATATAATACTGCTGTTCAGTCACCATCTATTTCCAAAATCCTTTCATCCACTCCAACTGAAACAGGACCCATCACTAACTCCCAGCCATGCTACTTTGTTTCTGTGGCTTTGCTAACTCCAGGGACCTCATGTATGTGAACTCACTCAATATTTGCCATTCTCTGAATGATCTATTCTACAGAGCATGCCCTCAGGATTTGTCTATGTTCTAGGATGTGTACAGATTCTTTTTTAAGGTATCATATGTATATGCCAAATCTTATTGAGCGATGTTTGGATTGCTTCAACCTTTTGGCTATGGTAACCATGCTGCTGTGAACTTTGGTGTACAAATACCTGTTCATTTATTTATTTATTTTCAAAGAAGTTTTTTTATTGTGAAAATACTGTACAGAGGGGTTACAGTTACATGAGCAAGGTAATGAGTACATTTCCTATCGAGCATTGTTGCCTCCTCCTTTGTTTTTCCCCTACCATCCTGTCCCTCCCACTCCTCAGCTACACCCTCCCAGCCCCCCTGTTCATTTATTTATTTTAGGTATCTGGCCAGAAGGAGAATTTCGGGATCCAGTGATGATTGCATGTTTAATTTTTTTTGAGAAATCACTATTGCTATTTTCTATAACAACGGTGTCATTTCATATCCTACTAACAAAGCAAAAGTGTTCTAAGTTCTTCACATTTTGGGTAACACTTGCTATTTTCCATATTTTTTTTATAATAGTCCTTTAATAGGCATGAAGTGGCAACTAATGTGGTTTGATTCACAATTCTCTAATGATTATCAGTGTTTATCAGTTGTTTATGTTCTTGTCATTTGTTCAGTAGAAATAAGTAGGACAACTCCTGGAGGAAGGACCTTTGAGAAATAGAAGTAGACATGGCAAATTTCTGATGGCCTTGAATGCTACTTTGGATTCTGTTTTAGGCTGCTTTGTGTTACTATGATGAAATGTCTGAGTTGGGTAACATTATAAAGATTTATTTAGCTCACAGTTCTGGAGCCAGAAGGCCAGCATGAACTGGCCTTTTTTGGTAAGAGCCTCATGGAGGTCATCATAAGAACAGGGGTGAATGGCATGCAAGAGAGAAAGAGATAAGAATCCCAAGAGGCTGGGACATGGAAGGCTGGTTCTTTTATATCCAATCTCTTGTGAGAATAAGTAGAAATACCTGGTTCTTTTGAGTGAAGTGACCCCAATGGGTAGTTGAGGAGGTGGGAGGGAAGGGATGGTAGGGGAAAAACAAAGGAGGAGGCAACAATGCTCGATAGGAAATGTACTCATTACCTTGCTCAGGTAGCTGTAACCCCTCTGTACAGTATTTTCACAATAAAAAAACTTATTAAAAAAAAAGACCTCCCATGAGCCTTTGCTTCTTAAAGGTCCTACTACTTCAACACCACCACCACTGAGGACCAAGCTTCCAGTTTGAGAGGACAAATTATGTCCAAATCATAGCAGACTTTTAACTTGTAAACCGTGGGGGAGCTTAGATGATAAAAAAAATCAATCTGAAGTTGTAAAGAAGTAAAGGGTATGAGAAGAGGCAAGGGGAGAGAGGACTTGGCAGGGAATTGTGGTAAGCTAGCACAATGATAAAGGTTTGCACTAGGATGCTATAAATTTTAAAATGGATAATGAAAAATCATAAATCTATTTTCTCAGAGTAATGACCTCTAGATATATCTAGGTTAATTTTATCACAGAATATAGGTTGTCCCTCTCCTTTCTCTCTGTGTCCCTGGCTGCATTGTTCATCAACCGTGCAGGATACTGGGCAGTGTGCCATAATAAAGTTGGGAAATGGGCTGCATCATTCCCTGAAGTTCCTTTGGCGATGGCAACAGTTATTTGTGTCTTTCTTAAGTTTTACTGGGGCTTTCTTAATGTACATAAAGACAGCACTTTACTTTGATTGCTTTCCAGTTACTAATCCATTACGATCTTCATTGTGTGTGACATGCATGATTCTTTCTAATACTTTCCCAGATGAGCTGAAAAGAAGGGATCTCGGGTGCTTAGAAGGTGTCTGTTGCTAGGAGCAAGTGAAACTGTATTGACAACTGCTCAGAGGCTCTGTGTATCTAAGAGGTGGAGGCTTGTCTGTGTCTGGGAAGGCTCTGATGACTAGAAAAGGTCCAGAGATAAGAAAAGCTTTCAGTACATCAAATGAGGAATATGTAACGATTCTTAGTTCTTTGCATTGAATTATAACCTACTAATAGTGCACTTGATTCACAGGTCTCATGGTCAATGTGCTTTGCATAATCCCTATAAGAAATGTAGGACTTGGTTTTTGGGGATACTCTGTTCTTAGTGCATTCATTCATCAACTGATGATAATATGTTTTATGGTGTGTTTCTGTATAAAGATATCTTACTTAATATACATGGTTGATTTATTAATGCTGAACTTGTGGCTATGAGCACTATAATTCATGTCGATGCAGCTTGTCTAACTCATAAGTTCTCTCCATAACATATATCCTTAGTCTTTGGAAGGAGGATGGGGACCTCTAGACAATGCTGAAGTGTTGTGCTTTGGGACCATTTCAAATAGCAGCATCACAAGCAAAGAGCACAGAAGTACATGTGACACAAAGGGACACTTGCATTTAAAGAGCTGAAACAAGAGAGTAGAATATTGCCTTATTTTGCCTGTTTGGGATCCTAATTCCCTTTTTGTCACTCTAAACCTGTCCACTAAGAACCACAAGATCACTGTGAAAATTGATTATGGAGGTTACAAATACATTTTGGTAAGTAGGCAAACTTGTAAATATGGAATCCAGGAATAACAAGGATTGACAGCATGTGGAAGTGGCGCTGTAGCTCAAGTGGTAGAGCGCTCGCCTTGAGCTGAAGAGCGCAGGGACAGTGCCCAAGCCCAGAGTTCAAGCCCCACGACCACCCAAAAAAAATTGACAGCATGTGATTCTGGGTAAGAATGTAAAATAGGTCTTGTCTGTGGGTACCAAGTGGCGGAAGGGAAGATAAATAGAGAAGGGGAAGGAGGAGAGATTTGGTCAAAATACTTTGTGTACTTATGTGAAAATGGAACAAAAATAAGCTTGTCAAGACTGGTTTGGGACAGGCAGAGAAAAGATGAGGGTGAGTGACAGAGTGAGTCTGATCAAGATACAATATATGTATATATAGACATATAAATAAAGCTCTCATATACAACTGATTGATACTAATTAAAAATGTGGGAGGACAATGATCACAAGTAAGGCCATATTAAAGCTACCAGCACAATAAACTATGCTTATTGAAGGATTAGGTTTATCACCATAGCTAAGATATGGAACCAACCCAGATAGATCAAGAAAATGTGATATATATGATGGAATTCTATGCCTCCATCAGAAAGAATGACATTGCCCCATTTGTTAGGAAATGGAAAGACTCGGAAAAAATTATATTAAGTGAAGTAAGCCAGGCACAAAGAAATATAGGTCCCATGTTTTCCCTTATTTGCAATGATTAGTATACATCCTGGATAATCCTATAAGATGAGCAGAAAAGCTCAAAAGCTATGTACATATAACAATATAAAATGCTGCTAAGTGAAATGAACCCAAGATATGGACACAAGACATTTTTCTTTGTTGTTGTTTTTAATGTACTACGTGATATTTTTCTTCTGTATGTTCTTCCCCCTGTTGTCACTTTATTTGATTTTGGTACCCTGCATCTTGTATATACATGTATCTAATTTGGGTAAGGGAGAGAGAAATAACAAAATGCTAACAGAAGGACACAGGATGACCCATTGCAACAATGATACTCACAAGAAATGAGCCTTGGAAATGAGCCTTATAACTTTTGGCAGGGAGGAGTGGAGGAGGGAGGTGAGGGAAGGGATAGTGGGAGAGAAGCCAAGGAGGGGGTAACAATGCCTGACAAGAAATGTACTCATTACCTTACTGATGTAACTGTAACCTCTCTGTACAGCATCTTTACAAGAAAATAAATTTTTAAAAAAAGGTGGGAGGAAAAAGAATTGACTGTATGTGATTCTAGATGGCATGAGTGATTGTAACATAAATTCAGATTGGCTGTGTGATAACTGATGATTAGTTACTCCCTTTCTGTGGAAAACTGGATCCTACAGAGATCTGCTATGATTTGTTGGAAACAACTGAGCCACGTGCCTGCTCTGTAAGTCGAAGACCTTAGGCAACAGTAGAGGCCCTTTTACTAGTCTAGGTATTAAAAATACCATTCTGAGTACTGGCTATTGCCACTGTACTCACGAGAACACATAACTCAACCTAATTTTCATTTCCCTGTATTACTTACGATTAGAGTGAAAAAGGGAAAAGTTTAAATTTTGAAAGAGAACTTCATTATTGAAGAGTCAAGAAACCAAAGAGGTTTCCAAATTAACATGTCTTGCATGCCTCTCAAGACAAGACCTAAGCCTGGATCTAAGTCCATGCACAGAAAGGTAAGGCAATTGCATCTGAGTTTTACCCAAAAAAATCTAGTTCATAAACCTCAGAAAATTAAGTTTCCAGAGATAAAAACCATAGAGTTAGGGAGATTGAGTTAACTGATTAGTTTTTAAGAACTGATCTCATTTTGAAAGCTATGAATTCTTCAGTATTACCTATTATTGCCCCTCCTGAACAGTGAGGATATTTGAGGCCATTTCAAGCTTTGAAAGTAATGGCTCAACACAGGACTGAGTTCCCAATCACATGAGTCTAACATGTGTCAGGGCGTGGAGAGGCTGCCAGGTTCCACGGGCATCTTCTGCCCTATCTTCTGTTTCCTCTAACACCCAAAGAGCTCTAGGGCTGTGGCTTCCCATAGCCCTGCCTTCTATGGCAGGGCTCCATGCTTCCAGGCCATCTGGCTGATGTATGGCTAGTGAGATACACAGCAAAGTCAGTTTTGAAGCCTCTGGGAGAAACTTTTCCCTTGCTAAAAGCAAAAAATAGGAAAAATGTTAGAAAGTTCTCTCATTGCTGCCTTCCTACTACCTTTCCTCCTTCATGCTATTGGAGTGGATTGTGATTAAATCTACTGTAGGCATCTTAGGGCTCTGAAGGAACATAGTAATCATGTACCATAGATACTAGAGAGGGAGATGTCCTCAGTACTGGCTTTTGCACTGAGCCCCGGAATCAATCCTGGCATTGCTATTATTCAAACTTCTTGTCATATAAGAGGATAAAAACTCCTTAACAGTTATTCTTTCTATGTTTTATATATATTTATTTCCCCCCCAATTAGAATTTGATTTTAGACAACGTATCATTGGAAATGAATACATTTGTGAATACAAATCTCACTTTCCTGAGCAGAAAAAGGTAGTTCCAGAGATGTAACAACACAGCTCAGTATTGAGCTGAAAATAGCTCAGTGTTGGTGCAAGAAGACAGGCCTGAGAACCAAGGATCTATTTCAAAAGCAACTGAAGTGGCAAGTTGCAGAGATGATCAGATAGGTGGATTGTTAAAGAAAGTGTCTAATAAGGTCAATGCTGCGCATGAGTTTCTGGGCAGTCTGTTACTGTTTATGTTTTGGTGCCAACTCAGCGAGAGGCTCACAATAACAGCACAAAGATCGTATGAATGAACCTTGTACTAGGCACTTAGGATGTATGTGTTCTTGTTGTTAGGTCTTATACTTACTATCTTACTAATTCTCCATAAAGTCCAGTTTCCACAGTGGCTCCTAATGATCACCTCCTCCTTCTATGGACACCAATTGTACAGTCACTTCCAACATGGTACCAGGGTCAGTTTGTATGACCAACATCGTAGGGCAGAAAGGGTGGCATATCACTTCTAAGATTAGACTACAGAACTGCAGGACTAAAGGACTGTAGCCTACTTGTTGGCAGGAACTGAGGATTTCATCCCACACCCGCCAGGGAACTAAGTCTTGCCAGCATAGTACTAGGGAGTCTGGGTGATCCTGTCCAAGATGCCTGTAGCTCTGGCCAGCTGTCTAGCTGCCACCTCCCAAGAAACCCTGAAACAGGCTTCTTGATCTACCTAAGCTATTGCTTTACACTGCTACATTTCTTGGGGGTAGATACAGTGCAACCAGTGGTGATGTGTGGCTGTAATCTCAGCTACTTAGGAGGTAGAGGAGGTAAGAGGATTCTATCTGAGGTAGCTGAGAAAGTAAATTAAAGTGAGAGGACTGGAGGGTATGGCTCAAGTGGTAGAATATTTGCCTAGCAAATGTGAGGCCTTCAATCCCCAGTACTGGAAATTAAAATGCCACAGTAGATAATTAATACAAGTTGATACAATTTCTTTTGCATTTTACAGAAGAAAACGATACACCGATAGGTTACTTTCCTATGTTTACATGACCATTGAATTGTGGAATTGGAGCCAGGTGCTAGTGGCTCATGCCTGTAATCCTAGCTACTTTGAAGACAGAGCTGAGGATTGCAGTGCAAAGCCAGCCTGCAATGAAAAATGAGACTCTTCTCTCAACCAGCAAAAAGCCAGAAGTGGGGGCCTGGCTCAAGTTTTAGAGTGCCAGCTGTGAGCAAAAGAGTTCAAGTCCCAGTACTGGCATACACATATACACACTTTTGGAATTGGGTGCAAACACTGCTCTAGTAGTACAACCCATGCCCATTGCCCTCAAACAAAGGCCTCATGGCACAGTTACTGATATGTCCTGTGTGATCCCTCAGGGTGTTGGCTTAGCATGGTGAAGTGGTATAGATCCACCACCACTCTGGAAAAACCAACTCCCTGCTCCTGGAAAGAGTTGGCTTCCTACAGAAAGACAGTGTGCACAGGACGCCCAGCCCACCCAGGATCACACCTTACAAAATGGCAACTTCAAAGGCTCAAGGGAATTTAAAACATCAGCTCAACAGGCCTCTCCTACCCAGTGCCTACTAATGATCTAGAATTGAGTTGAGAAGGGAAATTGTTAGTTCCTAAAATTGGTTAAATCATAAATTCAGCTCATCCCTTTGGAGGGATTTGATTTTTTGTTTGCTTGTTTGTTTTTATCACAGATTGATTTTTGCTCCAAGCAATGGGTGAGCTTGGAGTTCATGTTCATTTCAGAATTACATGAAGTAATCTCTCTTCACAGTGACCTCTGCGGAGGTCACTTGTCTGGACAAGTTGAAGTTGCAGAGGTGATGTCAGACTTCTAGAACAATTGGGGAATATTAATTGCAGAGAGGATGCATGCAGTTTACCAAGGTGAAGGTTGGCACAAGATAAACATTCCCTTTGCAATAAACATCACGTCATTTCACAATTGACTTTGCTGCTTTAACTTTCCAGAATGGCTCCACATATGGTTTTTTTTTTTCACCCTTTCTATATTTCTGCAGATGAGGAAAGGACTTCCAGATAAGATGATTGATTTAGTAAGGTTTTACAATAATAGAAGCTTCTATACTTTAAAAAAAGTGTTTACTGTATGTACTTATTATTCTCAGCTCTTTACACATAGGAACTTTAATTCTGACCACAGCTTTATAGGGTAGATTTCATCACCAGCCTCCTTTGCAGGAGATAACTTGGATACAAGTTTGCTAACTTTTCTAAGATCTCATAGGCAGGAAGCAATTGAGGCAGGATTTAAACTCATGAAAGATGAGTCAGACTTACTCATAATTAGGCCAGGTTGTGTTTCATTAGCTATTAGGTTTTGTTGTTGTTTTGTGTTTTTATAATGGTGAGGATCCAACCCAGAGTTTCATACATCCTAGGCAAGCTCTCTACCATCAGGTCACCCCTCAGTCCAAAGCCACTTAGTTTTGCCATAATTAGGAACACAGGCTGAGACTGGAATCTGAGTTCACATTTTCAGCTCTAAGATTGATTCCTGTGCTTGAGCTATAGACATGTTGTTGCTCTACCAAATATCATCAAAGGGTATTGGATGTCCTTTTAACTAAACGTGGACATTTTTATTTTAGAGACTGTTTATTTGTAGATACAGTTTGTCTCTTCTGTTTAGCTGTCTGCCTATGTTTGACAGAAAGACTGTTTCCATAAAAGCCTTTGGGAGCCATCCCATAAACATGGAAAAATTCAGCCATCTGATTGATGCTGATTGTTGAAGGTGCCATTCAGACTACAGAGGGACCCTGAAGGTGCCAAGCAAGTCATTGCAGTCTTGGTGGTCTTGTGTGCTTCTGATCTGGGACATGGAATGCTCCCCTTTCCTCTCTAGCCTGGGACTTAAATGGAAATCAAGTTAAAATCTTCCTGCGTTGCTTTCTGCTGACTCCTACCGGACAGACTCTCTAGATCATATCCCTTTGTTGGTGAGAACTGAGGCCTGAGCCATGTGCTCAAGGCTTCATGCAATTTGCTGTGACTTATGCTTTCTGATTCCAGGAGATAGGAAGGGGTAGAAGAGGCTGGGCTCAGGGTTAGCTGGCCCGAGGTCATCATGTTTTTGATTTCCAATTTTTCTCTTCCAAATCTTCCTTTGATGCACACAAAGCTGAGTAGCAGCAGCTACTCAGCGGCTTCAAGTTATTTCTTCTGCTTGATGTTGAAGGTGGGTCTCTGTCTTTGTACCTTCTGATAATCATGACCCCCAGTGGTTCTTAAATTCAGTAGGAGGAGGGCAATGAGTGGGAGTGGGTGGGAAATATTTATACTTTTACAGAAGCTGTGCACATGGCATCTAGTGCTTACTGCAGAGTACTTTCCCTATGTGGTTACACTGGGTTCTCACAACTCTATCCTCTAAGTAGGATAGTTATTATTATTATTATTATTTTGGTGTCAGTACTGGGACTTGAAATCAGTGCCTAATTGCTACTCCTTAGCTTTTTCACTCAAGGCTGATGCTCTACCACTTGAGCAACACTTCCACTTCTAACCTGCCTGGGCTGGCTTTGAACTACAATCCTAAGATCTTAGCTTTCTGAGTACTGATAACTCCAGGACTTGAATTCAGATCTTCTTTTCTTCTTGTCATACCACACTATATTACCATGTCCTTTAAAAGTATTGTAAAGATGATGTACAGAGAGGTTACAGTTACATATGTAAGGTAATGAGTACATTTCTTTTTAAACAGTGTTACCCCCTCCCTGATTTTCTCCAACTCCCCCCCCCCAACTCCCCTCCCTTCCAAGTTGTAAAGTTCATTTCCAACACAGTGTCTAGTATCACTGTTACATTGGTTTGTTCTTTGTCCCACTGTTTCTGTGATTTCCCTTCCCTTTCCCAAATCAGATAAACTTATATACAAAACAAAGGGTACCAAAATCAGAAGCAGTGACTATGGGGAATAAACCAGAGGAGAAAAAAAAAGAAAAACAAAAGAAATAACGGAAAACAGTATATTAAAAAGAAAAGAAAAGGAAAGAAAGAAAAAACAACCACAAAACCCTCTTGTTTCCATATCATGGAGATCATTTCAATTAGCATAATTTTATATAGTCATGTGGACATAGCTATTGAGCTATTGTGATCCTCTGCCAAGAATATCCTAGACATATTGTAGTTATTACAAACCAGGACATCATACTGCCTGTGTTTCTTTGGGTCTGGCTTACTCCACTTTCACATACTTTTAAAGAATTTTCCAGGACATTAGAAAAGAGATCTTTCAGAATATCCAGCCTCTCACATTGAATCACCTATAAACACAGGTTTTCATACGATCGCCTGATTCACTGGTATTACTGTTTCCTATGTGCCAAGCACTGTGCTAAAAGCCCCGTGTATATGATGTTGTTGAATTCTTAGCAAAAATCCAGAGAATCTTTGCTGATTAAGATGAATGAGCCCCATTTGTTAGGAAATAGAAAGACTTGGGTAAAATCATATTAAGTAAGCCAGACCCAAAGAAATATAGGTCCCATGGTTTCCCTTATTTGCAATAATTAGTATACATCTAGGATAATCTTAGCAGATGAGCAGTAAAGCTCAAAAGCTATGGGCATATGTCCATATAAGATGATGCTAAGTGAAATGAACCCCAAGATATGAACATAGAAGTTTTTCTTTGTTGTTGTTTTTTTTAATGTATTATGTGTTTTTTTTTTTTTAAATATGTTCTTCCCCCTATGGCATATCCCCTGTTGTCACTTTATTTGATTTTGGTACCCTGCATCTTGTATATACATTTATCTTGGGGAGGGGAGGAGGAAGAATAACGTGCTGAAACAAGGACACAGGATGACCCATTGCAACAATGATACTCACAAGACACTATGTTGGAAATGAACTTTGTAACTTCGGGCTGGGTGGGGGATAGGTGGGAAGGGATGGTGGGAGGAAAAGGAGGGGGTAGCAATGCCTGACAAGAAATGTACTCATTAGCTTACTGATGTGACTGTAACCTCTCTGTGCACCATCTTTACAATAAAATAAAATTTAACAAAATGTGGTCCACATGAGGATGTGTGGCGGGAGCATCTCCTGATGGTTTGTTAGAAATGTAGCTCCTTTCCCAGCCCTCATGAGCAGAGCCTGCATTGTAACAAGGTTCTAGGTCACGTGTGTGCACTGAGGTTTGAGAAGCTCTGCTGAAGGGACCATCACAGGCCATCTTACAGATGAGCAAAGGGAGGTGGGAGAGATGTAACTCAGATAGCTGGTTTACTGGTACAGCCCAGCCAGTGGTCTGCCTGCAAAGCCTTGTGCCATAGGTACTGGTTATCTTCCTTCTTTTTTTTTTTCATTTTTTAAATTTAAGTAGTTGTACAATGGAGTTGCCATTTAGCAAAGCAGTTCATGAATGCAATATATCTTGATCAGTGTTATCCCTTTCAATATTCTCACCCATCCCTCCCCTGCCAGTCTCTTCCTTCACTCTTCTTAATCTTGTAGGATGTACACTGGATTTTTGGCTGCAATCTCCCCCTCTTCTCCTCTTCATTTTTCTACCAGTTTCTCCTTGCTCCTGTCCTACCTCTTTCACGTACCTGCTTTCTGGTGTTTTATTTTGCTGAATTTTAATGAATTACCCTATTTGAGTTCTCCTTAGAATCTATTGTATTTTAGTTAATACATTTATAAACACTGGCATACCATTATTTTCCTTCTTTGAGTGTGTCTGAGTCTGTGCCTCTGATTTTGGGTGTCATTGTATAAAGTACATGGCAATCATGGTGTCAGGCTCTGCCTCTAGCCTTCTAGATAGTATAGCTCAGTGGGTCTCATTTCTGCACAGTAGTATTAATAGCATTCCCCAGGCAGCATGTGAAGACTTCTCACTGTAAGGCCAAAAGATGTTGCAAAGGTTCAACAGATGGTGCTTAAACTCATGGTTCAAGACTGGATTCCAAGCAGAGATTTCTAAGTAGTTTCCCAGGAAAAAAAATGTGATTTCTAAATGCTTACAAAGGACAAGAATCCTGTCTGGACACACACACATACACACACGCTTCCCAGATCCACACACATGGGAACAGAAGTGTCTTAACCACACACACACACACACACACACACACACACACACACACACACACACACACACACACACACACACACACACACACACACACACACACACACACACACACACACACACACACACACACACACACACACACACACACACACGATCCACACACATGGGAACAGAAATGCCTTAACCATCCAGAGTCGCCAGGGTGAAATGATTTGCTTAGTGAAGATCAAGAGGACCAGAAAGAAGGAACGAAGCACATGGCCATGGAATTCTGGATTTCAAACATTTCTTGCTCCTGTGGGTGTAACTCCAGGAGGGTGTAGGCTTGAGTGAGGAGGAACCAGGGAGAAAATAGCAGCTTAAGATATGTAACATGCATTCTTATTTACCTGTCTTCTTCCCATGGCTTCAGAGGCCTCTTTTCTTTCTCACTGTAGAAGACACCAGGGCAGCCCACACTAGGAGGTCACGCTAGGTCCATTCAGAGTCTGGCTGCTGTGGTAATGGGCACTGGTCCCTTGCCTTACTCTGCTCTGCTCTTTAGCACCCTCCTCTCAAGTAGAAGCAGAGGACTTTTTCTAGGGCAGGTTACCTGATACTCTTCCTTCAATGCTTTACTCCATGCAGCTTCCAAACCTAGAGCTCCCTGGTGCTTGAATTCAAATCCTTGCTCGGTTCTCGGTTTCTTAGTCTTTCTTGTATCTCATTTCCTTGTTAAAAGAAGAATCACAAAAATCCTTACCTGCTTCACAGGATTATGAAAATTCAGACATCTTAGGGCAGTAATTACATGGTAAGCACTCAGTCATGGTTTGTGGTATCTTGTGTTCTTTCCAGAAAATCTGTGATGCAGTTAAAACAGTTAAGGGCTGTTGAGCTGTTGGTTTATAATCTCTCTCTCTCTCTCTCTCTCTCTCTCTCTCTCTCTCTCTCTCTCTCTCTCTCTCCCTCTCTCTCTCTCTTTCTCTCTCTCTGTCTCTCTCTCGCTTGCTCACTTGTTCTCTCTTCTGTTGGGACTGGGGCTCGAACTTAGGGCCTTGCATTCTTCCTTAGCCTTTTTTTTTGCTCAAAGCTGTGAGTCACAACTCTACTTCTGGCTTTTAATGGTTAACTGGAGATTAAAGTCTGTTGGATTTATCTGCCTGGCCACTTTCAAACTATGATCCTCAGATTTCAGCCTCATCAGTAGCTAGGAGTGCAGTTGTGAGGCATTGGTACCTGGTAGGTTCATATCTCTTGTATCAAAAAAACACTACAATAGAGCTTTTTAAAAAGCCAATTCATTTAATCATAAAACCTGATCAGATAGGCATGATGGTATATGTTTATCATACTTTATATATTAAAAATACCATAGTTCTGGGGATTGAAATCAGAGCCTTACACATGCCAGTTAAGTATCCTACCACTTAACTACTTTGAGTCTCCCACTTTATGAAACATTCATGCATTCAAATTTCATGCATTTTGTTTTGGTGTGATTCTGTATGCTCCACTGGGGATGTGACAAACCTTTCAGAGCTACAGATTATCTGTCTGTACAGCAGCATTAATGGCCACCTCTTCTCAGGTTGCTGGGGATATAAATAGAGTTAGATATATAACGAAGAATCTGGGCCATCCCATTCCTCTTTAGCGAGAAATACAAGTTCTAGGAAGAAATTCATGGGGCTTTTTCCATAATGGACCACATAGTGAATTTCTTGTGAAATGATTGAGGGGTACCAATAAGATGAACTAAAACCCGGTTGTTCATTTTATGGGCCACGAGGAGATGGGGATTGGGAATCTTTACTAGTACAGACACGGGGTACTGCCTAGAATGTTCTGAAGAGACACGGGGAGGGAGGGTTGTAGCCAGGCCAACCTGTGAGCTCCCAAGAACTTCACACACCCAGTAACAGAGTTCTGGCCATCGTGAAGAAAACGTTTCCCAAAGACTGCCTGAAAAAGGAGAATGGCAGCAATTAGAAGCTAGAGGATGAACCTGTGCAACAGGAAAATGACAGAAACTGAAAGAGGTTGCACAAGCATCCCCTTCCCCAGCTCAGAGAGTCCAATATAACTCAGGAGCCTTTGAAGTATAGACATCTTTGTTACTGTTAAAAGGTGCAGAAAATAGGCAGAGATGGCTCAGCACAAACACACATTTATTTGGGAGAAAAGTCTGCCCAGAGAGTATCCATAAGACCGAGGGCCTACAGCTGCTTACAGACTACAGGGTTTTATAGGAAAGGTAAGTGGGTTATGGTCATAAGGACATGGAATGTCCATGGGTGACAGGAAGTGGAGAGGGGCATGTCCAGGGGGCAGGGTTGAGATGAAGCTATCTAAGGATATACCTTGGGGTGAGTTGGAGCACAAAATGTCACTTGTGGTTGACTGGGGTACAGGATGTCATTTGTGGTCAGGTGTGGTGTTAAGCTGACTGACAGCCTAAGGGGGTGGTGAGGTGGAGGCTCTTTTTCTTGCTTTGATCTGATGCCAAGTAAAATCCTGAAAAGGGACCCCAAGATGGAGGCACCGTGGCTTAGTAGACTAACAGTTATCTGAGAGCTGGCTGTCTGGCTAGGTGATCTCAAGGATTTTCTATACTTGTCTCTTCTTCCTTCTGGCCTCTCTGAGGAGGCCAAGGTGAGAAGGTGGAGGAAAAGTTAGAAAAGGTGTGAGAGACCAGATTGTGTGCCTTTATTCCTACAGTAGGCACCTGACCTACAGGCCATTGAAACAGGGAAGAGGGAAGATGTTGTTCCATATGACTGCTGTGCTGTGTGTGTGTGTGTGTGTGCGCGCGTGTGTGCATGTGTGCGCGTGTGTGCATGCGTGCTAGCATGTTTGCATGGGGCTTAAACTCAGGGCTTGAGCGCTACCCCTGAGCTTTTTCGTTCCCCTCATGGTTAATACTTTACCACTTTATCCACAGCTTCCCTTCTAGCTTTATGCTGCTCAATTAGCAATAATAGGCTCATGGAATGAATGTAGTGTGGGCTGCCTTGTCGGGGGTGGACCTGGGGGTTGGACATCAGGAACCTTTGACGTAGCAGACTAATAATGGGAAAAATGTTCTACTTCCTGATTGCCCGTTATTGTGACCAGCTCTTATCAATAAACCCCATAGGGGGATCGGGGAGGATGGGGGGGGGGGAGGAGGAGGATGGGAAGGGATGGGAAGGGGAAACAAAGGAGGAGGCTACAATGCTTGATAAGAAATGTACTCATTATCTTGCCCATGTAATTGTAACCCCTCTGTACAGTATTTTCACAATAAAAAAAATATAAAAAAAAAACCCAGAGAACTTGGCATAGTGCCTTGTAAATGGCAAACTCTTGGTAAATGTTAAGTAAAAGGCAGTTATGATGATCATTGTTTTTATTCTCCCTATGTATCAAGTGAGGTCCAAACCACCAGTGTACTCACGGGGCACTCTGTACCTAGAGTGAGGCAGTGCCTGACCGCTGATGCACGTGTCTTGGAAAATATCAGCAAGCAAATCGCACTTGAAGTTCACCCTCACACCCACTCATGTGGAACGTGCTGAAGAAAGTAATGGGAATGATGAACTCTATTGAGCTCGTATTGAATAAAGTGCTGGCCTTCCTAGGAGACTGATGCTGCTGCCCTTCTTTGGGGACATTTGTCAGATGTGATCCCTGAAAAGGTCTCTTGATTAAGCCTTGGGGATGACTGGACAGACAGGGGTAGGTGGCATATTCCAGCTCTTGTTTTCCTGTTATCTGCAGGTCATGGGAATGGCCAAGATGTGAATCCACTCCTCTTTTGGGCTTTTGTGTAAGATTTTTTGTTTTTGTTTTGGTGTGTATATATTATTATATATATATAATATATATATTATTGTGAAAATACCGTACAGAGGGGTTACAATTACATGAGCAAGATAATGAGTACATTTCTTATCAAGCATTGTTGCCTCCTCCTTTGTCTCCCCTTACCATCCCTTCCCCTCTCCCCCCTTTCCCCCCTCTTTCCTCCCCCCCATCCCAGCCATGCCCCCCGCCCAGTGCCAAAGTTGTAAAGTTCATTTTTTAACATAACGTCTTGTATATCTCATTGTTGCAATGGGTCCACCTGTATCCATATTTAAACAATTTGTTTTTTCCCTTCCCTTCCACAAATTATACCAACATCAAATACAGTGAAAACAGGGGTTATACCGTGGGGGAGGGACATACAAAGCAACAAAGAAATCATCTGATAAATATGTTAGAAACAATCGCAAGAAAGAAAAACCATTTGAGTCCTTATCTTGGGTTCATTTCACCTAACATCAACTTATCTGACCTTTTCTGCTTGTCTCAGACATATACTAGATATTGCAAATAAGGGAAACCGTGGAACCTATGTTTCTTTGAGCCTGGCTTACTTCATTTAATAGAATTTTCCCCAAGTCTTTCCCTTTCCTAACAAATGGGGCAATGCCATTCTTTCTGATGGAAGCATAGAATTCCATTGTGTATATATACTGCATTTTCTTGATCCATTCATCTACTGAGGGGCATCTGGGCTGGTTCCATATCTTAGCTAATGCTGCAATAAACATAGTGATACTGTTAGCTTTAGTATGGTATTGTTTGTGATAATTTGGGTAAATGCCCAAAAGTGGGATTGCTGGGTCATAGGAGAGCTCTATATGGAGTCTTTTGAGGAACCTCTATACTACTTTCCAAAGTGGTTGAGCAAATTTACACTCCTACCAACAATGCAGTAAGGTTCCCTTCTGTCCACATGCCCTCCAGCATCTGTTGTTATGAATTCTTGATTATAGCCATTCTAACTGGAGTGAGGTAGTATTTCAATGTTGTTTTGATTTGCATTTCTTTTATGGCTAGGGAGGTTGAGCATTTCTTCATGTGTCTATTGGCCATCCTTATTTCCTCTTCAGAGAAGTTTCTCTTGAAGTCTTTAGCCCACTTATTTATTGGGCAGTTGTTTCTTTGAGGATTAGTTGTTGGGGGATTTAGTTTTTGAGTTCCAGGTATATTTTAGATATGAGATCCTTTTCCATTGTATGGCTAGTGAAGATCTTCTCCCAATCTGTGGGCTTTCTATTGATCTTGCAAGCTATGTCCTTTGCCATGCAGAAGCTCTGTAATTTCATGCAATACCATTTGTCCAACCTTTCTTTGATTTGTTGTGTTTCTGGGTCTCTGTTAAGAAAATTTTAGCCTGTGCCAAAGAGACCTAGGGTCCTGGAATATTTTCAGAGTGTTTGTTTTGACTTCAAAGTCTTGGATCCATTTGGAGTTGATTCTGGTGCAAGGTGATATAGAAGGATCTAGCTTTAGTTTTCTACAAGTGATAAACCAATTTTGTCAGCACCATTTACTGAAGAGGCTGTCTTTCTTCCATTCTATTTTTCTAGCTCCCTTATTGAAGATTAGATGGCTATAGGTCTGTGGGTTCATTTCTGGGTTTTCAATTCTATTCCGTTGGTCTTGAGGTCTGTTCTTGTGCCAGTACCAAGCTGTTTTGATTACTATGGCTTTGTAGTAGAGTTTGAAATTTGGTATTGACGGACCTCTATGATGAAAACTTTAAATACCTGAAAAACAAAATCAAAACATAACTTAGAAAGTGGAAAATCCTCCCATGCTCTTGGATTAGAAGGATCGACATCGTGAAAATGGCAATACTTCCCAAGGCTATCTATAAATTCAATGCTATACCTATCAATATTCCAACCTCATTCTTCAAGGAAATAGAAAAGGCAATCCAAAAAATTCATATGGAACAATGAAAGACCCCAAATAGCAAAAACGATTCTTAACAGAAAGAACAGTGCTGGATGAATATCAATACTAGATTTTTTGTTTTTTTTTGTAAACCTAAGTTATGCCTTCTGTCCATGCCTGAAAGTGGAGAAGAGCATTACTTATGTATAAGCACTTACTTTATATTGCATATTTTTATGCACCCAGATTTTTCACAGTACAAACTAGATAGGGGTGGAGCCAAGATGGCTGAAATACATATGTAATCCAAATATATCATCTCAGACAATTGCTTCAGTATTTACCAACCCTCTTTTCTGAGTTCTTAATAGACTAATTTGTGCTTTGTGCTGTAATTCTTGCTAATCTAAGTGTTTGGGGATGATTACAAGCATTGAAATGGAAAGAAAGTAGGTAATGTAATGGGGCAGGGAGCCCAGCCCATAAACTAGATGATCATTCTCTGAATTCTTTAGAGTTAGCTATAAACACTGTTTTGTAATTATATGGAAGCGTCTGGGTGATTTATACTGAAAGTCTGGAAACTGTGACAGGAGAGACATACCTTGCACCTGTTTTGCTTTTTCTTTGGACTTGACTCTGTTAATAATAAAACTCATACAACATAAGAAAATTACTGCTGACAGACTCATAGGCGACACAGTGCTTTGGGCATATAGAAAGTTTAGGCAGTTGTGTCTGCACTGAAAATAAACCTTTGTTAGATTATAGGGGTTCATGGAATAGCACGCTATTGATCACTTGGTGTGATTGATTCAGAGAATCCCGGGGTCACTCTTTACAATTTTAGAAATCTACCCCTCCACTCAAATCCATATGGTTTAGGCAAAAAACATGTCCACCAGTCTTTAGGAAAGACCTCATCTTGAAATCACAGGATTCTTTGCTCTTTTGAGTACTGACCCCACCTTTATTTAAACTGACCTGAAAAAGTCACTTGATAGAAACAATTTCTTCAAACAGGTGATGCAAGTTGACTCACTAACATGGGGACAAATGTTGTAAGAGTTTCTTTTTAAATTTCGTCCTTCTGTTATCCTCTTTTCATGGGTATATCTAAATATTTCCCCTCCATCTTTACTTCATTAATTTGCTCTGTAGCTTTCAGTTTATTTCATTCACCTGCTCTCCATGACATTTATATGTGCACCTATCTTCTGTGCAGTACCTATCTGGCATTTACCCATCTCTTCATTTATTACATATACTTGTTACATACCACTCCATTTATCTTTCATTTACTGCCTGTTGTTTTTATTCATTAATTTGCCTCCTTGTTATTTAGTTAGTAGTTATATGTCTTTTTTTTTTTTTTTAAATTTGTTTGTTACCCAAATCCCTGTTCCTCTCATTCACTTGTAACACTCCTTTTCTCAGTACCATTGTCAGCATGGGGGAGAGGGCCGGATTGATGGAGTAAGGGAATCTTCACAGAAGGAATGGAAGTGCTATGCCCCCTTAAAACCAAGTTTGAAGAAACAGTGGAAAAGCTCAATAGAACTCAGGCTGATATCACCATACAAGGAACCAAGTTGAATTCTTAAAGTACTATCATCCTTGAACCAATGACAGGTGTCTGTTCTCCAAGTGTGAGAAAACTTCAAAAGGGGATGGATGCCTTGCCTGGTTGGAGCTAAAGGAACACTGTGGCATCTCCTGTCTCTAGAGTGATGGTAAATGGTTGGTGTAGCTGCGTTGACAGGGAGACCTAGCAGCTTTGGGCAAGGTATGAAGACCCAGTCACCTCTGTGGAATGGGGACAGTGGAGATAGCCATTCTTTTTTTTTTTTTTTTTTTGGGTCCGTTTGTGGGGCATGAACTCTGGGCCTGGGCGCTGTCCCTCAGCTCTTCAGCTCAAGGCTAGCGGTCTACCACTTGAGCCACAGCGCCACTTCCGGCTTTTTTTCTTTTTGCTTATATGGTGCTGAGGAATCGAACCCAGGGCCTCAGGCTTGCAAGGCAAGCGCTCTACCACTGAGCCACCTTCCCAGCCCTGAGATACCCATTCTTGATTGCCCTTGAGACTCTCTGCTCCTGGACACTCAAATTGGTTATGAGAGATAGTGAAGAGTTTCCTGATTTGATGCCAGGCTGAACTGCCACAGCCAGTCTTCCAGATGATGGATCTTAGTGTATTTTCAGTAGTCTGAGTGGGATGATGCTTTCCAAGAACACAATCTGGACTTTTACAATCTCAACACTTCTCACTGGACACTGAACAGAATCAGCCTGTCAACACAAGCCTGAAATAAACATCTGAACATTTCAGATATTAAACTCTGATTATTATTTTATATCACTCACTTATCATTACAAAAGACTTTGAGATCACAAGGACCTGTATTTGAATTGGTTAGCAGCTGGGAGATTTTAGTCAGTAGCCTCTTCTAAGTCTCCTTTCCTCACCCAATAAATTGTAGACAACATAACTGTATCTCAGTGCTGTGGTGATAAAACAAAACAGAGAGCCTACCTGTCTAAGGGGGTGGCAAATAGATGCTCAACTTTACTTGAATCACTTGCTTTCCCAGACCATAGACCCTGCTGGTCTCAGGGGTCAATGACTATCTCTATGTATCCCTTTCAACTATTGTTAGTGCCACAAGATTTCTCATTTTTTTTGCCAGTCCTGGGGCCTGAACTCTTGGTCTGAGCACTGTCCCAGAGCCTCTTTGTGCTAAAGGATATCTCTGTACCACTTAAGCCATAGTGCCACTTCTGGCTTTTTTCTGAGTAGTTTATTGGAGATAAGAGTCTCACAGACTTTCCTGCCCAGGCTGGCTTCATCTAATATTTTTTAAAGCTAGTATAATCAAAGAATTTTAAAGTAACTTATCCATAGTCATAAGGCTGGAGTTCAACATAGGCAAGTTTCCAACCTAGATCTTTCAAACTCATATGCCTACATGGTTTTTTTTTTTTAAAACAAAATTGCCTGGTGCCAGTGGCTCACACCTATAATCTTAGCTATTCAGGAGGCTGAGAGTTGAGAGTTGCGGTTCAAAGCCAACTTTGGCAGGAAAGTCTATGAGACGCTTATCTCCAATTAGTCATAGAAAAAGCTGGAAATGGTGCGATGGCTCAGTTGGTAGAGCACTATCTTGGATTAAAAGGAGCTCTGGGACAGTGCCCAGAGTTCAAGCCCCAGCACAAGAAAGAAATTAAAATTTTATCTTATTTGTTGTATTGCTGGAATTTGAACCCAGGGCCTGGGCATTTTCCTTTAGCTTTTTTACTGAAGGATGGCTCTCTATTATTTGAGCCACAGCTCCACTTCTTGCTCTTGGGTGGTTAATTGGAGAAAAGAGCCTCATGGACTTTCCTGCCTGGGTTGGCAATCTTCCAATCTCACTCTCTAAGATTACCAGCCTGAGCTATCAGTGCCTGCTGAATTCATTGTATTTTATTCTCTTGTAGAACTTTGAAAACCAGGATATATTTGTTCATGTGTTGTATTCTGCCAGAAGCATTCTCCCAGGTGAACACAAAGCAGACATTGATGCAAACTAAACTACTCCATATCTTGTTCCTCAACCAATCTAGAGGTGGCTTTCCCCTTTGCTCATGCCCACATTTACATGGCTAGCTGAAAAATGGCCCCTAGGTACATATTTGTGCAAATTGGTGGGAACCATGAATGCAGCCTTATTGGGAAAAGGGTCTGATGTAATGAAGTTGAGGCTCTTCAGATGAGATAGTTCTCCTGGATTACCCAGTCAGGCTGTTGACCTAATGATAAGTGTCTTTACAAGAAGAAGGCAGAGGAAGGCCTGAGATAGATTGAAGACCCAGAGAAGAGGAGGAGGAAGAGGCAATAAACATCACCTTGGAGTAAAACATTGCAGTGATGGCAGCCATCAGCCACAGAAAGCTTAGAGCTAAGGGTAGCTGGAGGAACAAGTGAACTCTATTCCAAGGGAGTTCCTCAAGGAACATGTTGGAATTGACACCATGGCTTTAGACTCTTACCTTTAAGAATCATCGAAGAGTGAGTTTTTATTGCTTGACGCCACCAAGTTTGAATCCTTTTTATTACTTGAAGGTCGGAGAATGAACACACTACAGATTTGTATGCACAGGCTAACTATAATGTGTGAAATTTCTTCTCTTGAGTGCCTACCCTCTCCTGTGATTCCATATCAAACATAGATCCAGACTTGGAAGCATGTTTAAGAGCTTACCGTTCTTTTCTCTTAAGTATTAAGGTTCTGGCTTTGTCAGCTGGTGGCAGAGCTGAAGGGCTGCCACTAACCAAGCTTGAACAGAGCAAGGTCAGATGACACTGACAGAAGCTTGGAGAGTTTAGAAAACTGGGTCTCAAAGACCCAGGGTCAGTGTTTTTGTCTTTAATCACTTGCCTCCAGGAAGGTGAGGTCAGAATTCTCATTAAATATGGAAAATACTAATTAAAGAAATGAGCAAAGAAGATCATCTCATTACCCGGCAAATTGATTTTTAGCTCACCAGCAACTTGGTGCCACCCGATCTGAAATCATGCTGGTGGGGAGTTGAACACATCCTTTGCAGGCTAAGATAGCTACAATGAGGCATGTGCATATTTTGATAATTAGGACAAATTTCTGCAGGATGGAGGTAAGCATTAAAGTGATCACTTGACATCAGAAAGTAAGGTGATCCAGGGTTGTTTCCATTGTAGTGAATCATAGCAGAATTAAGATGGAAAAATGAAGTAAATTAAATCTTAAAGACTTAAGACAAGGGCTGTTTTTCTGGGAGCCAATATGCTACAAGGAGAAACAGGAGAAGAGCTTTCTGATAAAAGAAACTTGTTGCTGTGTGTGAAGGGGGGGGGCTGTCTGTGATGGCAATGGGGGGGGGGAAGAAGAAGGTAATGAGGATGAGCATCATTGAAGTAGATTTTTCATATTATAAAACAGCATATATACCATTAAAACTATGAAAAAGGCAGGATAGGAAAGAAGAACAGAGAAGAAGAGTTTAGCCAAGGGATATAATATGCATATAAGAACATAATCCAAGTCACCTGAGTGTATTTGATCTTTGTCTACCTCAGGAATTAGATTTGATTTTATAATCATTTACAAGTAAAAGCACAGTAGTTCAAAGTTGAGAGAGGAAGAGAGAGAGGAAGAAAGGAGAAAAGAAAGAAACAAACCTGTCCACAGTGATGATTTTTAGAAGGACCTTTTTTCACCATTAGAAAGTCAAAGAGAAGAATAATGTCACAAGGGCAGTGAATTAATCTTCTGAACAACCACAATACTACAATGCAATTAAAAAAGACATAGATTTATACCTGGAAATAAATTTGCTGAAAGAGATTGTAGCTCCTATTTGATTGCCAGGAGCTATGACTTTAGGCACAAATCAAAAATACTCAGAATACAAAGCGATGGATTTCAGGGCTGAATCCTTGGTCATCCAAAGGTGGCTGAGCTTGTTGCACAGGAAGGCAAATCAATCAGGGTGAGCAAAAAATAGAAGTGATGTTCCTGCTCATCCCCATTTTGTCACAATTTTATGAATTCTCCATTGTAATGGTAATATCCATCATGCATTTTTTCCTCATGACTATTACTGAGTCACAGACATGGCTCTGGTCAGCAGTTCCTTTGGTTCTCTATTTCATTTTTTATGAAGTCCTGTGGTTATCACAATGCTTGGGAGAAAGGTCAAAGGGACAGAGTTCAGAGGAAATCTCCAAATGTTCATGTCCAGATGTACCTATTGTGGAAAATTGGTAACAAACTAAGGTATGATTTTTGGAAATCAGCTTTTCAATCATCAAATAAAGCTTAAGTGTACTTGACACATGGACACAAGCATCCAAAAATCCATGATAGAGAACGAAATCAAGGAAAGTAGTGTGTGATTTCTCCTGCAACATCCTTCTTCCCCCTCCATCTTGTCCTCATGGGACTCTTCAACCAGGTTTTTAATCACACAAGTATGAATTAATGAGTGTTATAAGTAATGGGGCCAAGATTTCATTTTCAAATGACATGCGTTTATCCCATCAGAGTTTCTGGGGGTCAGGAAGCACAAAATGGCTTAATGGAGTTTGAGCTGAAACTGGATGGGGGCTGTGTGGTCCCCTCAAGCAGATGGTACAGTGGGACCATCTTTTGCTATGTTCATTCATGTGGATATTGACTGCTGGTAGATCAACACTCAGTGGTCTGTGGTCAGGTTGGTCATGGTGAGTGAAAGTCCATGTGTAATCTCCCTCCCTGCTACATTGGAATGATGGAATGCTAGCTTCTACTTCCACTACCTATTAAATCTTCCCCTGAGGCCAGGTGTCTATGGCTCATGGCCATAACCCTAGCTGCTCAGAAAAGTTTGTGAGACTCTTATCCCCAATTATCCACCTAAAAGCTGGAGTTGAGCTGTGGTAGTGCTAGTCTTGAGCACAAAAGCTCAGGGACAGCACCCAGGCCCTGAGTTCAAGCCCCAGGGCTGGCACTAGAAAGAAACAAAAACAGAAAACAAAAGTCTGCACCTGTAGACTTATAGAGATTTCACCAAAGTGCCAAGTCCTAATTTTTACATGACATTTGTTTTTCATTCTTGGGTGTATTAGTATCTCACTACCTTGAGAGTAGCCACTCTCAACTTCCAGGATCCAACATCAGGTCATCAATTTAAGGGATAACCTGGAGCAGGACAAATTCCATCATGATCCTTGCAAAATTAATTAAAACATAGGGCTGGAGAATTGATATTCTTTTAAAATGGATAGTGAAACTATTTTGCAAGCCTTACTAGATAAAAGCAAAGTGTTTCCGATGATCTAATAGATGTAGAGAAAAAACTTAATTTCCAGATCAATGCTTACATAATCAGCAGCGGGAGATGTGTTTACTTGTTCTAGCAACAAGCACACCCAGTTGGAAAAGCAGCTGCAACTTGTGTTAACACCTGATTAGACTTAACATTAAGCCACAGTCACTGACCTCCAGAGAGCTCAGATCTCCAGGAATTAGTCAGAGTTTATGTCCAGTGAAGTCTCCCAAAGTCTGATTATTTCCCCTAATAGATGCACAATAGCCCTAGTAATGGCTATAGGTTCTGAATGTAACCCAGCCAACACAACCTCTAAGTCAGTTCCTAGCTATGTGCCTCCTCAGTGTGTTCCGTTGGTTCTGCCTCTCTAGCTGAAACCATTCTTTCTGCCAATTTCTCCTAGGATCTTACTTCTACCTCATTCCTTCATTTGTTACTATTTGTCTCTTTGCATGGATATTCTCACAAGGTTAAGCAACAGCCGTAATAGGGCAGTCACGGTCAATGTTAGTGTCATCAGTGTCTTTAGCAAAAAGGTCTTTATTATCTCATATAAAAGCGAGTTGAAAGGTGGCAATCTGACCTGGGTCCTCAGGGAAACTTCGAGTCATGACTTCTTGTAGCTTCTCATGCCCTTCTCTACAGCCTGGTCTGCCTACTTGGAATATAAGAAAATAATATAGGTCTTCTAATCTTCTTCATATATACGGCCTTGTGTTTGCTTTATGGCAAGAGGAGGAGGAAAAGGCAAGAAGTTCATACTAACTAATTCTTAGCTTTTTTTAATGAGGAACACACTCCTGGCTTGATGAATCTAATTAAAACTGACATTGCATCTCTAACCTCTCACTCCAGCTCCTTCTGAGCTTTAATGGAGGCAGGGGAGGGAAATATATCTTTAGTGAGCAGATTGCATTCCCAAGCAAAACTGGGATTCTTCATGGAAGGAAGGAAGAATGGATAGATGCTAGAAAATTTTACCTTGTGTTTTTCCTTCTTCCTTTTCCACAGTTAGGATGCATTGAAATCATTGTGAGGGAATGAGAAGTAGAGTGAGGATCTGAAACAAAGGATAGGAAAAGGAGGATGAGAATGGTATGCTATAGGAATGGTTCCTTTCATGTTTAGTGAACCTAGTCATTTTCAATGTATATATGTTCTTGCTCTCTTTCTAAGAGAAGTGGCCTGGGAGAGAAGGTTTCCTTCCTTCTTTTTTTTCCCCCATGAGATTTTTTTTATTGTGAAAATACCGTGCAGAGGGGTTACAATTACATGGGCAAGGTAATGAGTGCATTTCTTACCAAGCCATTTCTCCTGCCTTTCCCCTCAGCAAGGCACTACCTTACTCCCCCATCGTTACTTGTTATGAGACCTCAGGGAGTCCTGTAAGGTTTGGTAATCCTCCGTCTTTTCTGTCTCCAAGTGGCTTTTTCCGCTTTGGATTTTCAATTCCCTGTTATTTTTGAAACACTGAATCTGTTTTAGCTGCTTCCAGCAAAAGAGTGACTGCTTTATAGGAGAGAGGGGAAGATTTTAGGCTAAGTCATGATATGATCAGTTGGAAGATTCACTTTTAGATAAATGGGATATAAAGGAAGTTTTCTATTTGTCCCAAATAATGGTGTTTTGGCTATGGAAATTCCCCTTAAGCTCATTCCAGTAGCCAGGACCAGTAAAGGCCTCTTAAATTCCTGGAGAATAGGTTTTTAACAGGGTGATTTTTTTTAATATTTCTAGTATTTTTTTTATTGTAAAGACATTGTTAGATACCTTACCTAAGTAAGGTAATGAGCACATTTCCTACCAAACATTGTTTCCTCCTTTGTTTTCCCCCTACCATCCCTTCACCTCCACCTCTGCAACTCCTCCCTCCCAACCCAAAGTTGTAAAATTTGTCTTCAACATAGTGTCTTCTACATCTTATTGTTACAATGGGTCAACCTGTATCCTTGTTTCAGCATTTTGTTATTTCCCTCCCCTCCCCAAATTAGAAAAAAATGAATATACGAGATTCAGGGCACTGGAATCAAATACAATGAAAACAAGGGTTATACCATGGGGAAAGAACATAAAAAAGAAACAAAAAAAATCACATAGTATGCTAAAAACAACAGTGGCAGTGTCCCTATCTTGGGGTTTATTTCGCTTAGCGTCATCTTATATGGCCATATGTACATAGCTTTTGACCTTTTCTGCTTGTCTGGTAAGATTATCCTAGATGTATACTAGTTATTGCAAATAAGGGAAACCATGGGACCTATGTTTCTTTGGGCATGACTTACTTCATTTAATATAATTTTTTCTAAGTCTTTCCATTTCCTAACAAATGAGGCAGTGTCATTCTTTCTGATGGAAGCATAGAATTCCATTGTATGCCACATTTTCTTGATCCATTCATCTACTGAGGGGCATCTGGGTTGGTTCCATAACTTAGCTGTGGTGAATAAACATAGCTGTGCTGGTAGCCTTATCATGGCCTTGTTTGTGATCATTTGGGTAAATGCCTAGAGGTGGGATTGCTGGGTCATAGAGGAGCTCTATGTGGAGTCTTTTGAGGAACCTCCATACTGCTTTCCAAAGTGGCTAAACAAGTTTACACTCCTACCAACAATGCAGTAGGGTTCTCTTGGCCACATCCCCTCCGCCATCTGCTGTTATGAGATTTCTTGATTATAGCCGTTCTAACTGGGGTGAGGTGAAATTCCAATGTTGTTCTGATTTGCATTTCTTTTATGGCTAGAGAAGTTGAGCATTTCTTCATGTGTCTATTGGCCATTCTTTTTTTTTTATTAATAAGTTTTGTTTTATTGTGAAAATACCATACAGAGGGGTTACAATTACATGAGCAAGGTAATGAGTACATTTCTTATCAATTATTGTAGCCTCCTCCTTTGTTTCCTCCCATCTCCTCCTCCTCTCCCCTCCAAAGTTGTAAAGTTCATTTTTCAACATAACGTCTTGTATATCTCATTGTGGTAGTGGGTTCACCTGTATCCCTATTTAAACAATTTGTTTTTTTCCCTTCTTATTTCCTCTTCAGAGAAGTCTCTCTTGAAGTCTTTAGCTCACTTATTTATTGGGCAATTGTTTCTTTGAGGATTTGTTGTTGGGGGATCTATTTTTTAAGTTCTAAGTATATTTTAGATATGAGAGCCTTGCCTGTTGTATGGCTAGTGAAGATCTTCTTCCAATCCTTGGGCTTTCTATTGATCTTGCTAGGTATGTTCTTTGCCATGCAGAAGCTCTGCAGTTTCATGCAATCCCATTTGTCAAAACTTTCTTTGATTTGTTGTGTTTCTGGGTCTTTATTAAGAAATTTTCGGCCTTGTGCCAAGGAGCTCTAGAGTTTCTCCTGTTACTTCCTGCAATGTTTTCAGGGTGTCTGGTTTGATTTTGAGGTCTTTGATCCATTTGGAGTTGATTCTGGTGCAGTGTGATATATAAAGATGTAGCTTTAGTTTTCTACAGGTGTTTGACCAATTTTGCCAGCACCATTTACTGAAGGGGCTTTCTTCCATTCTATTTTTTTAGCTCCCTTATCGAAGATTAGGTCTGTGGGTTTATTTCTGGGCCTTCAGTTCTATTCCATTGGTCCTCAGGTCTGTTCTTGTGCCAGTACCAAGCTGTTTTGATTACTATGGTTTTGAAGTAGAGTTTGAAGTTTGGTATTGATATTCCTCCAGCAGTGTTCTTTCTGCTAAGGATTGTTTTTGCTATGCAGGGTCTTTTACTATTCCATATGACTTTTTGGGTTGCTTCTTCTATTTCATTGAAGAATAAGTCTGGGATATTGATAGGTATCACATTGAGTTTTTAGATAGACTTTGGAAGTATTGCAATTTTCACGATGTCAATCCTCCCAATCCAGGAGCATGGGAGGTTTTTCTCCTTCCTTAGTTCTGCTTTAATTTCCTTTTTTCAGGTTTTTAAAGTTTTCATCATAGAGATCCTTCACATCTTTTTTTTTTTTTTTGGGTCCGGTCGTGGGGCCTGAACTCTGGGCCTGGGTGCTGTCCCTCAGCTCTTCAGCTCAAGGCTAGTGCTCTATCACTTGAGCCACAGTGCCACTTCTGGCTTTTTTCTTTTTGCTTATGTGGTGCTGAGGAATCGAACCCAGGGCCTCATGCATGCAAGGCAAGCACTCTACCACTGAGCCACCTTCCCAGCCCCCTTCACATCTTTAGTTAAATCCTAGGTATTTTATTTTTTGTGGCTTTACAAAAGGAATTGCTTTCCTGATATGTCTTTTGATTTTTTTGACCATGTATAAATAACAAAACACCAGGTATCGATAATAAATATTAGTTAAATGGCAGATCTTCCTGCCAACCATCTTATCAGAAGAAAACCTAGATTATCTGAAGGGGGTTAGTTATTTCATTATTTTTATATTTTATTTATATTTAGTTTATTGTATCTATACATCAAATATATATTATAAATAATGCATCAATAAATGGACAGGATAGGGCTAGGAATGTGGCTTAGTGGTAGAGTGCTTGCCTAGCATGCATCAAGTCCTGACTTCAATTCCTTAGTACCACATAAACAGAAAAAGATGGATGTGGAGCTGTGGCTCAAGTGGTAGAATGCTAGCCTTGAGCAAAAGAAGCTTGGGGACAGTGCTCAGACCTTGAGTTCAAGTCCTAGGACTGACAAATACATAAATGCATAAATAAATAAATAAATAAATGGACAGGATGAAACTATAGAAGATACTGTATAATAAAACAGTTGTGAAAATAATATGCAATAAGGTGATAAATGGTATTATAACTCATAAACTATGTAGGAAAAGATGTTAATTCTTTTTGCTCCAAGGTAAGTATTTTGTCCCAATATTCATATTGCTAGTCTCAGTGGAAAACTATCTTTAAAAAAATCAGTACTTCTCATTCTTGAATTAGTAGGCTTTAATAATTTAAACTATGTCTTTGATTTCCAAGCTGTCTCCATGGTAACCTAGTTGGAAGTCTGTGGCAACTAGGTGGATGGGAGTGTGTACACAGCCACCTTGACTTGTGGAAAATGACCAATAGCTTTTCATTCTTAAGAGTCACTGTACTTGATTTTGGTACATTGCATCTTGTATATACATATGTCCAATCTGGGGAGGGGAAGGGGAATAACAAAACGTTGAAAGAAGGACACAGGATGAACCACTGCAACAATGATACCCACAGGACAGTATATTGGAAATGAACTTTACAACTTCGGGTGGGGGGTGGCGAGGGGGTGGAGTGGGATGGGGAGGAGTGTGGGAGGTGGGGGAGGAAAGGGCAGTGGGACAACAACAAGGGAAGGGGTGACAATGATCCACAAGTAATGTGCTCATTGCCTTCCTCATGCAACTGACACCTCTATACAGCATTTTACAATAAAATTAAATTAAAAAGAAATAAGTCACAGAGCATCTCATTACAGCTGAAGCATTCTTCAACTCTCCGCACTGAAGAAGATTTAGACCCTTCCAGTTTAGAGTTGGAGACTACTTTTTTCCACTGGAGGTGATAGCCCTACCTTCCCTTCCATATTCTCCATCCTAGTATAGACAGAATCCTGATTCCCCCTCTCTCCTGAAAAGTCAAACTCTTTTGTGTGTGTGTGTGTGTGTGTGTGTGTGTGTGTGTGTGTGTGTGTGTGTGCGTGTGTGTGAAAATACCGTACAGAGAGGTAACAATTACATGGGCGAGATAATGAATACATTTCTTATCAAGCATTGTTGCCTTCTCCTTTGTTTCCCCTTCCCATCCCTTCCCATCCCCCTCTCCCCTACATAGATGTAAAGTTCATTTTTCCACATAAGGACTTGTACATCTCATTGTTGCAATGGGTCCACCTGTATCCCTATTTAAATGATTTGTTTTTGCCCTTCCCCTCCACAAAGTATACCATCATCAAATACAGTGAAAGCAGGGGTTATACCATGGGGGAGGGACATACAAAGCAACAAAGAAATCATCTTATAAATATGCTAGAAACAATCGCAAGAAAGAAAAAAACATTTGAGTCCTTATCTTAGGGTTCATTTCACCTAACATCAACTTATCTGACCTTCTCTGCTTGACTCAGACATATACTAGATATTGCAAATAAGGGAAACCATGGGTCCTATGTTTCTTTGGGCTTGGCTTACTTCACTTAATAGAATTTTTTCCAAGTCTTTCCATTTCCTAACAAATGGGACAATGTCATTCTTTCTGATGGAAGCATAGAATTCTATTGTGTATATATACCACATTTTCTTGATCCATTTATCTACTGAGGGAAATCTGGGTTGGTTCCATATCTTAGCTATGGTAAATAATGCTGCAATAAACATAGCTGTGCTGGTAGCTGTAGTATAGCCTTGTTTGTGATCATTCGGGTAAATGCCCCAAAGTGGGATTGCTGGGTCATAGGGGGGCTCTATGATGTGGAGTCTTTTGAGGAACCTCCATACTACTTTGCAAAGTGGTTGAACAAGTTTATACTCCCACCAACAATGCAGTAAGGTTCCCTTCTGTCAAACTCTTAAGAAACAGAAGGGTGTGTGACTAATCTCCAAGACACTTACGTTTGTGACCCTTGTGTAATTGCCATATCTATATGTTTTGTGACTTCATTATTTCTGTCTTTTCCAAGCCAGCTATTAACTTTGTCAGCTGTTCTGCCACTACACTTGAATAAAGTTTCTTCCTGTTCATGACCCATTTATGCATAGTAAGAACATAAAGCAAAAAGAGGAGGAACTAGGCTTAGAACACCCAATTCTTCACTGCCTGACACCTCTTCCTCTGGCAGCTCCTTCTACAAAGCTGCCAATTCCCAAGGTGAGATGTCAAGCTACCTTGAGGATGATACTAAAAACTTCATTTGTGACAGACACTCAAGGGAACTTAGGAGAGCTACAGGGCAAAATTAGCCAATGATGTCCTTTTCTGAATTGATTTCATCATCATCATTTTTTTCCTTGCAACTGTCAGAATGCATTTGTGTGCACATTCATTTCAGACAAGGTAGGAGGGTTATAGACACCTACTTTTCAACTTCTGTGGGGAACTTATGAAGTGATGGTCCATCTTCATTTCAGAGAGAGAGAGAGCGATCCTCTCAAACATTGATCAAGTTCTGTTGAATTGTACAACCACTTAAAGATAATTAAAATATTAAAAAAGTAAATATGCAAAGCAATCCCCTCACAGTCTATGTCTCTTTGGGTTTGGTTGATTTTGCTTAGTATAATTTTTTCCAAATCTTTTAATTTCCTTATGAATGGCAATGCCATTCTTTATGATGGAAGCATAGAATTCATATATATATATATATATATATATATATATATATGTGTATATGCATATATATGCCACATTTTCTTGATCCATTCATCCACTGAGGGGCATCTGGATTGATCCCAAATCTTGGCTATGGTAAATAATGCTTCAATGAACATGGTTGTGCTTGTGGCTTTAATGTCGCCTGGTTTGTGGTGATTTGGATAAATGCCCAAGAGTGGGCATTTACACTGATTCCCAGAGTGTTTAACAAGTTTACATTCCCACCAACAGTATAGTAGTGTTCCCCTTTGGCCATATCCCTGCCACCATCCGTTTTGTTAGTTTTCTTGATAATTGTCATTCTAACTGTAGTGAGGTGAAATTTCAATGTTGTTTTGATTGCATCTCTTTTCTGGTCAGAGATGTTGAACATCTCTTTGTGTGTCTATTGGCAATTCTTATTTCTTCTTTGAAGAAGTCTCTCTTTAATCTTATTAATTGGGTTGTTGTTTCTTATCTTAAGAAACATAGGCTGCATAGTTTCTCTCATTTGTAATAATTAGAATGTGCCTATAAATCTACAACTAAACCCAATGGTTTGTAAAAGACAAATTATTACACCTGGACATTATTAATTAAACAGCAGTCTAAACATTCACACAGTGAGAAAAAGGAGGATATTCTTAGGAGAGGATTACAAGAGCATAATAGCTGTGTGCATACAATCATATAAAATGAGGCTTATCGAAATGAACTCCAAGAAATGGAAATAAGAGGTGTTTTTAAATAAATTGTACTGTTTGTGGTTCCTTTTTCCTTCTTTCCTTTCTACTTTGGTTTATTGACTTTCATTGATATTTTTTATTTCTGTATTTTAACTATCTGATTTGGGGAAGGCAAGAAGTTCAGAAATGGTAGGACATGGTGCTGGTAAAATTGGTTAACTACTTGTAGAAAACTAAAGCTAGATCCTTCTATATCACCCTGCACCAGAATCAACTCCAAATGGATCAAAGACCTCGAAGTCAAAGCAGACACTCTGAAAACATTACAGGATGGAATAGGAGAAACCCTAGGTCTCCTTGGCACAGGCTGAAATTTTCTTAATAGAGACCCAGAAACACAACAAATCAAAGAAAGGTTGGACAAATGGGATTGCATGAAATTGGAGAGCTTCTGCATGGCAAAGGACATAGCTAGCAAGATCAATAGAAAGCCCACAGATTGGGAGAAGATCTTTACTAGCCATACAATGGACAAGTATTTCATATCTAAAATATACCTGGAACTCAAAAAATTAAATCCCCCAACAACAAATCTTCAAAGAAACAACTGCCCAATAAATAAGTGGGCTAAAGACTTCAAGAGAAACTTCTCTGAAAAGGAAAAAAGGATGGCCAATAGACAGATGAAGAAATGCTCAACTTCCCTAGCCATAAAAGAAATGCAAATCAAAACAACATTGAGGTACCACCTCATTCCAGTTAGAATGGCTAAAATCAAGAACTCTAATAACAACAGATGCTGGAGGGCATGTGGACAGAAGGGAACCTTACTGCATTGTTGGTGGGAGTGTAAACTTGTTCAACCACTTTGGAAAGCAGTATGGAGGTTCCTCAAAAGACTCCACATAGAGCTGCCCTATGACCCAGCAATCCCACTTTTGGGCATTTACCCAAATGTTCATAAACAAGACCACACTAAAGCTACCAGCACGACTATGTTTATTGCAGCATTATTTACCTATAGCTAAGATATGGAACCAACCAAAATGCCCCTCAGTAGATGAATGGATCAAGAACATGTGGTATATATACACAATGGAATTCTATGCCTCCATCAGAAAGAATGACATCACCCCATTTGTTAGGAAATGGAAAGGCGTGGAAAACATTATATTAAGTGAAGTAAGCCAGGCCCAAAGAAACATAGGTCCCATGGTTTCCCTTATTTGCAATATCTAGTATATGTCTGAGTCAAGCAGAAAAGGTCAGATAAGTTGATGTTAGGGAAATGAACCCTAAGATATGTATTCAAATGTTTTTTTTCTTTCATGCGATTGTTTCTAACACATTTATAAGATTATTTCTTTGTTGCTTTGTATGTCCCTCCCCCACAGTATAACCCTGCTTTCACTGTATTTGATGTCGGTATAATTTGTGGAGGGGATGGGGAAAAACAAATCGTTTAAATAGGGATACAGGTGGACCCATTGCAACAATGAGATGTACAAGTCCTTATGTCGAAAACTAACTTTACAACTTTGGTGTGGGGAGCGGGGGGGGGGGGGGGGGGAGGCTTGGGTGGGGGGGTTGGGTGAGGCTGGGAAGGGATGGGAAGGGGAAACAGAGGAGGCTACAATGCTTGATAAGAAATGTACTCATTATCTTGCCCATGTAATTGTAACCCCTCTGTACAGTATTTTCACAAGTTAAAAAAAAAAAAAAGAAATGGTAGGACAAAGGGCAAAGCAATGCAACAGTGATACTCATTAGATACTATGTTGGAAATGAACTATACAACTTGGGTTGGGGGAGAGAAGTTGGAAGGGGGAGAATGACACTGTTCAAAAAGAAATGTCCTCATTATCTGACTTACGTAATTGTAACCCCTCTGTACACCTCCTTTACACTAAAATTTTAAAATATAAAAAAGTAATCCCCTCACAAATATACTATAGAACTTGAATACTTCATTTGCCTTCTCTATAATTAGATCCCTCTTTCTTCCTATGAAAAAGTCTTTTCTCTTTTTCAATTTTGTTATTTGTCTTCAGATCATCTACAATCCTAGCTTTCCTAGTTTCGCTTGCTGGGGCAGAGATTATTGTCTACCATCAATTCATGCTCCCATTGACAGTGGGCAATTGTCCAGCCATGGTCTGTTTCTCAATTCCTTTGCCTTTAGTTGAGTTGTCTGGCTAGTTTTCTCTGATAGAATAGGAGTAGAAATGATAGGCTATTGTGCTTTGTTTAAAGAAGCACTTTTTCATTCCTTGTTCTTCTCTGGATTGCTGGCTAGATTTAAAGTATTTTGAAGCCCAAGAGGGTGGTGGAGCTATAAGATGAAAGGTGCCTAGTCTCGAACTTCTGTGTGAAGAAACTATTGACAAACAGTTGACAGACTCCATTGTACATTTAGACAGTACTACCTGTCTAATAAACTGCACTTTCCCTTTGTTCCTTGTTACCTTCCTATGATTTTCCTAGGTGAATAGCTAACTGGATAGGTAAGGCTGAAGGTAGAAGGCAGATAAATGATGAATTCTGATTTGCAGATAGTAATCTAAGTTTACTGTGAGATATCCAAATAAAGACGTCAAGTAGGAATTTAGATATCTGACCACAGATTTCAAAGAAGTGTGGGCTAGACAGAATGATAAGAGCCATTTGTCTAATACTTATATTTAACTCCAATAAAATTGCTGAGATGATCTAGGAAAAGAGGATAGAGAATAAGTTTTAGCTTCAAGGTTCCTTGACATTTGGAGTATAGAAATGAAATTTGAGAAGGAGTAGAAAGGAAGAAGGAAAATCTGGAGAACATGAGGATAAAATTGCTAGAGGAGAAGAGTGGTTCAAGGAAAGAATAGCCACCATTTTTGACTGCCACGGAATAGCGGAGTAACTATGGGAGTCCCTGGTGATCTTGACAAGAGATAAGGCATTTCATGATGGAGGAAAACTAGGCTAGAGTAGGGTGAGGGGATAAGCAGAGGTGAAAAAGTGACAAAAAGATCTTTACAAGAAGTTAGGAAAGGAAGAGGAGTTTTGAGAAATATGGTGGAGTAGGACAAGATATGGGGATGTTGCTTAAAAGAAATATTTCCTTGAGATGAAAACTACTTGAGTCTATTATATGATACTGAACAAGACCAGGTGGGAAAGGGGAAAGGAAGAGTACAGGAGAGCAAGGGAGGAAGAATAGAGAGAAAGAGGGTGAGAGTGAGGAAGAATGTGTATTAAAAACAGAGTCAGAGGGTCAAGGGGTTTCTAGGTTTTGCTGCTCACTCTCCGGAGTGGCCTTTACTTTCTCTTTACTAAATTAACATAAAAAACCAGAGGCCAGATGAAATGATAAATCCAAGTGAAGGACTTGGGCTTGAGGGGAGAAGAAACATGGCAAGAGAAGCTGAAAGAATCAAGAAATGGATTTTCTCGAGTAAAGGTTGTTATTTATTATTATTACATTATTATTGTGTTATTCCTGGGGCTTAAATTCAGGGTCTGGGTGCTGTCCCTGAGCTGTTTTTGCTCAAGGCTAGGACTCTATCCACTTGAGGCACAGCTTTACTGGCTCTTTTTGTTTTGGTAGTCAATTGCAGCTAGGATTCTTATGGATTTTTCTGCCCTGGCTGGCTTTGAATTGAGCCTCAGATCTCAGTCTCCTGAATTGTTAGAATTACAGGCACAAGCCACTGGTGCCCAGCTGAAGGATTTATTTTTTTAAATTATTATTATTATTATTTGTTGTTGTCTGTCATGGGGCTTGAACTTGGGGCCTGGGTGCTGTCCCTGGACTCTTTTGCTCAAGGCTAGCATTCTACCACTTTGAGCTACAGTGTCACTTCTGGTTTTATGGTGGTGAATTGGAAATAAGAGTCTCATGGCCTTTCCTGCTTAGGCTGGCTTTGACCTGTGATCCTCATATCTCAGCTTCTGAAATAGCTAGGATTACGGGTGTGAGCCACTAGTGCATGGCCTCAAATATTATTTTATATGCTTTTTTAACTTTAAAAGTTAGTGTACATTAATAGTACAAAGGGATTTCATTGAGATAATTCCATAGGTGTGTGCCATGTTCTTTGATCAAGTTTATCCTCTGTTTATATTCCCTTAACCACTTTCCCTTCTTTCTTCCCCTTTTCAAGCAGTGTTTGGATTTTTTTTTCTGGTCCTGAGGCTTGAACTCTGGGCCTGGTGATGTCCCTGAGCTCCTTTTGCTCAAGGCTAGCACTCTACCACATGAGCTACAGCACTACTTCTGGCTTGAGTAGTTTATTGGAGATAAGAGTCTTACAGACTTTCTTGCCTGGGCTGGCTTTGAACCAGGATCCTCAGATCTCAGCCTCTGGAGTAGATAGGATTACAAGCATGAGCCACTAGCACTTGGCTATTTCAGTTTTTTTTAATGGCTAAATACTAATATATGGCCAATATATACACTATAGTTTCTTTACAATTCGTTAGTTGTTTTGGGGTACATTGGCTGATTTCATACTTTGGCTTTAATAAACATGGGTATGCAGCTATATTCCATCCATTCTTGTTCTTATATTCTGGACAATTGGAGTCCTATTCAGAATATAATTACCTGTGCTTCTATCTTCCAGAATTTCCTGTAGCTTCAGATCTTACTTTTAGATCTTGGATCCCCTTGTACAGAGTATCAGCAAAAAGTCCAGTTTCAGTTTTCTGCATGCAGATAGATAGCCAGTTTTCCTCAGCACCATTTATGAAAAGGCTTTCCCCCACAGTATACGTTTTGGCTCCTTTGTCAAAACTTGGGTAGCTTTAACTATGAAGGTTTTTTCCCTCCTCTAGGTCCTCTATTCGGTTCCATTATTCTTCAGGTCTGTTTTTAAGCTTACATCTATCTTTTCTACGTGATTCTTCCTGACATCTGGAGTCAGATGTTTCTCTGACACATCCTGCAAAATTGCAAGCAGCCATCTGCAGTACACTTACCACATTGAAGGATGATTATCCTAACTAATCTTTTTTCCTAATCAACATCTTGCACACTGACTTCAGAAACCAGGCCCTATTCATCTTTAAATGCCAAGAGACTTGCAAAGTGTCAATCATTTGATAGGCATCCAAAAATGTTTAATGAATGAATAACTGAAAACAGCATGAAATTGGATGATGTTTTATAGAGTTGGTGGTTAATCTTTATTTGCCCTGTGGCTAAGCAATATTCTTTTGCTTATATAGGCTTGAAATACTCTGTCTTTAATCACACGTTGCACCAAAGCATTAAAGCATAAAGAAATGCCCATTCTACTGCTAAAAAGTTTGTAAACTATATTTCAATAATACATGACACAACACAAGAAACTCTGTGAAAGAAAGTTGAAATTGGGTAGAACAAATGGATTCTACTGATTAAATTGTTTGGAAATAAAGGCTTTTGATTTTGAAGAAATTAAGTGGCATTATACAGTCTATTTCTGTCAAAAAGTTAATTCTCATTGGGTGAAGAAGATTAATGTGTGATGTAATGTCAGGAATAATTATCTCAAATTGATGATGAGAAACAATCTTTCTGGTATAGCTGTTGCTGAAGTGAAACTTTTGTGTTAATCTCCTACCTCTTAAGACACAGTGGGAGTAGGGAGGAATTCTGTATCCTTTTCAGGGTAATTTACCATAACAGATAATTTACTTTCAAGGAGAGCATTTGTGAGCTACCTCTAGGAGACTTGAAAAGCCACATTTGTAGTTTAGAGTCGTAAACAGTAGATTTGTTTAGTGAAATATAGGCTCTGTGACTGGTCTTTCCAGAGCTGTTGGATTCTGCTCCTTGACAAAAATGAAAAAAAGTCTTCTCTTTAGAGGTTAAAAATGGCAGTTACGCAGGGGATAGAAGCTCATGCGCATGAGCTGTCTAGAATATCTGGAAGAAATAAATAGCAATGGCAAACTATCAGTGTGACTAAATATGGCTTTAGAACTCGAAATTATAAACAAGGAACATTCATCTTTGAGGGGAATTACTTTTATTTATTGCTTTCCACTAAAAGAGCAACACAATAGAGGAGAGAACGCAGTCATAATATTCAAGGCATAGCCTATGAAATTAACAAAATTGAGGGTTAGGAGTTGGGTTGGGAGGGATGGGGAGAAAGATGAAAGAGGAGACACCAAGGTGCATTGTCTTTATAAACTGATTTGTTGAGTGGTAACGCCCTTGAGTATGAAAAGATAATAAACCTATAACTTAAAAAAGACCAACAACAAATTTTTTGTCATGTGTGGCAGTATACATCTGTCATTCCAACATCCAGCCTATATCCAGGGCTACAGCATGAGATCTATGTCAGAACAAACAAACAACATTCCCCTTAACCAAATTAAAAAAAGACAGACTTAATGAAAGCTAAAATTAAAAACAAAAATGAAAAGAATAAATTACTACTATCATCAACAAAAAAAATGTTAACTGACAAACCTTTTTTTTTTGGTTGGTTGTGGGGCTTGAACTCTGGGCCTGGGCTCTTCAGCTCAAGGCTAGTACTCTGCCATTTGAGCTGCAGTGCCTCTTCCAGTTTTCTGGTCATTTATTGTGGATAAGAGTCTCATGGATTTTGCCTCCTGGGCTGGCTTTGAACTGCAAGCCTTAGATCTCAGCCTTGTGAGTAGCTAGGATTACAGGTATGAGCCACTGGCACCCAGCAACACAGGAAAATGGACTAACACAGGAAAATGTCATGAAGATGGGCAAAAACCCAAACAACTTTCCCCTCAAACTCTTGGAATCAAAATATATGTTAGGGCTAGTACAAGGATTTATAAAGTTCATTTAATGGCAGAAGAAAGCAGGGTGAATAGGAAACTTTAGATTCATTTTGTCTTTTATTTTTGTTTTTTGTTAATGTATTGATTATATAGTTTGATAGGGTTTGGTGTGATATTTTCATAAATGAAGTCAGGAATAAAGGATCAGATCCAATTTTCTTTTAAGCACCATCTTCATTTCCAACCTTTAGTAGTCTACCTTTTAAATTCAGGTCTACTGAAAACTCGATTCTTAACACCAGAATGGAAATGCCAGGTTGACAGCTCCAAATTGAGCCCAGGTCACCTCACGCTTATAAAGCACACTTTATCACAGAATTGAAATATTCAGGTTCATGAATCGATTCAACAGATTTAAGAGGCAGGTACAAAGAGAGGTGGCAAATAGAATCTGAGCTGTGGGGACCAGGGCTGCTGTTAGAACTGAAATTCCAGCTGCTTCCTCTACACTGCTGTGTTTGTGAAGCACAGCCCCTCACTCACTATTCACTACAAGATTTTAACTCCGCCATCCTGCCACCCTGGGCCTCAGCTTTCCCATCTGGACTTAGGTAGAGTCAGCTTGTTACTTCAGGTGATCCTGGAAGGGAGAAGCAGATCTGCGCCAGACACCTGGCAAGTGTTTCTCTTAACGGTAGCAACTTTGTATCATGTAAAATTCAGTATGCATGTATAATTATTCTGCTAGTTGATGGAGTACCAGGGCTCATTTGTCACAGTTCTGGACATAAGAGGGAGGGAGGGAGTGGGAGAGAGAGATATTGAGACTGAAATGTGAGATATAAATAGAAAGCTCAATGTAGGATTTTCCAGAAGAGCTGATCAGAAAGGGCAAACTCACAGGATGTCTGATGAATTAAAGCATGAGATAGACAACTTCCGAAGGCCATATCAAATCATGCTTTTCTGCATGGGAAGGGTTGACAGTCTTCTGTTTTTCCCCTTGCCCTTCCACCCCCATACACTTAAATCACATCAATGATGGCACATTGCTTTTCCTCCCCAGAACCCTCCTTGGATGTAGCCCTGTGACTTCTACCTTGTCTGCCCAGACTTCTACTGTGGACTACCATCAAATGTCTGCCTGGACCAGGTGTTCCTCAAGTCCCTTTTCATGAAATGCTAACCCTTGGGCCCCAGAGTCTTACCACCTTCTCACTTCACTCTCCAAATCCATCTTTTTTTTTTAAGTCCCTGCATGATCACAGGTGTGCCTGAAGCTGATTAACAGCTGCTCCCTTAAGATGCTCCTTCTCAGTCCCATCTCCTGCCAGATTTTTACAAGAGCTATAGACATGCAGGGTAACCAGAAATCACTGCAGGATGTACTCCAAATGGTGGAAAAAATAAGAGAGGAAAGAGTCTGGACAAGTCCACGGTAGTGCAACTAACCCTTGTATAATTTGAAGGAGCTCAGGGGCTCTTGTCTGTTTCCCACATTGCCTATCTTTCCTTAGTGTAGACAGAAACTACTTTAATCCTTTTAAATATAGTTGGCTGAGTTGCTCTGCAGCAATGCTATTTAGGGGTATCTGATACTTTCGTTGGTGTAAGAAATTCATCCCTTGCCCTAAAGTTGGAAGGCTGGGTTCTGACTCATTAGCCAAATGTTCTTAGGAAAGTCACTTTGTCTCTCTGTACATCTGTTGTCATCTAAAATTGGTTCCTTCCTCCTGGACACATGGCTGCCCAGCTAGAGATGACATCGATGAGCTTCTTGCACAACTTTTGGGCTCATGACTAAGTTCTGACTGATGGAATGGAAGGAGAGGTGATGTGTGAGGAAACTGCCCACCTTGTATACTTTTCTTTCCCCTCTCTTGGCCTGGTTGCTGGTTTTGGGAGACATGACTTCTAAGGTGTACTTTTGAGTTAACTTCTTGCTAACTCTGACTAGACATTGGACAATTTTCAGTATTCTGAGATTCAATCAAAGAAATACATAAGAATTAAACCAAATGGAGATGAAGGCACAGTGGTTTTTAGCATGCCTAGAAACTTCTGCAAGTGATATTAAAGAGTTAAAGAAGTTGATCATGAGTTGGGAAAGCATAAACACAATGAATGGAATGATAAACATAATTACATGGGCCCCAAATTGTCAGTATCTCTAATTTAGTCCACAAATGACTATTACAAGAACTACATATATGTATGTATATGTGTGTGTGTGTGTGTGTGTGTGTGTGTGTGTGTGTGTGTGTATACATATTTTGTGCTAGTCCTAGAGTTTGAACTCAGGGCCTGAGTGCTGTTTTTGAGCTATTTTGCTTAAGCTAGCACTCTACCACTTGAGCCACAAGCTCTACTTCCAGCTTTTGGTGGTTAATTAGAGGAGATAAGAGCCTCATGGTTTTTCCTGCCTGGACTGGTTTTGAACTATAATCCTTAGATCTCAGCCTCCCAAGTTGTTAGGATTACAGGCATGAGCCACTAGTGCCAGACGAGAATGAGATTGTCTTAAGAAAATATATTGATGGGTGATAGCTGAATTGATGTAGAAATAGCTTAAAGTTACCTGAAATAAGCATCTTAGAGTTGTACATAAACCATCAAGAATAAAGATTTGTTATATATTTAGTAGTTATATATTAGGACAATTAAAGAGAAGATCCACAAAACATTTAGAGACTTGGTTGTTATTTATGAGGAATGGATTCGAGCAACCCTTCAGGATCCAACTATAAACCATTAAAAAACAATCTGAAAAGCCCAGTGCTGGTGGCTCATGCCTGTAATCCCACTACCCAGGAGGCTGAGATCTGAGCATCACATTTAGAAGCTAGCCTGGGCAGGAAGTTCTGTGAGACTCTTATCTCGAGTTAACCACTAGAAAACTGGAAATGGAGCTGTGGCTCATTTAGCACTAGCTCAGGGACAATGCTCAGGTCCTGAGTGCAAGCCCCACAACTGACCAAAAAAAGACAATCTTAAGAGAATCTATGAATCCTGGCCTTTGTCTAGAAACTTCCTGAAGATGCTTTCTGATAACATTGAGAAGGTGCTACTATCAAAATTGATAGAATGAATAATGAGAGGTGAGAAAAATTCTCTAGAGACAACAGTGGCACTTTGGGCTATAGTCATGACTCAGAATGGTAGAGTACTTGCCTAGCAAACTCTAGACCCCAAATTAAAACCCCAGTACTGCTAGGAAAAAAATTAAACTAGTGCTACATCTCAAGCTGACTGTGGTGGCATATGCCTGTAATCCCAGAACTTGTGATCAAGAGTTTAAAGCTAGTCTGAGTTACATAATGAAAAACATAAAAGTTTTTTTTTCAAATAAAAATGAAGGGGAAGGGGAGTCATAAGGGGTGGGGAATAGGAGAAAATTAGGAGGGGATAATACTGTTCAAAAAGAAATGTACTCATTATCTTACTTATGTAACTATAACCCTTCTGTACATCACCTTTACAATAGAAATTTGAATTTAAAAAACGAAACAAAGATTGTGAGTAACAAGAATGTGTTGAGTATTGTTTACTATCTCCCGTGTATTCTTTCCTTGTGCCTCACTAAATAATGGTGAAGTTACTGTTGGGCTAGCTTCAATTCACTTCAAAGATTGGAAAGTTGGCAATACTTGAACGGCCTATCTTCAATGTCACCTTCACCCTGTAAACGTAAGTTTATGACCTTCAGAGTTCTCGTTCTTGTACCCACAGGAAATGTGCTCTGTGCTCCCAGGAAGTCTTTCATTTCCTCTGGTCCTCGTTTCTACTTTCCTTCTTTATGCCTTCTTCCCTTCCTCTGGAGACTTCTCTATCTGGCTTAATAGGAAGCATGATTTCAGCCTCTTCAGCTTTCCTACTCTTGCCTTTCCCTTCAACTGCTTCTCTACCACGGTTGGGTTGTAACGTTTGGGTTGATATGCCGTAATTTCTTTTTTTAAATTTTATTTTCTTTAGTTGTACAAAGTAGTTTCCACTAAGCAGAGCCGTTCATGGCCAATGTCTTGATCCATGTCACCCCTGTAGCATTCTCACCCATCCCTCCCGCCCCACCCCTTCCCTCACGGTCATAATTTTAGGCTATGTATTGGGTTTTTTTTGTGTGCCATTTAACAAGGCAATTTGTGTATAACGTATCTTGATCTGTGTCATCCCTTCAACATTTCCCTCTTTGACCTACTCCTTCCTTTATTTTTCTCAGTTCTGTGGCAGAAACTATGTATTCTTGTCAGAATTGAATCATGCGACATTTAAAATCTTCTGTGCTTCTACTGTCAGATCATCTCCTGGCTCTAAGTCTATACATATTTATCCTGCTCTGTTAAGCTTGCAGGCAGTCATTCTCAACAACATTCACCTTTGCCAAATGGATCCCTTTCGTTTTCTGTCAAGAGGGATGGAAGAGGAAGATGGGAGAAAACTAGGGAAGAGGGACTTGCTGTTCAATCAGCCTCTCAGAGCTATGAGCTGACAGCTGTTCTGTACTGACAGCTGGAATTGGGTGCCAGTAGTAGTTTGTGGTGGTGTTCCTCTTTCTTCTGGAACTCTGTAGTCTCAGGATGTCACCACCAAGTCAGTTGGTGTCCTTTCCCAGAAGTCTGAGTTGCTGGGCAGCTGAGCCTGGGTCTTCTTGGAGATCTGGTCCAGGGCCTGCAGGACCCCACCTTTACTCCCTAGCCAGTCTCTTCCTGGGTTCCCATACTGGATGTTTCTGATAGTTGAAATCTCTGCATTAATTCAGAATTCACTTTTTGCTTTATTAGTCCATTTTACAATACTGGCACAATTGCTTTTCTATGTCAAATTCTCTCTGTTAAAATAACTTTTAAAGCTCCGTTTTTCCCTGACTGGGTCTTGATTGCTACAGAAGTAGCAATTGATTGCCCCAGAAGTAATCACTGTTTTAAATTTGTATGTATTTCTCATTTACATTAATTTATCCCTACTTTAGGCATGTATGCCACAATTCATAAACATTATAAAATATAAATTTTGCATTTAAAACACAAAAATAAACTTATTCTATATGTATAATTTGCAGCTGGCTCTTATACTTATTTTTAGAAGAAAAGTACAAGGTAAAACATAAAGATCTAACTGACTTATTTAAACTTTGGACAAACAATCCCAGTAATGGGTGCCAAATATCCACTTGGTTACTGATACAAACATTGGTCACAGAGAGGATTTTTGTTTACCTATCTTTGGGTTCACATGCAAGAACTTCCCAAGGGTATCATCTTAGAAGTAGATTTGCTATATGGTATGGGTAGGCACATCATTCCAGTTCATTAGCTATTGCAACTGGCTCTATAAATATATCAGTTCTATATATGAATTTTGTTTCTCTGTATTCTTACTAGCTGTCATTTTTTTTTGCCAGTTGTCTCTCCAATCTGATGATGGTATAATATGCTATCTAAATTTTGTTTAGTTGATTTGCATTTTCCTGATTACTAATCAGGATGAACACTTCAAAAGTATGTTGGCTATTTGGGTTTCTTTTTCGGCATTTGCTCCACTTATTGGGTTCTTTGCCCTTTTTCTTATGGTGAGAAGTTGTTTTTGAAAAATGAATAGATGTCATCACCAGGGTCTGCCTGGACAGACCTTGGGTAGACCCTGGTATCAGCATCAGGGGGAGGGAGCAGACAGAGCTTGACAAGGAAGCTTGTTACATTTGCTGAGAATCACCGAAGGTTTAAGACCATCTTTCTCATTGAAAAAATGTTAACTTATTAATCAAAATTAATATTCATCATATTGAATGTTTATGATATTTATATAAAATGACATGAACCTTAGATAAATCGTATTACTCTCAAAATAAACGTTGTCATTTAAAATAGGAACATATTTCTTGAATACACATTTAATACATATATAAATAATCTGGATAGCAATCTATTACTTTTGTCTATTCTTTTGTCTCTATTTTTTGGTTATGTATTCTTTTGTTACACTATAGCTTGTCCTCACTTTATGTTCTTTTCTGCCATAGAGAAGCTTTCATTATTAAGGGAGACAAATCTATCCATCTGTTTTTTTTTTTTAAAGAATATTTACCAAAAAAGACATATAAAAGTTTGTATTGCGTGAGAACATTCTCCTACTACAGATCATTTAGATCATAAAAATGTTCTGGTATTTTAAAGGTTAAAATTTTTTGTCTTAAAAAATATTTTGCTTTAGTCAGGTGGTGGTGGTTTATGTCTGTCATCCTAGCTACTCAGGAGGCTGAGATCTGAGGACTGCATTTCAAAGCCGGGCCAGGCAGGAAAGTCTATGAAACCCTTATCTCCAAATAGCCACTATAAAGCTGGAAGTGGAAGCGTGGCTAAAGTGGTAAGGTACTAACCTTGAGCAAAAATAGCTCAGGGACGGCACCCGGGCCCAGGAAAAAAAGTTCTTAATGTCCTTGCATTAGCATCTGTGTATGATGCAAATTTGGAATATAATTTTTTACCATTTTTGACATAGAGGGCCTTTGTCTTGGCCAATCTTATTCCATTCCATTGGTCTGTGTGATTAGCCCTGTTCCTGACATATTGTCAATTTCCATAGCTTTCTGATTTTCCTGCAGGGTAACAAGGGTGAGGGACTCATTATTTTCTTTAAACTTGTCTAGGTTATTTTCAGCTTCTTACTCTTTCAAGTAAGTTTTAGGACAAAAATTTCAAGAAAAATCCTTTTGGAATTTTGATTGGAAATGCTCTGCATTGATAAGTTAGTTAATGGGGGAATTTAAAATGTCATGACAGAGGAGAAACTTATTAACTGAGGTCTTCCTTGGTCTTTGTGACTGTAACATCGACATCACCCAGAATTTGATATTCTATCCTACATTTGCTGAATCTGGAAGAGTTGTATTGTTAAAATTTAAGAAGAGCTCTAAAGCCATTTCTTTCTTCTTTCTAAATAAAACTTTAAAAACCAATCATTGTCAGCATCTTTACAATAAAATAAAATACAATAAATTAAAAAATGTTATGACCTAGAAAACAATTCGTGTGTGTGTGTGTGTGTGTGTGTGTGTGTGTGTGAGCGTGAGTGTGTGTGAGTTTGTGTATTGGTATTGGGCTTTGAACTCGGGCCTTAGGTGATGTTCTGGAGCTTCTTTGGCTCAAGGTTAGTGTTCTACCATTTGAGCCACAGCTCCACTTCCAGCTTTCTCTCCCTCTCTCCCTTTCCCCCTCTCTCTTTCTCTCTCGCTCTCTCTGTCCCACTTTAGTAGTTTATTGGAGATAAGGAGCCTCATGAACTTTTCTACCCAGGCTAGCTTCAAACCATGAGCCTCAGATCTTAGCCTAGGATTAGAGGCGTGAGCCACCAGCACCCAGCTGTTTACTTATTCTTAAAGTTATCTTTAAAATTGTATGATAGAAGAGGTGACATTGATTGAGAAGCTTTGTACTCGTAAATTGAGACAGGAAGACAGAGGAATGACTGGAAGATGAGAAAGTGGGGGCAGTGAGCACAGGGTTCTTCCATTAAGGAGTTTGATGGGGAAGGGAGAGAAGGATAGTGGATAAGAGCTGGCTAAAGTTAGAGTTAGAGGTTGTGTGTATTTATCAAGATGACAGGTAATTTGGAGAATATGGTAGAGAAAGTGGTGCGGAAAATAGAATAACACTCCCTCCTTCCACACTAGCTGCTGGAGCTCCAGTTACCAAAGACCTCTTACCACCCCGTCTCTGCTCCTCTCCCAAGGCTCCCTTGGCTTGACCTTCTTCCAGCATCTCTGTGCCTGGCACCTGTTACTCTTTTTCTCTCTCTTCACAGTAGTTGACTCAGCCTAGTCTCTTGACATCTCAAGTGCACTGCCAAGCTTCTAATCAGTCTTCTCCAGGTGTCCAATCCTTTATAAAGTTCCTCTGTTTCTTCTGAATGCAAGTCAGGTCATGATTCTATTTCATTGAAACCTTTTGCTAGGGCTTACCTGACAAAAGCTAAACTTCCTTGGACAACTTCCTTTCCCTGCTCTTCCCTTCCTTCTCTTGAGCCTGGGTTCCAGCCAGTTTGGACAACCTGAAGTTCCCCACATCCCGTGCCCCTGCCTGTCTCTGTCTTTGCATTGTCATTTCCTTCTACAGGGTATCTCTCACTCTTTTGTTGGGTCTCATCCTTTGAGATCCAATCCAAATGCTTTTTCTTCTGTGACAATGTCCCTACCCAGTCAGCAGGGACTCTCTACCATGGTGAACCACATTTCTATGACTATATTACAACATAGTGTGGCAACTACTGTTTACCTTTTGTTTCTTTTCAGAGGAAAAGTAATTTCAAGGAATTAATGAGGGCAAGTCCTGACAAGACTTAATCTTAATTGTCTATGTATTTCCATCAACAGGCATGCAGTAGGCATGAAATGAATGCTCATGGCTTGTTCAAATGGAAGACTTAAGGCGGTAGTGGAGACATTTATTTATAGTGTTTGCTCTTGTTCCTGTGTCTGCTTCCAATATTTGACCTGAGTCCTTTGGGATTACATAAAATTCTCCCTCCCCCAGAAGTCCTTTCTAAAATGCTAATGGAAGCACTCAGCCTTGAATACTGAAATACCTCTTCTTGTTGGTAGATCTTTTAGGCTCTTAATCTCTTGCCCTGCATCTGTGTCACTGCCATTCAATCCTAGTCACATGTAGGTTCCATCAAGAATGGGATTGTCCCTTATTGTTCCTCATCCTTTTCCCAAGTGTCCAGTGTAATGCTTTCTCATGGAAGCCACTTGATTGTTGCCTGTTGAAGCAAATCAGCATCGGTTTAATTTAAGCCACTATGAGCTTTACAAGAATACAAGAGAGCTACAGATTCCTAAACTGGCTAGAACTGTTATATGGGTGGAGCATTTATGGAGAGAGGACTATTTTCTATTGGGCAGACAGATCATTCCAAAAATTAGATGCAGATTATTCAGAGAGAGAAGGAGACAGAGAGAGAGAGACAGAGAGAGACAGAGAGAGACAGAGACAGAGACAGAGACAGAGAGAGACAGGGAGACAGAGACAGGGAGACAGAGACAGGGAGACAGAGAGACAGAGAGACAGAGACACAGAGATAGAGACACAGAGACAGAGACAGACAGACAGAGTCCATTCTTAGCCTGATGTAGAATATCTGATTATCTCTGGATTTGGGGCTAAGCACTGAAGGCTGTTTTAGAAGATGTCAGAGGAGAGAGTATGATTAAATCTTCCTGAGCTCTGAGCGATGCTGGGAGGAAATTTGTTCCCTCTGCTTCAGCTCCCTTGGCAGAAGCCTCACAGTTGAGGAGATCTCCGCTCTCACTCCCAGAGGCCATAGGGTTCCAGTCCAGCACTGGAGAGGAAGGAGGGCCTGACTCGCTAAGAACCATTAGCTTAAATGGAACACACTGAGCTCACGGTTCTGTGTTGGCCCTCAGCAGTCACAACAGCTCACACCCCATTCTAATTCTCACCTGCCCTCACACTGAAGAAGGGGTCTATTCAATATGAAATATGCCAACTACTGATGCTGCCTTTGCTATGCTCATGAAGCATCAGATATTTCAATCTTTTATATTGGATGCTATTAATTATCATATGAATATATTCACCAGGGACTATTTCAGAAATTGTCCTCCGTTCTTGTAATCAAGCTAGCACCCTTCAGCTCCTCTCTTGACTCTTCAAGGAATTAAGTTGTATTTGGCCCAAAGTGGCTTCTCCTGGGCTTCTCATCATATAGGAGAGGCAGAGTGAGGATAGAATGTCTCACAGTTCCTCTGACAGCAAGACAGAAGACCCAGCTAGGTGACTTTGGTTTTCTAGTACTGGACAATGCTTTTCATTGCAATGTAGCATAGGTACATAATCATTCTACTAGAAAGGGTTATCTCTAATTTAAAGAAATCCTGTACTATATTAAACAAAGCAAAGTTCAGATGATTATCTGGCAAAGGCTAGAAGAGCATAGCCCTTAAGGGCTTCCATTTTTCTTTCTTTTCAAAGTAGAAATGAAAGGGAAAATTAAAGATAGGTGGAAGAAACCCCGTTCTCTTCATGTGGCTGAAGAACTTATTGAGTGATCACCAATCTCAAGAGAGGCGTGGGTATTTCTTTAAGGCTAGGCAAGGGTCAGCTGACAGATATCACTCTGTGGAAGTATAATGACTGGAACTGACTCCGATGTTTCCTGTTTGTCTTTCTATCTCCACATTGTCCTCCTCCCATCTTGCCCCTGTCCTGGAGATTAGCCATTATTAGATAAAACAAGAGGGCTCTCTTTTTCCTTCTGGGTGTTGCTTGGTTTTACTCAAAGAAAAGCATCCACAACAAATCAAAAGGAAGGGGAGCCAAGGGCAGGAAATTTAATCATTGGCTCTTCCCTGTGTAAAGTTGCTGGCAGGCAGTAGGTTCCTTGGCTTCTGTCCTGGGATCCTCTCCTACAATTTCCTTGACTTTCTCAAGGGTTTTACACTGACTTCTTTCCTCTTCCTGTTGGATGCAAGTGTTGGATGCATCACCATCCTCTTGTTGATATCTCTTATCTCTTGCCACACATGGTAAACAGACTCTTTGTTAAATCTGGCTAGAATTGTTGGCGATAATCCATATTTCATATTGAATGGACATAGAGTTCTCCCTGCATTACCATTTATGCCTGGCCCAGTCTGTCTGATACAGAAGTGATCTTGGAAGTACTAGAGCTAGGTACTTTATACAGTGTGCAGGAATTGGAAGGTATTAGGAGGATGTTGAGCATGAAGCCAATCATGGAGGGGCAAGTAGTAAAAATCACTAGCTAAGCTGCAGGCCATTAGTAGTGGCTGGTACCTATCATTCCTGTGGCAAAGACATTACTTATTGGGCTTATAGCTATTGGCTCTCATTCCCCAGGCATGGGTCCCATTTATGATGAATGGAGTTATGAATGAAGGCAGAGAAATGAGAGACTGGAATACTCTACAGGGTCCAGGTGACCATACCTGGGACACAGTAAAAAATGCTTAGGGGAAAAATAATTAAAAGACTTGGAGTAATCAGATGAGAGGGGGAAAAAAAGATTCAAGGATGATCATATGTGACTATCAACCTAAGATGGAATTCATGTGGAGCTATCAAGAATAAAGGAGTCCACTTGGGAATCATGAATCTTTTTTTTAAAATAAGTTTATTATTGTGAAAATACTGTACAGAGGGGTTACAGTTACACGAGCAAGGTAATGAGTACATTTCTTATCAAGCATTGTAGCCTCCTCCTTTGATTTTCCCCTACCATCCCTTCCCTCCCACCTCCACAACTACAGTTCCCCCACCTCCTGCCTAAATTGTAAAGTTCGTTTTTCTACATAGGGTCTTGTACATCCCATTGTTGCAATGGGTCAACCTGTATCCTTATTTAAACATTTTCTTTTTTCTCTTCCCCTCCCTAAATTATACCAACATCAAATACAGTGAAAACAGGGGTTATACTATGGGGGAGGGACATACAAAGCAACAAAAAAATCATATGGTACCTTATAAATATGTTAGAAACAATAGCAAGAAAGAAAAAAACCACTTGTGTCATTATCTTGGGTTTCATATCTGACCTTTTCTGCTTGTCCAAGACATACACAAGTTATTGCAAATAAGGGAAACCATGGGACCTATGTTTCTTTGGGCCTGGCTTACTTCACTTAATAGAATTTTTTCCAAGTCATTCCATTTCCTAACAAATGGGGCAATGTTATTCTTTCTGATGGAGGCATAGAATTCCATTATATATATATATACATATATATATATCACATTTCTTGATCCATTCATCTATTGAGGGGCATCTGGGTTGGTTCCATATCTTAGCTATGGTAAATAATACTGCAATAAACATAGTTGTGCTGGTAGCTTTAGTATGATCTTGTTTGTAATCAATCGGGTAAATGCCCAAAAGTGAGATTGCTGGGTCATAGGGGAACTCTATATGGAGTCTTTTGGGGGAATCTCTATACTGCTTTCCAAAGTGTTTGAGAAAGTTTACACTCCCACCAAAAATGCAGTAGGGTTCCCTTCTGTCCACATCCCCTCCAGCATCTGTTGTTATTAGAGTTCTTGTTTATAACTCTATAGTTATATGGAGTTCTTGATTAACTGGGGTGAGGTGGTATCTCAATGTTGTTTTGATTTGCATTTCTTTTATGGCTAGAGAGGTTGAGCGTTTCTTCATGTGTCTATTAGCCATTCTTAGTTCCTCTTCAGAGAAGTTTCTCTTGAAGTCTTTAGCCCACTTACTTATTGGGCAGTTGTTTCTTTGAGGATTTGTTGTTGGGGGATTTAATGTTTTGAGTTCCAAGTATATTTTAGATATGAGACCCTTATATGTTGTATGGCTAGTGAAGCTCTTCCAATCCGTGGGCCTTCTATTGATCTTGCTAGCTATATCCTTTGCCATGCAGAAGCTCTGCAACTTCATGCAATCCCATTTGTCCAAACTTTTGAAATTTTTGACCTGTGCCAAAGAGACCTAGGGTTTCTCCTATTCAGTCCTGTAATGTTTTCAGGGTGTCTGCTTTGACTCCAAGGTCTTTGATCCATTTGCAGTTGATTCTGGTGCAGGGTGATATATAAGGATCTAGCTTTAGTTTTCTACAAGTGATGAACCAATTTTGCCAGCACCATTTACTGAAGAGGCTGTCTTTCTTCCATTCTATTTTTTAAGCTTCCTTATTGAAGATTAGGTGGCCATAGGTCTGTGGGTTCATTTCTGGGTTTTCAGTTCTATTCCATTGGTCCTGAGGTTTGTTCTTATGCCAGTACCAAGCTGTTTTGATCACCTTGGCTTTGTAGTAGAGTTTGAAATTTGATATTCCTCCAGCACTGTTCTTTCTGTCAAGGATTGTTTTTGCTATTTGGGTTTTTTTTATTGTTCCAAATGAATTTTTGGATTGCCTCTTCGATTTCCTTGAAGAATGAGGTTGGAATATTGATAGGTATCACATTGAATCTGTAGACAGCCTTGGGAAGTATTGCCATTTTCACGATGTTGATCTTTCCAATCCAGGAGCCTGGGAGGTTTTTCCACTTTCTAAGTTCTGCTTTGGGGAATCATGAATCTTAGCCTCTTGGGGCATGCAAACTATGCAGGCCACAGGCATCTGTGCATGGAGGGAGAGAGATGGAAATTTTTTTAAGGACTAAGAGAAGTCCAGAACCCATGGCCTCCTCCAACTCCATTTTGTTGGAGTTTGACATAAGTGAGTCCTCTTTGGGGGCCACAACTTCCAAATAACTGACATAATTATTTTGTTCTTTTTCTCCTTTATATTCTAATCAGCACCTATGAAGTATACTCAACATGGGGTTTTGTTATGACATGTTCATACACATGCTTTAATAGATGATCATTTGAATAAGCTACTTCCACCTAAATTCACTTTTCATCCTTTTATTTGTGCTAGGAATAGAACTTGGACTGCGGAACTGGGCAATGTTCCTTAGCATTTTCACTCAAGGCTGGCACTCTACCACTTGAGCCATGCCTCCATTTCTAGCTTTTTGGTGGTTAATTACAGGTAGGCATCTCAATGCTGGTGCTCTACTGCTTGAGCCACACCTCCACTGCCAGCTTTTTGGTGGTTAATTAGAGGTAAGAGTTTCACAGACTTTCCTGCCTGGGCTGACTTCAGACTATGATCTTTAGATTTCAGCCTCCTGACAAGCTAGGATGTACAGATGTGAGCAAGTGGCATCCAGCCCTTTTTTCCGTTTTGTAACGTTCAATCCTTCATTCCTATTGATCTTTCAGGAAATCCTGCTGAGACATCTAAACTCAGGCAGATTTCATCTTGGTTAGATGTGTATGCAACCAAACATCTGTGCCCTGTCACCACTGAGTTATAAAGGACACAGATGTTCTGCAGCCTTGCCCTTTTTAGTCTCCCTAGCATTTCCTGAGAGGCTACTGGCTGTGGATAGATGTGCAAGTTCCAAAAATGCCACACTTGGGGTCTTTGCCCTAAAGGAGTAATGGATGGCTGTAAGTGTAAATACCAGGTAGTTCTTCCCTCCCACCTGGGATGTTTCTGAAAAATATCCAGGAGGAGGAAGTGTTTCAAAATATGCAGCCACAGCTTAACTCCATCAAAAAAGAGCTAGTTGGGTATGTGGTATGCGGGTTGGGAATATCTAGCCAGGGTGACAGAGGTGGGTGCTTGATCATGCTTTCTGAAGTTAGCACAGCTGCTAAGATGGGGTTGTATCTGTGTATAGCCTTGAAAGGCAGATTAGTGTTTGCTGCCAGGGGTTGGGAGGTGGGTGAGGGTGGAGATAGGGAGCTGGTATTCCTGCCTAGGTGAACAGCCTGAGCAAAGGTGGAGGAGTAGGAGGGCAGGCAAATGGCAGAGATGAGAATCAGATCACTGCACACAACTGCCTACGGTTTTCTCTGCATTCCATTAATTAGCTGCGGCTCTATTATTAGAATAATACTTGATTCTGGTAAAAAAAAAAAAGTACACTGAAACAGAGGCATATAAAGTAAAAGGTGAAATTCTTTTTTTCCTAGACCAATTTTTCCCGAGGGATCAAAAAGCCATTAAGACATCTGTGTATTTGTTTCCTCCAGGTTTTTTTTCTTGTACATCCTGATTTTTCTTTATTAAAAAAATAAAAATCAGTGAGCAATGTCTACTCAACTTGTAACCTGTGTTTCTGATTTTAACAAAACTTAAATTGCTCTCTGGCTCCTCTTCTCATTGCTACATAGCATTCCACTTTAGACTCCTGAAGCCAGCCAAAAATGAAGGCTGTGTACCACATATCCTGAGACATCAATGCCAGCATTTTGCCATTGCAACTGGTGCTGAAACAATGTTCCTCATGTCTCTGTGTGGATGTGTCTGACTGGAAATGGAGTGGGTGGTCTAAGGCAGTGAGTGGTTTGAGTTTGCTGTCTCTTGTCATGCTCATCGCAACCAACCACACTCTTTTCTACACACACTACTAAGTGTGTAAGTCCTAAATACATGGCTTTCCTGAGCTTGACAAACCAGAGAATTACTACACTGGATATTTCACAGTACCCTGGATACCACCAAGTGTACACCAAATGTCTATCAGGTACATGAACTCCAACCTGGTTGCGTTCTTTCTCTCTCAATTGAAAATTATATTTGAGCATCAATAACTTCCACTTCTTAGACAATGTGTCTTCAATTAGAATAAAAAGAAAGAAAAATCTTTCAGACATTAACGAATCTAATTTCTTCTATGGGCTTCCTCTTGGATATTTCTTACAGCTTCTGACATGTGTTATTTATTTTCCTACCTTAAATATGTGAGCATTTTTAGTAAATTTTCATATGTGTTTTTTTCCTTAATACCTTCTTGCTACTTTCTCTTGATATCTAAAATCCTGTATTACTTCCTTAATTAATTAATTAATTAATTAATTTTGAGTCATGGAGCTTGAAATGGGGGCTTGGGCACTGTTCCTGAGCATTTTTGTTCAAGGCTAATGCTCTACCACTTGGAGCCACAACACCACTTCTGGTTTTCTGGTAGTTAATTGGCAACAAGACTTTTCTTGCCTCAACTTGCTTTGAATCAAGATCCTCAGCTCTCAGCCTCCTGAGTAGCTAGGATTATAGGCATGAGCTATGGGTGTTGGGCTATTTCCTATTTTTTTTTTTTACAGGGTTTTCTGGTCCTCTAATTTTTGCTTACATTGTTGTTAAGAAAGCTGAAAATAAATAAGTAAAAAGAAAATCACTACAAAGAAAGAAAGAAGTACCATAAGTAGAAAGAAGTAGAAAAGAAGTACCATAAAAATAACATGAAGACAAGATTAGAGAGTTTTGAAGTTTGTATGTGGGATATGATATTTAGATATACAGGTTGCACAAGATCTCTTGACGAGCTGACATTTGAGTAGACTCTGAATGATGTGAGGTTCACAAAGAAGGGAAGGGGTGGAGAGTCAATTAGGCAAAGAAGAGTGTGTGTAAAAGCCCTGCCCTGCGGTGGGATTTAGTTTACATGTTCGAGATCAGCTAGAAATCATTCTAGTGAGCCAAAGGGGAAAAAGGCAGCAGCCAGGTCATGGAGAATCTGAGTCAGGTTGGGCCAATCCAAGTGTTAAACTGAAGAGAGACAAGATCTAGCTTAAGTTTTTAAAAAGTGTTAGAAGGTCATTTTGGGGATATGTGTTACACTGACTGCTTCCTGATTTCTCTAGCATAGTCATCCAGAGCATTCTGTTTTACCACATGGTATTGCACAAATCAAATAAGTGAGCATTCAACTACTGGGCTGGCTTTTTGTTTTCTTTTATATATTTGTGTTTTGTTTCTGGTCCTGGGGCTTGAACTCAGGGCCTGGGACCTGTCCCTGAGCTTTTGTGCTCAAGGCTAGCACTCTGCCACTTTGAGCCACAGTGCCACTTCTGTTCTTCCGGTCGTTGGTTGGAGATAAGAGTCTCATGGACTTCCTTTTTCTGGCTGGCTTCAAACTGTGATCCTCAAATCTTAGCCTCCTGAGTAGCTAGGATTACAGATGTGAGCCACTGGTGCCTGGTTGGGCTTTTTGTTTTATCTCCCCTCAGGGTCCTTGAATTCATTTTTTCAAATATAGCTTAATTATACCATTCCATTTAATGTTGGCTGAAGTATTTTGAGTAGATCTGTTAAAAGATCAGATGCCATTTAAAAAACAACCACACTTATCTTAGAACAGACCCAGATTGTTCAACATTCACTTACTCTCTCCAACTCTTCAGAGATGCTTGAAATCTTCCATTCCTATGGAAATTGTAAAAGAAAAGCCATTTCAGATGAGTCAATTCTCTTTTTCCTTCTCTCTTTCCATATTTAATGACAATTTTCTCCATGTTGAGAAACATTGTCAATAAAAGTCAATCTGAGTGAATTATAATTAGAGATATAGTCTCTGAGGTTGCCAAACCAGGCTCTTCCCAGATCTGCAGACATTTCTCTAGTTCTCTCTATTGGCAGATACAGACTTGGAGGGCTTTTCTTCTTTGCACACTGGCTGAGGAGCATCAATTTAACTGCTGGCCAGTTCTATAACAGATGCGTCCCAGGCATTTTCTTCAGTCTCCTGAACCTTGTAATCTTCTGCACTTGGACCCCTTCTTACGTCTTTGCTGACTTGCATAATGAATAGATGTCAAATCTCTCAGAAAGCACTCTCTTTCTATCTGATGGAATTCTGGATTTTAAAAAGTCCTTGCTGACTAAATTGAGTTCAGTGTAGGCATTTTGATTAACAGCAGAAATCAAGTCTAAGAGACTTGATTGTGAGGAGCTCAATGTGAGAATACATAGCTGAATAGCCCAATCACATAGTACACACCCAGAGGTTGGAGATTGGGGGTGGACAAAGAGAGGAGAAATGGTTGAGGAAATGGTTGAGCAGTGCCTGGTGGCTTCTGAGCTGGTTCATGTACTGTGTCCTGTGTCCTGGATTAGCAATTTTTAAAAATATTTTTTATTGTAAAGATACTGTGCAGAGGGGTTACAGTTACATAAGTAAGGTAATGAGTACATTTCTTATCGACCTTTGTTACCCCCCCTTTGTTTTTTCCTTACTATCCCGTTCCTCCCACCTCCCCAATGCCTACCTCCCTCCCTCCCACAGAAGTTTTAAAGTTGGTTTTCAACAGTGTCTTGTACATCTCATTGTTACAACAGGTCAGCCTGCATCCTTGTTTCAGCATTTTGTTATTTCCCTTCCCCACCCCAAATTATATACAAGATGCAGGGCACTGGAATTAAATATAGTGAAAACATGGTTATACCATGGGGGAAGAACATACAAAAGAAACAAAAATAATCACATAATACATTAAAAACAACAGCGACAAAGATAAACCAACTTGTGTCCCTATCTTGGGGTTCATTTCTCTTAGTATCATCTTGTGTGGTCATATGTACATAGCTTTTGACCTTTTCTGCTTGTCTGGTAAGATTATCCTAGATGTATACTAGTTATTGCAAATAAGGGGAACCATGGGACCTATGTTTCTTTAGGTCTGGCTCACTTCACTTAATATAATTTTTTCCAAGTCTTTCCATTTCCTAACAAATGGGGCGATGCCATTCTTTCTGATGGAGGCATAGAATTCCATTACATACACACACACACACACACACACACACACACACACACACACACACACACACACACACACATATGTATATATATCACATTTTCTTGATCCATTCATTACTGAGGGGCATCTGGGTTGGTTCCATATCTTAACTATGATGAATAATGCTGTGATAAACATAGTTGTGTGGACCAGCAATTTTTTAGGAATTGCCAGCCATGCCTTTTCCTCTCAATCCCAACTCAGACCATCTATTGCTCATCTCAGAAAGCTTTTATGAATCCCCAGTGTCTGTATAATTAAGCATCAATTCTGGTGCATTTGATTCTTTAATTGCCTCCTCTTATTTTCACAGTCCAGAGTACATTTCTTAAGATTTCCAGCAAACCAGGAGAGCCATTGCTTTTTTCCTTAGTACTCTGAGCATTTCTGATTCTATCACTTGGATCACACTGACTCTACCAACTGGGAATGCCCTGTAGCATGGGTTTGATCTGTCAAGTTCTATTTATCTTTCAGACTTAGTTCAAAGGGCATATTTTAAATGAAAAATTAAAAAAAATCCTTTCAGTTTGGATGTGCATCATTAAGCAATCATCACATTTTGCTTTTGTGCTAGTCCTGAGGTTTGAACTTGTGAATAGCTTAGTTTTTTCACTAAAAACTTATGCTTTACATCTTGAGCACTTACAGATTTTTGGTGGTTAATTGCACATCAGAGTCCCATGGACTTTTCTTCCAAGGCCCACTTTGAATTGTGATTTTCATATCTCAACTTCCTGAGTAGGAGCCACCAGTGACCAGCAACTATCACAATTTATACTTCATATATATATGTATATATACATGTATTATGCATCACATGTATATAGTGTGTGTTTCTTTTACATATATTTAGTATATAAACTTGTACAGTCTCTCTCTGATGCTGGAAATTACCTATGGGCAAGGGATTAAAGACAGGGGTCATATACAAGGTGCCTGGGGTGTGATATTTAATTCTTACACTGAATTAAATGAATTAAGAGCCTTATCCACAATAAGCAAATATTTCCATCACCTTATGTGGCCATCTGAAAAGCATTTAACTTTCCTGGCTCATATCAGTCTCTGAGAGAGTACCTCATAAGTTTATCTCCTGGAACATACAGTTTTCACTTAGCATGAGAATGAAGTAAAAATTAATTGAATATATATCTATATATACATATATATAATGTACATATATGTGTGTGGTCTGAAAATAAAAGATGTCAGGCAAGTATAGATTGTTTTATAGCACAGTGCCTAAATTCTTTGCTGGATTGAATGGAATGAAAACTTAGTTGGATTTTTTTTTCTTATTGGGCTATTTGAATTGCATGGTAATAGAAATCCTATTGCCATTGTGGGGCATATCCTCTGTGTCAAGTGAATTTGCCAGGAAATTTTCTGGGAATGTAAAAAAGGAGACATTTCTTTCACTGGAGACACTTAGTATCCAGTGAGCAAGGTTATCATGTAAAAGACAGTTCTATCTTATAATGAGAGTGTAGAGGACTGTGGAAGCATAAGGAATGGTACTTAATCTATTTAAATGTTCAGGGAGGACTTTGTGAGATGGTTTTTAGGTTGGGCCTTGGCGGATGCTTAAGTGTTGAAGGATACTCAGAAGACAGGTGAATACAGGTAGAGTTGGTATTCTGAGCACATGGGATAATACCATCAAACCCCAGGGAATGAGGCTACCTGATGTGCCTGGGAAGTTGCCAGGCATTTGGCCTTATTGGAATGTGTAACGAGGTTGGAAATGATGAAAACTGTCATGAAGAGAAAAGTGAAGGGCTGGGATTTCCTCCTGTTGTCAAAGAGGAAAGGAATGTCTTGGCTCAGATTTGCCTCCTGTGGCAACCAAGAGGAGAGCTTTGGGGAGGCCACCATTGGTGGCAGAGGGGTCAAGTAGCATGCTATCTAACTATTGAGGCCAGAGCAGCAGTAGCAGAGAGGTAATGCTTTTGAGAAATAATTAGCAAGGTCACCAGAACTTAGTGATTGGTGCGTATGGGGTAGAGGGTAAGGAGAGAAAGGAGACAAGAGGCTCAGCTTTGTGTGTTGAGGAGTTAGGTGAGGGAGGTCACTACAGATAGAATGAATAACTCATAAGGAAGAGAGCTTTGGAGTAGCAAGTGTGGAAGTGATGAGGTTAATAGTGCATATAGTAAATGTGTGGAAACTCTGCTATGGCATCTGAGGATTGGTGGGTAAGTTCAGTGAGTTCAGTGAGACACATAGTGCCATTTATTAGTGACTGATGCAGTCATCAAACCCTTGTGAGAAAATGAGATAGCCCAGACTCATGTAGAGGGAGAGAAACTCATAGGACAAAGACAGAGAACCCTGTTATTGCTGGGGTGGCAGGGGAAGAAAACACACATGAAAGATAGTCCAGAAATGTAGGAGAGGAAGCCCAGGACAACATCGGAAAAGCCAGAGTGATTCAGAGGTTCAGTAGGAAGAAAGTATCTATTACCTAGTGGAACAGAAAAATAGAATAAAACAACAACCTGAATGTGCTCATTGGATTCGACTCTGCAGATGTTAAAGGGGACCCCTGTGGTAGAGGCATTTCAAAGAGGTGGTTGAGACCAAACCCAAATTCTGGCCACTGAGACATGAAGAGGAACAAGGATGTAGAGGCAGGAGCTACATCATCCTTTCAGTAAGATGCTTAAGAAGGCAAGGAAAGAATTGCAGATGGAGGGCTGGGAAGATGGCTCAGTGGTAGAGCGCTTGCCTTGCATGCCTGAGGCCCTGGGTTCGATTCCTCAGCACCACATAAGCAAAAAGAAAAAAGCTGGAAGTGGTGCTGTGGCTCAAGTGGTAGAGTGCTAGCCTTGAGCTGAAGAGCTGAGGGACAGCGCCCAGGCCCAGAGTTCAGGTCCCGTGATTGGACCCCTGCACCCCACCAAAAATAGAATTGCAGATGGGGCCAGAGGTGGGTCCAGGAATGAAAGGATTATTTTTCCCTGGAATGGATTTCTTTTTTGGATACAGAAACATACTTTACATAGCAGACACGTGCTCTTCTCATTTCACTACCATGGTACACTAAAATGTAAGTTAATTTTTCTATGGAACCAATTTATCTCAAGACTTCATATTTCCAGTGGAAAATAACCTACCGGTTTCATTCAGGGTCTTAAATAACTCAGTGTCATTTGTCATTTATTTTCCCTTTTCGCCCCTGAATCCAGGGTGGATTCTAAGGTCTAAGGAAGTGGGTGGGTAGAGTTCCTGGTTATTGATCATCTACTTACACCACAAGTCACTGAAATGTCTGCATTCCTATCTGGATTCTGGTTATCTTTTGGGATGCCTAGTTTTCATTCACCATAAGTACTCTATAAAGGTGTATGTTCTTCACCTGACTTTTGAGCCACTTCCCATACCTATTTCCTTTGCCTGAACCCTCTCCAGGACAGGAAGTTTTGGAGGTGCTTAGATTGATCCAAGGTAGGGCAAGAGACTAGCCATGTTCATTACTGCCATGAGGGGTGGGAGAGGGGGATGCAGGAAGCTATACAAGGATTTGACAATAAAGAGGATTTGCTGTCAAATGCAATCTTCACCTTGGTAATGATGGAGAGAAGACAGAAATAAACAGAGGTATTGACATGGGATTGACATCTACCATAATAATTGTTAAGTTTTCTTGACATGGAGGACATTTATACTTGTCAGCTGAGGGAAAAGAAGGAGAAGAGAGAGAAGGGGTATTCATGGGATATTGAGGATGGAAGAGGGAGGCTGGCAAATGGAGCAAAGCTCGGAATACCATAGAAAAGAATGGACCAGCCTATCTGGCAGAAAGGCAAGGGACTAGGTCAGGCATGTTGAGACACTGTAATAAAAGAGAACCCAAGAGCTTGGGGGATAGGATGTACATGGGCAGCCTGCATTTGCAGGGTAGGCGATATGAGAGGGAGTGAGGTGGAAAGACATGGGAGATGGTACAATAGTGATGGGGGTTTGAAGAGGCTCTATGGAGAGTGGGAAAGAAGCTTAGATGGCCTCTGAGGGGCAAGTGGAAGATCTGCCTAGTCATGGTCAGGACTTAACAAGCTTATGAGCCATCAAACAGATACGTTGTTCAGGGCTAAGGAATCAATATCATCATTAATGTCATCACTGTCACCACCCCATCATCATCATCATCATCATCATCATCATCATCATCTATGTGTTACAAAATGTCCTCAGCATCTTATAATACTTTGTAAACAATACCATTCCCCTTCATTCACTTCATTCAATACCATTTTACTTACAGCTGTGAAGCAGACATTCCTTCTATTTTACCCATGAGGTTCTGAGGCTAAAGGATTTATTCAAGTTCACATAGCTACTGGACAGTGGAATCACTAACCATCTCTCTCTGCCTCCATGTGGGGGACACATACTAGCCACATTAACCTGTGTGCAGTGGAACTGGGTTACAGGGTAGAGCATGCTTTAACTCCAAAGTAAACCTGCTCAGCCAGAGGGCAAGAACCTTTCCATGTTCCTGAGAGCATCTATGTTGTTGTTGATGATGGTGGTGAGATGGTCCAGACCATGTATTCTACAGTAGATATGTCAGAGATTGTACTTGGAGTTACAGAACCAAGGCCAGCAACAGCCTATGCAGAACACCTCTCACATGTCTTGTACGAAGTACCTATAGTTTAGTTATTCTGAGAGTCTAGCCCTAAAAAGCTAATATTTTGTGTGCCATGGTCTGGAAGGAGAGAGAGTTATTAGAGTTTCTTATTTCCTATTCTTCCTTCCCACTTTCGTTGGACACTTTTGTGATCATGGGAGCCAGAGGTTAAGTTTTCTTGACCCCTTGCAGACTACAATCTCCTCTCAATCAGCACTATCAAGTGGATGGCTGAAAGCTGCTGTTAGCCTGATTGGAGTGTGGGCCCTTCCTGCCTGCCAATGTCTCCTTGCTGGATGTGTATCCCAATTCAAGTACATTTGCTGCTTGGCTACATGTTTTGAATCATAGAGTTCCACTCACTCTGACCTCATCACCTCTCATTTCTATGAAGTTGGAATCAATTTTAGGAAAGAAACTTTCAGTTTAGGAATTTTCAATTACAACAGTTATTGCTTCCTTGGCACAGAAATGCACTTTCCCCTGTTTTTTTTTTGTGTGAAAGAACACAGGATTTTTCATCTCTGAATAAGTATATGATTAGTTTTGTTGAGAGTTTGACTCTCAAAAAGCAGTTTTGTGCTAATATTTATATAAAAGTGACAAGTGGTGGATCAGGAAATCTAGAGAGTAAATAATATATTTTTGAGTATGCCACATTCAAATTTTAACATGGTTAGTATCTGTTTTATTGAGCTAGGTACACAAACATTGCTATCTTCTTTGATAGAAGAACTATGATTTTTAAAATTAGCAGTATTTAGGGGTGTTTGGAGCCAACATGTCAAAGGTAAATATCCATAGATGCTTCCAGAAGGGAGAGTTCACTTGAGAACAAATCCATTGCAATGTCAGGTCTCTAGGCATTTGACTCTTGGTCTTATACAAAGAACTTGAGACTTGCCTATGTTTTCCTTAAAATGAAGTCCTGCCAATTTGCTTTCCAGTTACCTCTATTTCTCATTGATAGGCATGAAACAACTTTTAGCAAAGAATGTGAAAATTCAGCTCACATATATTTGCCTTATACCTCTTTTCTGAAGATATTGTGTGCTATGGCAATTTAAAAATGCATGAACAGCAGTCTCTGCCCTTCAACGAGTCAGGGTTTAGTGTCAAGGACACTGGAGTATGAGAGATTATTGCTTCTAGAACATAGACTACTTTCCCTTTCATTGTCTTCCAGAAACTTCCCTTTCCCAACCATATGAGGGGATGACATATTGGACTGGTGGGTATTGGAGAAAGAGCTCAACTAAGCATGCTCTGAAATGTGTTAAGTTTAGTGGTGCTGGCCCTAGCTCTCCTGAGCAAAGGCTATGTGTTTGCTGCTGTCTACCATCATCCAAGGAGTCATACTAGCAGTTTTCTTTGCCTCTTCAACAATGACAATTTAATTATTGTAAAATAATTATGATAATTAAATGATAATTTATGATAATTTAACAATGATTTGTCAGTGTATGCCTGCCTAAATTGTTTGTCTACCTCTCACCATACACCAAACTCAAAAGGGGCAAAAGAGTTAATGACCTACTAAAACCCCAATGAAGGCCATTCAGGAGAAGGAAGCCATGTTGTTAAGAGATCAGAGTAGGGATATAAAAATACATAGAAAAAATACATAAAGATTCTCCCATCTTGAAGCAAAGTATATGAACTATAGGGAAAAGGCTGAGTCACTTCTTATTGATCAGTTATTTTGAAAATTCTGCATACAAACATTGCTATCTTCTTTGATGTATGAGTAGTTTATTGGAGACAAGAGTCTCATGGACTTTCCTGACTGGGCTGGCTTTGAACCCTAATCCTCAAATCTCAGTTTCCAAAGAAGCTAGGATTACGGACGTGAGCCACCAGTGTCCAGCACTTCTTGCCTTTTTTTTTTTTTTTGAGAGGAGATCTTACTCTGTAGCCTAGACCTCAACCTTAGAACCAATTCGCCTCAGCTCTCTGAGTGATGGGATTATAGGTATGCACCTCCACACTTGACTTGTCAGCTTTTTTGCTGATGCAAACAAAATTGTGTGATTAAACAACTCCAAACTCATTGGCTTATGACAATCAATATCTATTCATTATTTGTAGGTCTGAGGATTGACCATGATTATAGTGTGCTCTGCTAAGCTGGGCATGTTTTCTCACTTGGAGATGAATTCTTTTTGATAGACAGCAGGAGAATAAAGGGACAAGATCAAACCCCTGACACTTCTCACAGCTCAGAAGCAGTGCACTTTCCTATCTCTATGCACATATGATTGGTAAAAGCAACTCATGAGCAAGTCCAAGGTCAACAGGTCAGGAAAGAATTATCTACCACCCACAGTGAAGCATGACGGGGACTGAGACAGATGAAAGGACCATGATCTCACATGCTACATTTGTCTTGCATGTAGAATCTTCAGCTGCTGTTTGCCACAACTAATTCATTTATTTCACTTGCATTTAATAACGTTATGAAGATATTCATGATTCCTTGATTTCCTCTTCTGCTATAAAGTACCATTAAAAACCCTTTTAGGTGAATATTACCACTGAAACTACATGGGTAAGTGGATAAGTTATTTCAGTATCTTATTCATAAACTTCTGATAAAATCAGTAAGGTTGGGCATATTCTTTGCAACCAGAAACAACTTATTTACTAATCTTAAGAAATCTAGGCACTAAAGGACTGCTCTTTGAAATATACTCCAGTTTACCTCCTTGATTTCTGCCTTCTAGAACTCTTATAGTAACATATTATTCAGCTTTCCATCACAATGACAAAATGCCTATGGTAATATCCTTATAGGAAAACGGGTTTATTCTGACTTGCAGTGTTGGAAATTTCAGTCCATGGTTGGGTGACTGTTTTTTGGGGGAGCAGTGGTCCCAATGCACATCCTGGTAGGAAGTTACAGAAGAAGAAAATATTTACTTCATGACAGCCAGGAGAAGGGAGACAAGAAGGAACTGAGGTTCCAATATCCCCTTCAAAGTCATAGTAATGACCTAAGTTCATCAAAGTTTGGCCTCATCAAAGTTTCTAGTACTTCCAACTAGAACCATAGACAGGTGACTGAGCCTTTAACACCTAGGCCTTTGGGGGACACTTATTCATGTCATTAACACCTTGTGATCCCTCTACTTTAAGTGTGAGGAGAGCCTATGGCTTGCTTTTAACCAATAGCACATCATAGCGGTGACAAGGATAGATAAGACTATAATCTTTTTTTAAATTATTGGTCATGAGGCTTGAACTCTGGGCCTGGGTGCTGTCCCTGAGCTCTTCAGCTCAAGGCGAGCGCTCTACCACTTCAGCCACAGCGTCACTACCAAGACTATAATTATTTTTATACAAGGAGACTAGAAGACTAGACTTGGAAGAAAGAAGCAGCCATATTGGGAAAGTGAACATAGCAAAGAAGTGGGAGTGGCTTTCAGCCCAGAGTCAGCAAGACACTGAGGTCCTCTTTCCAACAGCTCACAGGAATTGAATATGGCTTGGAAATAGATCCTTATTCCATGAGTCTGAAGATGAGATTTAAAAACTAACCCTATGGATAGGATCTTCTGATACCATGATTACCTTGTACCCCTGACGAAAAAACTGAAAAGAGTCAATCGGCATTGCTTCAAGCTGCTCATGTGTTCATGATATTATGGAGATGTGGAAAACTTCAATCCACCATCCATTACAGAGTATCAAGCATAAATTGTCTTGATTAATTCATATTACCTGCCTTGTCGATTACTTCACTTCATTTTGATTTCCCATTTTGTTTCAGTTGGCTGAGTCCTTGTGTTACCATGAGGGGTTTTGGGTGGTTGGTGGAGTGGCCAAAATTCCTTTGAGTCAAATGTGATTATAGACAGGATTTGTATCTAGTTGATATTTTTAAATTATATTTTTATTATCTTTAGTTGTACAAGGGGGTTACCATTCAACTTGTTCTATTCATTTTGACAATGCCCAGCCTTAGCTGTAGTGTCCTGTCAAGAAGAATATTAAATGTTTCCTGGTAGGCCCCGGGCCCCTTTGGTTCATGTGGTCATCCATGTCTGGTTTTCAGCTTGATTCTACAAGCCCCTTCACCCATAAATCTTTTAGCAAATTCTTCCTTGGTTTGTTTGGTTTAGAAAAAAATGTGCTCTTGTGTTTAAAGATACATATTTGTTTCTTCATGTTAACTAGTAAACATTTACAATATGCTTGGCATATGGGGTACGCAGAAGGACAGAAATGATTCTGGCCCTCAGGAAGCTTACATGTGTAAGCAACAATTAAATAGTTGCAAAATTATGCATGTAACTGAGTATGTGGAGGAAATAAATAGGGCACTGTGATCTAGTCTAATCAGAGACTCTTCTCCATAAAGATTTTCCAGGAGTTAGCACTTAAGCTGTGATTTAAGAGATGAAAAGGAGTGAATATATTGCCTAACTCCATCAGTTCAGGGGTGAGTTCTTTAATGCAAAACTGAATTTTCTTATGTGCATATATGTGTGTGTGTGTGTATAGAAGTAGTACAGATAAGAATTGTAATAGGAACTCTGTTCAGAAATGGATTCTAAGAAAAAAATCTTTGGGGTTCAGAGGACTAAAAAATATAATGGGTAACAAGAAGTATCTATACTTGGAATATTATGATAAATTGGATAGACATAGCATGGTGGAATAGTATGTTAGCAATGTGGTAGACAAGAAAAAAATTATGAAGTTGGATATTGAGTTTTCTATAGCAAGTACTGATCAAGTATGTAACAAGACTCATATTTAAAAGAGCAGATTCAGGTGATTTCTGATAGCTCTGGGCAGCTCTGTCTCCAGCTGGCACCTCGGTATTATATCTCAGCAGTTGCTCTGCTGGCTTTTATTAAGTTGTAGATAACTCATACCACTGTGGATTAAAATCTTTTGCTTCTGTCACTTCTGTAACATATTGCATTTAGATCAGAGGCTAGAATGTCTTCCGAGTGTTGTCAAGAAGGAAATTTTTGGTTTGAACTTATTTCTTTCTAATTAGTTTCTAGAGTGGTTGTCTTTTAGGCATTTCTGTTGATGGCAACAATCTTTCCCTGAAGGTGTGTTTAGATCTGAAAGTGCATCTGTCTTGAGAGCCTGGCACTATTTTAAATGTAAACATGTGCTTTGTGAGTGTTGCTGGAAAAAGACAATGGAGATTGGTATGCATAGATTCTGTGTGTGTGTGTGTGTGTGTGTGTGTGTGTGTGTGTGTGTGTGTGTGTGTGTGTGTATGTGTGTGTGTGTGTGTGTGTGTAGGGGATGACACTGGGAAAGTTGGAGAAAGAGGCAGAAAAACAAAGAGGGGAGAGTGAAAGAGGGATGTGTGAGAGACAGAAAAGTTACAAGAGAGCCAGGAAGTGACAGAAGAGAAGAAAAAAAAGAAGACAGGATCCTCAAAATTTGAATTGTGCTACCGGTACCTTCCTCTCTGTCCTTCTTACCATCATGAAGTGAGCAGCTCTCTTCCTGACACAGAAGACCACAGCACAGCAAGGAAACAAAGCAATTATAGACTGAAACCTTGATTCAGAAAGGAGAGAGAGAGAGAGACAGAGGCAGAGGCAGAGATGGAGAAACAGAGAGAGACAGAGAGAGAAAGAGAGAAAGACAGACACAGAAATACACAAATGAGGTGGGGATTATTTTGAGCTGAAGACAATTGAGAGACAGCCCTTCTGAAATAAGCTAAGGCCAGGGTATACATGGCCATTAATTTCTTAAGTTGTCTTCCAGGAAAATGCTCTAAGCCTTTCAGTAATGACTCTTAGTTTGTGGCACTGGTTTTTCAAGAATGGATGCAGGCAGAAGATGTTAGGTTGCTGGGTCAATGGTATCACATGCTCCTAGTAGAACTGAAAGAGGAATGGCATCCAGTCAACAAGCAACTTTTCCCTTCCTATGACATTCTTCCATTTCCAACCAATGGGAGAAGCAGATTTGAGCTTATAGCTCTTGGCCTCTTTGCCAGTGAGCAGCCCAACAAACTTTTTTTTTTTTTCTGGTTTCTAAAACCCCACTGCAGAGAATCTTATGCTCAGAACAGAGCAGGAGGTGGGGTGCAAGTACCTAGTAACTTGCTGAGCTCCCAATGCCCCAGGCTCCCCATACCAAGATCCACACCAGGGATTGACATGACACAATGGAAATATATTTCAAAAGGGATAGGTACCCCAACTATTAGGCTGTAGCCCTGGTTGCCAGGCTCAATCTAAAGGAAAATGGACCTATGGCTATGTTTCCGAAGGTGCTAGGCCACAAACTCTCAGCTGGCCCTGAGAGAATCTGTAATGTATCAATTACTAGGGGTGGGAGTAGGCAATTTTCTACTGATCTCACCATGGTTGTTTTATCACAAAGAAGCTCATTTCCATTTGGGTAACTTGAGATTACTTAGGTAAGGGCGACCTTCATCCACTCAGCTCTTAGAATGTCTTGCCCTAAGACATTCTGCTTCCACCTGGGATGGGAACACAAGAGGGCTTCTGGAGTGTTGTGGTTATACTTGGTCTTAGGGTCCCTATGACACTGACCTCTGGTCAGACAGCCCCTTGATTTTCAGAGCTCCCCTTAGCCCCTCGAAATCTTTCAGTGAAACACCTAAGTCTTCACATTGGCTTTGTGTACTGAGATGGATGTTGTCTAGCATATTCCTGAATGTATGGGTGCAGGGAGTGAGGGATGTTGTGTCTGCTGCTCCTGCAAATCTTTATAAGGCCAGGCCATGAATGCACCATCTCCTCAACTAGATAAGGGATCTTGCTTGTTACTGAACTCATATTCCTATGGTGTTGCATTGGAGCATTTTTGTTGTGTTTTGTTTTTGCAGCTCTTTTTTTCTGTGTTAGAGATGGGACTCAAGTTCTTGTGCATGCTGCATGCTAGACAAACACTCTATTGAGCCCCAGTTGGGGCATTTTTGTAGGTTTTCCAGGTAGGAAAGGAATTGCTGTGCATATATTAATTTCCTTAAATAGATACTGCCCATACCTTGCTAAGTGTTCTATCCATCCTTGCCAACACCTAGAACATCATTGCTTGTCTGCCTGTTGTGGTTTTCATATTTATTCCCCTGATGATTGGCAGATTGGGCCTGTCACATGTCAGTTGATCATTAGAAGTCCTCATGTCTCCCTCCCTTTTTCATTAAATCTATTTCCTTATTTTGAAGTTACTCTTCTATCCATCTGAAGTGCCTCAAATATTTTTCCATTTGTATTTGTTTAGTAGCTTCTTTTGATTGTTTAAAAAATGTTTTTTGATTTTAGTGCTTTGCCAATTGCTTGTTTAAGGACCTGTTTTGTTTTTCCATTTCTATCAATAGCAAACTGACATAAAGCTCAATCAAGATGATTAAATATTGAAACAAACAATGTTTGAGCATTGGTTTCATTGGCCTCCAGGTGCTTCGAGCAGTGAGCCCTTACTCAATAACAATTTCTGGCTACCCCAGTTGGGGCCTTGAGTCCTTCAGCTGCCTGTCCAAGGTTCTGTGATCCTGCGTGGGACATGGCTCTCACTGCCATTTGGACTGAGGTAAGGCTGGAAAGCTCAGCTTCTGACCTGGCTTCCCTGCCTCAGTGCTGCCAGACCACAATAATAAACTGAACTTTTGCAAAAAGAACCTGCTCTGGAAACAATATGTCTCTGGCTGAGTGAGCCTATAAGGTATTGGGCTTTGAACTGTCTCTCTAGTTTAGGAACGTAAATTATCCCTCTGGTTTGACTTTTCTGGGTAAAATAATTTCTTTAGGAGTCCTGGTTTATTCTAGCCTCCAGAATCTGGTTTATAGGCAAAATAATAAGGTTTTTATTTGAGGGCTCTTCACAGTTTCAAGAAGGAGGAAGAAGAAGAGGAGGAAAAGAAAAGCAAATTGGCCAGATACCAGTGGCTCACACCTGTAATTCTAGCTACTCAGGAGGTTGAGATCTGAGGATTGCAATTCTAAGCCAGCCAGGGCATGAAAGTCTGTTAGACTCTTATCTCCAATTAATCACAGGAAAGGCCAGAAGTAGCACTGTGGCTGAAGTGGTAGAGTGCTAGCTTTGAGCAAAAGGAGCCCAGGGACAATGCCCCGGCCAAGAGTTCAAGCCCCCGGACTGGTGGGGAAGTGTGTGGGGGGGAAGCAGGGGGGGTGTGGGGAGCGGGGGAGGGGGGTGAGAAAAAAAGAAAAGGAAATTCTTTGAGATAGTTGATAAAAATCATTTAATCTGAAGCAGTTGCCAGGGTTGCAGTAGGAATAATAGAAGAATCTTTATTCTCTTTTCCTAGTTCTGAATTAAAGAAATAAGCCGATTCCCTGTCCTAGATACCAGGGGCTTCATGGAAAGGATCAGGACTAGGTTATTAAATAAGCAGCGATACCTGAGGTCTATTTTGAAAGTATGATGGGAAATAAGGAGTATTTGGGGGTGTGATTCCTCAAAAGTACTCATTTCCCTGGTCCTGGAGGAGTTGAGCACTCCCGGCTCTATGTGTGTAAATTCCTTGTATCTGCTGAGGCAGTAAACAATAAATAAGGCCAAGAGTCCTAAAGCCCTACTTGAGCTTTAGCACCTGAAGTCACTAATCCCTTCTAGAGCTTCCAGAAACATCTGTTCAGCATTCCATTCTCTCGGCCCTCCCTTCCCTTCCACTTCAATGAATCCCTTTTAAGCTTCTTTCTTCAATATTTGTCAGGCTATTTCTTTTAATTTTTTTGATGTTTTTGTTTTTACTTGCTTTTAGAGACACCCAACTTCTAATCTTTGGAACATTTCTTCTTTAACTCACTATGCCACTGGACTTAAAAAAACACATTTATTAGATAGTATCATTTAATTAAATTGGAGGCAACCATAATGTAATGGATGTTTATGCACCAGATGCCATGCTAAGTGTGTGGCTGAGGTGATAAGAAAGCCAGCCGTGGTTCTTCAGACCCCGGCAGGCCAGCAGTTTAATGGAAGAGACTTGTGTTATCCAAGCAGACACTGTGTGCACAGTGCTGTATATGCTCAGCAGGGAAGGCTCCTCTCAACTTGAGAGAAAAGACTTGGAGCTTAGTAAGTGGTGGGAGAAAGAAGTAAAGACAGGGCCTGGGGAGGGCTTTGTGGGGAAGGTGTGGAGTGAGCAAAGCATGGTGAACGTCACATGTGGATGGAAAAGTATGATTGCAACCTGCAGGGAAGGAGGGGGTAAGGGAAAAGGTGGGGACAGTGCTTTTATATAGGCAACAGGGAGCAGTATTATGATCTACTTTTTGAAAACTAAATTCTAGCCAGGTGCTTGTGGCTCACACCTGTAATCCTAGCTACTCAGGAGGCTGAGATCTGAGGATCGCGGTTGAAAGCCAGCCCGAGTAGGAAGTGAGACTCTTATCTCCAATTAACCACCAGAAAACTGGAAGTGGCTCAAGTGGTAGAGCGCTCGCCTTGAGGTGAAGAGCTGAGGGACAGCACACGGGCCCAGAGTTCAAGTCCTATAGCCCACCTTAAAAAAAAAAATCTATTACCTGTGATAAGAAAGGATTGGATGACACATTAGGTGAAAGATAGAGGTTAGATTTGCCAGGATTCCTGTGAGTAGTGAACTGATTTGAACTGGGTAGAGATGTTGGGGGGATGGACTATAAGGCTCAGAAGTATTTAAGACCTAGGAATAATAGGATCAAGTAGTTTAGATGCTGAGGGTGAGGAAGAAAGAGTTCTAGGGTAAAGAAAGAGGAAAATATACCTAAGAGAAAGATGAAGAAATCAGCTTCAGAAATGTGCTTGAAGGGTCCTGGGGTACTTCTGGTTGACTAGAAATCAGGTTCATTTATAATAAAAGGAGATCAAAGTAAATTGAAGTAAATGAGGCCACCCGAGGACTTACAGAGAAAGAAAAACATTCTAGAGAACAAGGAAAGTTAAAAATTGGTCAAAGAAGAATAAAGTTTCAAGAAAGGTAGGAAGTCTCTTAGTGTAAAATGCCTTTAGTTCTATGTGTTAAAATTGATAGAGATGGTTATTTTGACAAATGAGTGGAGTCATTGTTCAAATGACATCTAGAACTTTAATTTCTTGCTGGTGCTGAGAATAATATTACTGAATGAAGATTCACAGGTATACATTTTAAAGTATGTCAAAATATTGATCAGATCTGGAAACTTGAATGTAAGACTCACAAGGTAGAGGAACAAGAAAAAAAACTCTCTCTATGAAGGCACGTCTATTAATTTGGAAAATATATTATTTCTTTTCCTTTTATTATAGCACCTGAACTCTCTTTTTCTTAAAAAATTCAAATAAGAAGCCATTGTAGCTGGGTGCTGGAAGCTCATGATGTAATCCAAGCTGCCCAGGAGGCTGAGATCTAAAGATCATGGTTTGAAGCTAGCTAGGGTAGAAAAGTCCGTGAGACTCTTATCTCTAGTGTCTTATTCCTCAAAAGCTGAAAGGGAAGCTGTGGCTCAAGTGGTAGGATGCCAGCCTTGAGCACAAAAGCTAAAGGAGAGTCCAAGGCCCTCAGTTAAATCCTCAGTGACAGCACATAAAAGAAGAAATGGAGTCCAAAGGGCTTGTGCACTGTCCTTGAATGTTTTTGCTCAAGGATTGTGCTCTTATCTTTGAGCCACAAAAAACTTCCAGTTTTTTGGTGATTAATTGGAGATTAAGAATCTCATGGACTTTCCTGCTCAGGCTGGCTTTGAACCACAATCCTCAGATCTCAGCCTTCTGAGTAGCTAGTATTGTAGGCATGAGCCACTAATGCCCAAACAGTACCTGAAGTATTAATATATCAGATACAATTATGTGCACTGATTTTCTTTTTCTCTCATCTAAAAATGTATCTTTCACATCTTTCTCTACCAGTATGCAAAGAACTTCCCTATTTATTTTAAAGAGATAGTTGTGCGGTATCCCACTAAATGTATGTACGATGATAGCCAGCCCCATATTAATGAAAATTTAGATAATTTCTAGTTGTCTCTATGCAGACACTACTTCCATGTAAAACCATGCTCATGTGTATTTCTTACAACTCACAAATGTGCTGTATTTGTCAGGTAAGTTGCTAAAAGTGGAATGGCATTGTAGGATACATTCCTAACAATGGAACATGAAATGATACGTGCACTTGGAATTCTAACTAATATGCTCCTCTACAGGTAGTTCCAATTTGTATCTCACCACAAACAGGAAGCATTCATATTGTCCCTTCTGATTTGCCAACAAAACCTGTCTCTAGATTTTCAAAATGCTGCCAATCTTATGAATAAAAAATTAGGCAGCAGAGTTTTAATTAGCATTTCTTATATTAGGAATATGATTAAAATATTTACTATGCTTCAGAACCATTTTAAAGCATTTTGGTGACTTAGAGAACTTGAAAGACATGAATAAAATCCTTTTAATTGGTTATAGCAATGATAATAATATATATATATTCTCCAAGTGATTTCCTGTCTTTTGGTTTTCTGTTTACGGTGGCTTGTGCTTTGCAGAAAAATTTAGATTTAAAAAAAATTTATTGTAGAAATACTGTACAGAAGGGTTACAGTTACATGAGTAAGGTAATGAGTACATTTCCTATGGAGCATTGTTACTTCCTCCTTTGTTTTTTCCCTACTATCCCTTCCCTCCCCACTTTCCCAACTCCTCCCTCCTCCTGCCAAGTTGTAAAGTCCGTTTTCAACATAGTGTCTTGTACATCTCATTGTTACAATGGTCAGCCTGTATCGTTTCAGCATTTTGTTATACAAGATGCATATACAAGATGCAGGGCACCGACATCAAATACAGTGAAAACAGGGGTTATACCATGGGGGAAGAACATACAAGAGAAACAAAAAAAATCACATGGTACACTTAAAATACTTTAAAAACACAATAAAAAATTTAAAAAAAGAAAAAAAACTTTAAAAATGATAGCAAGAAAGAAAAAAACCAGTTGTGTCCCTATCTTGGGGTTCCTTTCACTTATCATCCTATATGGTCATATGTACATAGCTTTTGACCTTTTCTACCTGTAAATTTTGATATTCTTGTGTTCAAATTTTTCAGCTATCTAAAAATATCATTTCTAAGTTTCATAGATATATATTCTAAAATATCAAGAAAAATTTTCTATTCTGTGTGTTTTATAGTTTTATTGGTTTAGATTTAAAATTTTAAACTATTTTAAGTTTTTCTAGATATATAAATGCCATATATGTTATGTATAAATATGTATTATATATCAATGCTATATATATTATATATACTTGTATATGTTATATATAACTTTATATTATGTAATTTAATTATGTAATATAATCATATAATTATAATTACATATTATATAGAAACAATTAAATAAATATAAGCTATATAATATATACAATATATTGTATAGATATAATATTATTGTATAGATATTATATAATGGATATAATATTACATTTATGACATATAATTATATATTGTCATATATATTTAGAAAAGAAGTAAACAAACAGACCAGATTGCATTTTACACCTTAAATATATGTTACTGTTATTTATCAGTTCTATCTCAATAAAACCAAGAAAAACACCCAGAGTTTGCATTATCCTCTTCCCTTCCAAAATAACAACAAAAGAAACCACAAATAAAAGTCTCAAAACATCTTTTATATACATTTTTCTAATTTGGGGAGGAGAAGGGAAATAACAAAATGCTGAAACAAGGATAAAAGTTAACCCATTGTAACAATGAGATGCACAAAACATTACATTGCAAATGAACTTTACAACTTGGGAGCTGGAGGGAGTGGTTGGGAAAGTGGAGAGGGAAGGGATGGTAGGGGAAAAAAAAGGAGGGGCAACAATGCTTGATAGGAAATGTACTCATTACCTTACTCATGTAACTGTAACCCCTCTATACAGTATCTTTATAATAAGAAAATTAAAAACGTCTCAAAACAAAAATTAAGCAAAGAAAACCATGCAGAATTCTGACTGGAGAAGAGAACTTTAAGGAGCCTTGGAGTATTACTAGAAATAGAACCAGAAGTTTGAGAACAAGTCACATAGTATCCCTTTTAATGTATAAAGTAATTTAATATTTTTGTTATCCTTCAGTAATTGTACAAAGGAGTTTCTCCTGCCAATCCAAAATATCTGGTTAGTGGTTTAAAAAATATGAAGAGCTACAATGGTCAAGATGCATTGCAGGAGGACATTTGAACTGTGTAGAATTGGAGCTCTCGTGGCATGACCAATAAAGATCCTATCTGGCCCTTAGGTTACATTTTGCAATCAGTTCCTTTCAGGTCAGGATGAAATAGGGAGTTTGGGTCTGGCTGGGCCATCCTTGCCACATGATGGATGATAGGGTCTGGCATCTTGTCTTCATGGTGGGGGAAGGTGAAGCCCCTGTCCCCTAGGTGATGGGTGTGCCTGAATCCCCGGAGGCAGGGGCAGGCACTTGGCTGATAGGTTACTAAACCTGTCAGTCTAGTGCTTGGGACTGGGAATTTCCTGTGACCCTGCCCCCTGACCTGACCCTATTTAGGCCAGAACCAGGTCAGGCACCATGACACGCCATGTATCTCTGCGTTCATGTCCTGTCTCCTGGCGCTTCTTTGGTCACCATGGCATCCCAATTCAGCTCTTCATTGGCGCTGAATTGGTTTGTTGGTGTTGTTTTTGCTCTTTTCTTCCTCTCTGGCCTTCATGGCTCAGTTTTCTAACAATGTTAAGTATTTTTGCTGGCTGCTGGTCTTTGAGGCCCTGTAGTCACTGGCAAGATTTGACTTCTCAAAATGTGGCCTCTCTGTTTCCTCACCTTATAACAAGGTCAGCTGTTGCTGACACCTAAGTTTGTGAAATGCTTTTTTTGTAGAGCTTTACAGATTTCAAAATTTCCACAAAGAGATCATGGACTTTCTCACCGTGGATTATGTGTGGTCCCCTTCCTGGCAATGGTTTATGCTGAATTTATCAGCCTCAGAAGAGAACCCTGTTCTCTGTGGTGGGGGAAGAGGTACTTTTTTTTTGTCTTTGGAAAATGATTATAATAGCAGAAACACAGACTTACAGTTTAAATATATCTATAACTACAGGTTTCCTTGATCAAATGTTAGGAACAAAATGTTTCCTACCAGATGTATACATGTGTGGAATCTGCTCAGGTAAGCCCCAAATTCATTTCTATTCCCACTTTATACTTCCGTGTTCACTTACATTGTGGCTTAACGTTAACATCCTACTGGCTACATGTTCTGCCTACGTGTTTACACAAATGATAGGGATGTGGAAACAAAGAAAGATCCAAACAAACAGAACAGTATACTTGGCCCAGTGCAGGGAGTGTTAGGTCGAAAGAGACAACATGGTAGAGTGCTTTGGGGGCATGGAGGAGGTACAGGGAGGTAAAGGGCTTGAACTGAATGGGTTCTAAGGATGAAAAGGACAGTGAAGGAAATGTGAATGGATTTTTATTAAGAGCATGGATGTGGGAAAGCCAAGTTGAGATGGGGTGAAAAGCACACCTAGAACAGTGAGGGAGCTTGCAGCTGGAGGTAGGAAGGAGTTAGATCACAGATGCTCTTATGTCCTGATGGGAGTGCCCATAGCACCAGAATAAGGAACTTTCTACTGGATGGATTAACCAAGCGTTCATGCATTTAGCAGTTAGTAGAAGCAGGCTAGAATGCAAAATGCACAGAGGGGTGTCTGACCTTGTTGATCTTGAGCCAAGATGAAAGAGCTAGTGCATAAGCTCTGTCTCAGTTATGTCTAGTCATGCCATCCACTCATCCACACTGCACATCTGTCTTTATGGGATACCTGCTCCAGTGACCTGGTCACCAAATGGTCACCTCCCCCCTCAATGGGACTCAATCTTTTTGTCTTCTGGAATTTTGTCAGTGGAAGAATGTTGGAATGATCAAGGATTCATGTACATGGAGATTTGAAGTTACTTGAGAGTATCTTAACGCCAACTTTAGAATTGATGTTTGTGAACATGTCTGTTATTTCGTGTGAATAGTAGCAGTTCTAATCAGCATTTTTTCCTACCTTTTAGGCTTCAGACAAGGCCCCACTATCCTACATGCTCACCAGACAGCTGGCCTCCATCTGTTCCTTCTCAGTGCATTGTCACCCTGCCTGCTCCTTTTATCTGTTTCCCTTACTAAATTCTACCTTTCAGAAAATAACTCGTATCTGTGTTGTTCAATGTTCTACTCACACAACAGTAATAACAGAAAATTCTCTCTCAGACTCATTCTCATTAGAACTATCTAAAATGAGTAAAGAGTGAGATGATCAATGAGAAATTTGAGGTTTGGAAAGCTTTAACAACTTTCCCAGGGCCACACAACGAGTACATGGAGAACTATACAAGTAACATTGCTGCTCTTATCATGCTACGGCTGTCATCTCTCCTCCTCCTCCTCCTCCTCCTCCTCCTCCTCCTCCTCCTCCTCCTCCTCCTTCTCTTCCCCCTTACCCCCTCCCCTCCCTCCTCCACCTCTTCCTCCTCTTCCTCCTCCTCTTCTTCCTCCTCCTCTTCCTCCTCCTCCTCTTTTTCCTCCTCTTCCTCCTTCTCCTCCTTCTCCTCCTCTTCTTCCTCCTCCTCTTTCTTCATCTCCTCCCCTTCTCCCTCCCCCCATACTGATATAGGGCCTCACAGTTGCTAGGCATATAGTCCTTATCACTTGGACCAAGCCTTTCTTGCATGTTATTTTGAATATATGGTCTAGCATTTTTTCTTTTTAAATAAGTTTTTTTATTGTGAAAATGCTGTACAGAGGGGTTACAGTTACATGAGCAAGGTAATGAGTACATTTCTTATCAAGCATTGTTGTCTCCTCCTTGGTTTTTTCCCTATCATCCCTTCCCTCCCATATCCACAGCTACACTTACGTGCCCCCCCCCCAATTGTAAAGTTCGTTTTTCTACATATTGTCTTGTACATCTCATTGTTACAATGGGGTATCCCTATTTAAACATTTTGTTTTTTCCATTCCCCTCCCCAAATTATACCAACATCAAACAGTGAAAACAGGGGTTATACCATCAGGGAGGAACATACAAAGAAACAACAAAAATATCACATGGTACATTATAAATACATTAGAAACAATAGCAAGAGAGAAAAAAAAACAGTTGTGAACCTATCTTGGGGTTCATTTCGCTTAACATCATCTTATCTGGTCATATGTACATAGCTTTTGACCTTTTCTACTTGTCCTAGACATGGGACCTATGTTTCTTTGGGCCTGGCTTACTTTACTTAATATAATTTTTTTCCAAGTCTTTCCATTTCCTAACAAATGTGGTGATGTCATTCTTTCTGATGGAGGAATAGAATACTGTTGTGTGTATATGTGTATATATGCATATATATATATATATATATATATATATCATATTTTCTTGATCCATTCATCTACTGAGGGACATCTGGGTTGGTTCCATATCTTAGCTATGGTAAATAATAGCATTTTTTCTTAAGCTGGCCTCAGACCTTGACCTTTCTACCTTATACTTCTGCCCAACTGACATTACAGATATGAGCCATCACATTTGGATAATTTGTTGAGATAGTGGAGGGAGTAGGTCACTCACTTTTTTTTTGTCAGAGCTGTCTTCAAATCTTGATCTTCAAGATCTCTGTCTCTTCAGTAGATGGTTTTATAGATGTATGCCAACATGCTGGACTCCAATAATTGTCTTGAATGTAGGTCACAATGCCACCTTTCTGAAGGAATAAGATTCTTATGAAATAAGCAATCTATGGTGATGGTTCTGCCTCTGTCACAAGTCTTTTTTCTTTTTCTTTTTACCCCCAGCTCAGCTGATCTCTTAGAAGTCTGTGGGGGGCTGATTTTGTTTTCCCTGTAGAAGGGAAATACCCAATCCTTTCAGAACTGATTAGCAGTGATGTCTTTCCCTGGGGATATAATCATCTCTGGACCTTTCCTTCTGATGGAATCTGAGTTTCTTCCTCTTGCTCTGCCCGGTAGGGGTGAAAGGTTTCCAGCTCTTACTTTTTTAATGACTGTGGAAGGGAAAAAGAACAAGCCGGTGCTGGAGGGGAGGTCAGTTCTACTGGAAATGAAGAGGGAACTGCAAGGTTAGAAGCCATGTTGTCTGTGGCAGGGGGCTGATTCTGGACTCCTTTCCCCATCCCTGGTAATTATTTCAAGGAGCTCAATCAAACCCACTGCTGGCCCTGTGCAAATCAAAGGGAGAGTTAACTAATTGCCAATTTCTCCCTTTCAATTACATAGTTTCCTGTCATTAAGTGGGTAGCACACAACTACCTAAATGAAAGCATCAGCTCTGCATTTTGTTTCATAGTCTCCTCTCTCTCCATATATGGAAGAGGGGCAACCCTGACAAATCAGAATTTCAAAGAGGTCTGACAGCCATCTAATGAGAATGAGATGAGACACAAATTGCTCTGGGAGAAGGCACATCCTCCTCCTCCCCCTCCTCCTCCTCCTCCCCCTCCTCCCTCCTTAGAACTGTCTTAGAGTTCTTAAAAATAATGAAACAAAACACTTTGATTTTAATATTTTTTGAGCTACCTGTATGTACCCTTTTAAGTCAGATCCAGTTCCCTTTCATCACAGTGATGATGTGGAGGAGAACACTTGGACACTGCTATTTCAATGTATTCCTCATGGAACCCAGGTTAATGAAAAATCCCTGGAATGGTGCCAGGACACTTCTTCCCAAGGTGGGATACAAATGCATCTCCATGTTTTGCAAAGTCACGGTGGAGTGTAGAAATTGAATTTCTACTTTTATCCAAACCTTCTGCAAATATTTAGCAGAACAACCCTTTGGTGTAACCATTTGTAGAACTCTTTTATTGAAACGCTATGATAGAAACTCTGTACCTTTTGACAGGTGAGTGTGTTGGATGTACCTACAATCCCAGCACTCAAAAGGCTGAGGCTGGAGGATCATGAAATTCCAAGCCAACCTGTCTACATAGTGTTGGAGACCAATCTAGGCTATCTAGTAGAAGGTATTTCCTTTTTCTAAAAAAAGAACAAATAGTACCTTCTTCCTCTCACTTTCCCCTGGAAACCAGAATTCGTTTTTGTTCAATTTTAGATTGAAATAAGGATACTGGGTCTAAGCAATATGTCTTGTCCTCACAGCCTCCCCTAGTACCTACCTGGGTAATGGGAGCTTTTCACCCAGCTTCAAAAGCCTCAGACAAGCCATTTTTCGAATTGCAGATATTTAGCTCCAGGAGAGCTAGGAGAGCTCTGCTTCAGAGAATATGCAGATGTCATGCTGTTTAGCCTTAGGAAAGTTTTGCTTATACCTGTGTAATTCCCTAGAAGATCTGCTTCCATTGGAATTGGGGCTCCACCCCAAACATGTAGATTTTGTCCTTAAAGATTTGTTCAAGCTCAGTTTTGGGCTGCAGGTCTTTGTGACAGGAGTCTACCTGCACTTGCCTGCTATCCAGTAAAAACTCTCAGTTCGACATCTCAAAATGTGGCTTCCCTGTTTCTCATGATTGAGTTCCCATACAAGATACCTCATCGAAGGATAATAACAAATTTGCTGTTTTGTATCTGGCTTATTTCTTTTAGTATAATGTCCTTAGTCATTCTTTTTTGTGTGTGCCATCTCTGAGCCTTTGTGCTCAAGCTTAGTGCCTTACCACTTAAGCCACAGCTCCACTTTTGGCTTTTGGGTTTTTGTTTTTATCATTAATTGGAGATAAGGGTCTCCTGGACTTTTCTTCTCTAGGCTGGCTTTGAACAGTCATCCTCAGATCTCAGCCTCCTGGGTAGTTAGAATGACAAGCATGAGCCACCAGCACCTGGGGTTCATCCCTTTTAAGACTAAATGATATTCCACTGTCTATATTTTGTTTACTCATTCATCTATGGATCAGCACTTGGGTTGTTCTGAAGTTTTGGCTCTTATGAATAAGGCTTCTCTGTACATTGGTAGATACTACAAGCATCTTCTGAGTCTCTGCTTTCAATTCTTTGGGTTTTATACCCATTAGTATAATCACTGGATAATTTCATTCTAAGTTTAACTTTTTGAGGACTTGCCAAACTTCTCCAGCAGCTGTATGCATTTTACATTCCCACCAGTGATCCAGTGTCTCTGTGTCCTTGCCAACATGACTTATTTTTTAAATAATAGTTATTAAATGGGGATAAAGAATCCTACTGTTTCTGATTCCTAGGATCATCCCGCCTTCCTAGAATCACATCTGATGTTGCACAAATGTCAAATTACTGGAGAGAGTCTCATGACAATGGTGTGATCTGCAAATCCTTCTTTCCCTGAGACCTACAGCCCAGAAAACAGTGAGGTTCTGTGACACTTCTCAGAGATCCCTGAGGTCAAAACAGAGCCAAATTTGCCTCAAGTTGGGACCATTTCTTAGGTGTAAAAGAGACAAGGAAGACAAATACCATCCCTAACAGTTCAGGCAGGAAGAACACAGGAACTGTGTGCTGAGGCCCTGGCCCACCTCTGAGTTTCATTGTGAATCCAGCATGTCTGGCAGAACCTTACCATTCGGTATTTTAGCTTGCTCATCTAGGGATGGGTGCCATGATATGCTTTCCTCAGAGGGGTGACATGAGGAGGACATGTCTGGTACATAGACTTTCCTAGGGGACTACTGGCCACAGGGTCAATACTACATAAATGGTATAATTGTTTCTAGATTCCCTGCTTAGCAGTAGTGAACGCACGAGAAGAGTTACAACAATATTGATTTAAACGTCCTTAAAAATAAGCCCAATGATCTGTTGAAGATAGTGGCCAGTCAATTTGCATCAAGATTTCTCTGCTCCTCCTACAAGAGTCTGGGCTATTTTGGGGGATACCATTAGGCTCAGTGAGTCCAGATAGAACACACATGCCCAAATTGAGAAAAGAACAAAATAGAACTCAAAGTATTCTCATTTCCAGTGGCCGTTGAGCTATGCGTGGCAGAGGGGCTGGTATAGGTGCCATGCATGGATATCAGAAAAGGAATGGAAGGATCATCTGGCTTATTTCCTGTGATCTTGGATAAAGGCTGATAGAGCTTGAGAAGATCAAAAAGAAATGCCTGGTTCTGTTGTTTAGTGGAAGGGGCATGTTTTTCTCTGTATTTTCTCTGTGGGTAGACATATATCTTCAAACAAATGACATATATATGTCATATGTGTCATACATATGTCATGTATGAAATGATGTAATATATGTGACAACACTACAATCTTTATATTTTACACCTTGGTTAAATGGTAATATTTTTGTGATTTATTGTTCACTGTTACATTTTAACCAGAATGCCCTCAGGTGTTGAATTCATTGCTTGCATCACATTTTTTTAAACCTTCTCCATTGACTTTCTCATGAGCCCTCCCAACCATATTTGTCATGGGCTCAGAAAAAAAATATTAGGATGATTTGAGGCTGATTTACTAAACAACCTATTTATGAAGGCACCAGAAGTAATGAGAAGACCAGGGGACAGTAGATCACTGGGGTTAGTAACTGTAGTGAGGAGGAAAGAGAGAAGCTTCTGGAATCCCAAAGGAGCAAGTGAGAAGAGGAACATTTTGAAAGAAGCCCAGGCATTGCAAGATGAGGGAAGCAGCCAGCCAGAGAGGACAGGTCTAAATAGTTTTACCTCTCTTTTCTCTCTTTTTTTAAAAATTTTTATTTTTATTTTTTGTGAACATACTGTACAGAGGGGTTACAATTACATGGGCAAGATAATGAGTACATTTCTTATCAAGCATTGTCGCCTCCTCCTTTGTTTACCCTTCCCATCCCTTCCCAGCCTCCCTCCTTGCCCCCACCCAAGCCCCCCCCCTCCCCGCACCAAAGTTGTAAAGTTCGTTTTCGACATAACAACTTGTACTTCTCATAGTTGCAACGGGTCCACCTGGATCCTTAAACGACTTGTTTTTCCCCATCTCCTCCACAAATTATACCGACATCAAATATAGTGAAAGCAGGGGTTATACTGTGGGGGAGGGACATACAAAGCAACAAAGAAATAATCTTATAAATGAGTTAGAAACAAATGCATGAAAGAAAAAAACATTTAAATACATATCTAAGGGTTCATTTTCCTAACATCACCTTATCTGACCTTTTCTGCTTGACTCATACATATACTAGATATTGCAAATAAGGGAAACCATGGGACCTATGTTTCTTTGGGCTTGGCTTACTTCACTTAATATAATTTTTTCCAAGCCTTTGCATTTCCTAACAAATGGGGAAATGTCATTCTTTCTGATGGAAGCATAGAATTCCATTGTATATATATATATACCACATTTTCTTGATCCATTCATCTACTGTACCTCTCTTTTCTCTATCCTACCAATTCCTTCTAAGACTTCTAACTGGCTGATCTAAGGGAAACCAGAGATGAGGTCATTGCTGCATCCCTAAGTGTCTTCTGTGGCTGGTAGAGTAGGACTGTACTGAGTGCTACCTGTCCTTTGTCCTTCTTTACCACATCTGAGGGAGAGCTGTAACAACCCACAGCTCAAGGGGAAGAGAGTTAAACTCTATCTCTTGATGGGGAAGAGTCAGGTCCAGATAGTCTTCTGTAGGTATTACTACAATAGTACCTGAGCCCAGGTACAGTGATTTATTTACTACTTCTTCCCTTAAGAGAAGGCAGAAGGGCAAGAAAGAGCAAACCATTCCAGATGCTTTTTATTGTAGCATTTGATTCATTCACAAGAGCAAAACCCTCATGACTAAAATGTTGCTCAAAAAGCCTCCTCTTACGAAGTGTGGTGACACATGAACCTGTGGGCAGGCATTATGCTGGGCCATCTGTGGTAAATGCAGTGTCTCAGAACTTGTGTAAACAACTATGTGAGCTAACGTAGGCTTTACAAAGCTCACTGTTGTGACTACTCTGTGATAGGGAGAGCACAGTGGAAGTATGGTGGCAGGGAGGCCAGTGGGGATGGAGAGAAAAGAGGCTGTGTTGAGTTAAACTGCAGAGACTAAATCACCAAGGATTGCTGATGGACTGCATGCCATATGACCTAGAGCTGTTACCAAACAGGCCTCTGGGGCTCTGAATACGAGACGTCATTTACTGAGGCTGGGAAATCAGAAAGGGAGGAAAGAAAACTGAAGGAGAAAAATATTAAAGTTTCAGCCTAATGGTTTTAGGGGTGTCCAAGTGGACTTGTTAAGAGGTAAGCTGAGAAGGGAACCCTACTGCATTGTTGGTGGGAGTGTAAACTTGTTCAACCACTTTGGAAAGCAGATGGAGGTTCCTTAAAAGACTCCACATAAAGCTCCCCTGTGACCCAACAATCCCACTTCTGGGCATTTACCCAAATGATCACAAACAAGACCATACTAAAGCTACCAGCACAACTATGTTTATTGCAGCATTATTTACCATAGCAAAGATCTGGAACCAACCCAGATGCCCCTAAGTAGATGAATGGATCAAGAAAATGTGGTATATATACACAATGGAATTCTATGCCTCCATCAGAAAGAATGACATTGCCCCATTTGTTAGGAAATGGAAAGACTTGGAAAAAATTATACTAAGTGAAGTAAGCCAGGCCCAAAGCAACATAGGTCCCATGGTTTCCCTTATTTGCAATAACTAGTATATGTCTGAGACAAGCAGGAAAGGTCAGATAAGATGATGTTAAGTGAAATGAACACCAAGATAGGGACACAAGTGGTTTTTTTCTTCTTGCTGTTGTTTCTAACATATTTAGAATGTACCCTGTGATTTTTTTTGTTCCTCCCCAAGGGTATAACCCCTGCTTTCACTGTATTTGATGTTGGTATAATTTGGGGAGGGGAAAGGAAAAAACCAATTGTTTAAATAGGGCTACAGGTTGACCCATTGCAACAATGAGATGTACAAGATGCTATGTTAAAAAACAAACTTTACAATTTAGGCTGGGGGGCGGGGAAGGGAGGGAGTGTAGTTGTGGAGATGAGAAGGAAGGGATGGTAGGGGAAAAACAAAGGAGGAGGCAACAATGCTTGATAAGAAATGTACTTATTACCTGTAATTGTAACCCCTCTGTACACTATTTTCATAATAAAAAATGTATTAAAAAAGAGGCAGGCTGCATACTCATGTCTAGAGCTCAGAAGATGATTCTGAGCTAGAGCTATATAGATATCAATCATGAGCGTATTAATGACATGTTAAGGCCATGAGAACAGTTGGGATAGAGTTGAGAAAAATCTTGTAGGGAGAGGAGAGACTATATGGCTCAGAGCACTGGCACCAAACAAAATAGAAATGACTAGAAATCAAGTGTATTTTCTGTGAAAGGAGATGCACATACACACACGTGTGTGTCCTGTATATAATCATGCAAATGTATTGTACATTTGTAACATCAAGCATATACATATGCTAAATATGTATATATTATATACACAAAGCATGCATATATTTATATGCACACATATACATATACACTGCATATATCTCCTAACCCAGATGGATTAGCACAAACAATATTTGAATAATAAAGTAATAAAACATTTCCTTTTTAATAAAATTATAAAGGAAACATTTAATGTGCTTCTAAAATTACTGCTTGAACCGGGCTTTCCTTCTTGCTCATGTATCTTTTATACTTTACAAACAATATCTGATTTGTGACTTCTGTCAATGAGTTATTTGTATAAAATAATTAAGAACTGCTGGGCGCCGGTGGCTCATGCCTGTAATCCTAGCTGATCAGGAGGCTGAGATCTGAGAATCGCAGTTCAAAGCCAGCCCAGGCAGGAAAAGTCCGTGAGACCCTTATCTCCCATAAACCACTAGAAAACCAGAAGTGGTGCTGTGGCTCAAGCGGTAGAGTGCTCGCCTTGAGCTGAAGAGCACAGGGACAGAGCCCAAGCCCAGAGTTCAAGCCCCACAACTGACAAAAGAAAAAAAAAATTAAGAACGGAAAGTGTTTTGTTGGATGCTTGTCTTGAAAACCTGTCTCAAAAAAAGAGAAAAGAAAAGGGAGAAGTGTTATATTAGATTACTGATTTCCATCTGTCCCCAAATAACTTGTTTAGCATATTGTATTCTTTTTGTTTTGAAGTTACCTGGGTGTCAAAGGAGTAATCAGAATGGCTCTACTTTCTTCTTGGTGGTTAATTGGATTCACAAGTTTTAGAAACTTTCCTGTTCCCAGATGGCTTTGAACTATGATCCTGAGATCTCAGCCTCCTGAGTAGCTAAAATTTCAAACATGAATCACTGGTGCCCAGCTTCCACTGGTTATTTTAAGCAAGGAATTGATGTTACAGTTTGAGACTTTTCAATGGCCAAGATTGACTGTGGTTATCACTCTATCCATGGATTCTATATTTGCAGATTCAATCAACCACAGATCAAAAATGTTTGAAGGAAATACGGTGTAGTGTCAGCCTTGAGTGGAAAAAGCTAAGGGACAGTGCCCAAGCTCTGAGTTCAAGCCATAGTAAACACCTGCCCCCCTCTGCCCCCCCCCCCCACTTACATCTACAATTACAATTTGCAGCAACTTCCTGGTGAAGGCAGACACCATGTTTTTCTGTTTACCATTGGATCTAGGTCCTAGCATCTGTGCTCAACACATATATGAACACACATATGCATATACACATACAGATTTATTACATGAGTGAATTAAACTATATACCAAGAGCATTAGAAATACAGAAATGGGATAGTTGCTTTGGGGTTACTTGATGACAAGTTAAGACATTTTTCCTTCCAGGTATCAAAATCTACTTTGAAACTGACTTAGAATTGACCTAAAATATTTTTCTTTCTTTTGCCAGCACTGGGGTTTGAACTCAGCCTTGTTTCAGCTAGGCAGGTGTTCTGCAATATGAATGGGTTATTTCTGCTAATTTTGGAGATGAAGTCTCACAGGATTGTCTGCTCAGGCTGGTATCAAAGTATGAGACTTTATTTCTTAGTTTCTGGAGAAGTTAGGAATACAGGCATGAGTCACCAGTTCTTGGCTTTTAAATATTTTTCTAATAGTGTACTTCCTGTTTCTGGCATAATTTTCTTAGGCTAGAGTTTTTCTGGATGATTTTGTCTTGCTTTCTGATTGTAGTTTTCCTAAATATCTGTTTCCTATTGGAGTTCCCAGATTAAGTCAGAACATGTGTTTCCATATCTTAGAAAACTAATTATATTCCTCACAAACATTGCTTTACATAGTTCCTGTCTATTTGCATTCACCAATTTAGACAGATAGTTCTGCAGAGGACTTAACAATCCCATACATGACTTATTTTTCCTGTTGAGAGTTGGTATTACAGGACAGTGGGTAAGAGGTGGCCACACAGCTCCATTTTGCAAAATCATGTCATAAAGAAGTTATGAGACATGCTTCAATTCATAGTAAACTTCAGAAGGAATCCATTTTTGCTTTTTAAATATTTCCTTATAACCAATGCTCAAGGTCATATGAAATCTGTTCTCTAAACACATGCCTAAGACTTTAAAAAAATATGCCTCAGAATAACCACGATGACTTCAAGGAAATGTTGGGAGTCATCTCTAGTTCTGGCTCTCAGACCACTTACCAGCTCAAGTAAGAAGAACATGTGATGTAGCAGCCATGGGGTAGGTGGGTTTCATGTTGCTTAGAGATAAAGATACTTAAAGTCGAATGTATTGTTTAGTATTACATTGATTGGGGCTGAAATAACGATCCGTAAGCTCAGAGAACGTCCTAGTCACTTCTAGGAATGAACAATTCAAGCTGGGTGCTGTTGACTTGTGCTTGTAATTTTAGCTACTCAAGGAGGCTAAGATCTTAGGATCATGGTTGGAAGCTAGCTCAGGCAGGAAAGTCTGTGAAACTCTTAAATCCAACTGGCCACCAAGAAGCCAGAAATGGAGCTGTGGTTCAAATGGTAGCATGCCAGCCTTGAGCAAAAAAAGCTAAGCATTGATGCCCAGGTCCCTCCTGTTTCCTCCCCCCCACCCCCTCGCCCCCATTGTTTAACTGGACTTAAAGTGGCATACATTTCTGACATTACAATTGAGAAGAAACAATAGTGTGTTCAGTTTTTTAACTTTGCTGTTCAGGTTTTCCAGAATGATTGATTCTTTGTAAACTTCAGATGTACTCTTGGATTTTCATAGACCTGGCTGTGGCTTGGTGCTGTTAATCTAAACTCGCTTTAGCTTGAGCATATTGGGACACCAGTTTGTAGCACTTCAGAAGTCTGCCTTGTGTCACCTAAGGCCAAATTAATTTAACAAGCATTTATTGAAATCTTTCTAACAATGTTTTATAATAGGTGCTCTGGGAGTGTCTCTTCCTCTCATGGCTTTTAGACTAATTGGGAAACAGTCAAATTAAAACAAAACAGTGCCAAGCAAAGCCCTTTACTCAAAGATAAAAAATATGATGTGTTGCAAGCTTCCCAACAAGTCATGATTTAGACACAACAGCTAAATGCTTGGGTTCCCAAGCAACCAAGCCCAATATTTTGAAATTAGTCTGTGAGATTCTAGTTATTATCAATTACAACTCATCTTACATTTTAGAGTAAAAAGGAAGCAATAATAAAGTAGGCAAAAAGCCCAAAATTAACAGAAAAGGAAGGATAAATATGACCAATAATAAGAGCAAAATAATTTAAACTAGAAAAACAAAAGAGAAAAAAAATCAGTGAAACCAAAACTTGATTTAAAATGGGTTGATCTAATGGGCATACTGATCAGGAAATGAACAGGTAAGAGAGATAATGTCATGACAAATTATACAGATATTAGGACAGCAAGGAAGTATATTGTGACCAATCTTGAACCCATAACTTTGACCATTCAGATGAAACAGGGAAATGACTTGGAAGATGAACTACTACAGGTCATTTGAAGAGAAGTTAATTTACACAGCACAATCTCAAAGAGTTTAAACTTCAAATTAAAGATTTTTACACACTGGAAGTGGCGCTGTGGCTCAAGCAGTCGAGTATTCACCTTGAGCTGAAGAGTGCAAGGACAGCGCCCAAACCCAGAGTTCAAGCTCCATGACCAACAAAAAAAAAAAAAGAAAGAAAAAAAAAAGAAAAAAAAAGATTTTTACACGCACAAAAACACACACGTGCATGTGTGCTAGTTCCATAGTCTTTCACTGGTTAATTGTACCCAAAACTGTAGAGAAAAAGAGTTTCTACACAAATTCTTTCATAAAAATTAAAGAGGAAAGAATATTACAAGATTCTTCTCAAAAAGCTGGGGGCCAATCTTCTCTCTTATATGTGCAAGCAAGATCTAAAATACAACTAAACATGGTAACTTACGTGGGGGTAAAAGAGGGTATATATGTAGGAGAGGAATCTAAAGACGTAACTCTTCTGAACATTTAAAATACTGATTATCAAAACAAATCCCAATATATGGAAAAAATTTCTTCTTTGTTTTGTTTTTCCTTTTTGGGGGAGTGGTCAAAAGTGGGGCACAGGAATGGAGGGAAGAAGGGTAAGCAAATGCAGTTATTGTATTCAATAGGAACTATAACTTGTGGATAGATGGGAGGGGAGAAATGGAGGAGAATGAAGGAAGGGGTGACATTGCTCAAGAATCATTGTATTCATAAACAGACTTATGAAATTGTAATTTCTTTGTACAGCTCCTTAAAAGCAACAAGAACAACAACAAAAGCTGGGGCCAGGTAGCTCATGCCTGTAATCATAGCTTCTCAGGAGGCTAAGGTCTCGGATTGTGATTCAAAGCCAGCCTGGGTGGGAAAGACCATGAGTTATTTCCAGTTAACCACCGGAAGTAGAGCAGTGGCTCAAGTGGTAGAGTGCTAGCCTTGAACACAAAGAATTATTTTCAGTTTTTACATTTTATTAGTATCAGTATAGCCACATGTGCATATATTGTACTTGATCGAACTCTTTCTCCACTCCCCATCTCCCTTCACTGTCTTCTCAAACCTCTCTTAACATGCTCCATTTTCGCACATGTACATAAATCATCTTGGCCATATTCACCCTCCTTCACCTTCTAGCTAGTTGCAAAAGATCCTATGTTAGCTACTTTCAGTTATATGGAAGTCCAGGGTAGGGAGATTTATGGGGGTAGAGAGGAGATTAGTGGTTTCTCAAGGCTGAAAGTTAGGAGAGATGTGGAGGGAGAAGGATGTGGCAGCTAACAGTATGAGGATTCTTTTGGGTTATGAAAAGTATTCTAAATTGATGATTGTCACATCATCAATGTCAATATTTTACAATTTGAGTGTTTACTTCCAGTTAATTGTGTTATGCAAATTATACATCAATGGACGCATTAAAATGAAAACTTTTTCCTTTTTTATTAAATATATATATTGTTTATTGTAAAGATAACTGTATAGTTACATGGGCAAGGTAATGAGTCCATTTCCTATTGAGCATTGTTACATCTTTCTTTGTTTTTCCCCTACCATCCCTTTCCTCCCTATCTCCCCAACTCCTCCCTATCCTTCTTCCACACAAAGTTGTAAAGTTTGTTTTCAACAAACTTGTGTCTTGTACATCTCATTGTTTCAATGGGTCATCCTGTATCCTTATTTCAGCATTTTGTTATTTCCTTCCCCTCCCCAAATTAGAAAAAGGTATATACAAGATGCAGGACACCAGAATCAAATACAGTGACGACAAGGGTTGTGCTATGGGAGAAGAACATATAAAGAAACAAAAAAAATCACATAGTACATTATAAGTACATTAAAAAGAACAAAAGGAAAGATAAAATCTCTTGTGTCCCTATCTTGGGGTTCGTTTTGCTTAGCACAGGTTATATGGTCATATGTACATAGCTTTTGACCTCTTCTGCTTATCCTAGACATATACTAGTTATTGCAGATTGGGGAAACCATGGGACCTATGTTTCTTTGGGTTTGGCTTACTTCACTTAATATAATTTTTTTCCAAGTCTTTCCATTTCCTAACAAATAGGGCAGTATCAAATTAAAACTTTTGGTAAACTATTTGCTTTGAAAATCAATGTAGTCTATTAATAAACTTTAAGAAACTGTATGAGGATCTCAAAGAACATAAGGAAGCATTAAAAAACCCATTTTTATGGATTTTAGTTTCAATAAACTAAAAACAGGAGAAACTTACTTAACTTGATAAAGAGAATCTAGCTAAACTCTCCAGCCTACAATGTATGCTGAGGAAGAAATTCATTCTTCTGATATTCAGCATTGTGAGCTGGCCACTGTTAGCTCTTGAAATGAGGAGATCTATCTTCAAAAGGAAGAAGTAAAATCTATTACTGTGACCAGCAATCATTTATGTAGAAAATCTGGTGGAATCTACAAAATATCTGTGAGAAAAATGAGCAAGCTTCACAAAGTCAGGAATAAATGCTTATTTTGCAAAATTCATCATAGCTATCAGTAACAATCAAGATTTTAAACCCAAAGTGACCCTTTCCAATAGCCATAAAATATGAAACACTTAATGCTAAATATGACAAAATGCATAAAATTCATACATATAAAACTATAAAAGCTTCTGACAGAAATGAAAATATCTAAATAAATGGAAACATATATTTTGTTCATGTTATAATTTATCAACTCAAGACATTTTCTGATGAAACCAATAACACCTTTAAGTAAACAAGCTAATTCTAGAATATATGAAATTTAGAATTGAATTGGAAGCCATAGGAACTTAGGTGGTGGAGCTGAGGCTATCAGATTTTATGGCAGGCTGTGAAATTATACTAATCAAGATAGTATAGTATTAGTCTAACAATTGGAAAATTTGCTGAATAGGCCAAAAGAGAAATATAGAGCCAGAAGTAGACCCACACATATAAAAGCTATCGATTGATACTTGATTGAGCCAGCCAGGAAACTCATGGAAAAAGGAGAGACTTTTCAACATATTGGCTGAAATACGTGGCTAACCATATGGAAAAATGAAACAAAACCAAAGCAAAACCTAACATTTATAATTCATGCCTTGCAAGATGGCATCATATCTAAAACTGAGCTCCAAATGGATTAGAAACAAAGCTAGATCCTACATAAAAGTCTTCTAAAAGAAAAGAGATAATCTTTATGATATAGGGTAGGACAAAGAGAGATTTGACATCACACTCATACACACTCACAAAGAAATGATTAATTGTTGTTTATCAAATTTAAAAGATTCCTCTTCAAAGACATTGTTACAAGAATTAAAAGGCAAGGTACACATTAGGAAAAATACTTGACAATCACATACCTGATAAAGGATTAGAATTGAGAATATATGAAGTATTATCAAACTGATTCAAAAAGCAAACCTGGCCAGGCATGGGTGGCTCATGCCTATAATCCTAGCAACTTAGGAGGCTGAGATCTGAGGATAGTGGTTTGAAGCCAGCCTGGACAGGGAAGTCATGAGACTCTTATATCTAATAAACTACTCAGAGAAAGCTGAAAGTGGTGCTGTGACTTAAGGAGTAGAGCACAAAGGAGCCTTGAGCACAAAGAGGCTGAGGGACAGAGTTCAAGCCCCAGGACTGGCAAAACAAACACCCCTCCCCCAACAGAAAACCTCCACTGTGCACTGGTGGCTCACACCTGTAATCCTAGCTACTCAGGAGGCTGAGAGCTGAGGATCACAGTTCAAAGCCAGCCTGGGCAGGAAAAGTCCGTGAGACTCTTATCTCTAATAAAAACCACCAGAAAACTGAAGTGATGTTGTAGTTCAAGGGGTAGAGCACTTGCTTTGGGCTGAAGAGCTGAGGGACAGCCAAAACCCAGAGTTCAAGCCCCACAACTGGCAAACAACAACAACAACAACAACAAAAAACTCCAAAAAACAAAAAAACATAAGCCCAAAAAGCAAAAATGTCAATGAGAAGATGGTGTTGCACAACCATTGAAACATTACTAATGGTAATACAGAGCTGACTTGAGATCTTCACTACATTAACTGAGCTGCATAATGAGTGCGAAAATTAAAATGTTGTGCTCTTGAAATTTCTTTTAGTTAAAAAAAATTTGTTTTATTATGCTCAATCAAAACCATGTATAATTTTTATGTGAATAAGGTAGACTTACTGTATTTTAATGAGACCAATGTGATGCTGGGTAGGTATCTCGAGAACTTGCTCTAGGATAGAAATGTCAGCACAAATCAGTGAGAAAAGGACAGATAATTCAGTAAGTGATTTTGCAAAAGGGGACTGATTATATGAAAAGGAATGTTAAGACTCCTTCTCATAACCTCCCTACATAAAGCTGAACTGTGAAGTAAATAAGAGTGAAACCTGGAAAGTAAAATTGTCAAGTCAAACCAAAAAGGGAAGAATATTTTTGCATTTTTAGAATGTGTACATTTTCTTTGTGTATGTGCTGCTCCTGGGCTAAAATTCAGGGCCCAGATGCTGTCTCTGAGCTTCTGTGCTCAGAGCTAGCAGTCTACAACTTCAGCCACAGATCCACTTCTGGCTTTTTGGTAGTTAATTAGAGGTTGCTAGGATGATAGACATGAGCCATGGGTTCTGGAAGTGTACAATCTTTTAAACAAGGCCCTTGATGTACAGTGTAAGTAAAGTAAATTGTAAGGCAAGGAGGGAGACAGATGGATTTGTTTATATTCAAAATTCTGTTTATAGCAAAGTACACCATGGAGAAAGTTAACAGATTTATAAGGAAATTTTGCAGCATCTCTAATTAGTGAAAAATTATTTAGGTAGAAAAGTAGAAGTATTTTCTTGTGTCTATCAGAATATCCACAAGACAAAAGAAAAATGACAGTAAAAATGCTAAGGGAATCATAAAAAGAATTTTAAACTAAAAAATAAGGTATATGAGAGATGTTATTTTTACTAAAAATCAGTAAAGTAAAAATTTAATAAGCTTCTTTGTGGATTTGTTGTTGGGGGATTTAATTTTTTGAGTTCCAGGTATATTTTAGATATGAGACCCTTGTCCGTTGTATGGCTAGTGAAGATCGTCTCCCAATCTGTGAGCTTTCTATTGATCTTGCTAGCTATGTCCTTTGTCATGCCAGAAGCACTACAGCTTCATGCAATCCCATTTGTCCAAGCTTTCTTTGATTTGTTGTGTTTCTGGGTCTTTATTAAGAAAATTTTGGCCTGTGTCAAGGAGACTAAGGTTTCTCCTATTCCATCCTGTAATGTTTTCAGAGTGTCTGCTTTGACTCCAAGGTCTTTGATCCATTTGGAGTTGATTCTGGTACAGGGTGATATATAAGGATCTAGCTTTAGTTTTCTACAAGTAGTTAACCAATTTTGCCAGCACCATTTACTGCAGAGGCTGTTTTTCTACCATTCTATTTTTTTTTAAGCTCCCTTATCGAAGATTAGATGCCTATAGGTCTGTAGGTTAATTTCTGGGTTTTCAGTTCTATTCTATTGGTCCTGGGGTCTCTTCTTGTGCCAGTAAATAAGTGGGCTAAAGACTTTAAAGAGTGTGCAAGGTCTGCTCCTGGATGGTGAGCAGACTCCACCCTCCTGGCAACAAAGTCTCCACCCAGTACCTGCGTTACCTAGGCAACTGGCACTCCTGGAGGAGGTCACATCTGCATCTGCTGAGGTCACCTCTGGATTCGATGTGGCCACACCTTTCCCTACCCCCACCCTAGATGAGGCCTAGCCAGACGCCCTCTTTAGCAGCCTCATGGAGGGCCAACATGGCCTGGTGCCAGCTGGAACGATGAATAAACCTACCCCTTACCTGAATACCACGTGCGTGGTATGGTTCTTACTCAGCAGCTTCTTTAAAACCTAACAATGCTTGATAAGAAATGTACTCACTACCTTGCCCATGTAATTGTAACCCCTCTGTACAGTATTTTCACAATAAAAAACAAAACAAAGCAAAACCTAACATAAACCCTTCCCGGGAAGGGTTTAAAGTCAGGATAGGTAGGATTCCTCTCCCTTTTCCTTTTTCTTTTTTCTTCTTTTTGTGCTCTGAGGAATACCCCCAGTCCTGATGGCCTTTTGCAGACCGGTCTGCTACAGACACAATACCATTGCCGCACCCATACCATTGCTGGCCTCTGCATCCATCTCTACCCTTCTACATTTTTGTGAGTGAACTACTCTCTAAGGGTTCTCTTTGCTCAGTTACTCTCTAAACGTGTTACCACGCCACAGAACCTGTTAGGCCTTTAATTGAAAGGCCAGTCACCTCTGGAGCCCAGGATGCTTGACTCTGGTTGCTTGGCCACTCCTCCCTAGAGGGCTTAGTGGCAAGTTGGGATGCTGCTTCCATGATAAGCCCTCCTTCACTCACTGAATTTTTTTTTCTGTGCCTTTAATAGGGTGCTATGTGTCACTCCAATGCCATGAAACCCCTCTGAAATGCCTCCTGCGCTCCCTGGAAAGCCAGAATGCCTAATTTTTTATGCTGTTTTCAGATTTAGATAATTTTTGCCACTGCAATGGTAAACAATTAGAAGTCTGTTTACTTTCAGCCTCTCTTTGCTCTTTCTGCTAATCATGTCCAAGTTTATCTCTTCCATTCTCTTTTCTACAACATTTTGGCTTGTGCCCTGAAGAGTGTGATGCAGGCTGGGTCCCGGGGATCCCCCTCTAGGTTCCCTCTCAAAGGCTAGCTATTCTAGGTTTGAAAATTGTCAGAGTTTCCATTTGTTCAGGTTTTCTTTGCATTTTTTCAGAAATTCACCATCTTGAGTTCACCATCTTGGCCCCATCTGACAGTACCCCTCCATTAAGCTTACTACTCCTCCATCCATCTATTCTAATGCGCCTTGCTCACAAGTTGCTCTTTTCACAGGCCCTGGTAATTGAGGCCCAACCATCTGATATGCTTTGTTACCAAAGATGTTTAAATATTGTTGTCAAAACTTTTAGGTTTTGAGTTTTGCCTTTTTTGTTTTGTGTATTCTAGTACTGACTACGTGGTTCTAAAATATTGGGCATATCTGTGCTAAGATTTTCATCACATCTAACTGTCATCAGACAGAGGTGAGGATTAGTGAAGCTCCCCTTTAGGAATTTTCACTTAGGGTTCTTGACTTTAATCACAGAATAAGAATTTCTGGACAAGTCACAAGAGTAAGAAAAACTTGGCAGAGCTTTGTTAAGTAAACAAGCAAGGAAACAGACAAAAAAGCAGACAAACAGAAGGGCAGGGGCCCACTCTAGCAGAGTGTGGGTGCTCTCATAGGGACACAAAGACACAGACACAGACAAGGAGACATCCAGCTCCTTGGGCTGTTGGGTATTTATAGGGTAAAGGCAGGGGGTTTGGCTTTAAGTTATGCAAAGCTAGGTGTCTTCACTTTAACTACACCTGGTGCTCCAGGTAAGAATGCATCCTGCCATAAAACAGATCTTTATCCTTGAAAGGAGGAGACACCCTGCTATCTGCATTTTGGGGCATCCTGTCAGACAGATGTGAATTCTTGGGTGAAAAATGCATCCCTTAGGAAAGAATGCATTCAGTTGCCTCTCTCTGAAGCAAAGATAGCATTTCTAAGTTTTTAGATACCACATTTCTTAGTTGCCTACACCAGGCCTCAGTTTTCGTAAGTTATCCTGCTTCAGTTCCCCCTAAATGACTTTTGTTCCCTTAATCTTAAGGGAAGTACATGAAGGAATGTCTCCTGTACTTGCTGTTAGATGACCGTACCTCATTTTTCCTAGTCTATCTGGCTTCATAACAAGTTTTGTCATTGCAGAATATTTGTTGGTCAATTCTTGATAAGGAGCAAGTAAGCTCTACTTATTCTATTTGATCTCCTTGTTGCTTTAATTGGAAATAATAAAGGGTGTTCACGGCAAAGATTGGAGTTCAAAGCCAGCCTGGGCAAAAAAAAATCCCTCAGACTCCATCTCCCAACAAAACTAAAAAGAGCCAGGCTGGAAGCATGGTTCAAGACTCTTATCTCTAATTAGCCAGCCAAACACTAGAAGTGGTACTGTGACTCAGAGTGGTAGAGCACTAGCATTGGGCAGAAGGCTCAGGGACAGTGCCTAGGCCTTCTGTTCAAAGCCTGTGAATGCCAACTGGGATAAGCCATCCCAGCAACAAGCACTGAGACCCCTGGGACTCAGCCAGTCTGGGGAACAAGGGACCATGGAGAGGAGTAAGAGGAGATGATGTCACATCAGCCACTTTGTGCCTGCCCTTTCAAAATTAACCAGAGCTGGGAGATCAATAGAAGTAAGAAGCTTGCCCATCTAATGTCAATATCTGTCTACCTTTTAACTGGACAGGAATTTACCTTCTTGCCTTTGTTACCTGAACTTTACAATTTAGGCCAGGGGGGTGGGGAGGGCGTGGTGTAGTTGTGGAGGTGGGAGGGAAGGGATGGTAGGGGAAAAACAAAGGAGGAGGCAACAATGCTTGATAAGAAATGTACTCATTACCTTGCTCATGTAACTGTAACTCCTCTGTACAGTATTTTCACAATAAAAATTATTTAAAAATTTAATAAGCAATGACATTTTACTTTTTACATATTAGATTTCATAGTTACATGATATCAGGTATATACAAGCACAGAAGAGATATCTGCAAAGTTATTGATTCCATCATTGTGATTGCAGAAACTGGAGGGAAATTACTGCTAGCAAAGATAATACAAGTTGGTTTCTGCAGAAGACGGAGACTGTATAGCTGAAAAAAAAGAAATCTTCAACTGCCATCATGGGAGGATTTCACCCTGATAGGACAGAATGATTCAGTGGTGGCAACAAGTCATTGGGAAACAAGTGAACAATTCTCCACACAATTAAGAATTCAGTCATGCCCGACTGGGAATGTGGCTCAAGTGGTAGAGTGCTTGCCTAGCATGCATGAAGTCCTGGATTTGATTCCTCAGTACCACATAAATAGTAAAAGCCAGAAGTGGCACTGTGGCACAAGTGGTAGAGTGCTAGCTTTGAGCAAAAGAAGCTCAGGAATAGTGTCCAGGCCCTGAGTTCAAGCCCCAGGACTGGAAAAAAGAAAGAATACAGTCATCCCTTATGATATATATTGTGGTTCACTTATTGTGGCTTCACTGTATCACAGGTTTAAAAAAACATGTTTTAATATATTTAATATATTTTAACATTCTGTATCATAGAGTTTTCACTATATTGAGGGATTTTTGTGGCATATTTAGGTATTTATATAATTGTGATTTTTAATTATTTTTGCCTAAAAATTTAAAACAATATAAAAATATAACAAATGTTAATTAAAGTTGATGAGAGAGTGGGAACTGTTTAGAGGCGAGTGGGAAGGGTCTGTAAAGCTTTATAATATATAAATAATAAATATAATGCTGCTACATCACCTATTGTGGGGGTTTCTGGATCATAACTCCCCTGATAGGTGAGAGATTTCTGTATGTTCTTAAAGGATAGCATGTTTGTGAATGAAGGCATGGTAGATAGATGAAAAAGATACACTTAAATGGACAAAGAGTATCTGGAGTCAAGAAGAATAATTTTCAGAAATATTCATCATCATCATAGCAAATAGGGGCTTTGCAAATTATGATAATTTGCTAAGAACCAAGAGCTCATAAGAAATAAAGAGCAAGAACATCTTGCAGCTCCCATATTGGCAAATATATAAAGATAGCTTCCCTGATGGCATTTGAGACTTTCTGACAGCCCCAAAACTTGCAAAGGATGATGAGGTGGCATAGTTAACTGGCATCTAGATAACCAAAGCATAAATGTATTCGATTATAGGGATTGATAATTGGGCCTCTATTAAATTGTCTGAAACCCCGTTATATATATTTACAATATGGGCCAATTGCTAGAGGCACTTGCTGTGAGATTTATCAACCAGATATTAATAAAGGGAATTAGTGATTTTGTTGGAGTTGTAGACCCAGCTGTCACCAACAGATACCTTCTTTGCTCAAATTTTGATTTTTTGGGGGAAAGAGTTGTAATTAGTGAGGATTACTGCCAAAGACCTGTGATTACTTGATGATTACTTGGAGGAAGAAGACACAGACATAGGACCCATGTGTCTTTTTTAATGAATTTAAAAGAAAATGTTGTAGCTACTTTTGCTTTTGAAAATTGGGACACTGTGTTTTAACAATAACGGCTCTGAGTTTACTACCTTCATCCATGAGAACACTAGTTTGGAATCTGACAAATGTAGAACAAACTAACCTTGAGTTCTGTGCCTATTCTGCTTTTGGCGTTTCTGTGTCTCAGGTTCTGTCTCTTAGTTCTGGGGTACTCAGGAAGAACTCAGCATGCCCAGAAAAATCTCAAAATTATCTGGTTTTACATCCCTGAAAATTGTCTTTTTTTGATTTGCCTTTCAGAACTACAAAGTGCTGAAATGTGTATGCAAAGCAAAACAAATCAATTCTCTGTGTCCTGAGGGGTTTGTGTTTTAATTCCTGCTTGAGTAAATCACTTTTTGAAGCAGTAGAATGGAAGAAAATTGTGGTTTCCATGAATCTTGTGTTTTTTGAGGGAAACTCTTGGTTCTAAGGCTATAGCATTCACTGTGAAGTTGAAGTTGACATGGCTGTTTTACACAGGTAGTATTTTCATGGTTGGATTCTTGTCTGACTTTAATACAATATAAACTCTTATCCTCATTGCTACTAAAAAAATCTATAGCATACTAAAGTGTACAACAAGTAGGAAAATAGAACAACTGCTGTTGGAATAAAGAATCTGCCTCCTATGGGAGGGAGGGAGTGGATGTCAGAGTCTGGGAGGGAAATGTGTGTTCTTAAGGGATAGCAGGAATATAAGTGCAGGAAAAGGAAAATTAGATGCCCAGAGGGTACCTGTAACCCCTCTCACAATCATGATAGTCTAAAATATGGAGCCCCATCTGAGTTTGATGTAACGTTGAAATAAAAGCATGACAGTACCTCCAGGTCCTTGTCTGTATATTTGAGTCCATGAATTTAGAAACACAATGAGTATCTTCCACCACATTAGCAAACACATCAGGGGTGTGTATTCCCTAGCCTCCCATCTTCATCCCATTTCCTTAGAAGCCTAGGCAACTCTTACAAGTGGATGCTTCATTCTTTCATGCAATCTGGAATTGCTATAGTGAGGAAGTAGGGTTGGGGAGGAGAGGAAGCAGATCAGAGGCAGAGTGTTACTGAGTCACTGATTGACCTGGGATTTTTTTTCTTTTTCTTTGATGCCTTGGGGTTTAAACTCAGGGCACTTCACTTGCTAGGCAGGTGCTTTACTCCTGATCCATGTCGTTAGTTCTTTTCTGCATTGGTTATTTTGGGACAATGTCTTGATTTTTTACTTGAGCCTGCACCTGGATTGATTTCATGCTTCCTGCTACAGTGAGATGACAAGCATGCACCATCATGTCCAGGTGTTGCTGCTGCTTTTCCTCCTTCCACTCCTTCTTCTTCGTCCTACTTGCTGGCACTGGCCATGAATTGCAATCCTTCTATTCTCTGCCTTCCATGTAGGTGGGATGATGGATAGTCCTAGGGCACAGCTATTGGCTGAGACAAACTTTTTGCCTAGGCTAGCCTCAAACAGCAATCCTTCCCATCTCAACCAAGATTACAGGATGAACCATTATGACAGGCTTAGAAAGGCATTCTTTGCCAGTTGACTTGATAACAGTTTTCCATCTGGGTTGGGCAGCACATACCACCTCATCACACTTAAGCTGGGCTTGGCTACTCTCATGTCAATTGGCCCATGGAGTGGTACTGGTTTTGGTAGTCTAGGTTTCTGTAACCAAGATTGATAATAGCTGGCTTGTAATAGCATAATTTATTTCTGGAGGCTGGAAATCTAACATTCAGAGGTCAGCATGGTTGAGTTCTGAGGAGGACCCTCTTCTGAGTTGTAGACTCCAACTTATTGGTCTATCCTCACATGGAGAAAAGTGCCTTTTATAGGAGCACCGATTTCATTAATGGCATCACCATCCTCGTGGCCCAGTTCCTACTCAAAGATCAATCTCCTCAAAGTGCACCTTTGGGTTTAGGAATTTCAAAGTAGGAATATTTTTGTAGGACAGAAACATGCAGCCCATAGATTTGGCAGGCTGATATATAATGAGACAGTAAGATGCTTAGGCAAGACTGTTCATAATATGCTGAAGTATGGATCATGGAATTCTAAGCTGTAAATATGCCTTGAACACAAAAGAATTGTGCTCAACTTAGTTGTATGAGTGCACCTGAAAATCAGTGCAGCCAGCTAGAATTCTGCCAGCCAAGGATTCAATGCACTTGTTTGAAAGAGTAGTTGGGGCATCCTTTCAGATGGAAGGACATATAACTGTGGAGGTTGTCATCTAGGTGGCATTCTGGGGAATGTGTGGCCAATGTTTGAGGGTGGGATGAGTTGGAGGAGAGCTGCAGCTGGCTGCAATAAAGAGTATTCTCCCTCCCAGGTAAGGAAACTCCTCAGTTACCATCTTAGATCACACATTACTGAATACAACCCCTCATAACTGTGCACTTAGCCTATGCTGAGATCAAGAAAGGGGGTAGGCAGCTACACAGAGTAGCTTAAAGGATAAGACACCAGATCTGAGTTAAAATCTTGCTTGGCTCCTTTACTGTATCAGTATGAGCAATTTTCTACATTTTTGTAAGTGTTGGATTCTTGTCTATAAAAATGAGTATCATGAAAGTTGTTACTTCTTTGAGTTACTTGGAAGGAAAAGAAGTCAAGCGCATTTTGTAGTCATTAGAGAGGACCCTATATTTCTCGGGTCTATGTGAGGATAGCATGTCCTGAATCCTCATTGGCTGGGTGGGGCTATATGATTTATTTTAGACAATGAGTTAGATATGGAAATGATGGATATCATTTTAGGCTGGCATAGGATCCTTGAGAAATGCCTAGTCTCTGGCATGGGGATCCAGTGTTGACAATGATGATTGCACTATCTCATTGTTCATTGGTAGAAGACCTGAAACAGCAGGTAGTTATAAACCTTTGTTGCTATAAATCAGAGAGATCTTTGAATTTGATAGTTCTAGTTATAGCAATATGACTTTTAATTTCCTTAAATAATATGAGAGTGCTTGACCAGGCTTCTGTATGCAGCAAGTTGTTATCTGTTTGCCTCTCTGTCTATCTTTTGCTATGCATCAAGGTGTAATCTATGTATGTGTGTGTATAAATATATATATGTATCTACATATATCTATCCACCCATCTATGGATGAATCTTATTATGGTTCAGTTAAGTATATTCTGTAAAGATCTTCTATTTTCCATCTTATTATTAATGAGAAAGAAGCAGAAGGGGAGAAGCAAAAAGACATGATTGTCTGTGGAAATAGGGTTTTATTATAGAGTCATTAATTTGTGGTTATCATGAACAGACATGCAGGAAGGCCATTATTGCACATGCAATTATCTTAGTCTGAAAGAGTGGAGACAAGTAATTGATTGCATAGAAAGTTTGTGCAGAAGCTTAAGTATAAATGAGTATTAATTTCTTTTCCTTAATATCCACGATCATTCTTAGCTGAAGGTATATTTGGATGATAGCTTTAGATAGTATATTGAATATTCATTCTGAAGCTTTTATAAAAATAACAAGACAGAAGATGAATATGCAGCCTATTAGTTTCTTAGGGCAACACTCACACTGTCATTATTTGTAATTTCCTAATGTCAGTCTTCACCTAATTAATTAATTAATTAGTTTATTTATGTTGGTCATGGGGCTTGAACTCTGGTCTTGGGCACTGTCCCTGCCCTCTTCAGCTTAAGGCAAACACTATACCACTTGTGCCACAGTACTATTTCTGGTTTTCTGGTGGCTAACTAGAAATAAGAGTCTCATGGACTTTTCTGCCCTGGCTGGCTTTGAACTGTGATCCTCAGATCTCAGCCTCCTGAGTAGCCAGGATTACAGGTGTGAGCCACTGGAACCCAGCAAAAGACATAATTTTCATATCGGCAGAGAAGTTGCAATGTTAATATGCTCTTATATTTATTTATTTTTGGGTCCGGTCGTGGGGCCTGAACTCTGGGCCTGGGTGCTGTCCTCAGCTCTTCAGCTCAAGGCAAGTGCTCTACCACTGAGCCACCTTCCCAGCCCCTCTTATATTTATTTTTAATCAATATTTAATAATTTTAGGCTGGATTTGATGGTTCTTGCTTATAGCTCCTTGGGAGGCAGAGATTGGGAAGATTGCAATTTGAGGCCAATCTAGGGAAAGAAGTGAGACTTCTTTTTTACTCTATGGACTATTATTTGTAACTTGTACTGTGTATTTGATGCTCAAACAGCCCTGGGTTTGGCCAGTGGGAAGCCACCAAGCTGGCCATCGATTGTAGGAAGGGAAGCATATTCTGATCATGAGAGTTTATCCATTCAGCTTGGCAACCAGTGTACTGAAAGCCCACTATGTGTAAGGAACTGGAGTTTTCTGTTTAGATACTATCGTACAAACTTTTCTTCTTTTTCCTCAGGCTGGGCCTATCTCTAATTCACAAACCTGAAATAATAGGCATATCCTACCATGCTTAGCCATTGGCTGAGATGGGGGTGGTTGATTCATGAGTATTTTTACTCAGGCTCTTCTTAAATTGCAATCCTCCTGTTCTTTATCTCACACGTAGCTATGATTACAGATGTGACAGCTTGGCATTAAAATCTCAATGTGGGTTCAATAGCTTTTCTCCAAAGACACATGCACCTGTAGGGATGCTCTTCTCTTGGTTTCTTCTGAATTTTTGAATATACTTGTTGACCAGAGATATAGGACAGGAGTAAGAAAAAGGACACACAAGCCTGACTATGGTGCCCTGTATTGTGTATATACACTTCTCTAGCTTGGGGAGGGGAAGGGGAAAATCAAAATGCTTAAATAGGGATACAGGTTGACTCACTGTGACAATGAGATGTACAAGACACTATGTTGAAAAACAAACTTTACAATTTAGGCAGGAGGGGGGAGTGCTGTTATAGAGGTGGGAGGGAAAGGAGGGCAGGGGAAAAACAAAGGAGGAGGTAACAATGTTTGATAGGAAATGTACTAATGACCTTGCTCTGTAACTGTAACCCCTCCTTACAGTGTTTTTACAATAAAAATATATTTTAAAAACCTGACTATGGAGTATGCTAGATGGCAAGACAAGCATTAAATAGTTAAGTCAATCAAACAAACAAGCAAACAGCAAGGCAAAAACCACCATTTCCAGAAAGGAGGCATAATGAGAATAATAGTCACTAGTGAGGTAGGAAATTTGAGAGGGAAAATCATAGTGTACACAAAGCCTTCTAAAAAGCCTCACCAACATGATAGGCTTGTGAAAGGGGCCTTGGGAAAACCAGAGATGGAATGCTGGCTGGCCGAGTGACAGAGAACAAGATAGATGAACCTATTCATTGGGTCTGAATGACATTTCCTATAAAATGACAGCATAGAACAGACTTTGTAAACCGTCAGTTTGGTCTTAGGGCTCTACACTGTGGGTCCTAAGAAAACCCCCAAGCAACATATATTTCTTCCTCTGAACATTCCCATAGCAGTGAGGTTTGTCACTACTGGCCAGTATGTCCTCATCAGCTTGTTACACTGAAGCCTGCGTGGCCACACTTGTCACAAGGTCACTATGGGGAAATTGCCTGATGACCAGGGAGGGCACAGAGATTTTTGAACTGGTTTCTGCTTTTGAATGTCTTTGAACTTGACAGTAGTAGTTTCCTGAGCAGCTGCTGGTACCAGGAAGCTGCTGCTGGTACCAGCTGCCTTGAAGGAGCCTTAAGCCCCCTGCAGATATTCTCTTCCCATCATTTCCCTGCTGTGGAAATTCACAACACAGCTGGCTTCTTTCAACCCAGATACTTGTAACATATACTCCCCACTCCTGACACCCTAGTCTTCACTGCTCAGCTCTGACTTGGAAGAGGCAAGAGAAGGAAAGCAATTGACCAAGATGCAAGTTTTGCTTGGATGCTTCTTAAAGGTAGTGGGGTCATAAGAATACAGAACATGTTTATTGCAGTGATCGGGCCCGAAATGTCAAAGCTGATCAGAGGGTCTGAAAATGAATTAAGAAGAAACAGATCACTCCACCAGGCCAGTTGTGAAGTTAGTCAAGTTGAAAACAGCACCAAGAAAATGGCGTTTTCCCTGGAATTTCAGGCAGAAAGTTTAGAATGCAGGAAAATGCTTTTGCTATGTGGGTTAGATGTGCAGCTTTGGAAAAACCACATTGGGGAAGTGGTTATTTACCAAAGGCACATTGCTGAGAAAGTTATGCATCCCTTATAAGCTATAACACTTCCTTTGTGGTATGTTAGGTGAACTTGTTGTTTCTCAGACAAAAATAAATTGTAGATGAGTAATAGCCACGTTTAGAATGGCTAAAATGCAACAGTATATACTCATTGAGAATGGAGCACAGCAGAATTGTTTCCTGGTGGATGGAGGCCAGCCTGTGGGATTGATGCGCTCTTACTCAGGGTAAGGGGGTAGGGTGGTCCACTGGGTGTAGGGATTAGCTTTATTTTCTCTGTCTCATGGACTTTGCACAATTCTCCTTAAGATAAACATCAGCAGCAGCACATCAGTCAAAGCTCCAGTGAGCAGCAGTGGCTTCATAATGCATGGCTATTGTCTCCTGTATGTTCACATATCCCAAGGCTGGGGATGGGTCCCCACCACTGGTTGGTAGTACCTGAGTACCTGACTCCCAGACTGTACTCCTCCACCTAGCTTGGTCCTCTAGAGCCACAGGCCTTTGAAGGTACAGGCTGATTTTCCTGGCAATGACTTCCAACTCAGAGGAGACAGCCATGTTCTAAACATTTCAAATTTGTAACATTTGCTTGAGGAACAAAATTCCATGGGGGTTGAAGACACAATGAATCAGGTAACTAGGTGTGGTGACCAAGCATTAGTTTGTATTGTGAGACCATATAGAGTTAACGTGAGCGTTTAAGAATATGAGCTAGCAGGGCACTGGTGTCTCATGCCTGTAATCCTAGCTATTCAGGAGGTGGAGTTCTGAGGATTGTGGTTTAAAGCCAGCCCAGGCAGGGAAATCTGTGAGCTTATTACCAATTATCCACCAAAAAAACAGAAGTAGCCCAGTGGCTCAAGTGGTAGAGTGCAGAAAAGTTTGGGGCTAGCCCCCAGGCCCTCAGTTCAAGCCCATGACTGAAAATTAAGAAAAGAATACGTTCTATTGATCTGTCTGTGCATTGGGATCCTCCACTGTTCTTCAAGGTCAGCTCAGCCCTTGGTAATGGTGGCCTAGCTTCCTGTCCTTGGAAAGAGATAATAGCTGCCATCAGATGCTCATGTAATGAGGTCCAGAGAGGCTGACAAATCCTTACTTTCAGCAGTCAGAAGAGCAGAACATAACTGGGAAGGAACACCTTAGACAGAAGGGGGCTGTCTTAAAGCTTCTCTGAATTAGGGGCAGTTGACTTTCATTTTCATAAATCTCTGTTACTGGAATATAGTAGTGTTTGTTGATCTGTTTGCTTGTGCCAGTGTCTAGAAACTATAGAAGTAGAATTCAAGCCAACATGTTATATCTCAGTGCTGGGGCTCAAACCTAGAGCCTAATCTTGTGAGGCAAGAGTTCTACCATTGAGCTACGTCCCCAGTCTTCACATGGGAAAATCTAAAAAAAAAAAATCATTAAAATAATCAAATCATTAATAAAGCAAAAAGAGCCAGGCACCAATGGCTCACACCTATAATCCTAACTACTCAGGAGGCTAAGGTCTGAGGAACATGGTTCAAAGACAGTTTGAGCAAGGAAGTCTCTGAGACATACCTCCAGTTGCTCACCAAAAAGACAGACGTGGAGCTGTGGCTCACATGGTAAGAACACTAGCCTTTAACAAAAAGGCTCAAGGGCAGTTCTGTCCACAAGTTCAAGCTCCAGGAATCTCTCTCTTTCTCTCTCTCTCTCTCTCTTACACACACACACACACAGACACAGACACACATACACACACACACACACACACACAGAGAAAAGTTAAAGAAAAGTGTATTGATATACTTGATTTAATGAAAATTCTTTTAATATTGCCATTTCATCATGTAATTAGTATAAAAATTACCATTTCACATTCTTCCTCCTTACAAGTTACTTTTTTAATGCTGAAACCAGAGTTTGACTTCTATTGCTTGCTTAGCTAGCACACTACTACTTAAGCCAGGCTTCCAGTCCAGATTTTTGCTAGTTTATTTGGAGATAGAATCTTGTGGATGTCTCTGCCTAAGATGGCTCAGCTTTTGAGTAGCTAGCCTTATAGTTCAGAAACACTACTAGCACACTTTTTTATTTTTAAATCTGGTCCTGGGGCTTGATCTCAGGACCTAGACACTGTCCCTCAGCATTTATTTGCTCAAGGCTAGCATTCTACCACTTAATTCACAACTTTATTTCTGGTTTCTTGGTGTTTAATTGGAGATACAGTCTCACAAACATTCCTGCCTGGGCTGTCTTTGAAGTGTGATCCTCAGATCTCAGCCTGCTGAGTAGCTAGGATTACAGATACAAGCCACTGGCACCCAGCTACTCTTACTATGTATACATGCATGTATGTCTGTATTGCTGTTCCTGGGGATTGAACTTAGGGCCTGTGCATTGTCCCTGGACCCTGAACCATGATCCTGAGATCTCAGCCTCCTGAGGAGGATTATAGGTGTGAGTCACTGGCATCTGCTATATTTACTTTTTACTTTACCTTTCTATGGCAAATATTTCATTATGCCTCAAATCCCCTTACTTAGAAGAATTTCTAATGATCAAACATTACTGCATCACAGACAAAGATCTGTAATTTTCTGCTTTTCTATTTTTAGGCATGGAAGGTTTTTCTTTGGGTTTATTATTATAAATGATGTAGTAGTTAGTATTTTGAAATAAAATATTTTCAGATTTATGACTATGTTCTTAAAAAGAATCATAGGAACAAAATTATTGTTTAGCTGGCATGAGACTTCATGCCAGAAGTTTGTACCAACTAAACTTCCACTCACAATATATGAAAAGACCATTTTACTTCACTATCTATAAATAAAGGAGAGCTGGTCAACAAAGCTGTAAAAACCTTCAAACTAAAAAATCATTTTTAAGATAGAAAAAACTCAGAAAGTAGTGAATGAGAGAATTCCTTTTCCTTATTTACAAATCAAAATAAGGAAGAATTTTTGTTGAGCAGAGGATGGGGAAGAGAGACAGAAAAAAGGAGAAAAGAAAGATAAAAATAGAAATATATGTAGAGAAATGGAGTCAGAGTAGCATGGCATGGTAAGCTATGTGGTTCATTTTTTATTCCTGTTGGCTAAGTTCTGGGTAGGAGTAGGAGATGAAGGGCTCTACTTTTCTTTGAATTTGGATATCTAAGAATAAAGGAAATCAGTGCCATCTGAGAAGAGCCCCTATCGGAGTTCTAGGTCCAGTGTTGTGTGGAAACAGTCACTTGTTTATCTTGGTAGTAGACAGTGACCTAAGTGGGACACAGAGAGAAGGAAGGATCTTCAGAAAGGACGTTAAAGAAGGACCATAAGTGGTTATAAGGTCATGGTTGGTCAATGTAGAGTCAATGTAACCATTTGGCCAGTGCAGTTCTGAGGAGACTGTGGTGTTTTGTCAGATTGTCAACATTAACAGAAGATGGTGGCTTCAGCATAGAGATCACCGAGTGACAAGAGGAGACAGTCACCCTTTCCAACCCATATTACATCCTATAGGGTGAGGGGGTGCAAACAATCCAGAAAGTAACTGAATGAGTCCAACATCACTGAATGTGAGAGAATTCACTTGTAATGGAGTCCATTACATATTTTACTATTAGTTGGAAGTGGAGTGGGAAAAATAGATATTTAATCTGGTTATAAAAAAATAAAGATGCTTATTTGCCTTTTGCTGAAAAGGGGGAGGTAGTAACATATTTACTTTTTAAAGTATGCAACTCTTTTGTGTTTTTTGATATATTCTACCTTTTTTCTTTTTTTTTTTAAATTTTATTTTATTTTATATGAGAACATACTGTACAGAGGGGTTACAATTACATGGGCAGGATAATGCATACATTTCTTACCAAGCATTGCAGCCTCCTCCTTTGTTTACCCTTCACCTCCCTTCCCAGCCTCCCCCCTGCCCCCCAACCAATCATACCCCCCCACCCACACCGACATTGTAAAGCTGGTTTTGACATGACATTTTGTACTTCTCATTGTTGCAACAGGTCCACCTGAATCCTTAAACGACTTGTTTGTCCCCATCTCCTCCACATGTTATACTAACATCAAATATAGTGAAAGCGGGGGTTACACTGTGGGGGAGGGACATACAAAGCAACAAAGAAATAATCTTATAAATGCGTTAGAAACACATGCATGAAAGAAACAAAAACATTGAAATACATATTAAAGGGTTCGTTCCTAACATCACATTATCTGACCTTTTCCGCTTGACTCATACCTATACTAGATATTGCAAATAAGGGAAACCATGGGACCTATGTTTCTTTGGGCCTGGCTTACTTCACTTAATATAATTTTTTCCAAGCCTTTCCATTTCCTAACAAATGGGGAAATGTCATTCTTTCTGATGGAGGCATAGAATTCCATTGTGTATATATACCACATTTTCTTGATCCATTCATCTACTGAGGGGCATCTGGGTTGGTTCCATATCTTAGCTATGGTAAATAATGCGGCAATAAACATAGTTGTGCTGGTAGCTTTAGTGTGGTCTTTTTTGTAAACATTAGGGTAAATGCCCAAAAGTGGGATTGCTGGGTCATAGGGGAGTTCTATGTGAAGTCTTTTGAGGAACCTCCATACTGCTTTCCAAAGTGGTTGAACAAGTTTACATTCCCACCAACAATGAAGTAAGGTTCCTTTCTGTCCACATCCCCTCCAGCATCTATTGTTGTTAGAGTTCTTGATTTTTGCTGTTCTAACTGGAGTGAGGTGATATCTCAATGTTGTTTTGATTTGCATTTCTTTTATGGCTAGGGATGTTGAACATTTCTTCATGTGTCTATTGGCCATCCTTCTTTCTTCTTCAGAGAAGCTTCTCTTTAAGTCTTTCGCCCACTTATTTATTGGGCAGTTGTTTCTTTGAGGATTTGTTGTTGGGTGGTTTAATTTTTTGAGTTCCAAGTATATTTTAGATATGAGACCCTTGTCCATTGTATGGCTAGTAAAGATCTTCTCCCAGTCCGTGGGCTTTCTATTGATCTTGCTAGCTATGTCATTTGCCCTGCAGAAGCTCTGCAACCTTATGCAATCCCATTTGTCCAACCTTTCTTTGATTTATTGTGTTTCCGGGTCTCTATTAAGAAAATTTAGGCCTGTGCCAACAGGACCTAGGGTTTCTCCTATTCCATCTTGTAATGTTTTCAGAGTGTCTGCTTTGACTCTGAGGTCTTTGATCCATTTGGAGTTGATTCTGGTGCAGGGTGATATATAAGGATCTAGCTTTAGTTTTCTACAAGTAGTTAACCAATTTTGCCAGCACCATTTACTGAAGAGGCTGTCTTTCTTCTATTCTATTTTTTTAGCTCCCTTATTGAAGATTAGATGGCTATAGGTCTGTGGGTTCATTTCTGGGTTTTCAATTCTATTCCATTGGTCCTGAAGTCTGTTCTTGTGCCAGTACCAAGCTGTTTTGATTACTATGGCTTTATAGTAGAGTTTGAAATTTGGTATTGATATTCCTCCAGCAGTATTCTTTCCGTTGAGGAGTGTTTTTGCTATTCGGGGTCTGTTATTGTTCCATATGAATTTTTGGATTGCCTCTTCTATTTCCTTGAAGAATGAGGGTGGAATTTTGATAGGTATTGCGTTGAATTTGTAGATAGCCTTGGGAAGTATTGCCATTTTCACAATGTTAATCTTTCCAATCCAGGAACATGGGAGGTTTTGCCATTTTTTAAGTTCTGTGTTGATTTCCTTTTTCAAGATTTTAAAGTTTTCATCATAGAGGTCCTTCACTTCTTTAGTTAAATTAATTCCTAGGTATTTTATTTTTTGTGGAGCTATTACAAATGGAGTTGCTTTCCTAATTTCAGCCACACTTTTCTCATTGTTGGCATACAGAAAAGCCATTGATTTTGGGGGGTTAATTTTATAACCTGCTACTTTGCCAAAGTTTTGAATCAGCTTGAGTAATTTGGGAGTGGAGTCTATGGGATTCTTTAAATACAAGATCATGTCATCTGCAAAGAGGGAGAGTTTTATTTCTTCTTTCCCTATTTGGATCCCCTTTATGTCTGCATCTTGTCTTATTGCTGTAGCTAGGCATTCTAATACTAGATTGAAGAGAAGTGGAGAGAGTGGGCATCCTTGTCTTGTTCCTGAGTTAAGAGGAAATGGCTTTAGTTTTTCACCATTGAGTATAATGCTGGCTGTAGGTTTGTCATATACAGCCTTTATTGTATTGAGGAATGTTCCACGGATTCCTAATTTTTCCAAAACCTTCATCAGGAAGGGGTGTTGGATCTTGTCGAATGCTTTTTCTGCGTCTATTGAGATAACCATGTGGTTCTTATTCTTGCTCCTGTTGATGTGATGAATAATATTAATTGATTTGCATATATTGAACCAGCTTTGCATCCCTGAAATGAATCCTGTTTGATCATGGTGTATGATTTTTTGGATGAATTGTTGAAGTCGGTTGGCCAAAATTTTGTTGAGAAGTTTTGCATCAATGTTCATCAAAGAAATGGGTCTATAGTTCTCTTTCTTTGATGAGTCCCTGCCTGGTTTTGGAATGAGGGTTATGATGGCTTCATAGAATGTGTTCGGTAGTGAGCTTCCTGTTTCAATTTCATTGAAGCATTGGAGGAGAATTGGTGTGAGCTCTGCTTTGAAGGCCTTGTAAAATTCCGCTGTAAAACCATCTGGTCTTGGACTTTTCTTAGCTGGGAGGTCTCTTATTGCTGTTTCTATTTCAATGCTTGATATGGGCCTGTTAAGATAGTTTAACTCATCTTGGTTTAGTTTTGGCATGTCAATATTTGCTAGGAAGAGGTTCATTTCTGTCAAGTTCTCAAACTTATTAGCATAAAGTTTTGAGAAGTATTCCCTTATAATGTTCTGAGTCTTGGTTCTTTCCGTGGTGATGTTTCCATTCTCATCTCTGAGTTTATTAATTTGGGTGTGTTCTCTTCTTTTTCTGATAAGATTTGCTAAGGGTCTGTCAATTTTGTTAAGTTTTTCGAAGAACCAACTCTTTGTTTTGTTGATTCTTTCTATAGTTTTTTTGGATTCTAATTCATTTAATTCTGATTTAATTTTGCTTATTTCTTTCCATCTACTGGATTGAGGTTTATCTTGCTACTCTTTTTCAAGGAGGTTTAGATGTGTCATTAAATTGTTAGTTTCAGATCTCTCCAATTTGTTGATGTAGGAGCTCAGAACTATAAACTTGCCTGTGAGTACTGCCTTTGCTGTGTCCCAGAGGAGCTGGTAATTTGTGTGTTCATTTTTGTTGAATAGCATGAACATTTGAATTTCCTTTCTAATCTCTTCCATGACCCACTTGTGATTCAGCAGTGTGTTGTTTAGCCTCCATGTGATACCGGACTTTCTTTGGTGGCTTTTGGTGTTGAGTTCTAATTTTATTCCCTTGTGTCTACCTTTTTTCTTAAGTGAAACCCAAACAAATGATTATTGGTAGAGTATGACAGAATTGTGCATGACTCCCAGACTGTGATTATTTTCCTTGAGAAATAGAGATAGTAACCAAACACAAGTTATTTGAGCTACCTATATTTGACATGCCCTGTTAAAAGTTACTGTGTTTCTTGAAAAATAGTTTTACTCATCTCTTTTTCTTGTATGCTGGTCCTGGGGCTTGAAGTCAGGGTCTGGATATTGTTCCTGAGTTTTGTTTTTTATTTTGCTCAAGGCCAGTGATCTACCAGTCGAATCACAGTTCCACATCTGGCTTTTGTTGGTTAATTGGAGATAAAAGTCTCCGTGACTTTTCTGCCTGGGCTGGCTTTGAACCCCAGTCCCCAGATATCAGCCTCCTGAGTAGCTAGGATTACAGATGTGAGCCACTGGTGCCCAGCCTACTCATATCTTTTGATGGCCAAACAAAGAATTGGTTTCTCTATAGAAGCAGGTTTTAAAGCTCAGTGAGACATGAGGTTCAGAGAACTGTTCATGGCAGGGGAATCTTTATAGGTCATTGGAAGTTAACACAACTGAGAGGCTCTGCTTATGGGACAGGAAGTTGGTAGTAGGTACAAATATGGCCAGTTCTCATTATTTGTTATAACTGACTTAGGCTATTTAAACTCTGTGTGACTGGGAAGTGGATTGATACCCCCATTACCTTTGTTGCTTAAAATATTATCAAGCATACACTTAAGTATAAAAGGCTAAAACTTGTGAACTATTTCAATGCTTTTAATTCTGGAGTTTGTCCTTAGTAAAAGATACCATGTGCTAATAGTGAGCAGTAGAGTTCTAGAGGAAAGACAAACAGCAGAACATTCAGTCTAATAGTTTTTCAAACTTTCAGGTCCAAGACCACTTTACTTTTTGAAAAATCATAAAATGATATTTATTTTTTTATTTGTTGCCAAAGCAAGTCATCCATTTAAGTGGGGGAGGGGCATAAAAATGATCAGTAAGAGAAAGTTGATAAAAACTGAGTATTCATCTATCATTATCAGGAATATTGATATTTTATTTATGTACTGGTATTTTTTATATATTTATCTGTATGCTGTTGTCACATTCTGAGTACTGCCGAGAGTAATTATTATAACAAACATTCTATAGCTCTGGTGTTTGTCAGCTTTCTTTTGTTATGATAAAATACCTGAGATAATCAATTTACAAACTGAAAGGTTTATTTTGACTTGTAATGTTGGAGGTTCCTATATATGATGAGACTGAACCCATTGCTCTAGGCCTGAGTGAGGCAGAGATCATAGTTGGAAGGCATTGTAGAGCAAAACATCTTATATATTATATATATTTATACACACACACACACACACACACACACACACACACACACGTGTGTGTGTGTGTGTGTGTGTGTGTGTGTGTGTGTGTGTACGTAGATTTTAATTGCAGTCCTGGGGCTTGAACTTAAGGCCTTGATATTGTCACTGAGGTTTTTTTTTTTTTTGCTCAGGCCTATCATTCTACCACTTGTTGGAGATAAGAGTCACAGACTTTTCTGCCCTGGCTGGCTTTGAACTGTAATCTTCAGATCTAATTCTCCTGAGTAGCTAGGATTATAGGCAGTCATGAGCCACTGGTGCCCAGTAGTCTTGCATTCTTGACCCTGAATGTCCTGAAGATCCAGACATCTATGGTAGCCATCCCTTCTTATTAAATCTCTCATCCATTGAAATACTTTTTTTCCACTTTCTATTTATTTCATTTTCTGCTTACATGCTCTTCCTATTACAAAAAAGTCTTACAACTATACATGCCTTTCTGTAATTCTATCTTGTTATAATTTATTTGAATTACATACATTAACTGTCTCATATAAGATTAAATTCCATAAAAGATTCAAAGCACCTGTTAAGGCCCAAATATTTCCAGATATTTTCAGGAGATCCCTATCTAGTGTGTATAACCAAGTGGAACTAATTTTTTTTATATAAATGATGTCTTCAGCATCTTGATATCTTTTCTTCCTCAGAAATAGCAGATTTGTATCTATCAGACAATAGGCCCTAAGTTCAAACCATGTTATTTCCATAAAGAAAAAAAGAAAGAAGAAAAAGTAAAAAAGTACAGCTTTATTCTTCTAGTCTCTTCTTAATGACTTAATAATTATTTGGTTTGCTTTGCTTCTCATGTTCATGGGATCACTGTGGCAATCATGATGGTAGTAAAGTTGGTGATAGTGGTAGTGATAATGGTGAAGATGGTAGAGGTGGTGGTGATGGTATCAGTGGTAGAGGTAGAGATGATGGTGGTGGCAGTGGGTAGCGGTAGTAATGGAGGTGGTGGTGGAGATGGTGTTATTGGAGGTGATGATGATGGTGTGACAGTGATAGTAAGAGATACATTATTTCCCAAGCAGTCTTACCAGTAGGTGAGAAGTTTTTAGAGAAGTTTGTGATGATGTAGAAAGAAGGAACCTGTAGTTTCTAGCATCACCTCTGAGGAGGTAAGGTGGTAGGTATGACCACATATTATGTCAGGTAGAGCTATAATCAATGCTGTAGAAACAATCCTAGGAACTGACACTCTGAAAAAGAAACATCTTTTTAGTAAGGTGGGCAAAAGACTTAAGGATCCAGTGGTTCAATGTCTTTCTAGTACTGTGATGTGATAACAAACCCTTGAGTCAACCTTAGGATGAGAAAGGGGAGCAGAGACTGGGATTAAAGTCTACCAGTCCAACAGAGTAGGACTCAAAATAGGAATTGAGTAACTGCAAGAAAAGGAAGCTCTATTGCTTGTATACAAAAATTTGTGGACTGAGGATCATTTATTTCAACAAATGTAGCATGAAGTCCTGAAGAATGGGGTTCAAGTCAATGTTTGTTTATGACTTTTGTTTTATCCTTCTCCTTCTTTGTTTTCTGTAAAGTTCAAGTATTTGCCAATTCCTTACCATGTTTTCCTGCTAAACTCTTCATAGATCCTTTCTCTCTGATTCAAATCCTTTTCTCTAACTTTTCCTTACCCAAATACCACTGGCTTCCAATAGCACCTCAAATTCCATATGCTTCACAAGACCCTTTTGTTCACTCCATTTTCTGAACTCAGAAGACATTGCTCAGGCACTTAACCCCTGGCCCATGCTGGATAAGGAAGGTCAGACTCAACATTTATACAAAGTCCATCAACTCCAAGGCTATATGTGCTCACTGTTATGAACTACAAGTGCCCATACCTCTTATTTTTATACTCTCTTCCCCACTGACAATTAGCAGGCAGAAGGTAAGAAAAGTAAGGAAGGTAAGAAGGTTACCATGGGGTTCATGGTAACCATTTTAGATAATCGGTTGCGGTTGCATTCTCTGATCAGCTTAAGAGGAAGTAGTTCATCAGATGAGGAAAGGCAGCAATAGTTAACTCAGCTGGCCAGGACTCAGCACAAGAACAACAACATTTAAATGTCACACCCTGGTTCCATAATCAGAACAGTTTCTGCAAATCTTTAATAAACCTATGTCTCAGTTTTATTCAGAAATTTACTATCTGGTGTCCTGCCTGAAGTATGGGGAAATTAGAAAAGCAGTCATAGCCTGATTCACAAATCTACCAGATGAGTGCAAATTGGAGACACTTGTGATATTTAAGCCTAGTCTGTCTTGTGTCATGAATGCTTGGGTATGTCTCATACTTGCTCAACTATAAACTGAGGTTAGTGTCTATCATTTGTCCTGTACTTTTGTTAGTAATTGGCTTGGAGTTAAGGGGTCAATAAGTGTTTATTGGGTTCTCTTGTAACATTTATTTGTCTTATTAAATCATTTCACAAATAATTAATTTTTAAAAACAAATCTCAAGATGAGTTAGAAACTGTTAAGGACCCAGAACAGACCACAGTCACCGAGATGACAGGTTTTCTGCAACAGACCCATTTCTTCTTTTCAATTCTTTTCTTCTATTTTCTTCTTTTCAGTTACAGCATTTAGATTTTCATACAAACAAGTTCATAATTCAAAGTAAGAATTAGGTGACACTAATCTTTATACTTGAAAATAGATAGGAGGGTTGTTAACATGGTTGGTGTTTGGTGGCATTAATTGATTCTGAATCAACTATATTTATCAAATTCTGGATTTCCCTATGATGGAAAATTGGACAATGTTCTCTTTCTCCATGAGATGTGAGCTTAAATCAAGGATGATGATGCAAAATCATATTTGGGCATGAGTTTTTGTAAGATGCAGTATGCATCTGATTAATGCCTATTTTATTGCAAAGTTGAGATGGAAAAGAACTTCCTTATTTCTTTCTTGCTTAGCAGGGCAATGACATAATTTGATTCATATGCTGCTGGGTGTATGAAGTACAGCTTGGCTCTAGGAAGAAAATCAGTTTCAAGGAGTAAATGCCAATCAGAGACACCTGTGATCTCTGTGACTTTCCTGACCTACACTACTGACCCTTAAAGTTGTTCATCTTTAACTGTGCTCAATTTAAAAAAAGAATTGATTGTACTAAGCAATGAGGAACACAGAAAATGACTTTTTTAGTCTTGAGTAGATACAAAAAAAGAAGCTTTGCTTCCTCCAACGATGAACAGCCTTACTTCTCTTCTGATATTTCCTGTGGCATCTGAGCCATTTTGCAGGAAGCACTGCTCCACATGGAATGTGTATGGACAAGTCCATATGTGGAGGCGGGACAGGTAGGTGGATGTCATGCCAACCTGGTTGGTTTTAGGCTCTGAAATGTGAGAACAATTCACTTTCCAAGCATCTGTAAATTCAATGAGGACAGGAAGGGGGTTCATTTTAGTTTCCCTTCTTCATGCTGTCTCTGAAAAGTGAAAGAGATTGAGGGAAAACATTACTCAATAGAGAATTAACTATCTTAAGCATTACCTACTATGTGATCAACAGGCCCCTTTAAGCAATGAGAGGATAACAGGCATTTATAAAAATGGAATAATGGAACTTATTAAATTTATATAAAAAAGAGGGAAGGAGGATAATTAATAGAAGGGATGAAGACAATCAAAGCACATCTGCCTGTAAATATTATATGAATGTATGGACATAGCACAAAGAAACCCCTTGTACAATTCTCACATACCAATAAAAGACTATGAATGGATCACCAAAACTTGGACATTAGGCAACTTGGATGGTTAAGATTATGTGTTAAGGCCCAAAGATACATAGGTCCCATGGTTTCCCTTATTTGCAATAACTATAATGTGTCTAGGACAAGCAAAAAAGGTCAAAAGCTATGCACATATGACCATATAAGATGATGTTAAGTGAAATGAACCCCAAGATAGGGACACACGTGGTTTTTTTCTTTCTTGCTATTGTTTTTAATGTATTTAAAATGGACTCTGTGATTTTTTTTGTTTCTCTTGTACCTTCTTCCTCCATGCTATAAGTGCCCTGCATCTTGTACATACATTTTTCTAATTTGGGGAGGGGAAGGGAAATATCAAAATGGCAAAATAAGGATACAGGTTGACCCATTGAAACAATGAGATGCACAAGACACATGCTGGAAACCAGTTTTACAACTTGGAGGGGGGAGGGAGAAGCTGGGGAAAAGGATAGTAGGGGAAAAACAAAGGAGGAGGTAATAATGCTCTATAGGAAATGTACTCATTACCTTACTCATGTAATTGTAACCCCTCTGTACAGTATTTTTACAATAAAAAACATAAAAAAGCTGGGCGCCAGTGGCTCACGTCTGTAACTGTAGTTACTCAGGAGGCTGAGATCTGAGGATCACAGTTCAAAGCCCGCCCAGGCAGCAAAGTTTGTGAGACTCCTATAAAAACCACTAGAAAACCGGAAGTGGTGCTGTGACTCAAGCGGTAGAGCGCAGGGACAGTGCCCAGGCCCAGAATTCAAGCCCCACGACTGACAAAAAAAAAACCTAAACCCCAAAACCATATAAAACAATTATGTGTCTCACGGTGTCCAGATGTTTGATAAAACAGTATTCTAAATATCCACGTACAAGGTTTTTTTTTTTCCACAGTTGACATTTTTAATCGGTACAGTTTCCCTCTATAATGTGGATAATCAGCTTTGTCCAACGCAGGGCCTAGGCACTGTCCCTGAGCTCTTTTGCTCAAGGCTGGAGCTTTACTATTTTGAGCCACCAGTTCACTTCTGGTTTCTTGGTGGTTAACTGGAGATAAGATGAAGGAGTGGGTAACAATGTTCGACAAGAAATATAACTCATTACCTTATATATGTAACTGTAACCCCTCTGTACATCATCTTGACAATAAAATTAAAATTTTTAAAAAATCTCATGGACTTTACTGCCTAGGCTGGCTTTGAACTGCAATCCTCAGATCTCAGCTTTCTGAGTAGCTAGGATTACAGGTGTGAGCCACCAGCATAGACTACATTGGATTCTTGATTGCATTGTCTCCCTTTTCTCTTCATTTATCTACCACTCACTTGTTGGTGTTTTTCTTTGCTCATCTTTGATTTTACCTTTCTAAGGAATTACACTATTTGAATCTAGTATAATTCCCAGGAATTATACTAGGAATATGGTTATTTCAGTTAATACATTTGCACATACTTGCATACCATCCAACATATTTGCTTATGAATTTGTAAACTAAATTTAGCCTCTACATATAACGGAAAACACACATCCTTTGACCTGACTTGCTTCACTTAAAGTAACTTTCCCAAGTCTTTCCATTTCTTTACGAGTACAATATTTTTCTTTCTAATGGGTGAGTAAAAGTTGAATGTATGTATGACATGTTTTCTTGATCCATTGGTAGACGATGGCAGAGCTATGAGATTAAAACAACCAGTGTCTCTAAGTCATCATTTGGAAAATTGCTAGTAAAACCTCCCCATCAGAACAACGAGGAGGCAACAATGCTTGATAAGAAATGTACTCGTTATCTTGCCCATGTAATTGTAACTCCTCTGTATGGTATTCTCACAATAAAATAAATAAATTTTAAAAAAAGAAAAAGAAAAAAAGAACAAATTACATAACACGCCAAAAAAAAGAAATATCTCTATTATACTTTGCAAAATTAAACAAAAACTTCTTACTGAGTCACATGACAGATTTTGCGGCCTAGTTATCAGGACAATAGAACCCAACCTAGACCTATCTAATGACATATTAGAGTTGGGGTTTGAACCAAGGCATTCTCGCTGTAAAGATTATTCCCTTAGCTGGTATGGTATAATGCATTTCAGCTTCTAGCATGTGGAAGATACTTAGGAAATATTAATTATTATTAGCTTGCATTTTTGAGAGGTCCTTTAAAAATAATTTGCATGTTTGTTTTAGGCAAAACTAAACAAATTTTCTACAGTTAGACTTCTTAATATGCTAATTAATATGCATTATAAATCTAAAGAGAGGAGAGAGTATGAAATATTTCTTAAAATTATTTGTTCCACTGAACAGTTTCTGTGAAAAAAAACACTTGGTGAGCATATTTAGATGCAGCACAGGTAATCAGCACTTTGGTGCTAAACTCAGTGGCTTTAAATTCCAGTGTCTCTACCAACAGCAGTATAAGACAAACTAGTTCTTTTTTTTTTAATTGTGAAAATACTGTACAGAAGGGTTACAATTACATGGGCAAGATAGTAATTTCTTATCAAGCATTGTAGCCTCCTCCTTTGTTTCCCCTTCCCATCCCTTCCCATCCTTCCCGCCCTCCCCCATCCCCCCCCCAATCCTCCCTTCCCCCCCCCCCCGCCCCCCCCCCCCCCCCCCCCCCCCCCCCCCGCCATGAAAGTTGTAAAGTTCGTTTTTGACCTAAGGACTTTTACATCTCATTGTTGCAATGGGTCCACCTGTATCCCTATTTAAACGATTTGTTTTTCCCCTTCCCCTCCACAAATTATACTGACATCAAATACAGTGAAAGCAGGGGTTATACTGTGGGGGAGGGACATACAAAGCAACAAAGAAATAATCTTATAAATGTGTTAGAAACAATCGCATGAAAGAAAAAAAAATTTGAATACATATCTTAGGGTTCATTTCCCTAACATCAACTTATCTGACCTTTTCTGCTTGATTCATACATATACTAGATATTGCAAATAAGGGAAACCATGGGACCTATGTTTCTTTGGGCCTGGCTTACTTCACTTAATATAATTTTTCCAAGTCTTTCCATTTCCTAACAAATGGGGCAATTTCATTCTTTCTGATGGAGGCATAGAATTCCATTGTGTATATATACCACATTTTTTTGATCCATTCATCTACTGAGGGACATCTGGGTTGGTTCCATATCTTAGCTATAGTAAATAGTGCTGCAATAAACATAGTTGTGCTGGTAGCGCTTTAGTGTGGTCTTGTTTAAGACAAACTTTCAACATCAGTTTCTCCAGAAGTAAAATGGAGGTAATAGGAATTACACTATAGGATTTGTATGAAACTTAAAAGAGACTTATTTATGGTACTGTTTAGAATACCAGTCTTCATATAGCAAACATTTGTGTGTGTGTGTGTTTGTGTGTGTAAACAGGTGTGTTAAAAAATAATGTATAATTTCTCTTGCCTCAGCTACTAGTTTCCTGCACTATAATCTAGGGATGCCTTTTTCTTTTCTTTTTCTTTTTCTTTTTTTTCTTTTTTTTTTTTGCGTCCGGTTGTGGGGCCTGAACTCTGGGCCTGTGTGCTGTCCCTCAGCTCTTCAGCTCAAGGCTAGCACTCTACCACTTGAGCCACAATGCCACTTCCAGCTTTTTTTCTTTTTGCTTATATGGTGCTGAGGAATCGAACCCAGGGCCTCAGGCATGCAAGGCAAGCGCTCTACCACTGAGCCAATTTCCCAGCCCTAGGGATGCCTTTTTCAACATTTGGATTTTCCTATCTTAATACCTAACAATGTATCAAGATCATTCTTGGTGCTTAGTAATAGTGGTAGAGGAAATGAAATTTAATGTAGATCTTGTTCCATAGTAAAAGAGCAGTAATCTGAAACAAACCTTTTTATTATTTTAAGAACAGGTTTTCATGCTTGGTAGGCTGGTGCTCCACCACTTGAGCCATGCCTCCATCACGCTTGTCTATTTTGGAGATGAAATATAGTAACGTTTTTTTTTGGAAGGCTAGCCTCAAACTGCAGATCTCTAGATCACAGCTTCATGAATAACTAATATTACAGCTAGGAACTCTCATATTTTTGAAATGCCCACCTTTTTGGCATTGTTTTCCAAATGTCTAGATGATGGAGTTGAACAAATAACTCTAACCACAATTTTGGTGCTCAGAGAATATGTTGTGTGATATTCCTCAAATATGTACATGCTAGCACTTGGGTAACATGATTAGTTAGCAGCAGAGGTAGATTAAAACCTGCGGCTAAGTTTTCTAATAGTTTCTCAAACTTGTAATTATTATTATTGTCTGGGAAGCAACCTTTTCTTCTTCATGCACCAGACAAATTCACCATTGTGTTCATTAGGCATTAGATTTTTGGCCCTCCTAAGCCAAAATTTCTAATAATCCAGAAGGAAGACTTGGGCTATATAAGTTGTCAGAGGGTCAAAATGGATTTTAAATGACAGCTAAGGAACAATGTGAGAAAAAATTATAGAAGGCTGAAATGAGTATGAATTGCATAACATGTGACAATCAAACACCACGTTTTGAAGGTAGAAGTCAGGCAGGAGAAGGGGCGAAACTAGGTAGATTTTGGGGCCTCACGAGTGCTTTTTCCCCAGAAGTAAGGTATATTGTGTTAGGAAAATGGAGGAAAATGGGAGAGGAATAGACCAGACTCGATTCTCAACAAGCTTGGATTGTTTATTGACAGTGAGGGGCACAGATCTTCCCGTGGGTGTGGAGTTGTGCAAGGGATTGGATTTGGGGTCCCCTTATATGGGTCTTAACAAGGAAATAAAGGATTAAAATCAGGCTGTAGTTACTCTGGGGCTAGGGATGGTACTTTGGGTTATGTCCAGTGTGGAATGTCCTGGCCGGGGTAATGGAGACTTTTGGTTAAGCCCAGGTGGGAATGATCTGCCTGCAGGCAAGCATGTGAGCACATAACTGGTACTTTGCTTGACCTGGGAGAATAAAGAGGGAGTCAATCCTTCATATGGCAGAGGTATTTGAAAGACTCACTGATAATGTGAGGTACACATTGTCATCTAAAAGTAAAACAGGTTATCCATGCCAACTAAACCAATTGCTAGCTTAGTTGTTTATCTCCTTTCATGAAAGAAGAGAAGGTAGTGGGTTGTAATGCAATGCATCATTTATCAAACTGGGGTTCTCAGCTCCCTGAGAGTAAAGGATGCATGCCTGGACATCTTAGAATTTTCTGCAAGAACTTTCAGAAATGTTTTCATTAGGATGACAAACCACCACTCTTTGCTTTTAACAAATGAATAGTATTGGCTGTATTTGTGTATGGAAATATGATACAATACTTCTACTTGCTTTTAGCACCTAGTTCACTGTGTCAGTGAGAAAAGCAGGAAGATAAGTATAACACTGAAGGGCTTGTGCCAACTGAGAGCCAAATGATGTCATGGCATGCTGATGTTGGAGTCTAAGTTAGGTAAGTGTGGAGGAAGAGCTAAGTTGTGCAGCAAAGAACAAAGTGACTCAATAATATCTTTAAAATATTCTTTTTTCCAATTTGGCCGTTAGTGGAGACACTAGAGGAATTCAATCCCAATTAGATTTTTCCCAGCATCCTGCTTGTAAACCATTTATATATCTTGAGGGATAAGAGTAGAAGGTCTCTGAAAGTTGATCTCAGTGTTAGAGTCCTATTGATGGGGTTGTTGATAAGATGACAGAGATTCGTGCTTTAGCCTGGCATGAGTGTGGGGCTAGCACAATAGGAAACTGAAGATGTTCCATGGACAGAAAGGAAGGTGCTCATCAGAATGACTAGTGTATGTTGACAGTGGGATTTTTTTTATGGACACTGATGAAGTCATAAGACTTGGAGGTCATGTACTTAGCTCCTCTGATCCACCACCCATCTGCTTACTGTGTGCCCTTCTTTCTAACCCACAATCATGCACAATCATGAGAAGCAAGGTAAACTAGATTGGCTGAGTTTCTACCTACTTGGAAAATAATCAATAAAAAGGAAAAAAATAATCATTGGAATAGTGGGAGTGATTTTTTTTCAGGCACAGTAGGGATTTTGGACAGAGGAGGCTGCCTGTGCAATATTTATGGCAGGCATACCCATGCAAGAGAACACAGACAATACCAGATTGGTCCTTCTTCTTTTAAGGTATGGTTTATTTTCAACAAAACCATATTATGTGTCACATTAAATTAATGTTCATTGGGTTTATATTGGTTTTGTAGATTTCTGTTTAATTTGTTTTCATTTTATAGTCAGTTAAGAGTTACAAGAATTTTGCTCAAACTTTATGTTTTTACATGATAAATATTATAGTACCAACAACTCATATAATCACAGCCGTTCATTAGTATATTTTTCTTTGGAAGGAATTTGGGATTGTTAGAACTCTGAGAAACACTATTGAGAAGATAAAGGTAGAAAACTTGGGTAATATAGGAACATGGAAATAAAAGGTAAGAATCATTGGCCTTCCTCTGGAAAAACTAGGAATCCGTGGAACATTCCTAAATACAATAAAGGCTATATATGACAAACCTACAGCCAGCATTATACCTAATGGCAAAAAACTAAAGCCATTTCCTCTAAACTCAGAAATGGGACAAGGATGTCCACTCTCCACTTCTCTTCAATTTAGAATTAGAATGCCTAGCTATAGCAATAAGACAAGATGCAAACATAAAGGGGATCCAAATAGGGAAAGATGAAGTAAAACTATCCCTCTTTGCAGATGACATGATCTTGTATTTAAAGAACCCCATGGACTCCACTCCCAAATTACTCAAGCTGATTCAAAACTTTGGCAAAGTAGCAGGGTATAAAATTAACCCTCAAAAATCAATGGCTTTTCTGTATGCCAACAATGAGAAGAGCGTGGCTGAAATCAGGAAACAACTCCTTTTGTAATAAGCCCCACAAAAAATAAAATACCTAGGAATTAACCAAAGAAGTAAAAGACCTTTATGATGAAAACTTTAAAAACCTGAAAAAGGAAATCAAAACAGAACTTAGAAAGGGTAAAAATCCTCCCATGCTCCTGGATTGGAAGGATCAACATCGTGAAAATGGCAGTACTTCCAAGGCTATCTACAAATTAAATGTGATATCTATCAATATTCCTTCAATGAAATAGAAGAAGCAATCAAAAAATTCATGTGGAACAATAAAAGAACCCGAATAGCAAAAATGATCCTTAACAGAAAGAATAGTGCTGGAGGAATATCAATACCAAATTTCAAACTCTACAACAAAGCCATAGTAATCAAAACAGCTTGGTACTGGCACAAGAATAGACCTGAGGACCAATGAAATAGAATTGAAAACCCAGAAATGAACCCGCAGACCTATAGTCACCTAAGGACAAAGGACATAGCTAGCAAGATTAATAGAAAGCCCACAGATTGGGAGAAGATCTTCACTAGCCATACAACGGATAAGAGTCTCATATCTAAAATATACTTAGATCTCAAAAAATTAAAGCCCCTAACAACACATCCTCAAAGAAACACTTGCCCCATAAATAAGTGGGCTAAAGAATTGAAGAGAAACTTCTCTGAAGAGGAAGTAAGAATGCCCAATAGACACATGAAGAAATGTTTAACCTCTCTAGCCATAAAAGAAATGCAAATCAAAACAACATTGAGATTTCACCTCACTCCAGTTAGAACTCTAATAACAACAGATGCTGGAAGAGATGTGGACAGAGGGAACCCACTGAATTGGTGGGAGTGTAAACTTGTTCAACCACTTTGGAAAGCAGTATGGAGGTTCCTCAAAAGACTCCACATAGAACTCCCCTATGACCCAGCAATCTCACTTTTGAGCATTTACCCAAATGATCACAAACAAGACCATACTAAAGCTACCAGCACAACTATGTTTATTGCAACATTATTTACCATAGCTAAGATATGGAACCAACCCAGATGTCCCTCAGTAGATGAATAGATCAAGAAAATGTGATACACACACACACACACACACACACACACACACACACACACACACACACACACACACACACACACACACACACACACACACACACACACACACACACACACACACACACACAGAATTTTATGCCTTCATCAGAAAGAATGACATTGCCCCATTTGTCAGGAAATGGAAAGACTTGGAAAAAATTCTATTAAGTGAAGTAAGCCAGGCCCAAAGAAACGTAGATCCCGTGGTTTCCCTTATTTGCAATAATTAGTGTATGTCTGGGGCAAGCAGAAAAGTTCAAAAGCTATGTACATATGACTAGATAAGATGATGTTAAGTGAAATGAACCCCAAGGAAGGGACATAAGTGTTTTTTTTCTTTCTTGCTATTGTTTCTAATGTATTTATAATGTACCATTGATTTTTTTTTCTTTGTATGTTCCTCACTCACAGTATAACCCCTGTTTTCACTGTATTTGATGTTGGTGTCCTGCATCTTGTATTTACACTTCTCAAATTAGGGGAGGGGAATGGTAAAAACAAAGTTCTTAAATAGGGATACAAGTTGACCCATTGTAACAATGAGATGTAGAAGAAACTGTGTTGAAAAACAAACTTTACAATTCAGGAGGGGATGAGGGGAAGTGTAGTTCTGGAGGGGAGAGGGAAGGGATGGTAGGGGGAAAACAAAGGAGGAGGTAACAATGCTTGATAGGAAATGTACTCATTACCTTGCTCATGTAACTATAACCCCTCTGTACAATACTTTTACAATAAAAACATATTAAAAAAGAATAATTGGCCTTCCCTATCCACAAGTGTTCTATCTCTGAATTAAAAAAAGCTGGGATCAAAATTATTTGGAAAACAGTATTATTCTGCTTCCTGATGTGTACCATGCAGTCTGGCCCATGGTGGCTCTGCTGTATTAAACGTACATGGACCTTGTTTTTTCCTTGTCATTATTGCCTAAACAATACAATATGACTATTGTTCATGTAGCATTTATATTATTTTAGTTCTTATAAGTAATCCAGGGGTGACAAAGTATATGAGATATGTTTCTGGCTTGTATGCCTATACTATGTGACGTGTCAGATTTGTGTATTAGAGAGGATTCTAGAACCTGTCTCCATGGATAACAGGGGATGACTTTTTAGTACTGTTTGCCATCTTTGATCAGAGATTGACCACCACTAATGCTGAAAACAATTACATTAATAGAAGATGTCTTCTCTAGATGGAAGTCATCCCCCAACTCCAGTTTCAATTAGCATTTGCTAGGTCTCCATGGAGCGCTTGTAATGGAAATTGTGAGGACACAAAGATAAACAAAACATAGCATTTCCATTCAAATAGGAGCCCCAACTAGAAGTGTTCCTGTTATCTATACAATCAAGTGAGTATGATAATGCTGTATCTTAGTCTATTTGTATTTTGAGGCATATGACAATGAAAACACAGTGATTGACTCTCATTTGTCTGACTAAGGGGACAGGATATGTTGCAAAAAATGGTCCCAAATGTATTTCTTTCTAGTGTTCTATGTGTAATTATTAAATGCAGATACTGAATTTATTTTCCCTGTGACTTATTCTGGTCAAGAGAAATGGCAAGGTACCGGTTTCTGAATCCAAGCCTAATGAACAATTAAATACTTTCTCTCTGGTGTTGGGGGTTCTCTCACCACCATGTGAACAAGCCCACAATAGCTTCCAAAAGCTTGAGAGACTCTGTGGAGCCGAGGGTAAGCTTTCCTAGCAAAGAATCCCCAGGCTAGCCTATTGACTGACTTAAGAGGAATCTCAACTGAGATCACAGAGCTGCTGATGGAATCTAGCCTAAGTTGGCCAGCTCATAACATCATAAATTAAATTAATGGTTGCTGTGTTGGAGTGGTTTGTTTCACCAAAAAAAAAAAAAAAAGATATGCTGAGAGAGTAAGCCAGGGAACACTTGCTCAAGGAGGTAACATTGAAGGATTGGGTTGAAGATGTGGGTTTCACAGACAGATGAGAGTGGAGAAAGGGAGTGGAGAAGAAAGGGTGCTTCTGCCAGGGGCTGGAGCTGTAGCGTAGGCACAGGCCCTATGCCCAGGACATTCTGGGAACAGCTGATGCTGTGGTTAGGAGTGTGCTAAGTTTAGATGAAGTGTAGATGGCTGGGGACAAGACCCTGTCACCCCAGTGGTGAAGATATGGATAGAAAGTCTTTATAAGAGATGTTTAAAATTCAGAATGATTCAAAAACAAAACCATTCAAATGAAACAAACCCCAAGTGAAATGATCTAAATAAACGGAATCCAAAATTAAAATAACCCATTGAAGACATGAAAAAAAACAAAGGAACAAAGAAGCAAAGACAAAAGAAATAAAGGTGAGAGAAAGATGGCCTTGTAGAAGACTACTTTTGTAGGGCATGTGGGTCAGTGGTGCTAAATGAAGTCATTTAGGTCAAAACTAGAGCAAGTTTGTTACAAGCTGGCAGCAATGAGGGAACAGGGTAGTTTTGGTGGAATAATGAGGCTCTCTGTCACCAGGAGGCCAATCTCCTTACAGAAAGTTAAAAGATAACTCCCAAACATGAGTTAAGAAAGCTCTGGTTTATGATCACAGTATTCAGCTCTGGCCTGCATCTGCACATATGGGTAAACCTTAGGGTTGCAATGCAAGTAACCACACTTGGTCCCAGCTCAGCTCAGCTTGTGAGTTCTTTCCCGCTGATCTTGCAGGTGTTCATGGTTTTTCCCCCCTCCATGGAGTAAGAATCTATTGCCTGTGAGCTGTGGGAGATGGTGTTTATTTCTTACTTATTTCTTGATATTCCTATTAAGAATTTCTCAGCAATTTCAAATGCCTGAGAACACTGCAGATTTTTGGCTTCGCATCAGCACTTATGTAGTAGATCTTTGGGAATAAGGCTGAGATTGTGTGCAATGCATGGAATGACAGGATCCTCTCCAAAATTCATGCTCACACACCATCTCCTATGGATAGAAGCATTAAGAGGTGTGGTCTTTAGAAAGTGATTCAGTGTAGTGGGATTAGTGCTCCTAAAAGGGCTCAAAGTTAAAGGGAGCATTAGTGGCTTGCCCTTCCACCCTTTGCCATGTGGGGAACACAGTAAGAGGGCACCATCTTGGAAGCAGCTCTAGCCATAAATACTAGTGGACATCCCCACCTCCAAACTGTAGGAGATAAATGCCTATTCTTTATAAATTATCCAATCTAAGGTATTTTATTACAGCAATACAAATGGAATAAAACAAAATGGAATTAGAATAAGCACTCCATTCTCTGGGGAATTAGGACAACTAGCAAAATAATTAGAACAAAGCTGGTTGTAAATCTTTTAGAGCAGGACAATGTGAATATAAAAACTTTTGATACTGGGTTCTTTCTATAAAAGGAAATAACAAAAAACCCCAAAAAGGCACAGCAGGTTGTTGTGTAGTTTCTCTTACCTTTGACTATACATAGCTTCAAGATGAAGTCCAATGCCTCTTCCTTTTGCTCTTGATGTATCCATTTACATCACCAAGATTGAAAACCTTATGTGATTTTTTTCTGTCTCTCCCTTCCTTCAGGACCAGGAGAAGCTAACCCTCCCCTATGCCAATACATCCATGACTGCTTTTATTTCTACATTAGCACCTCTGGCACAATCCTCATCTAAGCAGCCTCATCCCTTCATCTTACTGGCTTTTGGAGTTTGGGGTCAGAGGAGGGAGATTCAAGTTGCTTGGTGTTAAGGATGTTATAAAACCATCAAGCCTGGACATTGTTGGACATGTGCTTTACCAACTTTCCCTTCACATTTTTTTTTGTAACCAAAGTCCTATTAACTAATAGCACAGGAGTATGTATGTGTATGTGTATGCCTTAGTGTGTGCATGTACACGTATGTATGGTGGATTCCCATTTACTACTTAGAACAACTCTACCATATGAGGCAGTGCAAAGAAAGTCTGATAACTCTTTGGACTCTTGCTGGCTCTCCAGTCTGGTTGCTCAATGGCTTTTTATTTATGTATTTATGTATTTATTTTTTCAGGCGTGGAGCTTGAACTCTGGGCCTGGGCTCTGTCCCTGAGCTCTTCAGCTCAAGGCTAGTGTTCTACCACTTTGAGCCACAGCACCACTTCGCTTTTCTGGTAGTTAATTGGAGATAAGAGTCTCATGGACTTTCCTACCCTGGCTGGCTTTGAACTGCAATCCTCATATTTCAACCTCCTTAGTAGCTAGGATTAAGCCACTGGTGCCAAACTACTCAATGGCTCTTAAGGATGGTAAACCTTTTTCTCATGGAGGGAAGGAATTCAACTCTACTCACTCTTTCTATATATTTCCTGTTACCACCACCACCGTAGTCTCCGTATCATCTTTCCATTATATGAGAAACAGCTGTTTAAGCCTAAAGTGTGGACTCAGAGACAAGAAGTATTGCAGAAAATACACAATTATGACAGTATTGCAACATCAGGTGTCTGCTGGGCAAGTGTGTCCCAAGAACTTGCAACAAGCAATGCATTCCCTAATGAGCAGATCCCTTCCCTGTTCCTCATTAGCTGAATTACAAACTTTCCAGATGTTGCTTATTTTCTTTTGGGTAATTTTAATATGTGCCCTTTTTGGTGTTGGTGGAGTTTTAGAAGAGTGTTACTCTGCTCCTTCTGCTGTCCCCAATTGTTCTCTTGTGGCACACTGTCCTGGGTACATGCTTTCTGGCACATACATAGTTTTTTTTTAAAAAAAACTTATTTTCTCCTTTTATTGTGGTCCAGCCTTCCCACTGCTTGTTGACCCACCATACCCACTTCTGATGCCCTATTTGCTTACTCTGTTTATCTAGAGAACTTCCAAGTACAGGAAGGGACTTTCCTGTTTTCACATCAGTAAGTGGTTGAATTATTGTGTAAGCAACTTTTCATTCAGGGTCAGATAATTTGTCGTGAAAATGGACCACCACTTTTTTTATTTTCCATACATGATAACTTTTATTTTTACTTTCCCTATCCTTGATCTTGATTTTAGGTTTCATACCCCCTCCTATTTTGATATGGGTCTTTCTACTTCAAAAAAACATTTTTGAGCACATGTTCTATTCCTCCTGTGTTGGGAGTATGTATAAATAGACCATAGTCCAACCTCTGAGAAAACACTTGTTTTTAAATCTACTTGAGTAGAAGCCACCAGCTTAGCATCTCATAGTTAGGTAGTGTGCACTTGGAAATCATTCTCCACATCTGGCATGGTATTAACTAGAATTGTTGAATGCTCCAAATGTGTATGCATTAACCAGTTCTTGATATTTTTGTGCTTAGTTCTCTCATCTATACAATGAGAAATTAATCATATCATCAATCATTAATATTCATATCAACATCATGGTATGGTTGGGAGGAATTCTACTTATGAATATAAAATCCTTAGAAGACATCCCAGAGGGTAACACATGCTGTGTATAATTATTATTCTATGTATCAAGCCAGGCCTCAGGCTTAGAGCCCGAATAAAGCAAGAATTTAGTCCATGCCTAAAAGAAGTTGATTATCTAACAAATAACATAATAAATGAACTAGGAGTGTCTCCAACTGACTTAAATTCCCACTTCTTTTTAGCCCACTCTCTTTTTTGGGGGGGAGGAAATAGATAAGTACATGAAATCTTTGGACACACATGACCACAGAGTGTTGGGCAACTTGGCTAGGACAGGTTTTTATTTGGATGATACAGAGGGATGTCTTTCTTAAAAGCTTGTGCATACAAGTGGATTAGGTACTATTTATTCATTTTGACAGTGTGACCTATGGGTTCTTGACATAAATCCAAGATTTTTCCACTTCCTGAAATCAGCTCTTTTCTCCTGAGAGGCCAATTGGTCCTCTGGGGGGCAGTTGGCAAGTTCCACACTCTAGTGATTCTCAGTATGCTCCTGAGATTGGCAACTTAATTAAACGATGTGCAATCTTATTAATTCACCCATGGCAGCTTCTGTTAATTGAGAGTATTCATACAGCCCTGATCCTCCTTAAGTATTTGTATCCAAAGTAATACCAGAAGAGCAGGGATAATTACTTCGACTTGAAGACTTATAAGAGCAGAGCATATCTTTGACTACTTTTGAGAGATGATCTACTCAAACGTGCTACCTACTCTATTCCTAGCAAAAGGTGTAACTGGGCATTATTTCCATATCTAAGGGCATATTTTGATAGACTATAGTTAGCTCCTTCCAGGTGTATATTTTAATTTTGGAATACAAACTATATATATTATATAACATATAATATATAATAGAAAAATCAATTATGAGTATACAGGTATTAAGGGATTTTTTGTTATTATAGAGGTGATGTACAGAGGGATTACAATTACATGAGTCAGGTAATGAATACATTTCCTTTAAAAAATTTTTTTTGGGGGGTCCGGTCAGGGGCCGGAACTCTGGGCCTGGGAGCTGTCCCTCAGCTCTTCAGCTCAAGGCTAGCGCTCTACCACTTGAGCCACAGCACCACTTCCAGTTTTTTCTTTTTGCTTATGTGGTGCTGAAGAATCGAACCCAGGGCCTCAGGCATGCAAGGCAAGCGCTCTACCACTAAGCCACCTTCCCAGCCCCTACATTTCCTTTTGTACAGTGTCTTCTGTTCTCACTCTCTCCTAATTCCTCTCTATCTCCACCCATGAGTTGCACAGTTCACTTTCATTAATGTGAGCTCCACTGATGCACTTTTCACCATTTTATCCTCGAATTCTGAAGATTTCTCCAATCCTCCCAAAGATATACATCTGAATACACCATACATAAAGAATATAGAATATCAAAAATAAATATTTAAAAACAATATTTAGAAAAAGAGATATCTTGAAAAGTTTGACATAACATATACACCACACATACCTCTATAAAGCTGTCATTATCATAAGACAAGATGTGGCTACATTTGTCATTGCTAAAGATTCCTTTCCTACATGATCATCATCATCATCCTCATTATCATCTCTCTTGCTCTCTTTCAATAATTGCTTTCTGTTTTCTGTCACTTTATATTAGCTTTTTCTGGAGTTCTACAGAAGTGGAATCATACAACATGGAAACTTATATTGAACGTAATTATTTTGGGATTTACTCATGTTGTTATGTGTATCAATAGTTCATTCTTTCCTATAACTGATTATGTCCTGTATGAGATGCCACTATGTCCATTTACTGATGGACATTTGAGCTGTTTCTAGTTTTTGGATATAAAGCTAGTTTGTAATGTATTTGTGCACACTCTATGTAAAGGTATGCTTTCTTTTTTTCTTGGTTAGATATCTATGAATGGAGAAGCTGGCTCATAGAGTTGGGTATATTTAACTTTTAAGAAATTTCCAACGGGGCATGGTGGCTCATGCCTATAATTCTAGCTCAAATCACAGTTTGAAACTCAGTCCAAACTCCTGTACCACCAGAGAAAAATTCTGATTATGTTTTTTGTCTTTGTACCATTTTCATTAACAATGCATAAGCATTTAGTCCTCCATGTTTTGCCCATCCTTTGTGACTTGGCTTTCTTATTTTAGCCATTTTAATAGATGTGTAGTAGTGTTTCATTGTGGTTTGTAATTTTCTAATGGCAAATGGTGAGTATCTATTCATGTGTTTGCAATTTTCTGTGTCTTTATTTCTTGTGTGTGTGTGTGTATGTATGTTATATGTCTAAGTACTTATTTTCATTTTCTTCTTCTTTCATTTAGTTTGAAAGTAAACTTAAACAGTTCTTTATGTGTATAGATACATATCCTTTATCAGATATTGCAAATATTCCTTTCAAGCAATGGGTTTTCTTCTATTGTCTGGATAGAATTCCAAATGACAGAAGTTTTTAATTTTGTTGAAGTCCAATTTGTGTATTTTTTTCTTTTGTGGATAATCCTTTTGGTATCTGAGAAATTTCTGCCTAGCTGAATGTGGGAGTGAATACTTGTCATTCCAGGTGATAGGGAGACAGTGATCAGAAAGATCATGATTTTAAGACCAGTCTAGGTAAAAAGTTAGTGAGACCTCATCTCAACAGATATCGGGGGTAGGTGGCTGATGTTAGTAATTCTGGCTACTTGAGAAGCATAGATAGAAGGTTTGTGGTTCCTGCACTGAATGCTTTCCTCTTGGTTATGGTATTCGAAGAATGCTAATCTATTCTCAACTCTTCTGTTCAAATCAGGAAATCCAACAGGCTCTACTTGGATCACTCCTTCCCATACAGTTGCTAAGCATTTCTCTTAAGTGGTAAGCTAACTAAAAAAAACAAAAACAAAACGCTTGTCTTGTTTCCTGACATAGAGGGATTCATTGCCCAGTGCTGAGTGCCCTGAAACTACTGATCTACGTATGTCATTCATTTTGCAGGAGCAGGGAGAATGAAGGTGGTTGTTTCCAAGAGAGTATATCTATGAAAAGTGGAGGTCCCAAAGTGCCCTTAAAATATTGCAGAGTAGTTGAACTGAATTATTTCAGAGAGAGAGCATCATAGAAAACAAAATCCTTATTTTACAAATGTGGAAATAGAGAAGTGGACCTGTGTGGACCAGGTCCCAGGGCTTATTATGTAGAACGAGAACACAGGACTTAACACTACCACAGATTCTAGAATGTGAATTGTTCTCACTAATTCAATGTGAGTTCCACTTAGGCTATGTTTTAATTTAAAAGAAAACTAATAGTTGTTTTGTTTTTGAGACCTATTAAAAATCACAGTTTATCAGAATTTAAATTGATTATATTTTTCCTTTTTTTTTTTGGTGCCAGTCCGGGGGCTTGAACTTGTGGCCTGGGTGCTGTCCCTGAGCTTTTTCCTCTCATAGCTAGCACTCTACCATGTGAGGCACAGCTCCACCTCTGGCTTTGTGGTGATTAATTAGACATGAGTCCCATGGACTTTCCTGCCGAGGCTGGCTTTGAACTGTGATTCTTAAGTCAGCCTCCTAAGTAGTTAGGAATACAGGTGTGAGTCACCAGTGCCTAACTTTAATTCTTCTTTCTAACTGAAAGAGCTCCCCTATGATCCAGCAATCCCACTCTTGGGCATTTACCCAAATGTTCATAAACAAGACCACACTAAAGCTACCAGCATGACTATGTTTATTGCAACATTATTTACCATAGCTAAGATATGGAACCAACCCAGATGCCCCTCAGTAGATGAATGGATCAAGAAAATGTGGTGTATATACACAATGGAATTCTATGCCTCCATCAGAAAGAATGAAATTGCCCTATTTGTTAGGAAATGGAAAGACTTGGAAAAAAATTATACTAAGTGAAGTAAGCCAGGCCCAAAGCAACATAGGTCCCATGGTTTCCCTTATTTGCAATAACTAGTATATGTCTGAGTCAAGCAGAAAAGGTCAGGTAAGTTGATGTTAGGGAAATGAACCCTAAGATATGTATTCAAATGTTTTTTTTTTTTTCTTTCATGCGATTGTTTCTAACACATTTATAAGATTATTTCTTTTTTGCTTTGTATGTCCCTCCCCCACAGTATAACCCCTGCTTTCACTGTATTTGATGTTGGTATAATTTGTAGAGGGAAAGGGAAAAAACAAATCATTTAAATAGGGATACATGTGGACCCATTGCAACAATGAGATGTACAAGTCGTTATGTTGAAAACAAACTTTACAACTTTGGTGGGGGGGAGTAAGATTGGGTGGGGGGGGGCGAGGGGAGGATGGGAAGGGATGGGAAGGGGAAACAAAGGAGGAGGCTACAATGATTGATAAGAAATGTACTCATTATCTTGCCCATGTAATTGTAACCCCTCTGTACGGTATTTTCACAATAAAAAAATTAAGATCCCCCCAAAAAAAGAAATTAAGAAGTTACTTAGTCATGATTATTAAATATACAGATACATATTTTAGACTTTGTCTTGGTATCAGTACACATATAGCCCAACACTCTACATACACATCTATTTTATAACAATACTGAATATTACATGCTTTTATTGAGTATTATCTGAAAGGGAAAAAAGAATGGTTGTATGGAGTTGCTTTCATACCATTGAAAAATAATAATGATTTTGAAGTGTTGCTTCCATTTGGTATACTCTTTAATATTCCAAGCTTTCCCAAGTTTGTGAAGATTTTTAAAAATCTATCTATCTATCTATCTATCTATCTATCTATCTATCTATATCTTTGTATCTATCTATCGCATCTATCTATCTATCTATCTATCTATCTATCTATCTATCTATCTATCTATCTATCTATCTATATCTTTGTATCTATCTATCGCATCTATCTATCTATCTATCTATCTATCTATCTATCTATCTATCTATCTATCTATCTATCTATCTATCTATCTATCTATCTATCTACCTACCTACCTACCTACCTACCTACCTACCTACCTACCTACCTACCTACCTACCTACCTATCTATCTATCTATCTATCTATCTATCTATCTATCTATCTATCTATCTATCTATCTCCAGTACTGGGGCTTGAACTCAAAGCCCCAGGTGCTATCCCTTAGCTTTTCTACTCAAGGCTAGTCCTGTACCACTTGAACCACAGACATACTTCTGGCTTTTTGGTAATTAATTAGAGAGAAGAGTCTCATGGGCTTTCCTACCTGGGCTGTCTTTGAACTGTGATCTTCAGATCTCATCCTCCTGAGTAG